>NC_143576.1:10000-2410000 GCF_048544385.1 Mastigoproctus giganteus | reverse complement strand
TCCGATTCTTCATTTTCTTCAATGCATGTTCTACCTCATCAGGAAGAATATCGGGTATGTCATATGTGTTGCTACTTTGCAATCCATCCTCCCTACTGCTCGTATCATTCCCTCGCTCCTTGTATAATTCTGTATAGTAGTCTTCTGCTATTTGAATTATGCCTTCTCTGCTGTTTATAAGTACTCCATCGCTATTCTTCAGTTTCAGTATCATTTGTCTTTCTGTATTACTGCTCATGGCTGCTAATTTAAATCCTTTGTTTTCCCTTAATGCTTGTTTTACTTTTCTTGTGTTAAATCTTCTTGTGTCCTCTCTGAGTCTCTTTCTAATGGCTTTGCATAACTCCGTATACTCAATTTTCTCCCTGTCAGTGTTTTTCTTGCTCTTCATTTGTCATCTTTGGTTCATCATGACAAGTGTTTCTTGACTAATTTTTTCTTCTTTGGATTTCTGTTTCCCTATAGGTTTCTTGGGCTTTATCACTTTCAGAAAGTTGTAATATTCCTTGTCGATATCTTGGTCCTGAGCAGTCTGCAGAAGCTCAAACTTGTTCTTAAGTTCCAGTACATACTGCTTTTTCTCCTCCTCTGTTATCTCAAAGACCTTTGTATTATTTACTCGAGTCAGTTTTTTCCTTTCCTTTCCTACATCTATATCAAGTGTACATCTTACCATTCTGTGATCACTTCCAACATTTACCTTATTCAGGACGGTAACATCATTCACAATATATCTTCTGTTAGTGAGGATGAAGTCGATTTCATTAGTAGTTAATCCATTTGGACTCTTCCATGTCCACTTTCTGTTCACCATTTTCTTGAAAAAAGTGTTCATTACTGACAGTCCTTGAGATTCTGCAAATTCCACAAGTCTTTCACCTCTTTTATTTCTTTTACCAATTCCAAAATTTCCTATAGTTCCTCCCTAAATACTATGTCACTATGCCACAGTACGATGTTCCTTATTCTGGCACTGTCCAGTTTTGGTTTAAGGGATGACAAGACCTGCGGTTTCACTTCCTTGCTGTTATCGAGTTGGCGCCTCCGTAACCAGGTGGGAAGGAGCAGCAGTGCGTACCACACGCTTCTTGATTAAACCGGGGTTCGAGCCCGTCACCACCAAATACGGAGGATGCGGAAAGGTCAGGGAATGACCACCGCATAACCAGGAGCAATATGGCCTTAGTTGCTAATGCTCCTTAAAAAACCAAACAACAAAAGCTGTTATCGAGAGAGCTGTTTTGC
This sequence comes from Mastigoproctus giganteus, assembly GCF_048544385.1. Classification (NCBI taxonomy): domain Eukaryota; kingdom Metazoa; phylum Arthropoda; class Arachnida; order Uropygi; family Thelyphonidae; genus Mastigoproctus; species Mastigoproctus giganteus. Next base: position 2,408,755 of record NC_143576.1, on the reverse strand, counting down.
CTTTATAATGACAATGTGCTTCTGGTTCTGCATGGGATGGGGGAGGTACAGGTTGCTTCAGGGCTGAGGCATAAGAAATGTACTAGTAAGATTTGTCATTGCTCAGTGTGGAGTTCTTGGTTTGTAATGGCTGTAGCTTGCTGGCCTCTGCAGGTTTGTCAGACATTAGGTAGAAAACCGTGTTCTGCGCTTATAGCTTTTCATTGTCCATAAAAGTCAAGTGCAGCCATTATCAACCCACTGCAGGATGGAAGCCTCCTCAACAATTCATGCTGAGGGAAATGGACCATAATCTGCCACGCTGGTCCAGTGCGGGTTGGCAGATCGACCGTATTCAGCAGTCAGGGGCTTGAACCCCGGTCTACTCAAAGAGCGTGTGCTTCTGCACTCCCGCTTCTGACCACTTGGCTACGGAGGCCATCGTACATTGTCCATAAGCAGAGTGTAAATCATATTTTCCATTCTAGACCATGTCTTTGAAAGCTTGTGGAAAGAGACCTTGGCAAGTTTCCCTTTCTCATTGGCAATGGCAGTTTCGACCTTGCGAAGGTGAGAAATCATTTCCAGGTAAGAATCTTGCTGAGGCAGCAGGGAAGGCTGCCCTCCACCGACTGCCAGGGTGCAGGACATGAGCTTTTTCTTAGAAATTGTAGGCTTAATGGCTTTCCTAAGAGGCATTCTAATCCTGGTTTTTTTTCTTTGAAGTATCCATGAGGGGAATCTGCTGGGTGTCCCACAGGTGTCCTGCAGACATCCTTACTGTCCATGAAAGCAATGGGTAATTGCACATTCAAGTGGGAGTCATCATTTTCCATTTTTTCAAGTTTCCTTAGGACCTTAGCAGAGTGGGGGGCTTGGGGGGCTTGTCACATGGATCATCAGGCTGGTCTACATCAGAGGAAACGCAGGGATTTTGGACATGTTGAATTTGTTTGTCATCACTAGCTGTCAAACTGCATTGAAATGTGGGCTTTTTCTTATGGGTGAGGGGTCTGCCCCTCACCCATAAGAAACTCCCTTTTGGATTTTAATAAGCTTCTGTTCTCCACTTCCTTACAGAATTTTTCATATGTGAATGTATATTCAAAATACTCAAAATACTTATGAAACATTAGAATCTTTTTATGCTGTTAAAAGAATCTGAAATTTTAAACAGATTTTATTAAATTAAACTGATCAGTTTGCGTATTATAAACATGAGGAATTTAGTATAAAATAATAATAATTAAAAAGAAAAATTATTATAAAAACAATAATAATGAATTTCCTGAATGCTATCCATACAAAATTTATTCTTCTCTTGACTTCCAGCCATTTATCATTATTATAGCTAATAACTTGTCCCAGATATGACTCCACCTTTTGAATTACTCCTCCTTCAATCATTATTTCCCTTTCTGTGGCATACTTGTTCAACATTTTGTTTTAGCCATATTCATCTTTAGTCCAAAATCCTTACTAACTGTGCATAACTCATTAAGATTTTCCTGTAATTCTTTGGGATCGTGGCTTATGACCACAATGTCATCTGCAAATCTTAAATGGTTTAGGTACTCTCCGTTCACATTGACTCCTTTCTGCGTCCAGTCTAATCTTCTGAAAGCTTCCTCAAGGGCAGCAGTAAACAGCTTCGGAGATATTGTGTCTAAAAAATCTGTGGCACTTCATTGGTATCAACCACGGAACCAGAAGAAAAGGGCATTAAAAATAGGAGAGTGCTATAAGCAGGAGTGTTATGATGGATATGTATTATATTGCAGGGGTGGCCAACTTAATTTGTGATGCCATCTACTTTTTTTATTCAAAATGTGCCGCGATCTACTATCTCAAGAATTTAATTGCACATGGTTAAAAGGGTTAATCAACACATATTGAAAATTGTTGTTTATAAATTTTAAAATTAAATACAATTCAGAATTCTTATTTTAAATTAACATATATTTAAATTTTTAATTTATGGGTAGTTTGTGTCTTCGTGTCATCTGCCAAGCTTTCAAAATCGGGGATATACTGTGATAACGCCCACAGTAAAGAATTTTCTGTATGCAAGTCTGTAAGATTAGAACAATTCTTCGTCTTTGTTTGTTTCAAATATGAAAAATCCGATTCACATAGATATGTGGAATCAAAAAAGGAATTTAAAAGTTCACTACATATTTTTACATTTGAGTACTTTTTTCTGCAAACATATTTCCAAAAGTCTTTTTCTGATGATCTGGCTTTTAGGAAGATATTGTTTTGCAATGTAATAATTTCATTTTCAAGCAATATTTTCTCCATGTGAAAAATCTCAGCAATTTGTTTCGTATCTAAGTCAACATTAAATGGATAAAAATGTATTGAACAATGTCTTCAATTGTTTTAAAATCACCGAATCTGGTTTCAAAATCATCCACAACTTTCTCAATTTCAGAAACATATTTCTCACTTTTAAATTCAAAAACAAGATTTCACATCTGGTAAGTATTTGCTTGGCACACCCAGGGTCCTAAGCTGGATATCATCATTCTTCTGTTTCTTGGTAATTTCCTTCTACTTTCACTTTCTCTCTCTCTCTCTCTCTCTCTCTCTCTCTCTCTCTCTCTCTCTCTCACACTCAGGGTAACTCAGAAATTTTTTTTGGCTGGTTTTTGGCATAAACCTCAGGCTTCCTTTTCCTTGCTTCATACAGCTAATAATAATAATAATAATAATAATAAATAATATTTTTGCAAATGATCTTTTTACATACTTGCAAAATGTTAAATTTTTTTTCTTTGAGATCCTTAGCCATTCCCAAAAATTTATATTTATATGCAGAAATATTACTAATCATGTCACCCACATTTTTATTTTTTCCAAATTCAGATCGCTTTAATTTTCTGGTAAAATCTGACAAAAAACCCAGATCACGCAACCACTCCATATCTTGTAGCTGCTGATAATCATCTCCCCTTTGATCAGCAATTTTTTTTAAAATTTCATTCAGCAAATTTCAAAATTTCTGTAGAAACTTACTCCGACCTAGCCACCTCACATCTCTGTGTAATATCAGATCTGGTTCATTTTCATCAAGTTGCATTTTGAAATGTCTCCTTTGAAGAGATTGTCCTCTGATGGAATTCATGAATTTGAAAGCTATGAACATAACATTTTTAGTATTTAATCTTTTTCTGGCTAACACTTGTTAGTGGATGATGTAGTGGTGACTCAAAAAAATCTGGGAATTCGTCATCCTTTTGGCGCAATGCGATGAATCTGTTAAGATGCCCCATTATTGCTTTAGTTCCATCTGTTGTTATTGACACGAGCTTAAATAGTGGTAATTTAATTTTTTCAATAAAATTTTTGAATGTGTTAAATATATCAAGACCTCTAGTTCTTTCTTTTAATGGCGCCTCCGTAGCCAGGTGGGCAGGAGCAGCAGTGCGTAGCATGTGCTTCTTGATTAGACGGGGATTCGAGCCCATGAGCCACCAAATACGGAGGATGCGGAAAGGTCAGGGAATGACCACCGCATATCCCCGGAGCAATGTGGCCTTAGTTGCTAATGCTCCTAAAAACCAAATGACAAAAAATGACAACGTCTTTCTTTTAACGAAACCATAACCAGCAGTTCTTCTCTAATGGCAGAATCATCGAAAACTATATGAACAGAAACTGATGCAATTGAGCTGTATTACTGACGTCTCTAGATCCATCTAGTTGTAAAGAAAAGGACACACAATTAGCCAATTGAGCACGCAATTGTTTGCTCACATTTTTACTCATTTTTTCGATGTATCGCATCACAGCATTTTGATGTAATTGCAGATCTTGAAGAGCACTTTTAAGCATTACAAATCAAACAACAACATTTTTCTTTTATCATTACAAAAAAAGTATTCTAGTTCCCATTCTTGATGAAAATGATACGTTTTACTATTTTTCATAGCGTTCATTTTAAATCAAAGGGTATTAAATTAACGTATAAGTACTGTCCAGTTATTAATATTAAGTAAGCTAAATAAGAATTCGACACATACGCTGCTCTCCATAAGGTAACTGCGTGAATTTTCGTTACACAAGCCTAGAGGCTGGGAAGCGAAAAGAGTAGTCACGTGATTCAATGGATTTGTAAGAAGCATATGCAGTGGGGTGCATAATAATAATAATAACATTTAGATTTTGACTAATCTATTTTTTATATATATTTAGAATTCGTCGTGATTTGATCGACTGAAATTAAAGCTGCGATTGACTTGTTGGCCACTCCTGTTATATTGGATTTCATTTGTCTTGTTTGTTTTGGTTAATATGTAGTAGGAACAACTATTTGTCTGATAGCTTTGTCTTTGTAAAACATCATAATGAACTTTAGAAGGATTGAAGGATTAGCTGAGTTTTAAAAGGACTAAAGTTAACGAAGTTTTCTTTGCCCTGTTGGAGAATTACCTGGAGATCGGTATTTAAGGAATTACGTGGTTGTTTGAGAACTCAGCAGGCCCCGCCCTCACACAGTGGTTTAGGTTCTGTCGAAAAGTGGAACATAGTCTTTTCTTCCAATTGCAAATGCATGTAAAAGCCTAATAACATGTTTACACTATCATATGCTGTAAACAGACTGAATCACTGACAATAAAATTTCACCGGATGCCCTTCTCGGACTTGGCTGCTGCTGCTGAGCACATCATGCCAAAAAATACCAAAAAAGTGAAACATGCACTGAACGTAACAAATATGGATATAATTGAAAACTGCTGTATTATCGCAATGCCGGAAAGTGGAGCACTACTGTATGACCCAGAATAAAGTATACTGAAATGAATAGAAAAGAATTATTTATTTGTTTCTGAATTAGCTGAAGCAGAACACATCAAATTAAAATTCCATACAAATATATGTTGTAAATATGCACCATTATCCTCCATGCATGTTTCATATTGATATTATAGGTTACCAGACATTTTCTTAATGCATTCCTTTGAAATTGACTGCATAATGTTACAGGCCAGTATACAGTATGCACCACAAATAGGCATCGGGGGAGTGTGAGTTCAAGTGAATTTGGAGAGAATATATAAATTGTTCCATTAGCATAACGTTAACATTAGTAGAGGCATACGATGCAAGAAAGCAAGCTAATGCAGCATCAGCCACAAAAAAAAAAAAAAAAAAAAAAACCACTTCACCCCACCGTTCATCCGAAATACCTGTCCAGCTGAGCCTTAAATTTATTTAGGCTATCAACTTCCACGACAAGGGATGGAAGTCTGTTCCACCAACCAACTACCCGCTGGCTAAATGCAAATTTTCGCACGTCTATCCTACATCTGTCTTTCCTCAATTTGAATTTATGCCCTCTCAGGAGATTATTCTAAGCAAGAGGAAGAATCCCATCAGCATTGAGCATGCTCAAACCATTTAAGGCTTTATACACCTCAATCAGATCACCTTGCTGGAGCCTAGTCTCCAGACACTGTAACTTGCAAAACTTAAGCCTTTCTTCGTAAGAGTACCTACCCCTTTGTTCCATTCACTAATCGTGTTGCCCTTCTCTGTACTCATTCCAGCAACTCTACATCCTTCTTGAAATGAGGCCTCCAGACCTGTATACAGTACTCAAGGTGTGGCCTGATCATTGTCTTATACAAGGAAATAATCACCTCCTTATTCCTGCTAGAAAAATTCCTGTATATCATTGACAGACACTATGGGCTACTCTTGCAGACAGTCTGCACTAATCAGAAAACTTCATATCTGCCTGCACAATTACCCCCAGGTCCTTTTCATTCTCTACCACTATCAGTGTAGTACCACAGAGTTGATATGTTGCTCTGGGGTTGCTGTTTCCCATATGTAGTACTTTACATTTGTCAATGTTAAATTTCATTTGCCACTTCTCAGCCCATCTGCTCAACCTTTCTAGATCCTGTTGCAGCAGCATAGTGTCAGTAGTGTCCTTGACAACCCTGCCAACCTTTGTATTGTCTGCAAACTTGGACATTAAGCTTGATATACCATCATCAATATCATTTATAAATACAGAAAACAATAATGGACCCAACAATGAACCCTGAGGGACTCCACTAATAACATTAGTCCACGATGAGCAGTGTCCATTGATTACCATTCTCTGTCTTTTCCCCCTCAACCACCCCTTTATCCATAGCAGCAATTTGCCTCCAATGCCACACTGCTCCAATTTGTGCAGCAGTCTTCCATGTGCAACAGTATCAAAAGCCTTTCTGAGATCCAAGTATATAATATCAAAGTTATTCCCTGCATCCAGTTCTTTTGTGACTACATCATAGTATCCAATCAAATTGGTCAGGCAAGACTTCCCCTTAACAAAACCATGCTGTGTCTGAGCTATAACTGAAGTCTTGTCTAGATGATCCTGCAATGCTTCTTTAACCAGTGCCTCCATTAATTTCCCTAGAACAGAAGTTAAACTCACAGGTCTATAATGAGGCGCCTCCGTAGCTAGGTGGGCAGGAGCAGCAGTGCATAGCACACGCTTCTGGATTAGACCGGGGTTCGAGCCCATCACCACCAAATACGGAGGATGCGGAAAGGTTGGGGAATGACCACGGCATATCCCGGAGCAATATGGCCTTATTTGCTAATGCTCCTAAAAACCAAATAACAAACAATAACAAACAAACAGGTCTATAATTACTTGTGTCGGCCTTTGATCCTCCATTGTGAATTGGGGTCACATTTGCACATCTCCATTCCATGTGTACCTCCCCTGAGTAAAAAGAAGCTCTCATAATTAGTGCTAAGGGTTTGCTTACTTCCTTTGCTGCCTCCTTTAATATAACTGGATAAATCCCATCCACCCCAGATGCCTTTCTTGTGTTTATCTTCAACAATTTCTCCTCCACTTTACTCTTGGTTATTACAAGATTCTCTAGCTTACTGCCAGAGTTGAATACACCTCTAGCATTCCCTTCGCTGAATAACTCCTCCTGTGTGAATGTTGATGCAAAATATTCATTTAGTTTGTTAGCTAACTGAGTAGGATCATCAACAGTTGACCCATCGATATCAAGTGGACCAATCTGATTCATCCCCTTCCTTCTAGAGTTTACATAAGTAAAGAACTCTTTGCATCCCTTGCCAAAGATTTCTCGTAATCTGCCTTTGCCTGCCTAACCACCTTTGTAACTTGGTTACAGATCAACTTGCATCTATCAGAGGCTTCTGTATCACGTGTTAATTTATATGTATCCCATGCATTTTTCTTCTCTGTCATATGTTTCATTAGTTCATCTGATATCCATTTAGGCCTAAACCTTGAACAATATTTTTTAGTTGGTATGTAAAGCCTAGTAGCTTCCAAGATAAGTTCTTTAATTCTTCCCATAACATCTTCAGTTGGTCCCACTGTGTAGAATTTAAATACTGTCTCAGACCATCGTAGTCGCCTTTACAAAAGCAATAACCCTTCCCTTTACCCCTGATGGTAGTTACCTATTTGAGTAAATCCCACTTCAGCACACTGTGATCACTGCCACCTAGTGGTTCCTTTATCTGCAGATTCTTAATGCATGAAGAATCACTACTGATAATCAAATCAAGAGTATTACTCCCTCTAGTTGCCTCCCGAACATGCTGATGTAAAAAATAATCATCCAGTAAATCCACAAAAGCCTTGCTAGTGTGTGAGTGAGCAACCCACAAATTCCAGTCAATATCTGGGAAATTAAAATCTCCCATTATAAGACTCTCTGATGTACTGGCCCACTCTATTTCCCTGTACAGTTTCTTATTATACTCATCAGAGTCATTAGGCCTATAGCACACTCCTACTCTTAATTTTGATCCCCCAATGCTTATGTCACACCAAACTGACTTGACACTGCACAGTCCATGAATGTCGACTGGCTGCACTTCCTTGGATTTTGTGTGTTTCTTCACTAATAGCATAACCCCTCCTCCTTTCCTATCCTGTCTATCCTTCCTTTAAACATTTTACTTCCCAAATTCCAGTTCTGCATTCCTTATATCTGTGTGACACCATGTCTCTGATATCCTAACAATATCTGCCTTTGATGCTTTGAGCAATACCTCAAATTCATCAAATTTATTTACCAAACTCCTAGCATTGGTGTACACGCAAGTATACATGTACCTGTTTCTATTCTTAACTACCCTAACACAACCCATGTGTTTACTTGTACCACAACGACTCCCAGCAGTCTCTGAAATATCCTGCATCTTGTTTTCCAGGCTTCTGCTCATTCCAGTAAAAGCAGTGCAAGAATCACTTTCACCTCTGCCAGTGGCTACTATTAATCTATTAGTCTTTGTATCCCCCCAAGCTAGCAGTTTTCCGACACACCTAACAGTGCCTCGACAGCATCAGCAAATATTCTTGCACCCTTTCTATTTAAGTTTATCCCATCCCTGTAGAAGCAATCTCTCCTGTTAACAAGTACAGTCCAGGCTGAAAAAAATTCTACCCCTTGAGCCTTGCACAATCTTTCCAGGGCCGAATTGTTCGACAAGGCTCTCATCATATACTCCCTCCTATCGTGTCTGGGCAGAACTGCAGACACTTTCAAATTGAACCCTAATTCACAGCTTTTTTTCAACAATGACCTGTACTTATTAAGTAATTCTGCTGGTCTCCTACTCTTGATATCATCAGTTCCAACGTGTACAACTATATCACCTTTTGTGTCCTTAAAAGATGATAACCGCTCTATAACGTCATCAACCTTTTCTCCTGGCAGACATACCCCGGTCCTGTTCCACCTCTCCTTCTTACAAAGCATGTTTCCCATTTCCCTGACAATAGAGTCACTAACAACTACTAGTTCCTGTGGGACCAGCGGATTCTGCCCTGTGTTGCGTGATGAACAAGTGCAAGCTCTGTCGTTCATGTAGGCAGCTGAGAGCTTGATAGGCCCCTCAATTTAGTTCCTTCGAGGGCATCCACCCTGTTCTTCTAGCTCTCATACAAGCCCATAACAACGCTGAGTTGTTGCCTGATTTCGTTACACTCCTTGCATCGCACACGCACACACAGACATCCTCCATGGCAATATCATGTCCCGTACCTGATTGCTCCACAAACATCACGCAAGCAGTGCATTTTAAAAGGCTGTGGTTCAGAGGGCAACTGCCCCCCTCAGTTCTCCTCTGAGCCACAGCACTCCCATTAGCTTGAGCCTTTTTTTTTTTTTTTTTTTTGCTGCTCTGGTCATCATGATGTCGATTTAATTTCAATTTCAGTACAAAATTATAACCCTAAACTTGTATCCCAACAGTTATAACAGTATATATATATTTCAGTATCAAGTATTAATTATCTACGAGTTCCCTTTATATAACTTCCGTATCAAGTTATGTATTAATTCCTGTGGCGATTATGCTCTATGGAATGTGTTGTTTGAGAACCTGCAGTAGTATGTGCTGGTATAACATCTTCTTTTTGAACCACTCTTCATGGAAAGACAGATTTCTAGAAAATCCTTGCAGATCGTGTTAAAAAGGCAAAACATTCAGTTGCAAAAATGAGAAACCACATCATTTGCTTGTTCATATAAACAGCCAGCATAACATGGCACTTGTTAGAAAACCAAACATTGCGAGAGAGAGCAAGACTGGCTATGCAATTGCAAAACAGAATGGATGAATGAGGAAATGAGAAAATCATAGGCTGGGGACTTCTTTAGTCATGGCATCCTTCGTGCTGAATACAATTGAGAGCCTTGGAAACGTCCTTGGAATTTGTTCACAGATGAACAACATAACTCATTTGGATGGATGTGGTTTGACATCTCATTGATGACTGAAGGAATTTATAAGGGTCTCCTCAATCAGGTCTGTAGTTAGCAGGTCTCAGAAAGAGAGAGAGAGAGAGAGAGAGAGAGAGAGAGAGAGAGAGAGAGAGATGCATTTTCCCACGAGTTATTCTGTGTTTTTCAGCTCACATAACATGCAAATTAACCATGAACACCCACTTTACAGACATAACATACAACCGAGCAATATAGTCTAAAAACAAACAGCAGCAGCAGCAATGGGATGATAATTGGAAGGGATTTGTTACCCTTTTTAGGAACTGGAGGGATATGAGAAAATTTCCTTGCAAAAATTAAAAATACTGGCAATAAGTGTAAAAAGGAACACAAAACAAGTGCAAGCTCAGGAGCACAGGTTTTGGGAAGTGTAGAAATACCATCAGGACCTGGAGATGTTTTTGCACGATTTTTTAGAATTCTTCTAACATTCTTCTTTTGGAAGATGACAAGAGACAATTATTGGATATTTGGTTTGTTAAGAAGTGATTTATCAAGGTCATTAATAGAAGAGAATACCTTTAAAAGTAAATTAATATGCTAATAAATTGGCTTTGTCTTTGGCAGAAGATGAAGTAGAATCATCAGGTTGTAACAAAAATATAAGTATAGACAGACAGATAGAATTTTCAACCAACAGCTGGCCAAAGGCCTTAAGTATAGTGGTTTTTTCATTTGTCATTTAGAAAGTTATGGTTTCAACATTTCACATTCCATCAATGATTGGTGGAATTCCTTGGTAGTCTTTTCACTTGGAATTACTTAACAATTACAGGTCAATGTTGAAAAAAAAAAAAACCTGTGAGTTAGGGTTGAATTTGAAAGGGTCTGCATTTCTGCCCAGACATGATAGGAGGGAGTATATGATGAGAGCCTTGTCAGTCATTTCAGCCCTGGAGAGATTGTACAAGGCTCATGGGGTAGAATTTTTCTCAGCCAGCTTGTTAGCAGGAGAGACTGCTTCTACAGGGATGGGATACACTTAAATAGAAAGGGTGCAAGAATATTTGCTGAAGCTATCGAGGCAGTGTTAGGTGGGTCGGAAAACTCCTAGCTTGTGGGGGAATATAAGGACTAATAGATTAACAGTAACCACTCGCAGAGGTGAAAATGATTCTTGCACTGCTTCTACTGGAATAAACAGCAGCCTGGAAAACAAGGGGCGGAGGATTCCAGAGACTGCTAGGTGTCATCGTGGAACAAGTAAATAAATGGGCTGTGTTAGAGTAGCGAAGAATAGGAAAGGTGCATGTATACTTGCGTGCAAACCAATGCTAGAAGTTTGGTAAATAAATTTGATGAATTTGAGGTGTTGGTCAAAACGTCAAAGGCAGATATTGTTGGAATATCAGAGATGTGGTGTAACACTTATGCAAGGTGATTCACTACCAGTGCGACAAATTTGCAGGAGGTGTAGGGGGCACAAAGACGAATCGGAATCACATAGCATTGCAGGGTCCGAAATGCCTTCGTCATGCAGTAGAGGACGTTGAACGGGAGGTCGCGTGAACAGCGATCCCGCTGGAAGTCGGCATTTGCGAACCATTTCTGTTGAAGAAACCAAGTAGCAAAAGTCCTCCGGAGTGGATAATCCGCAGGCTCCAATGATTGGACGTGTTGCAGATGGTATGAACTCATTTGGTTTGTTGACAGTATCCTCCATACAGTGGATTGGGAAATACACAATCGTTGGCCTATCGCTTGAGTACTCGTACTCTGATTGCCTTCTGCAAGATGTAGGACATTCTCCTCATTGTCTGGCGTCCTCGTCGTTCGCTCTCGATTCATGGTACCTCTCGTGAAACAACCAGTCTGACGTAACCTTCTGTGCACACGTGCGAAAATCGTATGATGAGGAGCACGCCTGTGCGGGAAACGTTCCTGGTACAAGCGCAGAGCAGCGCGCCCAGTACAGTCCACAGCTCCATACGCGAGGTGCATGTCGGCCAGTTCAGCGTTTGAATACTTGTCCATCCTACTGCCTCGGGAACCGGTTCGCAAATGCTGACTTCCAGCGGGATCGCTGTTCACGCGACCTCCCGTTCAACGTCCTCTACCGCATGACGAAGGCATTTCGGACCCTGCAATGCTATGTGATTCCGATTCGTCTTTGTGCCCCCTACACCTCCTGCAAGTTTGTCGCACTGGTAGTGAATCACCCTGTATAAGGAATGCAGAATTCAAATTTGGGAGTATAATGTGTACAGGAAGGATAGACAGGATAGGAAATCAGGAGGAGTTTTTTATATATTATTATATTCATTGTGTGCCTGTTAGCATTAGCATTAGCATTAGCATTAGTAGAGGCATTTGATGCAAGAAAGCAAGCTTATGCAGCATCAGCCAAAAAAAAAAAAAAAAAAAAAAAAAAAAAAGTAACATAAATAAATAAAAATAACCACTTCCACTTCACCCCCTGTTCGTTCGAAATACCTGTCCAGCTGAGCCTTAAACTTATTTAGGCTATCAACTTCCACGACAAGGGATGGAAGTCTGTTCCACCTACCAACCACCCGCTGGCTAAAGGCAAATTTCCGCACATCTATCCTACATCTGTCTTTCCTCAATTTGAATTTATGCCCTCTCAGGTGATTTTTCTGAGCTAGAGGAAGAATCCCATCAGCATTGAGCATGCTCAAACCATTCAAGGCTTTGTACACCTCTATCAGATCACCCCGCTGGTGCCTAGTTTCCAAACACTGTAATTTGCAAAACTTAAGCCTTTCTTCGTAAGAGAACCCCTTTGTCCCATTCACCAATCTAGTTGCCCTTCTCTGTACTCGTTCCAGCAGCTCTACATCCTTCCTGAAATGAGGCCTCCAGGCCTGTATACAGTACTCTAGGTGTGGCCTGACCATTGCCTTATACAAGGGAATAATCACCTCCTTATTACTGCTAGAAAAATTCCTATATATCATTGACAATACACCATGAGCTACTCTTGCAGCTCGTCTGCACTGCTCAGAGAACTTCATATCTGCCTGCACCACCACCCCCAGGTCCCTTTCATTCTCTACCACTGTCAGTGTAGTACCACAGAGTTGATACGTTGCTCTGGGGTTGCTGTTTCCCATATATAGTACTTTACATTTGTCAATGTTAAACTTCATTTGCCACCTCGAAGCCCATCTGCTCAACCTTTCCAAATCCTGTTGCAGCAGCATAGTGTCAGTAGTGTCCTTGACAACCCTGCCAACCTTCGTATCGTCTGCAAACTTGGACATTAAGCCTGATATGCCATCATCAATATCATTTATAAATACAGAAAACAATAAAGGCCCCAATACTGAACCCTGAGGGACTCCACTAATAACATTAGTCCACGATGAGCAGTGTCCATTGATTACCACTCTCTGTCTTCTCCCCCTCAACCACCCCTTTATCCATAGCAGCAACTTGCCTCCAATGCCACACTGCTCCAATTTGTGCAGCAGTCTTCCATGTGCAACAGTATCAAAAGCCTTTCTAAGATCCAAGTATATAATATCAAAGTTATTCCCTGCATCCAGTTCTTTTGTGACTGCATCATAGTATCCAATCAAATTGGTCAGGCAAGACTTCCCCTTAACAAAACCATGCTGTGTCCTAGCTATAACTGAAGTCTTGTCTAGATGATCCTGCAGTGCTTCTTTCACCAGTGCCTCCATTAATTTTCCGGGAACAGAAGTTAAACTCACAGGTCTATAATTACTTGTGTCAGCCTTTGATCCCCCTTTGTGAATTGGGGTCACATTTGCACATCTCCAGTCAATGGGTACCTCCCCTGAGTCCAAGGAAGCTCTCATAATTATGGCTAAGGGTTTGCTTACCTCCTTTGCTGCCTCCTTTAATATAACTGGATAGATCCCATCCACCCCAGGTGCCTTTCTTGTGTTTATCTTCAACAATTTCTCCTCCACTTTGCTCTCAGTTATTACAAGATTCTCTAGCTTACTGCTAAAGTTGAATACACCTCTGGCATTCCCCTCGCTGAATAACTCCTCATGTGTGAATGTCGATGCAAAATATTCATTTAGTTTGTTAGCTACCCGAGCAGGGTCATCAACAGTTGACCCATCGATCTCAAGTGGACCAATCTGATTCATCCCCTTCCTTCTAGAGTTTACATAAGTAAAGAACTCTTTGCTGTTTTTCTTCGCATCCCTTGCCAAGGATCTCTCGTAATCTGCCTTCGCCTGCCTAACCTCCTTTGTAACTTGGTTACAGATCAACTTGTATCTATCATAGGCGTCCGTGTCACGTGTTAATTTGTATGTATCCCATGCATTTTTCTTCTCTGTCATATGCCTCATTAGTTCATCTGACAACCATTTAGGCCTAAACCTTGAACAATATTTCTTAGTTGGTATGTAAAGCCTAGTAACTTCCACGATAAGTTCTTTGAATGCTTCCCATTTTGAATTTGCTGTTGGCAATATCATCAGTTGATCCCACTGTATAGAATTTAAATACTGTCTCAGTCCATTGTAGTCGCCTTTACGAAAGCAATACCCCTTCCCTTTACCCCTAATGGTAGTTACCTCTTTGAGTAACTCCCACTTCAGCACACTGTGATCACTGTCACCAAGTGGTTCATTTATCTGCAGATTCTTAATGCATGAAGAATCACTACTGATAATCAAATCAAGAGTATTACTCCCTCTAGTTGCCTCCCGAACATGCTGATGTAGAAAACAATCATCCAATAAATCCACAAAAGCCTTGCTACTGTGTGAGTGACCAGCCCCCAAATTCCAGTCAATATCTGGGAAATTAAAATCCCCCATTATAAGACTCTCTGATTTACTGGCCCACTCTATTTCCCTGTAGAGTTTCTTATTATACTCATCAGAGTCATTAGGCCTATAGCACACTCCTACTCTCAATTTTGATCTCCCAATGCTTATGTCACACCAAACTGACTCGACACTGCACTGTCCAGAGATGTCCACTGGCTTCACTTCCTTGGATTTTATGTGTTTTTTAACTAATAGCATAACCCCTCCTCCCTTCCTATCCTGTCTATCCTTTCTGTAGACATTGTACTCCCCAAATTCCAGTTCTGCATTTCTTATATCTGTGTGACACCACGTCTCTGATATCCCCACAATATCTGCCTTTGATGTTTTGAGCAATACCTCAAATTCATCAAATTTATTTACTAAACTCCTAGCATTGGTGTACACACAAGTATACATGCACCTGTTCTTTTCCTTAGCTACCCTAACACAACCCATGTGTTTACTTGTACCCCAATGATTCCCAGCAGTCTCTGAAATATCCTGCATCTTATTTTCCAGGCTGCAGCTCATTCCAATAGAAGCAGTGCAAGAATCACTTTCACCTCTGCCAGTGGCTACTGTTAATCTATTAGTCCTTGTATCCCCCCAATCTAGCAGTTTTCCGACCCACCTAACATTGCCTCGATAGCATCAGCAAACATTCTTGCACCCTTTCTATTTAAGTGTATCCCATCCCTGTAGAAGCAGTCTCTCCTGTTAACAAGTACAGACCAGGCTGAAAAAAATTCTACCCCTTGAGCCCTGCACAATCTTTCCAGGGCCGAATTGATTGGCAGGGCTCTCATCATATACTCCCTCCTATCGTGCCTGGGCAGAATTGCAGACACTTTCAATTTCAACCCTAATTCACAGCTTTTTTTCATCAGTGACCTGTACTTGTCAAGTAATTCCGCCGGTCTCCTACTCTTAATGTCATTAGTGCCAACGTGTACAACTATATCACCTTTTGTGCCCTTAAAAGGAGTTATGCTATTAGTTAAGCAACACATAAAATCTAAGGAAGTGCAGCCAGGTGAAATAGGTGGACAGTGCAGTGTCGAGTTAGTTTGGTGTGACATAAGCACTGGGAAAGCAAAATTGAGAGTAGGAGTGTGCTATAGGCCTAATGACTCTGATGAGTATAATAAGAAACTGTACAGGGAAATAGAGTGGGCCAGTAAATCAGCGAGTCTTATAATGGGGGATATTAATTTCCCAGATATTGAATGGAATTTGTGGGTGTTTGTCACTCACACACTAGCAAGGCTTTGTGGATTTATTGTATGATTATTTTCTACAACAGCACGTTCAGGAGGCAACTAGAGGGAGTAATACTCTTGATCTGGTTATCAGTAGTGATTCTTCATGCATTAAGAATCTGCAGATAAAGGAACCACTAGTTGACAGTGATCACAGTGTGCTGATGTGGGATTTATACAAAAAGGTAACTTCCATCAGAGGTAAAAGGAAGGGTGTTTGCTTTCGTAAAGGTGACTACGGTGGTCTGAGACAGTTTTTAAATTCTATACCACTGGTTCCCAACTTGTGTTTCACGGAACCCTAAGGTTCTGCCGATAACATTCGGGGTTTCCGCAGTAAAATTGGTTTTTGAGCTCTAATTTATAGCTTTAAATATATATGAAAAATTTATTTAAATAAAGTTTCAAAAATTATTAATATTCCATAGGGAGAGGGGACCTGCGCACAGACTCTGCGCGGCTTGCATTTGTGGAAAATAAAATCCTGTTATTCTAATGGTGGATGAATGAATCGAATACTTGCATTCGATTCTCCCACCACTAGTTGAGTCATATCTCCTGACGAAATCATCTGTAGTGATGTGGGGCGCAGCGGTACAGAATATGAGCGGACATATCAGTCATAGATCGGTGGTGTTTTGCATTGCAATCATTTTGTGATATCTTATGTCCTTTTTATATAAAAATAAACATGGGCATTGTATTAATTTATAATATTACGATTGTGTATACCCCAAATTAAAATATGGATCGTTGTTCGAGAAGAGTTTTAAAAAAAAGTGTAGCAAGCAGTTCACGTGTTTCTAGAGTCAAGGAGACTGGTAAAGTGGATACTGACGAAAATACAGATCAAGGCATTAGCATTACTTGTGTAGCAAATGAATGGAAGAAAAGGGAAGTGTTGTTTGTCAATACTAAAACATCGCTAAGTCATAAAAAACGTAAATACGACTCAAGTTATTTATTACTCGGATTCATGACCACAGGAAATCCCGAGGCCCCTGATGCATTATGTATATTATGCAATAAGATCTTATCAAATAGTTCATTAGCACCAGCTAAACTGTGCAGACATTTTGAAACAAACCATTCAGAATATAAAAATAAAGATGTCAAGTTTTTTGAAAGAAAACTTGAGTCTCCTGACAAAACTAAACATTTTATGTCGAAAATGTTTTCGGATAGCAAAAGGGCAACAATGGCATCCTACAAAATAAGCTACCGTATAGCGCTCACAGGTGAAGTGCACACAATTTCTGACACTCTAATAAAACCATGCATCAAAGATGTTGTTCAGTGTATGTTCGATGAGAAATCCTGTCAACAAATTGATAAAATTTCTTCCTCAAATAATACAGTTTCATGCAGAATTCATGATATGGTTGAGGATATTGAGAGGAACTTATTTTAAGATTTCAGTGATGTGATGAGTACTCTTTACAATTAGATGAGACAACGGACGCTGCAAACCTATCAATTGTATTAGTTTTTATTCATTACTACATTGATTCTATTGAAGAAGACATTACTCTGTGAAAATTTATGAACCAATCCAACAGGAGAAATGATAGTTAAATGTATCAATGATTTTATGAAGACTTGTGGAATAAATTGGAAGAAATGTGTCGATGTATATAGTGATGGTGTGAAGTCAATGATAGGACCTGTGAAAGGGGCAGTAACACGAATTAAAAATTTTGCTAAAATGTGTATGAGTAGTCACTGTGTTCTTCATAGACATGCACTGGTTTCTCGAAATATTCCTTCATCTTTAAAATGTATTTTAGATGAATCAGTGAAAATTATTAACTTTGTGAAAACACGACCGTTAAAAACAAGATTTTTCCAAATTATATGTGAAGATATGGTCAGCCAACATACATCTTTGCTGGTACATACTGAAATTAGATGGCTGTCACATGGCAGAGTTCTTGTCAGATTGTTTGAATTACGAGAAGAGCTCACCATATTCTTACAAAATGACAAATTTCTATTAGCAGATCGCTTTAAACAACATTTTGTGGTTTAGTCAAATTTCTTATCTGGTGGATATATTCACAAAATTGAATGATGTTTCTCTCTCTCTCTCTCTCTCCCTTCAAGGAAAAAAATGTAAATATTTTCAACACAAAAGACAAATTATGATCATTATTACGAAAGTTACAATACTGGACCATGGCTGTTGAAAAAAAATAATATGGATCCATTTCCAACTTTAAATGACTTTTTACAGGAATAGAACTGTGAAATTAATGTGAAATTTGAAAAGAAATTATTTCTCATCTAAAATCAATAACTGTGGCATTAAATGAATACTTTCCTCTACTAAAAGATGACAATAACTTTTAGGTTTTCAATCCTTTCAATATTTTTTTTTAAAGAAAAACCAGAGGAATTATCTACTTAAGAATATGAAAATCTCATCGACCTGACATTAAACAGCCAAATAAAAGTTAAATTTAATTAAGTTTCATTAAACGAGTTTTGGTGTGACTTAAAAGAAGAATATCCAAATTTATTCAAAAAGGCAATTCGTTGTTTGTTGCCATATAGTACGACATATTTGTGTAAAAGTGGATTTTCGCTCTACACTGCCACAAAAACAAAATACAGAAGTAAGTTGGATGCCACTCCTGATATTAGAATTCAGCTGTCCACAATTAAAACAAATTTTGAAAGAACATTGAAAGAAAAGAAGACGTTTAATCCTTCACATTAATTACCAGTTTGAATTAATAATATTTGATTTTCATTATTAATCTGTTTTTTTGTATTTTCAATAAATTATTTTTGATTTTTTGATTTATTTATAATCAGTAAAAACTGTCAGGATTCCAAAATTTTTTATCAAGGTGAAAAGGGTTTCACGATTAAAATATGTTCGGACCCACTGATCTGTACTGTGGGATCAACTGATGACGTTACAGACAGCAAATTCTAAATGGGAAGCATTCAAAGAATTAATCTTGGAAGCTACTAGGCTTTTCATACCAACTAAGAAATATTGTTCAAGGTTTAGGCCTAAATGGTTCAGATCAACTAATGAGACGTGGCAGAGAAGAAAAATGCATGGGATGCATATAAATTAACAGGTGATAGTGAAGCCTATGGTAGACATAAGTTAGTCTGTAATCAAGTCACAAAGCAGATTAGGCAGGCAAAGGCAGATTACGAGAAATCTTTCACAAAGGATGCAAAAAAAACAGCAAAGAGTTCTTTACTTATGTAAACTCTAGAAGGAAGGGGAAGAATCACATTGGTCCACTTGATATCAATGGTTCAACTTTTGATGATCTTGGTAAATCAAGTAGCTAACAAACTGGATGAGTATATCTATATTTACACCTGATGAGTTATTCAGGGAGAGGAGTGCCAGAGGTGTATTAAACTCTGGCAGTGTGCTAAATGATTTTGTAATAACTCAGAGCAAAGTGGAGGAGAAATTGTTGAAGATAAACTTAAGGAAGACACCTGGGGGTGGATGGGATCTATTCAATTATATCAAAGGAAGTAAGCAAACCCTTAGCCATAATTATGAGAGCTTCCTTGGACTCAGGGGAGGTGCCAATGGACTGGAAATGTGACCACGATTCATAAAGGAAGATCAAAGAGTGACACAAGTAATTACAGATGTGTTAGTTTAACTTCTGTTCCAGGGAAAGTAATGGAGGCACTGGTTAAAGAAGTACTGCAGGGTCATCTAGACAAGACTTCAGTTATAGTTCAGACATAGCATGGGTTTGTTAAGGAAAAATCTTGTCTGACCAATTTGATTGGATACTATGTTGTGGTCATAAAGGGTGCAAAGAATAATTTTGATATCACATTTTGAATCTTAGGGAGGCGATTGATACTGTTTCACATGGACAACTGGTGCACAAATTGGAACAGTGTGGCATTGGAGGTAAATTGCTGCTATGGATAAAGGGATGGTTGAATGGGAGAAGACAGTGAGTGCTAATCAATGGACACTGCTGTTCATGGAGTAATGTTATTAGTGGAGTACCCCATGGTTCAGTGTTGTGTCCATTGTTGTTTTCTATATTTATTAATGATATTGATAATGGTATATCAGGCTTAATGTCTAAATTTGCAGATGATATGAAGGTTTGATATGACACTAATAACAGTACGCTACTGCAACAGGATCTAGAAAAGTTGAGCAGATGGGCTGAGAGGTGGCAACTGAAGTTTAACATTTAAAATACTGCAAATGAGTAGCAGTAACACCAGTGTAACGTGTCAACTGTGTGGTACTACACTCAGGGTGGTAGAGAATGTAAATGACCTAAGGTAATTGTGCAATCAGATATGAAATTTTCTGAGCAGTGCAGATGGTTTGCAAGAGTAGCTCATGTTGTCTTGTCAATGATATACAGGAATTTTTCTAGCAGGGATAAGGAGTTGATTATCCCCTTGTATAAAGCGATGGTCAGACCACACCTTGAGTACTGTATACAGGTCTGGGGGCCTCATTTTAAGAAGAATGTAGAGCTGTTGGAACAGGTACTGAGAAGGGCAACAAGATTAGTGAATGGAACAAAGGGTTGCTCTTACGAAGAAAAGCTTAAGTTTTGCAAATTGCAGTGTCTGTAGATTAGGCACATGTAATGTGATCTGATTGAAGTGTAGAAAGCTCTGAATGGTTTGAGCATTCTCAATGTAATGAGATTCTTCCTCTTGCCCAAATTAATTGCCTTAGGGGACATAAATTCAAATTGAGGAAAGACAGTTGTAGGAAACAGATATGTGGAGATTTGCCTTTAGCCAGCAGGTGATTGATTTCTGCAGCAAAAACTTTCATCTGTCGTATATAAGTTGACAGCTTAAATAAATTCAATGCATAACTTGACAAATATTTGGAGCTAATGGATGGGTGAAATAGAAAGGTTTTTTTTTTTTTTTTTTTGGCTGATGCTGTATAAGCTTTCTTTCTTGCATTATATGCTGCTGTTAATGCTAATGTAGTTAACCAATCTCGGACACTGGTCCATGAGATATTCCGTGCTTTTCAACTCATAAAATATGTGAATCACCCCACGTTCTTCTGAAGTTATTGTATCCATTCTTCAATTTCTTTGTGTAGTAAGAAATAAATAAATAAACTTTGAAATCATTTTTATAAAATTTTTGAGTGCAACATACATCCACATTTCTAGAAACACAGCTGTTTCTTAAGACAGCTAGAAAGCTTAATTCTTCTGTATGCAGTATTCAGCTTTCTAGCTGTGTTAAGAAGAATTTGGAAAGATTTTGAAAAATTATATCAGATGCAATATAAGCTGTTTATTATTTACATATCTTTGTCTCCATTTCGGATTTCTTTATCCATTTACTAACCCATCCATGACTCAGCTGTGGTGGTCATTAGTTTTTCCATGGCCACCCTGCTTTGAGTGACTGTGGTTTGAGTCCACTTGATTACCAAATACGGGTTTGTTTCTTGTATTCTCTTTATCTTGTGAACTCCTTTGACCGTCTGGTAGGCTTTAGTCCTGAAGTATACACAGAAAATTTATTTATTTATTAATAATGCATAATCCCTCATTCACTAAGTTTTATCACACAATTACACCTAATGTTATAAAATTATGATAACAGTGTATCACTTTATTCATGTGTTGTGAAAAAAAATTAAGTTTTCTATGCAAATAAAATATTTTGAGGCATGTGTATATACTTTGATATTCAGATGCCTCATATGAATGTACAATTGATTTATCAAATTAAAAAAAGTCTTCAGTGCTTTAGAGCTTAAAGACTTCAAATAAAATTTGTACAATAAAACAACTTTTTTTTTGTAGGGACATACCCTTTATAATTTTATTTCATTCAATTGACAAAAGTAGAGAAATTGGCAGTAAATTTATATCATTCTAAATTATTTATAAAATAATATCATTTTATACAAACCTGCTTGTTAGGATATAAGACATTTATTCTCTCCTTTTTAAATAAAAAAAATCATTTTTTTTAGGTGAAATGCCATCTTCATACGGTTCACTCTATGAATACTTCTTTGATGGAATGAAACGAAAGTGGTTACCTTGGATGCAGCTGGTACCTACCTATGAACATAATCAAGATATCAAATTTAGTAAAATATTAGTTCCCACTGTTGATACGGTTCGTACAACATGGCTGTTAGGACTGATGAATGATATATTACATCCTGTTGTTTTGATAGGAGACACAGGTACTTCCAAAACTTCAACAACACAGAATTTTTTGAGACAACTGAATCCAGAAACCCATGTAAGTTTCAGTGAATTAATCATAATCATAATCATTTTATGGATATATTCAGTGTGTTATTTATATTTTATAATATATTAGATAGAAAGCACAATGACTTTGATCTTTTTTAGGTATAGTATATTGTATTGAATAAAAAATGAAAATTTAACTTGAATGATAAATTCATCATGATATTTCAGCATGATATTACTAGAATAAAAGAGAGAAGGAAAGAAAATTTTAGCAATTTTCATCTATGTATGGAAAACATCTATCTATGTTTTCCATACATAGATGAATGGTTGACACTTACAGTACTTCCTGTAGATGCCTGCTATTAGCCCTCATCTTAGCTTCAATATATCTGTGTCACAGCAATGTGTGAGGTTATTCACAGGATCACATCAGCTGGGTGTAAGACAATTCATTGTATGACAGTTTGGCACACAATAATTCAATGTGTGTGTGTGTGCTACATTTCAGTACATGACAATTTACTTTATGACTATATGTATTATGATGGCGCCTCCGTAGCCAGGTGGGCAGGAGCAGCAGTGCGTAGCACACGCTTCTTGATCAGACCGGGGTTCGAACCCGTGACCACCAAATACGGAGGATGCGGAATGGTCACGAAATGACCACCGCATATCCCCGGAGCAATATGGCCTTAGTTGCTAATGCTCATAAAAACCAAATAACAACAACATAACAACGTATTATGACAATTTGCTGAAAGACAGTTGAAGATTACAACAATTTGATGCATATGATAATTTTGCATAGTGCAACAATTCTAATAGAATTGCATATGCTTCAAAGCTTTTCAGAAAATGCATCATTGCTAACTTTTATTTCTTCTGATATCTGCACGAAATTATTTTCTTTTCAGTTTCCAACCCTCAATCAATCTAAGCTACTAGAACAGCATAGACCCCAACAGCCTTCAAAAAAAAAAAAAAAAAAACTGCAACAAAACAACAATACTGATAATCTTCATTTAGCTTTCTAACACCCTCAGCCAATATATGCTGCTAGAATTGGGTACATTACAAAAGACTTCCAAAAGTAAAAATACAACCTTCGTTGTATTTTTACTTTTGGAGTGAAATTTGGTTTCTCTGTTAATAAGAAGTTTCTTCTGGCTTTCCAAATCCATTACAATAGCACAGGCATTGTCAGCTTTAAAAAAAAAAAAAACTGATAATCTTTATTTATTTTTCTAGTTTCCATTTAAATAAATTTCTTCTGGAAGCCTCAACCCTCGACCAACCTGTGCTAATATAAAACATGGCTTTAATTTTCCTGTATAGAGGAATAGCAGTTCAAGATTATTTGTGGGAGCTGATAATCTGGTTGTGGTATCAGTCAAATCTTTCTGCAACTATAATGTCACTGGTAATTCAGCAAAAATGGATATCAAATCCACTTTCATAGAGAGAGAGAGAGAGAGAGAGAGAGAGAGAGAGAGAGAGAGAGAGAGAGAGAGAGGGCGTATAATCTGCTGGACTCAGGCATGCATATGAAAGATGAAGGTGGACGGTGAGAACTTGTTGCAACTTCATGTAAAATAAAATTCATTAATGGAAAGAACATAGTAAGTAAATACTCAAATAAAATATTGAGTGCTTATTATTTGACAAGCAAAACATTAGAAGCTAAACAGTGAGAAACCATTTATTATTATTATTATTATTATTATTACTAGCCATATAGTGCAAGGAAGCCTGAGGCTTATGCTGAAACAGCAAAAAAAAACCAAAAAAAACTTTGAAGTTACCCTGAGAGAGAGAGAGTGTCAGAAGTAGAAGGGAATCACCAAGAAAGAGAAGAAAGATGATATCTAGCTCAGGAACTGGGAGTGCCAAGCCCATATTCACCAGATGTGAGCTCCTGGGGTCAAATTTCTGAAATACTTCAGTAATAAAAAACTGGATATAGATAAGTTGAGCAAATGGGCTGAAAAGTGGCAACTGAAGTTTAACATTGACAAATGCAAAGTACTGCATATGGGTAGCAATAACCCAAGAAAAATGTACCAACTGTGTGGTACTACACTCAGGGAAATGGAAAGTGAAAAGTCCTGGGGGTAATTGTGCAGTCAAATATGAAGTTTGCTGAGCAGTGCAGACGGACTGCCAGAGTCTTGTCAATGATATATAAGAATTTTGCTAGCAGGGACAGGGAGATGTTTATCCCATTATATAAGGCAATGGTCAGGCCTCACCTAGAGTACTGTGTACAGGTGGAGGCCTCATTTTAGGAAGGATGTAGAGTTTAGATATGGGCAACAAGACTGTGAGGGAAACCAAACGGGTGCTCTTGTAAAGAAAGGCTTAAGTTCTGCAGATTTCAGCATCTGGAGACACCTGCGAGGTGATCTGATTGAAGTGTATAAGGCCTTGAATCGATTGAGCAGGCTCAGTTCTGATGGGATTCTTCCTCTTGCTCGGATTACAAACCTGAGATCACAACTGAAATTAAGGAAAGACGGTTGTCGAATAGATGTGTGAAATTTACCTTTAGCCATTGGGTAGTTGATTGCTGGAACAAACTTGCATCTGTTGTTGTGGAAGTTGATAGTTTAAATAAATTCAAGGAAGAAGTGGACAAAATTTTGGAGCTAATCGATTCGTGAAATGAGAAAGGGTTTTTTTTTTTTTTATTGTCTGATGCTGTATAAGCTTTCTTTCTTGCATCATTAGCATTAGCATTAGTAGAGGCATATGATGCAAGAAAGCAAGCTTATGCAGCATCAGCCAAAAAAAAAAACACTTCCATATCACCCCTCTGTTTGTTCAAAATACCTGTCCAGCTGAGCCTTATTAATATTTTTACGATTACTTATCTTTACTTTATTTTACTTCCATATTATTTCCTAAAAATGCAAGTTACAGAAGTGAAAGTAAAGTGTAAACAAGTTTCTTCTTATTTACCAATCTTTAACTTGCCTTGGTTCTTTTTTTATAGGATCTCTCCGAAAAAGTATAGTATACATTATAAAATGAAAGTGCTTGGTATGTTCTATTAAAAATATCAAGAACCCTACTGGAATCACTAAATTAACATTTACTGCATACATGTCATGTTAAAAGTTGTATTTTCAGTCTTGCTCTATCATACACCAAATTCTCCCATAAAATTCATCATAAGCGTCTATTCACCAAATTAGTGTATTCTCCAAATTGACTTTCACCACACATTTACAAATACAATGAACTATCAGAAATCGAATTGTCCTACATTGAACTGATATGGACCCTTTATTTACATTTTTTAATCAAAAACTCTTTAAATTAGGAAATTCCCATTAGAATATACTAACTTGTTACCCATTAATGCAAGGCAGGAATTGAATTTTGTAAAAAGTGTTGCCCTAAATAATTATATGACATTAATTTGGAGGGTGCATCAGTTTGCTGAGTAAGAGGTTTTGGTGTAGTAAAACCATGCAAATAAAGTGAGTTACTTTTGTGACTGATTGATTAAATACATTATCTTATATTCATTATACTTTCACCACACATTTACAAATACAATGAACTATCAGAAATCGAATTGTCCTACATTGAACTGATATGGACCCTTTATTTACATTTTTTAATCAAAAACTCTTTAAATTAGGAAATTCCCATTAGAATATACTAACTTGTTACCCATTAATGCAAGGCAGGAATTGAATTTTGTAAAAAGTGTTGCCCTAAATAATTATATGACATTAATTTGGAGGGTGCATCAGTTTGCTGAGTAAGAGGTTTTGGTGTAGTAAAACCATGCAAATAAAGTGAGTTACTTTTGTGACTGATTGATTAAATACATTATCTTATATTCATTATAAAATTTTACATGTTAACTACTTTTTCTTGCAGTGGTTTCCATTCAAAAAACATGGCAAAAACACTCTTAAAGCTGTTATTAAACCTATTTCTCTCTCATCACTATTCTTTAAAATTTGTAAAAATTTATTTTCTTTTATTAGCAAATCATATTTTCTCTGCTGTTATTGTTGCTATTAGGATTTATATAGCATTAATATTTATATAGTATTGAGATTTATTTAGCATCTAAAGTCATATTATGCATTTGAATACACTCTCATATGGAGAAACTTAGAATAACTCACTTGGAAAACTCAGAACTCTACTCCTTCATATGAGATCAGTAACAGCTCTGATTGAAGAGGTCTTGAAGAATTCCTCCAGTCTCTGTGGGATTTGAACCCACATCTGTCCAAATGAGTGACAATTGGTAAAACCACACAGTGGACAGTTTCTCTTCTGGATTATTATCTGTTGGTTGTCCCCGAATATTCGTTGTTACCTGTCTCAATCAGTTATTGTCTAAATGTATACTTCTTGGCAATATCATAATGAGACTTAACTGATGGCCTGTTACTGAAAATATCAGAAGAAAAAAAATCCCCAAGAATGAATGAACCAGCACCACCCCACAACCAATCTTAATATCTTTTAATCTCCCTGATTTTACGAATCTCTTTGGAATTATATAACAAACTCTAATGCAGTAACATTACATGTTTGATCACTGTTTTCCTATAGCAATGATTTAATAATTGATTTAATTCATTGTTTCCTTTCCAGTTTTGCCCTGCCATTTATTTTAGTTTCAAAAATTGCAAATGAAATATGTGGTCAGAAAATTCAATTTTGGAATTACTTTGTCATTTAAAGTTCCATTCTGCATATCATACCAACTTCAAAATTTAAGAGGAGAAGAAAACAGTTTGCTGAATTTTAAAAAAAATAGTAAAAAAAGGTCCATTTACCTCTCTCATTGCTCCTTTTAA
Organism: Mastigoproctus giganteus; assembly: GCF_048544385.1. NCBI lineage: Eukaryota > Metazoa > Arthropoda > Arachnida > Uropygi > Thelyphonidae > Mastigoproctus > Mastigoproctus giganteus. Next base: position 2,381,922 of record NC_143576.1, on the reverse strand, counting down.
TACAATTGGATAGATTTCATCATCAGCCCCAGGTGAAATCACTCCATTATTTATTTTTAGTTTATTTCTTCTCTTTCCTTCTTAATTATTGCAAAATCATTTAGCTCCCAGTTAAAGTGTGGTATACTTCTAGTATTCCCATCACTAAAAACTTTTCATGCATGAATGTAGATGCAGATTATTTATTCAGCTTGTCAGAAATTTGAACAGGATTAACACTAGTTATGTCATCTATATCCAATGGGCCAATATGGTTCAATCCTTTCCTTGCTTATATTAGCGAAGAACTGTTTATTACTTTTCTTTATTGTATAACAGTAGTCTTTTCTATAACAGTAGTCTTCTCTACTAGAGAAGCATTATTTATTTGAAATAGTGGAATACCAGCTATCTTGTTGTGAAGGCACCCACAATATGTGATACAATTAAAATGATGCCCTTTACACTACATATGTAGTTCTAATTTATGGGTTAACTATGGTGTATCTATACTGATATTATATAGTTAATTACCAAAATCCATAAGGAATTATGCCATGTGCATTTCATTTTCTAATACATTATTACCAACACCTTTTAGCATCTCTCATATTGTAGAAATAACTTTACAACTGTGATGGCATGTTGCATTACCAGGGTACCTGCCTGCCCACTGATGATGAAGCCCACTAGCTTCGAAACGATCGTCTGGGTGGTGGTATCCTCTGAAAATAAATAACAGTAGTCTCTCTCTCTACTAGAGAAGCATTATTTATTTGAAGTAGTGCAATACCAGCTATCTGATTGTGAAGGCACCCACAATATGAGATACAATTAAAACAATACCCTTTACACTACATATGTAGTTCTAATTTATGGGTTAACTATGGTGTATCTACACCGATATTATATAATTATTTTTCTTTGCATTCTTGTCAGAGACTTCTCATAATCAGCCTTTGCCTGCCCAACTATCTTTGTGACTTGATTGCAGAGTAGTTTATATATACTTTATTGCTCGAAATCCCCTGATAATAATTCAATCATTTCATGCATATTTTATTATTGTCATTATTCTTTTCAGTTCATTTGTCGTCCATTTAGATCTAAACCTTGAATGACATCTCTTATTTTCTATGGAAAGGTTTATTAGCATCAATGTTTGTATCCAATTTAAAAATTTTATACAGTCAGTGTAGTCATCTTTGTGAAGCAAAATCTCTTCCCTTTACCCTTGACAATAGTTATGTCTTTAAGTAGATCCACCAATATATTATGATCACTGCCACCTAGTGATTCTTATGTTAGTAGATTCCTAATTCATGAAGAGTCAATACTGATAATCAGATCAAGAGTATTGCTTTTCGTTGTTGACTCTCTAATATACTGCTGTAGAAAACAGTCATCCAGTAAATCCAGAAAATTTCCACTATTGTGTGAGTGACTAAATTTACAAGTTCCATTCACTATTTGGAAAGTTAAAATCCCCAGTTATAAGACATTCTGATTTGTTGGCCCATTCTATTTGTCACTGTAGTTCATTATTTTCCTCATAGTCATTTAGCCTATAACACTCTCATACACTTATTTTTGTATTTTCAGTGTTTATGTTACACCAGAGTGGCTTAACATTACACTGGACATCTATGTAAACTGGCTGCACTGCCTTAGATTCTGTGTGCTTTTTAACCAAGAGCATAAACCACCCTCCTCCTGTCCTGTCTCTCTCTCCTTCCTACTCTTTTTTTTTTTTTTTTTTCCTTTTATAAAAATCACAAACAAAAAAGATTTTAAGACCAATGCTACTGGGTACCATTCTTGGGTTGAAGGTTGAGAAGATGAGAGAAGATACTTGTTGACATTAGACTTGAATTTCTGTAAATCATAATTTCAGGAAATACATGTGAAGGGAGGTTGTTCTATATAAATTTAGAATAATTTGGTTTGAAGTTGTAAAGTAAAAGAATGTTGACCAGTTGGGCATGCATTTGTACTAGTTTGGAAGAGAGGGAAGAGGGATTATAGAAGCCAATTGAGAAGAACAATGCTCATGGAAGTTATACCTATAGATAAGGTATTCAGCAGAAACAGAACATGTATGAGACAGACTGGAGAGACTTTATAAGAGATGGGTCATTAATTAACCTAACTGCCCTCATTTGAATGGAGTCTAGAAGACTGCGAGCAGTTATGAGGGCACAATCTCAGATGTGGAAATCTGGGTGTGGTACCTCCAGGTCAAGGATGGCAGAATGTAACATACTATCATCAGTAAAACTACAGATAGGATTTCCAATCAATGGAAGAATGTTCTTTCTCCCACTCTTTTCTTCAAGAAGAAAATTCTTTTCTTCTTGAAGAAAATTCTTTTTTGGGAGAAAGAACTGAGCCTTGGGGAATGTCAGTAGCATTAGTGAAGTCAGAAGATAGAGGGCCATCTACATCACCTGCAGTGAGCAGTCAGGGAGAAAACTGAATACCCAATTGCAAAAAAAAGTCAAAAATCTATAAGATGGATGCTTGTTTAGAAGACACTTATGCCAAACACAATTAAAAGCCTTAGAATTGTCAAGAGTAATTAGTTAAGTTTCACCAAACTTTTTTCTTTTTTTTTTTTTTTATGTAAACCCCAAACACGGGAGGTATTAGAACCTGTAGTACTTAGTACCGTGCTTGCTTGGGAGGTTGGGAAGATGAAAGAAGATATTTGTTGAAATTGAACTTGAACTTCTTTATACTGTAATTTTCAGTAAATATGTATGAAGGAAGGTTGTTCCAGAAAACAGCAAGTGAATGAATAAATGAGGAAGATGAAAAGTTGGTTCTGTGAATTCGAAGTTGGACAGTAAATGGATGTTGGCTGGTGGCTGCATGTGTTCGGACTGTTTTGAAGGAGAGAGAGCGGGAATTATAGAAGCAAATTCAGAAGAACAGTGCCCATGGAAGTATCTGTAGAAGAAGCACGCAGCAGAAACAGTACGTCTATGAGACAGCGAGAGGAGAGATTCTGTTAGAGATGAATCATTAATTAACCTAACTGCCCTCTTCTGAATGGAATCAAGAAGCCTGAGAGAGGTTTTTGGGGCACCACCCCAAATGTGGGAACAATATTTTATGGTAGGGTGGATTTACGATTTGTACAGAGTGAACAGCTGTTTGGAAGAAAAGTAACACCGAGAGCGAAAGAGAAAAGCAAGTTTTTTAGATGCAGAGGAAGCAATATTTCTAATGTGCTTGTGCCAAGAGAGATTAGAAGTCAGGGTAATCCCAAAAGAGATATATCATTTTGCCTAGAAATCGGAGTGTCACCAAAGATAAGCATAGGAGCAGAAGAATCCTTTTTGCGAGATATAAGATAAGACTGAGTTTTAGAAGGATTGAAATCAACTAAGTTGTCTTTGCCCCACTGGAGAATTTCCTAAAGATCAGCATTTAAGGAATTGGTAGCAGATTTTCGAGAAGTTGAAGCTGATTGAGCAGGGCAAGATTTCTCAAAATGGAAAGTGGAATGCAATGTGCTATCATCGGCAAAACTATGGATAGGATTTCCAGTAAATGGAAAAATATTCATTAATATACAAGAGGAAAAGAGTGGGGCAAAAAACTGAACCTTGGGAGACACCGGCATTAGTGGAGAAGTTAGAAGACAGAGAGCCATCTACCATCACCCTCAGTGAGCGATCAGAGAGAAAACTGGATAACCAATTACAAAAAAACCGTTGGCAAACCATAAGATGGGAGTTTGTTTAGAAGACCTTTATGCCAAACACGATCGAAAGCCTTTGAGATGTCGAGCAACTATTTGTGTTTCACCGAACCTTTCCATTGAATTACTCCCTAAATGGGTAACATAAGCCAGAATATCACCAGTGGATCGACACTGGTGGAATCCATACTGGCGATCGTTGATCAGACTGAGGGTTTCTAGGTAGATTAAGAGTTGGTGGTTAATTGATTTCTCCATTACTTAACAAAGAGTAGAAGTAATTGCAATGGTACGATAATTGTATGAGAGCGATTCGTCACTCTTTTTAGGAACTAGCTGGATATGAGCAAATTTCCAAGCAGAAAGAAAAACACCTTTGGAAAAAGAAAGTGAAAAAAGGCGGAAAAGAATAGGAGTAAGTTCAGGAGCACAGGATTTGAGAACAAGTGGAGAAATACCATCAGGACCTGGAGCTTTCTTAGCATCAAGATTCGTCAAAATCCTTCTGACATCCTTTTGATGGAAGACCACACGAGGCATTGAATGGAGCGTGTTGGGAATGGTGGGAAGTGTTTTACCAAGATCATTAATACATGAGTTGGAAGAAAAATGGGATGCTAACAGGTCAGCTTTATCCTTTGCTGAAGTGACAACAGAACCATCTGGTTTGGACAGAGGTGGGAGCAGAGATGGGCAAAAGTTGCGACCAATAGCTTTGGCAAGAGACCAGAATGCTCGGCAACCATTAGGGCAAGAAGCAAGTTTTCTACTCTTAGCCTGTTCAAACTCCAGTTTGGACTGATTTATAACTGCTTTACAATTGTTGCAAGCTTTGGTGTAGCAGAAAATGAATCTGAAGAATTGGAAACAAGCCAATTACGATATGCAATGTTCTTCTCTTGAACAGCCTTAGCACATTTATTGGAAAACCAAGGTTTAGATAAAGGACGAGATTTTAAAGTCAAGTGTCGGATAAAGGGTTCCATTCCTGTAAGAATAATTTCACTGACACGATCTGAGCAAACGACATCAGAAGTTTTGAAACAGTAATCCGACCAAGGAAAAGAAGAAAAGAAATCTTGCAGGTCATCCCATTTTGCATTCTTTTAATGCCAAATAACATGAGGTTGGGAATAGCCATGAGATAAAGGCTCCATTGGAGAAGAGACAATCACCAAGTTGTCATCTGAAGTGCCTAAAAGACCTCTCACTTCAACCGTGTACTTAGAAAGGTTGTTTGTGAGAAACAGATCAAGCGTGTTGGCTGTATGATTAGGATTGTTCGGTATTCTTGTAGGTAGATGAACAATCTGTGCAAGGTCATTAGTAATTGCAAAAGCCTCAGCATCTTGACCAGCTGGGTCGGTGTGACTAGAAAACGAAAGCCAACTGGAGTTGTGTACATTAAAATCACCAAGGAAAATTACGTCACTGTTAGGAAAGTTGGACTGGAGAAAGTCAAGTTGAGAAGAGAGGAAGTCAAAGAGCTCCAAGTGATTAGTGGAGTTGGGAGAACTGTAGAGACAACAGATGATTTGATGCAGTGAGGTAGAGAGATTTTAAGCCTGAGAACATCGAAGAGAAGAGATTCCAAATTGCCAAGTCTCTGACAGGGAATATCAGAACGGACATATGCACAAGTACTACCTTTGAGGCAAAAGGAATCATACAGCGAAAAATTTGGGCATCTGAGATGAGCAGTAGTTGAATCAACCGATAACTGAGATTCTGTCAGAAAAAGTACATAGGGTTTGGCAGACTGCAAGTGGAAATGGACATCGTTGAGATTAGAATTGAGACCACGTATATTTGTGAAATGAATTAGGAAGTGCTTGTGAGGTTTAGATCTTTTCGCAGATAAGCTTGCTCTATTAGTTTGACAATTCATGGTGTATTCAATAGTAAGAAAAAGTGGGTGGGACATGCTGTATGAAGTAATGAAATTTTTGGATATGGCGTACACATGGTAAGAATATACCCAGATCCTTGACATGACGTGGCCTCGACAATGCCCCACGCATACACACTACTCGGACTCCCTCCAGTCACTATCTGGCAGCGTAGAGGTAACAAGATTATACACTAGCTGATCCGGAAGCCTCCTAGAGAGTTACCAATAGCCTCGGTATGGTGTACTAACTAGTGGCCAGCCTGCGAATACCGTTTTAGAGCTGTACCCTCGAAATGTAAGGAATAATGGATCTTGCTACGATGTTCATCATAACCTCAAAAGTCATCAATCGTACTGCATGATGGAAGAGATGGGGAGGGGTTGACCGGAACTCAGCTGTAGAGACTAAACACGGGTTCCACCACTTCAAGCCTCCAATAAGCAAAGTGGTGGTATTGCACCGGTTGATGAGAGTCATCTACCACCTAGCAGAATTTATCCTGTTAAATTTATCCATAGATCGGTAATATAAGCGACACAGAATATCACCAGTGAATCAACACTGATGGATTCCATGTTGGAAATCATTGACCAGCTGGAAGGTTTCAAGACAGTTTGGGAGTTGGTGGTTAATGAACTTCTTCAATACTTTAGAAAGAGTAGAGGTAAGTGCAATCTGATGACAATTCAATGGGAGGGATTTTTTTCATTTCAGAAATTGGCTAGATATGAGCAAAATCCAAGCAGAAGTAAAAGCACTATTGGCATAAGAAAGTTTAAGAATGCCACAATGAACAGGTTTTGAGAGAAAGTGGAAAAATGCCATCAGGACCTGGAGAATTTGAATGAAGATTGTTCAAAATTTGACTAATGTAAAGAAAGCCAACACGAGACTCATGCCAAACTTAGCAGACAAATTGGACTGCCACTACCACAATTTAGTGCTACTCTCTCTCTCTCAGTAAACAGACAGTGCATGTTATTGGTAGTGGCAATACATGGACCGAGCATGCAGTGTGCAGCTTCACACTGCATGCTCAGTAAACAAGCAATACATGCTGTTGGTCTGGAGCAGAAGTCGAGAATGATATATTGATTGACACATAGGCATGATGGGCAATGTACTGATTGGTGTGTGAACACAACAGACAATAACATCATAGCATTAAGTGATTGTGTGTGGAGGGAAGGAATGTGAATTTTTAGATTGTGGGGAAGAATTCTTTATTATTATGTATATCTTTCTTATTATTAATTATAATTTCTGTAATTAATAAATCTCGTTAAACTTTCAGACCCACCTCTCTTAACTTTATATTTCCCAGTTTATTTTCCCCCTAATTTACTCCCCTCCACATTAACACCTGACTTGTATACTGCACAGAAGATCACAGATTCTGGGGGAATAGTAGTTCGTGTATGTCTCCTCTGGACTGGCTGAGTATTCAGAATGACTCATACTACACTTGAAAAACATATACAATATTGTTTATTCACAGTATATACATTAAAAGAATATATCATACATCATCAATTGGGTATAATGTTATTTACTAGCATTATATGTGTGCTAAGATGTAAAGATAATCACAGCTCATATATCACGTCTTTCTGCCTTTTCTCCTTTTGGTTTAGGTTACATCTCATAACATTCTCTTGTCTTCTAACAATTTAAACTTCCCAACTGGGATTACAGCAGTGAGCATAACACCTATATGTGTATTTTCCTAGATTTATAAATCCCCACTATAATCTTTCTTTAATTATCCCTTCCAAAATAATTACACGTGCATAGAGCACAGTCTCAACTTAAAACATACTAGTCTCGAATATATACGTCTAAATCTTCCTTGCGTATTAACTTATCTTTGTGATGAAGTACATATATCTATATCTTATGAACCTCCTTCTCCTTCCCTTTATGCTAAACAATATCAAATCAACTATCAACTAATTTTAAAACATTCCTTAGAGTCCTTTCCTTCAAATCAAGCTTAAAACTATTATCTGGTACTTACATCACAGCTTATGGGATCACTCTTTACACAACCTTTTTCTCAACTCAGGGGCGGCCATCATCATCAATATAGGGCATCATCAGACTCCTACTGGAATTAGTCATCGGCTAAGGAACTGCTGCTCATCTATAGGAATTCTCCTTCGTTCAGGAACTCACTCTTTTCTCCATAAATGGGTTGCTCTGGCCCGCTTTGGGCGCCTGATCAGCTCGACGATACTGGGGTGCATAATAAAATTATCAAGACTCTCCTTACTGCTTTATCGAGAAGCCAGACTGTATAACTCTTCCTCATCTTTCTATACCGAGACTTTTCGATCCTTATCACTCAGCTCCAGCATATGTGTTTCCATCTTTCATTGGGCATCTCTTTCCTATTTCTACGTTGCGGCTGACCTCTCCCAGAACTTGCCTAACGAATTGTCTTTGCGACAAACTGCTTCAATTCCCACTACCACATTTCAGCGATTCACAAGAACTCCCACCTTCTTCAAAACTTCCTACAACTCCAGAAAACTCTAAAACTCTCTCACTGCAAAAAAACTCCCTTAAATTAATTTCTATGTCCGCTACTCTCCACCGATTCTCCCGGCACTTCTCGGGATTTCTTTCCAGCCACACATCACTCAGGCCCACCCACAGGAGCTCTCAAAAACTTCAAAAACTGCTCAAACTGTTAAAAAACTGGAACTGTCCCTCTCCTCCTGTTCCACCTCCTTTTTGCTTCAGCCACCCCTTCTATTCTGATCCAATCGTAGTTCGTTCTTCATCATCCCTTTATTCTCATTCGCTCTCTCCCAGTTCCGTCGTTTTCTTGGCCCTTCCCTTTCCTGGGGAAACATCCGACTTCTCGAAATTTCTAGAAGCTTCGATGAACTTCCGGGCGTCTAGAAATTTCTAGATATTTCCTTGTGATCATTCCAATGCACTTACCCCTTATTAGTCCACTCTGTTTTTTCTCTACCGCTCCTTGAAATCAGTAAGTGCTCAAGGAGTCGGTTTGTTTTATCCAGCGGATAGCAATTTCTACACTGTGTATGCCGCATCTCATGCGCAGGAAAAATTACAAAAGCATGCAATTTAAAAAAAACTCCCTCCTCTTAGTCTGTAAAATTCTTCCTCTCCACAAGGGGGAGTCGGTTCCCTTGTTCTTTTCTTCCAAAGAGCTGCCCACTTTCTGTTTATAGCGACTTGAACTGCCCTTACGGTGCTCCCATTGTACTTTTGTGCCCTGTCCAGCTACCCCCCGTTGTTACGCTAATCCTCCCCTACTTAACTGTACGGTACAGAGCGTTCGCAATCTAAGCTGAAAATCATCCTATGTAAATAATATTATTTAATATATATATATATATTCTTGTTATGTTATAATATTTATTTCCCTAGGATAAGTGTAAGAATTGGGTTCTTACAATTGACTGATGTTATGATACATATATATAATATCTTACCTAACTTTAAAGTTAGGTAAGGAAACCTTTTTTTCCTATTATTTCCTGTATGTTTTTAAGGTTATGAAACATAACCTTAAAAACGTATGAACTCCCTGACTTATGTAAGGGTTGCATTCTGCGAAATGCTACATAAGTCAGAATTTTCCCCATGCTCATGCAGCACTCCCAAATGTGCTCGCTGAATTGATTGAATCAAAAAAGAAATGTTCGATGAACATGTAAATAGAATTATTGTATTTATTAAATTTTTTATCTCATGCGCAGGAAAAATTACAAAAGCATGCAATTTAAAAAAATTATAGAATTTAAAAAAAAAGAGAGAGGAGACGGGCATAACACCAGTAAATTTTACCTCTCGAGCATCGTTTCCAGAATCAACATCTTCTGCTGATAAGTATGCCACTGTGGAGATTTAGAAGGGATCGGCCGCTCAACCTTACGAAAGAACATATTAATAGATGACTGGATGATGTCTTTTTTCTTTTCATCATTGTTTTCTTTGTAACAAGCAAGCATATCATTCACCTCTCTGTTAACTTTTAAGAATCACTCACTGTCAGGATCCATCTTCTCAAACCTCGCCATTGCCGACGCAATTTCATGAAATGCCATTGCCATCTCTCTGGTGATGAAGTGTCTCGGCTCCTCATTTGGTTCATCTTGAACTTCGCCAGCATTTTATTCTTTCATTATCGCTGCCTGAAAGTCAATAAGTTCTTCATTAGACAATTCCTTCTCTTCTTCCTCTATTAACTCCTCCACGCAATAGATGACAAACTTTGTCCTGCTTCTTAATCATTTTCATCATCATTTCAAAATCAATTTTGTTTCGTTTCCTGGTACTACCACCACTTGCCCTTTTTGTTCATTGCTTTCCTTTCATCATTGTAATAGGTAAATAGGAATGAAGAGAAGTTTCTGAAAATTTGTTTTTTATATGATTAAAGATTTCAGTGAAGGGGAACACATTTCATCATAATAGCATAAAAACCCCCACAATTGCAGTTATCGGTATTATTGCAAATGCAATAAGATCGAGTTTACTACCCGTTTATAATTAGATGCACTAACAGAAAAGCCCAATAAACTAGAAAATGCAAATTGTTTTTGTTGTTTTATGGTTGTGACCTCCAGAAACGTGCTTTAGAAAAATATCACAAAGGTAGTAGTAGTAGTAGTGGCATGTGATGCAAGAAAGCAAATGTATGAGCTTATGCAACATCAGCCAAAAAAAAAAAAAAAATCACACCATTCCCTCCAAATGCCTGTCCAGTTCCTCCTTAAAGTTATTCAACCTATCAACTTCCACAACGACAGATGGAAGTTTGTTCCAGCAATTAACCACCCGCTGGCTAAAGACAAATTTCCGCACATCTATTCTACATCTGTCCTTTCTTAATTTGAATTTATGCCCCCTTAGGTTCGTAATCTGAACAAGTGGAAGGATCCCATCAGAATTCAGCGTGCTGAACCCATTCAAGGCCTTATACACCTCAATCAGATCACCACGCAGGTGCCTGGTCTCCAGCCACTGCAATTTGCAGAACTTAAGCCTCTCTTGATAAGAGGATCCCTTCATTCCCCTCACCAATCTTGTTGCCCTTCTCTGTACATGCTCAAGTAAATCTACATCCTTCCTAAAATGAGGCCTCCAGACCTGTACGCAGTACTCAAGGCGTGGCCTGACCATTTCCTTACACAGAGGGATAATCACCTCCTTTTCCCTGCTAGCAAAATTCCTATATATCATTGACAAAACCCCATGACCTGCCCTGGCAGCCTGTCTGCATTGCTCAGAAAACTTCATATCTGCCTGCACAATTACTCCCAGGTCTTTTTCATTTTCTACCACCTTAAGTGTAGTACCACACAGTTGGTACGTTTCTCTGGGGTTACTTCTACCCATATGCAGTACTTGCATTTGTCAAGGTTAAACTTCAGTTGCCACTTCTTAGCCCATCTGCCCAAATTATCTAGATCCTGTTGCAGTAGCACACTGCCATTACTGTCATTAACAACCCTGCCAATCTTTGTATCATCTGCAAACTTCGACACTAAGCCTGATATACCTTCATAAATATCATTGATAAATATACAAAACAACAGTGGACCCAACACCGAACCCTGTGGGACTCCACTAATAACATTAGTCCACAAAGAGCAGCACCCATTGATTACCACCCTCTGTCTTCTCGCACTTAATCATCCTTTTATCCATTGTAGCAACTTACCCTTAATACCATTCTGCTCCAATTTGTACAATAGTCTTCCATGCGCAACAGTGTCAAAAGCTTTCCTGAAATCCAAATATATGATATCAAAATTATATAGGTATTCAAAATCGATTCTTATGATGGGAACATATGATAACGATGAAAGGGAGTGCAATTTCCATTATAAATATGACTTTTTAGAGAGATAAATAGCTTATTAATATAGCGAAATTTTCAACTTCCAAGGAGTTGGAACGAATTACAAAAAAAAAAAAAAAAAAAAAAACAATGTGTTATTGGGTTCACATTATGATAATTTCACAATACCTCCATTTTTTGATATGGGATGCAAAATTCGTTTCCCTGATTTTTTTAAGTTTGCACCGGCCAGCAAAACTTACGTAAAGTCGAATTTCTGTAAGTCGGGGAGTTCCTGTATAAAAAAATCAGTGATATTGATTGCATCATCTGTCACACCTGCATGTTAATCAATATATCGTTCTCCACTTCAGTTCCAGAGGAACCAACAACATACATTATCTGTTTACCAAGTGAGCAGCACCAGAGTGCAGTAACAGCAAACCAGTTTGTCCAGTAAGTTTCCCCTAGTTTGCCATGGTTCTCATGTTGGCTTTCCATACCTTAGCCCAAACGTTTTCCAACATCCTTTTGACAGAAGACCACAGGCAGCATTGAATGGAGTGTACTGGGAATGGTGTGAGTTGGTTTACCAAGATCGTCGATACAAGAGTTAGAAGCAAATTAGAATGCTAGTCAGCTTGCTTTATCTTTAGCTAAGGTGGCAATAGAACCATCAGGTTTTACTAGAGGTGGGAGTACAAATGAGCAAAAGTTGTGGCCAATAGTGTTGACAAAAGATCACAATGTTTGAATTCCATTTGGACAAGAAGCAAATTTTCTACTCTTAGCCTGTTCTAAATCTAGTTTGGACTGTTTAATAAATCCTTTCTGATTATTGTGAACTTTGTTGTATTCAGAAAGTGAATCTGGAGATTTGGATGCAAGCCAATTGTGATATGCAACATTCTTCTATTGAACGGTTTTAGCACATTTATTGGAAAACCAAGGTTTAGATAAAGGTTGTGATTTTAAGGTGGAGTGTGGAATAAAGGATTTCATTCCTACAAGAATAATTTCTGTGAAATGATTTGAGCAAATGTTGACATCAGAAGATTTAAAACAGTAATCCAATCAAGGAAAAGAACAGAGATCTTGCAGATCACCGTTTTTGCATTCCAGAAACGGTTCTTGTAATTCCAAACAACACACAGCTGAGAGTGGCTATGAGAGAAGAAGAGTCCATTGGCAAGTTGTGATCTGGACTTGCCATATTCAAGTTCTGCTTTCCCTGTGTCTGAGTGGCTGTGTTTCAGACTCCCTACATAAAACTGCATTAAAATTTGAAATTGTTAAAAAAATTTTAAAGTTGTAAAATAGAGTAAACTTATATTGAAAAGGAATACAGTAAGTCTCCGAGTTGTGTGACTTTGGACTTGCATAATTTTTTTTTTTTTAGGATTGTAAAATTTAAAACAGTAAAAAAAAAATAAATAAACAAATAAAATAAGCAATCAGTAACGATGAACACGGCAGGCACAAATTGCACAAGTGAGATACGGAGTAACAAGCTTAAAAAATATGAAAGAAGAGAAGGTTCTGAAAATTTATTTGTTTTTTTATATGACTGAAGATTTCAGTGAAGGGGCACACATTTCACCATAATAACTTAAAAACTCGCCAAATTGCAGCTATTGGTATTATTGCAAATGCAATAAGATTGAGTTTACTACCCGTTTATAATGAATTGCACTAATAGAAAAGCCCAATAAACTAAAAACTGTAAATTGTCTTTATTGTTTTATGCTACATAAATGAGAGTTTACATATGCTCAATTCTTACATATGCTCCAGTATTATTGTTTTATGGTAATGACATCCAGCAGTGTGCTTTAGTAAAACAGACTATTATCACCTCAGCTCGCGTGAGGTGATAATAGTCTGTTTCTACCTTAACCCTGTGAAGTTCTTTACAGAAAATTTCGTTTTGATGTTATTATGGGGCTGACTAAGAGAATAAGTGACAGCAAATCTACAAAGAAAAGGAAAGTAATCGATTTGGATCAGAAAATTAAAATAATGATAATGTATTAAAATGGTCAAACAAAGTATTGTGCGGAACTTAGATTTGTCAATGTCAACAGTGAACACAATAATAAAGGACAAAGACAATACGAGAAGCAGTGAAGGAATCATCATCAGTGAAGTCAACTATAATAACCAAAGCTACGAAATACATATCAGTTTTTATAGTACAATAACAAGCATTTTTTATTTTCTTATGTGCCACTCCAGCTACTTCACTGCTGTCTCCAGAGGGTGGCACCTCCGTAACCAGGTGGGTAGGAGCAGCAGTACGTAGCACACGCTTCTTGATTTGGTAGTCTGGGGTTCGAGCCCATGACCACCAAATACGGAGGATGCAGAAAGGTCGGGGAATGACCACAGCATATCCCCGGAGAAATATGGCCTCTGGGGATATGTTGCTAATCCTCCAGGAGCATTAGCAACTAATATGGCTATTAGTTGCTAATGCTCCTAAAAACCAAATAACATAACAGCTGTCCCCAGATAAAATTTTTAATTGAACTAATTAAAAATATATAACTCTTTTTCTATATATACAACTAATATATTAAAAAATATATATAACTAATTAATTGAAAAATAACTATTTTTGTTCATTCTTCTGAGCATATGTGGTTTTTGTAATTTTGGCTTATCAGGGATATAGTACCAATATTTTATTAGTCATTCCCAAGTTACGTAAAACTTGACTTACATTAGAAGTCCTGGAACGTATCTCTTATTATGTTGGGGACTTACTATAATAGGAAAACTAGTTTGGACTGATTAATAACTGCTTTACAATTTTGCGAGCTTGGTGTAGGCAGAAAATGAAACTGAAGAATTAGAAACAAGCCAATTATGATATGCAACATTCTTCTCTTGTGAACAGCCTTAGCACATTTATTGGAAAACCAAGGTTTAGATAAAGGATGAGATTTTAAAGTGGAGTGTGGGATAAAGGATTCCATTCCTGCAAGAATAATTTCCCTGACATGATCTGAGCAAACTTGACATCAGAAGTTTTGAAACAGTAATCCGACTAAGGACCAAGGAAAATATAATATCGATATAGATACACCATAGTTAACCCATAAATTTGAACTACATATGTAGTGTAAAGGGAATCGTTTTAATTGTATCTCATATTCTGGTTGCCTTCACAACGAGATAGCTGAATATGAGATGCAAATAAAATTATGCCTAATACGCTACATCTGTAGTTCAAATTTATGGATTAACTATGGTGTATTTACGATGATATTATATAGTTAATTACTTAAAAAGAAATTACCCATAAAGTTAATTACCCATAAAGAATTAAGCCTTTGTGCATTTATTTTATAATACAATATAAATTAACAGATGACACAGAAGCCTATGATAGATATAACTGGTCGGTAACCAAGTCACAAAGGAGATTAGGCAGGCAAAGGCAGATTATGAAAAATATTTGGCAAAGGATGCAAAGAAAAACAACAAAAGTGTAACTTTACCTATGTAAACTCTAGAAGGAAAGGGATGAATCAGATTGGTCCACTGGATCTTGATGGCTCAGCTGTTGATGATCGTGCTCAGGTGGCTAACAAACTAAATGAGTATTTTGCATCTATCTGCACACATGAGGAGTTATTCAGAGAGGGGAATGCCAGAGGAGAATTAAACTCTGCAAGTGAGCTAGATGATTTTGTAATAACTGAGAGGAAAGTGGAGGAGAAAATTGTTGAAGATAAACATAAGAAAGGCACCTGTGGTGGATGGGATCTATCCAGTTATATTAAAGGAGGCAGCAAAGGAAGTAAGCAAACCCTTAGCCATAATTATGAGAGCTTCTTTGGACTCAGGGGAGGTACCCACAGACTGGAGATGTGCAAATGTGACCCCAATTGACAAAGGAGGATCAAAGAGTGGCACAAGTAATTATAGACCTGTTAGTTTAACTTCTGTTCAGGAAAATTAATGAAGGCACTGGTTAAAGAAACACTGCAGGATCATGTAGACAACACTTCAGTTATAGCTCAGACACAGCATGGTTTTATTAAGGGAAAGTCTTGCCTGACCAATTTGATTGGATACTATGATGTGGTCACAAAGGAACTGGATGCAGGGAATAACTTTGATATCATATATTTGGATCGGAGAAAGGCTTTTGATACTGTTGCACATGGAAGACTGCTGAACGAATTGGAGCAGTGTGGCATTGGAGGCAAATTGCTGCTATGGATAAAGGGATGGTTGAGTGGGAGAAGACAGAGAGTGGTAATCAATGTACACTTCTCATCGTGGACTAATGTTATTAGTGGAGTTCCTCAGGGTTCATTGTTGGGTCCATTGTTGTTTTCTCTATTTATAAATGATATTGATGATGGTATATCAAGCTTAATGTCCAAGTTTTCATATGATACGAAGGTTGGCAGGGTTGTTAAGGACACTAATGACAGTACGCTGCTGCTGCAACAGGATCTAGAAAAGTTGAGCAGGTGGGCTGAGAGGTGGCAAATGAAGCTTAACATTGACAAATGTAAAGTACTACCTATGGGAAGCAGTAGCCCCTGAGTAATGTATCAACTCTGTGGTACTACACTGACCATGGTAGAGAATGAAAAGGACCTGGGGTTAATTGTGCAGGCAGATATGAAGTTTTCTGAGCAGTGCAGATGGGCTGCAAGTGTAGCTCATGGTGTCTTGTCAAGGATATACAGGAATTTTTCTAGCAGGGATAAGGAGGTAATTATCCCCTTGTATAAGGCGATGGTCAGGCCACACCTTGAGTACTGTATACAGGTCTGGAGGCCTCATTTTAAGAAGGATGTAGAGTTGTTGAAACGAGTACAGAGAAGGGCAACAAGATTAGTGAATGGAACAAAGGGTTGCTCTTACGAAGAAAGGCTTAAGTTTTGCAAATTGCAGTGTCTGGAGACTAGGCACCTGTGAGGTGATCTGATTGAGGTGTATAAAGCCTTGAATGGTTTGAGCATTCTCAGTGCTGATGGGATTCTTCCTCTTGCTCAGAATAATCACCTGAGAGGGCATAAATTCAAATTGAGGAAAGACAGATGTAAGCTAGATGTGCAGAAGTTTGCTTTTAGCCTGCTTGTAGTTGGTTGGTGGAACAGACTTCCATCCTTTATTATAGAAGTTGATAGCCTAAATAAATTTAAGGCTGAGCTGGACAGGTATTTGAAACGAACAGAGGGTATTTTAAACGAAATGAAAAAGAAGCATTTTTTGTTTTTTTTTTTTGGCTGATGCTGCATAAGCTTGCTTTCTTGCATCTTATGCCTCTACTAATGCTAATGGAATAACAACTTCATGAAGCTCAAAAATAGGAATGAAGAGAAGATTCTGAAATTTTATTTGTGTTTTTATATGATTGAACATTTCAATCATATAAAACATATGCCTCTACTAATGCTAATGGAATAACAACTTCATGAAGCTCAAAAATAGGAATGAAGAGAAGATTCTGAAATTTTATTTGTGTTTTTATATGATTGAACATTTCAGCGAAGGGGAACTCATTTCACAATAATAGCGCAAATTTCCACAGAATTCCAACTATCGGTATCATTGCAATAAGATCGAGTTTACTGCCAGTTTATAATAGATTGCACTAACAGAAAATCTGAATAAACAGACAACTTTAAATTGTTTTTATCGTTTTATGGTCTTGACCTCCAGAAATCTACTTCAGAAAAATATCATGAAGATTTCAAAATTGATTTTAATAACCGAACATAGCAACAGTTTTGTGCTGTGTATGTAAGTCATTTATACATAAGTAGAGGAGTGCCTGTAGTTAGTTGCTTTTTCCTTCTCGATTTGCAATTTTGTGTTTGGAACTGAACATATTAGATATAGAAATGTATTGCTCTTTTCATTTTTCATGCGTTGTGATTCTTGCATGTGCATTTTTCCAGTCATCGAATACAGTTTGAAATTGATTACATATCTCATAAACCCATCTTTAAATAACATACACACATAACAATTCACTTTTCCAGTAAATTCTCAGAATATTAGTCGTCTCTTTTAACAACCTCACCATTTCCCATTTTCCTATTAAACAATTCTTTTCTTGCACATCTTATATTTTCACCAAATTTTTCCGACGATTTCAAATTGCACTCTAAATTCTGAGATGGCACATTTTGGGCAATGTGATGAATGAGTTCACCATTTATTTTCCATTTACCTTCTGAAATGTGATAGCGAAACAGTGACAGATATTTTTTGGGTACTTATGTCATTCACAGGCTCTGATTCATCCTTATTTGCAATTACATCAGTTGTCGATGTCGATACTGCAGAATCTACCTGGTCTGATTCTAATTCTATATTAACTTGACTATAAATTTATTATAATTTATAACAATTCTTCTTGTAATAAATTATACTGTTAATAGTATAATTTATTACAAGAAATATTTTACTCCTCTTTTCCCACTTTTCCAAATAAAAGTGCCTAGGGCCTACAAACCTTAAAATCATGATCATGTTTAACATACTAATACAACATTTCCGTTATTGCACAATAAATATTTATTTATGGAAACACACAGAATCAGTTAATTTCAAGTTGTATATTAAATAACAAGTCATTAATTTCACAGGTAGCAGCTAACATACTCTTTTACTTTACAGCTTGGTGCTATTTATAATTCAGAATGACACATGTTGCAATCTGTCACACACTACCGAACATTACTTAGTGTCATTGATAATTCTTTATGGTTGTTGCCAATCTTGTTGCAAGGGTATTGCCAGACTGAAGAAAAATTAAATTTTTAAATATAATTGTAATTTATTTACTAATAACACATTAGTACAGCTTTCAATATTTTTCAAAAATATTACTTATAGGGAATATTTTGAAATCATTTTCATAATCAGGGAGAAAATATAAATAAAATAAAAAAAATTAGTTTAGAAATATTTTGAGTGTAATAATGTTGTAGCTGCTGTATTTGTTATATTTTGAAATGCCAGAGAAAAAAAAAAATTATATCTAACCATTGAGACAATTATTGCCTTCAAAAAATTATTTCAAAAAAAAAAAAAAAAAATATTGCCTTTCATCCTAGCAAGTTTAATTTTTATTTTTAAAATGAATAAAAAGTACACATATTAACCAAGCTTTTAAGTACTGATATAAAAATATTTGTTCCATTAATCCTAAAAATGTTATATTATTTTAATCCTGAATGTTTTAATATCACAAATGTTTTACGTTATTTAGGCTATGCTCTTCGTGAATTTCTCATCGAGAACATCCTCAATGGATGTACAACGTAGTCTTGAAGCTAATGTTGAAAAACGAATGAAAGATGTTTTTGGCCCTCCAGTTGGAAAAAGACTTTTAGTGTTTATTGATGATATGAATATTCCTCAGGTACTTGACTCTTTATCAAAACTTACTTTAGTATTAGCGTTAGCCATATAGTGCAAGGAAGCCACAGGCTTTTGTTACACTGACAAAAAAAAAAAAAAAATAGATAAAAAATTACAAATTATACATATTATACAAATCTCATATTTTTCAGATGAGGTCTCCATACTTGAACAAAGTATTCGAAATGTGATCTTACACTACTTTATACATAGGATTAGGACCTTCCTGTCTCTACAAGATATTGTTTGATAAACCAAGATATTGTTTGATAACCACAACACAGTGGGCTTTCATGGCTGCCCAAGTATGCCATTTAGAAATTTCATATCTGCCTGTGTCATAACTGCTAGATTCCTTTCTTTCTGTACTGTTTTTAATTCATATTATTTAGAGATGTTGTTTTGGGTTTGCTATTCACCAAGTGTAATATATTGCATTTTCACCATTAAAACATAGCTGCCCCTTTTCTGACCATTCTTAAAGCCTGTTCAAGTTATCCTGAAGAAGAACTGCTCAACACTGATCATTAATGACTCTCCCAATATATTGGGAGAGTCATTAATCACAGACTGATTGGTCGGTGGTTACCCATGTTACTCTTGGAAAACTACCTTTATGTATTAGGGATGCATGTCACTTTTCCAATTCAAGGGAGTCTTTCCTGAGTCCAGTGATGGTCTCATAATTAATCGTGGTTCACTGTCTCTTGTCACCTCCCTCAAAATTACTGGGTACATACCATAAATTTGCCTTAGACTCAAAATATTTGCTAATAAATAATCTAAAATTTCAGTATCACTAATTTTGTCTCTCAGCTTCACTTACACAGTTTCTCCTCACTGTGAAGTGTCTTTCATCTGTAAATATCGATGCAAAATGCTGCTGTTTAGTTGCCTCCGTAGCCACGTGGGAAGGAGCAGCAGTGCGTAGCACATGCTTCTTGATTAGACTGGGATTCGAGCCCGTCACCACCAAATACGGAGGATGCAGAAAGGTCAGGGAATGACCACCGCATATCCCGGAGCAATATGGCCTTAGTTGCTAATGCTCCTAAAAACAAAACAAACAAAAAAAAAAAAACATTGTATTCGTATATGCGAAAAACTTCTTATCCTCATTGCTCCCTTAGCCAGTGATTCTCTTGTTCTGTCTTTGCCAGCCTAACTTTTTCTGTGGTGCTATTAGAGATCAACATGTAGCTGGTATAGGGCATCAGCACTCTTTATCACTTTGTAACTTTCCCATATTATCTGTTTCTGCTCTCTTAAATTGGCTAGCTGATTATTCCCTGCATGTTATTGTACTGCAGTAAAGATTTATTAAGTCATCCATTTTGGCATTCTCCTCATGCTTTATGCTTACTGTAACTAATATACTTTAATTTATATGGAATTCATGGTAGATGTATGCCTAGAAAATGATGCAGTGTTCAGAACTGGGGATTTGTTCTGAAACACCTGACGGGAAATATTCTTGGGAGACAGATGGCTAAAAACCTTTTAAAATGAAAAGTGCCTTTAAAAAATACAGAAGAGTAACCTCTGTATTTCAGAAAAGTATAGCATTAAATGTTTTTTTTTTTTCCCTCTTCACTGTAGAGATAAAACATTTAATGGAATTCTTGTATAATCTTACTGATATTAAGAATACTATGCATTAATAGCACCTCTCTCTCTCTCTCTCTCTCTTTTTTTTTTTTTTTTCAAGTGGTATTAAAATATAATAAAAGGCAACTGTAACAAAGATTAAAGTGAAGTGAATGCAACTAAGATTAAAGTATACAAAAAATTATATATCACTGGCAGTGATGGTCAGATTTTTAGATGATTATTGTCTTTAAAAGAAAAACAAATCACCTAGTACCTAGCCATATTAGAGAATTACCATAAGAGAGTTGAAGATGCAGAGCAAGGCGACAGTTGCCAATCACGTTATAAGAGCTTGGTGGTACTGAAACCGCAGCGTTGCCATGCGTTTTGCTGAGAGCCATAGTTGATAGTGTAGAGTTACTCGCTAATATGCGACCCTAACTGTAACTGTAATAAAAATAGCTTTTATTCCAAATCCCTTATGTTGCTATAAGTTCCAAAAGTTTGGGAATTCATAAGCTGTCTGTAAGGAAGCAGCCACCTGTGCCACACATATGACTCAACTGTTCATAACAATGACTGCACAGCCACAATCCACAATCTAACCCAGTGTGTGACTCAATATTCTTCACTGTACTGCTAAACCAAGCTACGGTTAAACTCATTAAGCAAATATGCTAATAACTGTATGACCAGTTGCTGCTCCCTAGCTTTATATTGCTGCACCCAGAGTCTCTGATACAAACCAAACAACGTCAGACAGCATGGATGTTGAAGACAAATCATACAAAGATGACCAGATCCTAGAATTATTTACCAAAGAGGAGATGGATACTGGGAACAGTACTTCCCAAAAAGGAGAAATGTAAAACTGAGCAACAGAGATCCATGGCCCATTAGAGACAAACCAACAGTTTCTCTAAATCAAATGACTCCATAGGTAACCACCTTTCCTCCAGAATTACATGATACCTCCACAAGATCATGTTACACATAATATGAACAATATGGCTCATGGAGGGGTAGCATTGATAATTAGCTCTCTGATACCCTTGAAACACTAAAGACATACCTTGAGGTAACTGCAGCTCAAATTAACATAAACTTCAATCTAACTATAGTCTTGTTATACCTGCTCTTTAATCAGTATATAATCTAAACCAAATTAGAAGAACTAGTGGTACAACTATATGCTCAGGGACCTTAATAAGTAACGTTTCACCACCTTAATAAGTAACGTTTCACCCGGGGCTCACATCTGGTGAGTATGGGCTTGGCACACCCAGGGTCCTGAGCTGGATATCATCATTCTTCTCTTTCTTTTTTGGTGATTCCCTTCTCTCTCTCTCAGGGTTACTCGGGAACTTTTTTTTTTCCTGGTGCAGCATAAGCCTCAGGCTTCCTTGCATCATGTGGATATTAATAATAATAATAATAACACAATCTGGTAACCCTGAATACTGGAGTGCAGATGCATACACACACATTTTACTATGGGATCTGTTTCAGCAATATGCAAGTTTCTTTATGCTCAGCAACCATATATCCTTTATTGAATGGACTGTATATGGTTGCTGTATATGCACACCAACAGCATCCCATTAAGCAGTGGCCATTTCCTGTGGCCCCTTTTATACAACAAAATTACAAAATGGTGTTTTTATAAAGCTGATTGGAGACTGTATAAGCAGCAGGCTTCTTATCTACAGGAACAGCAGATCCAAAATTCCTTCAGAAATGCATCTGTGGAGTTTACTGAAGTCAGCAATCCAAAACATCCCATTAAAATTCTTACATATCTGAAAATATGGTGGGATGACAAATGCAGTAAAGCTAAAAAGGAAAAAATAGTGCATGTAATATCAAAAGGAAGTTCCCAACAGTAGCAGACCTTGTATACTTCAAAAAGGTTAGAGCCAAAGAAAAATGTGTTAGGCAAAACAGCAAGAGAGCAAAACAAACAGGGAGGCATTCAAGCGTTTTGCTTCCGGAATAACAAGGGCCACTAGGATGCTGACAGTATTGACTAGAATATGACAGATGTATTCTAAACATCTTCACACATCAACCTCCCTAAACAAAACTGTGCATGGTCTTAATGGAACAAAACCCCAAGAAAAATAAAATGTATTAGGCAAAACATTTAAAGAAATTTCAGCTTCTTCAAACCCCAATTCCAGAAACAAAAAATGCAAGCTGAAAAACACTGCCTCCACTTTGAAACAGTGTACAACACTTCATAGAACCTCCCATTTATACTGCCTGAATGTTATCAAGCTCTACATACTGCAAGTCCAATGCAGCAGATCCTGATGGAATTCACTACATAATGATTTCTCAACTTACCGATCAATCTCTCAAGACACTTACTATTCTATAGCAGAATATTTATGTAACTTTTTTTCTCAGTTAAAAGGCACTATGCTTATATTCTGGCCTTTTCAAACCCTGAAAAAGACTCTACTCATCTGCAAAACTATTGGCACTGGCCATTGCTCGGACCAACTGTACGAGTAACAGTATGGAAAAAGATATGGAAAAATTGATCAATGCTTTGATCTGTTGCTAGTGCGACATGACTTCCTCAATCCCATGCAGTGTGGTTTTCATGGAGTTAATTCAGTCAGAAATAAACAACCACAAAACTTTTGTATAAAAAACTGTGACATTAGCCCAACTATCAGTGGATACACCAGATGTAGCCAAAATATTTATCTATCTCAATTCAATGCTCTGATTCAATGCTATAATTCACTTTAAATTTTTAGTCAAAAACCTTTTAAAAAATCAAAACTTAGGTGCATTATGGCCAAGTTACCCTTGCATCATTAAGCCTAAGAGAAAACAAACAACAACAGACATAAGGACTCTTGATTTTCAGGCTCATATACTGATATTACATTTTTGAAAACAAAATGCACAAGGCATAATCCTTATGGGTTTTGATAATTAACTATATAGTATGGGTGTAAATACACCATAGTTAACCCATAAACTTGAACTAAGTATGTAGCATAGAAGGCATCGTTTTAATTGTATCTCATATTGTGGTTGCCTTTCCAACGAGATAGCTGCTATTACATTACTTCAAATAAATAATGCTTCTCTAGTAGAGAAGACTACTGTTATTTATTTTCAGTGGTACCGCCACCCAGACGATCGTTTGAAAGCTATTGGCGTACAGCTCATCAAATTAGTGATATTGAATTAGGGGTTGTTTCATGGCCATTCTATCCATCTGTATCACAGTTCCATGATACTGTTTATATTTCATACAAGCTCCTTAAATGACCCTCATAGGAAGTAGTCAAGGGAGTTCATATTGGTTCACAAGCTTACCCTGTTTATCCATTTGAATGGCTATAGAGTATTTTAGGGTAAGAGCCTCATGTTACGTGGTAGAATGACTAACTTATAGGTTAGTGCAAGTGCATCAGTTTAATTTATAGCCATCTACCAAAGTAGTTAAATTGGCATTGTTTTAATTATATCTCATATTGTGAATACCCTCGCAACGAGTTGCCATAGTATTGCACTACTTCGAATAAGTAACGTTTCACCAGTGGAGAAGACTAATGTTACTTATCCTCTTATAATTAAAACGATGCCAATTTAACTACTTAAATGGTAGATGGCTATGAATTAAACCTATGCACTAGTCATTCTACCACATAGCATGAGGCTCTTGTGCTAAAATACTCTATAGTCTATCTGCACACCATCAGGCATCTCTCGTATTGTGGAGTTACACTTCATAACTGGGTTGTCACTATTGCAACAACCAAGGTACTTGCCCACCCACCAATAAGTAAGCCAGCCAACAAGCTTCAAAACAGTGCCTTCTGCCTTCTTGGGGGGGGGGTCTTGATGATGGCCCTCATTACCGCAAATAGGTAACAATAGTCTTCCCTAATGAGGAAGCATTGCCTAATTCGGGGATTTATGAGTGGTTTAGTTCAGTGAATATGAGGAGTAACTGTCCCTTTTCTCCTTCAACGGCATTTCTTCTTCTTCCTCTCTTACTATCACTTTCCTACACCTTTTTTCTTTCCTAAGTTTCATAGGGATAGTATGTGGATAACACTGTGTTTTATCCCATACCATTTTTCAAACAGTGCCATCTTGAAGAATGATGGAGCCTTTCTTATTCGAGGTAGTGCAATACTATAGCAACTCGTGTGAAGGTAATCACAATATAAGATATAATTAAAACAATGCGGTACAACTACCTTGGCAGTAGAAATGATGTGTGTGCATTACCCATTCATAAGTAAACTACTTGATACTTTTAGGCTAAGGAATATCTTTAGATTATAAAAATTTATTTGTGGTCATTCTTCAAGATTATATCAACAATTTGTTTATTTTATCCATTGAAAATGATGTTGCCAGTGAACTGGACTATAGTGAAATTATAGCCAGTTTTGCATTATTCTCACAAGATTTGTTTATAAGTTATTATGCTAGAATATCAATGTTGTAGATTATACTTTACAGTTTTAAGTTAATACTTAAAATAATTTTTTGGAATTAGTCATTCATTATTTTGCTGTGACCTGTGGAAACTCAGAAATTCACAGTTTTTGCTCATTTTAAAACCAATTTTTAGGGAAAAAAAAAATTTACTTGAAAGAGTCCTCCATTGCAAATGATAGTTAATGCAGGAGATAGAATTAACTAACTTTGACTGTTGCAGTAGTACCCACCAGAGGGGCACAGTTTTCAATGTCCTGTTGCTTTGGGCCCTGAAAACAGCAGAGCTGAGCTATAGAGCATACCAGTATGTTTTATACTTGTCCACAAATCTTTCATACCCTGTCAAGAATTTTGTCTTAACTGTTCTTGATGGTAAGCTTGTGCAGGCTTGAAGCATGTCAAAATGCACTGTTTTCCCTAACAAATGGCCACAAATATTTGATAATTTAGAAATATTTTAGGAAAGTTTTTGTAATATAATTGTCTTGCTTCAAGTGAATTTCCTCTCAAGTTACAATATATGAGATGCATATCTGCATACTAAATTTTGTATTTTCTACTATTTTGGCTAATTTACAGTCATTTACTTCATCTCTGGATGAGATGACTTAAAATCATTGTTTTTAATCACTTTCATGTAATTCCAAAATAAAGCATTTTCAGACACATAAGAAAATCACATGTTTGTGATTTTCTTATTTTTAACCCAAGAAAGCTTATTGGGTTATTTTTGAAGACCCTCTATAATGAAGTCAAAATCCTACTTCAGTAAATTGCTTGTAATTGTCAAAATCTAAAATTTTTTGCTATTTATCATTAAATGAATTTCCAGAATGCTTGTGTATAATTAGCAGAAATATTGTTAATGATTTTATGATTAGGTGTTGTGTGTTTTTTAAATTTTAAGGTGGATGAATATGGAACACAGCAGCCAATAGCATTATTAAAGCAACTTCTTGAACGTGGAGGCATTTATGATCGAGGGAAAGAACATAGCTGGCGTCAGTTATTAGACTTGGGTTTTCTTGCTGCAATGGGAAAGGTATTTTTAAATATTGTTATTATTGTGTATAGTCATTTAAAATGTTTCAAGTTTTTTAAACACCTTTCTCAATTGCATAACCTATCTAGTTTTGTCTCCCCCTACTAACAGATTTATGAAGTAAATTTCATTTAATTTTAGCTGCATTTTGAAGAAATAGCAAATCTGTGATAGTTCCCCATCATCCTCCATCACTTGTTAGGTGTTCATAAATGGGTTTAGACATTTTAGTGGGAGTAGTTTAAGTTGATAAAAGATATGAGTATCAAACATGAAGCATTAGCATTAGTAGAGACATCTTCTTCTTCTTTGTCCTCGCCTTCTTCCCACATTCATATGGGGTCGGCATTCCCTTCCTTAATTCTCTTCCTCCATTCCTTTCTAACCAGGGCTTCCTCTCTCCTCCATCCTCTCTCTTTCAAATCCTCTGCCACCTTGTCCTTCCATCTCGGCTTAGGTCTCCCCCTCTTCCTGTTTCCTATCACCTCCAGCTTTTCACACCTCTTCCCTACATACTCCTCACTTCTTCGTTCCACATGACCAAGCCACCTCAACCTAGATTCCTGTATTTTTTTACTCAGAGGCCCCACCTTAACCGTACCTCTAATGTAGTCATTTCTTAACCTGTCCTTCCTCGTCACACCACACATCCATCTTAGCATCCTCATCTCTGCCACTTCCATCTTCTTCTCCTGGGCCCTTGTAATCGCCCATGTCTCAGCACCGTACATCAATGCGGGTCTAACCACAGTTTTATACACTCTTCCCTTTGTTCTACAATTAACTTTCTTATCACACAGCACCCCACTCATCTTTCTCCAGTTCAGCCATCCACATTGCACTCTGTGCTGTATTTCTGCACTCAATCCTCCATTCCTCCCAACGTTCGATCCCAGATACTTAAATTTTGAAACATATGGTAGCTTTTCCTCCTGTAGCTTTATAGAACTCTCAACTTCTCCATTCAATACCATATATTCTGTCTTTGTTCTACTTATCCTCATGCCTCTATCTTCCAACGCTTTCCTCCATTCCTCCAGTTTCTTCTCTGCTTTTCCTTGGGATGATTCGCACAGTACAATATCATCCGCGAACAGCATACTCCACGGTGCTCTACTTTTCACTTCTCTCACCAACACATCTATTACCAGATCAAACAGATATGGGCTGACCTGATCCCTGGTGCGGTCCAACTTCTACAGAGAAACCCTCAGTCATACCTACACTGCTCTTAACCTGAGTCACTGCTCCCTCGTACATATCCTTCACAAGCCTTACATACTTTTCCGATGTACCCTTCTCCCTCATACATCTCCATACCTCTTGTCTGGGCACTCTATCATATGCTTTTTCCAGTCTATAAACACCGTGTGCAGCTCTACTTGCATCTCTCCCTGTATCTTTCCATCACCTGCCTTAAAGCAAAGACCGCATCTGTTGCTCCTCTTCCCGGCATGAAACCAAACTGTTCCTCTCCTATTTCAGTCTCCTGCCTAAACCTTCCTTCCTTCAACAATTCTTTCCAAGATCTTCATTGAATGAGACATTAACTTTATTCCCCTGTAGTTCCCACATTCCTGCACATCACCCTTTCCTTTAAAGATTGGCACAAGTATACTTTCCCTCCACTCGTCGGGTATCCTCTCCTTCTGCCACAGTTTTTCCATCAAATCCCATAGGATATCGATCCCTTCTTCTTCTTCCAGACTACTCCATACCTCTACTGGTGTCTGATTAGCACGTACTGCTTTCCCTCTCTTCATTTTTCTGAGTGCACTTTCCACTTCTTTCCTGCTTATGCCTTCCACTACTCTCACATTCATCTCTTCATCCTCACATAGTGCTCTTGGGTTTTCCTCATTTAATAGCTTCTTAAAATAGTCTTTCCACCTTTCCTTAACCGTCTCCGGGTCCTGTATAACCACTCCCCTCTCATCTTTTATCTGTTTTTATTGATGAGAAGTCCTTCGATGCCTTATCTCTCACTTTGGCTATTCTCATCAGTTGCCTATCTCCCTCTTTCCTTTCCAGTTCTCCATAGGCCTCGTCCACTGCCCTTGCCTTTGCTATTGCCACAGCCCTTTTTGCCTCCTTATTTGCTATTGTATATGCTTCTTTATCTTCCCATCTTTTCTCCACCTTCTTCTTTTGTTTTATCACCGATTGCACTTCCTCATTCCACCACCAAGCCTCCTTTCCCTCTGACATCCCCTTTCCTTATGTTTTTCCCAACAACTCTTCACCAACTTTCCTTAAGAAACAACTTTTGTTTTCCACCACTCTTGCACATCTTCCGGTAACTTTATTCCTTTTAGCACCTTTTCCCTGAACTCCTTCTTCAAACCCTCCTCTTTCAATCTCCACCACTTTATCCTTTTCTCCCTCTGTCCTGAATATTTCCTACTTTTGTCCACTGCAACCTCCCAATCGGCCACAAGCAATGTATGTTGTGCAGACACACTTTTTCCGTTTATCACCTTGCTGTTCCATATTTCCTTTAGATGCCCCCTATGGCACATGATATAGTCAATTTGGCTTGTCCTTTCCCCACTCCTGTATGCTATCAGCTGGCTTTCTTTCTTTTCGAAGTAGGTAGTAGTAGTAGTAGTAGTAGTAGTGGCATGTGATGCAAGAAAGCAAATGTATGAGCTTATGCGGCATCAGCCAAAAAAAAAAAAAAAAAAAATCACACCATTCCCTCCAAATCCTGTCCAGTTCCTCCTTAAATTTATTCAACCTATCAACTTCCACAACGACAGATGGAAGTTTGTTCCAGCAATTAATCACCCGCTGGCTAAAGGCAAATTTCCGCACACCCAATCTACATCTGTCTTTTCTTAATTTGAATTTATGCCCCCTTAGGTTCGTAATCTGAACAAGTGGAAGGATCCCATCAGAATTCAGCGTGCTGAACCCATTCAAGGCCTTATACACCTCAATCAGATCACTGCGCAGGTGCCTAGTCTCCAGCCACTGCAATTTGCAGAACTTAAGCCTCTCTTGGTAAGAGGATCCATCATTCCCCTCACCAATCTTGTTGCCCTTCTCTGTACACGCTCAAGCAAATCTACATCCTTCCTAAAATGAGGCCTCCAGACCTGTACGCAGTACTAAAGGCGTGGCCTGACTATTGCCTTATACAGAGGGATAATCACCTCCTTTTCCCTGCTAGCAAAATTCCAGGCGCCTCCGTGGCCAGGTGGGAAGGAGCAGCAGTGCGTAGCACACGCTTCTTGATTAGACCGGGGTTCGAGCCCGTCACCACCAAATACGGAGGATGCGGAAAGGTCAGGGAATGACCACTGCATATCCCGGAGCAATATGGCCTTAGTTGCTAATGCTCCTAAAAACCAAATAACAAACAAACAAACAAACAGCAAAATTCCTATATATCATTGACAAAACCCCATGACCTGCCCTGGCAGCCTGTCTGCATTGCTCAGAAAACTTCATATCTGCCTGCACAATTACTCCCAGGTGTTTTTCATTTTCTACCACCTTAAGTGTAGTACCACACAGTTGGTACGTTTCTCTGGGGTTACTTCTACCCATATGCAGTACTTTGCATTTGTCAAGGTTAAACTTCAGTTGCCACTTCTTAGCCCATCTGCCCAAATTATCTAGATCCTGTTGCAGTAGCACACTGCCATTACTGTCATTAACAACCCTGCCAACCTTTGTATCATCTGCAAACTTCGACACTAAGCCTGATATACCTTCATCAATATCATTGATAAATATACAAAACAACAGTGGACCCAACACCGAACCCTGTGGGACTCCACTAATAACATTAGTCCAAGAAGAGCAGCACCCATTGATTACTACCCTCTGTCTTCTCCCACTTAACCATCCTTTTATCCATTGTAGCAACTTACCCTTAATACCGTTCTGCTCCAATTTGTACAATAGTCTTCCATGCGCAACAGTGTCAAAAGCTTTCCTGAAATCCAAATATATGATATCAAAATTATTTTTTGCATCCAGTTCCTTTGTAACCACATCATAATATCCTATCCAATTTGTCAGACAAGAATTTCCTCTTAACAAACCCATGCTGTGTCTGAATTATTGCTGCTGCAGTCTTGTCTAGATGATTCTGCAATGCATCTTTAACCAGTGAATCCATTATTTTACTCGGAAGAGAAGTTAAACTAACTGGTCTGTAATTACTCATGTCACCCTGCGATCCCCTTTTGTGAATTGGGGATACATTTGCACATCTCCAGTCCGTGGTATCCTCCTCTGAGTCCAAGGATGCTCTCATAATTATTGCTAAGGGTTTGCTTAGTTGCTTTGTCGCCTCCTTTAATATAACTGGATAGATCCCATCCACCCCAGGTGCTTTTCTTATGTTTAACAATTTCTCCTCCACTTTGCTCTCAGTTATTATAAAATCAGTAAGTATTCTGCTACAATTTGATAACCTTCTGCCATTTTCAAACCTTAATAATTCCTCATGTGTGAATGTAGATGCAAAATACTGATTCAATTTGTTTGCTATCTGAGCAGGATCATCAACAGTAGAACCATCGATGTCAAGTAGACCAATCAGATTCATCCCCTTCCTTTTAGAGTTAATATAAGTAAAGAAATCCTTGCTGTTTTTCTTAGCATCTTTTGCCAAGGATTTCTCGTAATCTGCCTTCGCCTGCCGAACCTCCTTTGTGACCTGATTACAGATTAACTTATATCTGCCATAGGCTGCTGAGTCACTTGATAATTTATATGCATCCCATGCATTTTTCTTCTCTGTTAGGAGTCTCATTAGTTCATTAGATAACCATTTAGGCCTAAACCTTGAACTTTATTTCTTAATAGGTATGAAACTTTTAGTAGCATCCACGATTGATTCCTTGAATGCTTCCCACTTCGAATTTACTGTTGGTAACATCGTCAGTTGATCCCACTGTACAGAATTTAAAAACTTTCTGAGACCACTGTACTCACCTTTACGGAAGCAAAAACCCTTTCCTTCACCCCTGATGGTAATTAAATCTTTAAGTAAATCCCACATCAGTACACTGTGATCACTGCCACCTAGTGGTTCCTTTATCTGCAAATTCTTAATACATGAATGATCACTGCTGATAACCAGATCAAGAGTATTACTCTCTCTGGTTGCCTCTCGAACATGTTTCTGCAGAAAACAATCATCCAATAAATCCACAAATGTCTGACTAGTGTGTGAGTGCCCAACCCACAAGTTCCAGTCAATATCTGGGAAGTTGAAATCCCCCATTATAAGACATTCCGATTTACTAGCCCACTTTATTTCTCTGTACAATTGTTCATTGTATTCATTCGAGTCATTAGGTGTTAACTATCACCAGATCGAATGCCACTGCATGTTTTACTATCCTCTCCCCTTCTCTGTTTCTTTCCCCGATACTCCACCTTCCATACACTCTTCCTTCCTTTCTCTTGCCTCTTCCTAAATGACCATTTAGATCACCCCCAATGATCATCCTCTAAATCTCAGGTATTGCCATGACCACTTGATCCATTTCCATCCAAAAACTGTCCTTTTTCTTCTTCCCCGCATCCTACTTGTGGGGCATACGCACATACTATCGTGGTCAAGTGTCCACCCACTTCCAGCTTGACACTCATAATCCTATCACTCCTTCTGTTAACCTCACACACTCCATCTTTTAACTCCTTATCAACTATGATACCTACTCCATTTCTTCCTCCCTCATCCGCTCCTCTAAAGAACAACTTATACCCTTCACTGAGCTCTTTTGCGGACGGCGCCTCCGTAGCCAGGTGGGAAGGAGCAGCAGTGCGTAGCACATGTTTCTTGATTAGACCGGGGTTCGAGCCCGTCACCACCAAATACGGAGGATGCGGAAAGGTCAGGAAATGACCACCGCATATCCCGGAGCAATATGGCCTTAGTTGCTAATGCTCCTAAAAAAAAAAAAAAACCAAACCAACCAAACCGAGCTCTTTTGCTTTATTTCCCCTCCACTTAGTCTCTTGTAGGCATAGGATCTTCACTCTTCTTCTTTGCATCAAATCCACAATCTCTCTGCTCTTTCCATCGTCCCAATGTTCCTAACATTAGTAGAGACATATGATGCAAGAAAGCAAGATTATATAGCATCAGCCAAAAAAAAAAAAAAAAGTGGGCTCGGCTGGCTCCAGCCGACAGTACCTGGAATGTGCCCCTGCCTGGGTTATAGGTGAAGATGGAGGCTCTGTCTTCAGCAACAGTGGAAGTCTGTCACTCTTCCAAGATACTGGTCCCATTTAAATTGTGGACTATGCAGCAGAGGAATGGCAAGCCAGCTGCATTATTTACCTTAAACCCTATGGATCTCAGTCATTGTAAGATAAACAATTATGCTACTACGTTTGGGATAACCAATGCAACTGTTCTTATACTATGGAGAACAGCTGTGAAAAAAGCTACAATGCTAAACGTAAGATCACTTTACAAGACCGGGAAAATAAAATTGGTAGAAGAAGAATTGAAAAAGATCAAATGGGATATCGTAGGAATGTCAGAGACACATTGGACAGAAGAAAGAACACTGTAAATGACAGAAGGAATAATGTTTTATTCAGGGAAAAAAGACAACATGCATAGAGAAGGAGTTGCTTTCATAGTAAAGAAATATCTATTAAATTCAATAATAGAAATTCACCCACACAGCTCAAGAATGATAAGTTTAAGAATAAAAGGTAAAGAAAAAGAAATCTTCATAAAAATAATCCAGTTATACATCCCAGACTCCTCACATGAAGATACAGAGACAACTGCCTTCTATTCATACCTACAAGAAACCATAGATAACACAAACAAAAAAGATATTTTAATAATAATGGGAGACTTTAACGCAAAAGTTGGAGGCTTTTTGACAGATTTCAGTGACATATTAGGAAAGTTCGGAATAGGAAATAGAAATGAGCGAGGAGAAGAACTCTTGAACTTCTGCGAAGAAAATAAACTATTCATCACCAACACACTGTTCTACCACAGATCTCAACATAAGTATAAATAGACATCACCAGATGGAAATACAAAAAACTGTATTGACTACATTTTAATAAATAACAACTGGAAATCATCCATTCAAAATGTTAAAACTCTTAGAAGTTTATGGGAGAAAACAATAGACTAAAGATGCAACCTTAGAAACCTTGGGAACAAAACCAAACCAAATAATCCTTGAATTACAGCAGAAATTTTAGATATATGGATGGAAAAAAAGACAGATGAAAAACCTCTAAATCAAAGAAAATAATCAAGACTAAAGGGAAAAAAATATAAAGCCCTAAAAAACAAAATAGACAACCTATGCAAAGCTGCTAAAAGGAGATTGTTGGAAGACAAAGCAAAGCAGTGCGAAGAGGCATATAAATGTCACAACTCTAAAACAACTTACCGGGTTATAAAGGAACTCTCTAAAACATACATCCCGAAAACACTGACTATGAAAAATAAAAAGAATATAAAAACAGGAAACGTGCAAGAAATTTAAAAAAATATGGAAAGAATATTACCAAACTCTTTTCAAAGGGAAAGGAAAAAACACTCTTCTCTTGCCTTAGATAATAGAAGAGATAAAGCACCCTTGATAACAAAAGGGTCCTTGAGGCTGTCACAGACATTCTCTCAGATATGCCAGACAAGCTGTTCTTGCTACCTGTGAGTCTAAAACGCTGATGGAACTGATATTCGGGTGACACTCAAGTCAAAGTGGACCCAATTTCGGCGAAGTCCGGACGGTCTATGACAGCCAAATCCTCTGCTTGCACCTTCACGATGGTGGGACTGTTAGTAATCCTGGGTATAACCTTCATGCACAAGTACATGGTGGGTGACCACCCAGGTGTGAACCAACGTAAGCAGGGGTCGAGGTGTGGCGCCCACACCACATGGAGGAACGCCGCCCCTCTATGTTACCAGGCAGTACTAGGTGGTAGATGACTCTCATCAACCGGTGAAATACCACCACTTTGCTTATTGGAGGCTTGAAGTGGTGGAACCCATGTTTAGTCTCTAGAGCTAAGTTCCGGCCAACCCTTCCCTATCTCTTCCATCATGCAGTATGATTGATGATTTTTGAGGTTATGATGAATGTCATGGCGAGATCCAATATTCCTTACATTTCGAGGGTACAGCTCTAAAACGGTGTTCGCAGGCCGGCCGCTAGTTAGTACACCGGACTGAACCTATTGGTAACTCTCTAGGAAGCTTCCGGATCAGCTAGTGTATAATCTTGCTACCTCTACTCTGCCAGATAGTGACTGGAGGGAGTCCGAGTAGTGTGTATGCAGGGAGCATTGTCGAGGCCACGTTATGTCAAGGATCTGGGTATATTCTTACCACATGTATGCCATATCCAAAAATTTCATTACTTCATACAGCATGTCCCACCCACTTTTTCTTACTATTCAATACACCATGAATTGTCAAAATAATAGAGCAAGCTTATCTGCGAAAAGATCTAAACCTCCCAAGGACTTCCTAATTCATTTCACAAATATACGTGGTCTCAATTCTAATCTCAACGATGTCCATTTCCACTTGCAGTCTTCCAAACCCCATGTACTTTTTCTGACTGAATCTCAGTTATCAGTTGATTCAACTACTGCTCATCTCAGATGTCCAAATTATTTGCTGTATGATTCCTTTCGCCTCAAAGGTGGTACTTGTGCATATGTCCGTTCTGATATTCCCTGTCAGAGACTTGGCAATTTGGAATCTCCTCTCTTTGATCTTCTCTGGCTTAAAATATCTCTACCTCATTGTGTAAAATTCATCTGTTGTCTCTACCGTTCTCCCAACTCCACTAATCACTTGGAGCTCTTTGACTTCCTCTCTTTGCAACTTGACTTTCTCCAGTCCAACTTTCCTAACAGTGAGGTAATTTTCCTTGGTGATTTTAACGTTCACAACTCCAGCTGGCTTCCGTTTTCTAGTCACACCGACCCAGCAGGTCGAGATGCTGAGGCTTTTGCAATTACTAATGACCGAGCACAGATTGTTCATTTACCTACAAGAATACCGGACAATCCTAATCATACAGCCAATACGCTTGATCTTTTTCTCACAAACAACCCTTCTAAGTACAAGGTTGAAGTGAGAGGTCCTTTAGGCACTTCAGATCACAACTTGGTGATTGCCTCTTCTCCAATGGAACATTTATCTCATGGCTATTCCCAACCTCGTATTGTTTGGCATTACAAGAATGCAAAATGGGATGACCTGCGAGACTTCTTTTCTTCTTTTCCTTGGTCGGATTACTGTTTCAAAACTTCTGATGTCAACGTTTGCTCAGATCGTGTCAGTGAAATTATTCTTGCAGGAATGGAATCCTTTATCCCACACTCCACTTTAAAATCTCGTCCTTTATCTAAACCTTGGTTTTCCAATAAATGTGCTAAGGCTGTCCAAGAGAAGAACGTTGCATATCGTAATTGGCTTGTTTCTAATTCTTCAGTTTCATTTTCTGCCTACACCAAAGCTCGCAACAATTGTAAAGCAGTTATTAATCAGTCCAAACTAGAGTTTGAACAGGCTAAGAGTAGAAAACTTGCTTCTTGCCCTAATGGTAGCCGAGCATTCTGGTCTCTTGCCAAAGCTATTGGCCGCAACTTTTGCCCATCTCTGCTCCCACCTCTGTCCAAACCAGATGGTTCTGTTGTCACTTCAGCCAAGGATAAAGCTGACCTGCTAGCATCCCATTTTTCTTTGAGCTCATGTATTAATGATCTTGGTAAAACACCTCCCACCATTCCTAACACGCTCCATTCAATGCCTCCTGTGGTCTTCCGTCAAAAGGATATCAGAAGGATTTTGATGAATCTTGATGCTAAGAAAGCTCCAGGTCCTGATGGTATTTCTCCACTTGTTCTCAAAACCTGTGCTCCTGAACTTACTCCTATTCTTTGCCGCCTTTTTTCACTTTCTTATTCCAAAGGTGTTTTTCCTTCTGCTTGGAAATTTGCTCATATCCAGCCAGTTCCTAAAAAGGGTGACAAATCCCTCCCATCCAATTATCGTCCCATTGCAATTACTTCTACTCTTTCTAAAGTAATGGAGAAATCAATTAACCGCCAACTCTTAAACTACCTAGAAACTTTCCGTCTGATCAACGATCGCCAGTATGGATTCCGTCAGTGTCGATCCACTGGTGATATTCTGGCTTATGTTACCCATTTATGGACTAATTCAATGGAAAGGTTCGGTGAAACACAAGTAGTTGCTCTTGACATCTCAAAGGCTTTTGATCGTGTTTGGCATAAAGGTCTTCTAAACAAGCTTCCATCTTATGGTTTGCCAACTGTTTTTAGTAATTGGTTATCCAGTTTTCTCTCTGATCGCTCACTGAGGCTGATGGTAGATGGCTCTCTGTCTTCTAACTTCTCCACTAATGCCGGTGTCCCCCAAGGTTCAGTTCTTTCCCCCACTCTTTTCCTCTTGTATATCAATGACCTTCTTCCATTGACTGGAAATCCTATCCATAGTTTTGCCGATGATAGCACATTGCATTCAACTTTCCATTTTGAGAAACCTTGTCCAGCTCAATCAGCTTTAAGTTCTCGAAAATCTGCTGCCAATTCCTTAAATGCCGATCTTCAGGTAATTCTCCAGTGGGGCAAAGACAACGTAGTTGATTTCAACCCTTCTAAAACTCAATCTTGTCTTATATCTCGCAAAAAGGATTCTTCTGCTCCTATGCTTATCTTTAGTGACACTCCGATTTCTAGGCAAAATGATATATCTGTTTTGGGGATTACCCTGACTTCTAATCTCTCTTGGCACAAGCACATTACAAATATTGCTTCCTCTGCATCTAAAAAACTTGGTTTTCTCTTTCGCTCTCGGCGTTACCTTTCTCCCAAACAGCTGCTCACTCTGTATAAATCGCAAATCTGCCCTGCCATGGAATATTGTTCCCACATCTGGGGTGGTGCCCCCAAAACCTCTCTCAGGCTTCTTGATTCCATTCAGAAGAGGGCAGTTCGGTTAATTAATGATTCATCTCTAACAGAGTCTCTCCACTCGCTGTCTCATAGACGCACTGTTTCTGCTGCATGCCTCTTCTACAGATACTTCCATGGGCACTGTTCTTCTGAATTGGCTTCTATAATTCCCGCTCTCTCTTTCAAAACAGTCCGAACACGTGCCGCCACCAGCCAACATCCATTTACTGTCCAACTTCAAACCCACAGAACCAACTTTTCATCTTCCTCATTTATTCATTCAACTGCCGTTTTCTGGAACAACCTTCCTTCATACGTATTTCCTGAAAATTACAATCTACGGAAGTTCAAGTCCAATATCAACAAATATCTTCTTTCGTCTTCTCAACCTCCAACCCAAGCACGGTACTAAGTACTATAGGTTTAATACCTCTCGTGTTTGGGGTTCTCATAAAAAAAAAAAAAAAAAAAAAAAAAGAAGAAGTTCAGAAAACAATTAGCCAAATGAAGAATGCAAGGCACCCGGAAATGATGGTATCCAAGCAGAACTATGGAAATTCGGAGGCGATCAATGTTAAAACACCTCGCACAATTGTTTAATCTAATTTTATTTATAGGTGATATACCAGAAGAGTGGAAAAATGGAATAATAGTACCTATACACAAAAAAGGAGATAAAAGAAAATTGTCAAAATTATAGACCCATTACCCTTTTAAACCATATATATAAAATATTTATAAGGATCTTACAAAATAAGATAATTAAAACATATGAAGAAACAATAGGGGAAGAAAAAGCAATAAAAAAAAAGCAGATCAACAATAGACCAAATATCCACACTAAACATCATTGCAAAAAATATTGGAATAAGAATAAACCTCTTTATCTGTGCTTCATCGACTTCAAGCAGGCATTTTAATCTGTAAACAGAAAAATTTAATGAAGCAACTACAAAAAATCCCACTTGATCATGAAATAATCATGTTTGTAAATAATTTCTACAAAAATACAAGAGCAATAGTAAAATTCAACAACCTTAAAACAGAGAATTTTGAAATAGAGAAAGGAGTCATGCAGGTATGCCCTTTATCTCCGCATTAGCATTAGCATTAGTAGAGGCATATGATGCAAGAAAGCAAGCTTATGCAGCATCAGCCAAAAAAAAAAAAAAAAAAAAAACTTCCAATTCACCCCTCCGTTCGTTCGAAATACCTGTCCAGCTGAGCCTTAAATTTATTTAGGCTATCAACTTCCACAACAAGGGATGGAAGTCTGTTCCACCAACCAACTATGGCTAACGGCAAATTTCCACACATCTATCCTAAATCTGTCTTTCCTCAATTTGAATTTATGCCCTCTCAGGTGATTATTCTGAGCAAGAGGCAGAATCCCATCAGCATTGAGCATGCTCAAACCATTCAAGGCTTTATACACCTCTATCAGATCACCTTGCCGGTGCCTAGTCACCAGACACTGTAATTTGCGAAACTTAAGCCTTTCTTCATAAGAGCAACCCTTTGATCCATTCACTAATCTTGTTGCCTTTCTCTGTACTCGTTCCAGCAGCTCTACATACTTCTTGAAATGAGGCCTCCAGATCTGTATACAGTACTCTAGGTGTGGCCTGACCATTGCCGTATACAAGGGAATAATCACCTCCTTATCCCTGCTGGAAACATTCCTGTATATCATTGATAAGACACCATGAGCTACTCTTGCAGCCCATCTGCACTGCTCAGAAAACTTCATATATGCCTGCACAATTACCCCCAGGTCCTTTTCATTCTCTACCACTGTCAGTATAGTACCACGGAGTTGATACGTTGCCCTGGGGTTGCTGTTTCCCATATGTAGAACATTACATTTATCAATGTTAAACTTCATTTTCCACCTCTCGACCCATCTCCTCAACTGTTCCAGATTCTGTTGCAGCAGCATAGCGTCAGTAGTGTCCTTAACAACCCTGCCAACCTTTGTATCGTCTGTAAACATGGACATTAAGCATGATATACCATCATCAATATTATTTATAATTACAGAAAACAATAATGGACTCAACACTGAAACCTGAGGGACTCCACTAATAACATTAGTCCACGATGAGCAGTGTCCATTGATTACCATTCTCTGTCTTCTCCCTTTATCCAGAGCAGCAATTTGCCTCCAATGCCACACTGCTCCATTTTGTGCAGCAGTCTTCCAAAATAAAAGAAGTGCACCCAGTTCATATAGATGAACTGTGCACTGTTGAGTCAGTTTGGTGCGACATAAGCACTGCGAAAAAAAACAATAAGAGTAGGAGTGTGTTATACACCTAATGACTCGAATGAGTACAATGAACAATTGTACAGAGAAATAGAGTGGGCTAGTAAATCAGAATCTCTTATAATGGGGGATTTTATCTTTCCAGATATTTATTGGAACTTGTGGATTGGTCACTCACACACTAGTCAGACTTTTGTGGATTTATTGGATGATTGTTTTCTGCAGAAACATGTTCGAGAGGCAACCAGAGAGAGTAATACTCTTGATCTGGTTATCAGCAGTGATCATTCGTGTATTAAGAATTTGCAGATAAAGGAACCACTAGGTGGCAGTGATCACAGTGTACTGATGTGGGATTTACTTAAAGATTTAATTACCATCAGGGGTGAAGGAAAGGGTTTTTGCTTCCGTAAATTTGAGTACAGTGGTCTCAGAAAGTTTTTAAATTCTGTACAGTGGGATCAACTGACGATGTTACCAACAGTAAATTCGAAGTGGGAAGCATTCAAGGAATCAATCGTGGATGCTACTAAAAGTTTCATACCTATTAAGAAATAAAGTTCAAGGTTTAGGCCTAAATGGTTATCTAATGAACTAATGAGACTCCTAACAGAGAAGAAAAATGCATGGGATGCATATAAATTATCAAGTGACTCAGCAGCCTATGGCAGATATAAGTTAATCTGTAATCAGGTCACAAAGGTGGTTCGGCAGGCGAAGGCAGATTACGAGAAATCCTTGGCAAAAGATGCTAAGAAAAACAGCAAGGATTTATTTACTTATATTAACTCTAAAAGGAAGGGGATGAATCTGATTGGTCTACTTGACATCGATGGTTCGACTGTTGATGATCCTGCTCAGATAGCAAACAAATTGAATCAGTATTTTGCATCTACATTCACACATGAGGAATTATTAAGGTTTGAAAATGGCTGAAGGTTATCAAATTGTAGCAGAATACTTACTGATTTTATAATAACTGAGAGCAAAGTGGAGGAGAAATTGTTAAACATAAGAAAAGCACCTGGGGTGGATGGGATCTATCCAGTTATATTAAAGGAGGCGGCAAAGCAACTAAGCAAACCCTTAGCCATAATTATGAGAGCATCCTTGGACTCAGAGGAGGATACCACGGACTGGAGATGTGCAAATGTATCCCCAATTCACAAAAGGGTATCGCAGGGTGACATGAGTAATTACAGACCAGTTAGTTTAACTTCTCTTCCGAGTAAAATAATGGATTCACTGGTTAAAGATGCATTGCAGAATCATCTAGACAAGACTGCAGCAGCAATAATTCAGACATAGCATGGGTTTGTTAAGAGGAAATTCTTGTCTGACAAATTGGATAGGATATTATGATGTGGTTACAAAGGAACTGGATGCAAAAAATAATTTTGATATTATATATTTGAATTTCAGGAAAGCTTTTGACACTGTTGCGCATGGAAGACTATTGTACAAATTGGAGCAGAATGGTATTAAGGGTAAGTTGCTACAATGGATTAAAGGATGGTTAAGTGGGAGAAGACAGAGGGTGGTAATCAATGGGTGCTGCTCTTCATGGACTAATGTTATTAGTGGAATCCCACAGGGTTCGTTGTTGGGTCCACTGTTGTTTTGTATATTTATCAATGATATTGATGAAGGTATATCGGGCTTAGTGTCGAAGTTTGCAGATGATACTAAGGTTGGCAGGGTTGTTAATGACAGTAATGGCAGTGTGCTACAGCAACAGGATCTCGATAATTTGGGCAGATTGGCTAAGAAGTGGCAACTGAAGTTTAACCTTGACAAATTACTGCATATGGGTAGAAGTAACCCCAGAGAAACGTACCAACTGTGTGGTACTACACTTAAGGTGGCAGAAAATGAAAAAGACCTGGGAGTAATTGTGCAGTCAGATATGAAGTTTTCTGAGCAATGGGAAGGTGATTGTCCCTCTGTAAAAGGCAATGGTCAGGCCTTGCCTTGAGTACTGCGTACATGTCTGGAGGCCTCATTTTAGGAAGGATGTAGATTTGCTTGAGCGTGTACAGAGAAGGGCAACGAGATTGGTGAGGGGAATGAAGGGATCCTCTTACCAAGAGAGGGTTAAGTTCTGCAAATTGCAGCAGCTGGAGACTAGGCACCTGGGAGGTGATCTGATTGAGGTGTATAAGGCCTTGAATGGGTTGAGCATGCTGAATTCTGATGGGATGCTTCACTTGTTCAGATTACGAACCTAAGGGGGCATAAATTCAAATTATGAAAGGACAGATGTAGAATTGATGTGTGGAAATTTGCCTTTAGCCAGCGGGTGGTTAATTGCTGGAACAAACTTCCATCTGTTGTTGTGGAAGTTGATAGGTTGAATAAATTTAAGGAGGAACTGAACAGGCATTTGGAGCGAATGGTGTGATTTTTTTTTTTTTTGGCTGATCCTGCATAAGCTCATACACTTGCTTTCTTGCATCACATGCCACTACTACTACTCCTACTACTACTATGTGCAACAGTATCAAAAGCCTTTCTAAGATTCAAGTATATAATATCAAAGTTATTCCCTGCATCCAGTTCTTTTGTGACTGCATCATAGTATCCAATCAAATTGGTCAGGCAAGACTTCCCCTTAACAAAACCATGCTGTGTCCAAGCTATAACTGAAGTCTTCTCTAGATGATCCTGCAGTGCTTCTTTAACAAGTGCCTCCATTAATTTTCCTGGAACAGAAGTTAAAATCAAGGGTCTATAATTACTTATGTCAGCCTTTGATCCTCCTTTGTGAATTGGGGTCACATTTGCACATCTCTAGGCCACGGGTACCTCCCCTGATTCCAAGGAAGCGCTCATAATTATGGCTAAGGGTTTGCTTAGTTGCTTTGCCGCCTCCTTTAATATAACTGGATAGATGCCATCCACTCCAGGTGCCTTTCTTGTGTATATCTTCAACAATTTCTCTTCCACTTTACTCTCGGTTATTACAAGATTGTCTAGCTTACTGCAAGAGTTGAATACACCTCTGGCTGAATAACTCCTCATGTGTGAATGTCGATGCAAAATATTCATCTAATTTGTTAGCTACTTGAGCAGGATCATCAACAGTTGAACCATCAATATCAAGTGCACCAATCTGATTCATACCCTTCCTTCTAGAGTTTACATAAGTAAAGAACTCTTTGCTGTTTTTCTTTGCATCCCTTGCCAAAGATTTCTCGTAATCTGCCTTCGCCTGCCTAACCTCCTTTGTAACTTGGTTACAGAACAATTTGTATCTATCGTAGGCTTCTGTGTCACATGTTAATTTATATGTATCCCATGCATTTTTCTTCTCTGTCATATGTTTCATTAGTTCATCTGATATCCATTTAGGCCTAAACCTTGAACAATATTTCTTAGTTGGTATGTAAAGCCTAGTAGCTTCCAAGATAAGTTCTTTAATGCTTCCCATTTTGAATTTTCTATTGGTAAAATCATTATTTGGTCCCACTGTATAGAATTTAAATACTGTCTCAGACCATCA
Source organism: Mastigoproctus giganteus (assembly GCF_048544385.1). Lineage (NCBI taxonomy): Eukaryota > Metazoa > Arthropoda > Arachnida > Uropygi > Thelyphonidae > Mastigoproctus > Mastigoproctus giganteus. The sequence continues at coordinate 2,339,309 of NC_143576.1, read as the reverse complement.
TAGTCGCCTTTATAAAAGCAATAACCCTTCACCTTACCCCTGATGGTAGTTACCTCTTTGAGTAAATCCCACTTCAGCACGCTGTGATCACTGCCACCTAGTTGTTCCTCTATCTGGAGATTCTTATTGCATGAAGAATCGCTACTAGTAATCAAATCAAGAGTAGTATCCCTCTAATTGCCTCCCGAACATGCTGATGTAGAAAACAATCATAAAGTAAATCCACAAAAGCCTTGCTAGTGTGTCTGAGTGACCAATCCACAAATTCCAGTCAATATCTAGGAAATTAAAAACCCCCATTATAAGACTCTGATTTGCTGGCCTGCTCTATTTCCCTGTACAGTTTCTTATTATTATTCTCATCAGAGTCATTAGGCCTATAGCACACTCCTACTCTCATTTTTGATCTCCCAATGCATATTTTCCACTGAACTGACTCGACATTTCACTGTCCAGCGATGTCAACTGGCTTCACTTCCTTGGATTTTATGTGTTTCTTAACTAATAGCATAACCCGTCCTCCCTTCCTATCCTGTCTATCCTTTCTGGAGACGTTGTACTCCCCAAATTCCAGTTGTGCATTCCTTATATCTGTGTGACACCACATCTCTGATATCCCAACAATATCCGCCTTTGATGCTGTGAGAATTACTTAAAATTCATCAAATTTATTTACCAAACTCCTAGCATTGGTGTACACGCAAGTATACATGCAACTGTTCTTTTTCTTAGCTACCCTAACACAACCCATGTGTTTACTTGTACTGTAATGACTCCCAGCAGTCTCTGAAATATCCTGCATCATGTTTTCCAGGCTTCTGCTCATTCCAATAGAAGCAGTGCAAGAATCACTTTCACCTGTGCCAGTGGCTACTGTTAATCTATTAGTCTTTGAATCCCCCCAAACTAGCAGTTTTCCGACCCACCTAACACTGCCTCCATAGCATCAGCAAATATTCTTGCACCCTTTCTATTTAAGTGTATTCCATCCCTGTAGAAGCAGTCCCTTCTGTTAACAAGTACAGACCAGGCTGAAAAAAATTCTACCCCCTTGAGCCTTGCACAATCTTTCCAGGGCCAAATTGATCGACAAGTCTCTCCTCATATACTCCCTCCTGTCGTGTCTGGGCAGAATTGCAGACACTTTCAAATTCAACCCTAATTCACGGCTTTTTCTCCACAGTGACCTGTGCTTGTTAAGTGATTCTGGCGATCTCCTACTCTTAATATCATTAATGCCATTGCGTACAACTATATCACCTTTTGTGCCCTTAAAAGATGATATCCACTCTACAAGTTCCTTGGAATCACTGGGAAAATTGCACATTAGGATGGCATCTTCATGCTTAAAGTGCATCTACCATTTTACTTTACTGTTTCACAGCTGCCATCTTCTGTATACTCCTTACATCACAGCAACAAGAGATAAATACTAATTTAAATATTTCCTTCAACGCCTGAATCCACAAGTACAAATATCTATATAATATATACCTAGAATAAATAATGAAATCAATTGAAGAAAAAAGAGGCACAATAATAAATGGAAAAAATATAAACGACCTAAAATATGCAGATGATATTTTGATTTTAACAGAAACCAAAGAACAACAAAAAGAAATATTAACAAACATCCATAAAGCAAGCAACAATTATGGAATTAATAATAATATAAATAAAACCAAAGTAATGCAAATCGGAAAAAACATAGAAGACATAAACATAAACATCCAAAATCAACAAATAGAACAAGCACAAAAATTTGTATATCTGGACTCTCTAATAACCGGAAACCTAAGTAATATTGACCAAATTAATCAGTGACTGAACATCGGATGGACAAAAATGAACAAACTGGAAAACATATGGAAGAGCAATAAAATCTCAAATAGTCTAAAAATTAAATTACTTTAGACTGTCATCATACCCACAGCAACTTATGGATCACAGAATTGAAGAATAAATAAGAAAGAAAGGCAAAAAATAATGTCATTTGAAATGAGATGTCTAAGGAAAATCAATAAAACAAATTGGAGAGAACATAAAACTAATGAACAAGTAAGGAGAGATCTAAATTTTGAACTGAATAATACAGCAGATCTACAAAAAACAACTTCAGTGGTTTGAACATGTGAACCGGATGAAACAACACAGGCTGCCTAATGTAGTACTGACTGGATGAATTGGAGATTAGAGACCACCAGGAAGACCCATAAAAGAATGGCTCCAATGCCTAAAGGAAAACACAGGCTTTCAGAGTTATCAACAAATGATGCAAGATTCAGGAGATCGACAACAATGGAGGACGAGGTCTAAATAGGGACTCAACCCGTGCCAAACAGAAGAGTAAAATGATGATGATGATGTACATATAAATTAACAGGTGACACGGAAGCCTATGGTAGATATAAGCTGGTCTGTAACGAAGTCACAAAGGAGTTTAGGCAGGCAAAAGCAGATTAAAAGAAATCTTTGGCAAAGGATACAAAGAAAAACAGCAAGAGTTCTTTACTTATGTAAACTCTAGAAGGAAGGGATGAATCACATTGGTCCACTTAATATCAATGGTTCACCTGTTAATGATCCTGCTCTGGTAGCTAACAAACTAAATGAATATTCTGCATCTACATTCACACATGAGGAGTTATTCAGAGAGGGGAATGCTACAGGTGTATTAAACTCTGGCAGTAAGCTAGATAATCTTGTAATAACTGATAGATAATCTTGTAATAAATTGTAATAAAGGTGAGGACAAATTGTTGAAGATAAGAAAGGCACCTGGGTTGGATGGAATCTATCCAGTTATATTATAGGAGGCAGCGAAGTAAGTAAGCAAACCCTCAGCCATAATTATGAGAGCTTCCTTGGACTCAGGGGAGGTACCCATGGACTGGAGATGTGCAAATTTGACTCCAATCTGCAAAGGAGGATCATAGGGAGACACAGGTAATTACAGTCCTGTTAGTTTAACTTCTGTTCCAGGGAAATTAATGGAGTCACTGGTTAAAGAAGCATTGCAGGATCATCTAATCAAGACTTCAGGCTGACCGGGCTAGCAAGGTGGGTAAAGTGCCTGCTTGGATCAGAGTAAAATGTAAAAACTTTGGGAGGTGCATTATGACCACAGAAGCCGATGTGCCAACAACTAACAAAAAAGAAAAGAAAAAAAAGACTTCAGTTATAGCTTGGACACAGCATGGGTTTATTAAAGGGAAGTCTTGTCTGACCAATTTGATTGGATACTATGATGTGGTCACAAAGAAACTGGATGCAAAGAATAATTTTGATATCATATATTTGGATCTTAGAAAGGCTTTTGATATTGTTGCACTTGGAAGACTGCTGAACAAATTGCAGTGTGGCATTGGAGGCAAATTGCTGCTATGGATAAAGGGATGGTTGAGTGGGAGAAGGCAGAGAGTGGTAATTATTGGACACTGTTCTCCATGGACTAATGTTATTAGGGGAATCCCCCAGGGTTCAGTGTTGGGTCCATTGTTGTTTTCTGTATATATTGATGATGGTATATCAGGCTTAATATCCAATTTTGCAGACAATACAAAGGTCGGCAGGGTTGTTAATGACAATAATGACTTTCCAAAAACTGATTTTCCAAAAACTTTATTTTGTATTAATTTTCTTTTGGAGTATGTAATGACATGCTCTTTAGAGTTTAATATGTGGAGTTCTTCCTTCAATGTTGAGCAGGAGGGCTGAGAGGTGGCAACTGAAGTTTAACATTGACAAGTGTAAAATACTTCATAAGGGAAGCAGTAACCCCCGAATAAACATATCAGCTGAGCGGTACTACATTGACAGTGGTAGAAAGTGTAAAGGGCCCGGGGGGGGGGGTAATTGTGTAGGCAGATATGAAGTTTTCTGAGCAGTGTCGATGGTCTTCAAGAGTAGCTCATGGTGTCTTGTCAATGATATACAGGAATTTTTCTAGCAGGGATAAGGAGTGATTATCCTCTTGTATAAGGCAATGGTCAGGCCACACCTTGAATACTGTATGCAGGTCTGGAGGCCTCATTTTAAGAAGGATGTAGAACTGTTGCAACAAGTACAGAGAAGGGCAACAAGATTAGTGAATGGAACAAACGGTTGCTCTTATGCAGAAAGGCTTTAATTTTTGCAAATTACAGTGTATGGAAACTGCGAGGTGATCTGATTGAGGTGTATAAAGCCCTGAATGGTTGAATGGTTTGAGCATGCTCAATGCTGATAGAATTCTTCCACTTGCTCAAAATAATTGCCTGAAAGGGCATAAATTCAAATTGAGGAAAGACAGTTGTAGAATAGATGTACAGAAGTTTGCCTTTAGCCAGCGGTTGGTTGATTGCCGGAACAAACTTCCATCTGTCATTGTAGAAGTTGCTAGCTTTAATAGATTCAAGGCAGAACAAGACAAACATTTTTATCAAGTGGATGGGTGAAATGAGAAGGGTGTGTGTGTTGGTTTTTTTTTTTTTGGTTTATGCTATATAAGTTTGCTTTCTTGCATCATGTGCCTTTGCTAATGCTAATGCTAAAGTTACCTTTACAAAAGCAAAAAAACCCTTCCCTTTAGAGTGCAGTTGAAGGGGGGGGGGGTGAAGAAATAAAAAAGAGGAAAAAAACTCTTGTCAAAATATGCTGTTAACTGCAATTTTATACTTGTAAGTTGTAGTAACACCTCAAAAGCATGAGGTGCCTCCGCAGCCAGGTTGGAAGAAGCAGCAGTGCGTAGCACACGCTTCTTGATTAGACCGGGGTTCGAGCCCGTCACCACCAAATATGGAGGATGCGGAAAGGTCAGGGAATGACCACCGCATATCCCGGAGCAATATGGCCTTAGTTGCTAATGCTCCAGAAACCAAATATAACATAACATAACAATCAAAAGCATGATCTGTGGTTGGGACGACTATGGATGCCCTTGCAACCAAGCTGTAATTAAACTAAAAAAGTATACAATATAATAGAGAATAAATTAGGTAGTGAGAGCCAGTACTCCTCATACATGATAGACCCATGCAAGGGTGGTTTAACTGCAGCCATAATGAAGGAAGGACTCCACATATTAAACTCTAAAGAGCATGTCATTACATATTCTAAAAGAAAATTAATACAAAATAAAGTTTTTGGAAAATCAGTAATCAAGACAGCATCAGCCACTGTGAATCCCAGTCATATTTCAGTCATGGCTTGCCTGCAGAAAGCAAACCACTCATGTGCCTTCCCCCTCCCCCTGAAGAAAGACCAATGAACTAAAAATATGTGCATAACTATAGTAGATACCGCTGAAATCTTAAGAACACGATGAAAATAAATTTATAACGACTTCTTAGAAGCAAGCAATTAATGAAATATGCTGGAATTCACAGTAGCTGATCCCCCCCCCGAGGAAGTGATTACCGTGAGGCCTTCCTTCCTTCCTTCCTTCCTTCCTTCCTACTCTCTCAAAATATCTGAGAGTACGCTGCCACAATACAAACTGCCTACCAACAACTCTTTACATTACATCAAGCACAGTATTTTCACTTCCTACCATTCTGCAAATAGCTCAAAGTCAGAATTGTATATTGAATCAGTTGTTTTCCTTCAGTACAAAACAGTATCCAATATAGCATATGTTGGATACTAGCATATGTACCACAGATTTGCAATCAGTAGAAATTCTTGTGCACATCAAACATAGCAATTAGCAAAAATATATGATATATACCGATTTGTTAAGTGTATCACAGGCTCTATTATCACTGAGGTATAACCCTCATCCTGTCCTTTCCGGATTTGGCGGATGCTTTTTTCTCTTGTTGAATCAGATTTTGACATCCATTTCTGCTGGTTCCCAAGCCTCATTGGAGATCGTAGAAATGAATTAGCTGATACTGCTGCAAAATGCTAAAACCCTTTCCTTTGATGTTAGGTCCCTATACAGACTGTAGACAAATAATAGGAAAAGGAGGTGTTTGTCCCTCTGTATAAGGCAATGGTCAGGCCATACCTTGAGTACTGCGTAAGGGTCTGGAGGCCTGATTTTAGGAAGGATGTAGATTTGCTTGAGTGTGTATAGAGAAGGGCAATAAGATTGGTGAGGGGAATGAAGTGATCCTCTTACCAAGAGAGGCTTAAGTTCTGCAAATTGCAGCGGCTGGAGACTAGGCACCTGCGAGGTGATCTGATTGAGGTGTATAAGGCCTTGAATGGGTTGAGCATGCTGAATTCTGATGGGATTCTTCCACTTGTTCAGATTACGAACCTAAGGGGGCATAAATTCAAATTAAGGAAAGACAGATGTGGAATAGATGTGTGGAAATTTGCCTTTAGCCAACGGGTGGTTAATTGCTGGAACAAACTTCCATCTGTCATTGCGAAAGTTGATAGGTTAAATAAATTTCAAGGGGGAACTGAACAAACATTTAGAGGGAATGGCTGTGTGATTATTTTTTTTTTTTGGCTGATGCTACATAAGATCATACACTTGCTTTCTTGCATCACATGCCACAATTACTATTATTACTATTACTATATGCCGAAATTATAATTTCAATGTTGGCATGGACAGGTCAGAAAAGGTCACAGTTATCTTTACACTCTCCTATTTGCTGAGGCCTGATGACCCATCTATATCTGAGAACTGAAACTATTTTAGCCATCAGTCATAATTTTATGAAATGTTCTATTTTTATCATTGCATGATAAATTTATAACGACTTCTTAGAAGCAAATCTGGCTGAAATGTTTACACTCAGCCAGATTTTAGATGATAGAGATGATATGTCTGACATTTTTACCTTTTTAGTCTCATTAATTTATATACACATATTTGAATTTAACCTTTTATATTTTCGATATATATTTCCTTTTTTTGATCTGATAAACTCATTATGATTACCAATTTTTTGACGTGAATTTGTCTTTAAATTTGGTCCGGTGTGGGGTCTCTATGAAAATTCTAGCGACCAAAAAAATGGCAAGATTTTTCATGCTTATATCTTGTAAACTATAAATGATATTCTAATGATTTAAATTTTGTTGGATAGAGGGTTTATGTCCATATCTAAAATGGTGTGTAGTGAGGTGTGCAGCGGTGAGGGGGGAGAAGTAGCACTTGCACATGAACACTGAAAATGGCGACGCCACACAGTGTTTGGGCAGTGTAACTTTGGATTGCAAAGAGATAGGACGTTGAAATTCGTGTCGATTTGTAGAGAATAACAGGATCTACAATGTTACTTAGCAATAATAACCGATAAAATAAAATTTGTAAAGTTATAATCCGATAAGTGTGCTGAGTTGAAGAAAATTTTCATAATGTCGAAAAAAATTGCAAAGGAAATAAGAACCAAAATGTAAGAAATGTATATCATTGGAAAGAAAAATTATATTACCAGTCATTATGTCGGTGATATGTGTCTAGTTGATGTTATGGGGCGCAGTGAATCTCCTTTCATACTCGGCTCTGTCTACATACATCCCAATGTATCACAAACTTTGATTGAAGTGTTTCTGTTTCAAATGCTATGTAAATATTCAGATTCTATCAGGAAAATCGTACCCAATATGATCCCATTATGCTTACTGGTGATTTCATTGCAATGTTACTCAAAACAAATTGCTTATGTAAACAAATTGTATATGCAATGCGAGTTCAACTTGAAGTACATTTCTACATCGCCCACTACTCTGGGCAACGCTTGTATAGCTTTAACCTTTGTAAGATACATTGATTTAAATACTATGCCATATGTATCTTACTTCTCCTATCATCGGCCTTTGATAAATAAAATTATACTTCACTTATAACCACCAAGACTTTATTCATTTACATCTTACCCTTCCTCTAATAACACAAAGATGGATTCACGCCTTAAACGATTGCGGTTGTGTCTCCGTACCCTACCCATCCCAATTTTTTATGTGTATTTTTTACCTTGACTTGTTGCATTATGGCCTTGGTTGCCAATGTGCCATTAAACATCAAATAACAAACTAACCAACTGTGAGTCCTTCAACTCTTTATTTTGTGCTATTTTTCTTCTTGGAATGTGTTGGCATTTGCTTTAGGGTTTGCACATGTGTGTAGAGTCATCGTTCAATTCTGGCCGCAGTTTTCACCATCCTTGCATAATTCTGAGCTGTCATACTTCACTGTATTGTTTAGTTTGTTAAATTAATTGCAGCTTTGTTACATGTAATGTAGCATCTCCCTAGTATAACCTATTGCCATTCCAAATTTCAGTGGGATAAAAGTACTCATTTAGTTTAATAATCTTTAAACACTGATGCTATTAATTATGCTCTTACTGGTTAAGGCTAAGAGTGAATCTGTAGGATTAATTTAAATGCCTTAAGAAATTTATTTAGTCTTTGCCTATATTAAGATTAATGGTTTTTTTTTTTTTTTTTTTTTTTATTATTCTAGGCTGGTGGTGGAAGGAATGAAGTTGATCCTAGGTTTTTGACTTTGTTTACAGTATTTACAATGACTTTTCCATCAGACGAGAGCCTCTATCTTATTTATTCATCCATTCTTGATGGACATACTCAGTCATTTACATCAGAAGTACATGATTTAGTTCCAGTGATAACCAAATCTACCATGTCTCTGTATAAATCTGTGGTGCAAAAACTACCACCCACGCCATCAAAATTTCATTACATCTTCAATCTACGAGACATCTCTCGAGTATATGGTGGTCTCTGCCTTTCTACTGCCGAAAGATTTTCAGTTTCCTCTCATTTCATCCGGCTATGGAGAAATGAATGCATGAGGGTTTTCTGTGACAGGCTGATCAATGAGACTGACCACAAGTTGGTTATGGTAAATATATTATATTTTTTCGGAACAGTTGTAAAACTAGTAATTAAAAAAATCATTTCATCTGTACAAGGTGGTCTATGCAAAATCAGACTATAATCATTATATCCATTATAAGATATACATGGTGTCATAACATGTAGGTTGAACTTTCGCAGTTGATTCAAGACATTAAAAAAAAAAAAAGTTCACATTTTTAAGACTTCAATATTAAGAATTAATATTAAGAATCGTATGCAGTTGCATATTTATAAATTTCCATGCCACTACAAAGTAAAACCATTACTTTTTCGTTGCTCTCACAAACAATAGACAAGCCTCCAGCTTTTCTATTGTTTGTTATACAAGTAGGTATGTATTTTCATAGTTATTATAAATTTCATTTGAGTGATATGCTTTGTAATAATTTCTTCTTGTTTTAGGACTACTGGGAATTTGAGTAATATTATGGAATGCTTGATCTATCATCTGAAGGCTCCAAAATATATTAGGAACTTTGGCTAATTTCCGACCTTACTAATGATATTTGTATGTTTTAGGAAACAAGCTTGTTGGTTTTTTTTTATGAAAATCTCAAACACGAGATGTATTAGAACCTATAGTGCTTAGTACCGTGCATGGGTTGGAGGTTGAGAAGATGAAAGAAGATATTTGTTGACATTGGACTTGAACTTCTGTAGACTGCTATTTTCAGGAAATACGTATGAAGGAAGGTTGTTCCAAAAAATGGCAGTTGAATGAATAAACGAGGAAGATGAAAAGTTGCTTCTGTGAGTTTGAAGATGGAAAGTAAATGGATGTTGGCTGGTGGCGGCATGTGTTTGGACTGTTTTGAAATAGAGAGAGCAGGAATTATAGAAGCCAATTCAGAAGAATAGTGCCCGTGGAAGTATCTGTAGAAAAGGCATGCAGAAAAAACAGTATTAGTAAATAATAAGAGGAGTTTACTAATATTATTATCAACGTAGAACATATTGAGTAGTACAGCTCTGATTCATACTATCTAAGAAAAAACAGTATATATCTATAAGACAAATTTGATAAACTTTTGGTATTCCTTTCCTTGAATAACTCCTCATGTGTGAATATAGATGCAAAATACTCATTCAGTTTGTCAGCTACCTGAGCATGAGCATCAATAGTCAAACCATCTATGTTAAGTGGACCAATCTGATTTATCCCTTTCCTTCCAGAGTTCAGATAAGTAAAGAACTCTTTGGTGTTTTTCTTTTCATCCTTGGCCAAAGATTTCTCGTAATCTGCCTTTGCCTGCCTAATCTCCTTTGTGACTTTATTACAGACTATTTTTATATGTTCCATAGGCTTCTATGTCGCTTGATAATTTATATGTATCTCATACATTTTTCTTCTCTGCCACAATCCTCATTCATTCATCTGACATTCTTTTAGACCTAATCCTTGAACAGTATTTTTTAGTTGGTATGAAAAACCTGGTATACTCCAAGATTATATCCGTTTTCTAAGCATTTGCTATTCATTTTTTAGTCCCTTAAAGCTTAATCTCATCAGTTGACCCCATATAGAACTTAAAAACTGTGAGACCCCCTGTAGTCACCTTTACGAAAAAAAAAGCCCTTCCTTTTATCCTTGATGTTAGTTACATCTTTAAGTAAATCCCACATAGTACATTGTGATCACTGTCACCCAGTGGTTCCTTTATCTGAAAATTCTTAGTGCATGAATAATCACTGCTGATTATGAGATCAAGAGTGTTACTCTCTGTTGTTGCCTCTCGAACACATTGCTGTAGAAAACAGTTATCCAATAAATCGACAGAAGTCTTGTTAGTGTGTGAGTGACCAACCATATTTTCCAGTCAGTATCTGGAACGTTAAAATTCCCCATTATAAGACATTCGGATCTACTTGCCCACTCTATTTCTCTGCAGAATTGCTCATTATAGTCATCAGGTTCATTAGGCCTGTAACACACACACACACACACACCTACTCTCATTTTCCCTTTCCCAGTGCTTATGTTACCCTACACTTACTCAACGTTGCATGGTCCACCAATATCAACTGGGTGCACTTCCCTAGATTTTGTGTTTCTTAACTAACACCATAACCTCTCCTCTCTTCCTGTCCTGTCTATCCTTTCTGTACACATCGCACTCCCCAAATTGCAATTCTGCACTGCTTATATGAGTTTGGTTTTGTTTTTTGTTTTTTTTTTTAGGAGCATTAGCAACTAAGGCCATATTGCTCCGGGATAGGCAGTGGTCATTCCCTGACCTTTCCGCATCCTCCGTATTTGGTAGTGACGGGCTCGAACCCCGGTCTAATGAAGAAGCGTGTGTTACGCACTGCTGCTCCTTCCCACATGGCTACGGAGGTGCCCGCTTATATCAGTGTGACACCACATCTTTGTTATCCCGCCTTTGATATTTTGACCAGCACTTCAAACTCATCAAATTTATTAACTATACTTCTAGCATTGGTGTATATGCAAGTATACATGCACCTTTTTCTACTGCTAGTTACCCTAACACAACTTATGTATTTACTTGTTCCACTATGACTCCCAGCATATACCCTGATCCTTGACATAACGTGACTTCAACAATGCCAACGCTAAACACACTACTCGGACTTTCTCCAGTCACTATTTGGCAGAGAAGATGCCTCAAGATTATACACTAGCTGATCTGGAATCCTCGTAGAGAGTTACCCATAGATTTGGTCTAGTGTACTAACTCGCTGCCAGCCTGTGAACACCGCTTTAGAGCTGTACCCTCGAAATATAAGGAAGTTTGGATCTCGCCACGGTGTTCATTATAACCTCATCTTTCGTACTGCATGATGGAAGAGATGGGAGAGGGTTGACCGGAACTTAGCTCTGGAGACTAAACATGAGTTCCACCACTTCAAGCCTCCAATAAGCAGAGTGGTGGTATTGTACCATTTGATGAGAGTCATCTACCACCTAGTATTGCCTGGTAACCCAGAGGGGCGGCATTCCTCCCTGTTGTGTGAGCTCCACACCTTGACCCACAGTGTACTTGCACATGGGGGTTACACCCAGGATTACTAACAGTCCCACCAGCATGAAAGTGTAAGCAGAGGATTTGGTTGTCACAGACCATCTGGCCTCGCTGAAATTGGATCCACTTGACTTGAGTGTCACCCGAATATCAGTTCCATGAGAGTTTTAGATTCCCAGGTAGCAAGCACAGCTTGTCTGGCATATCTGAGGGAATGTCTGCGACAGCCTCAAGGACCAAATGTTTAGGCTTTATGGTATAAGGGTGCATAGCATGGCCATAATATACCAGGAAACAAGCTAAATAACTGAAAAGAGAACACAAACACTAAATAACTGTGCAGAAGAAGTGAGGCAACTCCTGAAATGTCAGCCCACAAACATTTTTTTAATATAAATTTTTAATAAAGAACTTGAATCCAGAATTAAATTCCATTAATGTTCATTCTTGAAGTTTATATTCTCATTTTAATTTTTCATTTATCTGTATAAGTTTTAAAATACTCCTTCTACAAGACAGTTCTCAAAAATATGTACGTATAGTTTAGGAAATTAATGTAAATTAATTGCAAGCTTCTAAAGTATTATTGTTGAGCAGACGTTCATTTTGTCAGCCTTGCATTTAGGCATTTTTGCTCACAGCAGTAAAAAACTGAATGATAAATGCTCTCAAATGCAACTATGCAACGGGAGGTAGTTGCATAGCTTCACATGCTTGTATAATTTAATCTTTTAATTGTTGAAGTTTGGCTGGTTTTTTACCGTACATTGCATCCTTCAGATAGCTTCATAACTAAAAGTTGAGTGAGTTTAAATCTAGTGAATATGGATATACTCAACACTTTCTCATCAGCTTGTCTACCAATCTTAAATGATTATTAAGATAGGTCCTGATTGCATGATGATGTGTGGATGTCCTGTCCTTGTGGGAGTAAACTACTTTATCAGTAGTAGATTATAAATAGCCAGCTCAATTTGTACATTAAGAATATGGGAGTATGTATCACCCTGAACCTTTAAAAAACAATTCAATCTAACAATTTCCCTGAATGAGTCACCACACTAAACTGTAAGTATATTCACTGTCTTCTCTACATAAATGTTTGGGATTATCAGGGGATCAGTACATGAACTCATGTTGGCTCACTGTATCAATGAGCTTGAACATTGCTTCAACCAGACTAAATAGTCTTGTCTGAAAATATTGAATCATCCTCCATTTTCACTTTAAACTGCTCATAAAACTCAGTTCATCACTCAAGATAATCCTCATTGTTATGCAGCAATCTTGGCATGTAAGATTTCCACATAGCTCTTTTGGGAATGCAGTGTATACTTGCTCTACTGATTCCAGTCTCACAAGCAGCTCACAAATATCTTATAGATATTTGTTGGTGACCATGCAAATCACTGCCAAACCATGTCAAAATTTTCATCACCCATTGATGAGCAAGGTCTCTTAGATCCTTGCTTATACCAATTTTGCACAGTACCATAGTCTCAAATTTAGCAAAAATTCTTGAAATTATTCTCTATGATAGTAGTTTTGTGGCACGTTCATTTCTACACTGTCTTTAAACTTCACTCATTCTCAGATTTGCAGTACCATTTTAAAATTATTTTTGTGTTGTTTGAATATCATGTTGTATTAACAACTAATGCCATCTTTTATCAGAAAACCTACTTAATCAAAGACAAAAATTTAAGTTCACCTATGGGTATATGATAAAATATTTATGCTAAACTGTGTGTACATTTTTCTGAAATGCTCTGCATATTTACAACTGGCTGAATAAATTTTAAATTTGAGTCCTTTCCTCTTGTCTTTCATTGATGATTATTCCTGTATTATGTATTCCTAAACACATAAATGTTAATTGGTGTTTAGAAATAGTAGCATAATTTATTGTTTCTTCAAGTTATTAAGCTATTTTAATTTATTATTTTAAGCTATTAAGCTATTTTAATTTATTATTTTAAGCTATTAAGCTATTTTAATTTCTTTAAGCTATTATTTTATATTACTCTAGCACTAAATGCTAGAGCAATATAAAATATGCATTATGAATTAAAGATGATTATGCTGTTCCGCAATTTCAGTAGTTCATCGTCTTTATCACTTCTGTAACAGAAGATACCCTGAAATATAATAGTTATAAATTGGTTTGTAATACAATTATAGAACCCTTTATCTGGCATTTCAAAAAAAATAAATGTTTTGCTTTATATATTTATTAATTTTTGCAAAACAAAACTGGTGTTTTCTTTTGCAAAGTTTGGTATGAAACTTCTCTGATGAGTGCCATTAGATCATGGGTTCTTATCCTGGTGCTCACAAGCACCATTGTGCTCTTTAAAAAATAAATTTTGCTCGTGACCGATCCTGAAATGGGTGCTCATGGGCACCTTCACTTAAGCAAGAAAATTTATATATAAATCTGTATTTAAAAAAAAGTGCTTTCTATTTCTCAACTTTCTGCTGTATTCTACAAAAATCCATGCTAATCTTTACTAGAAAATCCTTTCTTTTGTTGGTGATTGGAGGAAAATTATATTTTTCATGGCATTTTAATTTCAACAACGGTCAAGGTTTGACACTTTGACAGTATTGTTAAAATTTTTTCTTATTAATTTTTGTTAATTTGACATTTATTTAGTAAGAAATATTTTTTCAAAATACAGTACTTTGTTGAGAATACGATCATTGTTGCTGTAATGTCACTACAGACCGAGGATACTGCCTCATGCAATTCTCAATTTCTGGTTTTAACAGGTTAGAAGAAGTTTTTGCCTGATTTTGCTCAGTTGTGCCTCTGCAATAGTTAATGTATAAGTATAGTGCTGACTTTAAAGGTGATAAAACTGTTATAGTAAGAAATCTTTTGATTTCGCGTGCTAATGCTTAAATGTATTTTCTTTTAAAAGATTTAACTAACGATACTAAACCCTTTCAAAATGTATCTTTTTATAAATAAACCAAAACGAACATGATGAGAAAAAAATGGTGCATTAACACTTAGCAGTCATGTGATTTAGACCTACATGTTTCTAATGCCAATAAACAAAAAAAAATTAAAAAGTATACATTTCAGTCCTCTGGCGAATGTGATTATTTGGTAATAGATAATAGTAGTGGAACTGATGTAATTTGCTTATAATGTCAGGTGTGTTTGGCTGGCAATCAGAACTCGAATTGTGAAAGACATTACCAAAAATGCTAACGGAATTTTCATGAAACTTTTCCAAAATTTAGTGATATTAGAAAAGCTAAATTTCAAGAAGAAAAAAGAAACTTGAAAGACAGAAAAATATTTAAAATCTAGGTCAGATTTAAAATCAAGCTAATAGTAGTAAAGTGTTAGTGAATGAAATTTCATTCATTTTGCCTCCTCCGTATTTGGTGGTGATGGGCTCGAACCCTGGTCTAATCAAGAAGCATCTGCCACGCACTGCTGGTCCTTCCCACCTGGCTACGGAGGTGCCGCCCCATCCATTAGAAGTGCTTGCAAGCGTCTTACCAGAAAAACAGAAAGCTACCTTGATTAGCTCTGCCAAAAAAGATTCCTTTGAGTAATGATACTGTTTCAAATTGAGTTCATAAAATGGAAGATGTAATATTCGATGAATTATTAGGTAGAATCAAATGTGTATTTTTTCACTGGCACTTGATGAGTCGACTGATGTTTCGTTTATATCACAACTCATATGCTTTGTTCATTTGATTCAACATGATGGCAGCTGTGAAGAAGATTTTTTGTCTGTTTTGCCGCTTACTGGTCATACAACTGGAAAAAATATTTGTAAAAGAATAAGAAAAGTTTACCTTCCATTATACTCTCCAGAAATTAAAATGAAAACAATTAAAAAAAATCCAAAATCTTACATTACAGTAAGAAATAATTAACAATAATTAAAAATCAAATGAACACAATTAAAAATTAAGTAAAAAAAAATAATTTAATGAAAAAAATGCAAAACGATTTTCCTTCCTGAAGCTGACAATGCTTTTGACCGTATGTCGTGATTACAGGAATGAAAACTACTGAATAGGAGTGAGCATGGTACTTAAATAGGGATTATTTGTGCTTGAGCATATGCGTAAAGAACCACGAGTCAGAGATAAGATATGGCCGACGAACATTAACACAATTCTCACGTAATTTAATTTCGAAGGTTTCTGCAATTAATAGTCTCGTATATTTACGTTGGACACTAAGTATTTTGGCCTCGTTAAATAAAAAAGTATGATTTTCATTAACGGGCATGAAAGGCTAATTCTGACGCGGCTGAAAGAGAAGGCCGTGTGTTGATTAATGAGAAAATTCAGAGGAAACCACATAAAACCCTATTAAGACGAGTTGCAATCATGCAAGAAATGTTGTATACTACATCATTTATTTGTGTTTCGAACGGGGAGAGGACTGAGCGATTGTTCAGTATAGTATGTAATTTCCGTATTGGCCTGGCTACAATTTTAAATTCATTAACTTTAGAGAATCTGTTAAGTTGTTTGTGCCACTGTTCAACATATGGGACAGAAATAAAGTATTTTTTGATATTACTATTGTTGATTGGTCTATTTTTTTGTATTCTATCCTTAGCTTGTACCCTAATTCTGTCTATTGTAGCAAGTGGGTAACCCCTTTTTAAGAATCTGCTGGTTAATATTTGTATTTCTGAGCCCAAAGCAGATTCCGTCGTTGAATATTTATAAGCATTGAGAAATTGATTAAAGATAATCAATCTTTTGTACGTGAACGGGTGATAGCTGTTATAATGCAGAAGCATACTGGTGTTTGTAGGTTTACGACAGATGTTAAATTGGATTTTATTCGAGTCCCGAGTAAGTGTGAAATTTAGAACATTTAATGACTTAATATCCATATTCTCCCTCTCAAATGTAAATTTGAGTCTAGAATGAATATTATTAAACGAATGTAAAATGTCTTGGGTAGTCCTACTGTCGGTAACGAGTAGAACATTATCTAAATACCTCCCATTGTATGTGATATGGGGAAGAAAAGGCGTCAAATGTATACGTTTAATCGTTGAGAGATAGATCTCCGATATTAGGCCACTCAGGCTTAATCCCATTGGCAAACCAAAAATTTGTTTGTATACTTTGTATCGAAAGGATATAATTGGCTTCAACTAAGCGTTTAATTAAGTGAAAAATTTCCTTAATAGGAAGCTTCATATAATTAATAGGTATCGAGTTATTATTTAACATATCCCAAAGAATATCTAATGTATATTCATTGCTTACATTCGTATATAACATCTAGTGAGAATAAATTATCATTACCACCAAGTCTACAGTCTTTAGAGTTATTAAATAGTGTATTGTTGTTCTTAATCCCAAATTGTATCGCCTGTCTAAAGGGTTTTATAATGCTATTTACATGTGTGGCCAAGGATGAAAATTCCGAGTTTCTGTAGGAAAAAATAGGCTGAATAGAAGAGCCCGTCTTATGTAATTTTACCTGACTGAAAAATGCAGCAATATTGTAATGTAGTCATAGTAATGTAGTCATTGTTTCGATACATGGTTAACATTTTATTGTATTGATTGACCAAATTGGTAAATAGTGCCGGGTCTACTTCAAGATAAGTGAAGGATAAGATAAGATACAACTGACTCTAACTTATTAATATAATCAGGTTTACTGAGTATTACCACTGTATCTCCTCAGTATCTAGGTCAAGCTAATGGAGTAAAGTGTTAGCGAATGAAATTTCATTCATTTTATCAAATATAATTGCAAAGAATTCATTGCCTTATACTAGTGGTGAAATAATAAAAATTGTGTAGTGTCACCTAACCTGTTAATAAGTTAGAGTCAGTTGTATCAGATACATCCACTTATCATGAAGTAGATATCAGGTAAAATTATATAAGATCCGCTTTCCTATTCAGCCTATTGTTTCCTACAGAAACTTGGCATTTTCATTCCCCTTGGCCCCACATGTATAAAGCATCATAAAACCCTTTAGTTGGGTGATAGAATTTGGGATTAAGAATACAATATACTATTTAATAACTCTAAGAACTGTAGACTTGGTGGTAATGATAATTTATTCTCACTAGATGTTACCTCATTATATACGAATGTAAACATTGAATACACATTAGATATTATTATTATTGTTGTTGTTTCTCTTATATTATTTCTCCCTGATTGGGGGATTCCACTCCGTGAAGGGTACTGCTACCAAGTACACAGGGCAGTTGTAATGTCTGATGTTACTGTCAGTCAAGGAAATCTCTGACTGTCCTACAAGTGTTCAGGATTACAACTTTCTGGAGTTCCTCTGGGAGACCTATTGCTACTAGGCTGCTATTTAGAGTCTTTGGTACCATACCAGTGGTTGACATGATGATTGGGATGGTTGATACTTCATCCATATGCTACATCTCCTTGATCTCATGTCTCAGGTTTGTGTATTTCCTAATTTTTTCCTCATGGGTTTTTTGGACATTGCTAGTGTTCTGCACTATGTCAATCAGGTAGGTAGCCTTTTCCATCTTGTCCACAAGGGTTATGTCCAGTCTGTTGTGCGCGATGGTCTTATCCTTTATTATGGCTGTTTGTTTGTTCTTTGGTTTTTAGGAGCATTAGCAACTAAGGCCATATTGCTCCGGGATATGCGGTGGGCATTCCCTGACCTTTCCGCATCCTCCGTATTTGGTGTGAGGGACTTGAACCCCGGACTAATCAAAAAGCGTGTGCTACGCACTGCTGCTCCTTCCCACCTGGCTACAGAAGCGCCTATTATTATGGTGCGATCCCAGTACAGCTTGTGGGTTCAGGTCTGTAGTACTGCCTGGGGTTTGTACTTGTAGTGTGGTATGCTTTCTTTGATCAACTGGTATTTCCTTGCTAGCTTCTGATGTATTATCCTGGCTACCTGGTCGCGTCTTTGAGTGTACTCAGTCTGGGTGATCACCTTGCATCTCGCGGTGATGTGTTGGATCGTTTCTGAGGCCAGGTGGCATCGTCGACATGTGTCATCTGATATTCCGGGCTCATTTGCTATGTATTTTCTATAGTTTCTGGTGTTGATTACCTGGTCTTGGATGGCCAGCATGAATCCTTCAGTCTCGGGGAAGAGTGTCCCTGTTAGCCATGCATTGGAAGCAATGTTATTGATGTGATCTTGATGGAGGGCATTGTAATGTCTGCCATGGAGTGTCTTCTTTCCCATCTTTCTAACTTCGTTTCTTGTACCATCTGGGCGGGAGGGGTTTCCTCGCTTAGGTTGAGTGGGGTATACCACTTATCTATCTTCTGTATGACCTGGTGGAGTGGTGCTATGTTGTTCTCGAAGTAATCCTTCAGGTAAACTATCGCTGTTTTCTGTTGTTCTATCAGGTCTATCAGGCCAATTCCTCCCTCTTTCTGAGAATATTGTTATTCTCTCCACTGCTGCTTTGGGTGGTGTTGGCAACTCTTGGTCATCATTGTCCTTGTCTTTCGCATGATATCTTCTAGCTCAGTGTTATTCGAATCTATGACCCCGAATGTGTATGTTAGTACTGGAGCTGCATAGGTGTTTATGGCTTTAACTGTGTTCCCTCCATTCATTTTTGCTTTCAGCAGGCTTCTGAGTCTCTGATGATATTTTTTGTTCAGGCACGTCTTGATTTCCTTGTGTTCTAACTGCTCAGCCTGCATCATCCCTAGGTATTTGTAGGTCTCTCCTTCTGTCATTGCTTCGATCTCTTTACCAGTCAGCAGCTGGTAGTTTCGGCCAACTAATTTTCCCTGGTGCAGTGTGTGAGTCTTGCATTTTTCTAGACCAAATTCCATCCTGATGTCCTTGCTGAATTCTTTGGTGATCCGGAGTAGTTGCTGGAGTTGCTTCTTGGTTGCCGCGTAGAGCTTGATGTCATCCATGTACATCAGGTGGGTGAGGGTGTACAGGTTCTTCCTTCCTTCTTTCTTTGAGGTTATATCCATACTTGCTGCCGTTGAGCATGGTGGATAGCAGGTTGAGTGCTAGACAGAACCATAGTTGGCTCAGAGCATCTCCCTGAAAGATTCCTCTTCTAATAGGGATTCGCCTGGTTGTGATGTTCTCGACCTTAATGATGGTACTCCATTTCACCATTGTTGCTCCTGGGAAGTTTGTCACTATTGGATTGACCTTGTAGATCTTCAGGGGGTCTCTATTAGCCAGCTATGAGGTACGGAGTTGAAGGCCTTGCGGTAATCGAAGTAGGCTGTGTATAGGTTGCAGTGCTTCTTGAAGGCTTGCTCTATAACTGCAGCATCTATGGTTAATTGCTCCTTGCATCCTTTGCTCTTCTGCTTGCATCTTTTCTGCTGTTCGGCTATTATGTTCTGACTCTCTAAGTGGTCTGATATCTTCTTAGTTATGCAGCTGGTCAGGATCTTGTACATCATTGCGAGGCATGTGATTGGCCTGTATTTTGCCCAGTTTCTTGTCTTTAGGCTTCAGATATGTGACTCCTTCAGTGAGAAACTTCGGGATTGTCAACGGGTGCCTTATCATTCGAGTGAACTGCTCTGCTAGGTGCATGTGTGTGTGCAGTGAGCTTCTTGTACCAATAGTTGTGGATGTTATCAATTCCCGGGGTTCACCAGTTCTGGGTGTTCCTCATCAACTGTGCTACTTCTTCTTCTCAAATCTCTCATCTCTCGTATGTCCTTCGTTTTCTTCCATTTACTTCTATCCAGGGTGCTTTGCTGTTATGTCTTACTTCGTCAGCAGACTTTACGAGTCTGCTGACGAGGCTAGTGGGAGCCAGACTTGTTCAAAGCCGCTAAGTGGATTTTTCTTATTTATTGATTTGAAATTATTGTTTTTCTAAAACTTTTTATTTAAATTTAGTAGTATAGCATTATTTTATGATTTTCTGATTTATCTGGTGTATTTATTCTTTACTCGGCCTTGTAATTGCATTAAAGTTTCGGTAAGGGTATCAAATCCACATGTTACAAGTTGCAGCTGTGCGGAACGAGAAGCTTTTTAGCCATATTTAGCCGCTTTATTGACCATTTTTTACATCAGATAATTTTCTATAAGTATCTTATAGACCTAGTCAGGATCGTTACTTTAATCTGAGTTGAGACAGCGAGATTTGGAAGTTAATTAATACTTAAGTGTCTGTAGATTTACCGTTCGTAACTTGCCGCCTTTGTTATACAATACGTTATATCCCGAACTAGATAGCATTAGAATAGTATAATATTGTCAATTAATCAGCAAAATCTACTAATTTTGTTTAACTTCGTTGTCAATTAAATTGTACTTTTAACTAAATACATGTAACAACTTAGATTACAAACGTAACATAATTAATTAATACATAACTTGATACGGAAGTTATATAAAGGGAACTTGTAGATAATTAATACTTGATACTGAAAAATATATATTTTTCCTCTTATAACTGTGTTGGGATACAAGTTTAGGATTATTATTTTGTACTGAAATTGAAATTATATTGAAACTAAATCAAAATCATGATTCAGACCAGAGCAGCAAAGCAAAAGGCTCAAGCTAATGGGAGTGCTGTGACTCAGAGGAGAAATAAGGGTGGCAGTTGCCCTCTGAATCACAGCCTTTAAAAATACACTGCTTGCATTATGCTTGTGGAGCAATCGGGTACGGGACACGATATTGCCATGGGGGATGTCTTTGTGTGTGCGCGATGCAAGGAGTGTAAGGAAATTAAGCAACAACTCAGCGTTGTTATGGGCCTATAGGAGAGCTTGAAGGACAGGGTGGATGCCCTCGAATGAACTAAATTGAGGGGGCCATTGAGCTCTCAGCTGCCCACATCCACGCCAGAGCTTGCACTGGTGTTGATGTGGGCAGCTGAGAGCATCAATGCCAGAGCTTGCACTTGGTCATCATGCAACACAGCGGCAACCCCCAAGGCAGAATGTGCTGGTCCCACAGAAACCAGTAGTTGTTGTTGTTGGTAATTTTATTGTCAGGGAAACGGGGAACATGCTTTGTAAAAAGGATAGGTGGAACAGAACCAGGGTATGTCTTCCGGGGGCAAAGGTTGATGACGTAGAGCGGATATCACCTTTTAAGGGCACAAAAGGTGATATAGTTGTACACGTTGGCACTAATGATATCACGAGTAGGAGACCGGCAGAATTACTTAACAAGTACAGGTCACTGTTGAAAAAAAGCCGTGAATTAGGGTTGAATTTGAAAGTGTCTGCAATTCTGCCCAGACACGATAGGAGGGAGTATATGATGAGAGCCTTGTCGATCAATTCGGCCCGGGAAAGATTGTGCAAGGTTCAAGGCGTAGAATTTTTTTCACCCTGGACTGTACTTGTTAACGGGAGAGACTGCTTCTACAGTGATGGGATACACTTAAATAGAAAGGGTGCAAGAATATTTGCTGATGCTATCGAGGCAGTGTTAGGTGGGTAGGAAAACTGCTAGCTTGGGGGGGGATACAAAGACTAATAGATTAACAGTAGCCACTGGCAGAGGTGAAAGTGATTCTTGCACTGCTTCTATTGGAATGAGCACAAGCCTGAAAAACAAGATGCAGGATATTTCAGAGACTGCTGGGAGTCGTTGTGGTACAAGTAAACACATGGGTTGTGTTAGGGTAGCTAACAATAGAAAGAGGTACATGTATACTTGCGTGTACACCAATGCTAGGAGTTTTTTAAATAAATTTGATGAATTTGAGGTATTGCTCAAACCATCAGAGGCGGATATTGTTGGGATATAAGAGACGTGGTGTCACACAGATATAAGGAATGCAGAACTGGAATTTGGGGAGTACAACGTCTACAGAAAGGATAGACAGGATAGGAAGGGAGGAGGGGTTATGCTATTAGTTAAGAAACACATAAAATCCAAGGAAGTGAAGCCAGTCGACATCACTGGACAGTGCAGTGTCAAGTCAGTTTGTTGGGACATAAGCATTGGGACATCAAAATTGTATGAGTGTGCTATAGGCCAAATGACTCTGATGAGTATAATAAGAAACTGTACAGGGAAAGAGAGTGGGCCCAGTACATCAGAGAGTCTTATAATGAGAGATTTTAATTTCCCAAATATTGACCGGAATTTGTGTGTTGGTCACTCACAGACTAGCAAGTCTTTTGTGGATTTATTGGATGATTGTTTTCTACATCAGCATGTTCGGGAGGCAACTAGAGGGATATTACTCTTGATTTGATTACTAGTAGCGATTCTTCATGCATTAACAATCTGCAGATAGAGGAACCACTAGGTGGCAGTGATCAGAGCGTGCTGAAGTGGGATTTACTCAAAGAGGTAACTACCATGAGGGTAAAGGGAAGGGTTATTGCTTTCGTAAAGGCGACTACGATGGTCTGAGACAGTATTTAAATTCTATACAGTGGGACCAACTGATGATGTTACCAACAGCAAATTCAAAATGGGAAGCATTCAAAGAACTTAACTTGGAAGCTACCAGGCTTTATATACCAACTAAGAAATATTGTTCAAGTTGTAGGCCTAAATGGATGTCAGATGAACTAATGAAATATATGGCAGAGAAGAAAAATGCATGGGATACATACAAATTAACAGGTGACACAGACGCCTAACATAGATACAAGTTGATCTATAACCAAGTTACAAAGGAGGTTAGGCAGGCAAAGGCAGATTACGAGAAATCTTTGGCAAGGGAGGCAAAGAAAAACAGCAAAGAGTTCTTTACTTATGTAAACTCTAAAAGGAAGGGGATGAATCAGATTGGTCCACTTGATATCGATGGGTCAACTGTTGATGATCCTGCTCAAGTAGCTAACAAACTAAATGAATATTTTGCATCGACATTCACACATGAGAAGTTATTCAGCGAGGGGAATGCCAGAGGTGTATTCAACTCTGACAGTAAGCTAGAAAATCTTGTAATAACTGAGAGTAAAGGGGAGAAGAAATTGTTGAAGATAAACACAAGAAAGGCACCTGTGGTGGATGGGATCTATCCAGTTATATTAAAGGAGGCAGCAAAGGAAGTAAGCAAACCCTTAGCCATAATTATGAGAGCTTCCGTGGAATCAGGGGAGGTACCCATAGACTGGAGATGTGCAAATGTGACCCCAAATCACCAAGGAGGATCAAAGGCTGACACAAATAATTATAGACCTGTGAGTTTAACCTCTGTTCCAGGAAAATTAATGGAGGCACTGGTGAAAGAAGCACTGCAGGATCATCTAGACAAGACTTCAGTTATAGCTCAGACACAGCATGGTTTATTTAAGGAGGAAGTCTTTCTGACCAATTTGATTGGATACTGTGATGCAGTCACAAAAGAACCTGATGGAGGGAATAACTTTGATATTATATACTTGGATCTTAGAAAGGCTTTTGGTACTGTTGCACATGGAAGACTGCTGCACAAATTGGAGCAGTGTGGCATTGGAGGCAAATTGCTGCTATGGATAAAGGGGTGGTTGAGGGGGAGAAGACAGAGAGTGGTAATCAATGGACACTGCTCATCGTGGACTAATGTTAATAGTGGAGTCCCTCAGGGTTCAGTGTTGGGTCCATTATTGTTTTCTGTATTTATAAATGATATATAAATGGTATATCAAGCTTAATGTCGAAGTTTGCAGACGATACAAAGGTTGGCAGGGTTGTCAAGGACAATACTGACACTATGCTGCTGCAACAGGATCTGGAAAGGTTGAGCAGATGGGCTTCGAGGTGGCAAATTAAGTTTAACATTGACAAATGTAAAGTACTACATATGGGAAATAGCAATCCCAGAGCAATGTATCAACTCTGACAGTGGTAGAGAATGAAAAGGACCTGGGGGTAATTGTGCAGGCAGATATGAAGGTCTCTGAGCAGTGCAGACAGCTACAAGAGTAGCTCTTGTAAGTGTCTTGTCAATGATATATATTCAAGAATTTTTCTAGCAGAGATAAGGAGGTGATTATTCCCTTGTATAAGGCAATGGTCAGGCCACACCTAGAGTACTGTATACAGGTCTGGAGGCCTCATTTCAAGAAGGATGTAGAGATGCTGGAATGAGTACAGAGAAGGGCAACAAGATTAGTGAATGGAACAAAGGGGTACTCTTACGAAGAAAGGCTTAAGCTTTGTAAATTACAGTGTCTGGAGACTAGGCACCAGTGAGGTGATCTCATAGATGTGTATAAAACCTTGAATGGTTTGAGCATGCTCAATGCTGATGGGATTCTTCCTCTTGTTCAGAATAATCACCGGAGAGGGCATAAATTCAAATTGAGGAAAGACAGATGTAGGATAGACGTGCGGAAATTTGCCTTTAGCCAGCAGGTAGTTGGTTGGTGGAACAGACTTCCATCCCTTGTCGTGGAAGATGATAGTCTAAATAAATTTAAGGCTCAGCTGGGCAGGTATTTCGAACGAATGGTGGGGTGAAGTGGAAGTGGTTTTTTTTTTTTTTTTTTTTTGGGTGGTGCTGCATAAGCTTGCTTTCTTGCATCATATGTCTCTACTAATGCTAATGCTAATATTTCATTGCTCCAGATATTTCCCCAGAATTCTTTGATCGAATTCTTTGATCGTTTCCTGTAGAAGGCCCTTTGGACCTCATTGAAAATTCAGTTGTTTATTTTCCTCTGAGAGCTCTCTTTGTATTGATGTAGTCTCTTACTGAGTGCAAGGAGATTCTGCTTCAGTGTGTCCAAGTATTCTCCTATTCTCTGATTTCTGGTCTCGTGTTTGCTCTGGACACTCTCTCTCTCTTGAGGATGCTCTTCACCTTTCCAATTAATTTCTTACTTCTGTTACCTTGTTGGTACTGGGTGAACTGACCTATCTTGATTTTTAATTCTTTTATCTTCTACTGAAGTCTTCTTTCCCTAGCTGGCGGTTCCTTCTGTTTTTGGTTCTTCTGCTGCTGGTCTCTCATTTCTATTCTATTAATCCTAGTGGCTGCTATGGCAGCACAGTATATGGCTGTGTGGATAGCCTCCAGCATTGCACCATTGTTGTCAAGGTAATGTGGCATTATTTTCCGATTGAGGTGGTCTGTTATTCTCCACAGGATTTTATTTGACTTCTGCTTTGGTATCACGTGGGTTCTTGTGGGGTCCATTCCCTCGAATTCTGTTAGGGCTTTCTTCCACTCATCTTCTATTATGGATAGCATGACTTCGTCTCTTCCACTTCAGCTACTCTAGGTTGTATTTCTTCTTGCTGTTCCTCCTCTGGTTCCTTGGGGTGCTGTTCCTCCTCTGGTTCCATATTGACCATGTTCTTTGTGCTTTGTAGCAGATCGCTACAAAAAACGTACAAAAACGTAGCATCTTGGAAAAAATCAAGCAGGATGGCAGGAGCTATTAGGTTCTTCGTGACGATGGTCCTTCTTTGGTCTGCTGATAGCTGTTCGGTGTCCTGAATATCCGGGTATCATTCCAATCACTTGATGTGTAGTCGTGATCTGTACATTGTCGTATTGGTCTCTAGCCTGGTTATTTCATAGTATGCTTGCATCATGTATGTATTCTTTTCAATTCATTACAGTTATTATTATTATTAGCTATATGGTGCAAGGAAGCCTGAGGCGTATGCTGCACCCACCAAAAAAAAAAATTCCGAGTTACCCTGAGAGAGAGAGAGACAGAGAGAGTCAAAAGTAGAAGGGAATCACCAAGAAAGAGAAGAATGATGATATCCAACTCAGGACGTTGGGTGTGCCAAGCCCACACTCACCAGATGTGAGTCCCTGCGATATGTTAAATAATAACTTGATACCGATTAATTATATGAAACTTCTTATTAAGGAAATGTTTCACCTAATTAAACTCTTAGTTGAAGCCAATTATATCACCTTTCGATACAAAGTATACAAACAAATTTTTGGTTTGCGAATAGGATTAAGCTTGAGTGGCCTAATATTGGAGATCTATCTCTCCACGATTGAACGTATACATTTGACGCCTTTTCTACCCCGTATCACATACTATGGGAGGTATTTAGACAATGTTCTACTCATTACCGATAGAAGCACTATCCCAGACATTTTACATTCGTTTAATAATATTCATTCTAGACTAAAATTTACATTGGAGAGGGAGAATACGGATACTAAGTAATTAAATTTTCTAAATTTCACACTTACTTGGGACTCGAATAAAATCCAATATAACATCTATCGTAAACCTAGAAACACCGGTATGCTTATGCATTATAACAGCTATCACGCGTTCACCTACAAAAGATCGATTATCTTTAATCAATTTCTCAATGCTTATAAATATTCAACGACGGAATCTGCTTTGGGCTCAGAAATACAAATATTAACCAGCAGATTCTTAAAAAGGGGTTACCCACTTGCTACAATAGACAGAATTAGGGTACAAGCTAAGGATAGAATACAAAAAATACACCAATCTACAATAGTAATATCAAAAAATACTTTATTTCTGTCCCATACGTAGAACAGTGGCATAAAGAACTTAACAGATTCTTTAAAGTTACTGAATTTAAAATTGTAGCCAGGCCAATACAGAAATTACACACTATAATGAACAATCACTCAGTCCTCTCCTCGTTCGCAACATAAATAAATGGTGTATTATACAATATTTCTTGTGGTGATTGACTCCTCTTGTCAGGGTTCTATGTGGTTTCCTCTGAATTTTCTTGTTAATCAACACGCGGCCTCAGTTCGTGCTTGTCGTTCAGCAGCGTCAGAATTAGCGTTTCATACCATTAATGAAAAACATACTTTTTTTTTAATGAGGTCAAAATACTTAAGTGTCCAACATAACTATACGAGACTATTAATTGCAGAAACCTTCGAAATTAAATTACATGAGAATTCTGTTAATGTTCGCTGGCCATATCTAATCTCTGACTCGTGGCCCTTTACACACATGCCCGAGGACAAATAATCCTTATTTAAGTTCCATGCTCACCCCTATTCGGTAATTTTCATTCCTGTGATCAAGACATATGGTCAAAAGCATTGTCAACTTCAGGAAGGAAAATCGTTTTGAATTTTTTTTGTTAAATTAATTTTTTACTTAATTTTTAATTGTGTTCATTTGATTTTTAATTATTTTTAATTATTTCTTACTGTAATGTAAGATTTTCAATTTTTTTTTTTTATAATTGTTTTCATTTTAATTTCTGGAGAGTATCATACAGAAGTGTTCTACGTGTCATATTGAGGTAAACTTCTCTTATTCTTTTACAAATATTGATATCAACATAGGACATATTGAGCATTATAGCTCTACTTCATACTATCAAACTGGAACAAATATATATGATCACTTATGAAATTCCTCAGTACACAAAATTGATCTGAGTAAACTTGTATCAGTTGTTACCACTGGTGCACCTTCCATGATAGGTAAAAACCAAGCCCTTATTGCTTATCTTAATAGATATGAAAGGATACCTAATTTTGCGCATTATCACTGTTTGATTCATATTGTGGCCTTGTGTTCACAAATGAAAGATCAAAAAGGAATTATACGATGTCTCAAAGTCATTATTAAAGTTATCAACGATTTTATTTCTAAATCCCTAAATAAATGACTTCAAAAGACAGTTGTAGAATACATGTGTTGAACTTTGCATTAAACTAGCAGGTAATTGATTTCTTGAACAAACTTCCATCTATTGTTGTGGAAGTTTTTTTTTTTTTTTTTTTATGTAAACCCCAAACACGACAGGTATTAGAACCTATAGTATAAGGAATGCAGTACTGTGCTTGGGTTGGAGGTTGAGAAGACGAAAGAAGATATTTTTTGACATTGGACTTGAACTTCTGTAGACTGTAATTTTCAGGAAATACGTATGAAGGTTGTTCCAGAAAAGGGCAGTTCAATGAATAGACGAGGACAATGAAATGTTGGTTCTGTGAGTTTGAAGTTGAACAGTAAATGGATGTTGGCTGGTGGCAGCACGTGTTCGGACTGTTTTGAAAGAGAGAGAGAGAGGGGGAATTATGGAAGCCAATTCAGAAGAACAGTGCCCATGGAACTATCTCGAGAAAAGGCATGCAGCAGAAATAGAACGCCTATGAGACAGAGAGTGGAGAGATATGAAAGATTGGTCCACTTGATATCGATTAATGACGCATCTCTTAGAGATGAGTCATTAATTAACATAACTGCCCTCTTCTGAATGGAATCAAGCAACCTGAGAGAGGTTTTGGTGGTGCCCCCACCAAAAGAGCTGTTTGGAAGAAAAGTAATGCTGAGAGCGAAATAGAAAACCAATTTTTTAGATGCAGAGGAAGCAATATTTGTAATGTGCTTGTGCCAAGAGAGATTAGAGGTCAGAGTAATCCCCAAAAGAGATATATCATTTTGCCTAGAAATCAGAGTGTCACTAAAGATAAGCATAGGAGCAGAAAAATCCTTTTTGCGAGATATAAGACAAGACTGAGTTTTAGGAGGGTTGAAATCAACTAAGTTATCTTTTCCCCACTGGAGAATTACCTGAAGATCGGCATTTAAGGAATTGGTAGCAGATTTTCGAGAAGTTGAAGCTGATTGAGCAGGGCAAGTTTTCTCAAAATGGAAAGTAGAATGCAATGTGCTATCATCGGCAAAACTATGGGTAGGATTTCTAGTCAATGGAAGAAGGTCATTAATATACAAGAGGAAAAGAGTGGGCGAAAGAAGTGAACCTTGGGGAACACCGGCATTAGTAGAGAAGTTAGAAGACAGAGAGCCATCGACCATCACTGTCAGTTAGCGATCAGAGAGAAAACTGGATAACTAATTACTAAAAACAGTTGGCAGACCATAAGATGGAAGCTTGTTTAGAAGATCTTTATGCCAAACATGATCGAAAGCCTTTGATGTCAAGGGCAACTACTTGTGTTTCACCGAACCTTTCCATTGAATTAGTCCATAAATGGGTAACATAAGCCAGTGGATCGACACTGGCGGAATCCATGCTGCTGATTGTGACATAGGGTGACAAATCCCTCTCATGCAATGGAACAATAATTGGATGAGAGGGATTTGTCACCCTTTTTAGGAACTAGCTGGATATGAGCAAATTTCCAAGCAGAAAGAAAAACACCTTTGGAATAAGGAAGTAAAAAAAGGCAGCAAAGAATAGGACTAAGTTCAGGAGCACAGGTTTTGAGAACAAGTGGAGAAATACTATCAGGACTTGGAGCTTTCTTAGCATCAAGATTCGTCAAAATCCTTTTGACGGAACACCACAGGAGGCATTGAATGGAGCGTGTTGTTAATGGTGGGAGGTGTTTACCAAGATCATTAATACATGAGTTGAAAGAAAAATGGGATGCTAGCAGGTCAGCTTTATCCTTGGCTGAAGTGACAACAGAACCATCTGGTTTGGACAGAGGTGGGAGCAGAGATGGGTAAAAGTTGCGGCCAATAGCTTTGGCAAGAGACCAGAATGCTTGGCTACCATTAGGGCAAGAAGCAAGTTTTCTACTCTTAGCCTGTTCAAACTCTAGTTTGGACTGATTAATAACTGCTTTACAATTGTTTCGAACTTTGGTGTAGGCAGAAAATGAAACTGAAGAATTAGAAACAAGCCAATTATGATATGCAGCATTCTTCTCTTGAACAGCCTTAGCACATTTATTGGAAAACCAAGGTTTAGATAAAGGACGAGATTTTAAAGTGGAGTGTGGGATAATGGAGTTCATTCCTTCAAGAATAATTTCACTGACACGATCTGAGCAAACGTTGATATCAGAAGTTTTGAAACAGTAATCCGACCAAGGAAAAGAAGAAAAGAAATCTCGCAGGTCATCCCATTTTGCATTCTTGTAATGCCAAACAACACGAGGTTGGAAATAGCCATGAGATAAAGGCTCCATTGGAGAAGAGACAATCACCAAGTTGTGATCTGAAGTGCCTAAAGGACTTCTCACTTCGAACGTGTACCTAGAAGGGTTTTTGTGAGAAAAAAAAGATCAAGCATGTTGGCTGTATGATTAGGATTGTCCAGTATTCTTGTAGGTAAATGAACAATCTGTGCAAGGTATTAGTAATTGCAAAAGCCTCAGCCTCTTGACCAGCTGGATCGGTGTGACTATAAAATGGAAGCCAGCTGGAGTTGTGAACATTAAAATCACCAAGGAAAATTACCTCACTGTTAGGAAAGTTGGACTGGAGAAAGTCAAAGATCTCCAAGTGATTAGTGGAGTTGGGAGAACGGTAGAGACAACAGATGAATTTGACACAATGAGGTAGAGAGATTTTCAGCCAGAGAAGATCATAGAGAGCAGATTGCAAATTGCCAAGTCTCTGACAGGGAATATCAGAACGGACATATGCACAATTACCACCTTTGAAGCAAAAGGAATCATACAGTGAATAATTTGGGGATCTGAGTTGAGCAGTAGTTGAATCAACTACTGCTCATCTACTGATTCTGGGGTTTGGCAGAATGCAAGTGGAAATGGACTTCGTTGAGATTAGAATTGAAACCCGGTATATTTGTGAAATGAATTAGGAAGTCCTTGGGAGGTTTAGATCTTTTTGCAGATAAGCTTGCTCTATTAGTTTGAAAATTCATGGTGTATTCAACAGAAAAAAAAAGTGGGTGGGACATGCTCTATGAAAGAATGAAATTTTTGGATATGGCGTACACATTGGTAAGAATATATACCCAGATCCTTGACATAACGTGGCCTCGACAATGCTCCCCACATACACACTACTCAGACTCCCTCCAGTCGCTATCTGGCAGAGTAGGGGTAGCAAGATTATACACTAGCTGATTCGGAAACCTCCTAGAGAGTTTCCAATAGGTTCGGTCCGGTGTACTAACTAGCGGCTGGCCTGCGAACACCGTTTTAGAGCTGTACCCTCGAAATGTAAGGGATATTGGATCTCGCCATAGTGTTCATCATAACCTCAAAAGTCATCAATCATAATACATGATGGAAGAGATAGGGAAGGGTTGACTGGAACCCTTCGGTCAACCCTTAAGCTATCAAATGTTGATAGCTTAAATAAATTTAAGGCTGAACTAGACAACCATTTGGAGTGACTGGATGGGTGAAATTGGAAGATTTTTTTTTTTGGCTGACGCTCTATAAGTTTGGTTTCTTGCATCGTATGCTTCAACTAATGCTAATGCTAAAAATATTTTTGGTAGATCTTCAAGCACTGTATTCTGATCTTATTACACATACAGAGATTTATTAGCTCAGTCATGGAAAGGTACTCGCTAGAAATTTGGAGGTGTGTTTGAAGAAGTTAAACTTTTCCAGTAGAAAGCAATAAAGGAAACCTTTTTAATGAAATTTTTACTGAAAATTTCAGAATTACACTTTCATCCATGGTTGATATCTTCAGCCATTGAATGAGTTAAATTTGAGTCTACAGGGTAAAGATAAATTTGTATTACTTTTATAGGAGGAGATAATTGCATTCGAGAAAAAACTTCAAGTGTTTCAGAATCAAATTTTAAAAGGAAATTTGCTTCATTTTCCTACTCTTAAAAAATGTCTGGACAAAACTGCTGAGGAGTGTCCTTTGTTTGTAATGAATGTAAGCAAAGACTTTAGGGACCAATTCCAAGAAAGATTTCAATACTTGAAAGAGCACCTCCCAAATTTTGAATTAATGATAAATTACAGAAATTTCGAAATCAGTAACTCAGAACTAATTTTCAATCAAAATGAAGTAACAGCTGCCGAGTTAGAACTCATTGATATGCAATCATCTTTAGCTCTGAAATGTCTTTTCCAACACAAAATTATTTTTAAATTTTGGTGCGTTCTTCCAACTGCAAAAAATTTCCTTTATTACAAAGAGAAGTGTTCAGAGTACTTTCTATGTTTGCTTCAATATACACGTGTGAATGTGCTTTTTCATTAATGAACAATAACAAAAACAAAAAAAGGACAAGCTTGTTGACATCACATTTGGAAGAAAATTTGCGATTATTATTATTAGGCATGGTGCAAGGAAGCCCAAGGCCTATTCTGCATCAGCAAAAAAAAAATTTTTAAGTTACCCATGGGGGGGGGGGAGAGAAAGAGAGAAAGAGAGAGAGAGAGAGAGAGAGAGAGAAATCAACAAGAAAGAGAAGAATGGTGATAAGGTAATAAATATTAGTGCCCAAAAATTTTAATTGAGAAGCATAATTCTTGTATGCTTAATACAGCTAAAACATTTATTTAAAAAATGCAGTATTTTTAATCTTTCAGCAAAAAAATTTATATTTTAATATATGGTGCTTGCACGTATTGTAAAGCTGCAAAATACTGCTCGCTTAATGCAAAAGGTTAAGAACCCCTGCATTAGATGATACACTTAAGTGATTCTTTAAGTATGATTATATTTAATTTAAATTATATTTAACTTTCATTGCTTCTGAAAACTTAATTACAGTCCTAATAGATTTTTTTAACTCTCGGAAGACACAAAGCAACTACTGCACATCAGGCCAACTCCCCCCCCACCCCAGAATACTTTGTAAATTCATTACTACTTCGATAAATCCACACAATCTCTTTTTTTATGCTGTTATGTATATGTTATTTAGCATGGATACATAATCATTATATAGATGTTACAGTAATTATAGTTATTGTCATAGATTTGTGTAGTTACATATGGTAATATGTTGTCTTCTCTATCTTTCTTCCTTTATCATTTTAGGGTATTATTAGTTCCCTTATTGGACAGAATTTTGCTGATTTTCAAGAATATGCCGAGAGAGAACCTTCACTGTTTGGTGATTATCGCAATGCTTTGGAAGAAGCCGCCTCACGACTTTATGAAGACATTCAGGATTATGATGCTGCTAAAGCTCTTTTTATGGAGGTATCAATTTCAATACATCGTTGAAAAAATAAAATGAAATAAATAAATAAACTCAAACTTGCTCTTCATCTACAACTAGAATAATTCAGATGAGACAGTTTTTTGATATTATTAGTCATCTCATTTTTGTCAGATATATTTGCCACAGTTTAATAGCAGCTACGATGAAGTTGCTGTTAATCTAGTATACAGGTTGAAGAAAAAATTATTTAGAAAAAAAAAAAACAGTAATCAGGAATAAACCAAACTCATTGCATAATTACCATCTTTCTGGATTGATAATGGAAAATCCATCTTTTTTTTTTATTCAATTTGACCGTTCTCTATCCCATCAACTTAATACAATTAGTGACATAGAATTTCTTTGTCATTTTTCAAAAACTCAGTTTTTCTTCATCTTTTTATTTTCACAAAAAATGATAAATAGATAAAACAATTATTTTTTTTTATATTTACTACATTAAAATGTATTTTGTGAATCTCACTTATTTTTCTTAATGAATTGTCCTTCAAGTGTGCTATAGTATAGAAACATGTAAAATAGCATTGTTCTCTGTCATTGTGATCATTTCATAGAACTAGCGTAGTGTAGAGTTAATTCTAATCTCTTTCAGTTAGATGCCAAAGAAACATAACATAAAATTTCACATGAAATATACTCAAGAAAACAATTTATTGTGGAGAATGTAATTGTTTAAATTATAATCGTATATTGTTTTAAATTAAATTTAAGAAACAAATGAACCCCCCAAAATATTTAATACTGTTAATGGGATTATAGGTAAAGCAAGCTGCTGTTCTGATCATATGAACCTAACTGTCCTTACACCAAAACAAAAAAATGAATAATAAAATCAACATAAGAATGTAATAAGCTAAAGAACAGAAAAAGAAAGGAACTAAAGCAATACTCACCCTTGGGGGAGCAAACATGACACCTTCTCTACTTCCCTAAAAAGACACATGCCCGGCCAATACCCCAAAGAACAAGTACCACTGAAATAAAAATACCACAAAAAGAAACAAACAGCCCATAGGCCCTACCTTTTTGATGGATGCCAGCTTGTGAACTCCCTGAAAAAGGGGCCTTGTTTTAATCACTGATTATCATCTAAGGAAGATAGTAGTAATGGCAAATGATGCAAAAAAGCAAGCTTATATAGCATCAGCCAAAAAAAAAAAACACAATTCACCCATCTCTACCCTCCAAGAATTTGTCTGGTTCTCCCTTGAATTTATACATCCACAACAACAGATGGAAGCCAATTCCAACAATCAACCACCTGCTTGCTGAAGGTAACTTCCACACATCTATCCTAAACCATCCTTCCTCAACTTGAATTATGCTCCTTGTGTGTGTGTGTGTGTGTGTGTGTGTGTGTGTGTGTGTGTGTGTGTGTGTGTGTGTGTGTGTGTGTGTGTGTGTGTGTGTGTGTGTGTGTGTGTGTGTGGTCTCAGCAAGTAAAAGAATACCATTAACATTCAGTTTACTCAATCCATTCAAGGCTTTAACCACCTCAGTCAAATATCCCCGCAGGTGCCTGGTCTCAAGATGCTGCAATTTACAGAACTGAAATCTTTCTAGGTAAGAGCACCCTTTTTGTTCCTTTCATCAATCTGATTATGCGTCTCTGCACACGTTCCAGCAGATCTACACCCTTCCTAAAGTGAGGCCTCTCGGACCTGTATACAGTATTCAATACAGTATACAGAATTCAATACAGTATTCAACTTGTATACAGCCCTACCATGGCCTTATACAAAGGGATAATCACCTCCTTTTCCCTCTTAACAAAGTTTCTGTTTGTTTGGTTTGTTTGGTTTTTTTTTAAGGAGCATTAGCAACTAAGGCCATATTGCTCCAGGTCATGCGGTGGTCATTCCCTGACCTTTCCGCATCCTCCGTATTTGGTGGTGACGGGCTCGAACCCCGGTTTAATCAAGAAGCGTGTGCTACGCACTGCTGCTCCTTCCCACCTGGCTACGGAGGCGCCCCTCTTAACAAAGTTTCTGTATATTATTAACAAAACTCCATGAGCTGTCCTCACATCATGACTGCACTGCTCAGAGAATTTCATGTCGAACTGTACAGTTACCCCTCCCCCCGATCTTTTTCATTCTCCACTACCCTGAGTGTAGTACCACAGAGTTGTTAAGTTACTCTGGGGTTACTGCTACTCATGCGCAGTACCTTGCATTTGTCAATGTTAAACTTCGATTGCCATTTTTTAACCCATCCATCCAATTTTCTTAGATCTTGTTGCAGTAGCTCAACCTGATGACTGGTCGTTAACTACCTTGCCAACCAGGCACCTCTGTAGCCAGGTGGGAAGGAGCAGCAGTGCGTAGCACACGCTTCTTGATTAGACCGGGGTTCGAGCCCGTCACCACCAAATATGGAGGATGCGGAAAGGTCAGGGAATGACCACCGCATATCCTGGAGCAATATGGCCTTAGTTGCTAATGCTCCTAAAAACCAAATAACAACAACAACCTTGCCAACCTTAAAATATCAGCAAATGTCCTGATACCCCCCACCCCTTTATATTAAGAGATATAATGAACCAAACAGAAAATATGCTATGACCACTGCCATTTATGGAATAAATAAGGGTAAAACAAACAAAATACATTTTTATGTTTATTCTATTCTTTATCACAATATTATTTTCAGAATATACATTTCGTGGTGGGCAATGAAGTTTTTAATACTATTTCTTTATCTCTTCTGTACCAAGATATAGTCCAATAGAAATCACTAATCCAAAATGTTTAACAGAATAAATTTTGAAAAAAATCATTCCATTACTAAATAACTAAATGAATTAATAAAAAAAGTAATTAAATTTATACAATCTTGTCACATTTATGTATGTGTGTTTGTATATATATATATAAAAGCAGGGCTGGCTCGAGGGTATGTGGTGCCCCTAGGCCAGTTTGGTTTTCAGCGCCTGATCATTTTTTTTTTTTTTAATTTTAAATTTTTAAGCTTTATAAATTTTACAAAAGGGGCATGTCATAGTAGAACATATTTTAAAAATCTTACATAAAATTAAATTTACAAACTTTTATTTACAAAAGGTATATAACAGCAATAAATTATTCAAAAGCTAAACAAAAAATTCTTGAATAAAATATTTAAAATTATACTTATAAAATAGGTGTATAATAATAATAAATGTAATAATTTTGCTAAAACAAAGCAAAAAAATTCTTCTTAAATCAAGTATATAAGCTGTGTCTATAAAGTATAAGAATAATTATTGAAAATCGTAGCAAAAACATTTTTTTACCAAAATTAAAACTTTTCTGGCTTTTACTGTCGCAAAATTTGTTATCAATTCTTGCATATCAAGTTCTTTTAAAATATCTCGTTCAATCGATAATATTTTTAAACCATCTAATCTTTCTTGACTCATAGTTGTTCTCAAATGAGTTTTAATAAATTTCAGTTTCGAAAATCTCCTTTCCGTGCTAGCCACAGAGACAGGCAACACAGAGAATTAGGAAAATGCAGATAACAATGAATGTTTGGTAAGGAAGATGTTAATTGCTGATCACAAATGAATTGGAGAATTTTCATGAGTTTGGTGCAAAAAGTTAAATAGGCGCCCCAAAAATAAAATTTTTGATCAAAACAGAGCCCCATGCAATACGTCGCCTGGTACGAAAAATCAAATAGGCAAATCAAAAACAAAAAATGCCAAGAACGACGTCCCTTGCAATAAGGCTTTTGGGGGGGGGCACTGCTCGTACCACCAATGCTTCTACTCTCTGGTCCTCTTTAATACTATTACTTTTTTTTTATGTTGTTGGTGCCCCAAAGCCATTGTGCCCCTAGACTGGTGCCTCTTGTGCCTAAGCCTAGAGCCAGCCCTGTATATAAGTATGTAAAAATTGAAAAATCTGATAAAGATTGCGTAGATTGAAGTGAAAAATACACAAAGTACTAGAAGGGTGAGGATAGCAGAAAAAAAAGTAATTAGGTTTGTAAAAGGAAAAAGAATGCAAATATCCTATAAGTTATGATGAATTAAGAGAATTATAGACTGATTTGCAAAGCCAATTAGAGGTGGGGGAACTGCAAATTAAAATGATTAATGTCAAATGATTAAACAAATAAAATAAAAGGTGGGATAGCTAGCTTTCATCAGATATGGTGGAAAAATTTAGTTATAAGTCGAAATAGGGGTAGGAAAAATGCAAAACTCTGATGCAAATTGAAGTAAATATTGATACATGGTCAGGTATCGGGTATCTCCTTTTGCAAACCTACATTACTTCTTTTTTCTGCTATCCTCACCCTTCTAGTACTTGGCACTTTGTGTATTTTTCACTTCCATCTACACAAATTTTATCATATTTTTCAATTCTTACATACTTTATAAACTTTTGCATCCTTTACTGCTGCTTTGCATATTTTGGTGCATCTGTCATACCTAACTTATTTATTTTTATCCATCAATTGAAACTGCATGTTTATTACTCATGGTTTTATATTACATTTAATATATATGTATATACAGTATATGAAATTTAAAATAGAATTTAAATATTAATCTAATCCATAAGGTCTAAGTTTTCCCCTTTTTCCCCTCCATATATGAATTTCAAAAGATACTTCAGGAATATAATGAACAGAATATGCCATTGAATCTTGTCCTATTTAATGATGCCCTCGAACATCTGACAAGAGTGCATCGAGTGATACGTATGGTTGATGGCCATGCCTTTCTAATTGGAGTTGGTGGAAGTGGAAAACAGAGCCTTACTCGACTTGCAGCTTTTGCAGCTGGTTGTGAAATATTTGAAATTACGCTTTCTCGTGGTTATAATGAAAACAGTTTACGGGATGACTTGAAGATTCTTTTTAATAAGCTTGGATTAGAAAACAAGAGAGTAGTTTTTATGTTTACTGATAATCATGTTGTAGAGGAAGGTAAGTAATTGTTTTGTAAGCATTTTAGATTTTTTTTGAACAGTTAAACATTTAAGTATTAAATACATACATTTAATTGCTGAATATTTAAATTTCTTTGGTGCAGTTATTTATCTGGTCAAGAAATTGTATATAAATACAGCTGTAATTGCCATAACCTTGGTTATTCTTGATTCCGCAGGGTGATTGTAACTAGTGTGCCACTTTCGGTAGTTGTCAGTGACGAATGACTAATCAACCAAATATGAAAGTTAGAAAAGAATGTGTCTAGACCATGCTAAAACAAAAGCCATGAGAAAAAAAAAATAATAAAAATAAAATAAAAAAAATAATGTTGGGAAAAAGTGACACAGGGTGCATTTAGCACTGCATGCAGTCACAAAGCTAACAGCAAATTTATTTTATTTAGTTAGTATAATATAAGAAAACTACAAGTTGTGAAAATAAATTTTTCGTTGTGAGAGGCATTTGTTTTGCATATGTGATGGAAATGCAGTACAGTATTTCAAATGCTGTTTGAAGCATGTAATGGGGAATTTTGACAACATCCTTTGTGATACTATCCTTCAGGTCATCGAGAGACTCAGTATTATATGTACACTCCCACATAAAAGTTTGGAATCATATTCGCTTTTCTCAATTTTCAAAGTTTTTATTAAAATAGGACCGAGTGTTTACTAATTTTTTATAATAATAATTTCTATAATAATGTAGAAGATTCCCAAACTTAGTACAACATTGGATATATTCCTAAATGTGGTAGAACGTTGTACATGATAGTACTAGTAGTAGTAGTAGTGGCATGTGATGCAAAAAAGCAAGTGTATGAGCTTATGCAGCATCAGCCAAAAAAAAAAAAAAAAAAATCACACCATTCCCTCCAAATGCCTGTCCAGTTCCTCCTTAAATTTATTCAACCTATCAACTTTCACAACGACAGATGGAAGTTTGTTCCAGCAATTAACCACCCGCTGGCTAAAGGCAAATTTCTGCACATCTATTCTACATCTGTCTTTTCTTAATTTGAATTTATGCCCCCTTAGGTTCGTAATCTGAACAAGTGGAAGGATCCCATCAGAATTCAGCGTGCTCAACCCATTCAAGGCCTTATATACCTCAATCAGATCACTGTGCAGGTGCCTAGTCTCCAGCCACTGCAATTTGCAGAACTTAAGCCTCTCTTGGTAAGAGGATCCCTTCATTCCCCTCACCAATCTTGTTGCCCTTCTCTGTGCACGCTCAAGTAAATCTACATCCTTCCTAAAATGAGGCCTCCAGCCCTGCACAGTACTCAAGGCGTGGCCTGACCATTGCCTTATACAGAGGGACAATCACCTCCTTTTCCCTGCTAGCAAAATTCCTATATATCATTGAAAACCCCATGACCTGCAGCCTGTCTGCATTGCTCAGAAAACTTCATATCTGACTGCACAATTACTCCCAGGTCTTTTTCATTTTCTACCACCTTAAGTGTAGTACCACACAGCTGGTACGTTTCTCTGGGGTTACTTCTAGCCATATGCAGTACGTTGCATTTGTCAAGGTTAAACTTCAGTTGCCACTTCTTAGCCCATCTGCCCAAATCATCTAGATCCTGTTGCAGTAGCACACTGCCATTACTGTCATTCACAACCCTGCCAACCTTTGTATCATCTGCAAACATCGGCATTAAGCCTGATATACCTTCATCAATATCATTGATAAATATACAAAACAACAGTGGACCCAACACCGAACCCTGTGGGACTCCACTAATAACATTAGTCCACAAAGAGCAGCACCCATTGATTACCACCCTCTGTCTTCTCCCACTTAACCATCCTTTTATCCATTGTAGCAACCTACCCTTAATACCATTCTGCTCCAATTTGTACAATAGTCTTCCATGTGCAACAGTGTCAAAGCTTACCTGAAATCCAAAAATATGATATCAAAATTATTTTTTGCATCCAGTTCCTTTGCAACCACATCATAATAACCAATCAGATTTGTTAGACAAGACTTTCCCTTAACAAACCCATGCTGTGTCTGAATTATTGCTGCAGTCTCGTCTAGATGATCCTGCAGTGCATCTTTAACCAGTGACTCCATTATTTTACCCGAATATTCTAGGTTGTGGAACATTGTTTCAATATTATAGATTACAGATGATTCTAGAGTGTTTTTCAATAAAATAAATTGAAGAGTAAGAGGTGAAATTTATAAAAATGAACACGTGTCATTCAGAAAGAGTGTTTGGTCTAAATTTTGTGTGCTTCAAGAAAGCAAGCTTCTATAGCATCTATCAGTCAGAAAAAAAAAAAAAAAAAACCTCATTTCACCCATTCGGTCACTCCAAATGTTTGTCTAGTTCAGCCTTAAATTTGTTTAAGCTGTCAACTTCCACAACAACACTGGCTAAAGGCAAACATCCGCACATCTATTCTACAACTGTCTTTCCTCAATTTGAATCTATGCCCAATCAGGTTCTTAATATGATTGAGCGGAAGTATTCCATCAGCATTGAGCCTGCTCAAACCATTCAAGGCCTTGTGCACTTCAATCAGATCACCTCACAGGTGCCTAGTCTCCAGATATTACAACTTAACAGAATTTAAGCCTCTCCTGGTAAGAGAACCCCTTTGTTCCTCTCACCATGTTAGCATTAGTAGAGGCAATTGATGCAAAAAAGCAAGCTTATGCAGCATCAGCCAAAAAAAAAAAAACGCTCCCATTTCACCCCTACATTGGTTCCAAATAATTCTTCAGCTGAGCCTTCAATTTATTTAGGCTATCGACTTCCACAACAAAAGATGGAAGTCTGTTCCACCAACCAAATACCCACTGGCGAAAGGCAAACTTCCGCACATCTATCCTACAACTGTCTTTCCTCAATTTGAATTTATGCCCTCTCAGGTGAATATTCTAAGCAAGAGGAAGAATCCCATCAGCATTGAGCATGCCGAAACCATTCAAGACTTTATTCACCTCAATCAGATCAGCTTTTTAGCATTAGCATTAGCATTAGTAGAGGCATTTGATGCAAGAAAGCAAGCTTATGCAGCATCAGCCAAAAAAAAAAAAAAAAACCCACTTCCACTTCACCCCTCTGTTCGTTCAAAATACCTGTCCAGCTGAGCCTTAAACTTATTTAGGCTATCAACCTCCACCACAAGGGATGGCAGTCTGTTCCACCAACCAACCACCCGCTGGCTAAAGGCAAATTTCCACACGTCTATCCTACATCTGTCTTTCCTCAATTTGAATTTATGCCCTCTCAGGTGATTTTTCTGAGCTAGAGGAAGAATCCCATCAGCATTGAGCATGCTTAAACCATTCAAGGCTTTATACACCTCTATCAGATCACCTCGCTGGTGCCTAGTCTCCAGACACTGTAATTTGCAAAACTTAAGCCTTTCTTCGTAAGAGCACCCCTTTGTTCCATTCACTAATCTTGTTGCCCTTCTCTGTACTCGTTCCAGCAGCTCTACATCCTTCTTGAAATGAGGCCTCCAGACCTGTATACAGTACTCTAGGTGTGGCCTGACCATTGCCTTATACAATGGAATAATCACCTCCTTATCCCTGCTGGAAAAATTCCTGTATATCATTGACAATACTCCATGAGCTACTCTTGCAGCCCGTCTGCACTGCTCAGAGAACTTCATATCTGCCTGCACAATCACCCCCAAGTCCCTTTCATTCTCCACCACTGTCAGTGGAGCACCACAGAGTTGATACGTTGCTCTGGGGTTGCTGTTTCCCATGTGTAGTACTTTACATTTGTCAATGTTAAACTTC
Organism: Mastigoproctus giganteus; assembly: GCF_048544385.1. Taxonomy (NCBI): domain Eukaryota; kingdom Metazoa; phylum Arthropoda; class Arachnida; order Uropygi; family Thelyphonidae; genus Mastigoproctus; species Mastigoproctus giganteus. The sequence goes on along the minus strand of NC_143576.1, from coordinate 2,297,023 downwards.
ATTTGCCACCTCTCAGCCCATCTGCTCAACCTTTCCAGATCCTGTTGCAGCAGCATAGTGTCAGTAGTGTCCTTGACAACCCTGCCAACCTTTGTATCATCTGCAAACTTGGACATTAAGCTTAATATACCATCATCAATATCATTTATAAATACAGAAAACAATAATGGACCTAACACTGAGCCCTGAGGGACTCCACTAATAACATTAGTCCACGATGAGCAGTGTCCATTGATTACCACTCTCTGTCTTCTCCCCCTCAACCACCCCTTTATCCATAGCAGCAATTTGCCTCCAATGTCACACTGCTCCAATTTGTGTAGCAGTCTTCCATGTGCAACAGTATCAAAAGCCTTTCTAAGATCCAAGTATATAATATCAAAGTTATTCCCTGCATCCAGTTCTTTTGTGACTGCATCATAGTATCCAATCAAGTTGGTCAAGCAAGACGTCCCCTTAACAAAACCATGCTGTGTCTGAGCTATAACTGAAGTCTTGTCTAAATGATCCTGCAGTGCTTCTTTAACCAGTGCCTCCATTAATTTTCCTGGAACAGAAGTTAAGCTCACAGGTCTATAATTACTTGTGTCAGCCTTTGATCCTCCTTTGTGAATTGGGGTCACATTTGCACATTTCCAGTCTATGGGTACCTCCCCTGAGTCCAAGGAAGCTCTCATAATTATGGCTAAGGGTTTGCTTACTTCCTTTGCTGCCTCCTTTAATATAACTGGATAGATCCCATCCACCCCGGGTGCCTTTCTTGTGTTTATCTTCAACAGTTTCTCCTCCACTTTACTCCCATTTATTTCAAGATTCTGTAGCTGACTGCTAGAGTTGAATACACCTCTGGCATTCCCCTTGCTGAATAACTCCTCATGTGTGAATGTCGATGCAAAATATTCATTTAGTTTGTTAGCTACCTGAGCAGGATCATCAACAGTTGACCCATCAATATCAAGTGGACCAATCTGATTCATCCCCTTCCTTCTAGAGTTTACATAAGTAAAGAACTCTTTGCTGTTTTTCTTTGCATCCCTTGCCAAGGATTTCTCGTAATCTGCCTTCACCTGCCTAACCTCCTTTGTAACTTGGTTGCATATCAACTTGTATCTATCATAGGCTTCTGTGTCATGTGTTAATTTGTAAGTATCCCATGCATTTTTCTTCTCTGCCATATGCCTCATTAGTTCATCTGACATCCATTTTGGCCTAAACCTTGAACAATATTTCTTAGTCGGTATGTAAAGCCTAGTAGCTTCCAAGATAAGTTCTTTGAATGCTTCCCATTTTGAGTTTGCTGTTGGTAACATCATCAGTTGGTCCCACTGTATATAAATACTGTCTCAGTCCATCGTAGTCGCCTTTACGGAAGCAATAACCCTTCCCTTTACCCCTAATGGTAGTTACCTCTTTCAGTAACTCCCACTTCAGCACACTGTGATCACTGCCACCTAGTGGTTCATTTATCTGCAGATTCTTAATGCATGAAGAATCACTGCTGATAATCAAATCAAGAGTATTACTCCCTCTAGTTGCCTCCCGAACATGCTGATGTAGAAAACAATCATCCAATAAATCCACAAAAGCCCTGCTAGTGTGTGAGTAACCAGCCCCCAAATTCCAGTCAATATCTGGGAAATTAAAATCTCCCATTATAAGACTCTCTGATTTACTGGCCCACTCTATTTCCCTGTACAGTTCCTTATTATACTCATCAGAGTCATTAGGCCTATAGCACACTCCTACTCTCAATTTTGATCTCCCAATGCTTATGTCACACCAAACTGACTCAACTCTGCACTGTCCAGCGATGTCGACTGGCTTCACTTCCTTGGATTTTATGTGTTTCTTAACTAATAGCATAACCCCTCCCCCCCCCCCCTTCCTATCCTGTCTATCCTTTCTGTAGACGTTGTACTCCCCAAATTGCAGTTCTGCATCCCTTATATCTGTGTGACACCACGTCTCTGATATCCCAACAATATCTGCCTTTGATGTTTTGAGCAATACCTCAAATTCATCAAATTTATTTACTAAACTCCTAGCATTGGTGTACACGCAAGTATACCTGCACCTGTTTCTATTCTTAGCTACCCTAACACAACCCATGTGTTTATTTGTACCGCAATGACTCCCAGCAGTCTCTGAAATATCCTGAATCTTGTTTTTCAGGCTTCTGCTCATTCCAATAGAAGCAGTGCAAGAATCTCTTTCACCTCTGCCAGTGGCTACTGTTAATCTATTCGTCTTTGTATCCCCCCAAGCTATCAGTTTTCCGACCCACCTAACACTGCCTCGATAGCATCAGCAAATATTCTTGCACCCTTTCTATTTAAGTGTATCCCATCCCTGTAGAAGCAATCTCTCCTGTTAACAAGCTTGCAGGTGCCTAGTCTCCAGCTGCTGCAATTTGCACAACTTAAGCCTCTCTTGGTAAGAGGACCCCTTCGTTCCCCTCACCAATCTTGTTGCCCTTCTCTGTAAATGCTCAAGCAAATCTACATCCTTCAAAAAATGAGGCCTCCAGCCCTGCACACAGTACTCAAGGTGTGGCCGAACCATTGCCTTGTATAAAAGGATAATCTCCTCCTTTTCCCTACTAGCAAAATTCCTGTATATCATTGACAATATCCCATGACCTGCTCTTGCAGCCTGTCTGCATTTTCAGAAAACTTCATATCTGTCTGCACAATTAACCCCAGATATTTTTCATTTTCTACCACCCTAAGTGTAATACCACCCAGTTTGTACATACCGCTGGAGTTATTTCTACCCATATGCAGTACTTTGCATTTGTTATGTTAAACTTCAGTTGTCACTCCAGCCTATCTGCCCAAATTTTCTACATCCTGTTGCAGAAGCACACTGCCATTACTGTCAATAACAACCATGCCAACCTTTGTATCAAAAGCAAACTTCGACATTAAGCCTGATATATCTTCATCAATATCATTGATATTTATAAAAAACAACAATGGGCCCATTACCAAACCATGTGGGACTCCACTAATAACATCAGTCCATGAAGTGTAGTGTCCGTTTTTTACCACTGTCTTCTCCCACTCAACCACCCTTTTATCCATTGTAGCAACTTACCCTTAATACCATTCTGCTCCAGTTTGTACAGTAGTCTTCCATGCCTAACAATGTCAAAACCTTTCCTGAAATCCAAAATATATGATATCAAAATTGTGGGTTGGTCACTCACACACTAGCAAGGCTTTTGTGGATTTATTGGATGATTGTTTTCTACAGCAGCATGTTCAGGAGACAACTAGAGGATGTAATACTCTTAATCTGAATATCAGTAATGATTATTCATGCATTAAGAATCTGCAGATAAAGGAACCACCAGGTGGCAGTGATTATAGTGTGCTGAAGTGGGATTTACTCGAAGAGATAACTACCATCAGAGGTAAATGGAAGGGTTTTTGCTTTCGCAAAGGAAACTACGGAGGTCTGAGACAGTATTTAAATTCTATATGGTGGGACCAACTGATGATGTTACCAACAGCAAATTCAAAATGGGAAGCATTCAAAGAATTAATCTTGGAAGCTAATAGGCTTTTCATACCAACTAAGAAATATTGTTCAAGGTTTAGCCTAAATGGAGGACAGATGAACTAATGAGACATGTGGCAGTGAAGAAAAATGCATGGGATACATATAAATTAATGGGTGAATCAGAAGACTATGATATATATCACCTGTTCAGTAACCAAGTGAGAAAGGAGGTTAGGCAGGCAAAGGCAGATTACGAGAAATCTTTGGCAAAGGATGCGAAGAAAAACAGCAAAGAGTTCTTTACTTATGTAAACTCTAGAAGGAAGAGGATGACTCAGATTGGTCCACCGGATATCGAAGGTACAGCTGTTGATCCTGTTCAAGGAGCTAACAAATTAAATCAGTATTTTGCATCTACATTCACATATGAGGAGTTATTCGGCGAGGGGAATGCCAGCGGTGAATTAAACTCTGGCAGTGAGCTAGATGATTTTGTAATAACTAGAGCAAAGTGAAGGAGAAATTGTTGAAGATAAACATAAGAAAGGCACCTGGGGGTTGAAGAGATTAATCCACTTATATTAATGGGGGCAGCGAAGGAAGTAAGCAAACCTTTGTCATAATTATGAGAGCTTACTTGGACTCAGAGGAGGTACTCATGGACTGGAGATGTTCAAATGTGACCCCAATTCACAAAGGAGGATCGAAGGGTGACACAAGTAATTATAGACCTGTTAGTTTAACTTCTGTTCCAGGGAAATTAATGGAGGCACTGGTTAAACAAGCACTACAAGATTATCTAGACAAGACTTCAGTTATAATCTGGCACAGCATGGTTTTGTTAAGAGGAAGTCTTGTCTGACCAATTTGAATGGATATTATGATATAGTCTCAAAGGAACTAGATGCAGGGAATAACTTTGATATCATATATTTGGATCTTAGAAAGGCATTTGATACTGTTAAACATGGAAGACTGCTGCACAAATTGGAGCAGTGTTGCATTAGAGGCAAATAGCTGCTATGATAAAGGGATGGTTGAGTGGGAGAAGAAAGAGAGTGGTAATCAATGGACACTGCTTTTTGTGGACTAATGTTATTAGTGGAGTCCCCCAGGGTTCGGTTTTGTGTCCATTTTTTTTTCTGTATTGATTAATGATACTGATCAGTGGCGGATTTCTGCACAGGTGCACGAGGCGTGTTTGGGGCCTCTTAAATCGAGGGGGACTCAAATCTCAGGTCTCAAAAAAAAAAATAATTGTTTTATTTTAAATTTTTACACTCATATTTATTACCATTACTGAATAATACTGTAATTTAATATGAGAAGTTAGTAAACTCTTATGCGAATATCCCTACATATTATACAAATATCTATGCGAAATAAGTGAATCTGAAGTCAAATAAATATTATCATTAATGCTAGATTTTATGTGTTAATTTTATGTTTTAATGTTAGATTTGGGAGGGATGGTAGTTGTGTCATTTTTTCATTTAAACATTAGTTAAAATGTGTATGAAAGAATTGCGCATCCAGAATGATTAAAACCGCAACACCAAATCTAGAGCGCGTGCTATAGTAAAAATGTGCACGTAGAATGCACACTTTAGATGGAGGCCTCAAAATTGCGCCTGGGGCCTCTCAAGTGCTAAATTGACCACTGATACTGACGATGGTATATCAGGCTTAATGTTCAGGTTTGCAGACGATACGAAGGTTGGCAGGGTTGTTAATGACTCTAATGACATTGCACTGCTGCAACATGATCTAGAAAAGTTGAGCAGATCGGCTGAGATGTGGCAACTCAAGTTTAACATTGACAAAATTAAAGTACTGCATATGGGAAGCAGTAACCCTAGAGTAACATATCAACTATGTGGAACCACCCCGACAGTGGTAGAGAATGAAAAGGACCTGGGGGTAATTGCTCACGAAGATATGAAGTTTTCTGATCAGTGCAGACAGTCTGCAAGAGTAGCTCATGGTGTTTTGTCAATGATATACAGGAATTTTTCTAGCAGGGATAAGGAGGTGATTATCACCATGTATATAAGGTAATGGTCAGGCCATTCCTTGAATACTGTATACAGGTCTAGAGGCCTCATTTTAGGAAGGATGTAGAGCTGCAGGAGTGAGTGCAGAGAAGGACAAAAAGATTAATGAATGGAACAAACGGTTGCGCTTAGGAAAAAAGGCTTAAGTTTTGCAAATTACAGTGTCTGGAGACTAGGCACCTGCAAGGCGATCTGATTCAGGTGTATAAAGCCTTGAATGGTTTCAGCTTGCTCAATGCTGATGGGATTTTTCCTCTTGCTCAGAATAATCCCTAGAGAGGATATAAATTCAAATCGAGGAAAGACAGATGTAGGTTAGATGTGCGGACATTTGCCTTAGCCAGTGTGTGGTTGATTGCTGGAAACAAACTTCCATCTGTTGTTGTAGAAGATAATAGATTAAATAGATTCAAGGCAGAACTAGACAAATATTTGGAGCGATTGGATAGGTGAAAGTAGAAGATTTGGGGGTTTTTTTGCTGATGCTATATAAGCTTGCCTTCTTGCATCATGTGCTCATGCTGTGTGTGAATTATTGTTGCAGTCTTGTCTAGATGATGCTGCTATGCATCATTAACCAGTGACTCCATTATTTTCCTGGAATGGAAATTAAACTAACTGGTCTGTCATTACTCATGTCACCCTTCAATCCCCCTTTGTGAATTTGGGATACATTTGAAAATCTCTAGTCCATGGGGAATTCCCACCAATCCAAGGATGCTCTCATAATTATGGCTAACAGTTTGCTTACTTTTTTGCCACTTCCTTTAATGTAACTGGATAGATCCGATCTACCCAAAGTCCCTTTCTTATGTTTAACTTTAACAATTTCTCCTCCACTTTGCTCACTGTTATTAAAAAAATCATATAACTTCCTGTTAAAGTTTGATAAACGTCTGGCCCTCTCCAACTTAAATAACTCCTCATATTTGACTGTAGATGCAAAATACTAATTTAGTTCTTCAGCTATCTCAGAATGATCATCTACAGATCGAGAATGATCACATTCATGCATTAAGAATTTACATATAAAGGAACCACTGATCACAGAGTACTGATGTGGAATTTGCTTAAAGATGTAACTACCATCTGGGGTAAAGGGAAGGGTTTTTGCTTTTGTAAAGGCAACTACAGTGTTCTCACAGATTTTTTAGGTTCTATACAGTGGGCCAACTAATAATGTTACAAACAGCAAATTCTAAATGGGAAGCATTCAAGGAAGTACTCTTGGAAGCTACTAGGCTTTTTGTTCCAACTAAGAAATACTGCTCTAGATTCAGGCCCAAATGGCAGTCAGATGAATTAATGAGACTCGTGGCAGAGAAGCAAAATGCATGGGATGCACTTAAACTGTGAGGCGACACGGAAGCCTGTGGTAGATACAAGCTAGTCTGTATTCAAGTCACAAAGGAGGTTAGGCAAGCGAAGGCAGAATATGAAAAATCTTTGGCAAATGATGCTAAGAAAAACAGCAAGGACTTCTTTAGGAAGAGGATGAATCAGATTGGTCCACTTGATATCATTGTTATCAAGTGGACCAATGGTTTGATTGTATATGATCATTCTCAGATAGCTACGAACTAAATAAGTATTTTTCATCAACATTCACACTTACGGAGTTATACAAGGAAAAGATAGCCAGATGTGTATCAAACTCTAACAGAGAGTTAAATGATTTTGTAATAACTGAGAACAAAGTGGAGGAGAAATTGTTGAAGGTAAATGTAAAAAAGCACCAGGGGTGGATGGGTGTGTATCTCCAATTCACAAAGGTGGTTCAAAGGGGTGACATGAGTAATTACAGACCTGTTAGTTTTACTTCTGTTCCAGGAAAATAATGGAGTCACTGGTTAAAGATGCATTGCAGGATCATCAAGACAAGGCAGCAGTAATAATTCAGACAGAACATGGGTTTGTTGAGGGGAAGTCTTGTCTGACCATTTTTATTGGATACTATGATGTGGTCACAAAGGCACTGTATGCAAAAAACAATTTTGATATCATATACTTGGATATCAGGAAAGCTTTTGATTCTGTTTCACATGGAAGACTACTGTACAAATTGGAGCAGTACGATATTAAGGGAAAGTTGCTGGAATGGATAAAAGGATGGTTGTGTTGGAGAAGACAGAGAGTGGTGATCAGTGTGAACTGCTGTACGTGGACTAATGTTATTAGCGTTGTCCCTCAGTGTTCAGTGTTGGGCCCATTGTTGTTTTTTATATTTATCAATAATATTGATGAAGGTATATCCAGCTTAATGTCAAAGTTTTCAGGTAATACAAAGGTTGGTAGGGTTGTTAATAACAGTAATTACAGTATTCTGTAAGTAACTACTGTTACAGATCCTGCTGCAACAGGGTCTGGAAAAGTTGGGTGGATGGGCTACGAAGTTTCAACTGAAGTTTAACATTGACAAATGCAAAGTACTGCATATTGGTAGAAGTAATCCCAGAGAAATGTACCAACTATTTGGTGTTACACTCAAGGTAGTGGAGAATGAAAGAGACTTGGAGGTAATTGTGCAGTCATATATGATATTTTTCTGAGTAGTTCAAACAGGCTACCAGAGTAGGCAGCCTGTTTGCACTGCTCTGTCATGGTAGGTCATGGGGTCTTGTCAATGATATACATTAATTTTGCGAGCAGGGATAAGAAGGTGATTATTTCCTTGTATAAGGCAATGGTCAGGCCACACCTTGAGTATCGCATACAGGTCTGGTTGCCTCATTTTAGGAAGAATGTAGGGTTGCTAGAATGAGTACAGAGAAGGGTAACAAGACTGGTGAAGGGAACAAAGCAGTGCTCTTATGAAGAAAGGCTTGAGTTCTGCAAATTGCAGCTTCTGGACACTAGGAATCTGCGAGGCGATCTGATTAAGGTGTATAATGCCTTGAATGGATTGAGCGGGCTCAGTGCTGATGGGATTCGTGCTCTTGCTCAGATTACAAACCTGAGGGGGCGTATATTCAAACTGAGGAAAGACAGTTGTTAGAAGTGATGTGTGGAAGTTTTCCTATAGCCAGTGGGTAGTTGATTACTGGAACAAACTTCCATCTGTTGTTGTGGAAGTTGATAGCTTAAATAAATTCAGGGAGAACTAGACAAACATTTGGGTCAAACGTTTGCTGATCATTGAAATGGGATATATATTATTTTTTTTTTTTGGCTCTGTAATTTATACAGAAAACATTTCTGTTTTCTGTATAAATTTGCTTTCTTGCGTCATATGCCTCTACTTATGCTAATACAGTCAACATTGATATTAAGTGGACCAATCTGATTCATCCCCTTCCTTTTAGAGTTTATATAAGTAAAGAAGGCTTTGCTGTTTTTCTTTGCATCCTTTGCCAAAGATTTTTCATAACCTGCCTTCATTTGCCTAATCTCCTTTGTGACTTGATTACAGATTAGTTTGTATCTACCATAGGCTTCTGTGTCGCTGACAATTTATGTGCATCCCATGCAATTTTCTTCTCTGCCACAAGTCTTATTAGTTTATTTGACATCCATTTAGGCCTAAACCTACAGCAGTATTTCTTAGTAGCAAGAAAAAGCCTAATAACTTCCAAAATTACTACCTTTATTATTATTATTATTATTATTATTATTATTATTATTATTATTATTAATAATAGCCTAGTAGCTTCCAAAATGAATTCCTTCAAGGATTCCCATTTAGAATTTCCTGTTGATAACATTATCAGTTGGTCCCACTGTGGAGAACCTCAAAAATCTCTGAGACCGCTGTAGTCATCTTTACATAAGCAAAAACCCTTCCATTTACCCCTGATTGTAGTTACATTTTTAAGTAAATCCCACAATAGTAAAATGTGATCACTGCCACCTAGTGGTTCCTTTATCTGTAAATTCTCAATGCATGAATAATCACTACTGTTAATCATATCAAGAGTGTTACTCTCTATCTTGATGCCTCTCTAACATGCTGCTGTAGAAAACAGTCATCCAATAAATGCACAAAAGCTTTGCTAGTGTGCAAATGACTAACCTACAAGTTCTAGTCTATATCTGGGAAGTTAAAATCGCCCATTATAAGACTGATTTTCTGGCCCACTCTATATTTCTCTGTATAATTGTTCATTGTACTCATCAGAGTCATTAGGCCTATAACAAACTCCTACCCTCATTTTTGCTTTCCCAATGCTTATGTCACACCAAACTGATTCAATCTATGTCCATCTATGTCAACTGGATGCACTTCCTTAGATTTGATGTATTTCTTAAGTAATGGCATAAATCCTTACCCATTCCTATGCTGTCTGTCATTTCTGTGCACATTGTACTCCCCAACTTCCAGTTCTGCATCCCTGATATCTGAGTGGCACCACATCTCTGATATCCTAATAATATCGGCCTTGGATGTCTTAACCAGCACTTCAAATTTATGAAATTTATTTAGTATACACCGAGCATTGGTGTAAATGCAAGTATACATGAACCTGTTCTTACTCTTAAGTTACTCTAACACAGCCCATGTATTTACTTCTTTCATGACCTACAGCAGTTCCTGAAATCCCCAGCAACTGGCTTTCCGTGCTGCTGCTCATTCCAATAGAAGCAGTGCGAGAATCATTAATTTCACCTCTGCCTGCGGATACTGTTAATCTATTAATCTGTGAAGCCCACTCCAAACTAGTAGTTTTCCGATCCTAACTTGCCTCGATAGAATCAGCAAATATTCTTGCACCCCTTCTATTTAAGTGTATCCCATTCCTGTAAAAGCAATCTTGCAATCTCTTCTGTTAACAAGTAGAGACCATGTTCAGGAAAAACACCATGAGCCCTGCACAGTCTCTCCTGGGCTGAATTGATTGACAAGGCTCTCATTATACACTCCTTCCTATTGTGTCTGGGCAGGATTGCAGACACTTTTAAAGTTTACCCTAACTTGTGACTTTTTTTCAGCATTGACTTGTACTTGCTTAGTAAATCCACAGATCTCCTACACTTAATGTCGTTAGTGCCAATGTGTACAACGACATCACCTTTTGTGCCTTTAAAAGATGATATCTCCTCTACAACGTCATCAATTTTGCCCCCGGCAAACATACCCTGGTCCTATTCCACCTATCCGAATCCTTTTTTGCCCAATGTATTTCCCATTTCCCTGACAAATGAGTCACCAATAATAATTAACACCTGTGGGACCAGCGCATTCTGCCCTGAAATTTGCTGTTGTGTTGCCTGGTGCATAAGAGTGTGCTCTGGCACACTCTTATGCTGTGTTGCATTTTGCACATTTTTTTAGACTGTGGTGTATTGGAGAATCGTCCTCTATGGTTCTCCCATGAACCACAGCACTTTCACTACTTTTGCGCAAGTTGCTTTGCTGTTCTAGTCTGATGCATGATTTCTGTTTAAATACAATTTAATTAACAATAAAAATTAAAAGGATTCATAAATTTAATTGCCAATACTATACTAAGTAACAGATTCCTACTACAGTGCTATGTATTAAGCTATCCAGTTTTACCTTATACTATTAAGTTTGAGATATATGTAATGCTATTCTGTATCGATACTACACAGTGGCGGCAAGTTTCAAACCGTAGATGTTTTACTGATACTAAGTAATAACCCACAAAATCTCTATCAAAGTTCAAAATAAACTAAGTATAGTAACGAGGAATATAAAGCTACTTCTAGAAAATAAATTAATATGCCAATTTAGTCAATAAAAATGATAAAAATTTAAGAAAAACTTCTCTATTAGCTGTAGCCTTAAAAACGTTGCCCGCACCAAGCTAATCTCGTTCCCCTAATGCGGAGTCATCTGAGAATGCTTGACCACCAGAGTGAGTCAAATACCCTGGCAAAGTCAATGGAGATGACTAAAAAGTTGGTTTTTTTTATCCATGTTTTTTGTAGCTGTGATGATCGCTTGTGGAGCAGCATTTGCAGATTGCATATTGGTTTGGAGATTGAAGTTCGGCTGAGTTATAATGGCTTTCAATATGTTGATGGATTGAGGTGTTCCAGTAGCTTGCTAAGCACAGTAAGAAGTGTAATAGGCCTGTAGGTGTTTGGCTGGTCTTGTGGTTTGGTCGGGTTTTTGAGGATCAGTCTGACTTTTGCTGTTTTCCGGTCCATTGGGAATTGGCCTGTTTGTAGCCAGTGGTTAAAGAGGTGCCGGACAGGTTCTGGTGTATATTTTATTGTCTTCTTGATGATTTCAGGTTCAAGAATGTCTAGACCTGGGGATTTCCTCCTTCTGATTTTAGAGACAGTGGTGTTGAGCTCCTCCAAAGTGAAGGGTGCTTTCAGTTGTTGGTTGTTATATGTCTCATTTTCTGCTTTTAGTTGCATCTGCCTTTGGGTTCCTGGCATTACCTGGGTTTTGAAGATGGTGTCTAGGATGTTATTGACTGAGCTGTCATATTTCCTTGGGGAGTTTTGGTTGATGACACTACCTCTCCTCTTGGGAGTTTATTTTTCGTAATTCTGTATACTATCACCCACCGGTCATTATTTCTGTGGAGATGAGCTCCTCCCAGGACTTCTGGTTTATTTTTCTTATAAGCACAGTATATTGATTACAGGCTTTCCTATACTGTTACCGTAGTACAGCTACCTCCCGCTCCGGCCAAGCCTGATATGCACGTTGAAATCTCCTCCGTGTTTGGTTCACATCCTGTCGCAGATTGCTTCCACCAGGGTACTGCCCCTGTCTTGGGATTCTTCTTCCTGATGACTATGTTGCTGGTGGTTGTTATGGCATTTTTAGCATTAGCATTAGCATTAGTAGAGGCATTTGATGCAAGAAAGCAAGTTTATGCAGCATCAGCCAAAAAAAAAAAAAAAAAAAACACCACTTCCACTTCACCCCTCTGTTCGTTCAAAATACCTGTCCAGCTGAGCCTTAAACTTATTGAGGCTATCAACTTCCACGACAAGGGATGGAAATCTGTTCCACCAACCAACCACCCGCTGGCTAAAGGCAAATTTCCGCACGTCTATCCTACATCTGTCTTTCCTCAATTTGAATTTATGCCCTCTCAGGTGATTATTCTGAGCGAGAGGAAGAATCCCATCAGCATTGAGCATGCTCAAACCATTCAAGGCTTTTTACACCTCTATCAGATCACCTCGCTGGTGCCTAGTCTCCAGACACTGTAATTTGCAAAACTTAAGCCTTTCTTCGTAAGAGCACCCCTTTGTTCCATTCACTAATCTTGTTGCCCTTCTCTGTATTCGTTCCAGCAGCTCTACATCCTTCTTGAAATGAGGCCTCCAGACCTGTATACAATACTCTAGGTTTGGCCTGACCATTGCCTTATACAAGGGAATAATCACCTCCTTATCCCTGCTAGAAAAATTCCTATATATCATTGACAATACACCATGAGCTACTCTTGCAGCCTGTCTGCACTGCTCAGAGAACTTCATATCTGCCTGCACAACCACCCCCCCAGGTCCCTTTCATTCTCTACCCCTGTCAGTGTAGTACCACAGAGTTGATACGTTGCTCTGGGGTTGCTGTTTCCCATGTGTAGTACTTTACATTTGTCAATGTTAAACTTCATTTGCCACCTCTCAGCCCATCTGCTCAACCTTTCCAGATCCTGTTGCAGCAGCATAGTGTCAGTAGTGTCCTTGACAACCCTGCCTACCTTTGTATCGTCTGCAAACTTCGACATTAAGCTTGATATACCATCATCAGTATCATTTATGAATACAGAAAACAATAATGGACCCAACACTGAGCCCTGAGGGACTCCACTAATAACATTAGTCCACGATGAGCAGTGTCCATTGATTACCACTCTCTGTCTTCTCCCCCTCAGCCACCCCTTTATCCACAGCAGCAATTTGCCTCCAATGTCACACTGCTCCAATTTGTGCAGCAGTCTTCCATGTGCAACAGTATCAAAAGCCTTTCTAAGATCGAAGTATATAATATCAAAGTTATTCCCTGCATCCAGTTCCTTTATGACTGCATCATAGTATCCAATCAGGCAAGACTTCCCCTTAACAAAACCATGCTGTGTCCGAGCTATAACTGAAGTCTTGTCTAAATGATCCTGCAGTGCTTCTTTAACTAGTGCCTCCATTAATTTTCCTGGAACAGAAGTTAAACTCACAGGTCTATAATTACTTGTGTCAGCCTTTGATCCTCCTTTGTGAATTGGGGTCACATTTGCACATCTCCAGTCTGTGGGTACCTCCCCTGAGTCCAAGGAAGCTCTCATAATTATGGCTAAGGGTTTGCTTACTTCCTCTGCTGCCTCCTTTAATATAACTGGATAGATCCCATCCACCCCGGGTGCCTTTCTTGCGTTTATCTTCAACAATTTCTCCTCCACTTTACTGTTCTAGCTTACTGCTAGAGTTGAATACACCTCTGGCTTTCCCCTCGCTAAATAACTCTTCATGTGTGAATGTCGATGCAAAATATTCATTTAGTTTGTTAGCTACCTGAGCAGGATCATCAACAGTTGACCCATCGATATCAAGTGGACCAATCTGATTCATCCCCTTCCTTCTAGAGTTTACATAAGTAAAGAACTCTTTGCTATTTTTCTTTGCATCCCTTGCCAAAGATTTCTCGTAATCTGCCTTCGCCTGCCTAACCTCCTTTGTAACTTGGTTGCGGATCAACTTGTATCTATCATAGGCTTCTGTGTCATGTGTTAATTTGTATGTATTCCATGCATGTTTCTTCTCTGCCATATGCCTCATCAGTTCATCTGACATCCATTTAGGCCTAAACCTTGAACAATATTTCTTAGTTGGTATGTAAAGCCTAGTAGCTTCCAAGATAAGTTCTTTGAATGCTTCCCATTTTGCATTTGCTGTTGGTAACACCATCAGTTGGTCCCACAGTATAGAATTTTAATACTGTCTCAGTCCATCGTAGTCGCCTTTACGAAAGCAATGCCCCTTCCCTTTACCCCTAATGGTAGTTACCTGTTTGAGTAACTCCTTCTTCAGAACACTGTGATCACTGCCACCTAATGGTTCATTTATCTGCAGATTCTTAATGCATGAAGAATCACTGCTGATAATCAAATCAAGAGTATTCCTCCCTCTAGTTGCCTCCCGAACATGCTGATGTAGAAAGCAATCATCCAATAAATCCACAAAAGCCTTGCTAGTGTGTGAGTGACCAGCCCCCCAATTCCAGTCAATATCTGGGAAATTAAAATCTCCCATTATAAGACTCTCTGATTTACTGGTCCACTCTATTTCCCTGTACAGTTTCTTATTGTACTCATCAGAGTCATTAGGCCTATAGCACACTCCTACTCTCAATTTTGATCTCCCAATGCTTATGTCACACCAAACTGACTCGACACTGCACTGTCCAGCGATGTCCACTGGCTTCACTTCCTTGGATTTTATGTATTTCTTAACTAATAGCATAACCCCCTCCTCCCTTCCTATCCAGTCTATCCTTTCTGTAGACGTTGTACTCCCCAAATTCCTGTTCTGCATTCCTTATATCTGTGTGACACCACGTCTCTGATATCCCAACAATATCTTCCTTTGATGTTTTGAGCAATACCTCAAATTCATCAAATTTATTTACTAAACTCCTAGCATTGGTGTACATGCAAGTATACATGCACCTATTTCTATTCTTAGCTACCCTAACACAACCCATGTGTTTACTTGTACCGCAATGATTCCCAGCAGTCTCTGAAATATCTTGCATCTTGTTTTTCAGGCTTCTGCTCATTCCAATAGAAGCAGTGCAAGAATCTCTTTCACCTCTGCCAGTGGCTACTGTTAATCTATTCGTCTTTGTCTCCCCCCAAGCTAGCAGTTTTCCGACCCACCTAACACTGCCTCGATAGCATCAGCAAATATTCTTGCACCCTTTCTATTTAAGTGTATCCCATCCCTGTAGAAGCAATCTCTCCTGTTAACAAGTACAGTCCAGGCTGAAAAAAATTCTACCCCTTGAGCCTTGCACAATCTTTCCAGGACCGAATTGATCGACAAGGCTCTCATCATATACTCCCTCCAATCGTGTCTGGGCAGAATTGCAGACACTTTCAAATTCAACCCTATTTCACGGCTTTTTTTCAACAGTGACCTGTACTTGTTAAGCAATTCTGCCGGTCTCCTACCTTAAAGCCGACCAAGAGAGTGCTGATATCCTGCTACTTTGGGAACCGTATGCACTTTCCAAACAAGTAAGGGGGTTGCCCACTTACCTATAAACTAATCGAATGTGATGAGGATACTCTCTGGGCGACGGTAATGGTCTGAAACCTGGACATCATGCAATGAAGATCGCACAGCTGTGCACATGCTGCCATAAATTACTTGCAACAGCTTGTAATTTATCCTACCGAACCAGCTGATCATTGTGAGGGCAGACATGAACTGTCAGTCACTCGCATGGCACAGAACAACGGAGGACAGAAAAGGAACACACAATTGTTAGCTACTTGAAGACTTCCTAGCCACCTCGCTCTTCGTGATCATTAACTAGCTGCACCATCTGCCCACTTTCTGCCATCTGCTTTGGGAAGCAGAAATAGAAATTACAATAGCCACAGCCAATATGGCCTCACACCTCAACGGATGGGCAGTCGATGTGTGCGGCCGATTGTGCAGCTAGTTAATGATCACGAAGAGCGAGGTGGCTAGGAAGTCTTCAAGTAGCTAACAATTGTGTGTTCCTTTTCTGTCCTCCGTTGTGCTGTGCCATGCGAGTGACTGACAGTTCATGTCTGCCCTCACAATGATCAGCTGGTTTCGTAGGATAAATTACAATCTGTTGCAAGTAATTTATGGTAGCATGTGCACAGCTGTGCGATCTTCATCATGCAATGAAGCTGTGTGATCCAGAGAGTACCCTCATCACATTCGATTAGTTTATAGGCAAGTGGGTAACCCCCTTACTTGTTTGGAATGTGCATACGGTTCCTGAAGTAGCAGGATATCAGCACTCTCTTGGTCGGCTTTAAGGTGTAGCTGGTCAGCCACGGCCCTGGCCCTCTGTGCATTATGCTGGAATATTTTCATCTCTGTAGTATTGAATATCTGAGGTCCCCATAATCAGTTCTAGTTTGGTACATGCTCTTGGCTTTGATGTATGAGGGGCACTTGGGGTCCCTTGTTGAGTGTTTGCAATCAATTTCCTGGACAATATCCGATCACCGGGTGATCAGCTACCAAATCTCAAGAGCATTAACCAGAACCCCAATCACCAGATATCTCACCAACAGATTCGTACCACACTGAGTTGATGTGAATTTTTGCATTGTGTTTATTTGACATAAATTTATTGAATTCATGTTTTATAATTACAACATTGTGTAAACTGATAATATGGCCCCTACAGAGTGCAGTAAGAAGGAAATTTCAATTAAAATTAAACAGAAAATGTGGCATAAATTTCATCATCTGAGGTCTTTGAATAAATATTAAAATAAAAATTACTATTTTTTGCCAGGGGAAAAATTTTATTCCACTGGGGTCAAAACTCACCCCTGGTCACTCACCTGGATTCAACACTGCTTACTACACTTTTGAAAGAATTCCATATCGGATTATATTATAACTCCAGGTCCTTTTCATCTTCAACTGTGTTGAGTGTGCCACCTGTGATCAATAACTTAACTTGGGATTACTGCACCTCAAACGCAGAAACTTACATTTACTAGCCATCAAAGTTTAGTTGCCATCTTTAAAGCCAGTTTTTGTCTAAAGCTTGTTGTAGCAACATTTCTTGGTTTTAACTATTAACAACCCTTCCCAACTTACTGTCATTCAGCAAATTTTGATACAAAACTTATTATACATTATCAGTGTCATTAATGAAATTTGGAAAAAGCAAAAGCCATAGCATAGAATCCTGAGGAATACCACTCAAAAACATTAGCTTATTCACAGTCCACCAATAACCACCACCCTTTTCCCTCAACTAGTTAACCACTCTGTTATCTGTCTTGTGCATAAGTTAGAGAATTGTAGCAAATGCCTTATCTCTAATTAGGCACAAGACATTTCTGTGAGGCCTTGTCAAAATCCTTTCTAAAAATCTAAGTAAATTATATAAAAGTTATTCCTACCTCATAATACCTTACCAGATAATATCACAGCTAATGGGGGAGGTATTTTTGGATATGGAATTTATGATTAAGGATGTAGAGCAGGTTACCCTGCACCGCATCCTTAATCATGAATTCCATATTTTTTGTTCTGTCACAGAAGTCAGACTTACAAGTCCATATTCCAACTTCTGTAATGTGAAAAATTATGGAATTCGTATTATTCCACCACTGCACATAGCATACACTCCCTCTGTACAGCAGTGTTTGAACAAGATCAACTTAGCTTAGGTTTCCCATCCCAAACATTTCTCTCACCTGGTCTCCTGCAACTTCTTATTCCCTGAAATCAAAGGATAGAGATTTGATCACAGTTATCCAGAAAGAGTCACAGGCAACACTAAACATTATTCTGAAAACAAAAGTTCTAATAGTGTTTCTGGCAGCTGTAGAAATGCTGGACTTGGTGTATTAACTCCAAAGAGACCATTTTGAAGAGAACACTACTGACCCGTGATTATGATGAACCTACCCTTTTTATGTTGAATCAACTACAAATTTTTGGCTCGCACCTCATATATACTTCCACAATTTAAACTTCTGATTATATGGGATGTTTGCTCTCAACAAAAACTACATTTTCAGGCATTAGTATCTCATTTAACTTAAACAATTCTTCCCATTTTATAAAATTCTGTTTATTTTTCAAATAGTGAAATAGTAAGGCAACTTTTGAATGATGTGTTAACTAGTATGAAAAAACTAAGGTAATGTGAAAAGACTTGTGTTTTCCATTTTCATCAGTTGGCAGGTCAGGAATATTAAAATTTGTTATTATTAATGTGCCTTAATTCAGTCTTTTATGTAAGCCTATAATTGAAGCTTTTCTCAGAAACATGCCCAATATTGTAATTCTTTATTAGTTGACAAAAATGGATAAAGGTAGGAACAACATGATTAATTTATTATAATAAAATATAATAATTAATTAATTTTATTATGTCAGATTAAGAAGTTAGTGCAAAGCATCATTTTAGTTCCTAGTAAAACTTGTTCCATCTAGTAAATTTCCTGTAGTCTGAGGTTTTCAGCCCTAAACCCTTTTTAGCATTTGATTATTTCATTAACTCCACTATTGCATCACTCATAGCACTATGAGTTTTTTTTAAATTGTTATTATATTTGTCGTAATGAGTTAAAATTTGTTTAAGAATATAATAATGCAAATTATATGTTAAATTATTTCATTTTTTGTTTTCTAAAGGCTTCTTGGAATTGATTAATAACATATTAACTGCTGGAATGGTTCCTGCACTTTATCCAGATGATGAGAAAGAAGGTATTTTGAATCAACTATGGAATGATGCCCTGCGCAGTGCTGGTGGTCAGGTAACAAAGGAAGATGTTTGGCAATATTTCGTGAGTAGATGTGCTGGCAATTTACATGTTGTTCTTTCAATGTCTCCTGTTGGTGATATACTGCGCACACGATGTCGAAATTTTCCAGGATTGGTTAATAGCACTACCATTGACTGGTTTACTCCCTGGCCAGAACAAGCTCTTAATGTTGTGGCACGAGTATTTTTAGCAGAGGTAATTTAAAATACAATATTAAATCCTTTAAAATATTTTGTACTGTGCTTTTCAAATGTGTTGTGTGATAGTCATATCTAAAATTTTCACTCATGCAAAGAAGCTGGAAGTTCACTTCACATGACCAGGGAAGTTACTGAGAAGGTTAGTCTTTCACACATTCCTGAAAAAGATCAATGAAGAATTTAAAGGTCAACAGGGGTTGAGGTCAGTCTGTATAAACAGTCTATTTATGGAGTTCCCCATCCTCAGTTTTCATGGGAAAGCAGCATCTATAAGCTAAATCACTAATCAGCATTCTTGCTGATTAGTGATTTAATCAGCATTCTTGCTGATTAGTGGACCAATTATGGCATTCATTGCACCATGGTGCAATGAATGCCATAATTGATCCATAGAGTAGCAAATGGTTGTTGTGTGGAGTGGTGAATCTCACTACACCTTATTCTAATCACATTTAAATAGAAAGGTCACATTGTCACACTTGCTTCACTGTTGGCACAATAAGTGCAGAGGAGGTGGGTTTATGGTGTGGAATTGTGTCTCATGGTATGGCCTAGAACTTTTGGTGGTTGTGCAGAAAACCTAAATGATTATGCCTACCTTAACATTTTAGACAATTCCATGCTCCCTATGATGCAGTAGTCCTATGGTTGAGACCCATAGTTGTTCCAACAAGATAATGTCCCATGCCATACTGCCAGTATTTTTTTGATAATGGTTCATGGTAAGAATTTACAAAAGTTAGAACAGCTGGTTTACAGTCCAAATTTGAACACTGTGGAACATCTGTGGGATGAACTAGGATGTGAGGAGATCTAGAAACAACACTTCCCACATTTTTTTTTTTTTTTTTTTTTTTATGAAAACCCCAAACACGAAAGGTATCAAAACCTATAGTACTTAGTACCATGCATGGGTTGAAGGAGAAGTATGGGGGGAGGGGGATGCCGGAAACTTTGCTCTAGAGACTAAACATGGGTTTCACCACTTCAAGCCTCCAATAAGCAAAGTGGTGGTATTTCACCGGTTGATGAAAGTCATCTACCACCTAAAGATTGGTAGCTCAGCTGGTCACTGTTCCAGAGAAAGATTGGAGGATTATAACCATTGTAGCCTTTCATTTGTTTGTGTAAAATCTACCTGGAGGGGGGGGGTGTACATTGCGGTGGTCAAAGGGGAATCAACATGCTGTTGAAGTGAGTGCCATTGATATCAGTGTTTAACTGACATGTGTTCAAATACTTGTTTTTTTGGAAGGTAGTGAAATCATGAACATGTTAATGGAGAGATTTAAAACAGGGTTCCTCTCCATACAGTCTGTTTAATTGAGATTTTCTATATATAGTACATTAAATAAAATTTTAAAGTAATTGCTAACAAATACAACACAACTTATTTCTCTTTTCTCATAAAATTTATTGATTCCTCCTATTTTCTCTGCATGAGGTTGTTATAAGTCTTAGTTTAGATACCAATAATTTTTCCATGTTTTCAGATGTATATTTGACCTTATAAACAGCTATTTTCATTTACCTTTACTTATTCTGCTTTTTATTAAAAGTAATTTCTTTCTTAAGGGTTTTTGGCCTTAACCTTCCTTATTTGCTAAATTCTGAATTCAAATTTTAATTATTATTTACTTGCATAACATTTATGTCAGAAAAGAGGTCTACATATTGCCATCTTTTCTCACAATTTTGGTGGCTGACTCTTGATAAGGACACCGAGCACTGAGGTTATGTGTTATACAACAGTTTTTTTTTTAATTTTTTATGTATACTGTAGATTTGTTCATTCCTTCTTTTGCAGTTTTTATTATACACTCAGTGTTCACTGAATTATAACGACCTACCTATCATGTAATGCCTGTCTTTTGGTTGGCTGTTCCACTCATACAAAAGTTACAATATTTTGCAAAACCTAGTTGCACCCCAAGAAGTACTATCACTTTTAGATCACCAAAAATATTTCACAGATATTTATCATAGTTGATACTTATAACAACAACAATAATATTTTATTCATTTTGATAGAAATTCTGTGATTTTTATTGTTTTTTTTTCATAGCATTATTTTTTATTTTATTTTTCTTATGTGTTCACGAATTTGCAAAATTTCAATATAATCTACGTCATCTTGACTTTCCACAAATTTAATTAATGTCTCTGCAGCTGTTAGGGATTCATTACAACTTACTTTGTAAGCTTGCTGTAGTTCCTCATCATCGTCCTTGTCAGATCCTGCTGTAGGTTCTTGCACACTTTGGATTAAGTCATTGTCGATCATTTTTTGTAGCCAGGTTCATTTTTGTCCATATTTAACAATTGTTAAAACTTGCCTTGTCAACTTTGCATCCTTCAATATTTTGAACTGAGTTTAAAACATCAGTAACAATTTCTGCAGTATTATTTGAGTCTCCCACTTCCAAGTTATTTTTGGCAATTACAAAGTCATCGGGAAATATTTTTTTGAACAATTTTATAACTGTTTTGCTTTTAAATTCCACCCATGCAGTAGAAATGTTATAGATAGCATCTTTAATTGTTAGTGACTTCCAAAATAAGAGGATTCTTTTCCTCAGTGATAAAGTCCATCATCAAGGTCTTTCGTACTTTCATTTCATTCTCTCAGTCACCCTCTGGTCCATAGGTTGTACAAGTGATGCTAAGTTGGGTGGAAGATAAATGCCGACAATATCACCATTTTCTGCAGATAATTTTCCCAATGGAGGATGGAATGGAGCATTATCTAATAACAAAATTGCTTTGTGGGAGACAAATTTTTTAATGTGAGGAACCAATTGATCTGGCCACCACTTTTTGAATATATCCCTAGTGATCCTTGCAGGTCAGTAATTATAATGATCTGTTGGAATATTAGTTGTGTCCTTTAAACTTCTAGGAGATTTTGATTTTCCTACTACTGTAATTTTAATTTGTCATCCCCTGAAGCATTTGTGCAGAATAAAATTGTTATCCCGTCTTTGCTAATTTTATATCCTGGTGCATTTCTTTCTTGTACAGATGTCAACGTGATTGGGAATTTACTCACCAATAAAGTCTCATCTTGTCTGCATTGTAAATTTGCGATGAAACAAAACCCTTTCCTTTAATAATTGTAGTGAATTCATCACAGAATAAAGTTGCTCCCCTGTTATCTGCACTGATAAGGTGAGCTTTTCACCCTATATCTCTAACTCTATTATACCATGCCAGTCTTTAAATCGTTTCAACCAGCCAGATGAAAATGTAGGTGTTCCAGACATTTCTAATTTGCCAAAAAAAAAATATTTTGCATTGCTTAAAATCATTGGTCCAGATATTGGAGTTCCTTCAGCTCTTTGTTGTAAAAACCACTTAATCATACACTTTCAAGTTGTTTTGTAGCACATTTATAGTACCTTTCAGTGATTCTTTCTGAAGCACAAGCAGATGTGTCTTATTCAGAAACAAATTTATTTATGTCGGTCTAGTTTTTAATGATGTCCCATACAGTTTGTTGGCCAATTCCAAATTCGTCTGCAAGCTTTGAAACACTTTCACCTTTTTCATGTCTTTTAATAATTTACAGTTACTTTTCCACTGTTAAAACAACTCGTTTTCATTTACCTGACCTTTTTAGGGGTTGAAATGCAAGATAAATATTACATACAACAAATACCAAGCACAGGAACAAGCTTTCACGATGCTCAGTAGGCAAATGCGAATAGGTTGCATTTATATGTAACCTATTCACATTTGTGCAACTCATCCAGTGCAGGTTGGCAGATCGACCGTATTTAGCAGTCAGGGGCTTTAACCCCAGTCTACCGCGTGTGCTACTGCACTCCCACTCCTGACCACTCCGCTACGGAGGTCTCGTTTTACGACAAACAGCAAACACAGGAGCAAGCTTTCACGATGCTCAGTATACAAATGCAAATAAGTTACATTTGTATGTTATTTGGCATTAGAAATGCGGCAGGTGTTTCAAGACACTTGACTCCACATCTGTGAGTATAAAAACATCTAACATGATTTACCAGGTGGCAAAATGAAAGATGAGGGTATATCAGGGTTAATGTCTAAGTTTGAAGATGATATGAAGGTTGGCAGGGTTGTTAATGACAGTAATGATAGTACACTACTACAACAGGATCTGGAAAAGTTGAGCAGATGGACTGAGAGGTGGCAACTGAAGTTTCACATTGATAAATGTAAAGTACTGCATATGGGTAACAGTAACCCCAGAGTAACGTATCAACTGGGTGGTACTACATTCAGGGTAGTGGAGAATAAAAAGGACCTAGGGTTGTTCCATTCAGATATGAAACTTTCTGAGCAGTGCAGACAGCCAGGAGCAGCTCGTGGGGTCTTGTCAATGATACACAGGAATTTTGCTAGCAGGGATAAGGAGGTGATTGTCCCCTTGTATAAGGCAATAGTCAGGCCACACCTTGAGTACTCCATACAGGTCTGGTGGCCTTACTTTAGGAAGGATGTAGAGCTGCTGGAATAATACAGAGAATGGCAACGAGATTCGTGAGTGGAATAAAAGGTTAAGTTCTGCAAATTGCAGTGTCTGGAGATCAAGTACCTACGAGGTGATCTAATTGAGGTGTATAAGGCCTTGAATGGATTGAGCAAGCTCAATGCTAATGGGATTCTTCCTCTTGCTCAGATTACTCACCTGAGCGGGCATAAATTCAAATTGAGGAAAGACAATTGTAGAATAGATGTGCGGAAATTCGCCTTTAGCCTGCGGGTGGTTGATAGTTGAAACAAACTTCCATCTGTTATAGTGGAGGTCAGCAACTTAAATAAGTTCAAGGGAGAACTAGACAAACATTTGGAGTGAATGGATGGATGAAATGAGAAGGGTGGGTTTTTTTTTTTTTTTGGTCTATGCTATATAAGCTTGCTTTCTTGCATCATATGCTCTACTAATGCTAACATTAATGTCCTCCGACTGATCATGAAACTATGACTTGGCATCAAAAATCAAACAAAAAGAAAGAAAGCTATATAAGCTTGCTTTCTTGCATCATATGCCTCTATTAATGCTAAAAACCTGTTTACTTATGTAAACATTAGAAAGATGGGAATGAGTCATATTTGTCCTCTGGATATGAATGGATTAACTGTTGATGATGCTGTTCAGGTTTCTGTTGGACTGAATAGGTATTTTACATCTCCATTCATACAGGAGGCATTTTTTACAAGGGATACCAGTCATTTATCAAAATCTACAAGGGAGCTAAATGATTTTGTGATAACTTAGAATAAAGCGGAAGAGAAATTGATGAAGATAAACATAAAAATGGCCCATCTGGGGTAGATGGGATCTATCCAATTATATTAATGGAGACAGCAAAGGAGATAAGCAAACCCTTAGTTACAATTATGAACACATCCATGAATTGAGTGGAGGTCCCTGTGGCCTGGAGAAGTGCAAAGATATCCACAATTTTCAAAAAAGACTGGGATTAAAGGGTGAAATAAGAAATTAGACACCTGTTAGCTTAACTTCTGTTCCAGGGAAATAAATGAGTCACTTCATAAAAAGAAATAATGCAGGAACATCTAGCAAGGCATGTAGTTATCTACAGTCACAACATAGATTTGTTAAGGGCAATCTTTTCTGACCAATCTGATTGGATACAAAAAAACTTTTAACACTGTTCTTCATAAAAGACTGCTGTAAATATTGGACAGTGTAACATTAGCAAAAGTTACTGTTAGGAATAAAGGGACGATTGGGGTGAGAGAAGACAAAGAGTGACTATTAGTGGGCACTATCATTAGTGGACATCCCCAGGGTTCAGTGCTGGGCCTATTTTTGTTTTCTGTATTTATTGATGGAGGCATATCACGATTAATTTCTAAGTATGCAGTTTATTGGAAGATTTTCAGTTTGGCAGGATATTTAGTAACAGTAATCAGGGTATGCTATTGCAACAAGATGTAGATAGATTAGGTAGATGGCTGAGAAATGACAATTGAAGTTTAACAGTGACAAATGCAAGATATTGCATATGGTTAGCAGTAATCCCGTATGTTAATCTGGGTAGTGGAAAATAACACTCAGGGTAGTGGAAAATTTTAATTTTCTGCTACCTGGAGTATTGTGGAGTCAGATATGAATTTCTCTGAGCAGTGCAGATGTGCTGCTAGGACAGCTTTAGTGGTTTTTTCATTGATATAGAGCAGGGGTGACCAACAAGTTGATCATGGATTTAATTTTAGTCGATCACGACGAATTTTAAATATACAGTCATCCCTCGATTTGTGCACCTTGTGCAATGAAATTTTTGAGATGGTAGATCGCGGCACATTTTGAAGGAAAAAAGTAGATCGCATCAAAAATTAAGTTGGCCACTCCTGATATAAAGAATTTTGCCAACAGGGAAAATTCTTTATATCAGGTCGGGATACAGGTCGGGAATCCCCGCTTTAGAAAGGATGTGAATCTGTTGAAACTTGTGCAGAGAAAAGCAATGAGATTAGTAAGGAGAAAAGAAGAGGTTGCTCTTATGAAGAAAGGCTTCCTACAAATTGCAGCATTTGGAGATTAAGAATTGACCTGATTGAGGTGTTTATGAGTTTGAATGGATTATATAAGTTCATTGTTATTGGCATCCTTTCTCTTGATCAGACTTCTGACACATGAGGGAGCATAAACAAATTGAGAAGGATGGTTACAGTATAGATTGTGAAAATTTTGCCTTCAGCCAGTGGGTAACAAACTTTCTTCTGATATTGTGAAGTGGGTAGGTTATATGAATTCGAGGAAAGTTAGATAGAAAATAAAGAGAAGAAAAGACTGAGAGAAAGAAAGAAAAAATAGAGAGAGAGAGAGAGAGAGAGAGAGAGAGAGATTAGAGGGGTGATGGACAGGTCATATAGAAAGTGTTATTTTTGTTGCTGTTCTTTTTTGGCTGATGCTTGAAGCTTGTTTTCTTGCATCATTTTTCACTTCTAATACTAATAGGAGTTGTACTAATATATCTGAGTAGAGAAAAGTTCATATGAACATATGGATCTGGAAAATTGGATTATGTGAAGTTTTAGCCAACGAGTTGTTGATTACCTGAACAAGTTACCTCCACGTGTAATTGAGGCTGTCAGTTTGAAGGCATTCAAAAGACAACTGGATAATTACTTATGTGAGAAGGGAAACATATAATTACTCTATTTTGCCATCATCTTTTTATATAACTCCTTTTATTTTTTTATATCTTCCTTTTTATTTTATTACTTTTTGATTTGAATTTTTTTTTTAGATTATTGTTGGTTCTTATTATTTTATTTTATTTTTTTGGCCATTGCAGCAAAAACTTATTTCTTCCTTGCTTTATAATTAATATTAATTCTAATATTAATTATAAAGTACTAATACTAATACCAGTACTAATACTAATGCTTCCTTACCAAGTAATGACCATGTCACAATACTTTGTGAACCCTTCCGTAACACAGCAGTTCAAAATACCCTCCTTCATTAGCAGTAAAAAAAAAAAAAAAAACAGCCATTATCAACCCACTGCAGGATGGAAGCCTCCTCAACAATTCATGTTGAGGGAAATGGACCATAATCTGCCACGCTGGTCCAGTGCGGGTTGGCAGATCGACCATATTTAGCAGTCAGGAGCTTGAACCCCGGTCTACTCAAGGAGCATGTGCTACTGCACTCCCGCTCCTGACCACTCGACTACGGAGTTAGCAGTATAGGTGTTAAAATGCAGTATAGATGTTCAAAATAGCCTCCTTCATTAGCAGTATAGGTGTTAAAATTTCTTTGCATTGATTGTCAAACATACTTAAAATTATCAGAGTCTTCTTGATTTTGTAACTGCCTGCTTTCAAAGACTTTCCTTATTGCCAACTGCAATTGAATAGACTAGAACTTTTAGGCAATCCCATTTGAAAAAATCCTCCTCTTCCCTACAGAAATCTGTATATGTATAGTTTCAGATGTACAAGCATTACTTTAAAGAAAAGTCATATTGATAAAATTTTCAGGTTTTTTTTTTCCTCTCTCCTCAGAAGCACTAAGTCCAATTTTTATTCCGTACCATACCATTCCTTCCCCTCCCCCCACAAAAATTGGTGTCTTCATGTAAATTTAGATATGATTCTGACACTACACGAGAAGTAAAAGTTAGATCAACACCAAATTTACAACTTTTTTTTTTCTCCTTGTTCCATAGAAGGTTTTGGTTCCAATTCAGAGATTCTATACTCCAAGTCCTCCCACACCGCAAAAAAAACACCTATAGATATCTGTATATATTATATGATCATAAATATTTAGAAATATAAATAAATTTAAGTAACCCAGAAATAGAGTGACATTTCCATCTTATAGTCAAGGTCTACATTTCCATCTTGCTTATAGTCAAAGGTCTACATTTAAAATGCCATTTATTATTCATATTAAAAGAATGATGATAGCACAATAATTTTTTTCACAATAAAGTAATTATTTTATAAACTGATTCATTAAATTTAATATATTTTTATAGAACCAACAAATTCCAGAAACATACAAAGAGCCTGTTATTGATCATATTGTAAGAGTCCATCAGACAGTATCTGAATATAGTGTGAAGTTTCAACAACAACTAAGGCGACAAAACTTTGTTAGTCCTAAAAGCTATTTGGATTTTATTAATAAATATTTGCAGCTTCTCATGGAAAAAGATGGGTTTAACACTGCACAGGTAATTTTCATTAGAACTTTTAGAATGTAATAGAAATCTAAATGTGCTGTCAGAATCAATTTATTACATGGTGCATATTGTATCGTGTAAGGGCTAAGATAGGCGCCTCTGTAGCCAGGTGGGAAGGAGCAGCAGTGCTTAGCATATGCTTCTTGATTAGACCGGGGTTCGAGCCGGTCACCACCAAATATGGAGGATGCGGAACGGTCAGGGAATGACCACCGCATATCCCGGAGCAATATGGCCTCAGTTGCTAATGCTCCTAAAAACCAAATAACAAACATAACAAACAAAACAAGGGCTAAGATATACATATATAGCAGTGCTAACAAATGAGACTTCTTTCTTTTATCTTTTGCTCTGCATTGTTTGTCATCAAACTCACATAGGTTTGTAATGTTAATTTCTTAAAAGAAAGTTGACCACATTTAGATTTGAGTATGATAATCAATTTCATTTATTAGGAAATTTTTGTTTATAAAGAAATATGTTCAGAAATATTGGAAATGTAGAGAGGAGGTTTAATTCTAAACCCTTTTGTACCAGCATATTAATAACTGAAAAAAAAAATGTTACAAATTATAATGAAACAAAAGTGGTGTGCACTACAAATATGCAAAATTTATTTATTTTATTTTATTTTTATAATTATTATTTACAATTTTTCACAGAACACTAGTGTTCCGCGGAACAGTTTGGGAAACGTTGCTATATAGGCTTGCTTTCTTTCATCATATGCCCCTACTAATGCCAATGCTGATACTAACCCCTTCTATTTACCCCAATGATAATTACATCTTTAAGTAAATCCCACATCAGTGCACTCTGATCACTGCAACATAGTGGTTCCTTTATCTGCAAATTCTTAATGCACAAATAATCACTCATCATCATTCTACTCTTCTGTTTGGCAAGGCTTGAGTCCCTATTTAAATATCGTCCTCCATTATTGTCGATCTCTTCAATCTTGAATCATTTGTTGATAACTCTGAAAGCCTGTGTTTTCCTTTAAGCATTGGAGCCATTCTCTTTTGGGTCTTCCTGGTGGGCTCTTATCTCCAATTCTTCTTGTCAGTACTACATTAGGCAGCCTGTGTTGTTTCATCTGGTTCAAATGTCCAAACCACTGAAGTTGTTTTTTTGTAGATCTGCTCTATTATTCTGCATTCAAAATTTAGATCTATCCTTACTTGTTAATTAGTTTTATGTTCTCTCCAATTTGTTTTATTGATTTTCCTTAGACATCTCATTTCAAATCACTGCCAATAGTTATCTGATTATAATCAGATCAAGAGTATTACTCCCTCTGGTAGTCTGTCAAACATGCTGCTGTGAAAACAATCATCCAGTAAATCCAGAAAAGTGCTAGTATGCGAGTGACCTAACCAGTCAATATCTCAAAGTTAAAATCTCTGTTATAAGACATTCTGATTTAATGGCCCACTCTACTTCTCTGTACAACTGTTCATTGTACTCATCAGAATAAATTGGCCTATAATACACACCTACTCTCAACTTTGCTTTTTCAGTTCTTATGTCACACTTATGTGGCTCAACGTTGCACTGTCCATCTGTGTCAACTGGATGCACTTTCTTAGATTTTATGTTTCCCAACTAACACTATAATCTCTCCTCCTTTCTTATCCTGACTATCCTTTCTGTACACATTGTACTCCCCAAATTCCAATTCTGCATTCCTTATACCTGTGTGACACCACGTCTCTGATATCCCAACGATATCCACCTTTGATGTCTTGACCATCACTTCAAATTTATTTACTATACTCCTAGCATTGGTGTACATGCAAATTTACATGCACCTATTTTTTCTTACCCTAATGCAGCCCATGTATTTACCTGTTCCATGATGAACCCTGAGCTATCCACTTTCTTGGAGTGATACCAATAAACATACACTCTAACTAACTTCTAGCCAATGTTCATTTCATTACTGCACTGCAGGAAAAGAGCATGGATAGGCTGCAATTAGTTCAACATATTTGATTTGTTCTGCCATTTTTAAATGCGAATATTGTAATAAAAAAGTAAAAATTCAGATTAAGAGGTAGAAATTTATGGTCATTATAGAGAAATCCTTTTATTTTCAGAGTCGTTATACTGAACGTAAAATTGCATTAGATTAATAAGAAAAATAGCCAGGACCAACGACGTTGGACATTATAATGTTAGCACTGCCATTAGTGGAGACATATGATGCAAGAAAGCAAGCTTATACAGCATCAACGAAAAAAAAAAAAAAAACTCATATTTCACCCATCTATTCTCTTCAAAAGTTAGCCCACTTTTTCTATAAGTTTATTTAAGCTTTTGACTTCCATAACAACAGATAGAAGTTTGATCCAGCAATCAACTACCCACTGGATAAAGACAGATTTCCCTCAGCATGAATTGCTGAGGAGGCTTCCATCCTGCAGTGGGTTGATAATGGCTGCACTTTACTTTTTTTTTTTTTTTCTGCACATATCTTCGACAACTGTCTTTCTTCAGTTTGAATCTATTCCCCTTCAGGTTTGTAATTTGAGCAAAAGGAAGAATCCCAACAGCATTGAGCCTGCTCAATACATTCAAGGCCTTCGATCAGACCACCTCGCAGGTGCCTACTCTCTAGACATTGCAATTTGTAGAACTTAAGCCTTTCTACATAAGAGCACCCCCTTTGTCCCCTCACCAGTCTTGTTGCCCTTCTCTGTACTACTTCTAAAACTCTACATCCTTCCTGTTAGTACTACATTAGGCATGAAGCTACATGAAGCTTCCAGACCTGTATGCAGTACTCAAGGTGTGGCCTGACCATTGCCTTATACAAGGGGATAATCACCTCCTTATCATTGCTAGCCATATAACTGTATATCATTGACAAGACCCCCATGACCTACTCTCGAAGCCTGTCTGCCCTGCTCAGAAAACTTCATATCTGACTACGTAATTACCCACATATCTCTTTCATTCTTCACTACCCTGAGTTTAACACCACCCAGTTGTTTCACTTCTCTGGGATTAAGTGCTACCAATAAGCAGTACTTTGTATTTGTGAATGTTAAACTTCAGTTGCCACTTCTCAGCCCATGTGCAACTTCTCCAGATCCTACTGTAGAAGCATACTCTCATTATTGTTATTAACAACCCTGCAACCTTTTTATCATCTGCAACTTTGATATTAAGCTTGATATATCTTCATTAATATCATTGATAAATATAAACAACAATAGCCGAAAACAATTAGTCCACTAAAAGCAGTGTTCATTGATTACCACTCTCTGTCTTCTCCCACTCAACCATCCTTTTATCCATTGTAGCAACTTACCCTTAATGCCATACTGCTCCAATTTTTACAGTAGTCGTCCATGTGCAACAGTATCAAAAGCTTTCCTGAAATCCAAGTATATGATATCAAAAATAATTTTTTGCATTCAGTTCCTTTGTCACCACATCATAATATCCAATCAAATTGGCCACAAAAGACTTCCCCTTAACAAACACATGCTGTGTCTGAATTATTATTGCTGTCTTGTCTAGATGATCCTGCAATGGTTCTTTAACGAGGGACTCCATTATTTTCCCTGGAACAAAAGTCAAAACTTACAGGTCTGTAATTACTCATGTCACCCTTTGATCCCCCTTTGTGAATTGGAGATACATTTGCACAACCCCAGTTCGTGGGGACTTACCCTGAGTTCAAGAATGCTCTCATAATTATGGCTAAGGGTTCATTTACTTCCTTTGCCATGTCCTTTAATATAACTGGATAGATTCCATTCACCCCAGGTATCTTTCTTATGTTTAATTTCAACAATACCTCCTCCACTTTGCTTTCAGTTATTACAAAATCATTTAACTCTCTGCTAGAGTTAAATAAATTAGAATTGAGAAACATCTGTCCTTCTCTTTCTTGAATAACTCCTCATGTGTGAATGTAGATGCAAAATAATTATATAGTTTGGCAGCTATCTGAGAATGATCATCTACAGTCAAACTATTGATATTAAGTGATGAATCTGATTCATCCCCTTCCTGTTAGGGTTTATATAAGTAAAGAAGTCTTTGATGTTTTTCTTCATCCTTTGCCAAAGATTTTTCATAATCTGCCTTCCCTTGCCTAACCTCCTTTGTGATTTGATTACATACTAGCTTATCCCTACCGTAGGCTTCTGTGTCGCCTGATAATTTATATGGATCCCATGCATTTCTCTTCTCTTCCACAGGTGT
Organism: Mastigoproctus giganteus; assembly: GCF_048544385.1. NCBI lineage: Eukaryota > Metazoa > Arthropoda > Arachnida > Uropygi > Thelyphonidae > Mastigoproctus > Mastigoproctus giganteus. Next base: position 2,264,915 of record NC_143576.1, on the reverse strand, counting down.
CATTAGTTCATCTGACATACACTTTGGCCTAAACCTAGAACAGTATTCCTTAGTTGGAAAACATCAACTAAACATCAACAGTTGATCCCACTGTATAGATTTTAAAAAATCTCTGAGACCATTGTAATCACTTTTACGAAAGCACAATCCTTCCCTCTCCCGGTAGTTATATCTTTGATGATGGTAGTTATATCTTTAAGTAAATCCAACATCAATACACTGTGATCACTTCACCTAGTGGCTCCTTTATCTGTAAATTCCTATTGCATGAATAATCACTACTGATAATCAGATCAAGAGTGTTAGTCCCTCTTGTTGCCTCTCTAACATGCTGCTGTATAAAACAATCATCCAATAAATCCACAGAAGCCTTGCTAGTGTGTGAGTGACGAACCCACAAGTTCCTGTCAATATCGGGAAATTTTAAATCTCCCATTATAAGACACTGATTTACTGGCCCACTGTTTCTCTGTTTAATTGTTCATTGTGCTCATCAGAATCATTAAGCCTATAACAAACTCCTACCCTCATTTTTGCTTTCCCAGTGCTTATGTCACATGACACTGACTCAACATTGCTCTGTACATTTATGTCTACTGGATGCACTTCCTTAGATTTTATGTGTTTCTTCACTAACAACATATCCCCTCTTACCTTCCTATCCTGTCTAGTTTTTCCCTACACATTTTACTCCCCAAATTCCAATTCTGCATTCCTTATATCTGTGTGACACCACAATTCTGATATCCCAACAATATCCAGCTATGATGTCTTCACCAGCACTTCAAATTCATCAAATTTATTTATGATACTCTTAGCATTGGTGTACATATAAGTATACATGCACCTGTTCTTACTCTTAATTACTCCAACTCAGCCCATGTATTTATTTGTTTCTTGACCCCCAGCAATTCCTGAAATCCCCAGCAACTTGCTTTCTGGTCTGTTGCTCATTCCAATAGAAGCAGTGCAAGAATCACTTCCACCTCTGCATACGGCTACTGTTAATCTATTAGTCTCTGAATTCCCTCAAGCCAGAAGTTTTTTGACCTACCTAATGGTGCCTCGATAGCATCAGCAAATATTCTTGCACCCTTTATAATTAAGTGTATCCCATCCCTGTAGAAGCAGTCTCTCCTGTTAATAAGCACAGACCACATTGAGAAAAAGTCTACCCCATGAGCCTTGCACAGTCTCTCCATAGCAAAATTGTTTTACAAGGCTATCATCAAATACTCTCTCCTATTGTGTCTGGGCAGGATTGCAGACACTTTCAAATTTAACCCCAACTGATGACTTTTTTCCAACATTGACCTTTTTTTGTTAAGTAAATCTGCAGATCTCCTACATTTAATGTCATTAGTACCAACGTGTACAACGATATGACGTTTTATGCCCTTAAAAGATATCTGCTGTACAACGTCAAACATTTTTGCTCTTGGTTGACATTCCCTGGTCCTATTTCACCTATCCTTTTTGCACAATATATTTCTCTTTTCCCTGACAATTGAGTCACCAACAATAACTAACTCCTCTGGATCCAGCACTTTCTGTCCTGAAGATTGCTGCTGTGTTGCCTGGTGCACAAGAGTCAGCTCTGGCATTGAGTTGGTCAGCTGGGAGCTTGATGGCGCACCATTTTAATTCCTTTAAGGGTATCTATCCAACTCTTTAAACTCTCATAGATGCCCATCAGAATGCTGAGTTGGCACCTAATTTTTTCTCATTCCCTAGCACGCGCACACACACACACACACACACACACACACACACACACACACACACACACACACACACACACACACACACACACACACACACACACACAAAGACATCCTCCATGGCTAGATCATGTCCTGTTCGAAGAAATCCACAAACATATCTCATTTTGCACAGTATTTTAGACTGTGATGCATTTGAGAATCACTCCCTTCAGTTCTGTCCTGAACCACAGCACTTTTGCTGCTTTGCACACATTGCTTTGCTCCTCTAGTCTTGGCAATGTTTCCGTTTGAATACAATTTAATTAACAATAAAAATTAATAAGATTTATAAATTTAATTGATTAATTGAATACTATATTAAGCTAACAGATTCCTAAAAATGCAGTGCTATGTATTACACTTTCTAGTTTTAAGTTATACCTTATGCTATGAAATTCGAGATATTTGTTACACTGTTCTATATCGATCTAATATACTACAACAATGGCAACAAGTAATAATCAAAATTCGTGTTGGGACAATAAAAGGAGCATCACTATAGAGGTTTGTATTTATATAAAATACATGTATTCTCAACTGCTGTTATATGAATACATGCATTTTCAATGAGGGTGATTATTTTCAGAACATTAATATAGAAACATTCATTTTATGACATTTTTAGAACATTAATTTTCTCTTAATTGATGTAGCACAGTTTCCACTTTAAAGATAATCAAAAGTATAGTCATTATTTTCTATATTTTATATATTTTAGTGTGAGCGCTTACAAGAAGGTTTGAATAAAATAAAAGAAGCACGCACGCAGATTAATGTCCTTCAGGAACAACTTGATGTCCAAACAGTTGCCGTCAATGAGAAAAGTATTGCCTGTGAATCTTTGCTAAAAGTAATTGAAGAAAATACTGTTATAGCTCAAGAGAAACAAGCCATTGCTTTAACAAAAAGCAAAGAGATTGCAGAACAAAGCAAAATAATCAGTGTTGAAAAGGTTAACCTTTTAACAAATATAGAGATATATATAAAATTTGTTGCCTGATTTATATATATATATACACATTTGAATTAATTTTTTTAATAAAACAGTGCAGGTTGACCATCACTAATCCAGCCACTGGTAATTCAGACATAATTTCTGTGAATGTAATTTCAAATTTCCCAGGTCGGTGCACCAACCTGCCACTACTGTTTTGGTGGCGTTGGTTGCAGCATCAGCTGTTGGCACGATCTCGTAAGCACTGGCAAGCCATTCCCACTTGTTTTTCTGCATTTATTATATATAACCTGCCCACATTTAGCCCCAGCTATGGTTCCAATGCATAAAGGAAGTGCCTCTCGTGGTGTAAAGCATTGTCCATAACAGATAAAGTTGAACTTCTTAAAAAACTCAACAGCATTGTGTCTGTGAGAAGTTTAACTCTGCTTAATTGTAAATTCCAGCAATTTCTCTCAGTTCCTCTTATTTTAGTAATTTTCTTTTAGCCTTCCTTTTTAGATTTTTCTTTTTTTTTTACAACACATTTGTACAAACTTGCTGAAAAACACAACACAATGTGATGGATAATACAGCGCGCTGATGAACTTGTTTTCACAAAATCTCTAACAATACTGACAAACTTATTGCAACATTTAAGAGTTTATTTTATCGCAATTGCAGCACTTGCCGCGCATGCAATAAACTAATCACAAACGACCTTCATATGTATGCTGTAATAGCGTCACACGTATGTGGCCGATGCAGCTTCTCAAGAAATAAAGTAACTTACTGGGCCACGTTGGCCACATTATGCGACATAAAAAAAAAGACTGGTTAGTTGTTGGGTAAACTGTATGTGCTAAAATAACCACCAGTGATCCAGCAAACTCACTAATCCAGCACTACACAGGACCCAATGCTGCCGGATTAGTGACGGTCGACCTGTACTTTATAGAAAATTGTTTCATTTATTTTTCTTTATATGTCCTCTTAATACTATTGCTGTTTTAAACAATTATTCATTATATGCATATGAAATTTGATATCCAGTATAATTTTTAGATTAATGCATATCATGGGAATTATGTCAGATTAGATAAATTGTACATACTAATATTAAGCTAATACTAATATCATTATCAATTCATTCATCCACATGGAAATTCCTCCATGCTACTCATCCAGGAGCCTTGAACAAAGAAATAACAAAACAAAATGAATGGCTCTTGCATAATCATTTCTTTTGTCCCAGAAACAGTTTTATCAATTGTGTTACGTTTTAGTGCTTTCTTAGTAAGGCTTCTTTATCTCAATTAGCTTTTGAAAATTTATATTGATTAAATGTATCATTAAGAAAGATAATAATAGCAAATTTTTCTACCCCATGGGCCTTGCATATCTCTATCTCTACAGGGCCAAATTGATCGACAAGGCTCATCATATACTTCCTCCTATCATATTTGGGCAGAATTATAGACATTTTCGATTTAAATCCTAACTGTTAATTTAATTCTCAATCTCCCACTATTAATATCATTACTGTCAACATGTTCAATAGTATCATCTTTTGTGCCCTTAAAAGCTCTATTTCATCTACTTTAGCCCCTACTTTTTCACTTGCTTTTTTTGTCAGTAATTTCCCACTTCCTTTCCCTTCTATACCCCCATCCAGGACCTCTATTAATGGGGACAGGTAGTCATGCACCCAGATTTCCGAGTGGAAACTTTTATTATTATTATTATTAGCCATATGGTACAAGGAAGCCTGAGGCTTATGCTGCACCAGACAAAAAAAAAAAAAAAAAAAAGAAATTCCCGAGATACCATGAGAGAGAGAGAGAGAGAGAGAGAGAAGCAGAAAGGAATCATCAAGAAACAGAAGAATGATGATATCCAGCTCAGGACTCTGGGTTTGCCAAGCGCGTACCCCCCGAGGTTAAATATATCCTTTCTTCCATAAAGCTTTTAAACTGTTATAAATCTCTACATTTTCAAATTCTCAAACTATTTTGAGAATATATATATATATAACACAAAATTATACCTGGTTCCTGGGCAATGTGACGCTCTCACCTCTATTGGTGGACGAATCACCACTTGGCAGGTATATAGGTACACTGCATTCACGTAGACAGTAATTCGATGGATAAACGTGAATTAACCAACTTTGAAAGAGGGATGATAGTGGGTGCCTGATGCATGAGTCACTCTATCATGGAGATAGTACAGAAATTGCACTATCCCCTTTCGACAGTATCAAGAGTGTATTGGGAATACTCCATTTCTGGAATAACATCTCATCGCGAACAGCACTGTTGTGGGCAGCAAAAAGTGGTGGATGAAATTGGCCATCGACGTCTGTCTGTCTCACATTGTTTCAGCCAACCAGAGAGCAACAGTGGCATAAATCACTGTGAGCTTCGACAAGGGAGATGCCAGAAACATCTCCACCAAGACCATCAGGTGATCATTAGCTGCAGTAGGTTATGGGAGCTGCTGACCCACCAGAGTCCCATTGCTAACACCACAACACAGGACCCTACGCCTCAACTGGGCGAAAAAACATCAGCACTGGACCTTGGATGATTGGAGATGGATCTCCTGGTCTGATGAGTCCCATTTGCCATTATTTTGAGCGGTTGGGAGGGTATGTCTGGTGGAAACTGCACGAAGCTATCCACCTGCCATGTGAACAATGAACTGTTCAGGCAAGTGAACGGTCAGTAATGGTTTGGGGCAAGTTCAACTGGCACAAGTTGGAACCTCTGATACGTCTAGATGCATCTCTGAATGATCCAGGTTATATGTCCATCCTTGCAGACCATCTGCATCTCTTCGTAGTCATTATGCACCTACAGGGCAATTGACTCTTCCAGCAAGACAATGCTCTTCACCACAGAGCCGTGGTTACTAGAACATGGTTTGAAGAGCATTCCACAGGTTTTACCACCATGGAATGGCCTTACATTCACCAAATGAACTTTGTGGAGCATCTTTGGGATGCTGTGGAAAAGTCTGTTCGAACTTTGGATTCTCCGCCCAGGAATGCGATGGAATTATGGACAGTGGTGCAGCAAGCATGGATGAAAATACCTGTGGAACACTTTCATGACCTAGTGGACTGAATGCCCTGCCGTGTGACTGCCTTTATCCAGACGAAAGGGGCTTACCCATTACTAGGAAGGTATCCCATGATTTCTGCTCGCTCAGAGTATTTTATATATTTTTATGTATTTTATGTTTTTTTGGCAGGAATTTTCCTTCTATCCTTCTTCTCTTCCTTTCAACTACTTAATCCCCCCCCCACGCTTTCGAAATACTGCAGTGGACATGCCTGGGCCATATAAATGCAGCCTTCGGAACATGTTTGCTTCCCCCTTTGAAGATGGTATAAGTGAAAAGCCCTCATCAAGCTTTGGGTAGTTATCTCCCTTTATACCTCCAGTTATTCACCATGCATGGATTTAAAGTTAAAGCATTCTTTCATTCTTTTGTCCTGTTATAAGATATATCTAGGCAGGTCTTCTAATACTTATTCCATCTATTTCAATTATACCGTACCTGGTTTCAGTTATTATGGCTTCCCTTTCCCAAAGAACTGAACAAACTTGAAAATCTCAGATAAGAGAATTCCTGTCTTAAAATTTCTAAAAGATCTTTATTTATAATATTTCTATTAAAAAAAAGAAAAAATCTACTTGAGATTGATTTAAAAATTTAAGTTAAAATAAGGACACAGATCACATACAAAAGAAAATTACAATGAGTTAGCATTTGTCCGATTTTACGGATATTAGTGGATCTTGATCGCATAAGTTGACTGTCCAACATGTTGTAGTATTACATTTCAAGACAATAGGATTTCCATAATTTTTAGATTGCATAATTAGTTAGACCTCTACTAATAGATTTCCAAGTGGAAACTTTCACATCCTTTCCTCCATAAAGCCTTTAAGCTGTTCTAAATCTCTACATCTTCAAATTCCCAGCTATTAGTATTACTATTAGCAATGGCCACATGGTGCAAGGAAGCCTATGGCTTATCCTGCAGCAGCCAAAAAAAAATAAATAAAATAATAATAAAAATAATAAATAATAAAAAAATAAATAATAATAATAATAATAAAATAACAAAAAAAATAATAATAATAAGAAAATAATAATAAGAAGAAAATTAAAATAATAAAATAATAGTTAATAAGAGAAAAGAAAATGGGCAACCTAAGTGTTTCCCACCTCCCGTAGGTAATTATCCAGCTGACCTTTGAATTTCCCTAAACTGTCAGCCTCTACCACCCATGTAAGTAACGTATTCCAGTTATTTATAACTTGCTGGCTAAAATAAAACTTCCTGCAATCCAGTCTAAACATCTCTTCTCCCCCCCCCCCCCGTAACTTGAAATTGTGGCTCCTGGTTCTAGAATCATTTATAACCATGAAAATTTTATCCTCATTCGATTTTTGCTTATGCCTCTCAAAGCCTTAAACACCTCAATCAAGTCTCCTCTAAGGTGCCTAGTTTCCAAGCTCTGCAACCCACATATTCAAGTCTTTCCTCATATGAACACCCTTTTGCCGATCTCATCAGGCGAGTTACCCGTCTCTGGACCCATTCAAGAAGAACAATGTCTTTCTTTAGGTGCAGTCTCCATACCTGAATACAAGTTTGGTCTAACAATAGCCTTATACAATGGGATTATGATGTCCTTAGCTCTACTAGCAGTTTTATTGTTATTGTTCAATACATCATCGATAGGACACCATGGGCCTTCCTGGAAACTTGTCTACAATGCTCAGAGAACTTAAAAGTCTGACTGTTTCGTAACACCCAAGTCCCTTTCCTCCACTACTGGCTTTAGTTCAACTCTGCCAATTGTATGAGTTATTTTGGAGTTACTGTTCCCCAGGTGAAATACCTTACACTTTCCTGGATTAAAGCATAGCTGCCATTTTTCTGACCATCCTTGTAGTCTATCTAGGTCATTCTGAAGAAGCTCTGCTTGGCGGCGATCATTAACTACTCTACCAATCTTTATATCATCTGCAAATTTAGACATCTGGCCCTCTATCACTTGACCAATGTCATTTATGAAAATCAAAAACAACAGTGTGTGTGTTCCTAATACTGATCCTTGGGGAACCCCATCTCAACCCAATCTGAGGAATAACCATTTATCACAACCCTCTGCCTCCTGCTCTGAAGCCATCCAGCTATCCATCTAAGGATTTTCCCTGTGATTCCAACCTGTTCCAGCTTAGAAAGTAACCGCTCATGTGAGACTGAGTCAAATGCTTTGCTGAAATCCAAATAAACAACGTTGAAATTATTCCCAAAGTCCAGCTCTATCAAAATAGCTAACCAGATTAGTTAAACATGATTTTCCCTTTACAAAACTGATGAGGCCATGCTGAGTATCCTTCAGAATTCCATTTCTATCTAAATTATCCTGAGTTCCAACTTTGATCATTTGTCTCCATGATTTTTCCTACTACCAAAGTTAGACTGACCACCCAGTAATTTCCCACTACACTCCTAGAACTGCCTTTTTATATTGGAAATACATTGGCACTTTTCCAATCCAACGGAATCACTCCTGAGTTCAGTGATGCTCACATAATTTGCCTCAATGGTTCATTGTACTCACTTGCCGCATCCCTTAAGATTATAGGGTATATGCCGTCAACCCCAGAATCTTCACTGGCCTGTAGACCTGAAAGGTTTTTTATTAAATAAACATGTGAGATTTCAACATCATTCATTACATTTTTTGCAACTTCACTCCCATAATTTCTCATTGACATAAAGGGTTTTTCTTCTGTAAATATCAATGCAAAGTAACTGTTGAGTTCATTTGCAACTTCAGCTGTGGTATCTAATACTATCCCATGTCCATTACATAAGAGTCCAGTCTGGTTTGTTCTTCTCTTCTTTGCATTTATATATGTGAATAATTCCTTGTCCCCCACCCTCTTTGCCAGCAATTTCTCATAATCTTTGCCAGCCTAACCTTTTCTGTGTCTCTATTACAGATCAATGTAATAACAATGTAGCTGTTATACGCTTCTGTATTTTTTATTGCTCTGTAAATTTTTCCATGCTGTCTTTTTCTGCTCAAGTCATCTGGCAACTTCATTATTCATCCAACTTGGAATCCTCCTCGTGGAGTATTTTTTTAATGGTATATATGCATTCAAGGCTTCTGTGATTAATGTTTTAAAGGTATACCATAGTTCAGTTTGGAGGCTTGAAGTGGTGAAACCCATGTTTAGTCTCTAGAGCAAAGTTTCCGGCATCCCCCTCCCCCCATACTTCTCCTTCAACCCATGCACGGTACTGTTTTTTTTGTGAGATGAAAATATGCAAGATTTTGTGATGGGAATATCCATGATTGCCTGAAATTTATTAGAAATGCCATAGTGTGGTGGGGAGGAGCCCATAACAGTTCCAAGAAAACTCTCATGAGCTTTTACAGGTCTGAGTTTGCTTTCTATCAGGACTGGAATTAAACACAGGCCTTTTTCGTGTGGCATAGAAAAATGGTAGTCAGCATACACTGAGAGGTATGAAGGGAACAAAGGATATGAGGTAATAGGTGGGATGGGAGTGAACATTTTGGAAAGCAATATGAAGTCAACTGACACGGATGGATATATATATATATATATATATATATATATATATAAATGGAAGAGGAACCAAACTGGTAGGAAACTGAGTGAAGGAGAGAGAGAGAAAAGAAAAGATAAAAATAACACAAGATGTATTAAAAGGCTTGATTATTTGGGAAGGTTAACAGGGATGGTTCAAGCAGTGGTCAACAGAAATGTGGGGAAATATGCAGCCGGCCAGGAGTAGGATTTTAAATTTGCAACTTGATAAAAAAAAAATATATATATATATATATATATATATATCACTATATTATACAGTTGAATACTCTACATCCCAATATTGCAACATACTATGTACAGAGAGGTCCATTGCAAAATTTCACTGATGGCTCATCCCACCTGATGAATATCAAGTTAGGTGTGTGTGTGTGTGTGTGGTGGGGGATCATGGTACTTCATTACTCCTGCCCCTGTATTATTACTCCACTGATATTGTCTAGATCAATGGAGAAGTAATATAATTTTCTCATTTCAGATTTTTATTTCTGAGAAACAGATAAATAGCTACTGTACTTTATAAGGAAACAGAGACATTAGCTGGCAGAATTTTATTTTGTGTAAACATTTGTTTGTAAAGAAAATTAGCAAAGAGATCGGTAATTTTTATCATGTTTTTTTGAGTTGGGCTGGATTATTTCAGACCTGTGCAAAGGCAAGTAAAGCCATGAATGTAGCTGTGTTCTGTCTTCAAATAGCAGATATTCTAAATTTGGTTTGTAGGGTGAAAAACACACTGTCTAATGGAGGATTCTATTATCTCTGTCTGGGACTAATTCAACAGTGTCTGCTGAGTCAAATGCATAAAGTCTTTAGATTATTTAATTAAATATACCCATTTCAACAATTTCCATTCCTGAGGAAGTTATTCCAAGGTCTGCTTCATTGTTCTCAATTAACTTAACTGAGAACAATGAAGAACAATTTAATGGTATAAGTTCTCACATGAACTTACACCATTAAATCTTTTAACTCTTGCTTCTAAGACAGATGCCTCAGCTGTCATGATCTCATCCTAGCATTGATAAACAGCCAACTTAGCATGACATTTTTGAATAATAATAATAATAACAACCAGATATAACTAACCACTCCATTCACTTGGCACCAGTACCCATCACAGGGAGGGAAAAAAATCCCAGGAAAAAAATACTAAGTACTATAGGTTCTGATACCTTTCGTGTTTGGGGTTTTCATAAAAAAAAAGTTGTATTCACTCTCTGTGAGATATCTACCAAGTTAATAGAGGCCGTGTAGCACCTCAATCCATCGTAATTTCCTTTCCTGAAGTTATAACCCATTCCTTTGCCTTTCTAGTGTGCTACTGTACTCCCCCTCCTGACCAATCGGCTAAGGATATCCGTAGCCAAGTGGTCAGGAGCGGGAGTGCAGTAGCACACGCTCTTTGAGTAGACTGGGCTTCAAGCCCCTGACTGCTAAATACGGTCGATCTGCCAACCCGCTGTGGACCAGCATGGCAGATTATGGTCCATTTCCCCTCAGCATGGATTGTTGAGGAGGCTTACATCCTGCAGTAGGTTGATAATGGCTGCAGTTTACTTTTTTTTACCTTTGCATTTAACTACTACAGCCTCTCTCTCTTCATCGTCCCTGTAGAACTCCATGGTCACTTCCTGGTTCCTGTACTGTCAGTCCTATTTTGTCATCTGGTTCATGGGTGATGATGATGAGGCCTAGAGTATTGTTTTCCCTGGTACTTTCCCTCATATGTTGATACAAATAGCAATCATCTAGTTGATTTAAAAATTTATCCCCATGTGGAGTTTCCCTCCCATTTGCTCCAATCAATTAGAGACAAATTAAAATCACTCATAATAAGACATTCACGCTACTTGCCCATTCCATTTGCATATAGAGGGTCTTATCATAATCTTCACAGGGCACCTCCGTAGCCAGGTGGGCAGGAGCAGCAGTGCATAGCACATGCTTCTTGATTAGACCGGGGTTCGAGCCCGTGACCACCAAATACGGAGGATGCGGAAAGGTTAAGGAATGACCACCGCATATCCCCGGAGCAATATGGCCTTAGTTGCTAATGCTCCTAAAAAAAAACCAAACCAAAAAATAATCTTCACAATCACCTGACCTGTAGATTATTTCCACTCTCATTATACCTTTGCTTCCAACTATCTCACACCATACAGATTCTATATTATCATGCAAAACATCTGAATGAGGGAAGGCTTTCGTTGCACTCAGGCTACTTTTGATAAGAAGCATGACCCCACCACCCCTTCTATCTTGCCTATCCTTCCTAAATACATTATACATACCGTACTGAAACTCGTCATCCCCTATCCCTGGGTGGCACCACGTTTCTGTAAGTCCTATTATGTCCGTGTTACTTTTCCTAACCAGCAGTTCGAATTCACTCATTTTATTGACGACACTTCTGACATTACTGTACAAACAATTAGGACTTAAAAAGTGTTCTTCTATAGTTGGCTATCCTGACACACCTCATAAAGTTATTTAAGCTCACTTCCCTGGTATTAGCTGCCTGCTCATTTGAAACATTTCTGCCTTCAGAACATCTTGATAATATGTTCTGTTGTGGTAACAAACAAGAACACTTGAGGTATGTGCAAGCATTGATTTGACCAGTATTATCAGATAAATGCATATCTATATTACCCTTGTTCCCCTCCCCCCAAACTAGCAGTTTCTCTGAACCTTTAATGTATCAATAATACTCACAAAAACTCTTGCACCACCTTTGTTTAAATGTATCTACAAACAGATTCCTTCTACCTACAAGTGTGGGCCAAGCTGATAGAAATTTTCCCCCAAAAGCCTTGCAGAGTCCTTCAAGTCTTGAGCATATAATCCCTCCTGTCATGTCTGGGCAGAATTGCAGACACATAGACATTGTGACCTACCTCAAAGCATTTCTTCAGTCCTGTATTTGGCCTATATGGTCCTATATTTGTCTAACAAATCGTCAGATCGTATATGCTTAATGTCATTAGTCCCCACTTGAATAATAACATTCTCTTTACCCTCCCTTAAAATCTGACAATCTGTTGGTGACATTATTAATAGTTACTCCTGGCAGACATACCTTGGTTCTAGTCCACCTATCCTTATTACAAAAAATATTTCCCTTTTCCCTGACAGTGGAATCCCCTAATAAAAATAAGTCCTTTCGAACCAGAGTAGATTGCACCTGGTTATTCTGTTCTGAGGCCCAAATCGAGAGTGCGTCACTTGGTATGTTGCTAGAATCTTGAGTCCCTGATGAGCTCCCAATTACATTATTCTCCAGGGCAAGCACCCGTATTTTCAGTGACTCAAATTGTTCTGGCAATGCACCAAATTGTAACTTAAGTTCGGTGCACTTCTTAGAACAGTGACAAAGAAAAGAATCTCCAAATGAGCTAGGGTTATCTACTAGGTCGACCGTGGAATACATGGCACAAGTTCTGCTCGGGATAAAATCATGACTCACCTGCAAATCGTCATCGGCTGTTTCCAGTGAGTCTTGGTACCTTCTGACGAAGTGTTCAAGGTGGATCTTGTAATAACCATTATAAAATTGACTAATTATTAATAAAAGACTCTTTCAAATAATTATATTTATAATATTAAAAAAATCAAACTATTACAGGAAAAGAAAAAAAACTTATAAAAATAAGCTTTACAATATACCAAATAACCTCCGAAATCCTGCTCTACTTCTGTAATCCCTTCTTATCTGTACTTCTGTACTGTATCTAGAAGAGCTATAATAGGCACGTCTGCTCACCACGAATGCCAACAGTAGAATATTAGTGAAATACAAGGTTGACAGAATTTTCCTTCTGTCCTCCTTATCTTTCTTTTGCCTAGTTATACATCCCCCCGCACATTTGAAATTAGCATTAGCATTAGCATTAGCATTAGCATTAGTAGAGGCATATGATGCAAGAAAGCAAGCTTATTCAGCATCAGCCAAAAAAAAAAAAAAAAAAAAAAAAACCACTCCCATTTCACCCCTCCGTTCGTTCGAAATACCTGTCCAGTTGAGCTTTAAATTTGTTTAGGCTATCAACTTCAACAACAAGTGATGGAAGTCGGTTCCACCAACCAACCACCCGCTGGCCAAAGGCAAATTTCCGCACATCTATCCGACATCCGTCCTTCCGCAATTTGAATTTATGCCCTCTGAGGTGATTATTCTGAGCAAGATGAAGAATCCCATTGGCATTGAGCATGCTCAAACCATTCAAAGCCTTATACACCTCTATCAGATCACCTCGCCGGTGCCTAGTCTCCAGACTCTGTAATTTGCAAAACTTAAGCCTTTCTTCGTAAGAGCAACCCTTTGTTCCATTCACTAATCTTGTTGCCCTTCTCTGTACCCGTTCCAGCAGCTCTACATCCTTCCTGAAATGAGGCCTCCAGACCTGTATACAGTACTCAAGGTGTGGCCTGACCATTGCCTTATACAAGGGAATAATCACATCCTTATCCCTGCTAGAAAAATTCCTGTATATCATTGACAAGACACCATGAGCTACTCTTGCAGCCCGTCTGCACTGCTCAGAGAACTTCATATCTGCCTGCACAATTACCCCCAGGTCCTTTTCATTCTCCACCACTGTCAGTGTAGTACCACAGAGTTGATACGTTGCTCTGGGGTTACTGTTTCCCATATGTAGTACTTTACATTTGTCAATGTTAAACTTCATTTGCCACCTCTCAGCCCATCTGTTCAACCTTTCCAGATCCTGTTGCAGCAGCATAGCATCAGTAGTGTCCTTAACGACCCTGCCAACCTTTGTATCATCTGCAAACTTGGACATTAAACTTGATATACCATCATCAATATCATTCATAAACACCGAAAACAACAACGGACCCAACACTGAACCTTGAGGAACTCCACTAATAACATTAGTCCACGTTGAGCAGTGTCCATTGATTACCACTCTCTGTCTTCTGCCACTCAACCATCCCCTTATCCATAGCAGCAATTTGCCTCCAATACCACTCTGCTCCAATTTGTGCAGCAGTCTTCCATGTGCAACAGTATCAAAAGCCTTTCTAAGATCCAAATATATAATATCAAAGTTATTCCTTGCATCCAGTTCTTTTGTGACTACATCATAGTATCCAATCAAATTGGTCAGGCAAGACCTGCCCTTAACAAAACCATGCTGCGTCTGAGCTATAACTGAATTCTTGTCTAGATGATCCTGCAGTGCTTCTTTAACCAGTGCCTCCATTAATTTACCTGGAACAGAAGTTAAACTAACAGGTCTATAATTACTTGTGTCAGCCTTTGATCCTCCTTTGTGAATTGGGGTTACATTTGCACATCTCCAGTCTATGGGTACCTCCCCTGAGTCCAAAGAAGCTCTCATAATTATGGCTAGGGGTTTGCATACTTCCTTTGCTGCCTCCTTTAATATAACTGGATAGATCCCATCCACCCCAGGTGCCTTTTTTATGTTTATCCTCAACAATCTCTCCTCCACTTTCCTCTCAGTTATTACAAAATCATCCAGCTCACTGCCCATGTTTACTTTACCTACATCATTCTCCTTCCTGAATAACTCCTCATGCGTGAATGTAGATGCAAAATACTCGTTTAGATTGTTAGCCATCTGAGCAGGATCCTCAACCGTTGAACCATCAATATCCAGTGGACCAATCTGATTCATTCCTTTCCTTCTCGAGTTCAAATATGTAAAGAACTCTTTTCTGTTTTTCTTTGCATCCTTTGCCAAGGATTTTTCGTAGTCTGCCTTTGCCTGCCTAATCTCCTTTGTGACTTGGTTACAGACCAACTTATATCTATCATAGGCTTCCATGTCACCCATTAATTTGTATGTATCCCATGCATTTTTCTTCTCTGCCACATGTCTCATTAGTTCATCTGACAACCATTTAGGCCTAAACCTTGAACAATATTTCTTAGTTGGTATGTAAAGCCTGGTAGCCTCCAAGATTAGTTCCTTGAATGCTTCCCATTTTGAGTTTGCTGTTGGTAACATCATCAGTTGGTCCCACTGTATAGAATTTAAATACTGTCTCAGACCATCATAGTCGCCTTTACGAAAACAAAAACCCTTCCCTTTACCTCTGATGGTAGTTACCTCCTTGAGTAAATCCCACTTCAACACACTGTGATCACTGCCACCTAGTGGTTCATTTATCTGCAGATTCTTAATGCATGAAGAATCACTACTGATAATCAGATCAAGAGTATTGCTCCCTCTTGTTGCCTCACGAACATGCTGATGTAGAAAACAATCATCCAATAAATCCACAAAAGCCTTGCTAGTGTGCGAGTGACCAACCCACAAATTCCAGTCAATATCTGGGAAATTAAAATCCCCCATTATAAGACTCTCTGATTTACTGGCCCACTCTATTTCCCTGTACAATATCTTATTATACTCATCAGAGTCATTAGGCCTATAGCACACTCCTACTCTCAATTTTGAATTCCCTATGCTTATGTCACACCAAACTGACTCGACACTGCCCTGTCCATCGATGTCGACTGGCTTCACTTCCTTGGACTTTATGTGTTTCTTAATTAATAGCATAACCCCTCCTCCCCTCCTGTCCTGTCTATCTTTTCTATACACATTGTATTCCCCAAATTCCAGTTCCGCATTACTTATATCTGTGTGACACCACGTCTCTGATATCCCAACAATATCTGCCTTTGATGTTTTGAGCAATACCTCAAATTCATCAAATTTATTTACCAAACTCCTAGCATTGGTGTACACACAGGTATACATGCACCTGTTTCTATTCTTAGCTACCCTAACACAACCCATGTGTTTACTTGTACCGCAATGACTACCAGCAGTCTCTGAAATATCCGGTATCTTGTTTTTCAGGCTTCTGCTCATTTCAATAGAAGCAGTGCAAGAATCACTTCCACCTCTGCCAGTGGCTACTGTTAATCTATTAGTCCTTGTATCCCCCCCAACTAGCAGTTTTCCGACCCACCTAACACTGCCTCGACAGCATCAGCAAAAATTCTTGCACCCTTTCTATTTAAGTGTATCCCATCCCTGTAGAAGCAATCTCTCCTGTTAACAAGTACAGTCCAGGCTGAAAAAAATTCTACCCCTTGAGCCTTGCACAATCCCTCCAGGGCCGAATTGATCGACAAGGCTCTCATCATATACTCCCTCCTATCGTGTCTGGGCAGAATTGCAGACACTCTCAAGTTCAACCCTAATTCACGGCTTTTTTTCAACAGTGACCTGTACTTGCTAAGTAGTTCCGCCGGTCTCCTACTCTTAATATCATTAGTGCCAACGTGTACAACTATATCACCTTTTGTGCCCTTAAAAGATGATATCCGCTCTACAACGTCATCAACCTTTGCCCCTGGCAGACATACCCTGGTCCTATTCCACCTATCCTTTTTACAAAGCATGTTCCCCGTTTCCCTGACAATAGAGTCACCAACAACTACTAGTTCCTGTGGGACCAGCGCATTCTGCCTAGGGGGCTGCCTCTGTGTTGCCTGATGACCAAGTGCAAGCTCTGGCGTTGATGTGGGCAGCTGAGAGCTTGATGGGCCCCTCAATTTATTTCCTTCGAGGGCATCCACCCTGTCCTTCAAGCTCTCATAAAGGCCCATAACAACGCTGAGTTGTCGCCTGATTTCCTTGCACTCCTTACATCGTGCACACACAAAGACATCCCCCTTGGCAGTATCATGTCCCGTACCCGACTGCTCCGCAAACATCAAGCAAACAGTGCATTTTAATAGACTGTGATTCAGAGGGCAACTGCCCCCCTCAGTTCTCCCCTGAACCACAGCACTCCTATTAGCTTGAGCCTTTTGCTTTGCTGCTCTGGTCAGAGTCATGATTCCGATTTAATTCTATAAAATTCAAAACAAAAATTAAATCCTTAAGTTATATCCCAAAACAGTTATGTTATATATATTTTTTTCGGTATCTAGTGTTTTCTACGAGTTCCCTTTATACAACTTCCGTATCACGTGTACCACTATAGTTATGTATTAATTATTTGTTACGATTAAGTAGTTATTTATATATATATATAGAGTTAAAAGTACAATTTAATTGACAATAAAGTTTATCAAGATTAATAGATTTACTGATTAATTGACAATATTATATTATGCACTATACTAAGCTTATGCTATCGTGTAAAAATGGCGGGAAATTCACGAACGGTATTTCTACGGACTCGTAAGTATTGATTAGCTTCCAAATCTCGCTATCTCAATTTAGAATAAACTAAGGATCCTGACTAGTCTATAATCTACTTATAGAAGATAATTTGATATAACAATTGGTTAATAAATCGACTAAATTTGGTTAAAAAAAAAAGACCTCTCGTTAAATTTGTGACACGTGGATTTGATACCGTTACCGATACTAAGTAATATCTACAAAATCTCTGTCTAAGTTAAACTTTAAACTAAGTATCGTAACTAGGAATATAAAGCTACTCTAGAAAATAAGTTAATATGACAATTTAAACTAATAAAGCAGAAAATAAATCAGGAAAAACTTCTCTGTTTTCAAGAGCTTTAAGGAGCAATGTCCGCACAGGCTAACCTCGCACCCAGACTGAAATAGTGCAATGGAACGTTCCTGGGTCATATAAATACAGCCTTTGACACATGCTCGTTTTCACTTTGAAGATGTATAAGCAAAAAGTCCTCATCAAGCTTTGTTTAGTTATCTCTCTTTATGCCTCCAGTTATTCGCCAAGAATGGTTTTAAGGTTTTCAAAACATTCTTTCATTCCTTTATTTAGTTGCGTAGTTCATCTTCGAAGGGTTTGTAACACACTCTTGACAGGTCTTCCAATACTAATTCCATCTATACTAATTATACTGTACCTGGATGCAGTAATTATGGGTTCTCTTTCCTGTAGAACTGAACAAAATTTGAAAATCTCACGTAAGAGAATTCCTATCTTCAAATTTCTAAAATATCTATATTTATAATATATCTATTAAACAAAAAAAATCTGCTTGAAATTAGTATTAGTATTAATAATGGCCATATGGTGCAAGGAAACCAAAGGCTTATGCTGCACAGCCAAAAAAAAAAAAAAAAAAGGAGTAAAATAGTAATGATGATAGTAAAATAAAATTAAATAAAATATTAATAAATAATAAAACAAAGGCGCATTAGCATTAGTAGAGGCATTTGATGCAAGAAAGCAAGCTTATGCAGCATCAGCCAAAAAAAAAAAAAAACCACTTCCACTTCACCCCTCTGTTCGTTCAAAATACCTGTCCAGCTGAGCCTTAAACTTATTTAGGCTATCAACTTCCACGACAAGGGATGTAAGTCTGTTCCACCAACCAACCACCCGCTGGCTAAAGGCAAATTTCCGCACGTCTATCCTACATCTGTCTTTTCTCAATTTGAATTTATGCCCTCTCAGGTGATTATTCTGAGCTAGAGGAAGAATCCCATCAGCATTGAGCATGCTTAAACCATTCAAGGCTTTATACACCTCTATCATATCACCTCGCTGGTGCCTAGTCTCCAGACACTGTAATTTGCAAAACTTAAGCCTTTCTTCGTAAGAGCAACCCTTTGTTCCATTCACTAATCTTGTTGCCCTTCTCTGTACTCGTTCCAGCAGCTCTACATCCTTCTTGAAATGAGGCCTCCAGACCTGTATACAGTACTCTAGGTGTGGCCTAACCATTGCCTTATACAAGGGAATAATCACCTCCTTATCCCTGCTAGAAAAATTCCTATATATCATTGACAATACACCATGAGCTACTCTTGCAGCCTGTCTGCACTGCTCAGAGAACTTCATATCTGCCTGCACAACCACCCCAGGTCCCTTTCATTCTCTACCACTGTCAGTGTAGTACCACAGAATTGATACGTTGCTCTGGGGTTGCTGTTCCCATGTGTAGTACTTTACATTTGTCAATGTTAAACTTCATTTGCCACCTCTCAGCCCATCTGCTCAACCTTTCCAGATCCTGTTGCAGCAGCATAGTGTCAGTAGTGTCCTTGACAACCCTGCCTACCTTTGTATCGTCTGCAAACTTCGACATTAAGCTTGATATACCATCATCAATATCATTTATGAATACAGAAAACAATAATGGACCCAACACTGAGCCCTGAGGGACTCCACTAATAACATTAGTCCACGACGAGCAGTGTCCATTGATTACCACTCTCTGTCTTCTCCCCCTCAGCCACCCCTTTATCCACAGCAGCAATTTGCCTCCAATGTCACACTGCTCCAATTTGTGCAGCAGTCTTCCATGTGCAACAGTATCAAAAGCCTTTCTAAGATCCAAGTATATAATATCAAAGTTATTCCCTGCATCCAGTTCCTTTGTGACTGCATCATAGTATCCAATCAAATTGGTCAGGCAAAACTTCCCCTTAACAAAACCATGCTGTGTCCGAGCTATAACTGAAGTCTTGTCTAAATGATCCTGCAGTGCTTCTTTAACTAGTGCCTCCATTAATTTTCCTGGAACAGAAGTTAAACTCACAGGTCTATAATTACTTGTGTCAGCCTTTGATCCTCCTTTGTGAATTGGGGTCACATTTGCACATCTCCAGTCTATGGGTACCTCTCCTGAGTCCACGGAAGCTCATAATTATGGCTAAGGTTTGCTTACTTCCTCTGCTGCCTCCTTTAATATAACTGGATAGATCCCATCCACCCCTGGTGCCTTTCTTGTGTTTATCTTCAACAATTTCTCCTCCACTTTACTCTCAGTTATTACAAGATTCTCTAGCTTACTGCTAAAGTTGAATACACCTCTGGCTTTCCCCTCGCTAAATAACTCCTCATGTGTGAATGTCGATGCAAAATATTCATTTAGTTTGTTAGCTACCTGAGCAGGATCATCAACAGTTGACCCATCGATATCAAGTGGACCAATCTGATTCATCCCCTTCCTTCTAGACTTTACATAAGTAAAGAACTCTTTGCTGTTTTTCTTTGCATCCCTTGCCAAAGATTTCTCGTAATCTGCCTTCACCTGCCTAACCTCCTTTGTAACTTGGTTACAGATCAACTTGTATCTATCATAGGCTTCTGTGTCATGTGTTAATTTGTATGTATCCCATGCATGTTTCTTCTCTGCCATATGCCTCATCAGTTCATCTGACATCCATTTAGGCCTGAACCTTGAACAATATTTCTTAGTTGGTATGTAAAGCCTAGTAGCTTCCAAGATAAGTTCTTTGAATGCTTCCCATTTTGCATTTGCTGTTGGTAACATCATCAGTTGGTCCCACTGTATAGAATTTAAATACTGTCTCAGTCCATCGTAGTCGCCTTTACGAAAGCAATAACCCTTTACTTTACCCCTAATGGTAGTTACCTCTTTGAGTAAATCCCACTTCAGCACACTGTGATCACTGCCACCTAGTGGTTCATTTATCTGCAGATTCTTAATGCATGAAGAATCACTGCTGATAATCAAATCAAGAGTATTCCTCCGTCTAGTTGCCTCCCTAAATGATTGTAGAAAACAATCATCCAATAAATCCACAAAAGCCTTGCTAGTGTGAGTGACCAGCCCCCAAATTCCAGTAAATATCTGGGAAATTAAAATCTCCTATTATAAGACTCTCTGATTTACTGGCCCACTCTATTTCCCTGTACCGTTTCGTATTATACTCATCAGAGTCATTAGGCCTATAGCACACTCCTACTCTCAATTTTGATCTCCCAATGCTTATGTCACACCAAACTGACTCGACACTGCACTGTCCAGCGATGTCCACTGGCTTCACTTCCTTGGATTTTATGTATTTCTTAACTAATAGCATAACCCCCTCCTCCCTTCCTATCCAGTCTATCCTTTCTGTAGACGTTGTACTCCCCAAATTCCAGTTCTGCATTCCTTATATCTGTGTGACACCACGTCTCTGATATCCCAACAATATCTGCCTTTGATGTTTTTAGCAATACCTCAAATTCATCAAATTTATTTACTAAACTCCTAGCATTGGTGTAAATGCAAGTATACATGCACCTATTTCTATTCTTAGCTACCCTAACACAACCCATGTGTTTACTTGTACCGCAATGACTCCCAGCTGTCTCTGAAATATCCTGCATCTTGTTTTTCAGGCTTCTGTTCATTCCAATAGAAGCAGTGCAAGAATCTCTTTCACCTCTGCCAGTGGCTACTGTTAATCTATTCGTCTTTGTCTCCCCCCAAGCTAGCAGTTTTCCGACCCACCTAACACTGCCTCGATAGCATCAGCAAATATTCTTGCACCCTTTCTATTTAAGTGTATCCCATCCCTGTAGAAGCAATCTCTCCTGTTATCAAGTACAGTCCAGGCTGAAAAAAATTCTACCCCTTGAGCCTTGCACAATCTTTCCAGGGCCGAATTGATCGACAAGGCTCTCATCATATACTCCCTCCAATCGTGTCTGGGCAGAATTGCAGACAATTTCAAATTCAACCCTATTTCACGGCTTTTTTTCAACAGTGACCTGTACTTGTTAAGCATAGACCACCTATGCATAGACCTAAATAGACCACCTCTGCATTTCCCTCCACCCATTGGTAACTACCATGACGATTAGACCTGTGAAGCAAAGATCACAGACTAGCGAGAGTGCTGTGATTCGGGGGAGAAATGAAGGGGGCAATCTTCCAACACATCACAGTCACAAAAAATGTGCGAAATGTGAAATGTTTGCTGAACTTTCTAAAATGGAACATGATCTAGACAAGGAGGATGTCTTTGTGTGTTCTAGATGCCTAGAGTGTCAAGAAATTAGGCACCAACTCAGTGTTTTGATGGGCATCTATGAGAGCTTGAGGTGTAGGGTACCATAAAGTACCCTACACCTCAAGCTCTCATAAATGAGGCACCATAAAGCTCTCAGCTGCCCACCTCAATGGCAGAGCTCACTCCTGTGCATCAGGCAACAGAGAGGCAATCACCAAGGCAGAATGTGCTGATCTCAAAGGAACTAGATATTTTTGGTGACTCTATTTTCAGGGAGATGGAGAATATACTATGCAAAAAGGACAGGTGGAACAGGATCAGGATATATCTGCCAGGTCCAAAAATTGATGACGTTGTTGAGCAGATATCTTTTAAGGGAACAAAATGTCATATTGTTGTAACTAATGTTGGAACTAATGACATTAAGAGGAAGAGATCTGCAGATTTACTCAACAAGTACAGGTTGTTGTTGTTGTACATTAAGAGGAAGAGATCTGCAGATTTACTCAACAAGTACAGGTCAATGTTGACAAAAAGTTGAAAGTTAGGTTTGAATGTGAAAATGTCTGCAATTCTGCACAGACAAGATAGGAGGGAGTATATGATGAGAGCCTTGTTGATCAATTCGGCCCTGGAGAGATTGTGTAAGGCTCAAGGGGTAGATTTTTTTCAGCCTGGTCTGTGCTTGTTGACAGGAGAGCCTGCTTCTACAGGAATGGGGTACACTTAAATATAAAGGGTGCAAGAATATTTCCTGATGCTATCGAGGCAGTGTTAGGTGGGTCGGAAAACTGCTAGCTTGGGGGATACACACTAAAAGGTTAATAGTGGCCGCAGGCATAGACAAAAGTAATTCTTGCACTGCTTCTATTAGAATCAGCAGCAGCCTGGAAAGAAAGTCAATGGAGATTTCCAGGACTGCTGGGAGTCATAGTGGAACAAATAAATACCTGGGATGTGTTAGGGTAAATAAGAGTAGAAATAGGTGCATGTATACTTGCATATACAGCAATGCTAGGAGTATAGTTAATAAATTTGATGAGCTTGAAGTGCTAGTCAAGACATCAAAGGCAGATATTCTTGGGATATCAGAAACGTGGTGTCACACAGACATAAGCAATGCAGAATTGAATTTCGGGGAGTACAATGTGTATAGAAAGAATAGACGGGACAGGAAGGGAGGAGGAGTTATGCTGTTAGTTAAGAAACACATAAAATCTAAGGAAGTGCATCCAACTGATGTTGGTGGACAGTGCAATGTTGAATCTGTTTGGTGTGACATAAGCACTGGGAAAGGGAAAATGAGGGTAGATGTGTGCGTTATAAGCCTAATGAAACCCAGATATTCGAAGAGTTTCCTCATATGGACGCCCTTTTGCGGATCTCACCAGGCGAGTTACCCATCTTTGAACCTTTTCAAGAAGCTGAATGTCTTTTTTTTAGGCATAGTCTCCACAACTGAACATAGTATTCCAAGTGTGGTCTAACAATAGCCTTATATAATGGGATTTTGACATCCTTATCTCTACTAGCAAATGTTCGATAAATCATCGATAGGACACCATGGTCTTCTTTGAAACCTGTCTACAATGCTCGGAGAACTTCATGTCTGACCGTATCATAACTCCCAAGCCCCTTTCTTCAACTACTGACTTTAGTTCAAGTGAATAAGTTATTCTGAGGTTCGCTAGATATAAGACCTTGAACTTTTCCTGGATTAAAGCAAAGCTGCTACTTTTCTGACCATCCCTGAATTCTAACTAGGTCACTCTGAAGAAGCTCTGCCTGGCATTGATCACTAACTACTGTACCGATCTTTACATCATCTGTAGATTCAGACATCATGCCCTCTCAATCCCTTCATCATTGTTATTTAAGAAAATCAAAAACAATAATGGTCCCAATACTGATCTTTGGGAAACACCACTTCTTATATTAACCCAATCTGATAAATAACCATTTATCACGACACTCTTCCTCCTTCTCTGAAGCCATTCTGCTATCCATCTAAGGATTTTCCCTATGATTCCAACCTGTTCCAGTTTATAGATGAACCGCTGATGTTTGAGGATTGAGTCAAATTCTTTGCTGAAATCTAAATAAACAATGTTTAAATTATTCTCTAAATCCAGCTCATTAGTGATCCTGTCAAAATAGCCAACCAGATTTGTTAAACATGATTTTCACTTTACAAAACCATGCTATCTATCCTTCAGAATTCTATCTAAATGAACTTGGATTCCACCCTGATCATTGTCTCCATGATTTTTCTTACTACCGAAGTTAGACTGACCGGTCGGTAATTTCCCACTACACTCCTAGCACTGCCTTTATATATTCACAATACATTGGCACTTTTCCAATCCAGTGGAATATTTCCTTCATCCAGTGATGCTCTCATAATTAGCCTTAATGATTCAATGGACACTTGCCGCCTCTCTTAAAATTATAGGGTATATGCCATCAACCCCAGAAGCCTTACTCGCCTGTAGGCTTGTAAGGTTTTGCATTAAATTGTCATGTGTAATTGCATATTTTTCAAATTCACTCCCATAATTTCTTATTGACATAAAGGGTTTTTCTTCTATAAATATCATTGCAAAGTAACTGTTAGAGTTCATCTGCAACATCAGCTGGGGTATCTTATACTATCCCATGTCCATTACATAAGGATCCAATCTGAATTGTCCTTCTCTTCTTTGCATTTATATATGTGAAGACTTCCAGCAATTTTTTATAATCTGTCTTTGCCAGCCTAACCTTTTCTGTGGCACTATTACAGATCAAAATTTCCACTTGAGATCTTAGATTGATTTAAAATTTTTTTTTTTTAATGGAGGACATAGATACTGTTTGTTTGTTATTTGGTTTTTAGGAGCATTAGCAACTAAAGCCATATTGCTCTGGAGGGAGATATGCGGTGGTAATTCCCTGACCTTTCCATATCCTCCATATTTGGTGGTCACGGGCTCGAACCCTGGTCTAATCAAGAAGCGTGTGCTACGCACTGCTGCTCCTGCTCACCTGGCTACAGAGGCGCCATATAGATACTGTACGACAAAAAATCACAATGAATTAGCATTTGTTCAATTTTATGAATATTAGCAGGTCTCAATCACACAAGTTGTGTGTCCAGCATGTCGTAGTATCAAGTTTCGAGACAAAGAATTTCTATAATGTTTTTTATATAATATATTTCTTACTTTGACAGCCTCCACAGCAGATTCTTTACCAAGCATCTCTGCTTTGGAGGATGTTTTTTTGTTCTCATGCTGGAGCATGGGCTGATGCATCAGCTGGGTAGTTGAGTGCCTGTGGGGGTCCTCTCATTTTATCTTTTGAGGGCATCAAGCCCTCTTATAATCCCATCATAATGCCGGGTTTACACTTATCCTCCTCATGCCCTTTCTAAAAAATACAGTATACACACATACAAAGCCATACTTTGTGTATATGTGTCTTCTGTCAAGCTTTGCAAAAGGAGCACACGTAACACCCATAACATAATCCTGATTTGTAAAACTGCCTTCAGAATTTTTTCCATGAACTAAAGCATAACTATTATTTCTGATACTTTGAGCGTTTTTCTTTGTTGCTGAGACATAATGTGTGAGACATAATTTTAAAACATGTAGTGTGAGACATAATTTTAAAACATGTAGTGTGAGACATAATTTTACTCTAAATGTAATTTAAAACAAAAATATGAAACTAATAGATTGAAAAGAATAACATTACACTGGTCTGCATCAATTTCCTCCCTGAAATAATTTTGACAGATTCTCTTAGGAAATATATTCAAAAACTCAGATGTGTGCTTAAGCAGTTCTCATCACCCTAAGTTTTCAATTTTGCCGTAGATTAATGACCAAAAACCAAGACCTGTAGTTGGTCATCTATTCCATCTCTTTTATCTATTTTTTTAAAACTGTTTTTATCTAGAACATTCGAGAGATTTCTACAACATTCTGGAGGTTTCTAGAGCATTCAGAAGCTTTCTGCAGCATTCTAGAATGTTCCAGAACATTTTAAAATATAGTTATGTGCAGAAGAAAGAGTCGGGATATTTCTAGAAGGTTCTAGAACTTTCAATGGAGTTCTCTCGAAACATTATATGCCTTCTATAAACCAGTATATATAGGAGTGTGTTCTAGTTCAAAAATTTCTATCTAAATGATCCTGAATTCCACCTTTGATTATTGCCTCCATTATTTTACTACTGAAGTTAGACTGACTGATCGGTAATTTCCCATTACACTCTTAGAACTGCCCTTAAATGTTGACAGACCACTTTTGGAATCTTGTATGGGAGACACCAATGGATTATAAAAGGCAAAAAAATAATAATAATAAAATAAAATAAGTTCTTTGTTATCAGAAAAACATTTTTGTAAATAGAATAAGGTTAATAGACCTGTTGTTCAATATTTAATATGTACGTAACATTTTCTTAAAATATATGAAATCTTTTTTTACTAGAAACTCAGTTTTTTTTATTTTATTCCCTTCTCCCTTAAAATTGGTTGGTGTGTTACAGCAATATGGTTGCCATAATAAATTCAGCAATCTCAAATCTACACGAATCACCCTGAATTTTAACAGGAAGTGAAAAAAAATTTTTTTTTTTTTTTTTTTTTTTCTGACCAGTGTTATTTAATAGCATTACAAAACACATCCTTTAGCTCAGCGATTTCCAAACTGGGAGGCGTGGACTAGTGCAAAAGGAGGTGCGAAAAGTTTAACAGAAATGTAATTTTCATAACATAACATATATAATTAAAAAATATATACATATAAATAAACTTGCATAACATAACATTAAATTTTATAACCTATTTTTTAAAGCATTTACCGCCACCTATCTCACTCTAACTAATTTAGTGCGTACCATGTATGACATATATAGGTAGATTGCAGAGTATAGCATTAGATGCATGGTTGAAAATATGGTTTCAGCGGTGTGCGATTGTGTTTTTTATTGTTTTTGGAATTTTTTAAGAATATTTTTTAAGAATTTAATATTAATTATTATTAATTAAAATTTTAATTTTAATTTAAATTTAATTAAATTATTATCAAATATTAATTAGTAAAATATTAGAATAAGATAGTGGGAATACAAGCAAGGGAACAAGGAGGTAGAACTCCCAAGACAAGAAAATACGATTCATCCTATTTATCATTAGGATTCACAAGTGTTATTATAGATGGCTTGGAAAAACCAATGTGTTTGTTTTGTACGAAAGTTTTGGCTGCAGATAGTATGAGACCAGGCAAATTAAAGCGACGCCTTAAAACTATGCATTCTGAATACGCTGGTAAACCCATAGAATTTTTTCGAAGAAAAGTAGATGAGTTTAACGAACAAAAGCAAACGTTCAAAAAAATAGTTTCTGTTCCATCAAATGCATTTTTAGCGTCGTACCAAGTTTCTTACAGAATCGCGAAATGTAAAAAACCACACACAATAGGAGAAACTTTAGTTTTGCCAGCAGCTATTGATATGGTTAAAATAATGTTCAGCGAATCATATGCAAAACAATTGCGACAAATACCGCTTGCTGATAATACAGTTGGCAGAAGAATCAATGATATATCTGAAGATCTTTGCGATCAGTTAGTTTCTCGACTGCATACTTCGAAATTTGCCATACAAGTAGATGAGGCAACTGATATAGCTAAAGATGCTCATTTAATTGCATATGTTCGATATGTTGCAGAAACTAATATAATGGAAGATATATTATTTTTCAACCCCATTCCTGGAAAGGCCACATACAATGAAATTTTTAATATAATTGACACTTTTTTTTGATGAGAACGACAAAGTGGAATAACTGCATTGGACTCTGTACTGATGAAGCACAGTCAATGTCAGGACACAAGGCAGGTCTTCGAGCATTAGTTAAAAAGAAAGCACCCGAAGTTATCTGGATGCACTGCATGCTTCACAGAGCAGCTCTTGTGTCAAAAAATATGAGCAAGGAACTTAACAACATTTTTACAAAAGTTATAAACTACATAAAAAACAGTTCTTTAAAAGTTTGGTTGTTTGCAAAGCTGTGTGAAGATATGGAAGCTAATTATACCTCACTTCTATAATATTGTGAAGTGCACTGGCTATCTCGTGTAAAAGTGATTCAAAGTGTGTTTGAACTCAAAGAAGAGATTGCAATTTTTCTTGATGAAAATCATAATGAAGAGGGAAATTTATTTAGGAATGATAACTTTATTGTTAAACTTGCCTGTTTGGTTGAAATTTTTGGAAAATTGAGTGTTTTGAATAAATCAATGCGAGGACCACAAATGCATTCACTGATTCAAAAAGGCAAAGTGAAAGCATTCATAAAAAAATTGGAGCTGTGGAAATCAAATTTACAAAAAAATAAGTTCAAATCTTTCCACTTTTAAATGATTTCTGTGCCAGAGTTAATATTGAAGCAAACAAAAATCTATTTATTGAACACTTGGATGGTTTGCTAATGTACGTTTCACATTATTTCGAAGATTTTGATTTTACAAAGTTCGTGTGGATACAGAATCCATTTGTCGATGAAAGATGATGAATTTGGATTGACAACTATTGAAAAGGAAAAATTGATAGAATTATCATGCGATACTTCATTGAAACAAAAATTTCAGAGTGAAACCCTACTTCAATTTCGATTGAATCGAAGTGAAGAATATAATACTTTGTCAAGCAAAGCAATGCAAGTATTGCTGCCATTCGTAACATCATATTTATGCAAAACGGGATTTTCTGCATTGGCTGCAATGAAATCAAAATGTCGAGCCCGTTTAATAGTAGAAAAAGAGCTACGAGTAGCACTCTCCTCAATGACACCTAGATTCAATAAACTTTGTGCTAATAAACAAGCACATCCATCGCATTAAAAACAAAATAATTTAGAAATGAATATATATATATATATATACTAAATAGATACGTTATAGTGTAAAGTTAATATCTTTAAAGTTTGAAAATCCATATAGCCATAGTCCTGCCATATCTCCAGTATACATGAAAACCAAAATATAAATCATATTAAGTAAATTAATAAAATAATAAAATAATAAGCCCAACACAGGAAAATTATTTTGCAAGGAACTTTGTCGAGGGCTAAACCCTTACAAAATAACCAACCCATGCTAGACTGAGCCATCGGTTTCTGTTATCATCTGCCTGTATACTAACGCCAAAATAATATAATAGTGGAAATGTGGAATAATTTAGTATAACATTAACGTAAGATTTGAGACAAATGTAAGTCTAGAATGCCAAAACAACAAGTGTCGTACCGTAATACATAACAACAATTTATAAATGATACAGGCTGGATGATATTTAGCCCGACCGATCGCTACCACATTATAAGCACAACTGAGTAATTATTAAAATTTTTGCTGAACACAATTTAGCATAAAATTTTGCAGAAAATAGCTAATAAAGCTAACCGAAGGAGAACGGAAAAATGTATAGTAGAGCAATAGTACCTCACTCCCCCTCGAATTACTCTAATAGTTCGCGAGGTATGAAAAATAAGGCAAGAGGAAAGCTAAAAGCAAAAAGAAAGAAAAGGTCAATTTATCGATAGTACATCGGATATTAACCGGGAGCGTAACTTCCCGACCCTAAAAGTAGGGATCCTGGTTAGGTAGTAAAGGCCTGTAAAAATATATCAATCGAATAAAAAGAAAAAGAAGAAAAAGAAAAAGGAAAACACGGAATGGCTAATTCCTAATAAAGTTTACTTTAAGTAGGACATAAATAATGTCAGATAAAGTCAAATTGTCAGTAATGCTAAGAGAACGAAAGACGGAACCTGTCAGATAAGGTCGGATTGTCAGTAATGCTTAGAGAACAAAAGAGGGGACATGGTAAAAACCCCGTAAGGAATCTACCAAGCATACTTTACCGTAGCCCAAGGCGGGAAAAACAAAACGCCTGCAGCAACCTCACTAGACTTATATAACTACAAAGCGTCATGCGCCACCTAAGATTTGTCAAGAATTAGCCGGTGTTTTTTGGATGAACAAAAGCATAATAGAGCCCTCTATAATAGAGAAAACAAAACCAATAATACTCAGATGTAGAAGAGAAATCCTAGTATAATATAGAATTCATTCCTACTGTAAAGAACCCATATAGGTACCACTTTTCTAAGGCGTAAGCTATATATAGCGAGTTCAAAACAGCAGTCCCTAGTATGTACATGTATATACAAAGGCTAATTAGTACACCACTCGCTATATCTATACCCTATATTAAAAAACAATAATGATTACATTAAGACCACGGCAATATCCAAAATGTATATAACAGTTTAATAAACTGCCTGCCTAATATTTTCGATAATTTCCAACTGGTTTAAATTATCGTGGTACTTTTTTAGTGCTATGGATAAAGCAGTACTCATATGTTTCAAAATGAAATTATATGGGAAACCGTTATCCAATAATTTATGCTTAAGATCGATAAGCGCATATATAACATCACTTTTATTATTACAAATATATACTCTTCTGATAGTTTGTGTCACTATAATGTTTTTAAGTATACGTACAGAGATATTAGTACCCCAACGGGTTAAGTCTATAGTTTTGAAATTGAATTCTTTGCGTTTGTCAAATAGCTTGGTAGATAGTGTATTATTATTAATCTGAATATCTATGTCCAGATATGCTACTTTAAAAGGGTCACCGTTGTTAGTGACTTCTAGAACCAACTCCTGCGGGTAGTGTTTAACCGCTTCTGTAAGAAAGCTAGTATTGTTGAACACAATTAGGTCATCAATATATCTGAACATATGGATATCTTTAACAAAGTTGTTTTCAAAATGATGCAGATATAAGTTGGCGATGAGACACGAGCTACTCGCCCCCATGGCAATGCCAGCATGCTGTATGAAAATATTACTACCATTATAAATATAGCTGTTGGAAATACAAAGATTAATCAAGTTATCCCAATAATTACGTTGGCAGGGTAAAATTTGGCTATATTCTGTAAAATAATTATTTAACACCAATTTTAGACTATCATGTGGGATGCTAGTAAATAAATTTTTGAAATCATATGTATTTATATGTTTGATGCTATTCATATTGTTCTTTATAAAGGTTAAAATAGGTCTATTGTTATTAATAATTCTGGAGGAATCTATAGCCTTGAAAATCATGCTGAGCAATTCAACTAGCTTACTATGTGGGACTTTTGAGTAGCTATTTCTACAAGATGTAATAAATCTGAAACTAATAGGCGATTTGTGAAACTTGGGAATACCATACAAATACGGAAAATTAGTATTATAGTTACTAATTTTTAACCTTTTTTGTATAGCCAGTAGCTTTTTGGTAATAGTACCAAGGTTACAGTTAGATTTAGTATATGTAGCACTGCTATGTAGTTCATTGTATAATAGTGTGGCATAGAATTTTTTGCAGATGAAACTGTAATTATTAGCGGCCTTATCTATAGTTGTTATGATAAATATATCCTGTAACTCCTTTAAATCCTTTAAATATATCCTGTAACTCCTTTAAATGTCGTTTGATATATATATATATATATATATATATATATATATATATATATATAGTAAAACCTTGTTATTATTCTGTCAATTACGTTTTTTTTTTTTTTTTCATTTTTTGTATTAATACATTTTTTACCATTTAAAAATGTGTCTGTATTATTTTATGAAATAAAGAGGGGGGGAAGGCGCCAAGATTACATTTTTTTAAAAGGGGGGGGGGTGTAGTAACAAATTTTGGAAACCACTGCTTTAGATTATGTTCCTACATGATTAAAGTCCCATTATTAAAATATGTTTATATTGATATAAATTATAGTTTATAAGCCTCATCTGATACTGGTTATATTGGTACAAAAAAATATAGAAATTTCCAAGTATCACCCATATCAGTACTATAATAATTGTGGCACCACATTCTTATCAATATACAACACAATGGCAATATAAGCTCTAACTATGGTTTCTTAAGTAATCACAAAGGCCAAGTAATGAACAAATTTACTCATTAATCAGAGAATCGCAAATAATAACCACCAATTTTATATAAAAAGTAACATTACAAAAGAAACCCAATAATTTTTCAGAAATAAATAAAGTTCTACTTGTGGCTCCTTTGTGTGTATGGGTAGCCTCATCAGCAGAATTCATATGATTTTTCAATGTTACAAAGCCACAGAGAATTACTGATTGGAGGAAAGTGTGACTCAATAAAATCAGCTTACTGTCAATAATTGTATGTAACAGATGCATTCAACATGTCCATATAATTAAGTATAGCCGAATTCTTGCATTTTTAGTACTTGAATAATAATTAGGAAAGATTTCAGGAATTTTTTGTGGGGAAATGAAAGAAAAATTTTTTGAAAAACAGGTATTAGGAGTTTTAGGTGTGTGGACAGAGAAGATGAAGAACACAAAATTACTGAAATATTGCTTGTGATGTTGTCATCCCTGCATGCCCAACTCACAGTTAAGAAAGGCCAGAATTGATACCCTCTATAAATGCCGGTCCTGAATTTCCTAGTATATGCACAAAACTTAGAAGAAACAGTGAGAAGGATCCCACTAATGCTCTGAAAAATACAGTGAAGACGAAAACTTTCTACTGCTGTTTTTTTTTTTTTTTGTTTTATGACATCATAGTTTTTACTTCTCTCATTCTCACAATACACATTAGCATTAGCATATAATGCAAGAAAGCAAGCTTATATAGCATCAGCCAAAAAAACAGAAAAAAAACCTTCCCATTTCACCCATCTATTCACTCCAATTATTTGTCTAGTTCTGCCTTGAACTTATTTAAGTTGTTGACCTCCACTACAACAGATGAAAGTTTGTTCCAACTAACAAAACAATATCAAAAGCTTTCCTGAAATCCAAGTATATAACATCAAAATTAGCTTTTGCATCCAGTTGCTTTGCGCCTCCAAACAAATTGGCCAGACAAGACTTCCCCTTAGCATTAGCATTAGTAGAGGCATATGATGCAAGAAAGCAAGCTTATTCAGCATCAGCCAAAAAAAAAAAAAAAAAAAAAAAAACCACTACTCCCATTTCACCCTCCGTTCGTTCAAAATACCTGTCCAGCTGAGCCTTACATTTGTTTAGGCTATCAACTTCAACAACAAGCGATGGAAGTCTATTCCACAAACCAACTGCCCGCTGGCTAAAGGCAAATTTCCGCACATCTATCCGACATCTGTCTTTCCTCAATTTGAATTTATGCCCTCTCAGGTGATTATTCTAAGCAAGAGGCAGAATCCCATCGGCACTGAGCATGCTTAAACCATTCAAGGCTTTATACACCTCTATCACATTATCTCGCCAGTGCCTAGTCTCCAGACGCTGTAATTTGCAAAACTTAAACCTTTCTTCGTAAGAGCAACCCTTTGTTCCATTCACTAATCTTGTTGCCCTTCTCTGTACTCGTTCCAGCAGCTCTACATCCTTCTTGAAATGAGGCCTCCAGACCTGTATACAGTACTCTAGGTGTGGCCTGACCATTGCGTTGTACAAGGGAATAATCACCTCCTTATCCCTGCTAGAAAAATTCCTATATATCATTGACAATACACCATGAGCTACTCTTGCACTGCTCAGAGAACTTCATATATGCCTGCACAATTATCCTCAGGTCCTTTTCATTCTCTACCACTGTCAGTGTAGTACCACAGAGTTGATATGTTGCTCTGGGGTTGCTGTTTCCCATAGGTAGTACTTTACATTTGTCAATGTTAAACTTCATTTGCCACCTCTCAGCCCATCTGATCAACCTTTCCAGATCCAGTTGCAGCAGCATAGCGTCAGTAGTGTCCTTAACAACCCTGCCAACCTTTGTATCATCTGCAAACTTGGACATTAAGCTTGATATACCATCATCAGTATTATTTATAAATACAGAAAACAATAATAGACCCAACACTGAACCCTGAGGGACTCCACTAATAACATTAGTCCACGACGAGCAGTGTCCATTGATTACTACTCTCTGTCTTCTCCCCCTCAACCACCCCTTTATCCATAGCAGCAATTTGCCTTCAATGCCACAATTTGTGCAGCAGTCTTCCATGTGCAACAGTATCAAAAGCCTTTCTAAGATCCAAGTATATAATATCAAAGTTATTCCTCCAGTTCTTTTGTGACTGCATCATAGTATCCAATCAAATTGGTTAGGCAAGACTTCCCCTTAACAAAACCATGCTGTGTCCGAGCTATAACTGAAGTCTTGTCTAGATGATCCTGCAGTGCTTCTTTAACCAGTGCCTCCATTAATTTTCCTGGCACAGAAGTTAAACTCACAGATCTATAATTACTTGTGTCAGCCTTTGACCCTCCTTTGTGAATTGGGGTCACATTTGCACATCTCCAGTCTATGGGTACCTCCCCTAAGTCCAAGGAAGCTCTCATAATTATGGCTAAGGGTTTGCTTACTTCCTTTGCTGCCTCCTTTAATATAACTGGATAGATTCCATCCACCCCAGGTGCATTTCTTGTGTTCAACAATTTCTCCTCCACTTTACTCTCAGTTATTACAAGATTATCTAGCTTACTGCCAGAGTTGAATACACCTCTGGCATTCCCCTCACTGAATAACTCCTCATGTGTGAATGTCAATGCAAGATATTCATTTAGTTTGTTAGCTACCTGAGCAGGATCATCAACAGTTGAACCATCGATATCAAGTGGACCAATCTGATTCATCCCCTTCCTTCTAGAGTTTACATAAGTAAAGAACTCTTTGCTGTTTTTCTTTGCATCCCTTGCCAAAGCTTTCTCGTAATTTGCCTAACCTCCTTTGTAACTTGGTTACAGATCTATCATATGCTTCTGTGTCACGTGTTAATTTATATGTATCCATGCATTTTTCTTCTCTGCCGTATGTCTCATTAATTCATCTGACATCCATTTAGGCCTAAACCTTGAACAATATTTCTTAGTTGGTATGTAAAGCCGAGTAGCTTCCAAGATAAGTTCTTTGAATGCTTCCCATTTTGAATTTGCTGTTGGTAACATCATCAGTTGTTCCCACTGTATAGAATTTAAATATTGTCTCAGACCATTGTAGTCGCCTTTACGAAAGCAATAACCCTTCCCTTTACCCCTGATGGTAGTTACCTCTTTGAGTAAATCCCACTTCAGCACACTGTGATCACTGTCGCCTAGTGGTTCCTCTATCTGCAGATTCTTAATGCGTGAAGAATCACTACTGATAATCAAATCAAGAGTATTACTCCCTCTAGTTGCCTCCCGAACATGCCGATGTAGAAAACAATCATCCAATAAATCCACAAAAGCCTTACTAGTGTGCGAGTGACCAACCCACAAATTCCAGTCAATATCAGGGAAATTAAAATCCCCCATTATAAGACTCTCTGATTTACTGGCCCACTCTATTTCTCTGTACAGTTTCTTATTATACTCTTCAGAGTCATTAGGCCTATAGCACACTCCTACTTTCAATTTTGATCTCCCAATGCTTATGTCACACCAAACTTAACAAACCCATTCTGTGTCTGAACTATAACTACATCTTGTCCAGATGATTCTGCAATGCTTCTTTAACCAGTGACTCCATTATTTTCCCTGGAAAATAATGGAGTCACTGGTTAAACTAACAGGTCTATAATTACTTGTGTCGCCCTTTGATCCTCCTTTGTGAATTGGAATCACATTTGCATATCTCCAGTCCATGGAAGCTCTCATAATTATGGCTAAGAGCTTGCTTGCCTCCTTTAATACAATGGGATAGATCCTATCAATTCCAGGCACCTTTCTTATGTTTAACTTCAATAATTTTTCCTCTGCTTTGCTCTCATTTATTACAAAATCATTTAGCTCCCTGCCAGAGTTTGATAAACTTCTGGCATTCCCCTCTCTGAATAACTCCTCATGCAAATGTAGATACAAAATACTCATTCAGTTTGTCAGCTAGCTGAGCAGGTTCCTCAACAGTTCCTCATCAATATCAAGTGGATCAATCTGATTCATCCCTTTTCATCGAGAGTTTACATAAGTGAAGAACTCTTTGCTGTTTTTCTTTGCATCCTCTGCCAAAGATTTCTCATAATCTGCCTTTGCCTGCCTAATCTTCCTTTCCTCCTTTGTGACTTGATTATACACCAGCTTATATCTACCATAAGCTTCTGTGTCAAGTTATATGCATCCCATGCATTTTTCTTCTCTGCCATGAGGCTCATTAGTTCATCTGACATCCATTTAGGGCTAAACCTGGGACATTATTTCTTAGTTGGGACAAAAGCCTAGTAGCTTCCAAGATTGCTTCCCATTTAGTATTTGCTGTTTGTAACATCATCAGGTATTGGTCCCACTTTACAGACTTTAAAAACTGTGTCAGACCATCATAGTCCCCTTTACAAAAGCAAAAACCCTTCCCTTTACCCCTGATGGTAGTTACATCTTTGAGTAAATCCCACATCAGCAGACTGTGATCATTGCCACCTAAGTGGTTCCTTTATCTGCAGATTCTTAATGCATGAAGAATCATTACTGATAATCAGATAAAGAGTATTACTCCTTTTGGTTTCCTCTCGAACATGCTGCTTTAGGAAACAATCATCCAGTAAATTCCAAAAAGCCTTGCTAGTGTGCAAGTGACCAACCCAGAAGTTCCAGTCAGTATCTGGGAAGTTAAAATCCCCCTTTATAAGACAATCTTTTTTACTGGCCCACTCTATTTCTCTGTACAATTGTTCATTATACTCATCAGAGTCATTAGGCCTATAGCACACTCCACCCTCAACTTTTCCTTTAGCTTTCCCAGTTCTTATGTCACACCAAACTGACTGAACATTACACTGTCCTCCCATGTAAGCTGGATGCACTTCCTTAGATTTTATGTAGTAGTAGTAGTAGTGGCATGTGATGCAAAAAGCAAATGTATGAGCTTATGCAGCATCAGCCAACAGAAAAAAAATCACACCATTCTCTCCAAATGCCTGTCCAGTTCCTCCTTAAATTTATTCAACCTATCAACTTCCACAACAACAGATGGAAGTTTGTTCCAGCAATTAACCACCCGCTGGCTAAAGGCAAATTTCCGCACATCTATTCTACATCTGTCTTTTCTTAATTTGAATTTATGCCCCCTTAGGTTCGTAATCTGAACAAGTGGAAGGATCCCATCAGAATTCAGCGTGCTCAACCCATTCAAGGCCTTATATACCTCAATCAGATCACCGTGCAGGTGCCTAGTCTCCAGCCACTGCAATTTGCAGAACTTAAGCCTCTCTTGGTAAGAGGATCCCTTCATTCCCCTCACCAATCTTGTTGCCCTTCTCTGTAAATGCTCAAGTAAATCTACATCCTACCTAAAATGAGGCCTCGAGACCTGTACGCAGTACTCAAAGTGTGGCCTGACCATTGCCTTATACAGAGGGATAATCACCTCCTTTTCCCTGCTAGCAAAATTCCTATATATCATTGACAAAACCCCATGACCTGCCCTGGCAGCCTGTCTGCATTGCTCAGAAAACTTCATATCTGCCAGTACAATTACTCCCAGGTCTTTTTCATTTTTTACCACCTTAAGTGTAGTACCACACAGTTGGTATGTTTCTCTGGGGTTACTTCCACCCATATGCAGTATTTTGCATTTTTCAATGTTAAACTTCAGTTGCCACTTCTCAGCCCATCTGCCTAAATTATCTAGATCCTGTTGCAGTAGCACACTGCCATTACTGTCATTAACAACCCTGCCAACCTTTGT
Organism: Mastigoproctus giganteus; assembly: GCF_048544385.1. Lineage (NCBI taxonomy): Eukaryota > Metazoa > Arthropoda > Arachnida > Uropygi > Thelyphonidae > Mastigoproctus > Mastigoproctus giganteus. The sequence continues at coordinate 2,227,080 of NC_143576.1, read as the reverse complement.
ATCATCTGCAAACTTCGACATTAAGCCTGATATACCTTCATAAATATCATTGATAAATATACAAAACAACAGTGGACCTAACACCGAACCCTGTGGGACACCACTAATAACATTAGTCCAAGAAGAGCAGCACCCATTGATTACCACCCTCTGTCTTCTCGCACTTAACCATCCTTTTATCCATTGTAGCAACTTACCCTTAATACCATTCTGCTCCAATTTGTACAATAGTCTTCCATGCACAACAGTGTCAAAAGCTTTCCTGAAATCCAAATATATGATATCAAAATTATTTTTTGCATCCAGTTCCTTTGTAACCACATCATAATATCCTATCAAATTTGTCAGACAAGACTTTCCCTTAACAAACCCATGCTGTGTCTGAATTATTGCTGTAGTCTTGTCTAGATGATCCTGCAATGCATCTTTAACTAGCGACTCCATTATTTTACCCGGAACAGAAGTTAAACTAACTGGTCTGTAATTACTCGTGTCACCCTTCGATCCCCCTTTGTGAATTGGGGATACATTTGCACATCTCCAGTCCGTGGGAACCTCCCCTGAGTCCAAGGATGCTCTCATAATTATGGCTAAGGGTTTGCTTAGTTGCTTTGCCGCCTCCTTTAATATAACTGGATAGATCCCATCCACCCCAGGTGCTTTTCTTACGTTTAACTTCAACAATTTCTCTTCCACTTTGCTCTCAGTTATTACAAAATCATTAAGTATCTTGCTACAATTTGATAACCTTCTGCCATTTTCAAACCTTAATAATTCCTCACGTGTGAATGTAGATGCAAAATACTCATTCAGTTTGTTTGCTATCTGAGCATGTGTTTCTTAACTAACAGCATAACCCCTCTCCCATTGGAAGATAGTGTTGTCATGTACATACTTTTGTGATTCTGCTGTTTGTTATATTCTTTATTGGCTACTATTGTTTTTAATTCTTAATTTTTTTTATTGTTTGAATTTTGTTACATATTTTATAGATATTGTTAATAACTGCAATGTGAAATAGAATGCATAAAGAAAATAACAAAATACTATATCTTATTAGAAAGAAGCAGAAGATGCTCTTGCAGAAGCTTTGCCAGTCTTGGAATCAGCACGTATAGCATTAGAGGATCTTGAAAAATCTGATGTCACAGAAATAAGGTATGACTCCAAAGGTGTTTTCTAAGGAAAACATAAATTAAAAATCTGATAATATTTTTAAGAAAATAAGTTCGTCTGTTCTATTCCTTTTATGTAATTTGGCACTTTTTTCCCACATATAAATTTATTCAGAAGTAACATTCCAATTTCAGAAGACCTGCTGGTTTCATGATCCATATGATTTAATACGTGCCAAAACATGTAGCAACATTTCTCTAATTGTGACTTCAAAGTGGTCTTTGTCTTCATGGGTTAAGCTGTATCATTAGCATCACGTGTCAGAACCTACTTTATTGATTCCTAAATCACAAGCAAGCTCTTCTTCGGGGTCAGATAAAAAAAAAAAGGAGAAGACATCATATGAGAACATTTGAACCCTCCTATTGGTCAAAGTGAGAAACCAAGAAAATCTATTCTATCCTTTAACAATCAGTTCCCTTATATTTATGTACATTGGTCTTTGTGGCATAAGTAAAAAATAAATAAATAAATGAATCCAACAAAACAAAACAAGACAACTTAAAAAAGAAAGAACAAAAAAAACTTTTTACGTTGTAAATTTAAATTCTGTTGGTGAAATGTTGCATTCATAATGCATCTGTCGTTCCCTATATTTTTATTTATTTTCTTGGCTTTAAATTTTCTTATGTGCATAGCTTAATTTTCTTTTATTAAAATTCCTTCCACCTATAATTTAAAAATTATTTACATTAAAAGTATACAACAACTGTAGATGTGTTCTGCAATCTCTGATTTCCTATTACAGGTTGAGTATCCCTAATCCGAAATGCTTGGGACCAGAAATGTTTCAGGTTTCGGATTTTGGAATACATAGCATGGTGGAGTTAAAGTAATGTAGAAATAAAATTTAGATTTCATGCAAAAAATTCAATTTTATTTGCCAAAAAAAACATAATGGTCTCTACTTCCAAAAGAATATAAATGCAACAAATAGTAATTCATATTTCATGCGCAAAAAAATTACTTTTCATTTACCACCTTGAGAAGGAACATCACAAGCAATTGAGGGACCAGGAACTGGGTCCTTAAGGGATTGGGGAGACATTGTGCTGAATGGCCTTTTTAAATGTTTCTTCTAGAGTCATTTGCCTCATTAACAAAGGTTGTTGTAAAAGTATCTTTATTTTATAAACTGACATTATTTCTTGTTCTGCTATAAAAGCACTCTGCTCTAGTCCTTCAATGAGTTCATCACACTTTTTCACCATGTCTTCTATAGGCATTTTTACTGCAGTGTTAACAATGTCATCTTCGTCGTCACTTTTACCCTGATCGCCTTGATTCAAAACCAGCTATTTCACCATCAGTCATTGAATGAATAACTGGAGCCTCATTATCAGTGTTAAAGACTTCTTTGATATCCACCTTTTTCAGCTTACTGACAGACTCCAAAGGCACTGTTTTTGCATATGTAAGGAGTTCAGATATCATTTTTTTCTCAAAATCATTAGCAGCTTCATCATCATCATCACTGAACATAGTTGCAAGCCAGAGGTTGTGCCAGGCATGCATAACTGTATCTTTAGTCACTGCGGTCCAAGCCTTTGCTACAGCATATATGGCATCCTTTAAGTTAAACTCCTGTAAACCTTCCACACTCACACCTCTGTTCACTGCTGCCAGCATGCTTTTCAAGAAAGTGTTTTTATATTTACACTTCATTGATCTAAGGATACCCTGATCACATGGTTGAATTAATGAAGTCATGTTTGGGGGAAGTACAGGGCATAAACATTATTTTTGATGAGCTTTTCAGCTGGAGGATGAGCAGAACAGTTGTCAAGAAATAACAAAATCTTGCAGTCATCATCTGGTCCAGCTTCCCTGCAGTGAGCACGAGCTGCTGGTACAAATGTTTGTGAAACCAATCAGAAAAGATGTTCCTGGTGATCTGTGCCTTTTTTGTTAGCATAATAGACTGGTAACAATTCACTCCTTTAAAACAGTGAGGATGCATGCTTTGGCCTATCACAGCAAGTTTACACTTATGTGTGCCTGCTGCATTAGTACACCCCAGCACACTTAATCTGTACTTGACATCCTTAATTCCTGTTGGGACTGTGTCATCAGCTGTAGTTAGTGTCTTCCTGGGGCAATAACGCCAAAACAATGATGTTTTATCAGCATTATAGACTTGTTCTGCTGTCAGATTTTCATGCCAGTAAACTTGGAAAACTTGTCAAATGAATTTCTCTGCTGCCTTGTGATCAGTAGATGCTTTATCACCACAGATCTTTAAAAATGTAATGCTGTGTCTTCTCTTGAATTTCTGTAACCAGTCTGTTGAATATTCACGGTTCACTTCAATTTTTGGTTCTTTATGATAGATCTTTGCTAGTTCCAATGATCAGCTGACTTGTAAGTGGCATGTGTTCACTGCGATGCTGATGGCACTCTTTCAAATGAGGTCTTCATTTTTAGCTTTATGCAGTGTTTTTCTATTTTTCTTTAACTTCTGTTCATCACTTTCAGCGTAGAATTTGAACAGTTTATCCTTCTCTTTCTTCAGGTCATAGATGGTGGTTGTTCCAACACCAAACTCTTCTGTAAGACGTCTCACACTTACACCGCTGCCCAATTTCTTCAACAAATTCACTTTCTCTTCTATAGATAAACTTAAATGCTTCCTCCTCTTCTTCTTCTTCTTTTTCTTATCACTGTTACCTGGGGTACCAGGTTTTTTTGTCAATTTCAACACTATCTTTGCACCACAGAGCAGAGAACAAACTAAACAAATGGTGAGTAATGGACATAGACACCTTACATTGATGATAATTGGTGCTTTACTGATGTCAACACACCACGTCACAGCTCTTTCCCGCCAAGGCTCCTAGTTACCAGAACTTTCGAGTATTTTTCAAAAAGTTTCGGTTTTTGGAATTTTGGATTGGGGATACTCAACCTGTATTTCCCTTTGATACCTGTTTACAATTCTCCCCACCTGCTTGTTAAATAACCTTCCTGTCTCCCTGATGATCTTTATCTGTTCCTTGATATTGTGGTGAGGGTACCTCCCACTAATGCTGCTGGCTTTCCAGATTAGTATTACTGAGATCCAGCACCCATACCTTGGTTTCTGGGTTTCATCATTGGAATCTGGCATGTGTGGCCTTGTGCTGCAACCTGTGGAAACCTGGGTGGGTGAGGAGCACAGCCCTAATACATCACTTTGGCCCCCTCCTTCAACAAGGCAAGAAGTCCCAGACCAAACTGAACTGGGATCAATCAGTGGGTGGTTCTTATTGCTAGGGTCAACTGCATTTCAGTAGGTCTCTTTCCTTTGTGTGTAGGACAGGGTCAAGCCTATTGCAAATGTGAGTATGATGCGATAGATGAGCTTGGAATCCATTTGCATATGCAGTACGTACTAATTCATGAATTGGTTTTTCCCCTTGGGCTCCTTTGATGGGTGGGTTGTTTGGCCATCAGAATTTTTTTTTTTTTTTTCCCTAATGAGCAATTTAAATCCCTCTTCTTCTTTTGTGGGCCCCCAACAATAAATAATAAATAAATGAATAAATAATAAATAATCTCTCGAATGATACTGACAACATGTCTGTAAAAAGAGCCAGGATTGAGGATACACCACCAATAAGACTTTTCCTCATCCTCCATTTTGCCAAAGAATAAAAAATTAGAAAAATGTCAGAAAGGTAGGAGAATCTTCAAAATCCATAGAAAGGCTACATTTTAGAGACATTTTAGTTGAAACGGAAAGTATGAAACATGCCCAGTAAATTCTGAAAGACAAATTGAAAGTGGGAATACCTATCATTGTAACCCCTTGTAAAACTCTGAACTCTTTACACATTGTCTTATCAGAGTGAGATTTTCTTCATACCGTCAAAGAAGAGATCTGCTCTGAATTGAAAGATCAAAGCATAACAGCTTCCTAGCGAATATTGTTGTGAAAGGATAAGAATCTTGTTCCTATGTGAGTCGTGGGTTCTCATCCTAATGTTCAACAACCCTTGGCTTCCAACTTCCATCAAGGCAAGCTATTTAAGTTGCCCAGTAACAATTTACATTCCAAATCCACTGAGGTGTTTTCCATGCCATAAGTATGGTCACTTGAACAACCTGTCACGTCTGCCCTGCCTGTGATCAATCTAATGCCAAAGACCATGAGAGCAAGGAATGTTCACCTACTAAGGTAGTTTTGTACCTTGCCAAGGGAAGTATCCAGAATACTCCTGAGCATGCCAGTGGTGAAATGAAGAAAAAGAAATTCAGAAACTAAAAACAGAGCTGAACATGTCCTATCAAGAGGCCAGAAAATGCATCCAACAAATAAATAGCTACAATGCTTCATATGCTCAGGTTTCTACAAAGTGTACCATCAGGATGCAAACTGTGAGACCATACCACCATCACAGTCATTCACTCCTTTTGCCCGCTATTTGAGTTCATCAAAACCACTCAAAAGAGCCAATCAGTTGCCACATCTATATGAATACCTCCTCCTGCATCAGCTTCTGAAAAAGAGAACATCAGTGAAAAGCATTCAAAACCGCTTCATCTGAACCACAAGAACAAATGGATGTAGAGGAGAAGGTGGCGACAAAAGACTGTCTTGGAACTTTTTTTTTGTGGAGGAAGAAATGGACACAGGAGAGTGTCCATACTTCCTAAAAAAAGATAAATCCATGGCTGAGAAAAACAAGCTCTCCGAAATTCGGAAGTTGATTGATGAATCTGCTAAGCCCACGTAATGACTAAATTCTTATGGTGGAATTGTCATGGATTCCATTGAAATACTGATGATATTAAGGCCTTCCTGCAAAAGCATGAGCCAGTTTGCTTTTCCTTGCAGGAGACTTATTTGTAGGTAATTGAAAACCCTTCCTTTCACAATGCTGCCATCATACATAAGGACAGAATTGGGAATGGACCTCTACATGAAAGAATTGCTTCCTTGTAGGAATGAGATCCCATTTCAACCTGTGCCACTTTCCACCAACATAGACATGGTAGCAATTTGCCTTACGGTAGGTTTTTTATTAACCGTCTGTTTGATTTATTTCCCACTTTGGGATGATATCACAAAAGCAGATCTTGATGATTTTGTTATGCAGCTGCCTTACCCTGTATTACTTCTTGGGAATTTAAATAAACACACACACACACACACACACTGGGGTAGTGCTGACATTAATGGAAGTTGATGTGTCATTGAGCTTATACTCACTGACAGTAACCTTTCCCCTCTAAATGTTAGCATTAGCATTAGTTGAGGCATATGATGCAAAAAAGCAAGCTTATATAGCATCAGCCAAAAAAAAAAAAAAAATTCTCATTTCACCCATCTGCTCAAATGTCAGAAAGAAATAACGCCTTATTCCACATGCCTACCCAAACGTTTTCTGCCATTGATCTTTGTGTCTGTTCCCCCTGTTCTCTTTCTTTCGCTTATTTCAAGTAGGATCCATACGTACGTGATCACTTGCCTGTGATAACCACCCTAATTAGTGGGAGACAGTGTATTCCTTTTAGATTACCGCGATGGAAGATTGATCAGACTGACCAGAATATCTTTCAACATCTGACAGAGTTTGACATCACCACAGTCAGTCGGGAGTTTATCAGTGATGCAGTGACGTACATCATAGAAAAATATTGTTCATGCAGCTGCAACTGCCATTCTGAAAACGTCTACTTAGTTTCCACCTTTTCCCAAATGATGGTGGAATGAAGAATGCACAGCCACAAAAACGGCTGAAAACAACATTTCGAGGTGATATTCGGATATACATGTGGACATTCTGATAACAGTGTTAAGTAATTTGTTAAGTAATGTGGAATTACTTAACAAATACAGGTCACTGTTGAAAAGAGGCCATGAATTAAGGTTAAATTTGAAAGTGTCTGCAATTCTGTGCAGACACGATACGAGGGAGTATATGATGAGAGCTGTGCCGATCGATTCGGCCCTGGAAATATTGTGCAGGGCTCAAGGGGTAGAATTTTTTCCAGCCTGGTCTGTACTTGTTAACAGCTGGCGCATTATAGCCTTAGTAGCTAATGCGCCAATAAAAACAAAACCAACAACAACTTGTTAACAGGAGAGACTGCTTCTACAGGGATGGGACACACTTAAATAGAAAGGGTTCGAGAATATTTTCTGATGCTATCGAGGCAGTGTTAGATGGGTCGGAAAACTGCTAGCTTGGGGAGAACACAAGGACTAATAGATTAAACGTAGCCGCTGCCAGAGGTGAAAGTGATTCTTGCAGTGCTTCTATTGGAATCAGCAGCAGCCTGGAAAACAAGATGCAGACTTCTGGGAGTCATTGCGATACAAGTAAACACATGGATTGTGTTAGGGTATAGGAATAGGAACAGGTGCATGTATACTTGCGTATAAACCAATGCTAGGAGTTTGTTAAATAAATTTGATGAATTTGAGGTGTTGTCAAAACATCAAAGGCAGATATTGTTGGGATATCAGAGACATGGTGTCACACAGATATAAAGAATGCAGAACTGGAATTCAGGGAGTACAATGTGTACAGGCAAGATAGACAGGATAGGAAGGGAGGAGGGGTTATGCTATTAGTAAAGAAACACATAAAATCCAATGAAGTGCAACATGTTGACATCGCTGGACAGTGCAGTGTCGAGTCAGTTGGGGGTGACATAAGCATTGGGAGATAAAAATTGAGAGTAGGAGTGTGTTATAGGCCTAATGACTCTGATGAGTATAATAAAAAACTGTACAGGAAAATAGAGTGGGCCAGTAAATCAGAGAGTCTTATAATGGGGGATTTTAATTTCCCAGATATTGACTGAAATTTGTGGGTTGGTCACTCACACACTAGCAAGGTTTTGAGGATGATTGTTTTCTACATCAGCATGTTCGGGAGGCAATTAGAGAGAGTAATACTCTTGATCTGATTATTAGTAGCGATTCTTCATGCATTAAGAATCTGCAGATAAAGGAACCACTAGGTGGCAGTGATCACAGTGTGCTGAAGTGGGATTTACTCAAAGAGGTAACTACAATCAGGGGTAAAGGGAAGGGTTTTTGCTTTTGTAAAGGCGACTATGGTGGTCTGAGACAGTATTTAAATTCTATACAGTGGGACCAACTGATGATGTTACCAACTGCAAATTCAAAATGGGAGGCATTCAAAGAATTAATCTTGGAAGCTACTAGTCTTTACATATCAACAAAGAAATATTGTTCACGGTTTAGGCCTAAATGGATTTCAGATGAACTAATGAGACGTGGGGCGGAGAAGAAAAATGCATGGGATACATATAAAGTAATGTGTGACATGGAAACCTATGATAGATATAAGCTGGTCTGTAACCAAGTCACAAGGGAGATTAGGCAGACAAAAGCAGATTATGAGAAATCTTTGGCAAAGAATGCAAAGGAAAACAGCAAAGAGTTCTTTACCTATGTAAACTCTAGAAGGAAAGGGATGAATCAGATTCGTCCACTGGATATTGATGGTTCAACTGTTGATGATTCTGCTCAGGTGGCTAACAAACTAAATGAGTATTTTGCATCAACATTCACACATGAGGAGTTATTCAGTGAGAGGAATGCCAGAGGAGAATTAAACTCTGGCATTGAGCTAGATGATTTTGTAATAACTGAGAGGAAAGTGGAGGAGAAATTGTTGAAGATAAACATAAAAAAGGCACCCAAGGTGGATGGGATCTCTCCAGTTATATTAAAGGAGGCAGCAAAGGAAATAAGCAATCTCTTAGCCATAATTATGAGAGCTTCCTTGGACTCAGGGGAAGTACCCATGGACTGGAGATGTGCAAATGTGACCCCAATTCCCAAAGTATTTTTAGTAATTATAGAGCTGATAGTTTAACTTCTGTTCCAGGAAAATTAATGGAGGCACTAGTTAAAGAAGTACTGCAGGATCATCTAGACAAGACTTCAGTTATAGCTCAGACACAGCATGGTTTTGTTAGTCTGACCAATTTGATAGGATACTACGATGTGGCCACAAAGGAACTGGATGCAGGGAATAATTTTGATATTATATATTTGGATCTTAGAAAGGCTTTTGATACTGTTGCACACGGAAGACTGCTGCATAAATTGGAGCAGTGTGGCATTGGAGGGAAATTGCTGCTATGGATTAAGGGATGGTTGAGTGTGAGAAGACAGAATGTGGTAATCAATGGATACTGCTCTTCGTGGACTAATGTTATTAGCAGAGTCCCACAGGGTTCCGTGTTGGGTCCATTATTGTTTTCTGTATTTATAAATGATATTGATGATCGTATATCAGGCTTAATGTCCAATTTTAATTATCAGGATTTTAATTATTTCAATTTTAATTATCCATAAATTATCAGGAGGCATCTGTGCCTCCTGATAATTTATGTGTCCCACATGAATTTTTCTTCTCTGCCATTTGTCTCATTAGTTCATCTGACATCAAAGTAAATTACATCACAGAACAACTTCCTCTACCTGTAAATAGCATCCTCTACATTGATAATTTTAGCATCTTTTCTCGGTCATGGAACATGAAGGTTATTGAAAGACAACTGCTGCAAGCCAGCGATTGCCTTAACTCCTGCACGTTATCTATCGGATTCAAGTTCTTGCAAAAGTCTGTTTTGCATGATTTTTGTCATAAGCATAATCTTATTTAATTCAGGGACTTGGTCAGAATGCTATTCCTGTAGTGCTAGACACAAAATTCTTGAGAATTGTATTCGATAAAAATTTGACCTTTCTCAAGATATCCGTCAACTCCATACAAAATGCACCTTGAATATTATGTGCTCTCTTTTCTCCTTTTGGGGTTGCATTCTGATGTACCTTACTATGCATATCCCATGCACTCATGTGATTGAAACTGGATTATAGGTCTCAGTTGTATGATTTTCCCAGAAACAGTGTACTTCATTGGCTGGACCTTACCAATCATCAGGCTCTCCATGTTGCTATTTGTTGCCAGAGTCTATACAGGGAAGCAAATGAACCACTGTTATTGTTTCAGCATCTCTAAAGTACACTTTAAAATTGAAATCCCTGCCAACCATCCTACATGAACAATTGTTTTTGTGCCACAATGGGTAAATTTGTTCAACATCTATCAGACTGCTAATCGTCCTTTCGGTATTTGTGTCCAAGTGCTATTCCAAGATTTGGATATCATGGTAGACAAGGTCGCCCAAATACCAAAGCAAACCCTTCCCACCTTGTCATTCACACATTCCAGCATGCAACTTTTTCCTTAAGAACCAGGTAAAGTCTGATTACCCATCATCTGTCTACCTGCAGCTCTATTCAGCTGAACATTCTGACTTTTTGTCAGTTTACACAGATGGCTTGAAGTTGGGGTCATAGGTAGGATCTTCTGCTGCTGCCCTTCCAGACTCTACTATATCTGAGCACATTCTCCCTGAACACAGCATATGCACTGCAGAGCTGTATGCTATGAAGTTAGCCTTGGATCACATCAATACTTGCCAGTACCAATGATTTATTATATATTTCACTTCTTTGAGTGTGTTACATGCTTTATTATTGGTAAGGTACAACCTTCACCCAGTTCTGTCTCAGATTCAACAGGTGATACGTACCTTTTAGAATGTGAATTTGATCATCCACTTCTGCTGGATCCCTAAGCCAAATTTGCTGCAGTATCAGCCAAAATAATTTGCTTCTCAGTCTGTATAGGGGACTATACATCCTTGCCACCAAATAATACACAACAAGATACAGTCCCAGTGGCAGGGTTCATGGAATAGACAACAACAAATATATTACATAAGATAAAGCCTGTAATTGAACCATGGCAGTCTGCCCAGAAATCATAAAGAGGAAGTTGGTCTAGTTTGGCTCTGCACAGGACACAGTCATCTGACATATTCCTTTTTTGCTGAGGGCTGATGACCCTCCTATGTCTGCTTCCTGTCATGTTTTATCTCTCAGACATATTTTGAGTGTACAGATTTTGATAATGCATGTTTTACCACTTTTAACAATCTGACAGCCTTATTCAGATTTTATCTGACAATAATAATGTGTCAGCTGTTTTTAATTTTTACAATTTTTTAATTTATATACATATATATATATATATATATAAAACACTACTTAATTCAAAGTGGAACAAGAAGAGGATGGAAAACTGCCATTTTTGAATGTCTTAGTGGAGAGGGAACAAAATTAAGTTAGCCCTCAGGAAAGAAAAAAAGATTGACTCCAGATGTTACGTGCAATTTCATGTCAAATCATTCAATGAATATTGAAAATAGTGTTATCAAGACATTAACATGTAGAGCATTAAGAATTTGGATCTTAAAAAAATCTTCTTAACCCTTCTAACAATGGATTTTTGGAATGGAAACTTAGTTGACAATAATAAAATACAGAACAGAGACAATTTTAAAAACATCATTACAGTTCTTTACACAAAGAGAATAGGAAAGAAAAGCATGAAAATATGTTAAAAATATGGACCGGATGTTGTTTTTTTTAAAAAAAAAAAAAGATTTTAATTATATTATATATTATTTTTGATCCATGTATTGCCGCTACTCTTATACTTATATATCGTCTGATGAGGTAATCTATTTTAAAGATTATCAGAATTTTTTTTAACATCTTATAACCTTGTCTTGTCACATAATAGCCTTTTTCAGTAATGTGCCAATAAAATTTTAAACCCAACCGATCCCCATATCTGAACATGCTTTTGTGAATAACATGTATGCATCTCGTCGAGGAAATTGCGTCCCTCAAAAATTACCCGTTTTGTTTATTGATTTTAAAACCACATCCATCTTTTTTTTTTTGCACACCTGGGTGCTAATAAAATTTTGTTCCCTCTCCATCACAGCATCCAAAAATGGCCGATTCCCATTCTCCTTGTTCCATTTTGAATTATAGTTCCATGTCTATTATTTATATATTTGTGAAATTGTTTTAACTGTGTCTCCTCATTTTCCCATTTAAAAACTATAATCTGCACAGTTTACTTTGGTGAGACAGGAAGGTTATTTAACATGAGTGTGGGGAGAATTGTAAGCATGTAGTGAAACGGAAATACCAAGAAATCAGAGATTGTAGAACACATCTACATTAGCATTAGCATTAGTAGAGGCATACGATGCAAGAAAGCAAGCTTATGCAGCATCAGCCAAAAAAAAAACAAAAAACCCCTCCCATTTCACCCCTCCATTCGTTCCAAATGCCTGTCCAGCTCAGCCATAATTTCTTTAGGCTATTAGCTTCCACAACAAAAGATGGAAGCCTTTTCCACCAGTCAACTACCCGCTAGGTAAAGGCAAATTTCCGCACATCTGTTCTACAACTATCTTTCCTTAATTTGAAACTGTGTTCCCCCCCCCCTCAGGTTCTTAGTCTGAGCAAGAGGAAGACTCCTCAGCATTCAGCTTGCTCAACCCATTCAAGGCCTTATACACTTCAATCAGATCAACTCTGATTGAGGTGATCTGATTCTCTCCACGTGCTGCAATTTGCAGAAATTAAACCTTTCTTGGTAAGAGCACCCCATTGTTCCCCTCACTAATTTTGTTGCCCTTCTTTGTACTCGTACTAGCAACTCTACATCCTTCCTAAAATTATGCCTTCAGACCTGTACACAGTACTTTAGGTGTGGCCTGACCATTGCCTTGTATAACGGGATCATCACCTCCCTGTCTCTGCTAGCAAAATTCCTATATATATCATTAACAAGACTCCATGACCTGCAATGGCTGCCCATCTGCACTGCTCAGAAAACTTCATATTTGACTGTACAATTACAAGAAGAGGATGGAAAACTGCCATTTTTGGATGTCTTGGTGGAGAGGAAACAAAATTCTTTGTTCCCTCTCCACCAAGATCCAGGTCTTTTCACTTTCCACTTCTCCCTGAGTGTAGTGTCATACAGATGGTGCATTTCTCTTCGGTAACTGCTACCCATATGCAGTACTTTGCATTTCTCTATGTTAAACTTAATTTGCCACTTCTCAGCCCATTTTCCCAACTTATCTAGATCCGGCGGGAGTAGCATGCTGTCTTTACTGTCGTTAACAACCCTGCCAATCTTTGTATCATCTGCAAACTTGGACATTAAACCTGAAATACCTTCATCAATATCATTGATATATATATACATATATATATATATCAATGATGTATATATATATATACATCATTGATATATAGTGGAGTCCCTGGGGAACTCCACTAATCACATTTGTCCATGAAGAGCAGTGTCCACTGATTACCACTCTCTGTCGTCTCCCACTCAACCATCCCTATATCCATTGTAGTAACTTACCCTTAATGCCATACCTCTCCAATTTGTGCAGGCGCCTCCGTAGCCAGGTGGGAAGGAGCTCCCACTCAACCATCCCTATATCCATTGTAGTAACTTACCCTTAATGCCATACCTCTCCAATTTGTGCAGGCGCCTCCGTAGCCAGGTGGGAAGGAGCAGCCATGCGCAGCACACACTTCTTGATTAGACCGGGGTTCAAGCCCGTCACCACCAAATACGGAGGATGCGAAAAGGTCAGGAAATGACCACCGCATATCCCGGAGCAATATGGCATTAGTTGCTAATGCTCCTAAAAACCAAATAACAACATCTCCAATTTGTACGGCAGTCTTCCATGTGCAACAGTATCAAAAGCTTTCCTGAAATCGAAGTATATGATATCAAAATTATTTTTGGCATTCATTTCCTTTGTGACCACATCATAGTATCCAGTCAAATTGGTCAGACAAAACCTCCCTTTAACAAACCCATGCTGTGTCTTAACTATTGCAGCAGTCTTGGTTAGATGCTCCTGGAATGTTTCTTTAACTAGTGATTCCATTATTTTCCCCGTAACACAAGTTAAACTAACAGGTCTGTATTTACTTGTGTCACCTTTTGAACCCCCTTTGTGAATTGGTGGTACATTTCCACACCTTCAGTCCATGGGGACTTTCCCGGAGTCCAAGGAAGCTCTCATAATTATGGCTAAGGGTTTGCTTGCTTCCTTTGCTGCCTCCTTTAATATAACTGGATAGATCCCATCCACCCAAAGTGCCTTTTTTATGTTTAACTTCAATAATTTCTCCTCAACTTTGCTCTCAGTTATCACAAAATCGGTTAGCTCCCTGTTAGCATTTGACAAACTTCTGGCACTCCACTCATTGTATAACTCCTCATGTGTGAATGTAGATGCAAAATACTCATTCAGTTTATCAGCTACCTGAGAATGATCATCAATAGTCAACCTATCTATGTTAAGTGGTTCAATCTGATTCATCCCTTTTCTTCTAGAGTTTACATAAGTAAAGAACTCTTTGCTGTTTTTCTTTGCATCCTTTGCAAATATTTCTTGTAATCTGCCTTCTCCTGCCTAACCTCCTTTGTGACTTGATTACAGACTAGTTCATACCTACCATAGGCTTCTGTGTCACCTGATACTTTATATGCATCCCACACAGTCTTGTTCTTCTCTGCCACGAGATTCATTGATTCACCTGACATCCATTTAGGCCTAAACCTGGAACAATATTTCTTAGTTGGAATGAAAAGCCTTATAGGCTCCAAAATTAAGTCCCTGAAGGCTTCCCATTTAGAATTCAACATTGGTAACATCATCAGTTGATCCCACTGTACAGAATTTAAAAACTGTCTGAGACCTCTGTAGTCACCTTTCCGAAAGCAAAAGCCCTTCCCGTTAGCCTTGATGGTAGTTACAGCTTTAAGTAATTTCCACATCAGTACATTGTGATCACTGTCACCCAGTGGTTTCTTTATCTGCAAATTCTTAATGCATGAATAATTACTGCTGATAATCACATCAAGAGTATTACTCCCTCTGGTTGCCTCTCGAACATGTTGCTGTAGAAAACAGTCATCCAGTAAATCCACAAATGTCTTGCTAGTGTGCGAGTGACCAACCCTCAAGTTCCAGTTAATATCTGGAAAGTTAAAATCCCCCATTATAAGAAATTCTGATTTACTGGCCCACTCTACTGCTCATTATACTCATGAGATTCATTAGGCCTATAACACACACACACACACCTACTCTCATTTTTTTTTTCCAATGCTTATTTTGCACCAAACAGACTCAACACTGCATTGACCACCAACATCAATTGGATGCACTTCCTTAGCTTTTATGTGTTTCTTATCTAACAGGATAACCCCTCCTCCCTTCCTGTCTATCCTTACTGTACACAGTATACTCCCAAAATTCCAATTCTGCACTTCTTATATCTGCTGTCCATCACTCTAGAAGCAGTCTCTCCTGTAAACAAGCACAGACCAGACTGAAAAAAATTCTACCCCTTGAGCCTTGCACAATCTCTCCAGGGTCTACAGTTGTTCCTATACTTTGAATAGTAACAGTGTTTAATTATAGGAAGGGGAGAGAGATTTTACTAAAATAAAAATTAAAGATGCTATGTATATAAGAAACTTTAAAGACAATAAATAGAAATATGGGTAAGGGTGGCTTATGGCTAAGGGTGTTCTCATAATTATGGCCAAGGATGTTCTCATAATTATGGCTATCCACAACTATATTGATGCATTATGGTTGCAACATTTTGGTGACAGATTATAAATTTACAATGTAAAAAGTGGTTTCTGTTTTTCTCTTTTGTTATTTTGATGTTTATGTTGTTGTTTTGTTTTGTTGCATTCTTTTTTTTTTTATTTTTTTTTTAACTCAAGACTATGAAACATTAATATAATGCAACTGATCTTTAAAGGATAGGATAGATTTCTCAGTTTCTCTCTTTGACCTGTCAAATATACGTAAAGTACTTTCTTGTGATATCTTATCTCTTTCTATTTGACCTGGAAATCCACCATCGAGAGAAATTTGCATGCGATCAAGAAATTTTTATAGGCACTGGAACATTTTGCTCATCATACAGGTAAATATCATGGAGTAACAGCTTTTTTTTAATTGTAGTTATATTCTGATGTAACATGTTCAAAGAGAAAGGGATGAAGGGAGGTGCAACCCGAAATATTTCTGCATAACTGCTCTAAAGAATTGTTTTAGAAATTTGTTAACATCGCATGGCTCAGCTGCTAAATTTTTTTTTTTTTTTTTTTCGACCCCACCACCGTAAAACTGTAATCCACAATCACTATTTTCATTGAATAGAATGTAAATAGAAGATGTCATTGAAATGTATTTGCAAATCTATCATAGAATAAAACATTCTACTATCATAGAATAACTATCATAGAATAAAACTAGAAAGTTAAAATATCAAAAATTTGGCTTTTTAAAAATTAAGCAATAGAATTAGTATTAATAAAGGCATATGATGAAGAAAGCAAGCATCAACAAAAAAAAAAAAAATCGTTCTCATTTCACCCATCCATTCGCTTTAAATGTTTGTTTAGTTCTGCCTTGAAACTATTTAAGCCATCAACTTCTACAACAATAGATGGAAGTTTGTTCCAGCAATCAACCACCTGCTTGATAAAGGCAACTTCCCCACAACTATCCTACAACTGTGTTTCCTCAATTTGAATTTATGTCCGCTCAGGCGATTATTCTGAGCAAGAGGAAGAATCCCATGAGCATTGAGCATGCTCAAACCATTCAAGGCTTTATACACCCCAATCAGATCACCGCAGATCACCCGCTGGCTAAAGGCAAATTTCCACACATCTATTCAACCTCTGTCTTTCCTCAATTTGAATTTGTGCTTCCTTAGGTTCCTAATCTGAACAAGTGGAAGAATCCCTCCAGAATTCAGCATGCTCAACCCATTCAAGTCCTTGTACACCTCAATCAGATCACCTCACAGGTGCCTAGTCTCCAGCCACTGCAATTTGCAGAGCTTAAGCCTCTCTTGGTAAGAGAATCCCTTCATTCCCCTCACCAATCTTGTTGCCCTTCTCTGTACACGCTTAAGCAAATCCACATCCTTCCTAAAATGAGGCCTCCAGATCTGTATGCACCATTGCCTTATACAGAGGGACAACCACTTCCTTTTCCCTGGGGCGCCTCCGTAGCCAGGTGGGAAGGAGCAGCAGTGCGTAGTACATGCTTCTTGATTAGACCGGGGTTCGAGCCCATCACAACCAAATACGGAGGATGGGGAAAGGTCAAGGGAATGACCACCGCATATTCCCGGAGCAATATGGCCTTAGTTGCTAATGCTCCTAAAAACCAAATAACAAACAAACAAACCTTTTCCCTGCTAGCAAACTTCCTGTATGCCATTGACAAAACCCCATGACCTGCCCTGGCAGCCTGTCTGTATTGCTCAGAAAACTTCATATCTGACTGCACAATTACTCCCAGGTCTTTTTCATTTGCTACCACCTTAAGTGTAGAACCACACAGTTGGTACGTTTCTCGGGGGTTACTTCTACCCATATGCAGCACTTTGCATTTGTCAATGTTAAATTGACAAATGCTTCGGTTGCCACTCTTCTCAGCCCATCTGCCCAAATTATCTAGATCCTGTTGCAGTAGCACACTGCCATTACTGTCATTAACAACCCTGCAAACCTTTGTATCATCTGCAAACTTCGACACTAAGTCTGATCTACCTTCATCAGTATCATTGATAAATATACAAAACAACACTGAACCCTGTGGGACTACCCTAACAACATTACTCCACGAAGAGCAGCACCCATTGATTACCACCCTTTGTCTTCTCCCACTCAACCATTCTTTTAACCATTGTAGCAACTTACCCTTAATACCATTCTGCTCCAATTTGTACAGTAGTCTTCCATGCGCAACATGCCAAAAGCTCTCCTGAAATCCAAGTATATGATATCAAAATTATTTTTTGCATCCAGTTCCTTTGTAACCACATCATAATATCCAATGAAATTTGTCAGACAAGACTTTCCCCTTAACAAACCCATGCTGTGTTCTTTATTATTGCTGCAGTCTTGTCTATATGATCCTGCAATGCATCTTTAACCAATGACTCCATTACCCGGAACAGAAGTTAACTAACTGGTCTGTAATTACTCGTGTTACCCTTTGTGAATTAGGGATACATTTGCACATCTCCAGTCTGTGGGGACCTCGCCTGAGTCCAAGGATGTTCTCATAATTATGGCTAAGGGTTTTCTTACTTCCTTTGCCACCTCCTTTAATATAACTGGATAGATCCCATTCACCCCAGATGCCTTTCTTATGTTTAACTTCAACAATTTCTCCTCCACTTTGCTCTCAGTTATTACCAAATCATTAAGCACCCTGCTACAATTTGATAACCGTCTTGCATTTTCAAACCTTAATAACTCCTCATGTGTGAATGTAGATGCAAAATACTCATTCAGTTTGTTTGCTATATGAGCAAACAAACTGAACAGTCGAACCATCGATATCAAGTGGACCAATCAGATTCATCCCTTTCCTTATAGAGTTTATATAAGTAAAGAAATCGTTGATTTTAATTCCTCAATATCTGAGAAATTAAAATCCCCCATTAAAAAACATTTTGATTTACTAGCCCACTCTATTTCTCTGTACAATTGTTCATTTTACTCATTTGAGTCATTAGACCTATAACACACTCCTACTCTTATTTTTGCTTTCGCAGTGCGTATGTCACACCAAACTGGCTCAACAGTGCAATGTTCATCTATATCAACTGGATGTACTTCTTTTGATTTTATGTTTTTCTTAATTAACAGTATGACACCACCTCCCTTCCTATCCTGTCTATCCTTTCTGTACTCATTGTACTCCCCAAATTACAATTCTGCATTCCTAATATCAGTGTGACACCACGTCTCTGATATCCCAACAATATCTGCCTTTGATGTCTAGACCAACACTTCAAATTCATCAAATTTATTTACTATACTTCTAGCATTGGTATACATGCAATTATACCTGCACCTATTCTTATTCTTATTTACCATAACACATCTCATATACCCACCTGTTTCATCATGATTGCCATCAGTCCCTGAAACCCCCGGCACCCCTCGTTGCAGGCCCCTGCTTATTCTAATAGAAGTAGTGCAAGAATCACCTTCACCTCTGCGACTACTTTTAACCTTTAATATGTTAATCCCCCCAAATTAGCAGTTTTCCGACCCACCTAACACTGCCTCTATAGCATCAGCAATTGATCATTGCCTTATACAAGAGGATAATTACCTCCTTATCCCTGCTAGAAAAATTCCTGTATATCATTACCAAGACACCATGATCTACTTTTGAAAACCATGTGCATTTCTCTGAAAACTTCATATCTGACTGCGTATTTACCCGAAGGTCCTCATTCTCTACCACCGTCGTGTAGTACCACACAGTTGATACTCTGGGGTTGCTGCTTCCCATATGCAGTACTTTACATTTGTCAATATTAATCTTCAGTTGCCACCTCTCAGCCCATCTGCCCAACTTTTTTAGATCCTGTTGCAGTAGCATACTATCATTAGTGTCCTTAACAACTCTGCCAACCATCGTATCTTCTGCAAATTTAGACATTAAGCCTGATATACCATCATCAATATCATTAATAAATACAGAAAACAAAAATGGTTGCTACACTGGACCATGAGGAACTCCACTAATAACATTAGTCCACAATGAGCAGTGTCCATTGATTACCACTTTCTGTCTACTCCCCCCTCAACCATCCCTTTATCTATAGCAACAATTTGCTTTCAATGCCACACTGCTCCAATTTGTAGAGCAGTCTTCCATGTGCAACATTATCAAAAGCCTTTCTAAGATCCAAATATATAATATCAAAGTTATTCCCTGCATCCAGTTCCTTTGTAACCACATCGTAGTATCCAATTAAATTGGTCAGGCAAGACCTGCCCTTAACAAAACCATGCTGTGTCTGAGCTATAACTGAAGTCTTGTCTAGATGATCCTGCAGTTCTTCTTTAACCAGTGCCTCCATTAATTTTCTGTAACAGAAGTTAAACTAACAGGTCTATAATTATTTGTGTCGCCCTTTGATCCTCCTTTGTGAATTGGAGTCATATTTACACATCTCCAGTCCATGGGTACCTCCCCTGAGTCCAAAGAAGCTCTCATAATTATGGGTAAGGGTTTGCTTACTTCCATTGCTGCCTCCTTTAATATAACTGGATAGATGCATCCACCCCGATTGCCTTTCTTATGTTTATCTTCATCAATTTCTCCTCCACTTTACTCTCAATTATTACAAAATCATCTAGCTCACTGCCAGAGTTTAATACACCTCTGGCATTCCCCTTCTTGAATAACTCCTCATAATGCAAAATACTTAATTGGCTTGTTAGCTACCTGAGCAGGATCATCAAGACATTGATGTCTCGACCAATCTGATTCATTCCCTTCCCTCTAGAGTTTACATAACAAAGAACTCTTTGCTGTTTTTCTTTGCATTCTTTACCAAAGATTTCTCGTAATCTGCCTTTTGTCTGCCTAAGCTCCTTTGTGCCTTGGTTACAGACCAGCTTATATCTATCATAGGCTTCTGTGTCACCTGCTAATTTATATGTATCCCATGCATTTTTCTTCTCTGCCACATGTCTCATTAGTTCATCTGACATCCATTTAGGCCTAATCCTTGAACAGTATTTCTTAGTTGGTATGAAAAGCCTATTAGCTTCCAAGATTAATTCTTTGAATGCTTCCCATTCTGAATTTGCTGTTGGTAAGATCATCAGTTGGTCCCACTGTATAGAATTTAAAAACTGTCTCAGACCACTGTAGTCACCTTTACTAAAGCAGAAACCCTTCATTTTACCTCTGATGGTAATTACCTCTTTGAGTAAATCCCATTTCAGCACACTGTGGTCACTGCCACCTAGTCGTTTCTTTATCTGCAGATTCTTAATGGATTAGGAATCACTACTGATAATCAGATCGTGTATTACTGCGTCTGTTTGCCTCCCAAACATGCTGCTGCTGCTGCTGCTGCTGTAGAATACAAACATTCAGTATATCCACAAATGCCTTTCCAGTATGTGAGTGACCAACCCATCAGTTCCAGTCAATATATGGGAAATTAAAATCTCCCATTATTTACTTGCCTACGCTATTTCTCTGTACAGTTGTTTATTATACTGATCAGAGTCATTAGGCCTATAACACACTTCTACTCTGAATTTTGCTTTCCCAGTGCTTATGTCACACCAAACTGACTAGACACTGCTCTGTCCACCCATGTCGACTGGCTGTACTTCCATGGATTTTGTGTTTCTTAACTGATAGCATAACCCCTCATCCCTTTCTATCCGGTCTATCGTTCCTGTTCACATTGCTCTCCCAAATTCCATCTCTGATATCCCAACAATATCTGCCTTTGATGATTTGACCAACACCTCAAATTTATCAAATTTATTTACCAAACTCCTAGCATTGGTGTACACACAAGTATATGTCCACCTGTTCCTATTCTTAGCTACCCTAACCCAGCCCACGTATTTACTTGTCCCTGAATGACTCCCAGCAGTCTCTGAAATCCTCCACACCTTGTATTCCAGGCTGCTGCTCATTCCAATAGATGCTGTACAAGTGTGTGTGTGTGTGTGTGTGTGTGTGTGTGTGTGTGTGTGTGTGTGTGTGTGTGTGCGCGCGCGCGCTCACACGCACCCCTCGTTGCAGGCCTCTGCATCTTATTTTCCAAGCTGCTGCTCATTCCAATAGAAGCAGTGCAAGAATCACTTTCACCTCTGCCAGTGGCTACTGTTAATCTATTAGTCCTTGTATCCACCCAAGCCAGCAGTTTTCTGACCCACTTAACACTACCTCGATAGAATCAACAAATATTCTTGCACCCTTTCTATTTAAGTGTATCCCATCCCTGTAGAAGCAGTCTCTCCTGTTAACAAGTACAGACCAGGCTGAAAAAAATTCTACACCTTGAGCCTTGCACAATCTTTCCTGGGCCGAATTGATCAACAAGGCTCTCATCATATACTCCCTCCTTTGTGTCTGGGCAGAATTGGAGACACTTTCAAATTCAACTCTAATTCACAGCTTTTTTCAACAGTGACCTGTACTTGTTAAGTAATTCTGCCAGTCGACAGATTAAATCAATTCAAGGAAGAACTGGACAAACTACCAGGGGCAAAGGTTGATGACGTTAATCAACTCTTAATATCATTAGTGCCAATGTATACAACCATATCACCTTTTGTGCCCTTAAAAAATGATATCCGCTCTATAACGTCATCAACCTTTGCCCCTGGTAGTTTGTCCAGTTCTTCCTTGAATTGATTTAATCTGTCGACTTCCACAACAACAGGTGGAAGTTTGTTCCAGTAATCAACCACGGGAGGCTTAGTTGCCCATGTGCCATAAAAACCAAAACCAAACCTACTAAAGACAAACTTCTGCACATCTATTCTGTAACCAAGCTCTCTCAGTTTGAATTTGTGCACCCTCGTGTGTAGTCTGAGCAAGAGGAAGAATACCATCAGCATTGAGCTTGCTGAATCCATTCAAAACCTTGAACACTTCAATCAGTTTACCCTGCAAGTGAATAGTCCCCAGACTATTCACTTGTGTACAGTTCTGTAATTTACAGAACTGAAGCATTTCTTGGCGAGTTCCCTTGTTCCCCTAACCAATCTCGTTGCTCTTCTCTGTACCTGTTCCAGCAGCTCTACATTCTTCCTAAAATGAGTCTTCCAGACCTGTGTGGAGTATTCAAGATTTGGCTTGACCATTGCCTTATACAATGGGTTGTTATGAGTGGAATGAATTTCACAGCGTTCTCACCTAATTTCATTGTGAATTAACCCTTATTATTTGTTAATATCATTATTCTGCTTGTTTTTCTTTTCCTAATATCTATATCATTTACCAGTAATCAACAATCTGTAAAACCCACCGAACTAAAAAGGGAAAGCACCAGAATTAGCATTAGCATTAGTAGAGGCATATGATGCAAGAAAGCAAGCTTATTCAGCATCAGCCAAAAAAAAAAAAAAAAAAACCACTACTCCCATTTCACCCTCCGTTCGTTCAAAATACCTGTCCAGCTGAGCCTTACATTTGTTTAGGCTATCAACTTCAACAACAAGCGATGGAAGTCTATTCCACAAACCAACTGCCCGCTGGCTAAAGGCAAATTTCTGCACATCTATCCGACATCCGTCCTTCCTCAATTTGAATTTATGCCCTCTCAGGTGATTATTCTGAGCAAGAGGAAGAATCCCATCGGCATTGAGCATGCTCAAGCCATTCAAAGCCTTATACACCTCTATCAGATCACCTCGGCAATGCCTAGTCTCCAGACTCTGTAATTTGCAAAACTTAAGCCTTTCTTCGTAAGAGCAACCCTTTGTTCCATTCACTAATCTTGTTGCCCTTCTCTGTACTCGTTCCAGCAGCTCTACATCCTTCTTGAAATGAGGCCTCCAGACCTGTATACAGTACTCAAGGTGTGGTCTGACCAATGCCTTATACAAGGGAATAATCACATCCCTATCCCTGCTAGAAAAATTCCTGTATATCATTGACAAGACACCATGAGCTACTCTTGCAGCTTGTCTGCACTGCTCAGAGAACTTCATATCTGCCTGCACAATTACCCCCAGGTCCTTTTCATTCTCTACCACTGTCAGCGTAGTACCACAGAGTTGATACATTGCTCTGGGGTTACTGTTTCCCATATGTAGTACTTTACATTTGTCAATATTAATCTTCAGTTGCCACCTCTCAGCCCATCTGCCCAACTTTTTTAGATCCTGTTGCGGTAGCATACTATCATTAGTGTCCTTAACAACTCTGCCAACCATCGTATCTTCTGCAAATTTAGACATTAAGCCTGATATACCATCATCAATATAATTTATAAATACAGAAAACAATAAAGGACCCTATACTGAACCCTGAGGGACTCCACTAATAACATTAGTCCACGATGAGCAGTGTCCATTGATTACCACTCTCTGTCTTCTGCCACTCAACCATCCCTTTATCCATAGCAGCAGTTTGCCTCCAATGCCACACTGCTCCAATTTGTGCAGCAGTCTTCCATGTGCAACAGTATCAAATCCTTTCTAAGATCCAAATATATAATATCAAAGTTATTCCCTGCATCCAGTTCTTTTGTGACTACATCATAGTATCCAATCAAATTGGTCAGACAAGACCTGCCCTTAACAAAACCATGCTGTGTCTGAGCTATAACTGAATTCTTGTCTAGATGATCCTGCAGTGCTTCTTTAAGCAGTGCCTCCATTAATTTTCCTGGAACCGAAGTTAAACTAACAGGTCTATAATTACTTGTGTCAGCCTTTGATCCTCCTTTGTGAATTGGGGTTACATTTGCACATCTCCAGTCTATGGGTACCTTCCCTGAGTCCAATGGTACCTTCCAATGGTACATAATTATGAGACTCAGGGAAGGGTACCTTCCCTGAGTCTCATAATTATGGCTAAGGGTTTGCTTACTTCCTTTGCTGCCTCCTTTAATATAACTGGATAGATCCCATCCACCCCGGGTGCCTTTTTTATGTTTATTCTCAACAATTTCTCGTCCACTTTCCTCTCAGTTATTAGAAAATCATCTAGCTCACTGCCAATGTTTTCTTCACCTACGACATTCCCCTTCCTGAATAACTCCTCATGTGTGAATGTAGATGCAAAATACTTGTGTAGATTGTTAGCCACCTGAGCAGGATCCTCAACTGTTGAACCATCAACATCCAGT
Organism: Mastigoproctus giganteus; assembly: GCF_048544385.1. Classification (NCBI taxonomy): domain Eukaryota; kingdom Metazoa; phylum Arthropoda; class Arachnida; order Uropygi; family Thelyphonidae; genus Mastigoproctus; species Mastigoproctus giganteus. The sequence goes on along the minus strand of NC_143576.1, from coordinate 2,202,290 downwards.
GGACCAATCTGATTCATCCCTTTCCTTCTTGAGTTTAAATAGGTAAAGAAATCTTTTCTGTTTTTCTTTGCATCCATTGCCAAGGATTTCTTATAATCTTCCTTTGCCTGCCTAATCTCCTTTGTGACTTGGTTACAGACCAACTTATATCTATCATAGGCTTCCATGTCACCCATTAATTTGTATGTATCCCATGCATTTTTCTTCTCTGCCATATGTCTCATTAATTCATCTGACAACCATTTAGGCCTGAACCTTGAACAATATTTCTTGGTTGGTATGTAAAGCCTGGTAGCTTCCAAGATTAGTTCCTTGAATGCTTCCCATTTTGAATTTGCTGTTGGTAACATCATCAGTTGGTCCCACTGTATAGAATTTAAATACTGTCTCAGACCATCATAGTCACCTTTACGAAAGCAAAAACCCTTCCCTTTACCTCTGATGGTAGTTACCTCCTTGAGTAAATCCCACTTCAGCACACTGTGATCACTGCCACCTAGTGGTTCCTTTATCTGCAGATTCTTAATGCATGAAGAATCACTACTGATAATCAAGTCAAGAGTATTACTCCCTCTAGTTGCCTCCCGAACATGCTGGTGTAGAAAACAATCATCCAATAAATCCACAAAAGCCTTGCTAGTGTGTGAGTGACCAACCCAGAAATTCCAGTCAATATCTGGGAAATTAAAATCCCCCATTATAAGACTCTCTGATTTACTGGCCCATTCTATTTCCCTGTACAGTATCTTATTATGCTCATCAGAGTCATTAGGCCTATAGCACACTCCTACTCTCAGTTTTGATTTACCTATGCTTATGTCACACCAAACTGACTCGACACTGCCCTGTCCATCGATGTCGACTGGCTTCACTTCCTTGGATTTTATGTGTTTCTTAACTAATAGCATAACCCCTCCTCCCTTCCTATCCTGTCTATCCTTCCTGTAGACGTTGTACTCCCCAAATTCCAGTTCTGCATTCCTTATATCTGTGTGACACCACGTCTCTGATATCTCAACAATATCTGCCTTTGATGTTTTGAGCAATACCTCAAATTCATCAAATTTATTTACTAAACTCCTAGCATTGGTGTACACGCAAGTATACATGCACCTGTTTCGATTCTTAGCTACCCTAACACAACCCATGTGTTTACTTGTACCGCAATAACTTCCAGCAGTCTCTGAAATATCCTGCATCTTGTTTTTCAGGCTTCTGCTCATTCCAATAGAAGCAGTGTAAGAATCTCTTTCACCTCTGCCAGTGGCTACTGTTAATCTATTAGTCTTTGTCTCCCCCCAGCTAGCAGTTTTCCGACCCACCTAACACTGCCTCGATAGCATCAGCAAATATTCTTGCACCCTTTCTATTTAAGTGTATCCCATCCCTGTAGAAGCAATCTCTCCTGTTAACAAGTACAGACCAGGCTGAAAAAAATTCTACCCCTTGAGCCTTGCACAATCCTTCCAGGGCCGAATTGATCGACAGGGCTCTCATCATATACTCCCTCCTATCGTGTCTGGGCAGAATTGCAGACACTTTCAAATTCAACCCTACTTCACGGCTTTTTTTCAACAGTGACCTGTACTTGTTAAGTAATTCCGCTGGTCTCCTACTCTTAATATCATTAGTGCCAACGTGTACAACTATATCACCTTTTGTGCCCTTAAAAGATAATATCCGCTCTACAACCTTATCAACCTTTGCCCCTGGCAGACATACCCTGGTCCTGTTCCACCTATCCTTTTTACAAAGCATATTCCCCGTTTCCCTGACAATAGAGTCACCAACAACTACTAGTTCCTTTGGGACCAGCGCATTCTGCCTTGGCGGCTGCCACTGTGTTGCGTGATGACCAAGTGCAAGCTCTGGCATTGGTTTGGGCAGCTGAGAACTTGATGGGCCCCTCACCTTTAATCCATCTAGGGCATCCACCCTGTCCTTCAAGCTCTCATATAGGCCTATAACAACGCTGAGTTGTCGCCTGAATTCCTTACACTCCTTGCATCGCGCACAAAGAAAGATATCCCCCATGGCAGTGTCATGTCCCATACCCGACTACTCCACAAACATCAAGCAAGTAGTGCATTTTAATAGGCTGTGATTCAGAGGGCAACTGCCCCCCTCAGTTCTCCCCTTAGCCACAGCACTCCCATTAGTTGAGCCTTTTGCTTTGCTGCTCTTGTCTGAGTCATGATTTCTATTTAGTATCAATAAAATTACAATTTCAGAACAAAATTAAAACCTTAAATTTGTATCCTAACACAGTTATAACGCTGTATTTATTTTTCAGTATTGAGTGTTATCTATGAGTTGCCTTTATATAACTTCCGTATCAAGTTATGTATTAATTATTTGTTACATTTGTACTCTAAGTCGTTATATATATAGTTAAAAGTACAATTTAATTGACAATGAAGTTTAACAAGATTAATAGATTTACTGATTAATTGACAATATTATATTATGCACTATACTATACAAAGCTAATGCTATCAAATTCCTGATATGCTGTATCGTGTTACAATGGCAGTAATTACGAACGGTAGTTCTACGGACTCTTAAGTATTGATTAACTTACAAATCTCGCTGTCTCAATTTAGAATAAACTAAGTATCCTGACTAGATCTATAGCTACTTACAGATAATAATTTGATATAACAATTGGTTAATAAATCGGCTAAATACGGTTAAAAACCTCGCGTTCAACGGAGCTGCAATTTGTAACACGTGGATTTGATTACGTTACCGATACTAAGTAATACCCACAAAATCTCTATCAAGTTAAACTTTAAACTAAGTATCGTAACTAGGAATATAAAACTACTCTAGAAAATAAGTAAATATGCCAACTTAAGCTAATAAAACAGAAAATAAATCAGAAAAAACTTCTCTTCTCCAGGAGCTGCAAAATAGCTGCGGCCGCACAGGCTACCCTCGAACCCACACATTTCCAAATTAGGTGAATATTATTCAAAACCATGGCTTAAATTTATAAATGATTTTAAAATGCCAAAGAATCCCACTGATAACTAGGACAGAAAAATCTACGTAAACTTGTGACTTGAGCCTGTTTTTTTTTTTTTTTTGTGGCGATTTCCGTTGTTAAGGTCAGATGGGATCAGAGAAAGCAGCTGTCATATAAACAGAGAGCGAGAAGCCACTCACTGAAAGTGCTTGTAAGTGAAATACCTTTCGCAAGCATTCACATATATAAGATATTGGCCTTTCACGCCAAAAATGGAAATGTGGAGTGTTCTGATTCATTCTGTTCTTTGGTAGATGGCAGACATGCTGGATGTGCATCACAATTGAGGGATGTGATCATTCCTTTTCCATCATGTGTTGTCCAAGTGCTTGAGACATGAATCCTTACTTCAGTGCCTAATCAGAAGCTGTTGTTGTTGCTGTTATTTGGTTTTTAGGAGCATTAGCAACTAAGGCCATATTGCTCCGGGATATGCGGTGGTCATTCCCCAACCTTTCCGCATCCTCCGTATTTGGTGGTCACGGGCTCGAACCACGGTCTAATCAAGAAGCGTGTGCTACGCACTGCTGCTCCTGCCCACTTGGCTATGGAGCTTCTCTAATGAGAAGCTAAAGTTGTGTAAACTTTAGGAGAAACTTCTCGCTTAAAAACGGCCCTTGGAAGACCCAGGAACGAGAAGAAGAGAGGTTGGAGGACTCGCCGGGTGCAATTAGACTGAAGTGCATGAAAATGTGATGAATAAGTTTCATGGTAGTTTTGCGGTTGTGTCGCTGAAGGAGCCGTACGGAAACCCAAGACACCATGAACAGTTCAGCACAGCCAGAAGAGAAGAACGGGGGAAGTGAGAAAACTTTACTATGTGTATGAGGAGTACGAAAGGCAAACCTTAGTGGAATTAGAATGGAATAATTATGATTAAAAAAAAATAGTTCCTTCTTAGTGTACTCATTTGTTTCTCATACATTTTTATTCTTAATATATGATAATTTTGAGATTGGTATAATTTTAAAATTGCTATTGTAAGATATGGGCAATGAATAGATATTTGGAATACCCCATTTCTAGACATTATGTTCAAAGTTAATACAGAGTCAAAGTAGCTGTGTCAGCTACTTATGTGTGATTACTGTATTAATGGTACACACGAGTGACCGGTATAAAGGATACCATGTTAGTATGAATTATTGTGCTAGCTGATATCAACTTCTTATACTAATAAATATTTTGTTGTTTGCCGTATGTTATTTTAATGAATGCAAGCATGATGTGCGAACGTGTTTTTATATAATAAATGTTTGTTACATTGGACAGTTGCCTCTTTCCTAAGCTCTCATTTACACCAGAAAGCATTGGAGTATGGAACAAGATATTCTTAGAAGATTATTGCAGCATTAAGGGTTTTAAGTTAGTTGCATAAGGAAAATCTTTAATGTTAAACACAATGCCTTGGCCCAAATTGCACTCCTCATGGAAAGTCATCTTTGAGGAGTGAGGATGTACAAGGCCATGTCCTATTTTACCACTAGATGAACATATTAAGGGAAGTCAGAAACGATGGTGCCTAAAAATGCCACAACTACACTGATGGTGAAAAATATTACACCTAAGCTCCCTCTACTCATAATGCAATGTAACAACTGGGGCCATTACTTCAGGAAGAAGTTAACAGGAATAATCACCTCCTTATCCCTGCTAGCAAAATTCCTTGAGAGAACCCCATGAGCAGTCCTGACATCCTGTCTGCACTGATTAGAGAACTTTATATCTGACTGCACAATTACTCCCCCAAGTCTTTTTCATTTTCCATTACCCTCAGTGTAGTACCACATAGTTGGTATGTTACACTGGGATTACTGCACCGGTGTGCAGTACTTTGCATTTGTCAATATTAAACTTCACTTGCCATTTCTTAGCCCATCTACCTAACTTTTTTATGTCCTGTTATTTTCTAGTAACACACCATCATTACTGTCATTAACCACCCTGCCAACCTTTGTATCATCTGCAAACTTGGACATTAAGCCTGATATGCCTTCATTAATATCATTGATAAACATAAAAATCAACAATGAGCCCAACACCGAACCCTGGGAGACTCCACTAATGACATTAATCTGTGAAGAGCAGTGTCCATTGATTACCACTGATTACTTTGTTTGATTGATTACCCTGTCTTCTCCTACTGAACCAACCCATTATCCATAGCAGCAACTTGCCTAATGTCACATTGGTAATATACAGCAGCCTTTTATGTTCAAATGTATCAAAAAAGGTTTCCTGAAATGGTGTGGATCACATTGTCTGCTTCTTCAGAGGGGCAGTAAAACTGAAAGGACCTTGCCCTTTAATGTTACCTCAACCTGACACCAATTGGTATGAATTAGTTTTAGAATTATATGCAGAAGATGACAGCAACTTTACTGGAAAACAGAAATGAAAAATTGATCATTGTAAGCAGTCCTTTTTTTTTTTTAGCAGATGCTGCATTAGCTTTCTTTCTTGCATCATATGCCTCTACTAATGCTAATGCTCATGCTAAAACATTCAGATTCAGCTCCTAAAAAAAAAAAAAAAAACCACCATATTATTCAATAGAATTGTGAAGATATGTGAACCACCATATTCATGACCTAATCTAGTTGATTAGATCATGGATATGTTTGATGCACACTTCGACTTGCTCTCACTCTTGTTTCCATATCTCTTGGCAATTCACTCATTCACTGAAAATAACCTTGAAGACTTTCTCACACAGCAGCCTAGCCTAATTTATTTCCTATTCAGGGATTTAATTGGACCTTATCCACTATAGAAAGCTCTCAAGCCAGATAAATGTGGACAACTAGTTGAATCCACACTTGAGAGGGGAAAAAAAAACCTTCCTTGTTCATGGTGCCTCTGTAGCTAGGTGGGCAGGAGCAGCAGTGCATAGCACACACTTCTTGATTAGACCGGGGTTTGAGCCCATGACCACCAAATACGGAGGATGCGGAAAGGTCAGGGAATGACCACTGCATATCCCCGGAGCAATATGGCCTTAGTTGCTAATGCTCCTAAAAACCAAATAACAAACAAACAAACTTCCTCGTTCATTTCACAAATATATATTTTCTCAGTCCGAATCACAGAGATGTCCATTTCCACTTACAGTCTGCCAAGCCCCACTTCCTTTTTCTGACAGAATCCAAATTTTCAGTTGCCTCAATCACTACTTGAGTTGTAATTATTTTATATATGATCCCTTTTGCTTCAAGGGTGGCACTTGTGCATATGTTCCCTCTGATATTCCCTATTAGTGATTTTGGCCTCCCACTATAATGGTAGGCCTCTGTAGTAAGTGGTCAGGAGTGGGAGTGCAATAACATACGATGTTTGAGTAGACCAGGGTTCAAGCCACTGACTGCTAAATACAATCGATCTGCCAACTCGCACTAGACCAGCATAGTAGATTATGCTCTTTTCCCTAACCACAACTTTTTGAGAAGGCCTCTCTGTCTTGCAGTGGATTGACAGTAGCTGAAGATTTATTTTTATTTATAATATAAAATAAAATAAAGTGAATAACTAAGTAAAAATAATTATTTGTTTATATACATAGAATTCTTGAGAAATTATTTTATGATATTAACCTGATCTTGTAACACATAATCTGATTGTTTTGTTTGTTGCTAATTTTAATTTCAATTTTGAAAAACCACCCACAGATCTTTTGCAACACCACCCAAGCCTGTACAAATAGTATCTGAATGTATTGTTGTAATTCGAGGCATTAAAGAAGTCTCTTGGAAGTCTGCAAAAGCAATGATGGCAGAAGCTAATTTCCTCAAATCTTTGATGGAGATGGATGTTGATGGAATTTCTCAGTCACAAGTCAATACTGTCCGGAAACAACTGAAAGTAAGTAATTTGTTTTGCATTACATTATGGAAAATAATAAATAATAAAAACAGTGGTCTTAAAATAAATATAATAACTGCAGCACCATTTGAAAATTTTACTAAAAGAACAAATACCATGAAAATTATAGCAGATTTTCTAGAAAATACTAATATTTGTATTAATAGATTCTATTAGTAGTGTTAAATGTTGCAAGGAAGCAAGCTTGTAAAGTATTAACCAAACAAAAAGAATAGCCACTTTATTTGTCCATCAGTGAGCCCAAGTGGGTAGTTTGTATAATAGCTGTTCTGCACACATTGTGTGGAAGAGACTTGAGTTCGAATCCCATCGAGGATGGCCAGAATTTTTAGAATAGGATCAGGGTATGTCTACCAGGTGCAAAATTAGATGACGTAGAGCAGATATTATCTTTTAAGGGCACAAAGGATGATATCATTCTACCTGTTGGCACTAATGATATTAAGAGTAAGAGATCATACACAAGTAAGGGAACAAGTACAGGGAAACGTTGACAAAAAGTTAGGATTGAATTTGAAAGTTTTTGCAATTCTGCTCAGACATGAGCAGAATTGCAAAATTCCGCTCATGTCTTCTATCATGAGCAATTCTGCTCATGATAGAAGGGAGTATATATTGAGAGCCTTGTCAATCAGTTCAGCCCTGGAGAGAATGTGTGATGCAAGAATGCAAAGGGTGCAAGAATATTTGCTGTTGCTATTGAGGCAGTGATTGGTTGGTCAGAAAACTAATAGTGTGGGGGGAAACACAGACCAATAGTTGAACTATAGCTAGAGGCAGAAGTGAAAGTATTCTTGCCTTACTACTATTGGTACATGCAGCAACCTGGAAAACAAGGTGTCTGGAATTTCAGTCCCTGCTGTGGGTCATCATGGGACAAATGAATTCATCGGCTGTGTTAGGGTAACTAAAAGTAAAAACACATACATGTATACTTGCACTTACACCAACATGAGGAGCACTGTAAATAAATTTGATGAATTTCAAATACTGATTAAGTCACCGAATGCTATGTTATTTGGTTTTTAGGAGCATTAGCAACTAAGACCATATGCTCCAGAGATATGCGGTGATCATTCCGCATCCTCCGTATTTGGTGGTCACGGGCTCGAACCCCGGTCTAATCAAGAAGCATGTGTTATGCACTGCTGCTCCTGCCCACCTGGCTACGGAGGCGCCTTTCGCCGAATGCAGACATTTTAGGAATAGCGGAGATGTGATGTCACTAAGACATAAGTGATGCTGTATTTGAATATGGGGAGTACAATGTATACAGGAAAGACAGACAGGACAGGAGAGATGGAGGGGTTATGCTCTTAGTTAAGAAGAATTGGGAAAACAAAATTGAGAGTAGGAGTGTGTTATAGGCCTAATGACTGTCTTTCCCACTATTTCCCTGCATACCAATCAGTATTCAGGGAAATAGATTGGGAAATACTCTTGATCTGGTTATCAACAGTAATTCTTCATGCATTATTAATCTGCAAGTAGAAGACCCACTGGATGGCAGTGACCACAGTGTACTAATGTGGAATTTAATTAAAGACATAACTACATAACATAGACATAAGCAGTGGGAGCAGCTGATAATGTTACCAACAGAAAATTCTAAATGGGAAGCAGTCAAGGAATTAATCTTGAAGCTACTAGGTTTTTCATACTAACAAAGAATTACTGTTGAAGACTTAGACCCATTATTAATGATATTGAGGAAGGTATATCAGGTTTAATGTGTAAGTTTGCAGAAGATACAAAGGTTGGCAGGCTGGTTAACAACAGTCATTAGGATGAGTTACTGCAGCAAGATCTAGGAAAATTAGGTCGTGGGCTGAGAAATGGCAGTTGAGGTTTAACATTGTCAGATGAAAGGTATTGCAAATGGGTAGCAGTACCCCTAGAGTATCTTATCTACTGACACTAATGAGAGTACGCTGCTGCAACAGGATCTAGAAGGTGCCTCCGTAGCCAGGTATGAAGGAGCAGCAGTGCGTAGCACACGCTTCTTGATTAGACCGGGGTTCGAGCCTGTCACCACCAAATACGGAGGATGCGGAAAGGTCAGGGAATGACCACCGCATAACCCGGAGCAATATGGCCTTAGTTGCTAATGCTCCTAAAAACCAAATAACAAACAAACAAACAACAAACAGGATCTAGAAAAGTTGAGCAGATGGGCTGAGAGGTGGCAAATGAAGTTTAACTTTGATAAATGTGAAGTACTACATATGGGAAGCAGTAACCCAGAGTAACGTATCAACTCTGTGGTACTACACTGACAGTGGTAGAGAATGAAAAGGACCTGGGGGTAATTGTGCAGGGAGATATGAAGTTTTCTGAGCAGTGCAAATGGTCTGCAAGAGTAGCTCATGGTGTCTTGTCAATGATATACAGGAACTTTACTAGCAGGGATAAGAAGGTGATTATCCCCTTGCATAAGGCAACAGTCAGGCCACACCTTGAGTACTGTATACGGGTCTGGAGGCCTCATTTTAAGAATAATGTAACGAGTACAGAGAAGGGCAACAAGATTAGTGAATGGAACGAAGGGCTTAAATTTTGCAGATTACAGTTTCTGGAGACAAGGCACCTGTGATGTGATCTGATTGAGGTGTATAAAGCCTTGAATGGTTTGAGCATGCTAAAACCATTCAAGGGATGATGGGATTCTTCCTCTTGCTCAGAATAATCACCTGAGAGGGCATAAAGTCAAATTGAGGAAAGGCAGTTGTAGGATAGATGTGCAGAAGTTTTTGCCTTTAGCCAGTGGGTAGTTAATTGGTGGAACAGACTTCCATCCTTTGTTGTGGAAGTTGATAGCCTAAATAAATTTAAGGCTGAGCTGGACAGGTATTTGGAACGAACGGAGGGGTGAAATGGGGGAGTGTTTTTTTTTTTTTTTTTTTTGGCTGATTCTACATTAGCTTGCTTTCTTGCATCATATGCCTCTACTAATGCTAATACTGTGTTGTACTACACTCAGTATAGTGGATAACGAAAAAAGCCTGGGGGTATAATTTTGCAGTAAGATATGAAATTCTCTGAGCAATGCAAACACGCATTCAAGACAACTCATAGGGTTTTGTCAAATATATATACAGAAACTTTGCCTGCAGGGATAACGAGGTAATTATCCCCTTATGTAAGGCCATGGATCTTCCAGGTTAACCACAGAGGCAGCAGCTGTAGAAACACAGAACCCAATGGGTCAACAACTGCAACAACAGGAGTTGATTGGTGCCTATCCTATGTAACAATACCAGGCTAAGTAGCATTTTATTTTGGGCCAGATAAATGTGGCCCTATGAAAGTCCATAATTCTGATTATGGACTTTTCTGGGTGTCAATTTGGGAGTGGGGAGACTTTGATTTAGTTTTAGGTCACGTTTTTGGTACTGTATACAGGTCTGGAAGCCTCACTTAAGGAAGGATGCAAATTTGCTGGAATGGGTGCAGAGGAGGGCAACCAAATTGGTGAAGGGAACAAAAGAGTCTTGAGACCAGGCACCTGCAGGGATATCTGACATTAAGGAAGGATGGTTGCATGATAAATGAGCAGAGGTTTGGCTTCAGCCAGCAGGTGTTTGATTGTTAGAACAGATGTCCAACAAGATGATGAGATTACCCCCTCCCCTTTGTGTTGAAGACTAATCTGGCTACTCTTCACTGCACCTGTTCCAAAAGAACCACATCAATTTTAAACCAGTTTTCCAGGCCTAGTGTCCTCAAGAGTTGGAATAATGACCTCCTTGTTATCCCTGCTGGTGTATGGCTGTATATTATTAGCAGTGGCATTAGTAGAGGCATACATTTCCTCACGTCTATTCTACATCTGTCTTTTCTTAATTTGAATTTATGCCCCCTTAGGTTCGTAATCTGAACAAGTGGAAGGATCCAATCAGAATTCAGCGTGCTCAACCCATTCAAGGCCTTATACACCTCAGTCAGATCACCGTGCAGGTGCCTAGTCTCCAGCCACTGCAATTTCAGAACTTAAACCTCTCTTGGTAAGAGGATCCCTTCATTCCCCTCACCAATCTTGTTGCCCTTCTCTGTAAATGCTCAAGTAAATCTTCATCCTTCCTAAAATGAGGCCACCAGACCTGTACGCAGTACTCAAGGTGTGGCCTGACCATTGTCTTATACAGAGGGACAATTACCTCCTTCTCCCTGCTAGCAAAATTCCTATATATCATAAAAAAACCCCATGATCTGCCCTGGCAGCCTGTCTGCATTGCTCAGAAAACTTCATATCTGACTGCACAATTACTCCCAGGTCTTTTTCATTTTCTACCACCTTAAGTGTAGTACCACACAGTTGGTACGTTTCTCTGGGGTTACTTCTACCCATATGCAGTACTTTGCATTTGTCAAGGTTAAACTTCAGTTGCCACTTCTTAGCCCATCTGCCCAAATTATCTAGATGCTGTTGCAGTAGCACACTGCCATTACTGTCATTAACAACCCTGCCAACCTTTGTATCATCTGCAAACTTCGACATTAAGCCTGATATACCTTCATCAATATCATTGATAAATATACAAAACAACAGTGCACCTAACACCGAACCCTGTGGGACTGCACTAATAACATTAGTCCACGAAGAGCAGCACCCATTGATTACCACCCTCCGTCTTCTCCCACTTAACCATCCTTTTATCCATTGTAGCAACTTACCCTTAATACCATTCTGCTCCAATTTGTACAATAGTCTTCCATGCGCAACAGTGTCAAAAGCTTTCCTGAAATCCTAATATATAATATCAAAATTATTTTTTGCATCCAGTTCCTTTGTAACCACATCATAATATCCTATCAAATTTGTCAGACAAGACTTTCCCTTATCAAACCCATGCTGTGTCTGAATTATTGCTGCAGTCTTGTCTAGATGATCTGGCAATGCATCTTTAACCAGTGACTCCATTATTTTACCGGAACAGAAGTTAAACTAATTGGTCTGTAATTTCTCGTGTCACCCTTCGATCCCCCTTTGTGAATTAGGGATACATTTGCACATCTCCAGTCCTTGGGAACCTCCCCTGAGTCCAAGGATGCTTAGTTGCTTTGCTGCCTCCTTTAATATAACTGGATAGATCCCATCCACCCCAGGTGCTTTTCTTATGTTTAACTTCAACAATTTCTCCTCCACTTTGGTTTCAGTTATTACAAAATCATTAAGTATCCTGCTACAATTTAATAACCTGCTGCAATTTTCAAACCTTATTAATTCCTCATGTGTGAATGTAGATGCAAAATACTCATTCAGTTTGCGGAAATTTGCCTTTAGCCAGCAGGTGGTTAATTGCTGAAACAAACTTCCATCTGTCGTTTTGGAAGTTGATAGGTTGAATAAATTTAAGGAGGAACTGGACAGGCTTTTGGAGGGAATGGTGTGATTTTTTTTTTTTTTTTTTTTTGGCTGATGCTGCATAAGCTCATACACTTGCTTTCTTGCATCACATGCCACTACTACTACTACTACAATGCAAGAAAGCAAGCTTATGCAGCATCAGCCAAAAACAAACCTTCTCATTTCACCCCTCCATTCATTCCAAATGCTTGTCCAGTTCAACCTTAAATTTATTTAGGCTATCAACTTCCACAACAAAAGATGGAAGTCTGTTCCACCAATCAACTTTGCACTGGCTAAAGGCAAATTTCTGCACATCTATTCTACAACTGTCTTTCCTCAGATTGAATCTGTGCCCCCTCAGGTTCTTAATCTGATAATCTGAGCAAGTGGAAGAATCCCATCAGCATTCAGCTTGCTCAACCCATTCAAGGCCTTATACACCTCAATCATATCATCTTGCAGGTGCCTACTCTCCAGGCACCGCAATTTGTAGAACTTAAGCCTTTCTCGGTAAGAGCACCACTTTGTTCCCATCACCAATCTTTTTGTCCTTTGTACTCTTTCTAGCAACTCTACATCCTTCCTAAAATGAGGCCTCCATACCTGTACACGGTACTCTAGGTGTGGCCTGTCCATTGCCTAGTATAACAGGATAATCTCCTCCCTGTCCCTGCTAGCAAAATTCCTATATATCATTGATAAGACTCCATGACCTGCCCTGGCAGTCCCTTTGCACTGCTCAGCAAACTTCATATATGACTGCACAATTACCCCCAGATCTTTTTCCCTTTCCACTTCCCTGAGTGTAGTACCTCACAGATGATACGTTTCTCTTCTGTTACTGCTACATATATGCAGTTCTTTGCGTTTGTCAATGTTAAACTTTGGTTGCCACTTTTCAAGCCATTTGTCTAGATCCAGTTAAAAACTTGTCTTCAGCTGGATCCAGTTGAAAACTTGTAGCAACTTACCCTTAATGCCATACCTCTCCAATTTGTACAGCAGTCTTCCATTTGCAACAGTATCAAAAGCTTTCCTGAAATCGAAGTATATGATATCAAAATTATTTTTGGCATTCAGTTCCTTTGTGACCACATCATAGTATCCAATCAAATTGGTCAGGCAAGACCTCCCTTTCTTGTCTAGATCCAGTTGAAAACACTGAACCCTGGGGAACTCCACTAATAACATTTGTCCACGAAGAGCAGTGTGCATTGATTACCACTCTCTGTCGTCTCCCACTCAACCATCCTTTTATCCATTGTAGCAACTTATACTTAATGCCATACCTCTCCAATTTGTACAGCAGTCTTCCATGTGCAACAGTATCAAAAGCTTTCCTGAAATCGAAGTATATGATATCAAAATTATTTTTGGCATTCAGTTCCTTTGTGACCACATCATAGTATCCAATCAAATTGGTCAAGACAAGACCTCCCTTTAACATACCCATGCTGTGTCTTGCTGCAGTCTTGTCTAGATGATCCTGCAATGCTTCTTTAACCAGTGATTCCATTCTTTTCCCCGGAACAAAAGTTAAACTAACAGGTCTGTAGCTACTAGTGTCACCTTTTGACCCCCCCCCCCCTTTGTGAATTGGTGATACATTTGCACACCTTCAGTCCGTGGGGACCTTCCCAGAGTCCAAGGAAGCTCTCATAATTATGGCTAAGGTTTTGCTTGCTTCCTTTGCTGCCTCCTCTAATATAACTGGATAGATCCCATCCACCCAAAGTGCCTTTTTTATGTTTAACTTCAATAATTTCTCCTCAACTTTGCTCTCAGTTATCACAAAATCGCTTAGCTCCCTGTAAGAGTTTGATAAACTTCTGGCACTCCCCTCATTGAATAACTCCGTGTGTGAATGTAGATGTAAAATATTCAGTTTATCAGCTACCTGAGCCTGATGATCAGTAGTCAGCCCATCTGTGTTAAGTGGTCCAATCTGATTCATCCCTTTCCTTCTAGAGTTTACATAAGTAAAGAACTCTTTGCTGTTTTTCTTTGCATTCTTTGCCAAGGAGTTCTCATAATCTGCCTTCGCCTGCCTAACCTCCTTTGTGACTTGATTACCGACTAGTTTATATCTGCAATTTGCTTCTGTCACCTGATACTTTATATGCATTCCATACATTTTCTTCTCTGCCATAAACCTGATTAGTTCATCTGACATCCATTTAGGTCTAAACTTTGAACAGTATTTCTTAGTTGGTATGAAAAGCCTAGTAGCCTCCAAAATTAAGTCCCTGAAGGCTTCCCATTTAGAATTCATCCTTGGCACCATCATCAGTTGATCTTACTGCACAGAATTTATAAACTGTCTGAGACCCCCTGTAGTCACCTTTACAAAAGCAAAAGCCCTTCCCTTTAGCCTTGATGGTAGTTACATCCTTAAGTAATTCCCAAATCAGTGCATTGTGATCATTGATAGAACCCTTATGAGCTGTCCTAGCAACCTGTGTGCACTGCTCATGGAACTTTATCAGACTGTTCAGTTACCCATAGGTATCTTTAGTTGTCCGCCTTGAGTGTTTTTCAATGGTTCCCAAAGTGGCAATATTTCCCATTGTGCATAAGCCTCTTTAGTTTTCTGTACTTAATCAAGAAGTAGTTACTTTTATTCAGATTTTGCCATGTATAAACTTGGAAAATGATCAGATATTAGGCCCACTCATCTGTGTTTTAATCTATCATTTTTCCACAAAGTTGCTGTTTCTATATTCCGATTTTAATGTGGAAATAGCTACTCTTGAGATGTTTGATAAACATAATGGCTTCTTCATCACTTTTAACATATTTTAGGCATTGTGCAATTAATGGGTTCAGTAAATTTGTTTAATTCTCTGAGGTCCCTCAAAAATGAAGTCTTTCATCCCTTTTCTCATGAGGTGAAATGGAAGATTCCACAAGGAGATAGGATTTCATTAATTCCGGCTTTTAAAATCTGTTACAGCAAGTTTTCCAGTTCCTTGAGAT
Source organism: Mastigoproctus giganteus (assembly GCF_048544385.1). NCBI lineage: Eukaryota > Metazoa > Arthropoda > Arachnida > Uropygi > Thelyphonidae > Mastigoproctus > Mastigoproctus giganteus. The sequence goes on along the minus strand of NC_143576.1, from coordinate 2,187,057 downwards.
GAACAGAAGGAAATGTGAAGAAATGTGATATTGTCTAAAAAAAATTAGTAGTAGTACAGGCATGTGATGCAAGAAAGCAAGCTTATCTAGAATGAGCCAAAAAAAAAAAAAAAAAAAATCATTTCGGACATCCATTCCCTCTAAATGTTTGTCCAGTTCCTCCTTGAATTTATTTAGCCTATCAACTACCAAAACAACAGATGGAAGTTTGTTCCAGCAATCGACTACCCACTGGCTAAAGAAAAATTTCCGCACATCTTTTCTGTAACTGTCTTTTCTCAATTTGAAATTATGACCCCTCAGGTTTGTAATCTGACGAAGAATTAAAATCAATTATTTGATTTTAACTAAAATTAGATGTGTTTTGGGGAGATCCTTTTTCAGAACCAAAATGTCTTTAGACAACATAATGAACATGTTTATTTTGAACTTAATGTTAATATGGTTCATAAGTTTTTAATGAAAATATGATCATATGTTCATTCTCAATTTGTCTTAAAAAGAGCTTGTCTGCAACTGAGGTATCTCGGTGAAACAAGTTAAATTTAGACCTCATCTGCTCATTTAGGATTGACTAAGACACTAATAAGGTTTCTTAGTCAATCCTAAATGAGCTTTCAGGTGGATCATAAGGACAAACACTAACAAATACCATAAAGAAAAATTGGAATGACACATAATACGATTTATTATGGCCTACTGCTGGAGGATGAAATTTAACTATTCTAAATTAAGCTATGCTATCATATTGAGTCTATTCTGCCAAAAAAATATATATATATAAAATAAAAATAGGGAATCAGATAATTCTGTTTAGGACATGAGTAATATAATACTTAACATGCATTATGCAATTTGAAACTCCAATATTTATTGTGCAATATCCTGACACTAGGGTAGGATGCTGCATCATTAGACCATAATTGTCCAATTAGTTCTACATATTTCTTTCCTGAAGCAATTTCTTTACCCTGGAACTAGAATTATGTATTGTTTCCCAATGCAATAGTGATGTGATTAAAATAGCCTGAATAACTAGAAAAAATTAATGATTAAATAAGAAATATTAATAAAGTTTTCTATGTTTATTTTATTTTAGGCAATGGAAATGACAGTGGATGAAATGCGATCTATCAGTAGAGCTGGAGCTGGCCTTCTAAAATTTGTGGAGGCTGTTATGGGCTATTGTCATGTAAACAAAGATATCAAACCAAAGCGAGAAAAGGTTGTAATATTATTTCAGTTTTTAATTTGTTTATTATTAGTATTAGCAAAGGCCAAAAGGTATATATAAGTTTGTATTAATATATTGAATAAAGCATGCATAAATGGATATGAAAATTACAAAAAGTGCCAGGGTGAGGATAGTAGAAAAGGAAGTAGAGTAGATATATGAAAAGTGAAAGAAAGTTAATATCCTAAAAGTTATGATGAATTAAAATATGGGGGGGAAAACATATTTAGATAAAGGTTGAATACAGCTAAGGCAAAAGTGCAGAATCTAATGTCAGCTGAAGCAAATATTGATACATGATCAGGAATATCATTAGGGAATACACCTGACCATGTATCAGGAACTGCGTTATTATACTTGTCCATAGTAATAGAAGAAAGGTGAAAGGTCAAAAAGAAACAAAAATGTAATTAGCACATTCTTATACAGTATGGACATGGTAGTCCCAACTCAGTGTCAATTATTAAAGTAAAAATAAGAATAAGTTAGAATAAAGATCAAGTTAGAATAAAATATGGTTAAGTGTTTACAGAATGTGAATGTGTTTTATATAAATATGTAGAGTTTAGTGTAGGATTTAAAAGTTGTAATTTTGTGGAGAATGGAATTCATTAATTTGGAATAAGCAGCTGGTTTAGGGTGCCTTATTAAATTGAGGATAGGGAAGGGAAAAAGGAGTATTTAAATAAATAAAGATGAAAATTAGCAATAGAAATAGGTTAATAGGAATGCTCTTATAACCCTCGTATACACGCACTCCCATTCGTTTATACGAGGGTGAAATCAAGTTTTATGAAGGGGAAGAAAGGTAGAAATAGATGAAAGGCAGAAAGATAAAAAGCAAAGAAAAAGTTATTAAATCATGCTAAGCTACCCGGGGTCGTGAAGCCCAACCTTATAGTAAGGGCTCTGGCTTTGTAACCATTAGTATATAAAAGGGAGCTAATACCAAATGCTTGTATTGCAAGGAAAAGGCAAGCGTAAAAATATGTAAGTTGAAACATGCCAAGAAGCGAACCAAAAACGAAACTGAAAGTATAATAAGATCCACTGTAACTTTTTTAAAAAATTACATTTAATATATATATATATATATATATATATATATATATAGATTTGACTACCCAATACAATATATATATATACACACACACACCTTATGATCACTGAATTATGACCACCCCTTTGAAAACTGAATGTGACCTGTTGAACACGTGAGGTATGAAAGTGCGGTGTTAGTTGACCTATGTAACATAGATAAGGTGTCACTGATTCAGTAGGTAGTAAAATTCTGAGCATGATGGGTAAAAGGATAGATTTATCGGACGTTGATAAAGGAGAGATTGTGGGTGCTCAATGAGCTGGTGCCTCGATTTACCAAATGGCTGAACTGGTGGGGTATTCTACTTGGGCACGGAGTCAAAATGGTCAAACAACAACCCGACGGCAAAACTGCAAAGGTCAGCGAAAGGTTGATGTTAGAGGCAAGTGCCGGGTCCGACAATTTGTACAGGCGAACAGGCACAGCACTGTTGAAGATTTGACTACCCAATACAACATGGGACAACCCAGAACAATATCTGGCATGACCATGCGTCACAAGCTCGCACGATGGGCTATACAACCAGACGACCCCTACGGCATCCTCTCCTAACCAAGCTTCATCGGCCTAAAACACTTGACTGGTGCAAAGAGCATGCAAGTTGGATGTTAGAAGATTGGAAGAAGGTGTGCTAGTCGGATGAGTCATATTATTTAATCCACAACGTGGATGGTCGTGTACGGATTTGGTGTCAACAACATGAAGCTCTTGATCCATCGTGCATGGTATCAAAAGTGCAGGCTGATGGAGGCAGTTGTATGGTGTGGGGCATGTTTCATTGGTAGGAACTTGGACCGATGGTACATGTGAAACAACGTATCAGTGGTTTCCGCTATCATCAACTGCTTGCTGACTGTACACCTTGCTATGTTACACTTTTTCCAGAATTCCGATGGTGTCTTCCAAGATGACAATGTGCTGAGCCATCAGGCACTTGTGCAGGAATGGTTTGAGGAACACAGTTCTGACTTCCAGCATATTGATTGGCCTCCGAACTCCCCCAATATCAATCCCATAGAGCTCTTGTGGGACACTATGGAAAGGCATATCAGGCTTCTGGATACACCAATCACCTCCATACCTGCAATACTGACAACATTATACACAGCTTGGTTGGCCATACCTCCCAAATGCTTCCGACTACTAGTTGAATCAATTCCACATAGGATAGCTGCTGTACTGAGGGCAAAAGGAGAACCTACAAAAGTAATAGGTAGGTGGTCATAATTCAGTGATCACTCAGTGCATATTATATATATATATTTTGTCTATACAGCTATATCCATCTTGTCATACTCTTCCCACTGCAAGAAGGTAACAAAGGAAGGATACACTTGTGACAGTGGAAAATGTATGATAACAAGGTAAGAATATAACTTCCAATTGCGAGAAGGTACCCTTTCCTTCTTGCAGAGAGAAATGTACCACAGATACCAGTTGGGGTGATTGACATGCTAGTCAAACGTTAACTTTCTGAGGCCCATTATATGCTCTATAGTTTTCTGTCCCACTTCATTGAGGTTATTGTCGTTGACTCTATTGTCTGTAGCCGAGTGGTCAGGAGCGGAAGTGCAGTAGCACACGCTCTTTGAGTAGACCGGGGTTCAAGCCCCTGACTGCTGAATACGGTCGACCTGCCAACCCGCACTGGATCAGCGGGGCAGATTATGGTCCATTTCCCTCAGCATGAATTGTTGAGGAGGCTTCCATCCTGCAGTGGGTTGATAATGGCTGCACTTTACCTTTACCTATTGTCAGAGAGACAGAGAATATAGTATGCAAAAAGGATAGGTGGAACAAGACCAGGGTATGTCTGTCAGGGGCAAAACTTGATGACGTTGCAGAGCAGATATCATCTTTTAAGGCACGTAAGGTGATATTGTTAGCATTAGCATTAGCATTAGTAGAGGCATTTGATGCAAGAAAGCAAGCTTATGCAGCATCAGCCAAAAAAAATAATAATAAAAAAAAAAAAATAAATAAATAAATAAAAAATAACCACTTCCACTTCACCCCTCTGTTCGTTCGAAATACCTGTCCAGCCGAGCCTTAAACTTATTTAGGCTATCAACTTCCACGACGAGGGATGGAAGTCTGTTCCACCTACCAACCACCCGCTGGCTAAAGGCAAATTTCCGCACATCTATCCTACATCTGTCTTTCCTCAATTTGAATTTATGCCCTCTCAGGTGATTATTCTGAGCTACAGGAAGAATCCCATCAGCATTGAGCATGCTCAAACCATTCAAGGCTTTGTACACCTCTATCAGATCACCTCGCTGCTGCCTAGTCTCCAGACACTGTAATTCGCAAAACTTAAGCCTTTCTTCGTAAGAGCACCCCTTTGTTCCATTCACTAATCTTGTTGCCCTTCTCTGTACTCGTTCCAGCAGCTCTACATCCTTCTTAAAATGAGGTCTCCAGGCCTGTATACAGTACTCTAGGTGTGGCCTGACCATTGCCTTATACAAGGGAATAATCACCTCCTTATCCCTGCTAGAAAAATTCCTATATATCATTGACAATACACCATGACCTACTCTTGCAGCCCGTCTGCACTGCTCAGAGAACTTCATATCTGCCTGCACAACCACCCCCAGGTCCCTTTCATTCTCTACAACTGTCAGTGTAGTACCACAGAGTTGATACGTTGCTCTGGGGTTGCTGTTTCCCATATGTAGTACTTTACATTTGTCAATGTTAAACTTCATTTGCCACCTCTCAGCCCATCTGCTCAACCTTTCCAGATCCTGTTGCAGCAGCATAGTGTCAGTAGTGTGATTGACAACCCTGCCAACCCTCGTATCGTCTGCAAACTTGGACATTAAGCTTGATATACCATCATCAATATCATTTATAAATACAGAAAACAATAAAGGACCCAATACTGAACCCTGAGGGACTCCACTAATAACATTAGTCCACGATGAGCAGTGTCCATTGATTACCACTCTCTGTCTTCTCCCCCTCAACCACCCCTTTATCCATAGCAGCAATTTGCCTCCAATGCCACACTGCTCCAATTTGTGCAGCAGACTTCCATGTGCAACAGTATCAAAAGCCTTTCTAAGATCCAAGTATATAATATCAAAGTTATTCTCTGCATCCAGTTCTTTTGTGACTGCATCATAGTATCCAATCAAATTGGTCAGGCAAGACTTCCCCTTAACAAAACCATGCTGTGTCTGAGCTATAACTGAAGTCTTGTCTAGATGATCCTGCAGTGCTTCTTTAACCAGTGCCTCCATTAATTTTCCGGGAACAGAAGTTAAACTCACAGGTCTATAATTACTTGTGTCAGCCTTTGATCCTCCTTTGTGAATTTGGGTCACATTTGCACATCTCCAGTCCATGGGTACCTCCCCTGAGTCCAGGGAAGCTCTCATAATTATGGCTACGGGATTGCTTACTTCCATTGCTGCCTCCTTTAATATAACTGGATAGATTCCATCCACCCCAGGTGCCTTTCTTCTGTTTATCTTCAACAATTTCTCCTCCACTTTACTCTCAGTTATTACAAGATTCTCTAGCTTACTGCCAGAGTTGAATATACCTCTGGCATTCCCCTCGCTGAATAACTCCTCATGTGTGAATGTCGATGCAAAATGTTCATTTAGTTTGTTAGCTACCTGAGCAGGATCATCAACAGTTGACCCATCGATATCAAGTGGACCAATCTGATTCATCCCCTTTCTTCTAGAGTTTACATAAGTAAAGAACTCTTTGCTGTTTTTCTTCGCATCCTTTGCCAAGGATTTCTCGTAATCTGCCTTCGCCTGCCTAACCTCCTTTGTAACTTGGTTACAGATAAACTTGTATCTATCATAGGCTTCTGTGTCACGTGTTAATTTGTATGTATCCCATGCATTTTTCTTCTCTGCCATATGCCTCATTAGTTCATCTGACATCCATTTAGGCCTAAACCTTGAACAGTATTTCTTAGTTGGTATGTAAAGCCTAGTAGCTTCCAAGATAAGTTCTTTGAATGCTTCCCATTTTGAATTTGCTGTTGGTAACATCATCAGTTGATTCCACTGTATAGAATTTATATACTGTCTCAGTCCACCGTAGTCGCCTTTACGAAAGCAATACCCCTTCCCTTTACCTCTAATGGTAGTTACCTCTTTGAGTAAATCCCACTTCAGAACACTGTGATCACTGCCACCTAGTGGTTCATTTATCTGCAGATTCTTAATGCATGAAGAAACACTACTGATAATCAAATCAAGAGTATTACTCCCTCTAGTTGCCTCCCGAACATGCTGATGTAGAAAACAATCATCCAGTAAATCCACAAAAGCCTTGCTAGTGTGTGAGTGACCAGCCCCCAAATTCCAGTCAATATCTGGGAAATTAAAATCCCCCATAATAAGACTCTCTGATTTACTGGCCCACTCTATTTCTCTGTACAGTTTCTTATTATACTCATCGGAGTCATTAGGCCTATAGCACACTCCTACTCTCAATTTTGATCTCCCAATGCTTATGTCACACCAAACTGACTCGACACTGCACTGTCCAGCGATGTCGACTGGCTTCACTTCCTTGGATTTGATGTGTTTCTTAACTAATAGCATAACCCCTCCTCCCTTCCTATCCTGTCTATCCTTTCTGTAGACATTGTACTCCCCAAATTCCAGTTCTGCATTCCTTATATCTGTGTGACACCACGTCTCTGAAATCACAACAATATCTGCCTTTGATGTTTTGAGCAATACCTCAAATTCATCAAATTTATTTACTAGACTCCTAGCATTGGTGTACACGCAAGTATACATGCACCTGCTCTTCCTCTTAGCCACCCTAACACAACCCATGTGTTTACTTGTACCCCAATGATTCCCAGCAGTCTCTGAAATATCCTGCATCTTATTTTCCAGGCTGCTGCTCATTCCAATAGAAGCAGTGCAAGAATCACTTTCTCCTCTGCCAATGTCTACTGTTAATCTATTAGTCCTTGTATCACTACACTAATGACCTAAAGAGTAAGAGATCTTCAGATTTACCGGTGAAATACCACCACTTTGCTTATTGGGGGCTTGAAGTGGTGAAACCCATGTTTAGTCTCTAGAGCAAAGTTTCCGGCATCCCCCCCACCCCCCATACTTCTCCTTCAACCCATGCATGGTACTAAGTACTATAGGTTTTGATACCTTTCGTGTTTGGAGTTTTCATAAAAAAAAAAAAAAAAAAAAAACTTAACAAATACACGTCAATGCTGAAAAAAAGTCACGAGTTATGGTTAAATTTGAAAGTGTCTGAAATTCTGCCCAGACACGATAGGAGGGAGTATATGATGAGAGCTTTGTCAATCAATTCAGCCCTGGAGAGATTGTGCAAGGCTCAGAAGGTAGAAGCCAACTGGGCTAGCCAGTTGGGTAAAGTGCCTGCCTAGCAACCCAAAGGTCGCGGGTTCGAATCCCGCCTCGGGCTTGGATCAGAGTAAAATGCAAAAACTTTGGGAGGTGCAATATGGCCACAGAAGCCGATGTGCCAACAATAAAAATAAAAAATAAAAATTAGGAGGTAGAATTTTTTCAGCCTGGTCTCCACTTGGTAAAAGGAGAGACTGCTTCAACAAGGATAGGATACATTTAAAAACAAAGAGGGTGCAAGAATATTTGCAGATGCTATGAAGGGCAGTGTTAGGTGGGTCCAAAAACTGCTAGTGTGGGGGAATTCACAGACTAAAAGATTAACAGTAGCTGCAGGCAGAAGCGAAAGTGATTCTTGCACTGCTTGTATTGTAATGCGCAGTAGCAGCCTAGAGAGCAAGTTGCTGGCGATTTCAAGAACTGCTGGGAGTTATCATGAAACAAGTAAATACATGGGCTGTGTGTTAGGGTAATTATGGGTAAGAACAAGTGCATGTATACTTGCATGTACATTAATGCTAGAAGTATAGTAAATAAAATTGATGAATTTGAAGTGCTGATCAAGACATTGAAGGCAGATATTGTTGGGATATCAGAGACATGGTGTCACACAGATATAAGCAGTGCAGAATTGGAATATGTGAAGTACAATGTGTACAGAAAGGACAGACAGGATAGGAAAGGAGGAGGGGTTATCACCCTTATCAACTAGATGCACTTCCTTAGATTTTATGTTAGTTAAGAAACATAAAATCTAAGGAAGTGCATCCAGTTGACAAGGGTGGACAGTGCAATGATAAGTCTGTTTAGTGTGACATAAACGCTGGGAAAGGAAAAATGAGAGGAGTATGTTATAGGCCTAATGACCCTGATAAGTACAATGAACAGTTGTGCAGAGAAATAGAATGGGGTAGTAAATCAGCATGTCCTGTAATCACGCTAGCAAGACTTTTGTGGATTTATTGGAGGTTTGTTTTCTACAGCAATGTGTTCAAGGGGCAACCAGAGGGATTAATACCCTTGATCTGATTATCAGCAGTTATGATGCATGCATTAGAAATTTACAGATAAAGGAACCACTAAGTGACAGTAATCACAGTGTACTGATAGGTTTTTTTTTTTTTTTTTATGCCTCTACTAATGCTAATGCTAATGTGGGATTTACTTAAAGATATAACTACCATCAAGGGTAAAGGGAAGGGTTTTTCTTTTCGTAAAGGTGACTACAGTGGTCTCAGACAGTTTTTAAATTCTATACAGTGGGATCAACTGATGATGTTAGAAAGGTGAATTCTAAATGGGATGCCTTCAGAGACTTAATCTTGGAGGCTACTAGGCTTTTCATACCAACTGAGAAATACTGTTCAAGGTTCAGGCCAAAACAAATGTCGGATGAATTAATCAGGCTTGTGGCAGAGAAGAAAAATGCATGATATGCATATAAATTATCAGGCAACACAGAAGCCTATGGAAGATATAAGTTAGTCTGTAATCAAGTCACAAAGGAAGGTAGACAGGCAAAGGCAGATTATGAGAAATCTTTGGCAAAGGATGCAAAGAAAAACTGCAAAGAGTTCTTTACTTATGTACCCTAGAAGGAAGGAGATGAATGAGATTGGTTCAATTAACATAGACAGTTCGACTATTGATAATCCTGCTCAAGTAGCTGATAAACTGATGAGTAGTAGTAGTGGCATGTAATGCAAGAAAGCAAGTGTATGAGCTTATGCAGCATCAACCAAAAAAAAAAAAAAAATCACACCATTCCCTCCAAATGCCTGTCCAGTTCCTCCTTAAATTTATTTAACCTATCAACTTCCAAACGACAGATGGAAGTTTGTTCCAGAAATTAACCACCCACTGGCTAATGGCAAATTTCCGCACATCTATTCTATATCTGTCTTTTCTTAATTTGAATTTATGCCCCCTTAGGTTCGTAATCTGAACAAGTGGAAGGATCCCATCAGGCTCGTGTTTTGCATCTACATTTACACATGAGAAGTTATTCAAGGCGGGGAATGCCAGAAGTTTATCAAACTCTTTAAGGGATCTAAGTGATTTTGTGATAACTGAGAGCAAAGCGGAGGAGAAATTGTTGATGTTAAACATAAAAAAAGGCACCTGTGGCAGATGGAATCTATCTAGTTATAATGAAGGAGGCAGCAAGGGAATTGAGCAAACCCTTAGCCATAATTATGAGAACATCCTTAGAGTCAGGGGATGTACCTGTGGACTGGCGATGTGCGAATGTAACCCCCAATTGGAGATACATTCCCAGTTGGGGATACAAAGGGGGTTCAAAAGGTGACACAAATAATTAAAGCCCTGTTAGTGTAACTTCTGTTCCGGGGAAAATAATGGAGTCACTGGTTAGAGAGGTGATACAGGATCACCTAGACAAAATAGCAGTAATAGTTCAGACACAGCATGGGTTTGTTAAGGGGAAGTGTTGTGTGACCAATTTGATTGGATACTACTGTGTGGTTACAAAGGAACTGGATGCTAAAAATAATTTTGATATCATATACTTGCATTTCAGCAAAGTTTTTGATACTGTGGCACATGGAATGCTGCTGTAAAAATTTGAGTGGTATGGCATTAAATTCAAGTTACTGCAATGGATAAAGGGATCGTTGAGTGGGAGATGGCAGAGAATGGTAATAAATGGACCCTGCTTTACATGGACTAATGTTATTAGTGGAGTCCCCCAGGGTTTGGTGCTGGTCCCATTGTTGTTTTATGTATTTATCAATGATGTTTTCAATGAAGGTGTATCAGGTTTAATGTCCAAGCTTGCCGATGATACAAAGATTGGCAGGGTTGATAATGACACTAAAGACTGTATCCTACTGCAACAAGATTTAGGAAAGTTTGGCAGATGGGCTGAGAAAAGGCAACTGAAGTTTAACATTGACAAATGCAAAGTACTGCATATAGGTAGCAGAAACCCAAGAGAAACATACCAGCTCTATGGTATTACACTCAGGAAGGTGGAGAATGAAAAAGACCTGGGGGTAATTGTGCAGTCAAATATGAAGTTCTCTGAGCAGTGCAGACAGGCTGCCAATTCAAGGTGGTCTGGCCACAACTTGAGTACTGTATACAGGTCTGGGGACCTCATTTTAGGAAGGATGTAGATTTGCTAGAATGAGTACAGAGAAGGATAACAATATTGGTGAGAGAGAGAGAGAGAGAGAGAGAGAGAGAGAGAGAGAGAGAGAGAGAGAGAGAGAGAGAGAGAGAGAGAGGATGCCTCCGTAGCCAGATGGGTAGGAGCAGCAGTGTGTGGCACACGCTTCTTGATTAGACCGGAGGTCGAAGACCACCAAATACGGAGGATGCATAAAGGTCAGGGAATGACCACCGCATATCCGTGGAGCAATATGGCCTTAGTTGCTAATGCTCCAGAAAAAAAAAAACACCAAATAACAAACAGGAACAGAGAGGTGCGCTTATGAAGAAATGCTTAAGTTCTCCAAATTGCAACATCTGGAGACTAGGCACCTTTGAGGTGATCTGATTGAGATGTATAAGGCCTTGAATGGTTTGAGCAGGCTCAATCCTGACGGGATACTTCCACTTGCTCAGACTAAGAACCTGAGGGGGCATAGATTCAAATTGAGGAAAGACAGTTGTAGGATAGATGTGCAGATTTTTCCCTTTAGCCAATGGGTAGTTTTATTGCTAGAACAGACTTCTGTCTGTTGTTGTGGAAGTTGATAGCCTTAAATAAATTTAAGGCTGAACTAGTCAAACATTTGGGTCAACTGGATGGGTGAGGGTTTTTTTTATGTTTTTTTATTGTACATTAATAAAATTTTATTAATTTTATTTGCTAAGCAAATCAGTGTACAAAGATAAATCTGTTACATCCAAGTGGTACAAATATAAATTTGTTTCATCCAGTGGTACAAAAATAAATCTGTTGCATCCAGTGGTAGAAAGATAAATCATATCCGATACAAAGATAAATAAATCTTACATACAGTACAAAGATAAATAAATCTTACATACAGTACAAAGATAAATAAATCTTATATCCAGTGGTGCAAAGATAAATCTATTATATCCAGTGGCAAACAAGGTACAATTACCAGATTTGTTTGTAAAGCTAATACAGAACTACATGGAGGTTTATCAAACTGGAAACTGTAATGTGGTATACTGTTATCAGCAAAACTATTGATAGTATTTATTTTCAGTGAGAAGTCATTAATATACAGGAAGAAAAGAGTGAAATAACAGAACTGCAGAGAATTTCAGCATTAGATGAGAAATTAGAATACAAGCGAGCCATCTACTCTCACCTGCAGTGAGCAAGTTTTTAAATATAAAGTTTTTATTTATAAATAAATAAATAAACCCAGTACCCTATCTGCAGCCCAATCAAAAGTAGCTCTTCTTTATATTGGCACTTAAAAAAAATTTCATTCTTATGTGTAAATAAACTTTCATTATACTATAATTTTATACACAATATACTTCCTCAAATGTAGGCATAATCAAATATTTAACACATTTGCTTATGCCTATATTTGAAGAAGTATATTCAGTGTGTTGTAATTTTCATAATGTTGAGAGGAAAAAAATAAAGGAACATTCCAAAATCCTCAATATTGCAAAAGTTCATAAATAAGGTTGAAAAGTAAAAGTCGGAAATTCATAGCCAAATGCATTCACTTATTTTTGATAAAACTTAAATTTTATCAAATTTTTTTTTATTCCATGTATTAGCCTCATAGACTAACTTCAACACAAAAAAAATCAAATAAAACTGTCTACCAAGCTATAAACAAAAACCAAACATTTTATAGAATCCAAAGTTCAATCAGTCTGACAACAGAATTGAGCAGTTGTTAATTTCATGTGCCTTTACTTTTACATACAGCAGTCATTTGTCAATTTCTTAAGAATGACTGCCCATATGCATTCAACATAGTACTTGTTTGCTTTGTCAATTCTTATATGCATAACCGCAGTTGCTTCTCCGCATCACTCGTGGTGCAGTTCAACACGTTTTATTATTATTATTATTAGCCATATGGTGCAAGGAAGCCTGAGGCTTATGCTGCACCAGCCAAAAAAAAAAAAAAAAAATTCTGAGTTACCCTGTGAGAGAGAAGTATAAAGGTATCACCAAGAAAGAGAAGAATGATGATATTCAGCTCAGGTTGTTTGTTTGTTTGAGGATTTTTTTGGCGCATGGGCATCTATGGCCATAGTGTGCCATTCAGCTCAGGACCCTGGGTGTGCCAAGTCCATACTCACCAGATGTAAGCCCCTGAGGTTGTATGTATCAGAAGCAGTGAACTTGTTATTGTTGTGAAAAACCATGTGCAAATAAACTGTGATAAATGTGAGTGGAATTATCAAAGTAGAAGTAAATGAAGAGTGCATTGGTAGCCTGTTCCATTAGCAGTTGTTTGCCTACTTTTTGTCAATTTCTTTATTTAGTATTTAGTTAACTTTTATTCCTATATTACAGGAATGCTGTCAACAGAAATGTGAGCAGAATGTAGTTGTTCTATGATAAATTATAATCAATGGCACTTTTTTTTTTTTTTTTAAATGGAACGTTATGGATAATGGGTCAGAATTTTGAATTTTTTTTTGATTTCAGGCTTCCTTTTTCCAGATTCTAAATAAAAGCCAGATGAATAAAGTAATCTATTTAATAAAGTTAATAAATAATAAATTACTCATGCAGGTAATTTGGAAAAAATTAGTCATACATTGCTGCTAACTGAGGAAGCTGCCAAAGTGTTCTTGTTTATTTGTATATACATGGTTTTTTCCACTTCATTTGAAATTTATTCTTGTTTATATTTTTTGTTAAAATGCTGAAAACTTCCAAAAATTGCAAATCACCAGATTCCAAGTCTGCTGGTTTTCAGATGTTCTATCTGTGGAGTGTCCTTTTCTTTTCTGTAGTTTTCAAATATCTCTTACAAAAAAGATGGAAAATTTCATTACCTGAGAGAGTTTAAAAATCAACCTGCTCACCGAAGGTCTGTAATAGAACTCACAACATCCATAGGACATACTAGCTTTACTTTAAATTTCAATTGACATTGAAAACAAGGTTAAAATTTAAATGGAAATAAATAATTAATTCAGTTACCCTGCCCAGTTCCCTTGAATTGTAATAGAGCAATGCCTGTATAGCTGTTAAATGCCTACTATATAGGAATGAAAGTAGAGAAATACCTATCTCTGAATCATTTTATGTAAAAGGACCACTTGAATGCCTTTATGAATAACACAAAGAGTGGATGAGATGGAAGCTTCAATGAGAATTCACGCCTTTATTCTAAATCTGTGTCGGGATTGGACTTCTCACCTCTTCCATAGTGAATATATTTTGTGTTTCTGCAGTCTATTGAGGAATAATCTGTAAGACTCCTCAACATGTATTTATTCAAATGTGCGTAAATGTGACTTTGTATTGGTATTAGTATTAATAGTGGCAAATAATACAAGAAAGCAAGCTTATACAGGATCAGTCAAAATATCCCATTTCACCTATCCATCCCATTGCCTCCAATAGTAAGACTTTTGTGGATTTATGGGATGATTGTTTGCTGCAGCAGCATGTTCGAGAGGCAACCAGAGAGGGTAATACTCTTGATCTGGTTATCAGCAGTGATCATTCGTGTATTAAGAATTTGCAGATAAAGGAACCACTAGGTGGCAGTGATCATAGTGTACTGATGTGGAATTTACTTAAAGATATAATTACCATCAGGGGTAAAGGAAAGGGTTTTTGCTTCCGTAAAGGTGAGTACAGTGGTCTCAGACAGTTTTTAAATCCTGTACAGTGGGATCAACTGACGATGTTACCAACAGTAAATTCTAAGTGGGAAGCATTCAAGGAATTAATCATGGAAGCTACTAAAAGTTTCATACCTATTAATTATTATTATTATTATTATTATTATTATTATTATTATTATTAGCCATATGGTGCAAGGAAGCTTGAGGCTTATGCTGCACCAGCCAAAAAAAAAAAAAATTCCCCACGTTACCCTGAGAGAGAGAAAGACAGAGACAGAGAATAAGAAATAGAAGGGAATCACCAAGAAAGCAAGAAAGAAGAATGATGATATCCAGCTCAGCACCCTGGGTTTGCCAAGCCCATACTCACCATATTGTCTGAAGGCATCAGTTATTATTATTATTATTAGCCATTTGGTGCAAGGAAGCCAGAGGCTTATGCTGCAACAGCCAAAAAAAAAAAAAAAATTTTCTGAATTACCCTAGAGAGAGAGAGAGAGAGAGAGAAGTAGAAGGGAATCACCAAGAAAGAGAAGAATGATGATATCCAATATCTAGCTCGGGACCCTGGGTGTGCCGAGCCCATACTCATCAGATGTGAGCCCCTGTCCATTGTTGAGGAATCTCATTCTTAATAAGCGGCTTAAAATGGTACATGAAAATTATTATTCTATAGCTTATGCTGATGACCTTGTTTTGTTTATCTATGGAAATTCAAGGCATCAACTAGAAAAACCATGCTAATGAAACTCTTCATTGCACTGCTAATTGGACTGAGTGTAATGAAAAAAAGTTTCTGCTACTAAAACCTGCAAAATGATCTTTCAAGGAATTCTTTCAGGTCACCTTTTATTTAAATTGATGGTAACTTGTATACCATATATCCAGTGCTATAGTCTTAAAAGTAGCAGAAGGTATACTCCATTAATGTTATGAAAAAGAGAGAATATACTGTGCATATCAGCTTATTAATCAAATTCGCTTCAGTCGCACAGAATAAAACAAGAGATTTTTAAAAATAATATTCTGTATTTTGGTAATCAGCGTGTGAAAAACTTCTGATAGTCAACAAAATTAAATTTTTATAATATTTGTTTTTTAAAATCTTTCAAAAACCAGAAAGTATACACTGTTCGCCTAAAAAAATCAAAAGTGTATATGGCATATACCCTCCACTACAGCCCTGCATATATCTACAATGAAATTTACTGGCTTGACTATAGACAATCATGTTAACTTTGTCTTCATTTAATTTATTTGGAACAGGGGGTCAGGGCTTTTTGTTTTACAATAGATTTTTGATGTCCTTTTTATTTTTTGAATTGTAACCTTTATCGTCACATACACAAAAGTAACATTCGGCATGGCTTACTGGCTCCCGCCACACCATAGGAATAGCAATTTTTTTTTATAGCACACCTTTTTTCCTCGACTCCATTTTCTAAGATGTTCGACACATATAGGGCATACTTTATACGGTGCCTGTGATTTATCCTGATCACCTAGTGTTATATCAAAGTATGCATAATATGATTTTTTTAAAAAATCGGTAATATTTTGCCTCTACTTTACAGAAACAAAACAACCACATATGTAACAAAATATGTTGGGACTGTTTATACACTTTCTGGTTGCCATACCAAAAGAAAACTAACACACAGTGAGAGCGCACGACGGTTTTACAGGAGTACTGTGACCTCATAAGGGATTTGCCACTTATATAGGCTCCGTGGTTGAGTGGACTGTACAAACAAGTGAGTGCATGCTCAGACAAGTTTAACCCGTAACTACATACAGGAGTCTCCCAGACTCCACTTGGAAAAAAAAATTCTGGGAATCACAGATCGGCCGGAAGAGCAGGGTGTGGGGGCCACCTACCTTCCTGGGTCAAGGTCAGTTACCTTGGAGTGTGTGTAGTTACAAGTTAAACATGCACAATCTGTTGTTGTTGTTGTTTGATTTTTAGGATCATTAGCAACTAAGGCCATATTGCTCCGGGAATATGCGGTGGTCATTCCCTGACCTTTCCGCATCCTCCATATTTGGTGGTGACGGGCTCGAACCCCGGTCTAATCAAGAAGCGTGTACGCACTGCTGCTCCTTCCCACCTGGCTACGGAGGCGCCACAATCTGTTGTATTTGAGGCAAATATTTGATACTGATTAGGAATATAGGGGTATAAAACTTGTAAACCATTGCAGAAACTATAGTTATGTACACATTTTCATATAATACCTAGGTAATATTTTGTTAATGAATTGTGAAAAATCTTTATGTGATAGAAACAAACGGACTTTGGCTTCGTAATCAGTAAACATGCATAAATTTAGCATTAGCATATGATGCAAGAAAGCAAGCTTATGCAGCATCTACCCAAAAAAAAAAACACTTCCATTTCATCCCTCCATTCGTTCGAAATACCTGTCCAGCTGAGCCTTACATTTATTTAAGCTATTAACTTCCACAACAAGGGATGAAAGTCTGTTCCACCAACCAACTACCCACTGGCTAAAGGCAAATTTCTGAACATCTATCCTACATCTGTCTTTCCTCAATCTGAATTTATGCCTTCTCAGGTGATTATTCTGAGCAAGAGGAAGAATCCCATCGGCATTCATCATGCTCAAACCATTCAAGGCTTTATAGATCTCTATCAGATCCATTCGCAGGTACCTGGTCTCCAGACACTGTAATTTGCAAAACATAAGCCTTTCTTCATAAGAGCAACCCTTTGTTCCATTCATTAATCTTGTTGCCCTTCTCTGTACTCGTTCCAGCAGCTCTACATCCTTTTTGAAATGAGGCCTCCAGACTTGTATACAGTACTCAAGGTGTGGCCTGACCATTGCCTTATACAAGGGAATGATCCCGTCTTTATCCCTGCTAGAAATATTCCTGTATGTCATTGACAATACACCATGAGCTACTCTTCCAGCCTGTCTGCACTGCTCAGAGAACTTCACATCTGCCTGCACAATTACCCACAGGTCCTTTTCATTCTCTACCACTGTCAGTGTAGTACCGCAGAGTTGATACGTTGCTCTGGGGTTGCTGTTTCCCATATGTAGTACTTTACATTTGTCAATGTTAAACTTCATTTGCCACCTCTCATCCCATCTGCTCAACCTTTCCAGATCCTGTTGCAGCAGCATAGTGTCAGTAGTTTCCTTGACAACCCTGCCAACCTTTGTATCGTCTGCAAACTTGGACATTAAGCTTGATATACCATCATCAATATTATTTATAAATACAGAAAACAATAATGGACCCAACACTGAACCCTGAGGGACTCCACTAATAACATTAGTCCACGACGAGCAGTGTTCATTGATTACCACTTTCTGTCTTCTCCCCCCTCAACCATCCCTTTATCTATAGCAGCAATTTGCTTTCAATGCCACACTGCTCCAATTTGTACAGCAGTCTTCCATGTGCAACAGTATCAAAAGCCTTTCTAAGATCCAAATATATAATATCAAAGTTATTCCCTGCATCCAGTTCTTTTGTGACTGCATCATAGTATCCAATCAAATTGGTCAGGTAAGACTTTCCCTTAACAAAACCATGCTGAGTCCGAGCTATAACTGAAGTCTTGTCTACATGATCCTGCAGTGCTTCTTTAACCAGTGCCTCCATTAATTTTCCTGGACTGAAATTAAACTGACAGGTCTATAATTACTTGTGTCAGGCTTTGATCCTCCTTTGTGAATTGGGGTCACATTTGCACATCTCCAGTCTATGGGTATCTCCACTGAGTCCAAGGAAGCTCTCATAATTATGGCTAAGGGTTTGCTTACTTCCTTTGCTGCCTCCTTTAATATAACTAGATAGAACCCGTCCAACCAAGGTGAATTTCTTGTGTTTATCTTCAGCAATTTCTCCTCCACTTTACTCTCATTTATTACAAGATTATCTAGCTTACTAACAGAGTTGAATACACCGCTGGCATTCCCCTCGCTGAATAACTCCTCATGTGTGAATGTTGATGCAAAATATTCATTTAGTTTGTTAGCTACCTAAGCAGGACCATCAACAGTTGAACCACCGATATCAAGAGGACCAATCTGATTCATCCCATTTCTTCTAGAGTTTACATAAGTAAAGAACTCTTTGCTGTTTTTCTTTGCATCCTTTGAAAAAAATGTTTCTCGTTATCTGCCTTCGCCTGCCTATCCTCCTTTGTAACTTGGTTACAGATCAGCTTATATCTATCAGAGGCTTCTGTGTCATATGTTAATAAATATGTATCCCATGCATTTTTCTTCTCTGCTATATGTGTCATAAGTTCATCTGACATCCATTTAGGCCTAAATCTTGAACAATATTTCTTAGTTGGTATGTACAGTCTAGTAGCTTCCAAGATAAGTTCTTTGAATGCTTCCCATTTTGAATTTGCTTTTGGTAACATCAGGTGGTTCCACTGTATAGAATTTAAATACTGTCTCAGACTATCGTAGTCGCCTTTATGAAAGCAAAAACCCTTCCCTTTACCCCTGATGGTAGTTACCTCTTTGAGTAAATCCCACTTCAGCACACTGTGGTCACTGCCACCTAGTGGTTCTTTTATCTGCAGATTCTTAATGCATGAAGAATCACTACTGATAATCAGATCAAGAGTATTACTCCTAGTTGCCTCCTGAACAAGCTGATGTAGAAAACAATCATCCAGTAAATGCACAAAAGCCTTGCTAGTGTGTGAGTGACCAACCCACAAATTCCAGTCAATATCTGGGAAATTAAAATCCCACATTATAAGGCTCTCTGATTTACTGGTCTCCTCTGTTTCCCTGTACAGTTTCTTATTATACTCATCAGAGTCATTAGGCCTATAGCACACTCCTACTCTCAATTAAGAAATATTGTTCAAGGTT
Source organism: Mastigoproctus giganteus (assembly GCF_048544385.1). NCBI lineage: Eukaryota > Metazoa > Arthropoda > Arachnida > Uropygi > Thelyphonidae > Mastigoproctus > Mastigoproctus giganteus. Next base: position 2,167,701 of record NC_143576.1, on the reverse strand, counting down.
TAGGCTTAAACATTTATCAAATGAACTAAGGAGACTCATGACAGAGAAATAAAATGCATGGGATGCATATAAATTATCAAGCGACTCAGAAGCCTATGGCAAATATAAGCTACTCTGTAATCAGGTCACAAAGGAGGTTAGGCAGGCGAAGGCAGATTACCAAAAATCTTTGGCAGTGGATGCTAAGAAAAACAGCAAGGATTTCTTTACTTATTTAAACTCTAAAAGGAAGGGGATGAATTGGCCACTTGATATCGATGGTTCGACTGTTGATGATCCTGCTCAGATAGCAAACAAACTGAATGAGTATTTTGCATCTACATTCACACATGAGGAGTTATTAAGGTTTGAAAATGGCAGAAGGTTATCAAATTGTAGCAGGGTTCTTAATGATTTTGTAATAACTGAGACCAAAGTGGAGGAGAAATTATTGAAGATAAACATAATAAAGGCGGATATTGTTGGGATAGCAGAGACGTGGTGTCATGCAGATAATAAGGAATGCAGAACTGGAATTTGGGGAGACCAATGTGTACAGAAAGGATAGACAGGATAGGAAGGGAGGAGGTGTTATCCTGAAAATTAAGAAAAACATAAAATCAAAAGAAGTGCATCCAGTTGATATAGATGAACAGTGCACTGTTGAGTTAGTTTGGTGTGACATAAGCACTGCTAAAGCAAAAATAAGAGTAGGAGTGTGTTCTATGCCTAATGACTCAAATGAGTACAATGAACAATTGTTCAGAGAAATAGAGTGGACTAGTAAATCAGAATGTCTTATAATGGGGGATTTTTACTTCCCAGATATTGACTGGAACTTGTGGGTTGGTCACTCACACACTAGTAAGACTTTTGTGGATTTATTGGATGATTGTTTTCTGAAGCAGCATGTTCGAGAGGCAACCAGATAGGGTAATACTCTTGATCTGGTTATCAGCAGTGATCATTCGTGTATTAAGAATTTTTAGATTAAGGAACCACTAGGTAGCAGTGATCACATTGTGCTGATGGGGGATTTACTTAAAGATATAATTACCATCAGGGGTAAAGGAAGGAGTTTTTGCTTCCATAAAGGTGAGTATGGTGGTCTCAGACAGTTTTTAAATTCTACACAGTGGGATCAACTGACGATGTTCCCAACAGTAAATTCTAAGTGGTAAGCAGATTTCTCTTAATCTGCCTTCGCCTGCCTAACCTACTAAAAGTTTCATACCTATTAAGAAATATTGTTCAAAGTTTAGGACTAAATTATCAAATGAACTAATAAGACTCCTGACAGACAAAAAAAATGCATAAAAATTATCAAGTGACTCAGAAGCCTATGGCAGATATAAGCTAATCTGTAATCTGTTCACAAAGGAGGTTAGGCAGGTGAAGGCAGATTATGAGAAATCTTTGGAAAAGGATGCTAAGAAAAACAGCAAGGATTTCTTTACTTATATAAACTCTATAAGGAAGGGGATCAATCTGATTGGTCCACTTGACATCGATGGTTCGACTGTTGATGATCCTCCTCAGATAGCAAACAAACTGAATGAGTATTTTGCTTCTACATTCAAACATGAGGAGTTATTAAAGTTTGAAAATGGCAGAAAGTTATCAAATTTTAGCAGGGTGCTTAATGATTTTTTAATAACTGAGAGCAAAGTGGAGGAGAAATTGTTAAATTTAAAACTAAGAAAGGCACCTGGGGTGGATGGGATCTATCCAGTTATATTAAAGGAGGCAGCAAAGAAACTAAGCAAACTCTTAGCCATAATTATGAGAGCATCCTTGGACTCAGGGGAGGTCCCCATGGACTGGAGATATGAAAATTTATCCCCAATTAACAAAGGGTAACACAAGGAATTACAGACCAGTTAGTTTAACTTCTGTTCCGCGTAAAATAATGGAGTCACTGGTTAAAGATACATTGCAGGATCATCTAGGCAAGACTGCAGCAATAATTCAGACACAGCATGGGTTTGCTAAGGGAAAGTCTTGTCTGACAAATTTGATAGGATATTATGATGTTGTTACAAAGGAACTTGATGCAAAAAATAATTTTGATATCATATATTTGTATTTCAGCAAAGCTTTTGACACTGTTGCGCATGGAAGACTATTGTACAAACTGGAGCAGAATGGTGTTAAGGGTAAGTTGCTACAATGGATAAAAGGATGGTTGAGTGGGAGAAGACAGAGTGTGGTAATTAATGGGTGCTGCTCTTCGTGAACTAATGTTATTAGTGGAGTCCCACAGGGTTCGGTGTTCGGTCCTCTGTTGTTTTGTATATTATCAATGATATTGATGAAGGTATATCAGGCTTAGTGTCGAAGTTTGCAGATGATACAAAGGTTGGCAGGGTTGTTAATGACAGTAATGGCAGTGTGCTACTGCAACAGGATCTAGATAATTTGGGCAGATGGGCCAAGAAGTGGCAACTGAAGTTTAACCTTGACAAATGCAGAGTACTGCATATGGGCAGAAGTAACCCCAGAGAAACATACCAACTGTGTGGTATTACACTTAAGGTGTTATAAAATGAACAAGACCTGGGAGTAATTGTGCAGTCAGATATGAAGTTTTCTGAGCAATGCAGACAGGCTGCCAGGGCAGGTCATGGGGTTTTGTCAATTATATATAGGAATTTTGCTAGCAGGGAGAAGAAGCGTCTCCGTAGCAAGGTGGGAAGGAGCAGCAGTGCATAGCACATGCTTCTTGATTAGACCGGGCTTCAAGCCCGTCACCACCAAATACGGAAGATGCGGAAAGGTTAGGGAATGACCATTGCATATCCCGGAGAAATATGGCCTTAGTTGCTAAAGCTCCTAAAAATGGAATAACAAACAGCAGGGAGAAGGAGTTGATTGTCCCTCTATATAAGACAATGGTCAGGCCACACCTTGAGTACTGCGTGCAGGTCTGGAGGCCACATTTTAGGAAGGATGTAGATTTGTTTGAGCGTGTACAGAGAAGGGAAACAAGATTGGTGAGGGGAATGAAGGAATCCTCTTTACAAGAGAGAGGCTCAAGTTCTGCAAATTGCAGTGGCTGGAGACTAGGCACCTGCGCATTGATCTGATTGAGGTGTATAAGGCCTTGAATGTGTTGAGCACGATGAATTCTGATGGGATCCTTCCACTTGTTCGGATTACGAACATAAGTGGGCATAAATTCAGAAAAGACATTCAAGTGGAACAAGACATTCATTGGTGGAACAACCTTCGATCTATTGTGGACGTTGATAGGTTAAATAAATTTAAGGAGGAACTGGACAAGCATTTGGAGGGAATGGTGTGATTTTTTTTTTTTTTGGCTCATGCTGCATAAGTTCATACACTTGCTTTCTTGCATCACATGCCACTACTATTACTACTACTAAGGCACCAGGGGTGGATGGGATCTATCCAGTTATATTAAAGGAAGTGGCAAAGCAACTAAGCAAACCCTTAGCCATAATTATGAGAGCGTCCTTAGACTCAGGGGGGGTCCGCACGGACTGGAGATATGCAACTTTATCCCCAATTCACAAAGGGGGATCAAAGGGTGACGTGAGTAATTACAGACCAGTTAGTTTAACTTCTGTTACGGGTAAAATAATGGAGTCACTGGTTAAAGATGCATTGCAGGATCATCTAGACAAGACTGCAGCAATAATTCAGCACATCACAGGTTTGTTAAAGGAAAGTCTTGTCTGACAAATTCTATTAAACAGCGATTGTAATTAGAGAAAATAGGAGGAATATTATCCACAGGCTATAAAAGCAAAGATATATTAAGCACAAATTTACCCTTTATTACCTTACCAATTAAAAAATTAAATGCTACGTGAAAATCGGAATAATTAATACGTACTGTAATATGTACATACGAACTAGTTTACATTTCTGTTCACTGACGTTTGTGGGTGGGGGTTAAAATTTAAAACAGTAAAAAGATAAGCAATCAATAACAAAGGACACGGCACACACAAATTGCAAGTAACACGATACGCGCAAGTGAGAACGGAGTAATGAGTTACAAAGCTTTAAAAATAGGAATGAAGAGATCTTAAAATTCATTTTTTTATATGATTGAAGATTCCATGGAAGTGTAAACACATTTCACCGTAATAACCCACTGAATTCCAGCTGTCGGTATTATCGCAAATTTAATAAGATCGAGTTTACTATCCGTTTATGATAGATTTCACCAACAGAAACAGAAACGCCCAATAAAGAGGTGACTGCTAATTGTTTTTATTGATTTATGGTTGTGACCTTCATTGACCCAAGCACGTGGTACCGTCGGAGACAATCATAGGGTAATCTCCAGTGCTGTGGTCTCCTGCCGCAATTAAACGGCATGCTGTCCCAATTAAGCGAAGTAAGTCCTGGCTATTTTCTCTATTTGTTTTCTCTATTGGATTCGACCGAATAAACGGCTGCCCCGATTAACCGGTGTCCCAAATAACTGGAATCCACTGTATTTGGATTTCAGGAAAGCTTTTTGACACTGTTGCACATGGAAAACTATTGTAAAAATTGGAGCAGAATGGTATTAAGGATAAGTTGCTACAATGAATAAAAGGATGGTTGAGTGGGAGAAGTCAGAGGGTGGTAATGAATGGGTGCTGCTCTTCGTGGAATAATGTTATTAGTGGAGTTCCACAGGGTTCGTAGTTGGGTCCACTGTTGCTTTTTATATTTATCAATGATATCGATGATGGAATTTCAGGCTTAGTGTCGAAGTTTGCAGATGATACAAAGGTTGGCAGGGTTGTTAATGACTGTAATGGCAGTGTGCCACTGCAACAGGATCTAGAAAATTTGGGCAGATGGGCTAAGAAGTGGCAACTGAAGTTTAATATTGACAAATGCAAAGTACTGCATATGGGTAGAAGTAACACCAGAGAAACGTACCAGCTGTGTGGTACGTTTCTCTGGGGTTACTTCCATTTCATTTCCTACCTCTTTAAGTGGTAGGAAATGAAAAATACCTGGGTGTATTTGTGCAGTCAGATGTGAAGTTTTCTGAGCAATGCAGACAGGCTGCCAGGGCAGGGCTTGGGGTTTTTTCAATCATATATAGGAATTTTGTACTGCCTTGAGTACTGCGTACAGGTCTGGAGGCCTCATTTTAGGAAGGATGTAGATTTGCTTCAGTCTGTACAGAGAAGGGCAACAAGATTGGTGAGGGGAATGAAGGGATCCTCTTAAGCATTAGCATTAGTAGAGGCATTTGATGAAAGAAAGCAAGCTTATGCAGCATCAGCCAAAAAAAAAATAATAAAAAAAAAAATAATAAATAAATAAATAAAAAATAACCACTTCCACTTCACCCCTCTGTTCGTTCGAAATACCTGTCCAGCAGAGCCTTAAACTTATTTAGGCTATCAACTTCCATGACAAGGGATGGAAGTTTGTTCCACCTACCAACCACCCGCTGGCTAAAGGCAAATTTCCGCTCATCTATCCTACATCTGTCTTTCCTCAATTTGAATTTATGCCCTCTCAGGTGATTATTCTGAGCAAAAGGAAGAATCCCATCAGCATTGAGCATGCTCAAACCATTCAAGGCTTTATACACCTCTATCAGATCACCTCGCCGGTGCCTAGTCTCCAGACACTGTAATTTGCAAAACTTGAGCCTTTCTTCGTAAGAGCACCCCTTTGTTCCATTCACCAATCTTGTTGCCCTTCTCTGTACTCGTTCCAGCATCTCTACATCCTTCTTGAAATGCGGCCTCCAGACCTGTATACAGTACTCTAGGTGTGGTCTGACCATTGCCTTATACAAGGGAATAATCACCTCCTTATCCCTGCTAGAAAAATTCCTATATATCATTGACAATACACCATGAGCTACTCTTGCAGCCCGTCTGCACTGCTCAGAGAACTTCATATCTGCCTGCACAACCACCCCCAGGTCCCTTTCATTCTCTACCACTGTCAGTGTAGTACCACAGAGTTGATACGTTGCTCTGGGGTTGCTGTTTCCCATATATAGTACTTTACATTTGTCAATGTTAAACTTCATTTGCCACCTCTCAGCCCATCTGCTCAACCTTTCCAGATCCTGTTGCAGCAGCATAGTGTCAGTAGTATCCTTGACAACCCTGCCAACCTTCGTATCGTCTGCAAACTTGAACATTAAGCTTGATATACCATCATCAATATCATTTATAAATACAGAAAACAATAATGGACCCAATACTGAACCCTGAGGGACTCCACTAATAACATTAGTCCACGATGAGCAGTGTCCATTGATTACCACTTTCTGTCTTCTCCCCCTCAACCACCCCTTTATCCATAGCAGCAATTTGCCTCCAATGCCACACTGCTCCAATTTGTGCAGCAGTCTTCCATGTGCAACAGTATCAAAAGCCTTTCTAAGATCCAAGTATATAATATCAAAGTTATTCCCTGCATCCAGTTCTTTTGTGACTGCATCATAGTATCCAATCAAATTGGTTAGGCAAGACTTCCCCTTAACAAAACCATGCTGTGTCTGAGCGATTACTGAAGTCTTGTGTAGATGATCCTGCAGTGCTTCTTTAACCAGTGCCACCATTAATTTTCCAGGAACAGAAGTTAAACTAACAGGTCTATAATTATTTGTGTCGCCCTTTGATCCTCCTTTGTGAATTGGGGTCACATTTGTACATCTCCAGTCCATGGGTACTTCCCCTGAGTCCAAGGAAGCTCTCATAATTATGGCTAAGGGTTTGCTTACTTCCTTTGCTGCCTCCTTTAATATAACTGGATAGATCCCATCCACCCCAGGTGCCTTTCTTGTATTTATCTTCAACAATTTCTCCTGCACTTTATTCTCAGTTATTACAAGATTCTCTAGCTTATTGCCAGAGTTGAATACACCTCTGGCATTCCCCTCGCTGAATAACTCCTCATGTGTGAATGTCGATGCAAAATATTCATTCAGTTTGTTAGCTACCTGAGCAGGATCATCAACAGTTGACCCATTGATATCAAGTGGACCAATCTGATTCATCCCCTTCGTTCTAGAGTTTACATAAATAAAGAACTCTTTGCTGTTTTTCTTTGCATCCCTTGCCAAAGATTTTTCGTAATCTGCCTTCGCCTGGCTAACCTCCTTTGTAACTTGGTTACAGATCAACTTGTATCTATCATAGGCTTCTGTGTCACGTGTTAATTTGTATGTATCCCATGCATTTTTCTTCTCTGCCATATGTCTCATTAGTTCATCTGACATCCACTTAGGCCTAAACCTTGAACTATATTTCTTAGTTGGTATGTAAAGCCTAGTAGCTTCCAAGATAAGTTCTTTGAATGCTTCCCATTTTGTATTTTCTGTTGGTAACATCATCAGTTGGTCCCACTGTATAGAATTTAAATACTGTCTCAGTCCATCGTAATCGCCTTTACGAAAGCAATAACCCTTCCCTTTACCCCTAATGGTAGTTACCTCTTTGAGTAAATCCCACTTCAGCACATTGTGATCACTGCCACCTAGTGGTTCATTTACCTGCAGATTCTTAATGCATGAAGAAACACTACTGATAATCAAATCAAGAGTATTACTCCCTCTAGTTGCCTCCCGAACATGCTGATGTAGAAAAATCATCCAATAAATCCACAAAAGCCTTGCTAGTGTGTGAGTGACCAGCCCCCAAATTCCAGTCAATATCTGGGAAATTAAAATCTCCCATTATGAGACTCTCTGATTTACTGGACCACTCTATTTCCCCGTACAGTTTCTTATTATACTCATCAGAGTCATTAGGCCTATAGCACAGTCCTACTCTCAATTTTGATCTCCCAATGCTTATGTCACACCAAACTGACTCGACACTGCACTGTCCAGCAATGTCGACTGGCTTCACTTCCTTGGATTTTATGTATTTCTTAACTAATAGCATAACCCCTCCTCCCTTCCTACCCTGTCTATCCTTTCTGTAGACATTGTACTCCCCAAATTCCAGTTCTGCATTCCTTATATCTGTGTGACACCATGTCTCTCAAATCCACACAATATCTGCCTTTGATGTTTTGAGCAATGCCTCAAATTCATCAAATTTATTTGCTAAACTCCTAGCTTTGGTGTACATGCAAGTATACATGCACCTGTTCTTTTTCTTAGTTACCCTAACACAACCTATGTGTTTATTTGTACCCCAATGATTCCCAGCAGTCTCTGAACTATCCTGCATCTTATTTTCCAGGCTGCGCTTCATTCTAATAGAAGCAGTGCAAGAATCACTTTCACCTCTGCCAGTGGCTACTGTTAATCTATTAGTCCTTGTATCTCCCCAATCTAACAGTTTTCCGACCCACCTAACACTGCCTCGATAGCATCAGCAAACATTCTTGCGCCCTTTCTATTTAAGTGTATCCCATCCCTGTAGAAGCAGTCTCTCCTGTTAACAAGTAAAGACCAGGCTGAAAAAAATTCTACCCCTTGAGCCTTGCACAATCCTTCCAGGACTGAATTGATTGACAGGGCTCTCATCATATAAGATGATGAGAGCCTAGAATGTAGAACGTAAGCCTCTCTTACCAAGAGAGGCTTACGTTCTACAAATTGCAGTGGCTGGAGACCAGGCACCTGTGTTCTGATCTGATTGAAGTGTATAAGGCCTTGAATGGTGATCTGATTGATGTGTATAAGGCCTTGATCCCATCAGAATTCAGCGTTGAGCATGCTGAATTCTAATGGGATCCTTCCACTTGTTCATATTACAAAACTAAGGAGGCATAAATTCTAATTAAGAAAAGACAGATGTGGAATAGATGTGCGGAAATTTGCCTTTAGCCAGCAGGTGGTTAATTGCTGGAACAATCTTCCATCTTTATCTGTCGTGGAAGTTGATAGGTTAAATAAATTTAATGAGGAACTGGACGGGCATTTGGAGGGAATGGTGTGATTTTTTTTTTTTTTTTTGGCTGATGCTGCATAAGTTCATACACTTGCTTTCTTGCATCACATGCCACTGCTACTACTACTATAGTTTGTCTATTTCTTCCTTCAATTTATTCAAAATCCACTTCCACAATGACAGGTGGAAGCTTGTTTCAGCAATCAACTACCTTTTGGCTGAAGGCAGATTTCCACACGTATTCTGCAACCACCCTTCCTCAATTCAAATTTATGCTCCATCATATGTGTAGTTCTGAGCAAGAGGTAAAATCCCACCATCATTGAGCTTGTCCAATCCATTCAAAGCCTTTAACACCTTAAGTAGTTCACCTTGCAGGTAACTAATCTCCAGATGCTGCAATTTGCAAAAAATGAAGGCTTTCTTGGTAAGAGTACCCCCTTCATTCCCCCACACCAGTCTTCTTGCCCTTCTCTTATACTTGGCTTTGGATTTGTTGATGGGTTTCCTGAATTTCTGAAATGACCTCTTGAGATATTTGGCACCTGTATAATGGGTACTTATAGAGATTGCTATAACTGAAACAGCAACTTAAAACATTACTTCTCTATGGGAAAAAATCATTCTTATCTGAAAAGCAAATAAAAGTTCTCCATGTAAATGCTCTTAACTTAATCACTCAGGTAAGAAATGATTGTCATGATTATCATAAGTGAAAAACCAGATTAATAAAATTATTACCAACTGTTTTGCGATTTAATTTAGTATTCAATATTTTACTATGATGGAATGTAAGAACTAGTGATATATCATTGAGCTATTAATATAATTAATCACTTTTTTGATCCAGGCAAATGCCTAGGGTGCCATCTATGTAGGGGCACTTTGCAATTGTGCAGATTATTTAAAAGGGTGCCAAATCCTTGATTTGCATAGGGTGCAAAAATATCTCATGATGGCACTGTATAATCATTAGTCATTTTTAAATAATATTTTTCCTTTTTTTTAAATAAATTTTTTAAATTTCTTTATCAGGTATAATGTGATTTGTGTATTAGGTCGCACAACTTGAAAAAGACTTCCATCAAGCAAAGAAAGAGCTGAATAAAATCCAGAAAGAAGTTGCTACCCTTGAGGAACAGTTGAAAACTTTTTCAGATCAGTATACTTCAGCAATGGCAGAAAAAACCTCACTTCAAGAGGAAGCAGCTTTGATGGAAAGAAGACTGATAGCTGCTGATAAACTAATATCTGGTCTTGGATCTGAAGAGCAAAGGTAAATGATTTGGGAACTATTTTGATCCACCAAAAGCTGTAATGTTTGTGTATATTTTGTACTTTTTTAATTACATTCAGCGATTTCATTTTTTGACACTGCAACTTTTTGAATCATTCCTAGTCCACTGCTCCCACTTACAGAGAGAGAGAGAGAGAGAGAGAGAGAGAGAGAGAGAGAGAGAGATTACAAAAAAATTACTCCATTCAAAGAATGATTTTCCTCCTAATCCTTCTCTCGAGAAGGATTAAGAGCAAATTAGCATTAGCATTATTGGAAGAATAATTAGCATTAATAGCATTAGCATTTACCATAATAGAGGCATATGATGCAAGAAAGCAAGCTTATGCAGCATCAGCCAAAAAAAAAAAAAAAACAGCTCCCATTTCACCCCTCCATTCGTTCCAAATACCTGACCAGCTCAGCCTTAAATTTATTTAAGCTATCAACTTCCACAAAAGGATGGAAGTCTGTTCCACCAACCACCTACCTGCTGGCTAAAGGGAAACTTCCACACATCTGTCCTACATCTGTCTTTCCTCAATTTGAATTTATGCCCTCTCAGGTGATTATTCTGAGCAAGAGGAAGAGTCCCATCAGTTGAGCATGCTCAAACCATTCAAGGCTTTATACACCTCAATCAGATCACTCGCAGGTGCCTAGTCTCCAGACACTGTAATTTTCAAAATTTAAGCCTTTCTTCATAAGAGCAACCCTTTGTTCCATTCACTAATCTTGTTGCCCTTCTCTGAACTCGTTCCAAAAGCTCCACATCCTTCTTAAAATGAGGCCTCCAGACGTGTATACAGTACTCAAGGTGTAGCCTGACCATCACCTCCTTATCCCTGCTAGAAAAATTCCTGTATATCATTGATAAGTCACCATGAGCTACTCTTGCAGCCCGTCTGCACTGCTCAGAGAACTTCAAATCTGCCTGCACAATTATCCCCAGGTCATTTTCATTCTTTACTACTGTCAGTGTAATACCACAGAGTTGATACGCTCCTCTGAGAGTACTACATATGGAAAACTGCTTCCCATATGTATACTTTACATTTGTCAATGTTAAACTTCATTTGCCACCTCTCAGCCCATCTAATCAACTTTTCTAGATCCTGTTACAAAGAAAGGCTGATGTTTTGCAAATTACAGTGTCTGGAGACTAGGCACTGGCGAGGTGATCTGATAGAGGTGTATAAAGGTTTTAGCATGCTCAATGCCGATGGGATTCTTCCTCTTGCTCTGAATACTCACCTGAGAGGGCATAAATTGAAATTGAGGAAAGACAGATGTAGGATAGATGTGGGGAAATTTGCCTTTAGCCAGCAGGTAGTTGGTTGGTGAACAGACTTCCATCCCTTGTTGTGTAAGTTGATAGCCTAAATAAATTTACGGCTCAGCTGGACAGGTATTTCAAACAAACGGAGGGGTGAAGTGGAAGTTTTCTTTTTTTTTTTTTTTTTTTGCTGTTGCTGCATAAGCTTGCTTTCTTGCATCATATTTATTGATCTTATTAATTTAAAATATTAAGGCAGGCGAAGGCAGATTACGAGAAATCTTTGGCAAAGGATGCTAAGGAAAACCCCAAGGATTTCTTTACTTATATAAACTCTAAAAGGAAAGGGATGAATCTGATTGGTCCACTTGACATCGATGGTTCGACTGTTGATGATCCTTCTCAGATAGCAAACAAACTGAATGAGTATTTTGCTTCTACATTCACACATGAGGAGTTATTAAGGTTTGAAAATGCCACAAGGGTATCAAATTGTAACAGGGTGCTTAATGATTTTGTAATAACTGAGAACAAAGTGGGGTAGAAATTGTTGAAGTTAAACCTAAGAAAGGCACCTCGGGTGGATCGGATCTATCCAGTTAGATTAAAGGAGGCGGCATAGCAACTAAGCAATCCCTTAGCCATAATTATGAGAGCATCCTTGGACTCAGGGGAGGTCCAATTCACAAAGGGGGATCGAAGGGTGACACGAGTAATTACAGACCAGTTAGTTTAAATTCTGTTTCGGTTAAAATAATGGATTCACTGGTTAAAGATGCATTGCAGGATCATATAGACAAGATTGCAGCAATAATTCAGACACAGCATGGGTTTGTTAAGGGAAAGTCTTGTCTGACAAATTTGATAGGGTATTATGATGTGGTTACAAAGGAACTGGATGCAAAAAATTTTGATATCATATATTTGGATTTCAGAAAAGCTTTTGACACTGTTGCGCATGGAAGACTATTGTACAAATTGGAGCAGAATGGTATTAAGAGTAAGTTGCTACAATGGATAAAAGGATGGTTGAGTGGGAGAAGACAGAGGGTGGTAGTTAATGGGTGCTGCTCTTCGTGGAGTCCCACAGGGTTCGGTTTTGGGTCTATATTTATCAATGATATCGATGAAGGTATATCAGGCTTAGTGTTGAAGTTTGCAGATGATACAAAGGTTGGCAGGGTTGTTAATGACAGTAATGGCAGTGTGCTAAGGATGGGCAGATGGGGAAAGAAGTGGCAACTGAAGTTTAAACTTGACAAATGCAAAGTACTGCATATGGGTAGAAGTAACCCCAGAGAAATGTATCAACTGTGTGGTACTACACTTAAGGAGGTAGAAAATGAAAAAGACCTGGGAGTAATTGTGCAGTTAGATATGAAGTTTTCTGAGCAATGCAGACAGGCTGCCAGGGCAGGTCATGGGGTGTTGTCAATGTTATACAGGAATTTTGTTAGCAGGGAAAAGGAGGTGATTTTACCTCTGTATAAGGCAATGGTCTGGCCACGCCTTGAGTACTGCGTGTAGGTTTGGAGGCCTCATTTTAGGAAGGATGTAGATTTGCTTGAACGTGTACAGAGAAGGTCAACGAGATTGGTGAGGGGAATGAAGGGATCCTCTTACCAGGAGAGGCTTAAGTTCTGCAAATTGCAGCAGCTGGAGACTAGGCACCTGCGATGTGATCTGATTGAGATGTATAAGGCCTTGAATGGGTTGAGCACGCTGAATTCTGATGGGATTCTTCCACTTGTTCAGATTACAAACCTAAGTGGGCATAAATTGAAATTGAGGAAGGACAGATATAGAATAGATATGCAGAAATTGCCTTTAACCAGGAGGTGGTTAATTGATGGAACAAATTTCCATCTGTCATTCTGGAAGTTGAAAGTTGATAGGTTAAATAAATTTCAGGAGGAACTGGGCAAATATTTAGTAGGGATTGGTTTTTTTTTGTTTTTTTTTTTTTTTTTGGTTGATGCAGCATAAGCTCATATGCTTGCTTTCTTGCATCACATGCCACTATTACTACTACCTTTCAAGGATTATCTGAAAACCCCAATGGTACTTTTGAGAAGTGGAACAGGAATAAGTGGGAGAAGTTAGGGGAGAGAGAGAGATAGGGGGGATAGAAAGTTGAGGAGAAGGAAGAGACATTCCCCAGAAAATGAAAATTAGATGTTTAGAAAAGGTAAGAAAAGAAGACGACCAGCAAATTAACCTGGTAGACAAACCTTGTGTTAACCTAGTATTTTAACAAAACATATGTTATGGATAAAAAAGTATGTTAAACTATGAATAACATCATCATCATCAGTAATTCAGTCTTGTGACTGGTTAGTTCCTCTGATGAACTGTTGCCATATTTGTCTCTCCTGTACCATTTGTTTTAGGTCCTCAAAGTTTAGAAGGCCTACTTCATCCAGCAATGTCCCGGTGAAGGGCTTTTTTGGTCTACCTCTTGTGTATTTTCCCTCCACAGTCCTCTCCATTGCATCTGGAAGCAATCCACCATGTCGAAACATGTGCCCACCCATTTTAGTCTAGTCAATCTTATTCTACCTAAAATTTTCTTTCCTTTTTGGACACGTGTTAATACTTCCACATTTGACACTTTTTCAGTCCGTTTAATTTTTTCCATACTGTGCCAACACCACATCTCAAATGGCTCAAGGCTCTTTTTGTCTCTCTTTGTTAAAATCTGTCTCTGCTGCATATAGTGCCACTGACCAGATATATGTCTTTATTATCTTCTTCCTAATTTCTTGTGACAACTTCTTCTGTTTAATCAATGACAGTTTATTCTTGAAAAATTGTTTTGCCATTGCAATTCTGGATTAAATCTCAGTTTGACATGAAATGTCCTCTGCAAATAACTGCCCCAGATACCTAAAGCAGTCTACCTGTTCTATTCTTACTCCATTGATCTCAATTCTGAAGGGAATTAACCTTTTACTTGTCATTGCCTTAGTTTTCATAAACGTTTATCTTCATTCCATACTTCAATGCTTTCTTATTTAGTCTTTTGATCATTTTTTGTAATGCAGCAGGCAACCTGCTAGTATGGCCTGCTAGTAAAGCTGCAAACTTAATAGCCTGTAAATACTTTCACCTATTTTAATCCCCCCACTTCTTATTCCCACTTGCCTCCTTTATTATCACTTTGGCAAAAGCTTTGAACAAACTAGGTGAAAATAAGCATTCCTGTCCTACTTCTTTTTTAACTTTAGCTTTTTCTGTTAGTTCTCCCCTCACTCTTTATCACCACATTTTGTCTTCTATATAAGTTATAAATCAGTCCAATAATCTTCTTGCATCTGATTTTCTCCAGCAATGGAACAGTTCTCTCCAGATTACTCTATCAAATGCCTTTGCGTAATCCACAAAACACACATAGAGGTTCCTTCCCATGTTATACACTTTCTCATCCAGCACTCTCAACATTCCAATAGCATCTCTCATAAATATGACTCCCATATGAACAAGTGTTTGATAACTTTCAGCAAAATCTTGGATGCATGGGTAATAAGACATAGTTCTGTAGTCTTGGCATACCATTGGTGACATCTTCTTGGGTATGGGGATTATGATTGATGTGCAGAAATCCTCTGGCATATGCTCATCCCTGTATATCATCATCCATATCAGTTCAAATAAGGCTTTCTTCAGATTTTCTCCACTGTATTTTAAAAGCTCTGCAGGTATGTTGCCAATTCCTGGTGCTTTGTTATTGCTAAGGGACTTTAAGGCTGTGTTGAATTCATCCTTAGATATTTCCTCCTCCATGTTTTCTTGTTCTTCTAGAGCCATATTCCTCCATGTGTACGTTCTTGAATTGTCCTAAAGTTCTTCAGCATATCTCCTCCATCTTTTCTTTTGTTCTTCGAAGTTCAGTACAGTCATTCCCTTTTCATCCCACATTGCTCTCCTTTGGATTCTGCTACTCTTCGATATTTCTATGTGCCAAGTCCACCCGACCTTGTTGTTGTTCAAGTGTTTCAATCTCTTGACAGTTCTCTGCCCACCACTGTTCTTTAGCCGTCCTACATTCCCTATCAATTTCATGAATAACATATGATAAAATATTCTGTTTTATGTCAAAGCATTTAAATATTAGCTAAACAATTAAGAATGTTATGCAAAAGCAGCATGAATATATAATGACAACTGATTGTTGGCATTCGTGGTGAGCAGGCTCTGCCTTGTGGTGCTCTTCATAGCCATAGCAAAGAAGTATAGATAAGAGGGGATTAGAGCAGGATTAGTGGAGTAGAATAGGATTTCAGAGGTTATTTAGTATATTGTAAAGTTTATCTGGATAAGTTTTTTTTTCCCTGTAATAGTTTGATTTTTTTAATATTATAAATATAATTGTTGAAAGTTTCCTTTATTAATATTTAGTAAATTTTACAATGATTGTTACAAGATCCCCCTTGAACAATCCGTCAGAGGATACTATGACTCATACGGAAATAGCCGATAGCGATTTCCTGGTGTCATGATTTTATTCTTTGCAGAACGTGTAGCATGTATTCCTCTCTTTGTCACCGTTGTAAGGAGTGTACCGATCTTAAGCTAAAATTTTGTGCATTGCTAGAACAATTTGAGTCACCGAAAAAAAATGGGTGCTTGTCCTCAAGAATGATGTAACTGGGAGCTCTCAATGACTCAAGACTCTAGTAACCTACCAAGTGACCCCAGAACAACCAAGTGCGAACTACTCTGGTTCAAAAGGACTTTCCTCACTTTCCAAAAGCATATCAACAGCTGCAGTGCAATGGGGTGTGGCGTTATCATCCATAAACATGAACTCGGGGCCAATGGCAGCTCGGAACAGATGCACATGGGGAAGGATTACCTCAGTACAGTATCATGCACCGGTTACAGTACCGCCTTCCAGTATCTGTAGTTGTGTATGTCCATCCGAGATTACGCCTACCCAGACAAGAAAATCTCGACTGCCATATGGATCCCTTTCAGTGATGTTTGCGGGGGTGATACCATGTGCCAACCTCTCGCCAGATTAGCTGATGTCCAGAATCACTGCTGAGACTGAATATACTCTCATCAGTAAAGAGTACCTTAAGTAAAGATTTTTCGTTGTAACCTTTAGAAATAGTGTTGGCACTTGACCCCATTCTGGTCCACCCTGTTTTATGCCTACATTTAACCCCACTTGAAAGTTGTCCCCCCCCCCTGAAAAAAACTAATAATTTCCATAATTTCTACTCAATTTACAAAATTGAAACTCTCAATATACATAAACAGAAGTATATTCTTTGATTTCCTACCTTTAGCATTCAGCAAAAATGTACGATCACATATCAATTTATTAAATTTTTACGCAAAACACGATCCAAGCTTTATAGATAAAACGTGTTACAGCATTTGTTCAAAAATTCCCACATCATCTCTGCGCCTCTGGCTAAAATGAATCAACACATGTGGAGATATAATTAACTGGTCAAGCTTACGTCATTAGCGTTACCAAGGTGATCCAAGGAGAAAATAAAAATGTAAACAACTTTTGTGGAAAACAAACAGTAGAGCATCATTACTTGCGAATAATATTTTGCATGGCTCTCTCAGAACAGTTTGCTTTTCTTCTTTTCGTAATTGTTGTACGAAACAATTGCAACAAATTGTTTTTGAAAAAAAAAATATCTTCTTTCCTTTCTTCAGTATGTATTGTATCTACTAACATAAATCAAGGAAATTCATCTATTGGAAACCACAGTGGAAACAGAAGGGGAAAAAAAAACAAAAAAACTGTCGTTAAACTGATCACTACAATGCACATTTCATAAAAAAAAAGTTCGCTTTATTGTAATTGTTTTTAAAGGACTAAATCAGAACAGCAGTTTCATGGATGTATATTTGATCTTGACGAAATTTCAAGAAAACATTTCTATTCATAGCTGCATTATAAACTTCGAAAACGGATGTCGAAGAAACTTCGAATGCATCTCACCTGGTTTGCAAACGAAAAAAAAAATGCTCTACTAGTAACAGATTGTGAAAATAATCCGTTAATCATAGTGACGGATTGGAAAATTGTAAGTAATTGTTATTGAATACTTCAATATTTCCTTGATATGCATTTGATACCATCAAAAAATTTCAAGAGAAAAATTGAATTTTCATTATCACACACACATGACCGAAAAATTCACCATAAAATGTCATATATTTGGATGTTCGAATTCCATTCTGAACTGCAACTGTAATAAAGTCACCTCTCTTGCACTGACAGAGTAGCCGTTTACTGAATTAAGGAAAACACGGTTCATTTTCCTCAAGGAGGAGGGCTTGCAGATAGTAGGGGAGGCCTTGTCCTCCTTCTGCTCGGGACGAGTACCTGGAGGCAGTTGTCTTTCTGTCACTTTCTCCCGTGTGGGATGAAAAACTTTTTTCTCTATCCCTCTCTTGCCTTCCTTTTCATCTGTCTTCATCCAACATGGGATATTCCTATACGGAATGATTTTTTTTTTTTTTTTTTCACTACACACACTAGCAGTGCACCCTGACAGTGCATAAAAACTGAACAGAGCAATGAGGCAGAGATGAACTTTTGTTCTAGGAGCCGCCCATACAAAAACACACAAAAAAAAATAATAAAATAAATAAATTAAAAAAATAGCATTGTAGCTCTAAGTCAGCTTCATTCTAGGATACCGAAACTGCAATTGTTTTAGAGGACAATATTTTGCATTTTTATTTTCTAACATTATTACAATATTTTGTTACAATATTTTTCTTCGTTTCTTTACATTATTGCCGTAACCAACGATATCGGTGTGCACAACGTTTCATCACAGATGCTGAAGTTCTAATTAGTCAGTTTATCCTAGGATGCAGAAGTACTAATAAGTCCAATTTTGGTCTGGTGCAAATTTGAAAAAAAATCCACAATAATCCCTCTGAAAATATTAGCGAGTGAATTGCATTATACATTTCAAACATCCCTGTATAGCTTGTCCTTGAATACAAATGACTACGGTTACTCTCCTTTGAGTGACCACCCTTGTACAGATGTTTTATTGTGGATACTTCCTTCAAGTCAGTAAAATCATCAGTAGTCATCCTTTACTGTACCTAAAGTAATTCGTTATGTTGGGGGAAACGGTTTTTGCTCCTAACTGAAGAAGCACTTTCGAATTTTGCACAAGTCGATTATCTGCACACATTGAAAATTAGAAGGACAGTAAAAGAGTTGATAATTGGTGCCATTGGTGGGCAGCATTCCGACTAACAAATTTTCTGTTTATACTCCGGGATGACCACACGGTCAGAGATCCTGAAATAGAGAGAGAGCATACAAGAAACTGCACCGCATTTAGCAATCACCGGCTTGATTGTGTGAAATTGCACTCTGCCAAAAACGACTAACAAATTTTCTGTTTATACTCTGGGATGACCACACGGTCAGAGATCCCGAAATAGAGAGAGAGAGAATACAAGAAACTGCACTGCATTTAGCAGTCACCGGCTTGATTGTGTGAAATTGCACTCTGTCAGAAACCACAGAAAAACAAGAGAAGTGATGGGGAGTAAATCTATTTTTCAGCGGGGTTTATCTTTTTATTGCAGCTCAGAACAGCATTATGACCATGGATAGTGAATTTATTCGGCTTCTGTACTAAAACAGAATTTCTCCCTTTGTGATGACATCAAAGCGTAACAAGCAAATATCTTCTAACAATACTTTTTGAGCAGCCCGTGATTCGTAATCTGTTAGCTTTGTATTGTTAGAAATATTACAGTTTTGTGAACAATACACATTTCAAGAAACAATCCGTTATTCATAGCGGATGATTTTTTTTTTTTTTTTTTTTTTTTTTTTTCTTCTTTTGCACACCAGTTTATAACGCAGCTATAAATAGAAATATTTCCTTGAAATTTTGTTAGAAGATCAAACCCAGGAAACTGCTGTTCCGATATTGTTTACTAAAAAATTACAATAAAGCAATTTTTTTTTTATCAAATGCACATTGCAATGTTATCAGTTTTACACCAGTCTTTCTCATTTCTAAAAGATGAATTTCCCTGATTTTCTGTTATTAGGTGCAATACACATTGAAGAAAGGAAATACGATCTTTTTGCCTTTCAAAAACAGTTGTTGCTACTATTTCGCTTATTGCTTCTTATGTCAACTAACAGTAGCTCGCATTTGTCTTATGTTTATTTTTCCTTCCTTCCCTTTTCGATGTAGCTGTACAGGGGACAATGTGACGTAAGGATGACCATTAGCACTCTCTCGATGTAGCTGTATCTAGGAAGTTTGTGACATAACCCAACGGTTTTTCTCACGCTCCGCTCCAAGAAAACAATTTCGCTCTGTGAACAGAAACTCCCGCTCCAAAACAAACAAACGAATCGAGTATCGTGTTTCATAAGCCCTAGGCTAATTAGGGTGGGTTTAGAAAAATAACTGAAAAAGGCCTAAAAAAAATGCACACTTCATGTCACATTTTTGTCTTTTGCGTGAAATTGAATTGAAATTTTTGAAAATTGAAGTGGGGAAAATTCAAGAAAACAGTTCTGGCTCCAACTATAGCGAGTTTCAGCTCTGTAATTAGAGTAAAAATTATAGAATTAACTTGCTGAACCCAGTTGGGGTTGGAACTTACCCCACTGGACCGGAATACGTTTAAGTTTTGCACACCAGTGTATTAGGAGACTCCATTATCAGGAAAGCAGGAAATAATTTTTGTATTAAAGAGGGCTGGACTAGAACCAGGGTATATCTGCCGGGAGCAACTATTAATGATGTCACCAACAAACTGTCAGATTTTAACGGTAGTAAAGAGAATATTATTATTCATATGGGGAGTAATGACATTAAGCATACATGATCTGATGATTTGTTAGACAAATATGGGACCATGCTAAAGAAATGCCACAAATTAGGTCACAATGTCTATGTATCTGCAGTTCTGCCCAGGCAGGATAGAAAGGATTATACGCTGAAAGCCTTGTGGACTAACTCAAAACTTGAAGGACTCTGCAAGGCTTTTGGGGCAAATTTCTATCAGCATGGACCACACTTGTAGGTAGAAGGAACCTGTTTTGTACAGATGGGATATATTTAAAGAAAGGTGGTGCAAGAGTGTTTGCCAGTATTATTAAGGATACCTTAAAGGTTCAAGGAAACTGCCTGAATACTTGTGGAGAGAAGAATAATATAGATATGCATTTATCTGATAATATTGGTCAAAGTAACACTTGTCCATATCTCAAGAGTTTGTTATTACCGTAACAGAACATATTAGCAAGACGTTCTGATGCCAGAAACATTTCAAATGAGCGGGTAGCTGTTGCCAGGAAAGTGAGTTTAAATAACTTTAAGGGTTATGTCAGGGTAGTTAACTACACAAGAACAATTAAGTCTTAATTGTTTAAACAGTAATGTCAGACCTGTTGTCAGTAAAATGAGTGAATTCGAACTCCTGTTTAGGACACGTAATGCTGACATAATAGTGCTTACAGAAACGTGGGGCCACCCGGGGATAGGGGATGATGAGTTTCAATACAGTACATATAATGTACTTAGGAAGGATATAGAAGATAGAAGGGGTGGTGAGGTCATGCTTCTTATCAAAATCAGCCTCAGCACAACGAAAACTTTTCCAGATTCAGACATTTTGCACGCTAGTATAGAATCTGTATGCTGTCGGATAGTTGGAAGCAAAGGTGTAATGAGAGAGGAAGTAATCTGTAGGCCAGGTGATTGTGAAGATTATGATGAGACCCTCTAAATACAAATGGAATGGGAAAGTAAGCATCAATGTCTTATTATGGGTGATTTTAATATGCCTCTAATTGATTGGAGCAATTGGGAAGTAAACTCCACAAATGGGACAAAATTTTTAAATCAACTAGATGATTGTTATTTGTACCAACATATCAGAGAAAGTACTAGGGAAAAGAATATTCTAGACTTCATTATCACCATGAACCAGATGACATAAGAGGGCTGACAGTACAGGAACCAGTGGCGCCTCCGTAGCCAGATGGGCAGGATAAGCAGTGCGTAGCACTTGCTTCTTGGTTAGACCGGGTTCGAGCCCGTGACCACCAAATACGGAGGATGCGGAATGGTTAGGGAATGAACACCGCATATCCCCGGAGCAATATGGCCTTAGTTGCTAATGCGCCTAAAAACCAAATAACAACAACAACAGGAACCAGTAGCAGGAAGTGATGACGGAGTTCTAATTGGGATGATGATGGTGAAGAGATAGGGAGCAGTAGTTAAAGGTAAAAGAATTGGTTATAATTCCAGGAAAGGAATTTAAGACAGCTTAAGATGCTACTCGGCTTTTATTAACTGGGTAGATATCTCACAGAGAGCAAATACAATTGGATTATGGTATACCTTTAAAACATTAATCACAGAAGCCTTGAATGCTTAAATATGATTAAAAAAATACTCCAGAAGGAAGATTGCAAGTTGGATGAATAATGAAGATGCCAGATTACTTGAGCAGAAAAAGACAGCATGGAAAAGTTATAGAGCAATCAAAAGTACTTAAGTCTATAACAGCTACAAATTGATCTGTAATAGTCCCACAGAAAAAGTTAGGCTGGCAAAGGCAGATTACCATTAGCATTAGCAAAGGCACATGATGCAAGAAAGCAAGCTTATATAGCATCACCAAAAAAAAAAAAAAAACCCTCATTTCATCCATCCACTCGCTCCAAATGTTTGTCAAGTTTTGCCTTGAATCTATTTAAGCTATCAACTTCTACAACAAAAGATGGAAGTTTGTTCCGGCAATCAACCACCCGCTGGCTAAAGGAAAACTTTGCACATCTATCCTAGAACCGTCTTTCCTCATTATGAATTTATGCCCTCTCAGGCGATTATTCTGAGCAAGAGGAAGAATCCCATCAGCATTGAGCATACTCAAACCTTTCAAGGCTTTATACACCTCAATCAGATCACCACACAGGTGCCTAGTCTCCAGACACTGTAATTTGCAAAACTTAATTTGCAAACCTTTCTTCCTAAGAGCAACCCTCTTCACAATTCTTGTTGACCTTCTCTGTACTCGTTCGAACAGCTCTACATCCTTCTTAAAATGAGGCCTCCAGATCTGTATACAGTACTCAAGGTGTGGTCTGACCATTGACTTATATGATAGGATAATCATATAAGAAAAATTCCTGTATATCATTGACAAGACACCATGAGCAACTCTTGCAGACATCTACCCTGATTAGAAAACTTCATATCTGCCTGTAGAGTTACCCCCAGGTCCTTTTCATTCTCTACCACTGTCAGTGTGGTACCACAGAGTTGATACGTTACTCTGGGATACTGCTTCCCATATGTAGTACTTTACATTTGTCAATGTTAAACTTCATTTGCCACATCTCAGCCCATCTGCTCAACTTTTCTAGATCCTGTTGCAGCATTGTACTGTCATTAGTGTCATTAACAACCCTGCCAAATGTCGTATAATCTGTAAACTTGGACATTAAGCCTGATATACCATCATCAATATCATTTATAAATACAGAAAACAACAATGGATCCAACACTGAACTCTGAGGTACTCTACTAATAACATTATTCCATGAAGTGCAGTGTACAATGATTATCACTCTCTGTCTTCTCCCACTAAACCATCCCCTTTAGCCATAGCAGCAATTTACCTCCAATACCACACTGCTCCAATTTTTTGTGCAGCAGTCTTCCATGTGCAACAATATCAAAGGCTTTTCTAAGATCTAAATATATGATATCAAAGTTATTCTTTGCATCCAGTTCCTTTGTGACTACCTCTTAGTATCCAATCAAATTATTCAGACAAGACTTCCCCTTAACAAACCCATGCTGTGTCCTAGCTATAACTGAAGTCTTGTCTAGATGATCCTGCAATGTTTCTTTAACCAGTGCTTCCATTAATTTCCCTGGAACAGAAGTTAAACTGATAGGTCTGTAATTAACTGTGTCTTTGATCCTCCTTTGTGGATTGGGGTCACATTTGCACATCTCCAGTCCATGGGTACCTTCCCTGACTCCAGGGAAGCTCTCATAATTATGGCTAAGGGTTTTCTTGCTTCCTTCCTCTGCCACCTCCTTTAATATTACTGGATAGATTCCATCCACCCCAGGTGCCTTTCTTGTGTTTATCTTCAACAATTTCTCCTCCACTCTACTCTCAGCTATTACAAGATTATCTAGCTTACTGCCAGAGTTGAATACACCTCAGGCATTCCCCTCCCTGAATAACTCCGCATGTGTGAATGTTGATGCAAAATATTCATTTAGTTTGTTAGCTACCTGAGCAGGATCATGAACAGTTGATCCATCGATATCAAGTGGACCAATCTGATTCATCCCCTTCCTTCTAGAGTTTACATAAATAAAGAACACTTTGCTGTTTTTCTTTGCATCCTTCGCCAAAGATTTCTCGTAATCTGCCTAACCTCCATTGTAACTTGGTTACAAACCATCTTATATCTATCATAGGCTTCTGTGTCACATATTAATTTATATGTATCTCATGTATTTTTATTCTCTGTCACATGTCTAATTGGTTCATCTGACATCCATTTAGGCCTAACTCTAGAACAATATTTCTTTGTTGGTATGAAAAGCCTAGTAGTTTCCTAGATTAATTCTTTGAATGCTTCCCATTTTGAATTTGCTATTGGTAACATCATCATCAGTTGGTTCCGCAGTGTAGAATTTAAATACTGTCTCAGACCACCGTAGTCACCTTTACGAAAGTAAAAACCCTTTCCTTTGCCCTTTATGGTAGTTACCTCTTTGAGTAAATCCCACTTCAGCACACTGTGATCACTGCCACCTAGTGGTCCTCTATATGCAGATTCTTGATGCATGAAGAATTATTACTGATAATCAGATGAAAAGTATTACTCCCTCTAATTGCCTCCTGAATATGCTGCTGTAGAAAACAATCATCCAATAAATCCACAAAAGCCTTGCTAGTGTGTAAGTGACCAACCCACAAATTCCAGTCAATATCCAGGAAGTTAAAATCCCCCATTATAAGACGCACTAATTTACTGGCCCACTCTATTTCTCTACACAATTCATTCTAATCATTAGATTCATTAGGCCTATAACCCACACCTACTCACATTTTTTCTTTCCCAGTGCTTATTGATGAATTTGAGGTATTGCTCAAAACATCAAAGGCAGATATTGTTGGGATATCAGAGACGTGGTGTCACACAGATATAAGGAATGCAGAACTGGAATTTGGGGAGTA
The DNA here is from genome assembly GCF_048544385.1 of Mastigoproctus giganteus. Classification (NCBI taxonomy): domain Eukaryota; kingdom Metazoa; phylum Arthropoda; class Arachnida; order Uropygi; family Thelyphonidae; genus Mastigoproctus; species Mastigoproctus giganteus. The sequence goes on along the minus strand of NC_143576.1, from coordinate 2,143,082 downwards.
CAACGTCTACAGAAAGGATAGACTGGATAGTAAGGGAGGAGGGGTTATGCTATTAGTCAAGAAATACATAAAATCCAAGGAAGTGAAGCCAGTCGACCTCGCTGTACAGTGCAGTGTTGAGTCAGTTTCGTGTGACATAAGCATTGGGAGATCAAAATTGAGAGTAGGAGTGTGCTATAGCCTAATGACTCTGATGAGTATAATAAGAAACTGTACAGGGAAATAGAGTGGGCCAATAAATCAGAGAGTCTTATAATTGGGGATTTTAGTTTCCCAGATATTGACTGGAATTTGGGGGCTGGTCACACACACTAGCAAGGCTTTTGTGGATTTTTTGGATGATTGTTTTCTACATCAGCATGTTCGGGAGGCAACTAGAGGGAGTAATACTCTTGATTTGATTATCAGTAGTGATTCTTCATGCATTAAGAATCTGCAGATAAATGAATCACTAGGTGGCAGTGATCACAGTGTGCTGAAGTGGGATTTACTCAAAGAGGTAACTACCATCAGGGGTAAAGGGAAGGGTTATTGCTTTCGTAAAGGCGACTACGATGGACTGAGACAGTATTTAAATTCTATACAGTGGGACCAACTGATGATGTTACCAACAGCAAATTCAAAATGGGAAGAATTCAAAGAACTTATCTTGGAAGCTACTAGGCTTTACATACCAACTAAGAAATATTGTTCAGGTTTAGGCCTAAATGGATGTCAGATGAACTAATGAGACATATGGCAGAGAAGAAAAATGCATGGGATACATACAAATTAACACGTGACACAGAAGCCTATGATAGATACAAGTTGATCTGTAACCAATTACAAAGGAGGTTAGGCAGGCGAAGGCAGATTGCGAGAAATCTTTGGCAAGGGATGCAAAGAAAAACAGCAAAGAGTTCTTTACTTATGTAAACTCTAGAAGAAAGGGGATGAATCAGATTGGTCCACTTGATATCGATGAGTCAACTGTTGATGATCCTGCTCAGGTAGCTAAGAAACTAAATTAATATTTTGCATCGACATTCACACATGAGGAGTGGTTGATTGCTTGAACAAACTTCCATCTATCATTGTAGAGGTTGATAGCTTAAATAAATTCAAGGCAGAACTAGACAAACAGTTGGACCAAATGGATGGGTGCAATGAGAAGGTTTTTTTTTTTTTTTGGCTGATGGTGTATAAGCTTACTTTGTTGCATCATATGTCTCTACTAATGCTAATCGTAACCCAGATGCCTTACTTGCCCGTAGACTCGAAAGTTTTTATTAAATAAATGTGAAATATCAACATCATTAATTACATTTTTCAACTTCACTGCCATAATTTCTCATTGACTTAAAGGATTTTTTCTTCTGTTGGGTTCATCTGCAACTTCAGCTGGGGTAACCAATACTATCCCATGTCCATTACATAAGGGTCTGATATGATTTGTCCTTCTCTTCTTTGCATTTATATATGTGAAGAATTCCTTATCCCCACTCTTTACTCTTTCTTTGCTAGAGATTTATCATGTTTGTTTGTTTGTTATTTGGTTTTTAGGAGCATTAGCAACTAAGGCCATATTGCTCCGGGATATGCGGTTGTCATTCCCTGACCTTTCCGCATCCTCGTATTTGGTGGTGACGGCTCGAACCCCGGTCTAATCAAGAAGCGTGTGTTACGCACTGCTGCTCCTTCCCACCTGGCTACGGAGGTGCCAGATTTCTCATAATCTACCTTTGCCAGCCTTACCTTTTCTCTGGCACTATTACAGATCAATTTGTAGCTCTTATAGGCTTCAGTACTTTTTATTGTTCAGTAACATTTCCATGCTGTCGTTTTCTGCTCAAGTAATCTGGCAGCTTCATTATTCATCCAACTTGGAATCTTCCTCCTGGGGTATTTTTTTAATCATATTTAAGCATTCAAGGCTTCTGTGATTAATTTTTTAAAGGTCCATCATTTCTACTACCTGGGAAGTAGAAACGATGGAGATGCATTACCCATGCTTATACAGCCTTTTCAACTACACCAATGTTGTGTGATATACGACAGTATACTTGTACTTTTTTGTATAATTTTTTTTTACACATACCATAATTTGTTTTTTTCATTCCTTTACTCTTCTTCTTACTCTACTCTTTTCTTTATTTCTGTATTTCTTCTCTCTATTTCTGTCTTTACTCTTAGAGTGGGCCAGTAAATCAGAGAGTCTTATAATGGGGGATTTTAATTTCCCAGATATTGACTGGAATTTGTGGGTTGGTCACTCACACACTAGCAAGGCTTTTCTGGATTTATTGGATGATTGCTTTCTAAATCAGCATGTTCGGGAAGCAACTAGAGGGAGCAATACTCTTCATTTGATTATCAGTAGTGATTCTTCATGCATTAAGAATCTGCAGACACATGAACCACTAGGTGGCAGTGATCATAGTGTGCTGAAGTGGGATTTACTCAAGGAGGTAACTACCATCAGGGGTAAAGGGAAGGATTATTGCTTTCGTAAAGGCGACTACGATGGTCTGAGACAGTATTTAAATTCTATACAGTGGGACCAACTGATGATGTTACCAACAGCAAACTCAAAATGGGAAGCATTCAAAGAACTTATCTTGAAAGCTACTAGGCTTTACATACCGCCGACCTGGCTAGCCGGGTGGGTAAAGTGCCTGCCTGGCAACCCAAAGGTCGCGGGTTCAAATCCCGCCTTGGGCTTGGATCAAAGTACTGCAAAAACCCTGGGAGGTGCATTATGCCCACAGAAGCCGATGCGCCCAAAACTACCAAAAAAAAAAAAAAAAAAAAAGCTTTACACACCAACTAAGAAATATTGTTCAAAGTTCAGGCCTAAATGGATGTCAGATGAACTAATGAGACATGGCAGAGAAGAAAAATGCATGGGATACATATAAATTGACATGTGACACAGAAGCCTATGATTGAAATAAGGTGATCTGTAACCAAGTTACAAAGGAGGTTAGGCAGATGAAGGCAGATTACGAGAAATCTTTGGCAAGGGATACAAAGAGAAACAGCAAGGAGTTCTTTACTTATGTAAACTCTAGAAGGAAGGGGATGAATCAGATTGGTCCACTTGATATCGATGGTTCAACTGTTCATGATCCAGCTCAGGTAGCTTACAAACTAAATCAATATTTTGCATCTACATCCATACATGAGGAGTTATTCAGGAAGGGGAATGCCATAGATGAAGTAAACACTGACAGTGAGCTAGATGATCTTGTAATAATTGAGAGTAAAATGGAAGAGAAATTGTTGAAGATAAATACAAGAAAGGCAACTGGGGTGGATGGGATCTATCCAGTTATATTAAAGGAGGCAGCAAAGAAAGTAAGCAATCCGTTAGCCATAATTATGAGAGCTTCCTTGGACTCAGGGGAGGTACCCTCATACTGGAGATGTGCAAATGTAACCCCAATTCACAAAGGAGGATTAAAGGCTGACACAAGTAATTATAGACCTGTGAGTTTAACTTCTGTTCCAGGAAAAGTAATGGAAGCACTGTTTAAAGAAGCACTGCAGGATCATCTTGACAAGAATTCATTTATAGCTCGGACACAGCATGGTTTTGTTAAGGGAAGGTCTTGCCTGACCAATTTTATTGGATACTATGATGTAGTCACAAAGGAATTGGATGCAGGGAATAACTTTGATATTATATATTTGGAGCTTAGCAAGGCTTTTGATACTGTTGCACATGGAAGACTGCTGCACAAATTGGAGCAGTGTGGCATTGGTGGCAAATTGTTGCTATGGATAAAGGGATGGTTGAGTGGCAGAAGTCAGAGAGTGGTAATTAATGGACACTGCTCATCGTGGACTAATGCTATTAGTGGAGTCCCTCAGGGTTCAGTGTTGGGTCCATTGTTGTTTTCTGTATTTTTAAATAATATTCAGGATGGTATATCAAGCTTAATGTCCAAGTTTGCAGACAATGCAAGGGTTGGAAGGGTTGTTAAGGACGCTACTGATGCTATGCTGCTGCAACAGGATCTGGAAGGGTTGAGTAGATGGGCTGAGAGGTGGCAAATGAAGTTTAACATTGACAAATGTAAAGTACTACATACGGGAAACAGCAACCCCAGAGCAACGTACCAACTCTTTGGTACTACACTGGCAGTAGTAGAGAATGACAAGGACCTGTGGGTAATTGTGCAGGCAGATATGAAGTTCTCTGAGCAGTGCAGATGGGCTGCAAGAATAGCTCGTGGTGTCTTATCAATGATATACAGGAATTTTTTTAGCAGGGATAGGGAGATGATTATTCCCTTGTATAAGGCAATGGTCAGGCTGCACCTTGAGTACTGTATACAGGTTTGGAGGCCTCATTTCAAGAAGGATGTAGAGCTGCTGGAATGAGTACAGAGAAGGGCAACAAGGTTAGTGAACGGAATGAAGGGTTGATCTTGCGAAGAAAGGCTTAAGTTTTGCAAATTACAGTGTCTGGAGACTAGGCACCAGCGAGGTGATCTGATAGAGGTGTACAAAGCCTTGAATGGTTTGAGCATGCTCAATGCTGATGGGATACTGTCTCTTGCTCAGAATCACCTGAGAGGGCATAAATTCAAATTGAGGAAAGACAGATGTAGGATAGATGTGCGGAAATTTGCCTTTAGCCAGCAGGTAGTTGGTTGGTGGAACAGACTTCCATCCTTTGTTGTGGAAGTTGATAGCCTAAATAAATTTAAGGCTCAGCTAGACAGGTATTTCGAACGAACGGAGGGGTGAAGTGAAAGGATTTTTTTTTTTTTTTTTTTTTTTGGCTGATGCTGCATAAGCTTGCTTTCTTGCATCATATGCCTCTAATGCTAATGCTACTCTTTTAAAACCCTGTAGTCTAACGAAGGACCCTTATAATGTCACTCGATTGTCTGTCTGTCCATCCGTCTGTCACAGCATTGTATCTCTGGAACCACTCAACCAATTGACTTGAAATTTTTCATGGGTTTGTACATCACGTGGGCCATTTTGTCAACATCGTTTTGTCAACAACGATCAATATTGCCATATTGATCGTTGTTGACAAAAATATTTCTTTGAAATGGGGGATAAATGTGGGGGGTGGACAAAAATGTTGAAACCTATAGCTTATTATACACCATTGGAAAGAGCTCAACGAGTAGGTTTAAAATATAATTTTAAAATATTTTTAAAATTATTAAAAATGGTGGCACCAGACAGGAAAATGTGAGTAATTTTTGTGCCCCCCCCCCCATATTTCCTTCGCTAATGGAGATAAAAATTTAAAACCACATTAGCTAGGTGTTATTCAATGCTTATCAAGGGAAAACTATTCGGATTGAAAACTATCATTTACTTTTTGTGTTAAAATTATAAAACCAATTTTTTATTGCACTTCTATAGTGCGCGTCTTTGTACTAAATAACTCTCCTTTTGTTGACGAAAAAGTTGCTGAATAGTTAGTTAATAATTCTATAAAGGTCATATATAAATTTTGCGACAAGAAGTATTTTTTAACAATTTTCAAATGGCAAGGAGGTACTCAGAGAGCCAGTGTTGAGGCAGCGGTAGTGGGGAGACGCCTGCTCAGAATCTTGCACGGCTCTCACCTGCCAGTCACTTCTCCTCCAAGACTTTAATCGCTTCTCCAGGAAGAGTCACTTCTTCCACCCTTTTCATTCACAATAACTGGAAAGACTCAAATAGACAATGTTTTTGTTAGTTCCTCAGTTTTAGGCCAAGCTGGGGTACTATAAACTTTTTTCAGTTACTATAAAGCTGTCTATTTGAGATACTACACTAACAACCATTCGGGACTATGGCCCCTTCATCCTGAGTGCCCAGATTTTGGTAGTTGACCGATTTATTTCTGTATTTCTTCACTCTTTTAATATCACTTAAATTCACTTATGTATATCACTTATTACTTATGCCTTATGGGTACTGTCATTGGCCCTGTATATGAAATTCATGTGTTTGTGGGTATTAAATGGATGGCCATTGCACAAATCAGAAGGAATTGGAAAGTTGCTGGAGAGGCCTTCATCCTGCAGTGGATTGAAAATGGCTGATGATGATGTCATCGGCCCTTGTCCATAAATATCTTTTCTCCTTCCTTTTTTTTTTTTTTCTATTTTCACTTTCTTCTATTTCCCTTTATATAGTATCGGTGTAATACACCATAGTTAACCCATAAATTTGAACTACATAAGTAGTGTAGAAGGCATTGTTTTAATTGTATCTCATATTGTGGTTGCCTTCACAACGAGATAGCACTATTGCACTACTTCAAATAAATAACGCTTCTCTAGTAGAGAAAACTACTGTTATTTATTTTCAGAGAATACCACCACCCAGACAATCGTTTCGAAGCTATTGTGAATTTAATGTGAAAAAAAACCCATTGGACCAGATCTATAAAACCAAAGAAATGAGTTATAAAATTTAAACCTATATCATGGAACTGTTTTGATGAGAGCCTAAGAGATCTAGATTTTTATCAAGAAAACTGAATTTTGTAATAAACGAAAAAAAAAAAAAAAACCCAGGTGCTCTTTTTTTTTTTTTTTTTTTCCTCCAAATAACTAAAACCAGTATTTAAGATGAACCTCATCTCCAACCAAACTGCATAGAAGAGGTGGCTCTCCCCACCTTTTCAGAAACTTATCTGACCCTAAACACAATTTTTACAGCTGTAAAAACCTTTGCATGGAAGCAGACATTGTTTGTTTCAAGTCCCAAAGAGATTCCCTAAAGGTCCCAAACCTTTTCCGTTTTTGAAGCCTCCACACGATATTTTGCCTCTGTAATTAAAAATATCGTGAACATTTTTTTCTTGCCCAAGGGATGATTGAATTGCAAGTAAATTACATCCTCCAGTGTGAACTGTCTTATCCTCAAAAATCTACAAATTCTCTTCCAGACTTCCTGCGCGAATCGACAGTAATAAAGTAAATGGCATACTGTTTCAATTTCGGTACAGAATTCGCATAATCTGTTGCCTGTCTGACTAAATCTATACGTGATATCGTCCACTGGTATGTTTCCGTAGCCAACCCTCCACAAAAAATCAATACGCGATGGGTAGTTTCCGCCAATTTTTAGAAACAACAACAACTGCGCATTATGGTTTCCTAAATTTGGCTTTTCTGAGTTAAACAGTGCCCAGTAGAGTCGTTTTAAACTACCCTTAAAAGGATCTATATCTTTCTCCCTTAACTGCGTGCACATATCCCGAATGTTTTTGTAATATATAGGAATTGGCTCTGCTTTTGGCCCTAGATAATTGCCGCCTTTAATTATGGCTGTATTAAATCCCATAAAATATTTTATCAATACCGCTACTAAATGGTTAGATTGCACCATATTAGCCACGTCCAGCAGTCTCTTACAGCTACACCTCAAATTAATTTTTGGAATACTTATTCCCCCATCTTCCCATGGTAAAAATAAAAATTTCTGCACTATCTCTTGCCGTTTTCCTCCCCATAGAAACTGAAATGTTGGAACATAAAATCGTCTCATTGTCCTAGCTGTGATTCCTTTTATAAACACCGTTTATAAGATTATAGGAAAAATTACGGTTCTAACAATAATGGATTTGTTCTCAAAAGAAAATTGTCCCACTTCCCACTCTTTTAAACTTTCCCGTATTTTAGTGGTGAGCCCTCTTACAGGTAGCATGGGACTCTCTCTAAATGGAACTCCCAATATTTGAATCGATTTATCCAACTCCACTTCTCGTTGTGGTAAAGGCCGATGTACCCATTCCCCTAACGAAGATAAAACTAGGAATTTGATCCTAGTTTTATCTTCGTTTCAAAGCTATTGGGCTTCATTATCAGTGGGCAGACAGATATCCTGGTAATACAACATGCCATCACGGTTGCGAAGTTATATCCACAATATGAGAGATGCCAAAGGGTATTGGTAAAAATGTAATTTGAAAATGAAATGCACAAGGCATAATTCTTATGGGTTTTGGTAATTAACTATTTAGTATCGGTGTAAATACACCACTGTTATTTATTTTCAGAGGATACTACCACCCAGATGAAGCCCAATAGCTTCGAAACGAAGCTGCTTCATCTGGAAAATTCATGAAAATAAATAACAGTAATCTTCTCTACTAGAGAAGCATTATTTATTTGAAGTAGTGCAATACCGCTAACTCGTTGTGAAGGTAACCACAATATGAGATACAATTAAAACGATGCCTTCTACACTACTTACGTTCAAATTTATGGGTTAACTATGGTGTATTTACACCAATACTATATAGTTAATTACCAAAACCCATAAGAATTATGCCTTGTGCATTTTATTTTCAAATTTCCCTTTATATAATATTTTGTTTATATATATATATATATATATATATATATATATATAAACACACATAGACATCCTTTTTGGCAAGTGTATGAACAAACTTAATAATTTAAATATGCCATCTTGAATTTTTGTATCATCTATAAGATAATATATATATTGAGGAAAGGTTCAGTTTGCATTTTTATGTATAAATAATATTTATTATTAAAATGATTAAAATTTGTTATTTTAGGTGGAAAAAAGAACTGCAGGAACTTCAAGAGAAAAAAATTTTTTTGATTGGTGATTGCCTATTATCTTCTGCATTTCTTAGTTATACAGGAGCTTTCAACTGGGAATTTCGTAGTAGCATGGTTTCTGATGATTGGCAACAAGATATTTTGTCCAGAGAAATACCCATCAATCAGCCTTTCCGTTTGGAACAATTGCTTACTAATGATGTGGAAGTGAGCAAGTAAGACTTACTGAAATATATAGATAAACATTTAATTTATATCAGAATTTTTAACTGGATTTGGAGAAGAAAAATGAAAAGTTTAAGCATAAACAAATTTTCAACTTTGTAGGAGTTGATATCAATAGTAATATTTATTTCTCCCTATATTTCATTTACCGAACAGATAAGAAAATTATTCCAGATATCTTTAGCTAAAACTGAAACTTTTTAAGCAGTGTAATTTTTTTTTTTTTTTTTTTTTTTTTTTTATGCTTGATCTGACTCTTCTTCGTCTCACTGTCATAACACAGTTGGTAAAATATTTTCTGCGTCTTTCTGCAAAAACTCAGTTATTTTCCATTGTTTTCTTTTTGCTAAAACAATATAGTAAAGCTATGTTAATAGTGCATTGCATTTTTAAAAAATTTTTTTTTAAATTTCTACTTCTTTGATTTAACAAATTGGCCATCAAGTGTGCTGGTATACATTACAGATAGAAAACACTGGATAATAGCATTATTCTCCATTATATGCAATCTTTTCATAATACTGTGTGGTGCAAAGCTAATTAAGAATGTCTTTCAGTAAGATGCCAAAGTAAGATTCCATGTATTGTAAAATCTGAAAAAAGGTAACACGTCTTTCTTGCGTACTGTATATAGATGCAAATTTTCAATTTCAAGCAACAGGAAATGTGATGTATGGAGCTATTTGAAAACAGATAAGCATAAAGACAGCTCATAGTGTACAGAAAGATACAAAAAATAGATATAAAATAGATGGAATAAACCATATCAAAATATGAAATAAACAATAATCAAAATGTTTATTTCTATCTTTCATAATAAAACATAATCTCTCTCTCTCTCTCTCTCTCTCTCTCTCTCTCTGAATGGTGCTGATCATTAGTATTACAATTATTATTACTGCATGGTGATATCTGGAAAGGGGCAAACATATCAAGAGACTTCCCTCTTTCATATTCCCTCTTCCTTGAATTTATTCACACCACCTACATCCAGAATCTCAGATGGAAATTTGTTCCAACAAAAAATTATCTCCTAGATGAAGGCAAATTTTGGCACACGTATTAAAAAAATTGCAAATTAAAACTGATATTATATGCAACTAATAAAAGGTAAACTTTTTTTTTTCTTTTTTTTTTTATGTAAACCCCAAACACGAGAGGTATTAGAACCTATAGTGCTAAGTACCATGCTTGGGTTGGAGGTTGAGAAGACGAAAGAAGATATTTGTTGACATTGGACTTGAACTTCTGTAGACTGTAATTTTCAGGAAATACGTATGAAGGAAGGTTGTTCCAGAAAACAGCAGTTGATGAATAAACAAGGAAGATGAAAAGTTGGTTCTGTGAGTTTGAAGTTGGACAGTAAATGCATGTTGGCTGGTGGCTGCACGTGTTCGGACTGTTTTGAAAGAGAGAGCAGGAATTATAGAAGCCAATTCAGAAGACCAGTGCCCATGGAAGTATCTGTAGAAGAGGCATGCAGCTGAAAGAGTACATCTATGAGATAGCGAGTGGACAGACTCTGTTAGAGATGAATCATTAATTAACCTAACTGCCCTCTTCTGAATGGAATCAAGAAGCCTGAGAGAGGTTTTGGGGACACCACCCCAGATGTGGGAACAATATTCCGTGGCAGGGCGGATTTGCGATTTATTATTATCAGAGTGAGCAGCTGTTTGGAAGAAAACTAACGCCGAGAGCAAAAGAGAAAACGAAGTTTTTTAGATGCAGAGGAAGCAATATTTCTAATTTGCTTGTGCCAAGAGAGATTAAAAGTCAGGGTAATCCCCAAAAGAGATATATCATTTTCCCTCGAAATCGGAGTGTCACTAAAGATAAGCATAGGAGCAGAAGAATCCTTTTTGCAAGATATAAGACAAGACAAGACTGAGTTTTAGAAGGATTGAAATCAACTAAGTTGTCTTTGCCCCACTGGAGAATTACCCGAAGATCGTCATTTAAGGAATTGGTAGCAGATTTTCGAGAAGTTGAAGCTGATTGAGCAAGGCAAGGTTTCTCAAAATGGAAAGTACAATGCAATGTGCTATCATCGGCAAAACTATGGATAGGATTTCCAGTCAATGGAAGAAGGTCATTAATATACAAGAGGAAAAGAGTGGGGGAAAGAACTGAACCTTCGAGGACACCGGCATTAGTGGAGAAGTTAGAAGACAGAGAACCATCTACCATCACCCTCAGTGAGCGATCATAGAGAAAACTGGATAACCAGTTACTAAAAATAGTTGGCAAACCATAAGATGGAAGCTTGTTTAGAAGACCTTTATGCCAAACACAATCGAAAGCATTTGAGATGTCAAGAGCAACTACTTGTGTTTCACCAAACCTTTCCATTAGTCCATAAATGGGTAACATAAGCCCGAATATCACCAGTGGATCGACACTGGCGGAATTCATACTAGTGATCGTTGATCAGATGGAAGGTTTCTAGGTAGTTTAAGAATTGGCGGTTAATTGATTTCCCCATTACTTTAGAAAGAGTAGAAGTAATTGCAATGGGATGATAATTGGATGGGAGGGATTTGTCACTCTTTTTAGGAACTGGCTGGATATGAGCAAATTTCCAAGCAGAAGGAAAAACACCTTTGGAATAAGAAAGTGAAAAAAGGCGACAAAGAATAGGAGTAAGTTCAGTAGCACAGGTTTTGAGAACAAGTGGAGAAGTACCATCGGGACCTGAAGCTTTCTGACCATCAAGAGTCGTCAAAACCTTTCTGACATCCTTTTGATGGAAGACCATAGGAGGCATTGAACGGAGCATGTTGGGAATGGTGTGAGCTGTTTAACCAAGATCATTAACACATGAGTTGGAAGAAAAATGCGATGCTAGCAGGTCAGCTTTGTCCTTGGCTGAAGTGACAACAGAACCATCTGGTTTGGACAGAGGTGGGAGCAGAGTTGGAAAAAAATTTCAGCCAATAGCTTTGGCAAGAGACCAGAATGCTCAGCTACCATTAGGGCAAGAAGCAAGTTTTCTACTCTTAGCCTGTTCAAACTCTAGTTTGGACTGATTAATAACTGCTTTACAATTGTTGCGAGCTTTGGTGCAGGCAGAAAATGAAACTAAAGAATTAGAAACAAGCCAATTACGATATGCAGCATTCTTCTCTTGAACAGCCTTAGCACATTTATTGGAAAACCAAGGTTTAGTTAAAGGATGAGATTTTAAAGTGGAGTTGGGATAAAGGATTCCATTCCTGCAAGAATAATTTCACTGACACGATCTGAGCAAACGTTGACATCAGAAGTTTTGAAACAGTAATCCGACCAAGGAAAAGAAGAAAAGAAATCTCTCAAGTCATCCGTTTTGCATTCTTGTAATGCCAAACAACACGAGGTTGGGAATAGCCATGAGATAAAGGCTCCATAGGAGAAGAGAGAATCACCAAGTTGTGATCTGAAGTGCCTAAAGGGCTTCTCACTTCAACCGTGTACTTAGAAGGGGGAGAAAAAGATCAAGCGTGTTGGCTGTATGATTAGGATTGTCCATTATTCTTGTAGGTAAATGATCAATCTGTGCAAGGTCATTTGTAATTGCAAAAGCCTCAGCATGTCGACCAGCTGGGTCGGTGTGACCAGAAAACAGAAGCCAGCTGGAGTTGTGAACATTGAAATCACCAAGGAAAATTACCTCACTGTTAGGAAAGTTGGACTGGAGAAAGTCAAGTTGCAAAGAGAGAAAGTCAAAGAGCTCCAAGTGATTAGTGGAGTTGGGAGAACAGTAGAGACAACAGATGAATCTGACACAATGAGGTAGAGAGATTTTAAGCCAGACGATCAAAGAGAGGAGGTGCCAAATTGCCAAGTCTCTGACAGGGAATATCAGAATGGACATATGCACAAGTACCACCTTGGAGGCAAAAGGAATCATACAGCGAATAATTTGGACATCTGAGATGAGCAGTAGTTGAATCAACCAATAACTGAGATTCTGTCAGAAAAAGTACATGGGGTTTGGCAGACTGCAAGTGGAAATGGACATCATTGAGATTAGACCACGTATATTTGTGAAATGAATTAGGAAGTGCTTGGGAGGTTTAGATCTTTTTGCAGATAAGTTTGCTCTATTAGTTTGACAATTTATGGTGTATTCAATAGTAAGAAAAAGTGGGTGGGACATGCTGTATGAAGTAATGAAATTTTTGGATATGGCTTACACATTGTAAGAATATACCCACATCCTTGACATAACGTGGCCTCGACAATGCTCCCTGCATACACACTACTCGGACTCCTTCCAGTCACTATCTGGCAGAGTAGAGGTAGCAAGATTATACACTAGCTGATCTAGAAGCCTCCTAAAGAGTTACCAATAGGTTCGGTCCTGTGTTCTAACTAGCGGCTGGCCTGCAAACACCGTTTTAGAGCTGTACCCTCGAAATGTAAGTCATATTGGATCTCGCCACGATGTTCATCATAACTTCAAAACTCATCAGTCATACTGCATGATGGAAGAGATAGGGAAGGGTTGACCGGAACTTAGCTCTAGAGACTAAACATGGGTTCCACCACTTCAAGCCTCCAATAAGCAAAGTGGTGGTATTGCACCGGTTGATGAGAATCATCTACCACTTAGTACCGCCTGGTAACATAGAGGGTTGGCATTCCTCCATGTGGTGTGGGCACCACACCTCGACCCCTGCTTACGTTGGTTCACACCTGGGTGGTCACCCACCATGTACTTGTGCATGGAGGTTATACCCAGGATTACTAACAGTCCCACCATTGTGAAGGGCAAGCAAAAGATTTGGCTGTCACAGACTCTCCGGACTTCGCCGAAATTGGGTCCACTTGACTTGAGTGTCACCCGAATATCAGTTCCATCGGCGTTTTAGACTCCCAGGTAGCAAGTACAGCTTGTCTGGCATATCTGAGGGAATGTCTGTGACAACCTCAAGGACCATTAAACTATTAATATAAAGAAATTAAAAGTGATAAAACATGCATGAAAATAAAAGTGATAAAACAAGCATGAAAAAGCTTCCAAGGTGATGAGCCTCTTTATCAGCTTCTTATTCAAGTTGATAAAGAGGCTCATCCACCTTGAAAGTTTCTTCATGCTTGTTTTATCACTTTTATTTGCTTTATATTAATAGTTTATCTTTTATTATTTTTTGTTTTTTTATTAACTGTATATAATATCAGTTTTAAAATGTACATAGTGTATTTATTTATATATTTTTTTATATATTTTTTTTATCTATCAGCATCCAACTCATCCAGCATCCAACTATACTTGATTTATTTTTAATAAACCTCATTCCTCTTCTCCATACCAAATCCAACGGATTCACATCCTTCCTGAAATGACGCTTCCAGACCTTTATGCAGTACTCAAGATATGGCCAAACCATTACCTCTCTATGATATGATAATCACCTCCTTATCCCTGCTGAAAATATTCCTATGTATCATTGTCAAAATGCCATGAGTTGTTCTGGCAACTTGTCTGCACTGTTCAGAGAACTTCCTCTCTGAACAGTGCAGTTACCTCTCTCACAGTTACCCCAAGGACCTTTTTTTTATTCTACATTGCCCTGAGTGTGGTGTCACAGTGTTGGTATGTTAATCTGGAATAACCACTCCCCATATGAAGTACCTCACATTTGTCAATGCTAAATTCAATTGCCAATTCTCAAGTCCATCTGTTTAATTTTTCTAGATCTTGTTACAGCAGTATATCCTGGTTACTGTCATTAACTACCCTGCCAGCCTTCATATTATATGCAAATGTGGATATTAAACCTGATATTCCCTCATATATTATTAATAATGATAGAAAACAGTATTGGGCCTGTCTGCTGAAACAGATGTAGACAAGGGCACCCAGATTGGTGAAGGGTACAAAAGGGCGCTCTTATCGAGATAGCCTTCAGTTCTGCAAGTTGCAGTATCTGGAGACTTGTGCATATGTGGAGGGTAGTCCGATTGAGTTGTTTGGGGCCTTGAATGGACTGAGTAAGCTGGGTGTTAATGGCATTCTTCCTCTTACTGGGACTGCACACATAAGGGGCACACAAATTCAATTTGAGGAGGAGTGGTTGCAGGATTGATATGCAGAGGTTTGCCTTCAGTCAGTTGGCAGTTGATTGTTGGAACAGGCTTCAATCTGTTGTTGTAGAGGTGGATGGTTTGAATGGATTCAAGGAAGAACTGGACAAATTCTTGGGGGGGAGGTATGGATGGGCAAAGTATGTAGGTTTTTTTTTTTTTTTTTTTGGCTGATGCTATATAAGCTTGCTTTTATGTGTCATTTTAACACCACTACTACCTTTATCACATTCTGTCAAATTCATTTGTTTCACTCGTTGTTTTCCCCATTCTACAAATCACTCAAATTTTAATTTTCTTTGAGAGGAAATTAAAAGTTCTCCAATTCAGCTTTAATAATACAGAAGTATTAGTAATGAATCTAGAAAATCAAAGCTTTGGTGGCTTAGTTTTCTAGTTGCATCTTCAGTACCAGCTGCATCATAGTATATGCCACAGATAATTATTTCAGAAAAAATCTCAATATCTTCACCAGCTGGTGGAGATACTAAGACTTTTGTTCTGTAAGTAATGATCAAACAAGTTGTTTCATTAAACTAATATAGTGTGAAAGAATCTTAACCAAGCACACCTAACACTTTTCATCATTGTTTTCACCCTTCGAAGTACACAGTTATAGTTATTTGTCCTCTTGGTTTCCCAGTTCACCAACTTTGTGCTGGTGTCTTCTCCAATGAACTCTTTCTCAGCATTGTATTGAGTGACATTAGAGGATTTAAAACAACACATTCCTAGGATTTTCATTTTAAATCCTCTGATCCTGATATTTACTCAGATCATGTCAGTAAAATTATAAATTATTCCTGTAGGGACGAACTGCTTCATTCTTCATTCCATCTTAAACTCACATAATTTATGAAAACCATAATTTTCCAATAAATTTGCTCAGCTTGTTCTGGATTAGAATATAGCATATTGTAACTTGTTTGTATCCAGATTGTCAGTATCATATTTTCTTATCCCAAAGCACCAAATTTGATTTTGCAAAGACTTTGAGCAGGAAATTTATTTCTTGTACAATTAGTAGTTCAGTTCAATGATATTGTGAAATCTCAACCTATCATACAGAACACATTCCTTTCAGTGTCTCTCTTGTTATCTGACAGAAGGACATTAGAAAGCTCCTGAACAGTTTTTACGCCAAGAATTCTTCAGATCCTAATGGAATTTTACAATGCAATGTTAATAAAAAATAAATCCCATAGTGACTGCCAATATTTTTTTATTCTAATAGATTCCTTAGCAGTCACCAGTTGTATAATAGAAATATAATTATACAATAATCAATATATTTCCAAAAACAATTTAAATGAAAATCACATTTTACATCTGGAAGACAGTCTAGATCCCTTTTGAATTGAAGAGTATACTAGCCGTGATGCTAATAGTTGTTGCTTGAATGCTAAAGAGACTGACAATGTCAGTTTGGTCATTTGTTGTATTTCTGATAGCATAATAGCAAGATCACAATCAATGAAGAAGCTTATCAGAAAACATTAGAAACATATCATTATTAGATTCTGTTAGTAATAAATAGAAAGCACAAAGTGCCACTAAATAGAAGGCATTTAAAATGAGAGAACTTCACAAGTTGTTGTTGTTGTTATTTGGTTTTTAGGAGCATTAGCAACTAAGGCCATATTGCTCCAGAAATATGCGGTGGTCATTCCCTGACCTTTCCGCATCCTCCGTATTTGGTGGTGACGGGCTCGAACCCCGGTCTAATCAAGAAGCGTGTGCTACGCACTGCTGCTCCTTTCCACCTGGCTACGGAGGCGCCACTTCACAAGTGAAGTGCTTTCATTTTAAGTATTTAAATCAGAATTTCTTATCTAGAAGAATTCTAACCACCTTCTACCATTCCCAGTACACTACATTCGGTGTCTCCTGTGGTCTTCTGTCAAAAGGATATCAGAAGAATTTTGAACAGCCTTCTAACTCTTTTGATGATCTTGTTGGTGTCTCCTGTCGTCTTCTGTCAAAAGGATATCAGAAGAATTTTGAACAGCCTTCTAACTCTTTTGATGATCTTGGTAAACCACCTCCTACCATTCCCAGTATACTCCATTCAATTCTCCCTGTAGTCTTCCATCAAAAAGGTATCAGAGGAATTTTTAGCAGTCTTGATTCCAAGGAAGTGCCAGTTCCTGATGATATTTTTCCACTCTTTCTCAAAACATGTGCTTCTGAGCTTACTCCTGTTCTATATTGCCTTTTATCACTTGCTTATTCCACAGATATTTTTCCTTCTGCTTGGAAATTTGCCTCATATCCAGGCAGTTCCTAAAAAGGGTGACGAAACCCCTATCATCCAGTTATAATACCATTGCAATTACTTCTACTCTTTCTAAAGTAATGGAAAAATCAATTTACCGCCAACTCTTAAACTATCTAGAACCCTTCCATCTAATCAACAATCGCCAGTATGGAGTCCATTAGTGTTGATCCACTGGTGATATTCTGGCTTATGTTACCCCCATCTATGAACAAATTCAATGGAAAAGTTTGGCAAAATTCCAGCAGTTAAGATTTCAAAGACTTTTTGTTATAAAGGTCTTCTAAATAAGTTTCCATCTTATGGTTTTCCAACTGTTCTTTGTAATTGGGTATCCAGTTTTCACTCTAACCGCTCACTGCAGGTAATGGTAGCTGTCTCTTTGTCCGCTAACTTCTCCTAATGCTGGAAAGAACTGAACTCAAGGTTCAGTTTTTTGTCCCACTCTTTCCATCTTGTATATTAAGGACCTTCTTCCATTGACCAGAAATCCTATCCATAGTTTTGCTGATATTAGAACATTGCATTGCATTCCACCTTCCAGTTTGAGAAACCTTTGCCCACTGCAAACAGCGTGAACTTCTCGAATATCTACCACTAATTCCTTAAATGCTAATCTCCAGATAATTCTCCAGTGGGGCAACGATAACTTAATTGATTTCAATCCTTCTAAAACTGTCCTGTCTTATATCTCGTGAAATGAATTCTTCTGCTCCTATGCTTACCTTCGATGACATTCATATTTCTAGACAACATCCCATATCTTGTCTAGATTCTATCTTTAATCACATATCTTATCTGTTAGGATTACCCTGACTTCTAACCTGTTTTGGCTTAAGCACATCACAAACATTGCTTCCTCTGTATATAAAAAAACTGGGTTTTCTCTTTCGCTCTCAGAATTACTTTTCTTCCAGAAGAGCTGCTCACTCCGTACAAATCGAAAATCTGCCCTACCATGGAATATTGTTCCCACATCTGGGGCAGTGCCCCTAAAACCTCTCTCAGGCTTCTAGATTCCATTCAAAGGAGGGCAGTTTGGTTAATTAATGACACTTCTCTTACAAAGTCTCTCCACTCTCCATCTCATAGACATGTTTCTATAGTTCAAAAAACTATAGCACTATTCTTCTGAATTGGCTTCTACAATTCCCACTCTCTCTCTTTTCCAAAGCAGTCCGAACACGTGCCACAACCATCAGCACCTTCAAACTCACAGAACAAGCTTTTCTTCTTCCTTATTTATTCCTTCAACTTCAGTTTTCTGGAACTTTTCCTTTCATATATATATCCTGAAAATTATAATCTACATAAATCCAAATCTAATGCCAACAAGTATCTTTTTTCATCTTCTCAACCTTCAGCCCCTGCATGGTACTAAGCAGTGCTTTTTTGTAAAAAAATAGGTGCCGGTACACATTCTTTGCTATCAGGAAAAATTGAAAATAAAAGGACATGAAAAGTACAGTACTCTAAGAAATTATTTCCTGATATTTTTACTTAATAGTAATGTTTTTGGAATAAGAACAACAAATTAAGTATATTAACACACAGTTTATTAAGCATAAATTTATTATTCAAGTATATAAGAAATAAGTAAATGTTTTAAAAATAGGTAATAAGTATAAAAGTAAGTAAAAATAATTTCATAATAAAGTTTTTATATAATAATATATTAGTAAAATAATAAGAGGAGTTTACCTCAATATAGTGCGTAGAACACTTCCGTATGATACCCTCCAGAAATAAAAACGAAAAAAATCGACAACTTACCGGTACATTAGAGTAAAATATAAATAATTAAATAATCAATTTAATTATTTTTAATCAATTTAATATTCGTGTAAATCAACATGAAGCCTCAGTTCATGCTTCTCGTTCAGCAGCATCAGAATTAGCCTTTCATGCCATTAACAAAAAACATACTTTTTTATTTAACGAGGCCAAAATACTTAACATTTAACATAATTATACGTGACTATTAATTGCAGAAACCGTTGAAATTAAATTACACGAGAATTCTGTTAATGTTCGGCGGCCATATTTGATCTCCGATGCGTGGACCTTTACGCACATGCGCGAAGACAAATAATCTCTATTTAAGTATCAGATTAAACCCGATTCGGTAATTTTCATTCCTGTGATCACGACATACGGTCGAAAAGCGTTGTCAGCTTCAGGAAGGAAAATCGTTTTGAATATTTTCGTTAGATTCTTTTAATTGTGTTAATTTGATTTTTAATTGTTTTAAATTGATTTGAATTGTGTTAAATTGATTATTTAATTATTTATATTTTACTCTAATGTACCGGTAAGTTGTCGATTTTTTTTCCGTTTTAATTTCTGGAGGGTATCATACGGAAGTGTTCTACGCACTATATTGAGGTAAACTCCTCTTATTATTTTACTAATATTATTATCAACGTAGAACATATTGAGCAGTACAGCTCTGATTCATACTACCTATATAATAATATAATAATTTTATTGTATTTTATATAATAAAGTTTTTATATAATTTATACAATATTCCAAATTTTTATTGAGTTCTCATCCAACACACTATGCCGACTTCTTACTGTTTGTGTTTGTTGCTGAATGAAGTTTCTAAGCAGCCAAGAATTGACATATTTGCTGAATCCAAATGCCAACATTTCATGTTTAGTAGGTTTAATACCTTCGTTGTCGCCATTTTCCTTCTCTTGTCATCGATATTGTCACTAGTTCTTAAATTTGAATTTTTTTTTTTTTTGAAACAGTCCAAAATGTCGATGTCATTCGGATATCCAGCACTGTGACCATGTAAACAGGGATAAGGAAATTTATGGAAAAATGTGGATAACGCACTTCCGCAAAACAACAGATGATTATTTGTCGAGGTAAAAGAAAATCACTCTCTCCTAATTCTTGAACAGGACACTTGCAGTTGATTCCCTGCAGTGTCCAACCTACAGCCCATGTGGAAAGTGAATTAAAACAGAGTTTTAAATTTTGCTAATTATCAAAAAATTCGCATTAAGTGAGCATTTAAAGGCAAAAGTAAGGCATTTTTTTGAAAAACAAAAGAAAGTCATATTTTTATAATTTTAATAAACTCTAAAAAAATAAATTAGTGACAAAGATTTGTTTACACATAAAAGCCTGAAAATAAAAAACGGTAACGTGAAAACAGAAACTTCCTTTTACATGTAACAAGATATGGAAAATGTAACACTGATATTTCTCGAATCACTCAGTGCGGCCCCCGAAAGAATTCTAACTTTGAATATGTCCCTTCTACGAGAAAAGGTTGGACACCACTGCAGTAGAAGGTGAACCAGAGCCCATTGGGAATACCCCTTGATCTGCTCATTGTTAGGGCGCCTCCGTAGCCAGGTGAGCAGGAGCAGCAGTGCGTAGCACATGTTTCTTGATTAGACCGGGGTTCGAGCCCATGACCACCAAATACGGAGGATGCAGAAAGGTCAGGGAATGACCACCGTATATCCCTGGAGCAATATGGCCTTAGTTACTAATGCTCTTAAAAACCAAATAACAAACAACAGCTCATTGTTGATCAATGCGACTTCTCCATATGTGAATCAGGTCGTATGTTTTGGATATGTTTTACCAGGTACCACTAAATTGTAGAATGGTAATCCCTTTAGCTCCCTAAATTCTTGCTTAGCAGCAACACTAATTTCATAATTTGCCTGAAGTGCAAACAGTGTGTACGCAGTTAAGTCTCTCCTAAGTCGTTCGTTATATGAAAATTTGCTTCACTCAACTGAAATTATTTTAAATGTAATTTCCAAGGGGATTAAAAAAAAATTCTCTCTAAAAGGAGTTCGTTAAGCAAAGGTCCAACTGTGTAATTCTAAAAATGGTTATAAAGTTTTATATAGAAGATATCTTAACAATAGACAGTGAGATGAAAATTTAGTTAAATAACTTTAACCGTCTCAAAAAAAGCACTGGTATTAAGTAATATAGGTTCTGATACCCATTTTGGTTTTCACAATAAATAAATGAATTTATTAAAGGACTAGACAAATTATTAGAGGGAATGAACAAATTTTTGGCATTTTTTTTTTTTTTTTTTTAATTTTTGGCCAGTGCTGTGTAAGTTTGCTTATTTATTTATTTTTTTTTTTCTTTTGGCTGATGCTGCATAAGCTTGCTTTCTTGCATGTATGCCTCTACTAATTCTAATACTAATTATAAATTATAAAAGCATGTGAACAGTTACTTGCTTTTATATTAATTTACTAGCATCACAATGCAAAATGGTGCAAGCTTATGCAGCATCAGCCAAAAGAAGGAAAAAAAAAAAAAAACCTCCCATTTCATCCCTCCATTCGTTCCAAATGCTTGTCCAGCTCAGCCTTAAACTTATTTAGGCTATCAACATCCACAAAAGATGGAAGTCTGTTCCACCAATCAACCACCCACTGGCTAAAGGCAAATTTTCACACATCTATTCTACAACTGTCTTTCCTCAATTTGAATCTATGCCCCCTCAGATTCTTAATCTGAGCAAGAGGAAGAATCCCATCAGCATTCAGCTTGCTCAACCCGTTCAAGGCCTTATACACCTGAATTAGATCAACTCACAGGTGGCTACTCTCCAGGCACTGCAATTTACAGAACTTAAGCCTTTCTTGGTGTGTGTGTGTGTGTGTGTGTGTGTGTGTGTGTGTGTGTGTGTGTGTGTGTGTGTGTGTGTGTGTGTGTGTGTGTGTGTGAATATAAATGTGATAACTTTACATATTTATAGGTGGACATCAGAAGGATTACCTCCAGATGAACTCTCGATTCAGAATGGTATTTTAACCACACGAGCAAGTCGATCCCCGCTATGTATAGATCCCCAACAACAGGCTATTACTTGGATTAAACAAAAAGAAGAGCCAAATGATCTAAAGGTACACTTTTATTGATGTTATGTGAAAACAATTATATATTTAATGATTGTATACATTTTATTATATTTTTATAGATTTTATTATAGATTATCAAAACTGATAATCTATAATAATAATATATAGGGCATCCCAGAAGGAATCTACCTTCTGGGATACCCTATATCTGCTAATGTTATCCCAGATAACATCACATGGGGATTCCACTGCTGTTGTTATCTGAGATAACATCAGCAGTGGATTCCCCATGTGATTTTGAGCAAAAACAATCTAGATCAATGTGGGTTTGATTTTAAACCAATATGGAGATATATATTACATGTAATAAATCTGAAATACCATATTAAATGTTTATTTTAGAATTAGAAGTTAAAAATATTTTAAAAGCATCATAAAACTTCCTTGTTAGTTGTAAAATCAATTATTTTAAGAAATAAGCACCAGTGAAACTCTTGTGTTGTTATCGCTCTCTTTTGTTGTTCTTTTTGAATATTAGTAGTGGGAAATGATGCAAGAAACATGCAGCAGTCCCAAAAGCAAGGTTCTGGGTACTTCAAGGTTTTCATGGAACAAGGAAATGCATCAGTTGTATTCAAGTAGCTAAGAGTAAGGACAGGTGCATGTATACTTGCATGTACACTAATGCTAAGAACATAGTAAATAAATTTGATGAATTTGAAGTTCTGGTCAAGTCATCAAACGTAGACATTGTTTAGATATCAGAGACATGATGTCAATCAGATATAAGGGATGCAGAATTTGAATATGGGGAGTACAATATGTACAGAAAGCAGAGGACAGAAGGGGGGAAAGGGGTTGTGCTCTTTGTTCAGTAGCACATAAAATTTAAAGCAATGCATCCATTTGGTATTGGTGGCCGACCAGTGAAATGTTAAGTCAATTTGGTATGATATAAGCACTGAGAAATCAAAACTGAGAGTAGGGATGTGTTATAGCCTAATGACTGTGATAAGTACAATGAATAACTATACAGAGAAATAATGTGAGCCAGTAAATTAGAAAATCTTATAATGGGAGATTTTAACATTTTCAGATATTGCCACTGGAACTTGTGGTTTGGTCACACACACTAGCAACTAACAGTTTTGTGGACTTATTGGTTGACTGTTTTCAACAGAAGCATGTTAGAGAGAGCAATATTCTTGATTTAATTATCATTAGTGAAAAACAGTATTTCTTATTTTCTTAAATTAAGAACTACTGTTTAAGGGTTAGATCTAAATGGATATCAGATAAAACAGTGAGACTCATGGCAGAAAAGAAAAATGCTTGAGATGTATCTAAATGATCAGATGATACAGAAGCCTATGGTAGCAATATCCTAGTTTGTAATGAAGTCACAAAGGAGGTTAAGTAAGCCAAGGCAGATTATGAGAAATCTGTGGCCAATAGTAATAGAGGCATGTGATGCCAGAAAGCAAGCATATGAGCTTATGTAGCATCAGCCAAAAAAAAAACAATTTTACACAACCATTCCCTCTAAAAGTTTGTCCAATTCCTCCTTGAATTTCTTATTATTATTATTGTTGCTCTTATATTATTTCTCCCTGATTGGGGGATTCCACTCCGTGATGGGTACTACTATCAAGTACACAGGGTGGTTGTTGTTATGTTTGGTGTTACTGTTGGTCGAGGAACTCTCTGACTATCCTACGTGTTGAGGATTGCGACTTTCTGGAGTTCCTTGTAGGTGTTTGCTGGGAGACCTATTGCTGCTTGGCTGTCGTGTAGGGTCTTTGGCATCATACCTGTGGTTGACACGGTGACCGGGATAGTTGTAACTTGTTGCATGTGAAACATCTCTTTGATCTCCTGTCTTAGGTTCGTGTACTCCCTGATTTTTTCTCCTTGGGTTTTCTCAGGTTACCAGTGTTGGGTACCGCTATGTCAATCAGATAGGTAGCCTTTTCCTTCTTGTCCACAAGGGTTATGTCCGATCTGTTGTGCGGGATTGTTTTATCCGTTATTATAGCGTGCCCTGTGCAGCTTGTTGATTGGGGTATTTATCACAGCCTGTGATTTGTACTTGTAGTATGGTACACATTCTTCGATCAACTAATATTTCCTTGCTAGCTTCTGATGTATTATCCTGGCTATCTGGTCGTGTCTATGAGTGTACTCAGTCTGGGTGATCACCTTGCATCCTGCGGTGATGTGTTGGATCGTTTCTGAGGCCAGATTGCATCATCAACATGTGTCATCAAACACTCTGGGCTCCTTGGATGTATTTTCTATAGTTCCTGGTGTTGATTACCTGGTCTTGGATGGCAAGCATGAATCCTTCAGTGTCGGGGGAAGAGTGTCCCACTCATGAGCCATGCATTGGAAGCAATTTTGTCTATGCGATCTTGAAGGAGATCATTGTAGTGTCTGCCATAGAGTGTCTTCTCTGCCCATCTTTTTAGCTTTGTTTGTACCTCCTGGTTGTGGGGGGGGGGACTTTGCGCTTAGGTTGAGTGGGGTATACCACTTTTATCTATCTTCCTTATGGCCTGGTGGAATGCTGCTGTTTGTTCTGGAAGTAATCCTTCAGGTAACTATCACTGTCTTCTGTTGCTCATTGAGGTCTACCAGGCTCCTTCCTCCTTCTTTCCAAACAATTGTCAGTCTCTCCACGGCTGACTTAAAGTGGGGTTGGCAGCTCTTGGTCATCATTGTCCTTGTCTTTCTCTTGTCTTGTCCTTGATATCTTCCAGCTCAGTGTTAGTCCAATCTATGACCCCGAAGGATTATGCTAGCACTGGGACTGCATAGGTGCTTATTGCTTTAACTGTGTTCCCTCCATTGCCTGCGTTCCCTCAGCTTTTCTCTAGCAGGCTTCTGAGTCTCTAAAAGTATTTTTCAGTCAGGCAGGCCTTAATTTCCTTGTGCTGTAACTGCTGAGCCTGCATCATTCCCAAGTATTTGCAGACCTCTCCCTCTGCCATAGTTTCGATCTCTTTACCAGTCTTCGGATGGTAGTTTCGGTTGACTAATTTTCCCTGGTGCAATCCGTGGGTCTTGCATTTGTCTAGACCAAATTCCATCCTAATATCATTGCTGAATTCTTCGATGATCTGGAGTAGTTGCTGGAGGAGTTTCTCGGTTCCCGTGTAGAGCTTGGTATCCTCCATGTACATCAGGTGAGTGAGTGTATACAGGTTCTTCCTTCCTTCCTTCCTTCCTTCTTTCTTTGAGGTTATATCCGTACTTGCTGCTGTTGAGCATGGTGGATAGCGGGTTAAGTGCTAGACAGAACCACAATGGGCTCAGGGCATCATCTCCCTGAAAGAATCCTCTCCTGATGGGGATTGGCCTGGTTGTGATGTTTTCGACCTTAATGGCGGTACTCCATTTCGCCATTATTTCTCCTAGGCAGTTTGTCACTATCGGATTGACTTTGTAGATGTTCAGCGTCTCTATTAGCCAGCTATGAGGCATGGAGCCAAAGGCCTTTCTGTAAACGATGTAGGCTGTTTACATGTTACGGCACTTCTTGTAGGCTTGCTCCATAACCGCGGCATCTATGGTTAACTACTCCCTGCATCCTTTGCTCAGCCGCTTGCATCCTTTCTGCTGTTCAGCCTTTATGTTCTGACTCTCCAAGTGGTCTAATATCTTCCTGGTTATGCAGCTGGTCAGGATCTTGTACATTGGGAGGCAGGTGATTGGTCTATATTTCATCTGGTTTCTTGTATCTTCATCTTTAGGCTTCAGATATGTGATTCCTTGAGTGAGAAACTTCGGGATTGTCTCTGGGTGCCTTATCATTCAGGTCAACTGCTCTGCCAGGTGCCTGTGTGTGCAAGTGAGCTTCTTGTACCAATAGTTGGGGACATTATCTATTCCTGGAGTTCGCCAGTTGTGAGCGTTCTTGATCATCTGTTTTAATTCGTATTCCCAAATCTCCCACCCTCTCATTTCTTGTACGTCCTTGGTTTTCTTACATTCTAGTTCTATCCAGGTGGCTCGGCTATGTTTCCCCAGAACTCCTCAATCGTCTTCTTCTCAGGTTGTCCATTCCCTTCTTTCCCATCTTCTCCGAGATTCCTGTAGAAGCCTCTTTGGCCCTCATTGAAGATTTGTTTGTTTATTTTCCTCTGGGAGCTCTCTTTGTATCTGTGTAGTCTCTTGCTGAGTGCAAGGAGGTTCTGCTTCAATGTGTTCAAGTTCTCTCCTATTCTCTGATTTTTTGTCTCATGTTTGCTGTCGACGCTGTCTCTCTTGAGGATGCTCTTCACTTTTCCAATTAATTTCTTATTCCTATTGCCCCGTTGGTACTGGATCAATTGGCCTATCTTGACTCTTAATTCTTCTATCTTCTGCTGAAGTCTTTTTTTTCCCAAGCTGGCAATTCCTTCTGTTTTCGGTTCTTCTTCTGCTGGTCTCTCTCTTCTCTTCCATTAATCCTTGTGGCTGCTACTGCAGCACAATACACGGCTGTCTGGATGGCCTCCAATGTTGCACCATTGCTGTCAAGATAACAAATATTACGTGCCAATTGAGGTGGTCTGTGACTCTTCACAAGGTTCTATTCGGCCTCTGTTTCGGTATCACGTGAGTCTTTGTGGGATCCATTCCTTCAAATTTTGTTAGGGCCTTCTTCCACTCATCCTCTATTCTGGATATCTTGACCTCGTCTCTTTCCACTTCAGCTGCTGTGGGTTGTATTTCTTCTTGCTCTTCCTCCTCTGGTTCGGTGGCGGAATGCCCTTCCTCCTCTGGTTCCTTATTCTTTATCCTTTGTAGTTGATCGCTCACTTCCTGCTTGATTTTTTCCAAGATTGCAGAAGGCGCCTCCGTAGCCAGGTGGGAAGGAGCAGCAGTGCGTAGCACACGCTTCTTGATTAGACCGGGATTCGAGCCCGTCACCACCAAATATGGAGGATGCGGAAAGGTCAGGGAATGACCACCGCATATCCCGGAGCAATATGGCCTTAGTTGCTAATGCTCCTAAAAACCAAAAAAAAAAAACAAACAAGATTGCAGAAGCTATCAGGTTCTTCGTGACGATGGTCCTTCTCTCGTCTGTTATTCGCTGTTCGGTGACCTGAATATCCAGGAATCGTTCCAACCACTTTGTATGTAGTCTCGCCCTATAAGTTGTCATATCAGTTTCCAGATTTGTTCTTTCATAGTATGCTTGCATGATGTATGTATTCATTATTATTGTTATTATTATTAGCTATATGGTGCAGGGAAGCCTGAGGCTTATATTGAACCATCCCAAAAAAAATTCTCTAGTTAACCTGAGAGAGAGAGAGAGAGAGAGTCAAAAGTAGAAGGGAATCGCCAAGAAAGAGAAGAATGATGATATCCAGCTCAGGACCCTGGGTGTGCCAAGCCCATACTCACCAGATGTGAGCCTCTGGGGTAAGTATTTAAGCTAACTTCCACAATGAGAGATGGAAGTTTGTTCCAGCAATTAACCACCCGCTGGCTAAAGGCCAATTTCCGCACATCTATTCTACAACTGGCTTTCCTCAATTTGAATTTATGCTCTCTAAGGTTCGTAATCTGAGCACATGGAAGAATCCCATCAGAATTCAGTGAGCTCAACCAATTCAAGGCCTTATGCACCTCAATCAGATCACCTCTCAGGTGAGTAGTCGCCAGCTGCTGCAATTTGCAGAACTTAAGCCACTCTTGGTAAGGGGATCCCTTCATCCCCCCCTCACCAATCCTGTTGTCCTTCTCTGTACACAGTCCAGCAAATCTACATCCTTCTTAAAATGAGGCCTCCAGACCTATATGCAGTACTCAAGGTGTTGCCTCACCATTGCTGTATACAAAGGGATAACACCTCATTTTTTCCGCTGGCAAAAATCCTTTATATCATTGACAAAACCCCATGACCTGCTCTTGCAGCCTGTGTGCATTACTCAGAAAACTTCATATCTGACTGCACAAGTACTCCTAGGTCTTTTTCATTTTCTACAACCCTAAGTGTAGTATCACACAGTTGGTACATTCCTCTGGAGTTACTTCTACCCATATGCAGTACTTTGCATTTGTTAATGTTAAACTTCAGTCACCAGTTTTCGGCCCATCTGCCCAAATTTTCTCGCTTCTGTTGCAGTAGCACACTGCCATTTCTGTTATTAATGGCAGTGTGCTACTGCAACCCTGCCAACCTTTGTATCATCTGCAATCTTTGAAAATATGCCTGATATACCTTCATGACTATCATTGATAAAAATACAAAACAATAGTGGGCCCAACATCGGACCCTGTGGGACTCCACTAATAACATTGGTCTACGAAGAGCAGCGTCCATTGATTACCACCCTCTCTGCCTTCTCCCACTCAACCACCCTTTAATCCACTGTAGCAACTTACACTTAATACCATTCTGCTCTAATGTTTGTTTAACAACCATTTTGGCCTAAACGTTGAACAATATTTCTTAATAGGTATGAAAAGTCCAGTAGTTTCCACGATTAATTCCTCGAATGCTTCCCACTTAGAATTTGCTGTTGGTTACATCATTGGTTGGTCCCACTGTACAGAATTAAAAAATTGTCTGAGACCACCGTAGTCATCTTTATGGAAGCAAAAACCCTTTCCTTTACCCCTGATGGTAATTATACTGGTTGTCTCAAAAATATTGGTACAAACGTTTAGTGGAGGTAGGTAACATCTAAAGGAACGTAAATCGCATAGAACCCATAACCGCAAACA
Source organism: Mastigoproctus giganteus (assembly GCF_048544385.1). Classification (NCBI taxonomy): domain Eukaryota; kingdom Metazoa; phylum Arthropoda; class Arachnida; order Uropygi; family Thelyphonidae; genus Mastigoproctus; species Mastigoproctus giganteus. The sequence goes on along the minus strand of NC_143576.1, from coordinate 2,114,391 downwards.
TCATAGGAAAGTAGTAGCAGAGGCACAAGAAACAGAAATGACACAAGACAGTAATTAGTGGCAAACATTTATTTGACATAATATTAACAATGGAGTACGAGATGGATGCATTTCATGATGTTACAACAGATGCTCGAAGGTTCCACCATGTGATGCGATGCATGCGTGACACCGACGCAGCATGGATTGACGGACACGGTTGAACAGACCTGGAGTTTCTTTGACAGTAGTAGTAGCAGCGCAGACAAGTCTCGCCACGAGATCCATTTCCATCTCCACAGGCGATTCATACTCGATAGATTTGAGGGCCCCCCTCAGAAAGAAATCAAGGCTCGATAAATCAGGTGAGTCTGGGGGCCAGGCAACGGGTCCACCACAGCCAATCCATCGACGCCCAAAATACCTGTTCAAATGGTCACCTTCCATAATGGGCAGGTGCCCCATCATGTTGAAACCAAATGTTGCGTCTCTCATTTGCTGGAACATCGTCAAGTAACCCTGATAGAACTTGTTCAAGAAAGATCCGATATTTAGCGGAGTTCGTGCGGGATGGTAACAGGTATGGGCCGACTAAGAAGTAACCAACCATACCTGCCCACACATTTATTGCGAAGTGATGTTGTGCCACATGGGGGCACACACCGTGTGGGTTGTCGTGAGTCCACACTTTATCATTGTGCTGATTGAATAAGCCTTCCCGAGTGAAATAAGCCTCATCCGTGAACAAAACATCGGCTGTAAAATTCAAGTCTTGAACACTTTCTTGGAGAAACCACTGCGCAAAAGCCACACGTGCAGGATGATTTTGGGGGAGCAGTAACTGAACCCTTTGGAGATGAAAGGGGTGTAAGGAATCGTCATGCCAGACACATTGTACACTGCAACGAGACACTCCTAAGGCAGAGGCAGCGGCACGTGTGCTGGTAGAAGGATTATTCGGCATTCAACACACTTTCTTCCATGGCAGGAGTTTGCATCGAACGTGGTCTCCCCACACTACTCCTGTTACCTCTAAATGACCCATAATCGCACAAATTTTGATGCACACTTGCAAACAAACGGTGGTCGTACATGTCTGTCTAGGAAGCGTTCTCCATAAATTCGTTGAGCAGCTCGTCCATTGCCCTCTGCTAATCCATACACTAGGTGCATGTCTGTAAGCTCACAGTTTGTATATTGATGCATGCTCTTCATGTGGCGACTACTGCTTGAATGAGTAAACCAGAAATTTCCCTCTCGCAAACTGATGAACAGCACCATCTACCGACTTACGGTGACGTTTCCGGTTATGGGTTCCTATGCGATTCACATTCCTTTAGATGTTACCTACCTCCCAATATTTTTGAGACACCCTGTATAATCCTTGTTTGACTCCTTTATTGTTGTTAATTGGGTCTTATAGTTGGCCATTAGAATATTTTATACAGACTTTTGAGTTTTTATATAGGCTTTGGATCACTTTCTGGAGTTGGGTTGGGATATTTTCTTCATGTAGAATGTGCCAAAGTTTTTCCTTGTTTACATTGTCATATGCTTTTTCATAATCAATAAACAGCAGAAATGTTGGTAGATTGAATTCTCTTCTTTTCTCCAAAATTTGTTGTAGTGAGAAAATGGCATCTATTGTGCTTCTCCCTTCTAAGAATTGTTCACTGTATTTATTAAGTTTATTCTTTGGTATATTAGAGTATAGTTTTGCAGCAGTTGACAGCAGTGTTATCCCTCTGTAGTTGTTAGGGTTATTTCTGGAGCCTTTTTGTGTAAATTGATTACTATTCCTGTTTCCCAATCTTTGGGTATCTGTTGCTTATGCCACTTTTTTATATAGTAACATTAAAATTTTTATGCTTTTTAAATAATGGTTATTTTCATTCTGCCTTCTGCCTCTTTGCCTTTCCTTCGGGGCTGCATTGACGCTACGGCCAAACCAACCATGGCCGGTGGCCTCACCCAAAGAGGGACCTCATTTTCAGTGTAAATATTTTCTAAAGTAGCAATAAAAATTTCTAATAATAATAATAATAATTTTTATGAATGACAGAGAAATATATATCAAGGTATGGATGAATAAAACAATATAATATAATATATAAATTTAAAAATCTATGTAGTATTTGTATTTATATGTATGTGTGTGATATATACAGGGTTGTTAAAATTAAAGTATCCCTTTATAACAATGTTACCGCATCCGGGGTAGCCGATGTGCCAGCACTGGGGACCCAGGGTGCTGGTGTGAAGTGGATCACTGGCCACAGCAATAAGCTTACTACACCGAAAAGGACAATTAACATTGGCGAATGGAATGTTCGAACGGGGCACCACGTTGGACAAAAGGAAATCATTGCCCAAGAACTACTTAGGTGCAAGATATCAATCGCGGCATTATCCGAATTAAGGCTCACCGGGTCTGGAACGATGATCATCCAACCACCAGCACCTAACGAAGCGGTTATGCTATTCTACTCTGGTGGTGAGAAACGAGAAGCAGGAGTGGGCTTTTTGGTCGATGCTCAGGCCACCAGTAGTGTGATCGCCTTCCAACCAATATCGGACCGCCTGGCAGTTCTTACTGTCAAGGGCACCATCAAGACCCATATTATCTCCGCCTATGCGCCAACTGAGACTAGCCTGGACCCGACCAAGAATGACTTCTACAACCAGCTCCAACATACGCTGGATTCAATTCTGCAGACAGAAGTGATCATCCTCGCAGGGGACTTTAATGCCCACATTGGCGTGGACAGATCTGGTTGGGAAACAACAATGGGCAAGTTTGGCCATGGGAAGATCAATGACAACGGACTACGTTTGTTGTCCTTTGCCGCATCTAACAACCTGATCATTGGAAACAGCCATTTCCAGCACCCTCAAAAACATCAACTTACATGGCAAAATCCATCTGGCAAGGACTCAGCAATCCTGGACTACATTTTGATCAATGGCAAATTTCGCTCATCACTCATGGACGTTCGTGCCATGAGGGGACCTGATTGCGGATCTGATCACTACCTCATCCGGGCTAAGGTGCAGCTCAAATTACGGCATGCAAAAAGATCATCTCGATCAGCCAAGCTGGACTGGAGGCAGCTAATGAATGCTGCCAACAAACAGGCATATCAGATCGCCCTATCCAACCGCTTTGAGATGCTGGCCGTGCCCGAGGATATAAATGAAGAAGAAAAGCAGATCTCTGATGCCATCCTGGAATGTGCCAAGCCCCTATGTCTACCTGCCCAACTTCGAACGCAACCATGGATATCAGACGAGTGCCTCGACCTCGTGGACAAACGAAAACAGGCAAAGTTGGTCGACTTTGAACGGTACCGGCAGCTAAACCGAGAAGTCCGACAAAGAATGACAGCAGAAAGAGAAGCATACTGGAACCAAGTGGCAGACGATCTTGAAGTGGCGGCATCCAAGAATGAGTACCGCACTCTCTACCGCACCCTCAGATGTCTGAGTGGAAAGACCAAATTGACTAGTGACAACATCAAGAATGCTGATGGGACCTTCGTGCGATCACCATCCGAACGCCTGCAACGGTGGAGTGAATTCTTCAAAGCTTTGTATAATCACGACCCACCTCAGGGACTGCCAGCAACAGCACTCTCGATTGACCCCCCTGAGGTCTCCATGGTCGATGTTGAGCCTACAGTAGAAGAAGTGAAAGCAGCCATACAATCCCTGAAGAATGGCAGGGCACCAGGAGTGGACCAAGTCACCACAGAAGCGATCAAAGCCGGGGGAGATGTACTGCTTCGCCGACTACACTCACTCCTCAAAACCATCTGGTGCATTGAACAAATTCCGCTAACATGGAGGAAAGCCATTATCGTACCGATCCACAAGAAAGGTGATAACCGGGACTGCAAGAACTACCGTGGCATCAGCCTCCTTTCCATCATCGGAAAGGTCTTTATGAAGATCATCCAGTCCAGACTGCAAAAACATCGCGAGAAGAACAGGCAGGATTTAGACCCGGGCGAGGATGCTGTGATCAAATCTTTGCCATTCGTCAGCTGATGGAGGAGAAGATCCGGTGTGGACAGCGAACCGTCATTGTTTTCATTGACTTTAAGTCTGCTTTCGACTGTGTCCACCGGCCTGCCTTATGGAAACTACTAGAGGTTGAACATGTACCTCGAAAAGTCATCACACTCCTCCAAACTGCATACAACGGTTTAACCAGCCAGGTGCGCATCCAGAACGATTTATCTGAGGAATTTACCATCCAAACTGGAGTCTGCCAAGGGGATGTAGCCTCCCCGTTGCTTTTCAACATCGTGGTCGACGCCATTATGAGGCAAGCATTCAGAAACAGACAGGGCATACAATATGACAAGGATCACTATGTGACTGACCTGATGTTTGCTGATGATAGTGCTATCCTTGCCGGTAACGACGGTGAAGCCACAGACATCCTCTACGACATTGCCCGCATTGCCGGGCCATACGGTTTGAAGATCAATGCTGGTAAGACAAAGGCTCTGACAACAGATGGGTCGCAAGCCACCATCTATCTCGAAGGCGTCCAGATCGAGCAAGTGCAGGACTTTAAATACCTTGGGTCGCTGGTCCAGGAGAAGAAAGTTGCATCCACCATGGAAATCCACAGCAGAATTGGACAGGCGGCCACTGCGTTCGCCTCGCTCAAATGGTGTCTGTGGAAGAGGACCAACATTTCCACAAAGACTAAAATCCGACTCTTCCGGACTTTGATCCTGCCCATTCTTCTTTACAGATCGGAAACATGGATTTGTCTCAAGTTAGATTTGAACAAACTTGAGGTATTCCAAATGCGATGCCTGCGGCAGATCTTGGGCATCTCTCTTCGCAACCGCATCACTAATGATACCATCCGCGCCAGATGCCAACAGCAACCAACCATTGCTGACCAAATCCAGAAGCGAAGGCTTAGATGGTTTGGCCACGTATGTAGAATGGGCACGAACAGAATACCATCCACACTCCTTTGGAGACAACGACCCACCCAATGGAGCATCCAACGGACCACGCCTAGGTAAACGTGGGCCAAGCAAGTGGAAAATGACTTGAAGAGCCAACATCTTGACCTTAACCAGGCCAGGACTGACGCCATGGATCGTAAGGTATGGAAGAACATCACAGAGCAAGTCCGAAACCCTGCGGCACCTACAGCAGCATACTGGTTGCGTGGCCAACTGCCTCCCCCAGCTGCCAGCTAAGGACCAAAGAAGAAGAAGAAGAAGAAAGTATCCCTATGTAGAGGGCTCTGGAGCAAGTTCTAAGGTTCATACTGAAGAGAAATTTGGACAACAGAAACAATAAAGAATACGCTCGCCATTTATCGGAAAAACAAAAGTAGTTACAAAATTTGTCAATGTATGGCACGTAACTATCTTATTTACAAACAGCATTTATAAACAGCAGAAATGTTGGTAGATTGAATTCTCTTCTTTTCTCCAAAATTTGTTGTAGTGAGAAAATGGCATCTATTGTGCTTCTGCCTTCTAAGAATTGTTCACTGTATTTATTAAGTTTATTCTTTGGTATATTAGAGTATTGCTTTGCAGCAGTTGACAGCAGTGTTATCCCTCTGTAGTTGTAAGGGTTATTTCTGGAGCCTTTTGTGTAAATTGATTACTATTCCTGTTTCCCAATCTTTGGGTATCTGTTGCTTATGCCACTTTTTTATATAGTAACTTTATTTGCATAATCGTAAGTTATTGCCCCAGAGCCACTACTCAGCTCTACTGTACTGTATAAAAGCAAAGCAGTCTCTTCAGAATCATAGATGTTTGCCTGCACTACAGCAGCAATGCCAACAATGTTGCAGGAAAAGGCGCTATTAGAGAAGCTGTACTATCAGAACAGCAACAATGCAGCTGTGACTATCAGAGAATTCCAGCGTCAGAAGTGCATAAGGCCCTTGTTGACCTATGACTGTGCTGTCCGCAAAATTATTGCGAAATTTTAAGCGATAGAACATCTTGGTATTCAACCAGGTAGAGGTTGAAAACGTGTGGACTCCTCTCGTGTTGAAGATGTAGCTATGGCTGTTGTAGATTTATCGTCATTATCCATGTGGTAGCACAAGTGTGCCAGCTGTTTCTCATGAAGTGGACATGCCATATTCCACTGTAATGCTAGTAATGCGTCAGGTGTTGCCGTACAATCCTTACAAGATGCACATGCTACAGCAGCTAAAGCATGGTGATGCAGATATTCATTTCACATATGCACTTCAGTTTCTGACGCAAATGACAGTGGATATCACTTGGCTGTGGAACATCCTATGGAGTGATGAAGCCCACTTCTTAAATGGACAAGTGAATATGCACAACTGTCACATTTGGGCAACAGAAAACCCTTGAGTTATCCAAGAAGTCCTGTTGCATTCTCCAAAAATTGACAGTATGGTGTGAATTTATGGCCACATTCATGATTGGGCCTTCATGATACCATATTCATGCAAGATGGTGTGCCACCCCACATCCACCATTATGTTCAAAGATTGCTAAGGCACCACTTTACAGATGAATGGGTCATCGACCATTGTTTCCAGACATCTTGGCCACCCCGATCACCAGACTTCACCCATGTGACTTCTGGTTGTGGGGGATTTTTTGAAGAACCAGGTGTATTGGGAAGGATGTCAAACTCTGGCAGATCTGAAGAGTTGAAATATTAGACGTCATGTGCTGGCTATTCCAATTGCCATGTTACGATCTGCTGTAGAAAATGCTATTCTTCAAATTGAAACTGTTGTTGACCAAAATGGAGGATACATTGAACAATTGTAGCACTTTTCAAGTGATTTGTATTGCCACAGCGCCATATAGTGACAAATTTTGTAACAAATTTTTTTCCCCAATAAATGGCGAGCGCATTCTTTATTTTACCTGTTGTCCAAATTTCTCTTCAGTATGAGCCTTAGAACTTGCTACAGAGCCCTCTAAATAGGGATACTTTAATTTTAACAACCGTGTGTGTATATATATATTAAAGGGGCCTCAAATTTAAATATGGCCTGAGGCCTATTCCATCCTTAAACCGACCCTCTCTCTCTCTCTCTCTCTCTCTCTCTCTCTCTCTCTCTCTCTCTCTCTCTCTCTCTCTCTCACACACACACACACACACACACACACACACACACACACACACACACACACACACACACACACACACATAAAAATCAACTTTTTTCATATTTCAGGTTTTATCACTTAATGACCCTGATTTTCTGAAGCACTTGGAGTTAGCTATTAAATATGGACGTCCTGTTTTGTTTCAAGATGTAGATGAGTATATTGATCCAATATTGGATAATGTATTAGATAAAAATATTAAATGTGAGTAGCTCTAATTTTCGTTATTTTATATTTTTAAACATTTTGTTTTTCTGATATATTTTGGATGTTTTTTAATATTGACATCTTAATATTAAAACATTCTAATATTTCAACTCTTCACAGTGGTGATTTAAACAATGTTGCAAAATTCTGGTCTTTTAATAATGAATAAAACACATAAGACGAGCAAAAATTTTCCATATTTCTAATAAAAACTTTATTTCAGTTAGTCAGGAGTTGCAAACTTTAATGCAAAAATATATTTCTTTAAGAATATAAAGAATAATTAGAATTTTTATAAAGTAAATATAAATAATAAATTAAGTCTTTCCATAAAATATGATTTGTGTTATTATATTTTTATGAAATGTTACACCGTATGACCAGAAGTCTTTAGACACTTCCCTGCTTGTACAGATATTTTATACTGTACAAGATGGTCGCATTTCATCTGTGGTATTTTATTCTCAGGCATACCGATATAAACCTTATAGATCTAGCTGTGCAGCAGCAGTACGTTAGACTCCAATATGGTTCCTGGATCAGAACTTACAGACTTTCCATGTGGGATGGTGGGCAGATGCCACATCCGTAACCTGTGCAACTTTGACTTGTCTGAACTTCCCAAAATGCACTGACAGATCTTATTTAAAGATGAAAGACCATAGTAATACAATCGCCTCCATAGGCAGGTTGGAAGGAGCAGCAGTGCGTAGCACACGCTTCTTGATTAGACCTGGGTTTGAGCCCGTGCCCACCAAATATGGAGGATGCGGAAAGGTCAGGGAATGACCAACGCATATCCCAGGAGCAATATGGCCTTAGTTGCTAATGCTTCTACAAACCAAACAACAAATAAGTAATACCTAAACAAAATGAAGGTTGGGACAAAATCATGGACACTTTCAACAAACCATACAGAGAGGTTTATGCCTCTATATGGTTTGTGTCATGACATCTGCAGAAAACATCACAAGCAGGCCCAAAATGAACATGTGTTTGTACATTAACCATCCATGCAGAGCCACTTAGCCTTGGGTTCACTTGGATTGAACATAAACCAAATATGGTGACTGCAATATTAGGCTCATCACGGGTACAAATGTGAAGCAGGGTTTTAGGATAGTATCGTTCCTGATGTTTATGTGTGGAATAAAGAACGGTAGCAGAGGGTGCTATGAATCTACATAATGTTTCATTACAGTAGACTTGTTTGGGTGTTGCGACTGCCTAGAAAGTCTTCTCAACCGCGAAGTTTGGTGCAGGTGGTCTGATGATATGAGACTGATTCATCTGGTTTAGAATTTGGTTTGTTGGTGGTATTGTGTGAAACTACGAAGTCAACAACTTCATAGTTTCACACAATTCCTGGACATTTTGGACAGTTATGTATCACCTACATTGCCACAGTATTATGGAAACGACCCTCTCAGTAGCTTGTGCACAGTGATATCACAAAGTTGGACTGACCAGCTCAGATCCCACATCTCAACTCTTCTGAACACCTCTGGAATGGAACTTGATTTGATTGCAACCAAAACAGTCTTCTTTAAGACTAGCTCAGGATTTTCTTAATTTCTAGTCTGTATGTGATACACTGAATTGTCACATACCAAACTTTTTGAAAAGTTACTTTTCAGAAAGAATGGGGGCAAATTCTGGCTAAGCTTACAAGAGTTGTTAGAAGTGCACCCAGGAGGACTGAGGTTATCATACAGGCCAGTGGAGGCCTACTTGTATGGTAGGTTTTTAAATTGAAACCTTTTTAAAATGATGTGTTTGTGCATATATACAAAGTAAATTCTAAGTTTAAAAGCAAAATATAAAATGGCGTAAATTAGATTTATTGTAATTAATGGCCATTTGAATTAATATCTGTGTGCCTGTATTGAGTTATGGAGGCATGGTTATGCTACTGTTTCAGGCTCCATGGGGAGTAGAATTTAGAAATCTTTATTTGGTGGAACCTGTTAAATTGTTTATTTACAAAAAGAAATTTGTACAAATACAGAAGTCTCTGTTAACTGAAAAATGGCTTTGTGGTCAGGTAATGTCTGTTTTTTTTTTTTTTTTTTTTTTCTCCTCTGTTATCTCTTCATGTTTGAGGTATCTGATCAGAACTTGACCAAAAAAATTTATCAAAAGGAATGGGATGGGATCCCCCTAAAATAGAAGGGAGTGCATGAATATTTGTTCATGCTATCAAATCAATATTAGGTGGGTTGGAAAATTGCTGGTTCAGGTGGATGCATGGATTAATAGTTTAGTAACAGCCATAAGAGGTGAAATTGATTCTTTCACTGCTTCAGTTCAGATGTGCAGTAGCAGAAAGCAAGGTGGTTGTAGGGATTATAAGGTCTGCAGTGGATCCTCATGGGTTAAGCAGTTATATGGACTGTATAAAAACAGGCACTCATATATTTGCTTACACACTAATACTAGGAGCATAGTAAATAAACTATGAAGGACTGTTTCAATAATAAAATGGAAATATTTTACAAATATCAGAAACATGGTGCCTGACGTAGAGGATGCTGAATTTGAATATGGCAAATACAGAATATACAGAAAGGACATCTGTATGTTTAGGTGGAACTTTCCGTACAGGATGGAATGTGCTAAATTGAATGCAGGCATCCGGTGGAGACTGTGGCACAACACCTTACCAACCCCAGTCAAGCCACACTGGTTTGAATTGTTTGCCAAAAATCACTGCCTCTTTTGTGCCACTCTGGGACATACTTACCTGACGTGTTGACAACAATGATCAGGTGTGCCTTGAATGTTGCAAAGCTCACCTGCAGCCATGCCTATGCTCAGATGATACCTGTTTCACTCTGGATAAACAGTTCTCTCTCACACACACACACACACACACACACACACACACACACACACACACACACACACACACACACACACACACACACACACACACCACATGCACAACTTCTTATCATTGTTGTGAAGGCCAACATTTACAACTTTTACTTGAAACACCCAAGAAGCAGGGACAACATGCCTTCTCTTGACAGATCAGCAAAATACCTCATGTGGAGTCTATGAAGGAAGCTACAGAGCAGAATTCTGCTTAAACTTCAGAATTCAAATTCATTCATCTCAGTCGAGAATGGAACCACACAGTCACTTCTTCACTATCATGGAAAAGTCCATACATTCAGCATGCGAACTTATGAAGAAACTGATTAAATGTCAAGCATCCTTTTATACCTTGACAAAAGTCATATATGAACATCCAAGAAACTTATCTTAATTTTCCAAAGTAGAGGTGTTTCTCCAGAGTTTGAAATATTTTATCTTTTATGTAGAATATAAATAGATTATTATGCCTTGAAAATGTACTTACAGTTTATCTTTCATAACAATAATAAAAAATCTGTCTACCTAATATTATCTGATCTAATCATGGCCATTCTGAGAAGTACTCATATTTGCCTAGTTTCTTTGATGATGTTGATGATACAGAAATCAACAAATCTAGTCATGTTAGGTGTAATGTGTTGTGTACTGTAGTACTATGTTGGCATGTTGCAATCCCATATTTTTGGAATGATATGCATGCTGAAAGTGCCAACAGAAAATAAACATTAAAATAAAATAAATAAATAATCAAAAATAAATAAATAAAAATAAAAAATCATATCCCTTAAAGCAAGCTGCCAAAGGGGCAAATGGTTCTGTACTATCAATAAGAGAACTTGCCAAAAGCTATTGTTATTTGTTATTGTTATTTTTTTTTAGGAGCATTAGCAACTAAGGCCATATTGCTCCGGGATATGGGGTGGTCATTCCCTGACCTTTCCACATCCTCCGTATTTGGTGGTGACGGGCTCGAACCCCGGTCTAATCAAGAAGCGTGTACTACGCACTGCTGCTCCTTCCCACCTGGCTACGGAGACTCCCTTTTGCCAAAAGCACCATCAAGAAAGGGATGGGCCACAAGAGTTCTGAAAGGAAAGCTTTAAGTTCTAAAAGGAAAGCTTTAAAGGTGAGGTCTTGTAGGTTGAAGGATAGAAAGTCTTGTCCTTGTTTATACTCCGGCACAACCACCAGGTCAGAGAAATTTACATTAAATCCTAACTATAATCATTAATCGTATTTAGCAGTCACAGACTTGAACCATGGTTTCCCCTCAGACTATAATCATTAATCGTATTTAGCAGTCACGGACTTGAACCATGGTTTCCCCTCAGAGGGCGTGTGCTACTGCACTCTCACTCCAAGAAAGGAATGATTTTTCAGGAGGATATAAGTGACAGTCAAAGAGAACATGAGATCATTTTCAAGGTCACTGCAATGATAAGTGTTTGTCTGTTATTGAAGCCTCTTTCAAAAAAGTTTTTGGTTGAAAGACTCATGAAAATAAGAGTTGGGTAAAAGCTAGATTGAAGCAAAAGGAAGGTAGGTTTAGATACAAATGGCAATTAGGTATAAAAGATTTTTGATGACACCAGAAACAATCATTCCATCTTTGTTACTATAGTTAGGAGATGATTTTTAATCCTTGTCTTTTCTGATTTAATGTTAGCAGCAAAGTCAATATCAATACACAAAGTATTGGTCAGATTGCCACATTGAAGACAATAAGAAATCGTGACATAGATGACGTTCAAGTTCTAAAAGAGGATAGATCTTGACGTTCAAGATCCATCCTCTGACATTGACCAACATGGCTGTAGAGAAAACTGTGTGACAGTCCACAGCAATTTTAAACACTGTTAACTGTTGAGCACTGTCCAGATAGATGCATAATAAATTAGCTCAGGAGAACAGTGCATAATAAATTAGCTCAGGAGAACCAAGCAATAAGACCTAGCAAATAAGGGAACAAAAACAGTGGGAAACAGTAGATTTAAGGCATTGTTTTCAACCCCTCATTCCAGGAATGCAATTAATTATCAAGCAGTTATCCTGATAATGTTGTTAATCTTTTTTCTTTAAGATGAGTGACATGATGAGTAAAAGCTAGTCATCTAATAGTAGATGATTACTGAGCCATTTTGAACTGAAAAGTTTAATAGACCACCTATTGTGAAACATTTACAAATTTTTTTTTTTTTTTTTTTCATATAACAAGAAAAGTAACCTTTAAGTATCACAATTTTAGTTTTTTTCTTTCAAAATGATCAGTTTGTGAATTGAACTCTTTGAACATTGCAAGACATTCAAGAATGCTGGCAGGTTTTGTTTAAGATCACAACAAAGATCTTGGAATCAGCAATACATACTCATTGGTATAAACTATTTTAGAGAACTAAAGAATACTGGAATTGTTTCTAAAATAGCATTTGTAGATTGGTTTAACTATTTTCTGAAAAGGAGTCTGAATATCAGGTTATAATCTGAATTATAACCTGATATTCATATATAAAAAAGATTAGGCACAACTTAAGAACACATTTGGACATTTTCTAGTAAGAGTATTTACATGAATTAGTATTTTTGATAGCAAGTGTTATCATTTCCTTAGAAATGGGTGGTCCTTTAAATTAAATTTTGGAAAAAACAGAACTAAATAAGTTTGGATAGGTCATATTTCTCTTTAGACTGTTCTCATTATGTGTTAATGATGCACATGCATGTTGCAGAGCTGCTAACTCTCCAGATATATGACAGAGAATATCTTTTTTACTCAATTTGATCTGTATTTATCTCACCATCATAATAGAGTTGGAGATAAAAGGTCCACCCCCCCCCCCTTTTTTTTTTGCAAAAACTTAGATTTTCTATATCTTATTCTTTTTACAAAAAATAAAAAAATAATGAAACTACATAAAATTATTTTTTTAAAAATATTTTGTGACTTTCTGCTTTCTTCCTAAATGAATTAACCATCAAGGGTACTGTGCTTGCCTACATTGCAAAACAGAAATAGAAATATGTGATCATAGCCCTGTTCTATGTTATAAATTTCTAGTACTTGTGTAATGTGAATCTAATTAACAGTGTCTTTCAATAAGATGCCAGAGTAATACATTGTAAAGTTTAATAAACATATAAACAAGATTCTCTGTGTATTGTAAAATCTGAAAAGGGTGACATGTTTCTTCTTGTATTGTATTTTATGTAGCCGACCAGGCTAGATGGGTGGGCAAAGTGCCTACCTGGCAACCCAAAGGTCGCGGGTTCGAATCCCGCCTCGGGCTTGGATCAAAGTACTGAAAAAACCTTGGGAGGTGCATTATGGCTACAGAAGCCGATGCGCCAATAACTACCAAAAAAAAAAAAAAAAAATTTCATGTAGCTGTGATTTTTTTATTTCAAATAGCAGCAGGAAATTTTCAAAGAAATAAGTATAAGGACAGTATACACTACAGTGCAGTGCACAGAGAGTAATGCAAAAATAAATATTGCATTGCATGATGACAGTGATATCACACCAGGGGCTCACATCTGGTGAGTATGGGCTTGGCACACCCAGGGTCCTGAGCTGGATATCATCATTCTTCTCTTTCTTGGTGGTTTCCTTCTACTTCTCTCTCTCTCTCTCTCTCTCTCTCTCTCTCTCTCTCTCTGGGCAGGAGCAGCAGTGCACAGCACATGCTTCTTGATTAGACCGGGGTTCGAGCCCGTGATCCACCAAATACGGAGGAGGCTGAAAGGTCAGGGAATGACCACCGCATATCCCTGAAGCAATATGGCCTTAGTTGCTAATGCTCCTAAAAACCAAATAACAACAACAACATCTCTCTCTTTCAGGGTAACTGGGAATTTTTTTTTGGCTGGTGCTGCATAAGCCTCAGGTTTCCTTCCACCATATAGCTAATAATAATAATAATAATATGTCAAATGTTTATTTATATCTTTTTTCTTTGAAGATTATCTTCCTCTGAGTTGTGCACAACACAGAGGAAGGTACATTGTTCAGAAGTATGTTACCCTAATAAGGAAGAAGATAATGGCCAAAAAATATGTTTGTGGAAGAACGAAAACAACAGGCATTGTCAGTGAAATTATATTGATAGGGAAAGAATAGGAAGTATTGGTTCTCAGAAATGGTCCACTTTTGATTACTGTCAATGGTAGTAGCCAAAGTTTCTCAGATCTCATTGTGGTGACTTTTCGTAATAAAAAAATAAAAAAAAAATCATCAAATCAAAAGCAGCTTGCACTCAATACCAGCTGGAATATAATCTACAGAGAACAACATTGGCCATTAGCATTAGTAGAGGCATATGATGCAAGAAAGCAAGCTTATACAGCATCAGCCAAAAAAAAAAAACCCTTCCTATTTCACCCATCCATTCGCTCCAAATGTTTGTCTAGTTCTGCCTTGAATTTATTTAAGCTGATAACTTCAACCACGATGATGGAAGTTTGTTCCAACTATCAACCATCCGTTGGCTAAAGGCAAATTTCCGCACATATATTCTACTACTGTCTTTCCTCAATTTGAATTTATGTCCCCTCAAGTGATTAATGTGGGCAAGAGTAAGAATCCCATCAGCATTGAGCTTTCTCAAACCATTCAAGGCCTTATATACCTCAATCAGATCACCTCACAGGGGCCTAATCTCCAGACACTGTTATTTGCACAACTTAAGCCTTTATTCGTAAGAGCAACCATTTCTTCCATTCACTAATCTTGTTGCCCTTCTCTATACTCATTCCAGCAGCTCTACATCCTTCCGAAAATGAGGCCTCCAGACCTGTATACAGTACTCAAGGTGTGGCCTCACCATTGCCTTATACAAGGGGATAATCATCCCCTTATCCCTGCCTGAAAAATTCCTGTATATCATTGACAAGACACCATGAGCTAATCTTGAAGCCTGTCTTCACTGCTCAGATAACTTCAGATATGAAGTTTTCTGAGACACTGAGACTCTTCTGAAGTTTTGATAAGAATGTCCTTTACTTGAGTTTAAGTCGAATGGGCTTTCAATAAAACTATAAGCTAGATATTCATTCGGCACTTTTTCTTTTCAGCACTTGGCATGACTGATGTTGGTCTGAATAACTACAAAGAATTAAATAATAAAATATAAATTAATTTTATTTAACTCTCATAGCCCTGTAACTCACAAAAGCACTGTGGATCAAAAATAAACTTCCACAAGGAAACAATAAATCAATACTAATTGTCACTTAGAAAGTAGAAAAAATAGACTGAAACATTTCCTCATCCCATCCATGCCTCATATATTGACCAATGAAACAAAAGAATAAATAAATAACCCACTATGCTGCCACGCTTCCAGAAAGGCGCAATCGCCAAGGATTGTGGAGACATGACCTCTGAAAGCACTTAGGCATTTAATGCCTATGAAAAGCAAAGGTGCTTGAATCAAATCGAATGCCTACTATCTTTCTTTTATCAAAATTTCTCACTCCCTCCTAATGTAATATACCTATATGTGAAAAATCAGTTGTCTCAGAGGAAAAGAAAAGTTATGAGAGAAATTAATATTAAGGAATAAGATTATTATTATGTGACACAGAGGGAAATGGAGACAGAATAAATAATGACAAGTTTAATACTAATTGGAAAAACACACGTATATTAAATTAAATACATACAAAAGCTTTCGGTTGGTTTGTTAACCTTCATCAGTCAAACTGACAGTTAAGAGTGTAGAACATGAGGGCGGT
Organism: Mastigoproctus giganteus; assembly: GCF_048544385.1. Taxonomy (NCBI): domain Eukaryota; kingdom Metazoa; phylum Arthropoda; class Arachnida; order Uropygi; family Thelyphonidae; genus Mastigoproctus; species Mastigoproctus giganteus. The sequence continues at coordinate 2,098,444 of NC_143576.1, read as the reverse complement.
ACTGCCAGTCATGTATATGAACTGCGTGATATGATGTTTAATTGTTGGATGTTGAAGCCTGTGGCTGTGGCACATGTGAACGTTGCCAACTTTTGCCATTCATCAAAATGGTTGCTTCAACGATAGGGTGGACACGACATCCACTGCTCCTATTAACTGAGGTATTAGAGCATGTGATATTCAATGACTCCAACCAGGTGCGTCGCCGGTAGTGGCGGGACCTATCTACAATCACGACATCGTGCTGTGGTCAATGTCGTGGTGGGTTGACCAGAATTGTTCGGCAATGGCTGAATGTTCTATGTCCGCTTAGCGGATGGCTCTTTCGTGTTCTGAAAGACATTTTCCGAGCCGTCTCCCAGTTTCTCCAATGTAGCAGCTAGTACAGTCACGGCAAGAGATGCGGTAGGCTACACCACTTTGTAGTAAGATGGGAACCGGTGTTTTCACTTTAGAGATGAGGGATCATAACTTTCTGCCTGGGAATTGTACGTATTTTATCCCATGTGATTTTAGGATCCTAGAAACCTGTTGTGTTGTTGTTTGGTTTTTAGGAGCATTAGCAACTAAAGCCATATTGCTCCGGGGATATGCGGTGGTCATTCCCTGACCTTTCTGCATCCTCCGTATTTGGTGGGCATGGGCTCGAACCCCAGTCTAATCAAGAGGCATGTGCTACGCACTGCTGCTCCTGCCCACCTGGCTACGGAGGCGCCAACATGTTGTGATAGGTTTGGATAGTATGGGATAAAGGTGCTTGCAGTTGAGTCATTACCTTGGATGTTCCTTTTGGTTGCTACATGGTCATGTGTCTGTAGGTCACACCTGTCAAGGGTACAGGTGGGATAGCCACCCCTCGCAAGATCTGCCTTGACTTTAGCAATATTGGTGCACCTCTCATCTACAGAACTAGAGTGCGTCCAGGCACGGGTTAACAAGGTTTGTGCAGTGGCAAGAAGATGGCTGTGCACGTGTGCTGACCTGAAGTTGGTAAATTGGCCAGCACACATTGGTTTACAATAAACAATGCTAAAAGGGCAGAAATTTTTTTGTGGTTGAGATTGATTGCGCAATAATCCACAATAATAATAATGAATGCAGAGCACACAGGCCTCTTTAATCATAAGGAATAAGATGTCGTCAGGGTTGAACTTCAGGGCCACAGACCATTGTAATACCCATGACTTTTTTGCCTCCCCAAAAACAAATTTTCACTCCCTTGAAGGCAATATTGCCCCCATTGAGAATCCCTGCTGTAGAAGCAATCTCTCCTGTTAATAAGTACAGACCAGGTTAAGAAAAATTCTACCCCATAAGCCCTGCACCATCCTGAAACCATCTGGAATTCCTTCAAAAAACTGTCTGGAACTTGTGTTGGCAATGCACCTGTTATGTTTTGCCTAAAAACAGGAGTAGCAAGGGTATTAAAAAAAAGATTGAGCACTTGGTGGTAATAGGCTGTCCTTGTTGTTTTATAAATTTGTGTGCTGAAAAGAGAACTGCATGCTTCATTGTGAAAAAGAATGAACATTTGGTTTACAGTTGCTGCTATCTAGAAAGAATTGTTAAAAGGAAATATAGAATGAAAAAATTTCAATTGATGCAAGCTACTGAAATAAAAAATATTTTGAAGAATATGTATATATTATTTGCTGTCTTTAGTTAAATGTGTAACTAGACTGGTAGAACAGTGGCAACCTTTGATCATCATCATCAGCCATTTTCAATTCACTGCAGGATGAAGGGCTCTACAGCAACTTTCCAGTTCCTTCTGTTTTATGCGTTGATCATCCACTTACTACCCACGAACTCGTGAATTTCATCTGTCCATCTTGGTTGTTGTCTTCCAGGTCTTCTTCTAGCTCCTCTTGGGTACCATTCTGTTATTTTCTTAGTCCATCTGTCATCATGTCTTCGAACTATGTGTCCTGCCCAAAGCCATTTTAGCTCTTTAGTTTTGATAAGAATGTCCTTTACTTGAGTTTGCTGCCTAATCCACGTGTTTCTCTTCTTATTTAACAGTCTGATTCCTAATATAATTCGTTCCATTCTTCACTGTGTAGTTCTTAGCGTCTCTTCCATTCTTTTGGTGAGTGCCCAAGTTTCACTTCCATAAGTCATTGTGGGGAGTATACATTGGTTCATTATTTTACATTTCAGACAAATTGGGATATTGCTCCCCAGTATGTGACTATATTTTCTGAATGCTATCCATCCAAAATTTATTCTTCTCTTCCTGACTTCCAGCCATTTATTATTATGACAGCTAATGACTTGTCCCAGATAAGTATATGAATCTACCTTTTCAATTACAGCTCCTTCAATCATTATATCCCTTTCTGTGGCATACTTGTTCATCATTACTTTTGTTTTAGTCATATTCATCTTTAGCCCAAAATCCTTACTAACTCTGCATAACTGCTTAAGATTTTCCTCTAATCCTTTGAGATTGTGGCTTATGACCACAATGTCATCTGCAAATCGTAAATGGTTTAGGTACTCTCCATTCACATTGACTGCTTTCTGTGACCAGTATAATCTTCTAATAGCTTCCTCAAGGGCAACAGTAAACAACTTCGGAGATATTCTGTCTCCTTGTTGAACTCCTTTCTCAATTTTAAATTTGCTACTGTCTTTGTTTAGTCTGATAAAGCAGGTAGCACTCTCATATATTTTCTTCAAAATCATAATATATGGGGTATTTATGCCTTGTCTTTCCAGTGCTCGAAACATTGCCTTATGCTGTATGGAGTCAAATGCCTTTTCATAATCCACAGATGCCAAGCAAAAATGGTGATTTATATTCATTTGCTTTCTCCATTAGCTGTGATATTACGTGAAGGTGATCCATAGTTGAGAATCCTGTCCTAAAGCCAGCTTGCTCTTTTTTCAGTTGATTATCATCAAGTATTCTTTCTAATCTGTTAGTAGTGACCCTTGTGAACAACTTGTAGGATGTGGGATAACAAGCTAGTTGGTCTATAATATCCAATTCCTGATTTATCTCCTTCCTGATGCAGCAAAACTATGATTGTATTATACCACTCCTTAGGAGTCACGCCTTTTCTAATGCATTTTATGAGGAATCTTGCCAGTTTCTGTGTCATGTCTCTTCCTCTCAATTTTAACAACTGTACATTAACTTCATTTTCTCCTGGCGCTTTCTGATTCTTCATTTTCTTCAATGCATGTTTTACCTAATCAGGAAAGATATCGGGTATGCCGTATGTGTTACTAATTTCCGATCCATCTTCCTCACTAGCTCTTCCATGTCCACTTTCTGTTCACCCTTTTCTTGAAAAAAGTGTTCATTACTGAAATTCCTCAAATTCCACAAGTCTTTCAGATATTATAAAATTTCCTATAGTTCCCATTTCTGCACTGTTTTTGTCTCTTTCCAACCTCAGCATTAAAATCAATAAATCGAATAATGATAGTGTAGTGGGTTTTCTGCTCATCTAGAAGACCCTCAATTTCGGTGTACATTTCTCCAACCTCTTCATCATCATGGCTCGATGTTGGTGCATAAATCATTATAACCTATAGCTTGTACCTCTTAGAAATCCTGAGTAGTGGTCTTGACACCTTTGGTGATTTACTTTTGAATTCCAAAATGTTGTTTATATCTTTATGGACCAGAAAGCCAAGTACACCTTCACTACCTTCACTGTTTCGATTGGTGTACAGCAAATTTCCACTTAATAAACTTATAAGTGATTCATTTCTTCATCTTGTTTCAGCTAAACTGATGATATTCCAATTCACATTTAAAAGTAGCCACAAGAAGAGGTGAAGGGGATTCTTGCACTACTTCTATTAGAATGAGCAGCCGCCTGGAGCGAGGGGTGTTGGGTGTTTCAGGGACTAATGGCAGTCATCGTGAAACATAAGAATAAGAATAATTGCATGTATACTTGCATGTATACCAAGGCTAGAAAAATAGTAAATAAATTTGATGAATTTGAAGTGTTGGTCAAGACATCAAAGGCGGATATTGTTGGGATAGCAAAGACGTTCGGTCAGACAGATATTAGGAATGCAGAATTGGAATTTGGGGAGTAAAATGTGTACAGAAAGGATAGACAGGATAGGAAGGGGGGGAGTATTATGCTGTTAATTAAGAAAAACATAAAATCAAAAGAAGTGCATCCAGTTGATATAGATGAACAGTACACTGTTGAGTCAGTTTGGTGTGACATAAGCACTGCAAAAGCAAAAATAAGAGTAGAAGTGTGTTATAGGCCTAATGACTCAATTAACAATTGTACAGAGAAATAGAATGGGCTAGTAAATCAGAATTTCTTATAATGGAGGATTTTAACTTCCCAGATATTGATTGGAACTTGTGGGTTGGTCACACACACACACACACACTAGTAAGACTTTTGTGGATTTATTGGATGATTGTTTTCTGCAACAGCATGTTCAAGAGGCAACCAGAGAGGGTAAATACTCTTGATCTGGTTATCAGCAGCGATCATTTGTGTATTAAGAATTTGCAGATAAAGGAATCACTAGGTGGCAGTGATCACAGTGTACTGATGTGGAATTTACTTAAAGATATAATTGCCAACAGCGGTAAAGGAAAGGCTTTTTGCTTCCGTAAAGGTGACTACAGTGATCTCAGACAGTTTTTAAATTAGCATTAGCATTAGTAGCGGCATTTGATGCAAGAAAGCAAGCTTATGCAACATCAGCCAAAAAAAAAAAAAAACCACTTCCACTTCACCCCTCTGTTCGTTCGAAATACCTGTCCAGCTGAGCCTTAAACTTATTTAGGCTATCAACTTCCACGACAAGAGATGGAAGTCTGTTCCACCAACCAACCACCCGCTGGCTAAAGTCAAATTTCCGCACGTCTATCCTACATCTGTCTTTCCTGAATTTTAATTTATGCCCTCTCAGGTGATTATTCTGAGCAAGAGGACGAATTCCATCAGCATTGAGCATGCTCAATCCATTCAAGGCTTTATACACCTCTATCAGATCACCTCGCTGGTGCCTAGTCTCCAGACACTGTAATTTGCAAAACTTAAGCCTTTCTTCGTAAGAGCACTCCTTTGTTCCATTCACTAATCTTGTTGCCCTTCTCTGTACTCGTTCCAGCAGCTCTACATCCTTCTTGAAATGAGGCCTCCAAACCTGTATACAGTACTCTAGGTGTGGCCTGACCATTGCCTTATACAACAGAATAATCACCTCCTTATCCCTGCTAGAAAAATTCCTATATATCATTGATAATACACCATGAGCTACTCTTCCAGCCCGTCTGACTGCTCAGAGAACTTTATATCTGCCTGCACAACCACCCCCAGGTCCCATTCATTCTCTACCACTGTCAGTGTAGTACCACAGAGTTGATACGTTCCTCTTGGGTTGCTGTTTCCCATATGTAGTACTTTACATTTGTCAATGTTAAACTTCATTTTCCACCTCTCAGCCCATCTGCTCAACCTTTCCAGATCCTGTTGCAGCAGCATATTGTCAGCAGTGTCCTTGACAACCCTGCCAACCTTTGTATCGTCTGCAAACTTGGACATTATGATTTTAAGCTTGATATACCACCATCAATATCATTTATAAATACAGAAAACAATAATGGACCCAACACTGAACCCTGAGGGACTCCACGAATAACATTAGTCCACGATGAGCAGTGTCCATTGATTACCACTCTCTGTCTTCTTCCCCTCAACCACCCCTTTATCCATAGCAGCAATTTGCCTCCAGTGCCACACTGCTCCAATTTGTGCAGCAGTCTTCCATGTGCAACAGTATCAAAAGCCTTTCTAAGATCCAAATATATAATATCAAAGTTATTCCCTGCATCCGGTTCTTTTGACTGCATCATAGTATCCAATCAAAGTGGTCAGGCAAGACTTACCCTTAACAAAACCATGCTGTGTCCGAACTATAACTGAAGTGTTGTCTAGATGATCCTGCAGTGCATCTTTAACCAGTGCCTCTATTAATTTTTCTGGAACAGAAGTTAAACTCACAGGTCTATAATTACTTGTGTCAGCCTTTGATCCTCCTTTGTGAATTGGGGTCACATTTGCACATCTCCAGTCTGAGGGTACCTCCCCTGAGTCCAAGGAAGCTCTCATAATTATGGCTAAGTATTTGCTTACTTCCTTTGCTGCCTCCTTTAATATAACTGGATAGATCCCATCCAACCCAGGTGCCTTTCTTGTGTTTATCTTCAATGATTTCTCCTCCACTTTACACTCAGTTATTACAAGATTCTCTAGCTTACTGCCAGAGTTGAATACACCTCTTGCATTCCCCTCACTGAATAACTCCTCATGTGTGAATGTTGATGCAAAATATTCATTTAGTTTGTTAGCTTCCTAAGCAGGATCATCAACAGTTGACTCATCGATATCAAGTGGACCAATCTGATTCATCCCCTTCCTTCTAGAGTTAACATAAGTAAAGAACTCTTGCTGTTTTTCTTTGCATCCCTTGCCAAAGATTTCTCGTAATCTGCCTTTGCCTGCCTAATCTCCTTTGTGACTTGGTTACACACCGGCTTATATCTATCATAGGCTTCCATGTCATCCATTAATTTATATGTATCCCATTCATTTTTCTACGCTGCCATATGTCTCATTAGTTTATCTGACATCCATTTAGGCCTAAACTTTGAACAGTATTTCTTAGTTGGTATGTAAAGCCTAGTAGCTGCCAAGATAAGTTCTTTGAATGCTTCCCATTTTGAATTTGCTGTTGGTAACATCATCAGTTGGTCCCACTGTATAGAATTTAAATACTGTCTCAGTCCATCGTAGTCGCCTTTACGAAAGCAAAAACCCTTCCCTTTACCCATGATGGTAGTTTCCTCTTTGAGTAAATCCCACTTCAGCACACTGTGATCACTGCCACCTAGTGGTTTCTTTATCTGCAGATTCTTAATGCATGAAGAATCACTACTGATAATCAAATCAAGAGTATTACTCTCTCTAGTTGCCTCCCAAACATGTTGATGTAGAAAACAATCATCCAATAAATCCACAAAAGTCTTGCTAGTGTGTGAGTGACCAGCCCCCAAATTCCAGTCAATATCTGGGAAATTAAAATCCTCCCCCATTATAAGACTCTCTGATTTACCTGACCACTCTATTTCCCCGTACAGTTTCTTATTATACTCATCAGAGTCATTAGGCCTATAGCACAGTCCTACTCTCAATTTTGATCTCCCAATGGTTATGTCACACCAAACTGACTCGACACTGCACTGTCCAGCAATGTCGACTGGCTTCACTTCCTTGGATTTTATGTATTTCTTAACTAATAGCATAACCCCTCTTCCCTTCCTATCCTGTCTATCCTTTCTGTAGACGTTGAACCCCCCAAAATTCCAGTTCTGCATTCCTTTTATCTGTGTGACACCACGTCTCTGATATCCCAACAATATCTGCCTTTGATGTTTTGAGCAATACCTCAAATTCATCAAATTTATTTACTAAACTCCTAGCATTGGTGCAAACGCAAGTATGCATGCACCTGTTTCTATTCTTAGCTACCCTAACACAACCCATGTGTTTACTTGTACTGGAATGACTCCCAGCAGTCTCTGAAATATCCTGCATCTTGTTTTTCAGGCTTCTGCTCATTCCAATAGAAGCAGTGCAAGAATCTCTTTCACCTCTACCAGTGGCTACTGTTAATCTATTAGTCTTTGTCTCCCCCCAAGCTAGCAGTTTTCCGACCCACCTAACACTGCCTCGATAGCATCGGCAAATATTCTTGCACCCTTTCTATTTAAGTGTATCCCACCCCTGTAGAAGCAGTCTTGCCTGTTAACAAGTTGAAAAAAATTCCAGGCTGAAAAAAATTCTACCACTTGAGCCTTGCACAGTCTTTTCAGGGCTGAATTGATCGACAAGGCTCTTATCATATACTCCCTCCTATCGTGTCTGGGCAGAATTGCAGACACTTTCAAATTCAACCCTAATTCACGGCTTTTTTTCAACAGTGACCTGTACTTGTTAAGTAATTCTGCTGGTCTCCTACTCTTGATATCATTAGTGCCAAATTCTGTACAGTGGGATCAACTGATGATGTTACCAACAGCAAATTCTAAGTGGGAAGCATTCAAGGAATTAATCGTAATAGCTACTAAACGTTTTATACCTATTAAGAAATATTGTTCAAGATTTAGACCTAAATGGTTGTCAAATGAACTAATGAGACTCGTGGCAGAGAAGAAAAATGCATAGGATGCATATAAATTATCAAGCGACACAGAAGCCTATGGCAGATATAAGCTAGTCTGTAATCAAGTCACAAAGAAGGTTAGGCAGGTGAAGGCAGAGTACGAGAAATCTTTGGCAAAGGATGCTAAGAAAAACAGCAAAGATTTCTTTACTTAAATAAACTCAAAAAGGAAAGGGATGAATCTGATTGGTCTACTTGATATCAATGGTTCAACTGTTGATGATCCTGCTTATATAGCAAATAAACTGAATGAGTGTTTTGCATCTACATTCACACATGAGGAGTTATTAAGGTTTGAAAATACTAGAAGGTTATCAAATTGTACAAGGTACTTAATGATTTTGTAATAACTGAGAACAAAGTGGAGGAGAAATTGTTGAAGTTAAACATAAGAAAGGCACCTGGGGTAGATGGGATCTTTTTTATTAAAGGAGGCGGCAAAGGAAGTAAGCAAATCCTTAGCCATAATTATGAGAGCATCATTGGACTCAGGGGAGGTCTCCACGGACTGGATATGTGCAAATGTATCCTCAATTCACAAAGGGGGATCGAAGGGTAACACAAGTAATTACAGACCAGTTAGTTTAACTTCTGTTTCTGGTAAATAATGGAGTCACTGGTCAAAGATGACCAGTGACTCCATTCAGACACAGCATGGGTTTGTTAAGGGAAAGTCTTGACTGACAAATTTGATTGGATATTATGATGTGGTTACAAAGGAACTGGATGCAAAAAATAATTTTGATATCATATACTTGGATTTCAGGAAAATTTTTGAACTGTTGCGCATGGAAGACTACTGTACAAATTGGAGCAGAATGGTGTTAAGGGTAAGTTGCTTCAATGGATAAAAGGATGGTTGTGTGGGAGAAGACAGGGTGGTAATCAATGGGTGCTGCTCTTCGTGGGCTAATGTTATTAGTGGAGTCCCACAGGGTTCAGTGTTGGGTCCACTGTTGTTTTGTATATTTATCAATGATATTGATGAAGGTATATCAGGCTTAGTGTCGAAGTTTGCAGATGATACAAAGGGTGGCAGGGTTGTTAATGACAGTAATGGCAGTGTGCTTCTGTAACAGGATCTAGAAAATTTGGGCAAATGGGCTGAGAAGTGGCAACTGAAATTTAACATTGAAAAATGCAATGTACTGCCTATGGGTTGAAGTAATCCCAGAGAAATGTACCAACTGTGTGGTACTACACAGTTGGTACATTTAATGCATATTAAATGTAACCTTTAAAGGAAATGTTTAAATAGTTACATATGATGAAGAAGTATTCTGTTGATGAAATAGTTTCAATGAAAAAAGGTTAATATATCAGGTATGACCGATGCACCTTAAAGCAGAAAGCAGCATTAAAGGATTCAAGAGTATATATAAGTTTGTATTAATATATTGAGTGGGGTGTGCGTGGGTGGGTGTGGGCGTTGCACGGGCTGCCAGTGGCTGGGGTGGGGGAGTGTAAATATCCTAAAGTTTGTTAAAGTTCCTAAAGATTGTTAATATATAGGTAACTCTCGGTTTACGAACGAGTTCCATTCGAAGAACTTGTTCGTTATACAATTTGTTTGGTATGTGTATCTTGCATTCCTGAGCTTTTACGATATTTATCGTGTAAATTAGCAGCCATTTAAAACATTAAAACCACGTACGAAAAACATCGAATGGTCTTTCAATACGTTTTATTATAATGTATGTACGCGTTATGGTTTATCGTATACAATATGTAACGTAAAATAAAATAAAAAAGAATAAAAAACAAGATATCATACTTGTTAATTTTAATTAAAAACATAGAGTTAGAAAATAGAAATAAAGAAAATGTGTACTACCATAATATATGTACTGTACATTTGTATTCAACTTTTATTCATCAATATCTTCATCAGAGTTCAATATTTTCCACATAAATGACACTAGGTGCAGATGCAGTAGATGGAAGGGCATCTGATAATGAAGAAACAGCTGGGCCTTCCACTTTTTTAAAATATGTTTTTATAGAAGATTACACAGTTAGATTCTTTTTTTTTTTTTTTCTCTACAAAAATCTCACTGTAGCATTCTAGACAGACATAAACGCCTCTTTTCACTTTTGCAATTCTTTCCATTTTTGGGTCTTCTTCTTCAATGATTGCCAACCCCTCAGAAATTGATTTAAAAGCCATTTTCTGCCTTGTAAATGGTCTGGGAGGCTGTGGAATATCAGGTTCTTCTGTTACTTCAGAATTTAGATGTCTTTATTTCAATTATTTCATTAGTTGTTAATTCCTCAAAATGTGAGTCCAAAAGCTGTCACGTCAGTTACATCAAGGTCGAGGTCCATTTTATTGCCCAGTTCAACAATTTCCTGATAATTATTGTAATAAATACATTTTTTAAAAGTTTATTTATTTAAATCTTACAATTATGTTCCCTATACGCTTGGCATTTTGTTTTATAAGGAACTCTATCTATTGATGACTTTAAGAAATTTTAATGATTTTGACGTTTGTTATAGCGAATGTTCGTAAACAGAGAGTTGCCTGTATCTTCTTTGGGATATTGGCTTTCTTTCACCTTTCACGGGTCCTGCACTTCTTTTTCTGCTTTCCGCACCCTTCTGGTTGTTGTCATTTTGTGTGGCTTTCGCGTCCATTTATGCATGCTTTGTTCAATATATTAATACTATAATACAATATATAATACAATATATTAATATATTATACATATATATATATATAATTATTAAAAAAAATAATAAAAATATATATATATATAATTATTAAAAAAAATAATAAAAATATATATATATATAATTATTAAAAAAAAGAATAAAAATATATATATATATAACCTTTCACCTTTTACAAACCTACAATACTTTTCTACTGTTCTTACTCTTCCAGTCCTTGGCACAAAGTGTCAAGGACTGGAAGAGTAAGAATGGCACACACACGCACACACGCACGCACACACACATATGGTGGGTATGGGCTTGCCACACCAAGGGTCCTGAGCTGGATATCATCATTCTTCTCTTTCTTCCCTTTCTACTTCTCTCTCTCTCAGGGTAATAGGGAATTTTTTTTTTTTTTTTTTTTGGCCGGTGCAACATAAGCCTCAGGCTTCTTTGCACCATATGGCTGATAATAATAATAATAATAATCTCTCAAATTGTGTGATTATCGTCACAACTGGGTTGTCATGTCTGCAATACCAGGGTACCTGCTCACCCACCAATGATAGACCAATAGCTTTGAAACGGTGCCATCTGGGTGGTGGTGGTGGTTCTCGCTGAGAATAAGTAACAACTTCTCTATTAGTGAAGCATTACTTATTCGAGGTAGTGCAATACCATGGCAACTCGTTGTGAAGGAAGAGCACAATATGAGATACAGAGGAAATGATGCCTCCCACACTGCCATCATAGTTTTTCTTTAAGAGTTATCTATGGTGTATCTATACCGATATTATATAGATAGCATAACACCTCCTCCTATAGACAGCATAACACCTCCTCCCTTTCTATCCTGTCTATGCTTTCTGTACACATTGTACTCCCCAAATTCCAGTTCAGCACTCCTTATATCTGTGTGACACCACGTCTCTGATATCCCAACAATATCTGCCTTTGATGTTTTGAGCAATACCTCAAATTCATCAAATTTATTTACTATACTTCTAGCATTGGTATACATGCAAGCATACATGCTCGTACTCCTATTCCTAGTTACCCTAACACATCCCATATACCCACCTATTTCAGGATGACTGCCATCCGTCCCTGAAACCCCCAACACCCCACGCTCCAGGTCACTACTTATTCTAATAGAAGTTGTGCAAGAATCATGTTCACCTCTGCCTACGGCTACTGTTAAACTATTAGTCCTTGTATCCCCCCAAGCTATCAGTTTTCCGACCCACCTAACACTGCCTCGAAAGCATCAGCAAATATTCTTGCAGCCTTTCTATTTAAGTGTATCTCATCCCTATAGAAGCAGTCTTTCCTGTTAACAAGTACAGTCCAGGTTGAAAAAAATTCTACCCCTTGAGCCTTGCACATTCTTTCTAGGGCCGAATTGATCGACAAGGCTCTCATCATATACTCCCTTCTATCATGTCTGGGCAGAATTGCGGACACTTTCAAATTCAACCCTAATTCTCAGCTTTTGTTCAACAGTGACCTGTACTTGTTAAGTAATTCTGCCGGTCTCCTACTCCTAATATCATTAGTGCCAACGTGTACAACTATATCACCCTTTGTGCCCTTAAAAGATGTCATCAACCTTTGCCCCTGGCAGACATACCCTGGTCCTGTTCCACCTATCCTTTTAACATACCATGTTCCCCGTTTCCCTGAAAATAGAGGAGTCATCAACAACACTAGTTTCTGTGGGACCAGCGCATTCTGCCTTAGGGTTTGCAGCTGTGTTACGTGATGATCAAGTGCAAGCTCTGGCGTTGATGTGGGCAGCTGAGAGCTTAATGGGCCACTGAATTTAGATCCATCGAGGGCATCCACCCTGTCCTTCAAGCTCTCATATAGACCCATAACAATGCCGAGTTTTTGCCTGATTTCCTTACACTCCTTACATCGCGCGCGCGCGCACACACACACACACACACAAAGGCATCCCCCATGGCAATATCATGTCCCGTACTCGATTGCTCCACAAATATCAAGCAAGCAAGCAGTGCATTTTAATGTGATTCAGATGGCAGCTGCTCCCCCTCAGTTCTCCCCTGAGCCACAGCACTCCCATTAACTTGAGCCTTTTGCTTTGCTGCTCTGGTCTGAGTCATGATTTCGGTTATTTAATTTCAATAAAATTTCAATTTCATTAAACATTGACATTCCTTCCTTGATATTTGAATAAATATTGAAAATGATAAGGGGATAGGACTTCAGGATGAGCATACTCATTTAGTAGTTATTAGTAGTTATATTAAAGTAGTAGTTATATTAAAGTAGTAAACTCATTAGTAGTTATATTAAAGGAGGCAGCAAAGGAAGTAAGCAAACCCTTAGCCATAATTATGAGAGCTTCCTTGGACTCAGGGGAGGTACCCATAGACTGGAAATGTGCAAATGTGACCCCAATTCACAAAGGAGGATCAAAGGCTGACACAAGTAATTATAGACCTGTGAGCTTGACTTCTGTTCCAGGAAAATTAATGGAGGCACTGGTTAAAGACGCACTGCAGGATCATTTAGACAAGACTTCAGTTATAGCTCAGACACAGCATGGTTTTGTTAAGGGGAAGTCTTGCCTGACCAACTTGATTGGATACTATGATGCAGTCACAAAAGAACTGGATGCAGGGAATAACTTTGATATTATATACTTGGATCTTAGAAAGGCTTTTGATACTGTTGCACATGGAAGACTGCTACACAAATTGGAGCAGTGTGACATTGGAGGCAAATTGCTGCTATGGATAAAGGGGTGGTTGAGGGGGAGAAGACAGAGAGTGGTAATCAATGGACACTGCTCATCGTGGACTGATGTTATTAGTGGAGTCCCTCAGGGCTCAGTGTTGGGTCCATTATTGTTTTCTGTATTTATAAATGATATTGATGATGGTATATCGGGATTAATGTCCAAGTTTGCAGACGATACAAAGGTTGGCAGGGTTGTCAAGGACACTACTGACACTATGCTTCTGCAACAGGATCTGGAAAGGTTGAGCAGATGGGCTGAGAGGTGGCAAATGAAGTTTAACATTGACAAATGTAAAGTACTACACATGGGAAACAGCAACCCCAGAGCAACGTATCAACTCTATGGTACAACACTGACAGTGGTAGAGAATGAAAGGGACTTGGGGATGGTTGTGCAGGCAGATATGAAGTTCCCTGAGCAGTGCAGACGGGCTGCAAGAGTAGCTCATGGAGTATTGTCAATGATATACAGGAATTTTTCCAGCAGGGATAAGGAGGTGATTATTCCATTGTATAAGGCGATGGTCAGGCCACACCTAGAGTACTGTATACAGGTCTGGAGGCCTCATTTCAAGAAGGATGTAGAGCTGCTGGAACGAGTACAGAGAAGGGCAACAAAATTAGTGAATGGAACAAAGGGGTGCTCTTACGAAGAAAGGCTTAAGTTTTGCAAATTACAGTGTCTGGAGACTAGGCACCAGCGAGGTGATCTGATAGAGGTGTATAAAGCCTTGAATGGTTTAAGCATGCTCAATGCTGATGGGATTCTTCCTCTAGCTCAGAATAATCACCTGAGAGGGCATAAATTCAAATTGAGGAAAGACAGATGTAGGATAGACGTGCGGAAATTTGCCTTTAGCCAGCGAGTGGTTGGTTGGTGGAACAGACTTCCATCCCTTGTGGTGGAGGTTGATAGCCTAAATAAGTTTAAGGCTCAGCTGGACAGGTATTTTGAACGAACAGAGGGGTGAAGTGGAAGTGGTTTTTTTTTTTTTTTTTTTTTTTTTTTGGCTGATGCTGCATAAGCTTGCTTTCTTGCATCAAATGCCTCTACTAATGCTAATGCTAATGCTAATGCTAATAGCCACTCGCCCCTCCCGTCTCTCTCTCTCTCTCTCTCTCTTTCCCCCCCCTCTCTCTCTCTCTCTCTCTCTCTCTCTCATGCTACTCATCCATCACTTTATTTGCAGAAGTCTTTCATGCATGTTATTATCAAAAGCAGTACTGAAATCTAAGTGTACAATGTTAAGGGTATTTTTTTTTGCATTCAGTTCCTTTGTTACTGCATCATAGTAGCTAATCATATTGATCGGATGATATCTTCCCTTAACTGCATTATTTCATTAATCCTTGACTCCATTCTATATCTCTTTGTTGAAAGAGGTATCAAAGGGGGAGACATATGTACATCTCCAGTCTGTAGAGACCTCTTCAAAGCTCAAGGATGCTGTCATAATCAAGGATAAAGATTTGCTTATCTTTTCTGCTGCTTTTTTAAAATATAATTGGATATATTCCATCAGCCCCAAGTGCCTTATTTAGTTTCATCATACTTATCACAAAATTATTTAGGTCACATAACTTGGTATATTTCTTTTATCCCCATCCATGAAAACCTCCTCATGGATGAATGCAAATGTAAAATATTTATTTAGTTTGTTAGCAGCCTAAATGATATCATCAGCCTGACATAGCCGAGTGGTCAGGAGCGATAGTTCATAGTACACGTTCCTTGAGTGGACTGGGGTTCAAGCCAGTGACTACTAAATACGATAAATATTTGTATTGACGATTTATTGTAAACTCTACTGACTTGGTTGTCGTGCCGGAATATAAACAGAAAATTTTTTTTTTATTTTTATTGCAATTAAAATTATAATAATGGTCAATAATTGTAATTTGTAGCAATACATTCAGGCAGTTTATTTGCAATTTTTACATACTTGTTTAATTAATGTAATATCAACATGATTAAAATCAGTGTACTTTGAAACATCATAGCACAGTTATTTTTGATCATGAAAATAGCAAGAAAAAAAGTTTTGGTCCTAAATTCCTGTATTTATTATGGTTCCCAACACTTATTGTCTAGAAGTTTGTTTGTTTCCTAGAGCAGTGACAAAGCTTTGTTTCAATACAACTTATATTTGTGCCAGTACATTTGTGCATTATTAACTTGCCTTTAGAAAATTTAATAATGTTATATTGAAACTGTACTTAGACCTATTCTTTTGCCATTTATTCAACAGTTACATAATCCTTTATTCCTTCAAGACTGGTCAACCTTGTGCTTCTAATTTTATCAGACATTTTTCTCTGCATCATGAAAATGTAGTATTTGTGCCTTTAAGATCTCCTTGGTTTGTTTTCTGTTCAGCATGTCTGGAACATGATGGTATGATCACTTAAAGCCATTGTTCAGTTTGCCAAACCATAGCAGTTTTATGCAAACTGTTAATTCAAGCATGGAGAAATATTCTTCAATAGGATATCAGGCACTTTTCTAACTTGGTACCAGGACACAATGGCAGTTTTCCACATTAAATAAAGATCTTTTGTTCTGATAATTTATTGTCTTAATTCTTATTTTACCTCATATTTGTGTACCAAAACTCAGTTAAATCAATAATACTTTTTTGGGTGGGACTCTTTTCCTGATACGGAATTATAATCATATCCAAAAGCCACCCTCTATTTCTGGTAATGCAACACGATAAACTGTCATCTTTTTTTTTTAATTTCAAAATATATTATTAATATCAAACTTATAAATTTATTGTCTAAGCAAATTATGGTTTCATTAGTATTTTTGAGTGGTCTTCATAAATTATCATAATTGAATGAATAACATAAAAAAAAAAAAAAACACATACTGTTTTTAAAAATTTGTAATTATAATACTAAAGTGAATGCTATTTTTTATTAACTTAAAAAAATCTTCAATACTATATTTTCTTTCTATTTTAGATCAACAAGGTCGCCAGTTTGTGTATCTCGGAGATAAAGATGTAGATTATGACCCAAATTTCCGTCTTTACTTAACTACAAAATTAGCCAATCCTAAGTTTCCACCTGCTGTATTTGCTAAGGCTATGGTGATCAACTATACAGTTACAGTCAAGGTAATTTATCCAGATTTAAAATTCTCATTAACATTCCAGAACTCTTTGGTTTCCTTCTCAATGGAAACTAACCAAAAATATTAAAAAAGTCAACAAGCTATTCATGTTGTTACTCTGCTGAATATGAAAAAAAAGTAAGGAATTATAGATCTCTAAAATCCTACATTAAAGAATCCAGATTCTCAAACATGATCTCTGATTGAACATCTGAGAAACCTAGGAGAAATATAGGCTGGAGCACTGTGTGGACCTCTTGGCTGCAAGTCATGCAGAACATCTTGGGGGGGGGGGGGCTTGAGACAATCCAACAGAGCAAAACAAATGCTTAAGACACTTGACTCATTGATAATATATTGAAGTAAATGACATTGTGCCTTCTAGCTACTTTCTTAATAATTTAAAGAAAAATGTTGAGACAATCCAACAGAGCAAAGCAAATGCTTAAGACACTTGACTTGATAATATATTGAAGTAAATGACATTGTGCCTTCTAGCTACTTTCTTAATAATTTAAAGAAAAATGTTAAGGCAAGATGAAATTAGGCTAATCTGAGAAAACTGAACCTTGGGCAAATGTATTATTAAATATTCAGAAATGCAAGTATAATTTTGTGAGTGAACCAAATATATTGAATCCAAATAAAGATCAATTTCATATTGTTAAGTTGCTGTTCCAATAAAAGGCACAATTCTTAGAGTTGTGCTTTAATTGGAACAGCAGCATGGAACTTTAATTGGAACAGGAATTTAATTGGAACTTTAATTGAAGCAGGGATTATTAGAGAGACAACTTTTAGAATTGTGCATCTAATAATTCCTGCTTTGACAGATAATAAAAGGTTGGAATGGTAATTAATTAATTATGATTGATAATGTATCAATTTGTTTCCTAGAAACTGGTGATTAGCTTATTATTGTAAATTCATTAATGTCCAGAGGAAAAGTGTTCTATTATTTTTTCAATCAAGAATTTAAGTGTCAAGGTTTTTGATGTGATTGCAGAAAGCCTCCACTTCACCCGTACTGTGGTTCTCCAATAAGAAAAATCTCATCAACATACCAGATTGACTACGAAAAATATCAGCAACTTCCCGCTACACATTCAATAAATGGGGAACATGTAAACTCAGTAAGCCTACCATCAACAAGGTTTCCCTCTGCACCCCCCCCCTTATGTGGGTACCTGTACATGGTGAGTGGACCTCTGAGTGATGCTGTTGGTCTTTCAGATTAGCATAACTGGGATCCAGTGCCCATACCTTGGTCCCAGGGTATCTTTAGAATCCAGTGTGTTCAGCTGTGCCCCATGACTGTGAAAAGTCTGAACGGGGAGGGATTTGGCCCCTGTCTCAACAAGACAGGAGGTCCCTGACTGATCCCAGGCCAACTGCGATCAGTCAGCAGGTGGTTCTTACTGCTAGAGTCACCTGCATTCCAGTATGTCTTCCCACTACACATTCAATAAATGGAGAATGTGTGAACTCACTCAGCCTTCTATCAACAAGATTTCCCTCTGCACAGTCTACCTCCTCGATCTGCCACCTGTATATAGTAAATGGACCTTCCTTTGGTCCTGGGACAGGGTCAGGGTCAGGACTTACTGGAAATGTGGACATGATGCTCTAAGCAAACTTGAAATCCCATTTACATATGCAGTACCTGCTAGTTCACTTGTAAGGCTCCATGGTGGGTGAGGTACTTTGGGCATTGGAAATTTTGATTTTACTCTCATGAGTAATTTAAATCCACCTTTTTTTATGGGCCCCAGAAAGGTGCAGCTACCTTTTCCTATTCTGCCTCTCAGGGATTTCAATAGACATAATACCTGTGGAGTGCTGACATTAATGAACATTAATTAAAGGGATATGTCATAGAGTATATGCGGCACCTCCGTAGCCAGGTGGGAAGGAGCAGCGCGTAGCACACGCTTCTTGATTAGACCGGGGTTCGAGCCCGTCACCACCAAATACGGAGGATGCGGAAAGGTCAGGGAATGACCACTGCATATCCTGGAGCAATATGGCCTTAGTTGCTAATGCTCCTAAAAACCAAATAACAAACAAACAAACATAGAGTATATGCTGACTGATATTAACCTCTTCCTTCTAAATGTGGAAACTAGCACCTTCTTCCACATGCCTACCCATACATTTTTTGCCATTGATCTTTTTATCTGCTCCTCTTCTCTCTCTCTCTCTCTCTCTCTCTCTCTCTCTCTCTCTCTCTCTCTCTCTCTCTCTCTCTCTCTCTCTCTCCATTCATTCACTTATTTGAGAAATGGAGGTGATCACTTACTTCCCTATGATAACCACCCTAATTAGTGGAAGATTGTGGATTCCTTTTAGCATGATGGAAGATTGATTGGGCTGACTAGAATGTTTATCAGCATCTGGCAGAGTTTGACATCACTACAGTCAGTCAGGTGCTTATCAATCAGTGACATACATCACAGAAAGTATTGCTCATGCAACTGCAGCTGCCATACTGAAAACATCTACCCAGTTTCAACCTTTTCCCAAACCATGGTGGAATGCAGAAGGGACAGCTGGAAAAAAGGCTCAAAAAAAAGGTTAGGGGATATTCCAATGATATCCCACCACAGCCATTCTAATAATCTTTAAATGTGGATGAGCCAAAGCATGCTACATTTGCTGTCAGAGTCAGAAAGAATCATGGATCTTTTTCACATCATCTGGGTGGTCTGTGATAAAAGCTGGAAAATGAAGGGAAAATATACATCTCACCCTTCATCGATTCTAGACTGTAATGGATGTACTATTGCAGAACCAACCACAATAGCTAATACTCTGGGGAAACATTTTCTAACATCTCTGCGATATTATCTGATTCCCCAGAGTTTCTGTCCCTGAAACATAAAAATGAAGAACAAACACTTAATTTCACATCAAAGGGCCTTTATCCCTACAACAGACCATTTATGTGCAGCAGCTAAAAAGGGTTCTAACCCTTTCTTAGGCAATTGGACTAGATGGCATCCATTATGAAATGATTAAGCAACTTTCTCAAAAATATATGGATCACATGCTCTTTTTGTATAGTAGAATTATTCAATAGCAGTTTCCCAATGCCTAGAGCAAAGCAAGTGTTCTTGCTTTTGCAGCAAGGATCTTAGAATTTCTACCAACTATTGACCTTTCTCTCTGACTACCTGTTTGTGCAAAATCCTGGGAACAATGGGCAATGCTTGTCTTATATGGTATTTAGAATTAAAGGACCTTCTCTCCAACATGCAGTGCATCTTCCAAAAAAAAAAAGCATCCACTGTGGACAATTTAATTAGATTGGAAGCATCCTTCTGGGATGCTTTCCTAAAATAAGAACATCTGATGTCGTTCTTTGACAAGGAAAAAGTGTATGACACAACTTGCAGTTATGGCATTTTAAAAGATCTCCCAATTTTTATTACATATTTTTATCCAATTAGTCTTTTCACGTTCATGTAGGATTCACTATCTCTCTCATCCGTTTTACTCAGAGGAAGGAATACCACAAGGATCAGTTTTAAGTGTTGCACTTTTCACCATCAAAGTAAATTCCATTACAGAACAACTTGTTGGTCATTAACAGTAGAGGTATACGATGCAAGAAAGCAACCTTATGCAGCGGCATCAGCCGAAAAAAAAAAAAAAAAAAACCCTCCCATTTCACACCTCCAGTCGTTCCAAATGCCTGTCCAACTCAGCTTAAATTTATTTAGGTTATTAGCTTCCACAACAAAAGATGGAAGCCTGTTCCACCAATCAACTACCCGCTGGCTAAAGGCAAATTTCCGTACATCTATTCTACAACTATCTTTCCTCAATTTGAAACTATACCCCCTCGGGTTCTTAGTCTGAGCAAGAGGAAGAATACCATCAGCATTCAGCTTGCTCAATCCATTCAAGGCCTTATATACTTCAATCAGATCACCTCACAGGAGCCTACTCTCCAGGCACTGCGATTTGTAGAACTTCAGCCTTTCTTGGTAAGAGCATCCCTTTGTTCCCCTCACCAATCTTGTTGCCCTTCTTTGTACTTGTTCTAGCAACTCTACATCCTTCCTAAAATGAGGTCTCCAGACCTGTATACAGTACTCTAGGTGTGGCCTGACCATTGCCTTGTATAGTGGGATAATCACCTCCCCATCCCTGCTAGCAAAATTCCTATATATCATTGACAAGACTCCATGATCTGCCCTGGCAGACCAACTGCACTGCTCAGTGAACTTCATATTTGACTGAATAGTCACCCCCAGGTCTTTTTCACTTTCCACTTCCCTGAGTGTAGTACCACACAGTTGGTACGTTTCTATTTGGTTATTGCTACCCATATGCAGTATTTTGCATTTGTCAATGTTAAACTTCAGTTGCCACCTCTCAGCCCATCTGCTCAACTTTTCTGGATCCTGTTTCAGCAGCATACTCTCATTAGTGTCATTAAAAACCCTGCCGACCTTGGTATCATCTGCAAACTTGGACATTAAACCCGATATACCTTCATCAATATCATTGATAAATATACAAAACAACAATGGGCCCAACACCGAACCCTGGGGAACTCCACTAATAACATTTGTCCACAAAGAGCAGTGTCCACTGATTACCACTCTCTGTCACATCCCACTCAACCATCCCTTTATCCATTGTAGCAACTTACCCTTAATGCCATACCTCTCCAATTTGTACAGCAGTCTTTCACGTGCAACAGTATCAAAAGCTTTCCTGAAATCCAAGTATATGATATCAAAATTATTTTTGGCATTCAGTTCCTTTGTGACCACATCATAGTATCCAATCAAATTGGTCAGACAAGACCTCCCTTTAACAAACCCATGCTGTGTCTTAACTATTACTGCAGTCTTGTCTAGATGATCTTGCAAAGCTTCTTAACCAGTGATTCCATTATTTTCCCTGGGAACACAAGTTGAACTAACAGGTCTGTAGTTACTTGTGTCACCTTTTGAACCCTCTTTGTGAATTGGTGATACATTTGCACACCTCCAGTCTATGGGGACCTTCCCTGAATCCAAGGAAGCTCTCATAATTGTGGCTAATAGTTTGCTTACTTCCTTTGCTGCCTCCTTTAATATAACTGGATACATCCCATCCACTCCAGGTTCCTTCCTTATGTTTAACTTCAACAATTTCTCCTCCACTTTACTCTCATTTATTACAAAATCACTTAGCTCCCTATTAGCATTTGATAAACTTCTGTCACTCCCTTCCTTGAATAACTCCTCATATGTGAATGTAGATGCAAAATACTCATTCAGTTTATCAGCTATCTGAGCATGATCATAAATAGTCAATCCATCTATGTTAAGTGGTACAATCTGATTCATCCCTTTCCTTCTAGAGTTTACATAAGTAAAGAACTCTGCTATTTTTCTTTGCATCCTTTGCCAAAGATTTCTCGTAATCTGCCTTCGCCTGCCTAACCTCCTTTGTGACTTGATTACTGACTAGTTTATACCTGCCATAAGCTTCTGTGTCACCTGATACTTTATATGCACCCCACACATTCTTCTTCTCTGCCACGAGATTCATTAATTCATCTGACATCCATTTAAGGCTAAACCTCGAACATTATTTTTTAGTTGGAATGAAAAGCCTAGTAGCCTCCAAAATTAAGTCCCCGAAGGCTTCCCATTTAGAATTCAACGTTGGAAACATCATCAGTTGATCCCACTGTACAGAATTTAAAAACTGTCTGAGACCTCTATAGTCACCTTTACGAAAGCAAAAGCCCTTCCTTTTAGCCTTGATGGTAGTTACATCTTTAAGTAATTCCCACATCAGTACATTGTGAACACTGTCACCAAGTGGTTCTTTTATCTGCAAATTCTTAATGCATGAATAATCACTGCTGATAATCAGATCAAGAGTATTACTCCCTCTGGTTGCCTCTCGAACATGTTTCGGTAGAAAACAGTCATCCAATAAATCCACAAAAGTCTTGCTAGTATGCAAGTGACCAATCCACAAGTTCCAGTCAATATCTAGAAAGTTAAAATCCCCCATTATAAGACATTCTGATTTACTGGCCCACTCTATTGCTCATTATACTCATCAGATTCATTAGGCCTATAACACACACTTACTCTCATTTTTCCTTTTCCAATTCTTATTTCACACCAAACAGACTCAACACTTCATTGACCACCAACATCAATTGGATGCACTTCCTTAGATTTTATGTGTTTCTTAATTAACAGCATAACCTCTCCTCCCTTCCTGTCCTGTTTATTCTTACTGTACACATTGTACTCCCCAAATTCCAATTCTGCACTGCTTATATCTGTGTGACACCACGTCTCTGATATTCCAACTATATCTGCCTTTGATGTTTTGACTAGCACTTCAAGCTCATCAGATTTATTAACTATACTCCTAGCATTGGTGTGCATGCAAGTATACATGCACCTGTTCCTACTCTTGGTTACCCTAACACAGCCCATGTATTTACTTGTTCCTCCAACAGCCCATGTATTACAACTTCCTCCAACTGAAATAGCACTCTCTATTTTGATGATTCTAGCATATTTGCTCAGTCATGCATGAGGGTTATTGAAAGCCAACTACAAGGGCCATTGATCATCTTAAATCTTGGGCACTGGCTGATGGATTCAGGTTCTTGAAACAAATAACCATTAGCATACATTTTTGTCACAAACATCATCTTCATCCTGAACCTGAACTGAGATTTGGACAAAATGCAATCACAGTAGTGTTAGACACAAAATCCTTGTGAATCTTATTTGATAAAAAATTGACCCTCCTAGAATCCATCAACTCCATACAAAGTTCAATAGAGGAATGAATATTCTCAGTGCTCTCTCCTCTACATCTTGGATGTGCAGACCAGTGCAGATTATTACACATCTATCATGCACTTGTACCATCTAAAATAGATTCTATGGGTCCTTGGAATACACATCATCCAGAAATATTGTGCTTTGATGGCTGGAATGCATCCATCATCATGCTATTCATATTGCTATTGGAGAATTTTTTGAACATCTCCTGTCCAAAAATGGAAGCAAATGAACCACTGTTATTCCTTTGTCAGAAACAGTTGTCTCTAAAATATGCTTCAAAACTAAAGTTCCTGCTAGACAATCCTGCATGGACACCTGTTTTTTAGCCACGATGGGAAATTATTATTATTATTAGCTACATGGTGCAAGGAAACCTGAAGCTTATGCTGCACCAGCCAAAAAAAAAAAAAATTCCTGAGTGAGAGAGAGAGAGAGAGAGAGAGAGAGAGAGAGAGAGAGAGAGTCAAAACTAGAAGGAAATCACCAAGAAATAGAAAAATGATGATATCCAGCTCAGGACCCTGGGTGTGCCAAGCCCAGGTGTGAGTCCCTTTGTTCAACCTCTCTCTCAAACTGCAAATCATCCTTTTGGTATTTGTACCCAAGTGCTACTCCAAGATTTGGATATCATGGTAGACAAGGTTGCCTAAACACCAAGGCAAACACCTCCACCTCGCCATGCTCACATTCCAGCATGTGACTTTTCCCTTAAAAACTGGGTAAAGTCATAGGCTTCATCATCTGGCAATTTACACAGATGGCTCAAAGTCAGAGTCGTGTGTAGGAGGATCTACTGTCTTTCCAGACACTACTATATCTCAGCAAGTTCCAGTCAATATCTGGAAAGCTCAAACCTCCATTATAAGACATTCTGATTTACTGGCCCACTCAGTTTCTTTGTATACCTGTTTGTTATACTCGTCACAATCATTGGGCTTATAACAATGCTACTCTCATTTTTGTTTTCCCAGTGCTTAGGTCACCACACTGACTCAACATTGCACTGGTGGCTATTCATGTCAATTACAGTCAAGGGAAGGAAGTCAATAATACACAGGAGGAAAAGAGTGTGTCAAAGAACATAATACTATGAACTTCAGCATTAGATGTTAAAAGTCAGAGAGTTATTTATTTACCATCATGTAATGTGCAGCAGAAAGAAAACTGGCCATCCAATTACAAAAATTCAAGAACATAAAATGGAAGCCTACTTAAAAAGTCTTTATACCAAACATAATCAAAAGCCTTTTAAATTTTTTTTAGCTGATGCCCCATAATCTCTCTTTCTCTCACACCCACCACTATTAATACTAATGCTAAATTTTGAGAACACCTGCTTGAGTTTCTCCAAAGATGAGTAACACAAGCCAAGATTATATCACTGTTGATTAACACTGATGGACTCAATAATCAGATGCAAGGTTTCAAGGTAGTGCAAAAGATGGTAGGTGATGGATTTCTTTGTCACTTTGGAAAGAACTGTGGTAACTGCAAAAGGATGGTAGTTGGCAGAGAAGAATCTGGTGCCCTTTTTTTATGAATTGCTGAATATAAGCAAATTTCCATGCAAGGAGAAAAAATGACCAGTGGAATAATATTAATATTAGTAGTAGCAAATGATGCAACATCAGAAAAAAAAAAAAAACTACACATTTCACCCATCCACACTTTCTAAGAATTTGTCTATATCTTCCATGAATTTATTAAAACTACCCACTTCCACAACAGATGAAAGTCTGTGCCAATAATCAACCACCTCCTGGCTGAAGGAAAACTTCCACACATCTATCCTGCGACTATCCTTCTTCAATGTCTGCCAGGGGCAAAAGTTGATGACGTTGTAGAGCGGATATCATCTTTTAAGGGCACAAAAGGTGATATAGTTGTACACGTTGGCACTAATGACATTAAGAGTAGGAGACCGGCGGAATTACTTGACAAGTACAGGTCACTGATGAAAAAAAGCCGTGAATTAGGGTTGAAATTGAAAGTGTCTGCAATTCTGCCCAGACACGATAGGAGGGAGTATATGATGAGAGCCCTGTCAATCAATTCGGCCCTGGAAAGATTGTGCAGGGCTCAAGGGGTAGAATTTTTTTCAGCCTGGTCTGTACTTGTTAACAGGAGAGACTGCTTCTACAGGGATGGGATACACTTAAATAGAAAGGGTGCAAGAATGTTTGCTGATGCTATCGAGGCAATGTTAGGTGGGTCGGAAAACTGCTAGATTGGGGGGATACAAGGACTAATAGATTAACAGTAGCCACTGGCAGAGGTGAAAGTGATTCTTGCACTGCTTCTATTGGAATGAGCCGCAGCCTGGAAAATAAGATGCAGGATATTTCAGAGACTGCTGGGAATCATTGGGGTACAAGTAAACACATGGGTTGTGTTAGGGTAGCTAAGAAAAAGAACAGGTGCATGTATACTTGTGTGTACACCAATGCTAGGAGTTTAGTAAATAAATTTGATGAATTTGAGGTATTGCTCAAAACATCAAAGGCAGATATTGTGGGGATTTCAGAGACGTGGTGTCACACAGATATAAGAAATGCAGAACTGGAATTTGGGGAGTACAATGTCTACAGAAAGGATAGACAGGATAGGAAGGGAGGAGGGGTTATGCTATTAGTTAAAAAACACATAAAATCCAAGGAAGTGAAGCCAGTCGACATCGCTGGACAGTGCAGAGTCGAGTCAGTTTGGTGTGACATAAGCATTGGGAGATCAAAATTGAGAGTAGGAGTGTGCTATAGGCCTAATGACTCTGATGAGTATAATAAGAAACTGTTCGGAGAAATAGAGTGGGCCAGTAAATCAGAGAGTCTTATAATGGGGGATTTTAATTTCCCAGATATTGACTGGAATTTGGGGGCTGGTCACTCACACAGTAGCAAGGCTTTTGTGGATTTATTCGATGATTGTTTTCTACATCAGCATGTTCGGGAGGCAACTAGAGGGAGTAATACTCTTGATTTGATTATTAGTAGTGATTCTTCATGCATTAAGAATCTGCAGATAAATGAACCACTTGGTGGCAGTGATCACAGTGTGCTGAAGTGGGAGTTACTCAAAGAGGTAACTACCATTAGGGGTAAAGGGAAGGGGTATTGCTTTCGTAAAGGCGACTACAATGGACTGAGACAGTATTTAAATTCTATACAGTGGGATCAACTGATGATATTGCCAACAGCAAATTCAAAATGGGAAGCATTCAAAGAACTTATCGTGGAAGCTACTAGGCTTTACATACCAACTAAGAAATATTGTTCAAGGTTTAGGCCTAAATGGTTGTCAGATGAACTAATGAGGCATATGGCAGAGAAGAAAAATGCATGGGATACATACAAATTAACACGTGACATGGACGCCTATGATAGATACAAGTTGATCTGTAACCAAGTTACAAAGGAGGTTAGGCAGGCGAAGGCAGATTACGAGAGATCCTTGGCAAGGGATGCGAAGAAAAACAGCAAAGAGTTCTTTACTTATGTAAACTCTAGAAGGAAGGGGATGAATCAGATTGGTCCACTTGAGATCGATGGGTCAACTGTTGATGACCCTGCTCGGGTAGCTAACAAACTAAATGAATATTTTGCATCGACATTCACACATGAGGAGTTATTCAGCGAGGGGAATGCCAGAGGTGTATTCAACTCTAGCAGTAAGCTAGAGAATCTTGTAATAACTGAGAGCAAAGTGGAGGAGAAATTGTTGAAGATAAACACAAGAAAGGCACCTGGGGTGGATGGGATCTATCCAGTTATATTAAAGGAGGCAGCAAAGGAGGTAAGCAAACCCTTAGCCATAATCATAATTATGAGAGCTTCCTTGGACTCAGGGGAGGTACCCATTGACTGGAGATGTGCAAATGTGACCCCAATTCACAAAGGGGGATCAAAGGCTGACACAAGTAATTATAGACCTGTGAGTTTAACTTCTGTTCCCGGAAAATTAATGGAGGCACTGGTGAAAGAAGCACTGCAGGATCATCTAGACAAGACTTCAGTTATAGCTAGGACACAGCATGGTTTTGTTAAGGGGAAGTCTTGCCTGACCAATTTGATTGGATACTATGATGCAGTCACAAAAGAACTGGATGCAGGGAATAACTTTGATATTATATACTTGGATCTTAGAAAGGCTTTTGGTACTGTTGCACATGGAAGACTGCTGCACAAATTGGAGCAGTGTGGCATTGGAGGCAAGTTGCTGCTATGGATAAAGGGGTGGTTGAGGGGGAGAAGACAGAGAGTGGTAATCAATGGACACTGCTCATCGTGGACTAATGTTATTAGTGGAGTCCCTCAGGGTTCAGTATTGGGGCCTTTATTGTTTTCTGTATTTATAAATGATGTTGATGATGGTATATCAGGCTTAATGTCCAAGTTTGCAGACGATACGAAGGTTGGCAGGGTTGTCAAGGACACTACTGACACTATGCTTCTGCAACAGGATTTGGAAAGGTTGAGCAGATGGGCTTCGAGGTGGCAAATGAAGTTTAACATTGACAAATGTAAAGTACTACATATGGGAAACAGCAACCCCAGAGCAACGTATCAACTCTGTGGTACTACACTGACAGTGGTAGAGAATGAAAGGGACCTGGGGGTGGTGGTGCAGGCAGATATGAAGTTCTCTGAGCAGTGCAGACGAGCTGCAAGAGTAGCTCATGGTGTATTGTCAATGATATATAGGAATTTTTCTAGCAGGGATAAGGAGGTGATTATTCCCTTGTATAAGGCAATGGTCAGGCCACACCTAGAGTACTGTATACAGGCCTGGAGGCCTCATTTCAGGAAGGATGTAGAGCTGCTGGAACGAGTACAGAGAAGGGGTTCTCTTACGAAGAAAGGCTTAAGTTTTGCAAATTACAGTGTCTGGAAACTAGGCACCAGCGGGGTGATCTGATAGAGGTGTACAAAGCCTTGAATGGTTTGAGCATGCTCAATGCTGATGGGATTCTTCCTCTAGCTCAGAAAAATCACCTGAGAGGGCATAAATTCAAATTGAGGAAAGACAGATGTAGGATAGATGTGCGGAAATTTGCCTTTAGCCAGCGGGTGGTTGGTGGGTGGAACAGACTTCCATCCCTTGTCGTGGAAGTTGATAGCCTAAATAAGTTTAAGGCTCAGCTGGACAGGTATTTCGAACGAACAGAAGGGTGAAGTGGAATTGGTTATTTTTATTTATTTATGTTACTTTTTTTTTTTTTTTTGGCTGATGCTGCATAAGCTTGCTTTCTTGCATCAAATGCGTCTACTAATGCTAATGCTAATGCTAATGCTAATTTGACGTTATGCCTTTTCATGTGTGTAGTCTCAGCAAGAGGAAGAATGCCTTAAACACCTCATTGAGATCTCCCCACAGATGCCTAGTCTCCAGATAGTGCAATTTGCAGAATAAAGCCTTTCTTGATAACAGCACTCTTTTGTTCCCTTCACCAATCTGGTTACTCAAAATGCAGCTTAACCCTTAAACAAGGGGATGATTACTTCCTTATCCCTGTAAGCAAAGTTAAAATTATCATAAACAAAACCCTATGAGCTGTCCTGGCAGCTGTCTGCAATCCTCAGAGAACTTCATATTTGATTGTACAATTACCCCCAGGTGTTTTTCATTTTTCACTTCCCTCAGTGTAGTTCCACACAGTTGATAAGTTAATCTGGGATTACTGCTACCCATATGCAGTATCTTTCATTTTTCAATGTTAAACTTCAACTGCCATTTCTCAGTCCATCAACCTAATTTTCCTAGATCTTGTTGTGCAGAGCTCACCCTGATTACTGTCTTGAAACCCCCCTGTCAACCTTTGTATCATCTGCAAACTTAGACATTATGCCTAATAGATCTTCATCAATATCACTAAGAAATATTGAAAACAACCTCTGCATTTGATGACTTAATCAGTACTTCAGATTCATAAAATTTATTTACAATGCTCCTAGCATTAGTGTACATACAAGTATATATGCACATGTTCTCACTCATAGTTACGCTACCCCAGCCCATGTATTTACTGGTTCCATGATGATGCACAGCAACGCTTGAAATTCCTGACACCTTGCTCTTGAACACGAGTGTAACATGTACCATAAAACAGCAGTTAACCCTGGATCACAAATTCAAACACATTGTAGCAAAAGGACAAGTTGAGTAATGCCAATAGAACCTGATCATTTATTGGCATCAAGATTGTCTAGGATTCTCCTAACCTCTTTCTTTAAAGGAGGTATTGAACAGAATGTGTTCATTATTATTGGAAAAGATTTATCAAGAACACCAATACAAGGATGTAACAGAAGTGGAAGTATGAATGAACAGAAGTTTTAGCAAACAGATTTGGCAAGAGTAAAAGGCTTGACTACTTGGACAGGAGGCAAGTTTCCTACTCTTAGTCATTTCAATATTCAGTTTGAATTTATTAATAAGTTGTATACAACTTTGCTGAGTTTAGTATGAGCAGAAAATGAAGCAAGAGATTTGTTTTCAAATGAATTGCAATTGGCTATTTCATCCTGAACAACCTTAGCATACCTTTTGGAAAATGATGGTTTAGACAAAGGATGAGTGGAACGAGCTAAAAAATCATTTCATCTCTACAGAAATAATTTCAGCTATATAATCTGAGCAAATATTAGCATCAGTAAATTAAAAACAGTAACCAAAGCAACAAAAAGAGGAACAGCATTCACACAAATGATATGATGCTGAGAATGACCATGTTAGGGAAAAGACTATCATTAACTGCATTCCGAAGTATATAGAGAACAAAAACTAACTCAGTATGTCGAAGCATTTTTAATATTTAGTATTAGTTGAGAAATATGATACAAGAAAGCAAGCTTACACAGTATCAGCCAAAAAAAAAAAAAAAAACTTCCCATTTCACTCATCAGGTTGCTCCAAATGTTTGTCTATTTTAGCCTTAAATTTATTTACACTAGCAAACTCTCTTTCCTCAATTTGAATCAGTGCCCCCTCGGGTTCTTAATCTGAGCAAGCGGAAGTATCCCGTCAGCATTGAGCCTACTCAAACCATTCAAGCCCTTATATACCTTGATCAGTTCTCCTTGCAGGTGCCTAGTCTCCAGATGCTGCAGCTTTCAGAACTTAAGCCTTTCTTTGTAAGCACACTCCTTTGTTCCTTTCACCAATCTTGTTGCTCTTCTCTGTACTTGTTCTAGCAACTCTAGGTGCTTCCTAAAATGAGGCCTCCAGACCTGTACACGGTACTCAATGTGTGGCCTGACCATTGCCTTATACAAAGGGATAATTACCTCCTTGTCTCTGCTAGCAAAATTCTTATATATCGTTGACAAAACTCCATGACCTGCTCTGTCAGCTCCTCTTCACTGCTCAGAGAACTTCATATCTGACTGCACAATTACCTCCAGCTCTTTTTCATTCTCCCCCTCCCTGAGTGTAGTACCATAGTACCACAGTTGGTACATTTCTCTGGGGTTACTGCAACCCATATTCAGTACTTTGCATTTATCAATGTTAAACTTCAGTTGCCACTTCTCAGCCCATCTGCCAAAATTTTCTAGATCCTGTTGCAATAGTATACTGTCTTTACTATCATCAATAAAAAAAAGTGTCTTTACTGCCAATCTTTGTATCATCTCTTGGACATTAAGCCTGATATACCTTCATCGATATCGTTGATAAATACACAAAACAACAATGGGCCCAGCACCAAACCCTGGGGTCTCCACTAAAAATATTAGTCCAAATAGAGCGGTGTCCATTTATTACCGCTCTATGCCATCTCCCATTCAACCCTTTATCCATTGCAGAAACTTGCCATTAATGCCATACCTCTCCAATTTGTACAGCAGTCTTCCATGTGCAACAATATCAAAAGCTTTCCTGAAATCCAAATATATATGATATCAAATTTATTCTTTGCATCCAGTTCCTTTGTGACTACATAATAGTATCCAATCAAATTGGTCAGACAAGACTTCCCCTTAACAAACCCATGCTATGTTTGAGCTATAACCGAAGTCTTGTCTAGATGATCCTGCAATGCTTCTTTAACCAGAGCCTCATTAATTTCCCTGGAACAGAAGTTAAATTAACAGGTCAAAATCATTCATTGCATCGAGTTCCTTTGTGACCACATCATAGTCCAATCAAATTTGTCAGACAAGACTCTTCCTTAAAAAGCCCATGCTGTGCCTGGACTATTACTGCAATCTTGCCTAGGTGATCCTGTACCACCTCTTTAACCAGTGACTCCATTATTTTCCCAGGTACAGAAGTTAAACTAACAGGTCTATAATTATTTGTGTGACCCATTGCACCCCCTTTGTGAATTGGGGATACATTTGCACATCTCCAGTCCATGGGGACCTCCCCTGAATCTAAGGATGCTCTCATAATTATGGCTAAGGGTTTGTTTACTTCCCTAGCTGCCTCCTTCATTATAATTGAATAGATTCCATCTGCCCCAGGTGCCTTTTTCATGTTTAACTTCAACAATTTCTCCTTTATTTAGCTCTCAGTTATCACAAAATCACTTAGCTCCCTGTTAGAGTTAGATAAACTTTTGATATTCCCCTCCTTGAATAACTCCTAATGTGTGAATGTAGATGCAAAATACTCATTCAGTTTATCAGCTACTCGAGCAGGATCATCAATAGCCGAACCATCTATGTTAAGTGGACCAATCTGATTCATCTCCTTCCTTCTAGAGTTTACATATGTAAAGAAATCTTCGTTGTTTTTCTTTGCAACCTTTGCCAAAGACTTCTCGCAATCCGGCATCTCCCTCCCCCCATACTTCTCCTTCAACCCATGCATGGTACTAAGTACTATAGGTTTTGATACGTTTCGTGTTTGGGGTTTTCATAAAAAAATCAGCCTTTGCTTGCCTAACCTCCTCTGTGACTTGGTTGCAGACTAGCTTATATCTGCCCTGGGCTTCTGTGTCTCTTGCTAATTTATAACCCCAGGGGCTCACATCTGGTGAGTATGGGCTTGGCACACCCAGGGTCCTGAGCTGGATATCATCATTCTTCTCTTTCTTGGTGATTCCCTTCTACTTTTGACTCTCTCTCTCTCTCTCTCTCTCTCTCTCTCTCTCTCTCTCTCTCTCTCTCTCTCTCTCTCTCTCTCTCTCTCCGGGTTACTTGGGAACTTTTTTTTTTTCCTGGTGCAGCATAAGCCTCAGGCTTCCTTGCATCATATGGATATTAATAATAATAATAATAATATGCATCTAACTCCTTTTTCTTCTCTGCCATGAGCCACATTAGTTTATCCGACATCCATTTAGGCCTAAAACTTGAACAGTATTTCTTCATTGGTATGAAAAGCTTAGTAGCTTTTGAATTAATTCATTGGCCCATTTAGAATTCACTGGTTTTATAATTTAAAAACTTCCTGGTGACCACCATAGTCACCTTTATGAAAACAAAAAACCTTCCCTTTATGCTTGATGGTAGTTACAGCTTTAAGTAAATCCCACATCGGTACACTGTGATCACTCACTGTCTCCTAGTGGTTCCTTTATCTGCAAATTTCTAATAAATGAGTCATCACTGCCGATAATCAGATCAAGAGTATTACTCCCTCTGGTTGCCTTTTGAATATGCTGTTGTAGAAAACAACCCTCCAATAAATCCACAAAAGTCTTGCTAGCGTGCAAGTGACCAACACACAAATTCCCGTCAATATCTGGAAAGTTAAAATCCTCCATTACAAGACATTCTGATTTACTGGCCCACTCTATTTCTCTGCACAGCTGTTCATTGTACTCTTCAGAGTCATTAGTCCTATAACCCAGAAACCACACCTACTCTTATTTTCCCTTTCCCAGTGTTTATGTCACACCAAACAGACTCAACGTTGCACTGTCCACCCATGTCAACTGGATGCACTTCCTTAGATTTTATGTGTTTCTTAACTAATAGCATAACCCCTCATCCCTTCTTACGGTTACTGTTAATCTTTTAGTTTGTGAATCCCCCCCCCAAACTAGCAATTTTCGACCCAACTAACACTGCCTCAGTAGCATCAGCAAATATGCTTGCATCCTTTATATTTAACTGTATCCCATCCCTGTAGAAACAGTCTCTCCTGTTAGCAAGCACAGACCACGCTGAAAAAAATTCTACCCTGTGAGCCTTGCACAATCTCTCCAGGGCCGAAATGATTGACAAGGCTCTCATCATATACTCTCTCCTATTGTGTCTGAACAGAATTGCAGACAGTGTCAAATTTAACCCTATCTCCTTTTTTTCAGCATTGACCAGTACATGTTAATTAAATCTGCTGATCTCTAACTCTTAAGGCTATTAGAGCCAATGTGTGCAACAATATCACAATATTTTGTGCCCTTGGTGTGCAAGCAGATATTGGTGAACAAGAAGATTAACATTCAACATTGAAGCCTATGTCTCTTGCCTAAAGCTGGATGTGACTGACTTATAAATAAAAGCTATGGAATTCTTTAATGTTAGGTGGTTATTTGGCCTAATGTGAAGTCCTGCTTTGTGTGCCATTTGCAAAAATATGAAGAGACACCAAGTTATTGAGTTTCAGTTTTTTTTTTTTTTTTGATTGATTGATCTGTTTTCTTCTCCTTTAGTAATCTTTTCAAAATTTTTATATTTTTGTAAAACATTATAGAATCTTTAATCTTTGTTGAGTAGTCTGTAGGTACAAGAATCACTGAGAAGGAAAGAGATCCTATTCTTATTAATATTCTTGTCACAAACAATAGTCCAACTCCCTTTGTCAATTTTGCTGATATGTAGATTGTTAAGTCTTTCTTGAAATGGTTGAATAACATTGAAATGCTTATGATTGTAAGAAGCCCAGACCACGATTGTATTCCAAATCAAAATTCTTTTGATTGTAAGAAGTTAGCTACATCCTTTTGTGGCTGTATCGGAGTGTCTCTTATATATATTCAATCCCATACCACATCCAGCTACTCTCAATCTGGTTTTTATTTTATTTTTTATTTTTTGTCCTTCTCTCTCTCTCTCTCTCAGAAGCAGTAGAGTCCTACTGCTATGATTGTGAATTAAATTAATTATTCACAACTTTTAAGAACAAACAAGAGTTGCAGTGAGGGGAAGACAACATTCACTGCCTTCATTACTACCCTCCATGCCTGCAAGAAGAGTGAAAAAATCTGTATTCACTAGCTCCAATATGATTACCATTAATGAATAACCCAGAAATAACTGCCAGAGTTGTCAGTATTGGATTTGGGGACAGAAATTGAATACTCAATCTCCATATGTAGCATAGCTTGATGATAAAGTAATGAGCTAAAAGTTTCTCAAGCCCTCTCAGATGAAAAATTCTATTTGTATCAGTAATATTAATATTAGTTATCATAGCACTATAAACTGAGGCTGGTGAGGGAGATGGAGAGTTTGTCTTGTTTGTCTCTCTCTCTCTCTCTATATATATATATATATATAGAGAGAGAGAGAGAGAGAATGTGTGTGTGAGTGATATATATATATATATCACTCACACACACACACACACACACGCACGCGCGTGCGCATGCAATGAGTTTCAAAATCACCACGTTTATTTCCTTCAGAATCACATATTTTCATTGCAGAGGTATGACAAAAAATATTTTTTGTTGGCTAGTGTAATAAGCATCCATTCCCTGTCCAACTTCAAACTGACAGAACCAACTTTTTTGCTTCCTCATTTATCCCTCCTACTTCTGTTTTCTAGAACAACCTTCCTTTTTGTGTATTTCTCAAAAATTACAATCTATAGAAATTCAATTGCAATATTAGCTATTATCTTCTGTCTTCTCAGCCTACAGCCTGTACACAGTATTAAGTACTGTAGGTTCTAATATCTTTTGACAAATTGACAATTTTGATTGGACATAAAATGTTTTCTTTTACCCTGAAAGCTCTAATTTACTGGAATAAGTTGCTTTTATAGGTAGTTAAGGCACAGATCAGCCCTCACTAGTTTAGCAAAAGTCTAGGACTTACTTGCACTATATGGTAAATGTCTGTATCATACCAGATGGGTTAAATGCGATTTCCCTTTAACAAGCTCATGCCGTTTATATGCTATTAATAGTGGATTCCATAATTTTCTCGCCATAGAAGTTAAACTTATAGGTCTTTAGTTATCAGTCTTAGAAGGACCATTATAAATTAGAGAGACTTTTGTGTATCTTCAATATGCCAATTCTTCACCTGCATCTAGGAATGTAGGTGAAGTTGGTAGTGTTTCAACAATCACTTTTTTGTTGATAGTGTTTTGACAATCTGTTCTTCTACTTTAATACCACAAGATAAATTCAGTTAGCTCCATATGCCATTTCACATTCAAATATGATCATTTTTCCAATGTGCTTGTTATCTGGGACAGTTGTACTGATAGTGTAAAAAATTTATTTGGGTCAGTGATGTTATTAAATTGTTATTAAATTATTATCCTTTATTGGACCAGTATTTTTCAGCTCCTTTCTACTGTTCAGATATATCTTAAAAACCCTTTATTAGCATCTTTCACCTTCTTTACTAACATCTTTTCAAAGCTTGTTTAGCATTTTTTAATTTATAGTTAATTATGCTTGTCATAATATAAGACCTACAGATAAATTCCCTGAGTAGTGTAAACAGGCTGCTAGAAAACAGTTCATGGTATTCTGTCAATGATATATATATATAGGAACTTTCCCAGCAGGGACAAAGAGGTGATTTGTCCTGCATACAGGTTTAAAAAACTGTATGCAGTGTTCCATGTGTGATCTCAAGGCAATATGAATCCATTGAAAAGGATGCAGAGAAGGCAAGATTACTTAGTATACAAAAGGTTATTTTTATCAAGAAAGGTTCTGTAAATTATAGAGTCTGGAAATTAAGCATCTGAAAGGTAACTACAGCAAAGTGGTTAAGGCTTTAAATGGATTAAGTCAACTTAATTCTGATGAAATCCTTACTCTTTCTCAGATAATGTAAGGGGACAAATTCAAATTAAAAAGGATAATGCAGAAAAGATTTCCAGAAATTTTCCTTAAGCCAGTGAGTACCTGACAGTTGGAATAATTTTCACCTAGTGTTGTAGAAGGGCAGTTTGAATAAATTTATTCAAGGTTTGGGAAAATTATTCAAAGGAATGGTTAATTGGATATATATTTATTTTTATTTTATTATTTTATTTTTTTGCTGTTTTAAGTTTTCTCTCCTTACATCACGTTGCCAAAACCAATTTTGTATAATATTAATTTATACATTATGCATTTTCTTTTAATAAATTCATCAGTTTAGTTGTCATTCAACTCTAGACCTGGAACAAGAATGTATTAAATGTTTAAAAAAATTAGCTACTTTATTAGCTACTTTGTTGAACATTTTCCTAGCATTGAGATATGTGAAAAATTCTTTAACGTTATTATTATTATTAACCATATGGTGCAAGGAAGCCTGAGGCTTTTTCTACACCAGCCAAAAAAAATTCAGAGTTACCCTGAGAGAAAGAGAGAAAGAGAGAGAAGTAGAAGGGAATCACCAAGAAGGAGAAGAATGATATCCAGCTCAGAACTATACAAAAGGTTTCCAAACTTGTATACATTTGTGCCTCTGAACGTATTTCATAAATTTTGTGGCTCCTTTCCAAAACAAGTGCAAATAAACATATTTGACATGAAATTTAGCTATGAGTATACGCAGTTTTATAAATTAATATGCGAGGTCTCAAAGTAATGTACACTGTGTACGTGCTGCTCACTCTATACAGCTGTGCAACTGTCAGGATAATAATTTGAAGTTTAACCTCAACATTAGTGTGCTAGAAACAGAGTTCTGTGCTGAAAATTTGTGTAGAGGCTTTTAAAAATGGATGGTGATATTGCTTCAGTCAGATTACAATTTCAGATCAAAGATATTTTATCAAAATTGTAACTTTATATGGTTGAACATTGGCACAATTTATGAATTGTTTTGGGAAGTATGTGGTAAGTCAATGGTAAATTGTAGCACAGTTTTATGTTGGAATCAGAGGATTTTCCAAAGTGATACCAGTATTGAATACAAGCAATGCTCAGGTAGACAAGAATATCTATAGACCACACATCAGCAGTCATTATTACCACCATTTTGGAGGAAGACAGACATGTCATCTACGAAGAAATGGCCAATGAAAATGGAATAGCAGTTACCTGTTTACCAATTTTAACTGAGATGTTACAAAAACAAAAGGTTACTGTACAGAGGACAAAGCATAAAAAAATTGCAATGTAGTTACTGACAATAAAGAGTTTTAAGTAATTTTAAAATGCATTGTTGCCATTGATGAGATACAGACACTTGACTTTTAACATGGACTGAGGTCACAGTTGGCTCAGTGTTAATTTTACTTCTGTTCCGGGGAAATTAATGGAGGCCTGGTTAAGGAAGCAATGCAGGATCATCTAGACAAGACTGCAGTTATAGTTCAAACACAGCATGGGTTTGATAAGGGGAAGTCTTGTATGACTAATTTGTTTGGATACTGTGATGTGGTCACAAAGGAACTGGATGCAAAAAACAATTTTCATATCATATACTTGGATTTTAGGAAAGCTTTTGATACTGTCACATGGAAAACTACTGTACAAATTAGAGCATTAAGGGCAAGTTGCTGAATGGATAAAAGTGTGGTTGAGTGGGAGAAGATAGAGTTTGGTAATCAATGGACACTAATCTTCATGGAGCAATGTTATTAGTGGAGTCCCCCAAGTCCAGTGTTGGGCCCATTGTTGTTTTCGGTATTTATTAATGATATTGATGAAAGTATGTCAGGGTTAATGTCTAAGTTTGCAGATGATACAAATGTTGGCAGGGTTGTTAATGACAGTAATGATAGTACGCTATTGCAACAGGATCTGGAAAAGTTGAGGGGATGGGCTGAGAGGTGGCAACTGAAGTTTAACATTGACAAATGCAAAGAACTGCATATGGGTAGCAGTAACCCCACAGTGACGTATCAACTGTGTGGTACTACACTCAAGATAGTGGAGAATGAAAGGGACCTGGGGTAATTGTGCACTTAGATATGAAGTTTTCTGAGCAGTGCAGACAATCTGCAAGTGTAGCTCATGTTGTCTTGTCAACGATATACAGGAATTTTGCTAGCTGGGATAAGGAGGTGATTGTCCCCTTGTTTAAGGCAATGGTCAGGCCACACCTTGAGTACTGTATCCAGGTCTGGAGGCATCATTTCAGCAAAGATGTAGAGCTGCTGGAACGAGTACAGAGAAGGGCAGTGAGATTGATGAGTGGAACAAAGGGTTGCTGTTACCAAGAAAGGCTTAAGTTCTGGAAATTTCAGCTTGTGGAGACTAGGCACTTGTGATGTGATCTAATTGAGGTGTATAAAGTGTTGAATTGTTTGAGCAAAATCAGTTCTGATGGGATTCTTCCTGTTGCTCAGATTACTCACCTGAGGGGACATAAATTTAAATTGAGGAAAGACAATTGTAGAATAGATGTTATATCCATTTTATATCCATTATATATTCGATATGAATGGAGATTATATATCCATTCATATTGAATATAACATCTATTCGATACAAATAGATGTTATATCCATTTTCATAATCACAAAGACTCATGTATCCATGAGTCCTTGTGATTACGATCTATTTTTCAAGCTCAAGAAACAATCACATTAGATTGCTTAACTTCAGGGCGCCTCCGTAGCCAATCGGGCAGGAGCAGCAGTACATAGCACACGCTTCTTGATTAGACCGGGGTTCAAGCCCATGACCACCAAATACAGAGGATGCGGAAAGGTCAGGAAATGACCTTTCCACATCCCCGCATATCCCCGGAGCAATATGGCCTTAGTTGCTAATGCTCCTAAAAACTAAATAGCATTCAAAAATTACCTGAACCTTAGAAAGCATTCATAAGATGAGAAGGATTCATAACATTAAAGGTTTTAATTGTAAATTATGTTATACAAGAAATTTGTTTTAAATTAACTGCTTTTGTGCATTACTTTTGGGATAACCTTTGTATACTTCGGTATGTTTAATCTCAAATATGAAATAAAATTGATGAAATGAATGGAATAAAATGATGAAATAAAATTGAAATAAAACAGCACAGGCCCCTCCAGGGGAGCATGCCCCACACTTTGATACCTCTGATTTATCCTTTACTGATATCTTCAGTAATCTAATTTTGAAATATCTTCTTTGTATAAACATTATACATTTAATTTAGTAATATCTTGTTTGCTCCATGCATACATTGTGTTTTCATATTTGTAAAAACATAGTTGTCATCATTATTTAGCAGTGTGCAAGTATACCATTTTATTTTTTAAAATTATGTACTGCTTTCATTTCAGGGTCTTGAAGATCAGCTATTAAGTGTTATAGTTCGATATGAAAGAAAAGAATTAGAAGAGCAAAGAGAGTCACTTATTCAAGAAACAAGTGCAAACAAAATGCTGCTAAAAAATTTAGAAGATTCGTTGTTGAGGGAACTTGCAACTTCTTCAGGCAATATGTTAGATAATGTTGACCTTGTTGAAACTTTAGAGAATACAAAAACTAAAGCTGCTGAGGTAAATAATATGTAATAACATAGGATTTATATGCATTCAGTATATCAACACATGGTTGTCAACTCTCCTTTTGTACCGCCTCCGTAGCCAGGTGGGAAGGAGCAACAGCGCGTAGCACACGCTTCTTGATTAGACCGGGGTTCGAGCCCGTCACCACCAAATACGGAGAATGCGGAAAGGTCAGGGAATGACCACCGCATATTCCCAGAGCAATATGGCCTTAGTTGCTAATGCTCCTAAAAACCAAACAACAAACTCTCCTTGTTTGCAACAAAGAATTCGTCTTTCTGACCTCTTCCTCCCTATCATCATTGTATCAGTTTTCATAACATAGATTCTCTCTGGGTTTTTTTTTTTTTCTTTCTTAGCATTAAAATAGTTTTTCCTCTGTCATTTTTTTATGCAAATAAAAAATAAAGCTATGTTAAAATTGGAATTTTTAAAAATTCTGTAAATTTATTCATATTTTTATTAATGAATACAACCATAATAAATGGCTGACAATTTACCAGTACTCTTGATCTGATTATAAGCAGTGATTCTTCATGCATTAAGAATCTACAGATAACAGAACCACTAGGTGACAGTGATCACAATGTACTAATATGGGATTTACTTAAAGATATAACAACCATTAGGGGTTAAAGGGAAGGTTTTTTGTTTTCGAAAAGGTGACTACAGTGGTCTCAGAGATTTTTTAAATTCTATACTGTAGGACCAACTGATATGTTACCAAAAGCAAATTCTAAATGGGAATCATTCAAAGAATTAATCTTGGAAGCTACTAGGCTTTTGATACCAATTAAGAAATACTGTTCAAGGTTTAGACCTAAATCGATATTAAACCACCTAGTGAGACTGGTGGCAGAGAAGAAAAATGCATGGGATGCCTATAAATTATCAGGAGACACAGATACCTATAGTAGACATAAGACGCTATGCAATAATCACAAAGGACATTAGGCAAGCAAAGGCAGATTACAAGAAATCTTTGGCGAACAATGCAAAGAAAAACATTAAAGACTTCTTTACTCATAGAAACTTTAGAAGGAATCAGATTGGTCCACTTGACATCAATGATTTGATTGTTGATGCACCTGCTGAGGTTAGAATTAGCATTAGTAGAGGCATATGAAGCAAGAAAGCAAGCTTATGCAGCATCAGCCAAAAAAAAAAAAAAAAAAAAAACCTTCCACTTCACCCCTCCGTTCGTTCAAAATACCTGTCCAGCTGAGCCTTAA
This sequence comes from Mastigoproctus giganteus, assembly GCF_048544385.1. NCBI lineage: Eukaryota > Metazoa > Arthropoda > Arachnida > Uropygi > Thelyphonidae > Mastigoproctus > Mastigoproctus giganteus. Next base: position 2,057,057 of record NC_143576.1, on the reverse strand, counting down.
ATTTATTTAGGCTATCAACTTCCACAACAAGGGATGGAAGTCTAATCCACCAACCAACTACCCGCTGGCTAAAGGCAAATTTCCACACATCTACCCTACATCTGCCTTTCTTCAATTTGAATTTATGCCCTCTCAGGTGATTATTCTGAGCAAGAGGCAATATCCCATCAGAATTGAGCATGCTCAAACCATTCAAGGCTTTGTACGCCTCTATCAGGTCACCTCGCCGGTACCTAGTCTCCAGACACTGTAATTTGCGAAACTTAAGCCTATCTTCTTAAGAGCAACCCTTCGTTCTGTTCACTAACCTTGTTGCCCTTCTCTGTACTTGTTCCAGCAGCTCTACATCCTTGTTGAAATGAGGCCTCCAGACCTGTATACAGTACTCAAGGTGTGGCCTGGCCATTGCCTTATACAAGGGAATAATCACCTCCCTATCCCTGCTAGAAAAATTCCTGTATATCATTGATAAGACACCATGAGCTACTCTTGCAGCCCGTCTGCACTGCACAGAGAACTTCATATCTTCCTGCACAATTACCCACAAGTCCTTTTCATTCTCTACCACTGTCTGTATAGTACAACAGAGTTCATACGTTGCTATGGGGTTGCTGTTTCCCATATGTAGTACTTTACATTTGTCAATGTTAAACTTAACAGGAGAGACTGCTTCTACAGGGATGGGATACACTTAAATAGAAAGAGTGCAAGAATGTTTGCTGATGCTATCGAGGCAGTGTTAGGTGGGTTGGAAAACTGCTAGATTGGGGGGATACAAGGACTAATAGATTAACAGTAGCCACTGGCAGAGGTGAAAGTGATTCTTGCACTGCTTCTATTGAAACGGCTTGAAATGAGCAGCAGCTTGGAAAATAAGATGAAGGATATTTCAGAGACTGCTGGGAGTCATTGGGGTACAAGTACAGGTGCATGTACACTTGCACCTGTACTTGAAACAGGTGCAAGAAAAAGAACAGGTGCATGTATACTTGCATGTACACCAATGCTAGGAGTTTGGTAAATAAATTTGATGAATTTGAGGTATTACTCAAAGCATCAAAGGCGGATATTGTTGGGATATCAGAGACGTGGTGTCACACAGATATAAGTAATGCAGAACTGGAATTTGGGGAGTACAACGTCTACAGAAAGGATAGACAGGATAGGAAGGGAGGAGGGGTTATGCTATTAGTTAAGAAACACATAAAATCCAAGGAAGTGAAGCCAGTCGACATCGCTGGACAGTGCAGTGTCGAGTCAGTTTGGTGTGACATAAGCATTGGGAGATCAAAATTGAGAGTAGGAGTGTGCAATAGGCCTAATGACTCTGATGAGTATAATAAGAAACTGTACAAGGAAATAGAGTGGGCCAGTAAATCAGAGAGTCTTATAATGGAGGATTTTAATTTCCCAGATATTGACTGGAATTTGTGGGTTGGTCACTCACACACTAGCAAGGCTTTTGTGGATTTATTGGATGATTGTTTTCTAAATCAGCATGTTCGGGAAGCAACAAGAGGGAGCAATACTCTTGATTTGATTATCAGTAGTGATTCTTCATGCATTAAGAACTGCAGATACAGGAACCACTAGGTGGTAGTGATCACAGTGTGCTGAAGTGGGATTTACTCAAAGAGGTAACTACCATCAGGGGTAAAGGGAAGGGTTATTGCTTTCGTAAAGGCGACTGTGATGGTCTGAGACAGTATTTAAATTCTATACTGTGGGACCAACTGATGATGTTACCAACAGCAAATTCAAAATGGGAAGCATTCAAAGAACTTATCTTGGAAGCTACTAAGCTTTACATACCAACTAAGAAATATTGTTCAAGTTCAGGCCTAAATGGATGTCAGATTAACTAATGAGACATATGGCAGAGAAGAAAAATGCATGGGATACATATAAATTAACATGTGACACAGAAGCCTGTGATAGATATAAGTTGATCTGTAACCAAGTTACAAAGGAGGTTAGGCAGGCGAAGGCAGATTACGAGAAATCTATGCAAGGGATGCAAAGAAAAACAACACGGAGTTCTTTACTTATGTAAACTTTAGAAGGAAGGGGATGAATCAGATTGGTCCACTTGATATCGATGGTTCAACTGTTGATGATCCTGCTCAGGTAGCTAACAAACTAAATCAATATTTTGCATCTGCATTCACACATGAGGAGTTATTCAGGAAGTGGAATGCCATAGCTGAAGTAAACACTGGCAGTGAGCTAGATGATCTTGTAATAATTGAGAGTAAAGTGGAGGAGAAATTGTTGAAGATATATACAAGAAAGGCACCTGGGGTGGATGGGATCTATCCAGTTATATTAAAGGAGGCAGCAAAGGAAGCAAGCAATCTGTTATCCATAATTATGAGAGCTTCCTTCGACTCAGGGAAGGTACCCACATACTGGAGATGTGCAAATGAATCCCCAATTCACAAAGGAGGATCAAAGGCTGACACAAATAATTATAGACCTGTGAGTTTAACTTCTGTTCCAAGAAAATTAATGGAAGCACTGGTTAAAGAAGCACTGCAGGATCATCTTGACAAGAATTCAGTTATAGCTCAGACACAGCATGGTTTTGTTAAGGGAAGGTCTTGCCTGACCAATTTGATTGGATACTATGATGTAGTCACAAAAGAATTGGATGCAGGGAATAACTTTGATATTATATATTTGGATCTTAGAAAGGCTTTTGGTACTGTTGCACATGGAAGACTGCTGCACAAATTGGAGCAGTGTGGCATTGGTGGCAAATTGTTGCTATGGATAAAGGGATGGTTGAGTGGCAGAAGACAGAGAGTGGTAATTAATGGACACTGCTCATCGTGGACTAATGTTATTAGTGGAGTCCCTCAGGGTTCACTGTTGGGTCCATTGTTGTTTTCTGTATTTATAAATAATATTGATGATGGTATATCAAGCTTAATGTCCAAGTTTGCAGACGATACAAAGGTTGGCAGGGTTGTTAAGGACGCTACTGATGCTATGCTGCTGCAACAGGATCTGGAAAGGTTGAGCAGATGCGCTGAGATGTGGCAAATGAAGTTTAACATTGACAAATGTAAAGTAATACATATGGGAAACAGCAACCCCAGAGCAACGTATCAAATCTGTGGTACTACACTGACAGTGGTAGAGAATGAAAAGGACCTGGGGTCAGGACCTTTTCATTGTTGTGCAGGTAGATATGAAGTTCTCTGAGTAGTGCAGATAGGCTGCAAGAGTAGCACATGGTGTCTTATCAATGATATTCTGGAATTTTTCTCGCAGGGATAGGGAGGTGATTATTCCCTTATATAAGGCAATGGTCAGGCCGCACCTTGAGTATGTATACAGCTTTGGAGGCCTCATTTCAAGAAGGATGTAGAGCTGCTGGAATGAGTACAGAGAAGGGCAACAAGGTTAGTGAACAGAACGAAGCATTGCTCTTACGAAGAAAAGCTTAAGTTTTGCAAATTACAGTGTCTGGAGACTAGGCACCGGCGAGGTGATCTGATAGAGGTGTACAAAATCTTGAATGGTTTGAGCATGCTCAATGCTGATGGGATACTGCCTCTTGCTCAGAATAATCACCTGAGAGGGCATAAATTCAAATTGAGGAAAGACAGATGTAGGATAGATGTGTGGATATTTGCCTTTAGCCAGCGGGTAGTTGGTTGGTGGAAGACTTCCATCCCTTGTTGTGGAAGTTGATAGCCTAAATAAATTTAAGGTTCAACTCGACTCGACTGGAGGGGTGAAGTGAAAGGGTTTTTTTTTTTTTTTTGGCTGATGCTGCATAAGCTTGCTTTCTTGCATCATATGCCTCTACTAATGCTAATGCTAACCTCTCAACCCATCTGCTCAACCTTTCCAGATCCTGTTGCAGCAGCATAGCGTCAGTAGCGTCCTTAACAACTCTGCCAACCTTTGTATCGTCTGCAAACATGGACAATAAGCTTGATATACCATCATCAATATTATTTATAAATACAGAAAACAACAATGGACCCAGCACTGAACCCTGAGGGACTCCACTAATAACATTAGTCCACGATGAGCAGTGTCCCTTAATTACCACTCTCTGTCTTCTGCCACTCGACCATCCCTTTATCCATAGCAACAATTTGCCACCAATGCCACACTGCTCGAATTTTTGCAGCAGTCTTCCATGTGCCACAGTATCAAAAGCCTTTCTAAGATCCAAATATATAATATCAAAGTTATTCCCTGCATCCAATTCTTTTGTGACTACATCATAGTATCCAATCAAATTGGTCAGGCGAGACCTTCCCTTAACAAAACCATGCTGTGTCTGAGCTATAACTGAATTCTTGTCAAGATGATCCTGCAGTGCTTCTTTAAACAGTCCTTCCATTAATTTTCCTGGAACAGAAGTTCAACTCACAGGTCTATAATTACTTGTGTCAGCCTTTGATCCTTCTTTGTGAATTGGGGTCAAATTTGCACATCTACAGTCTGTGGGTACCTCCCCTGAGTCCAAGAAAGCTCTCATGATTATGGATAATGGATTGCTTGCTTCCTTTGCTGCCTCTTTAATATAACTGATAGATCCCATCCACCCCAGGTGCCTTTCTTGTATTTATCTTCAACAATTTCTCCTCCACTTTACTCTCAATTATTACAAGATCATCTAGCTCACTGCCAGTGTTTACTTCAGCTATGGCATCCCCTTTCTGAATAACTCCTCGTGTGTGAATGTAGATGCAAAATATTGATTTAGTTTGTTAGCTACCAGAGCAGGATCATGAACAGTTGAACCATCATTATCAAGTGGACCAATTTGATTCATCCCCTTCCTTCTAAAGTTTACATAATTAAAGAACTCCTTGCTGTTTTTCTTTGCATCTCTTGCCAAAGATTTCTCGCAATCTGCCTTCGCCTGCCTAACCTCCTTTGTAACTTGGTTACAGGTCAACTTATATCTATCATAGGCTTCTGTGTCACATGTTAATTTATATGTATCCCATGCATTTTTCTTCTCTGCCATATGTCTCATTAGTTCATCTGACATCCATTTAGGCCTGAACTTGAACAATATTTCTTAGTTGGTATGTAAAGCTTAGTAGCTTCCAAGATAAGTTCTTTGAATGCTTCCCATTTTGAGTTTGCTGTTGGTAAAATCATCAGTTGGTCCCACTATATAGAATTAAATACTGTCTCAGACCATTGTAGTCACCTTTACAAAAGCAAAAACCCTTCCCTTTACCCCTGATGGTAGTTACCTCCTTGAGTAAATCCCACTTCAGCACACTGTGATCACTGCCACCTAGTTGTTGCTGTATCTACAGATTCTTAATGCATAAAGAATCACTACTGATAATCAAATCAAGAGTATTGCTCCCTCTAGTTGCTTCCCGAACATGCTGATTTAGAAAACAATCATCCCATAAATCCACAAAAGCCTTGCTAGTGTGTGAGTGACCAACCCACAAATTCCAGTCAATATCTGGGAAATTAAAATCCTCCATTATAAGACTCTCTGATTTACTGACCCACTGTATTTCCCTGTACAGTTTCTTATTATACTCATCAGAGTCATTAGGCCTATTGCACACTCCTACTCTCAATTTTGATCTCCCAATGCTTATGTCACACCGAACTGACTCGACACTGCACTGTCCAGCAATGTCAACTGGCTTCACTTCCTTGGATTTTATGTGTTTCTTAACTAATAGCATAAGCCCTCCTAACTTCCTGTCGTGTCTATCCTTTCTTTAGACGTTATACTCCCCAAATTCCAGTTCTGCATTACTTATATCTGTGTGACACCACCTCTCTGATATCCCAACAATATCCGCCTTTGATGCTTTGAGCAATACTTCAAATTCATCAAATTTATTTACGAAGCTCCTAGCATTGGTGTACACGCAAGTATACATGAACCTGTTTTCTTTCTTAGCTACCCTAACACAACCCATGTGTTTACTTGTACCCCAATAACTCCCAGCAGTCTCTGAAATATCCTACATCTTATTTTCCTGACAGGTAGCTGACAAACTGAATGAGTATTTTGCATCTGCATTCACACATGAGGAGGTATTTAGGGAGGTGAATACCAGAAATTTATCAAACTCTGCTAGGGAGCTAAATGATTTTGTAATAACCAAGAGCAAAGTGGAGGAAAAATTGTTGAAACTGAACATAAGAAAGGCTCCTAGAGTGGATGGGATATATCCAGTTATATTAAAGGAAACAGAAAGGAAGTTAGCAAACTCTTAGCCATAATATGAAATCTTCCTTGGACTCAGGGGAAGTCCCCATGAACTGGAGATGTGCAAATGTGTCCCCAATTCACAAAGGGGGGGGGTCAAAGCAGGTCATAAGTAATTATAGACCTGTTAGTTTTACTTCTGTTCCAGGGAAATTAATGGAGGCACTGGTTCAGGAAGCAATGCAGGATCATCTATACAAGACTGCAATTATAGTCCAATCACAGTATCCAATCAAATTAGTCATACATGACTAATTTGATTGGATTCTGTGATGTGGTCACAAAGGAACTGGATGCAAAAAAAACAATTTTGATACCATATACTTGGATTTTAGGAAAGTTTTTGTTATTGTCACATGGAAAACTACTGTACAAATTAGAGCAGTATGACATTAAGGAGGCGCCTCCGTAGCCAGGTGGGAAGGAGCAGCAGTGCATAGCACACGCTTCTTGATTAGAATGGGGTTCGAGCCCGTCACCACCAAATACGGAGGATGCGGAAAGGTCAGGGAATGACCACCGCATATCCCGGAGCAATATGGCCTTAGTTGCTAATGCTCCTAAAAACCAAATAACAAACAACAACAAGCATTAAGGGCGAGTTGCTGCAATGGATAAAAGTGTGGTTGGGTGGGGGAAGATAGAGTATAGTAATCAATGGACACTAATCTTCATGGAGCAATGTTATCAGTGGAGTCCCCCAGGGTCCAGTGTTGGGCCCATTGTTGTTTTCGGTGTTTATCAGTGATATTGATGAAGGTATATCAGGGTTAATGTCAAGTTTGCAGATGATACAAAGTTGGCAGGGTTGTTAATGACAATAATGATAGTACGCTATTGCAACAGGATCTGGAAAAGTTGAGGGGATGGGCTGAGAGGTGGCAACTGAAGTTTAACATTGACAAATGTAAAGTACTGCATATGGGTTGCAGTAACCCCACAGTGACATATCGACTGTGTGGTACTACACTCAAGGTAGTGGAGAATGAGAAGGACCTGGGGTAATTGCACTCAGATATGAAGTTTCCTGAGCAGTGTAGACAGTCTGCAAGTGTAGCTTGTGTTGTCTTGTCAACGATATACAGGAATTTTGCTAGCTGGGATAAGGAGGTGATTGTCCCCTTGTATAAGGCAATGGTCAGACCATACCTTGAGTACTGTATCCATCTCTGGAGGTCTCATTTTAGCAAAGATGTAGAACTGCTGGAATGAGTACAGAGAAGGGCAGTGAGATTGGTGAGTGGAACAAAAGATTGCTGTTACCAAGAAAGGCTTAAGTTCTGGAAATTGCAGCTTGTGGAGACTAGGCACTTGGGATGTGATCTAATTGAGATTTATAAAGTGTTGAATGGTTTGAGCAAGATCAATGCTGATGGGAATCTTCCTATTGCTCAGATTACTCACCTGAAGGGACATAAATTCAAATTGTGGAGAAATTTGCATTTACCCAGCAGGTGGTTGATAGTTGGAACAAACTTCCATGTTTTGTACAACTTAAATAAGTTCAAGGCAGAACTAGACATAGTTTTGGAGTGAATGGATGGGTGAAATGGGAAGGGTTTTTTTTTTTTTTTGGCTGATGCTGTAAAACTTCCTTTTTTGCATCATATGCCTCTACTAATGCTAATCTCATATTATGAAATCCTTCTCAATGAGTTGCCTTCCTTTTACTTCCAGATGTTGTAGTCTAATTTTTACATAGTTTGAGGCCTTCATAGACTAAAATATTAGTCTATGAAGCAAACCTTTTGGTGTCTCACATATTTTGTAAATAAGGTAGAACTGGGCTGTCAACCATTATACCTCTCAGTGCTTACCTGCTCACTGATGAGATGCCAAATAACTTTGAAACCGTGCTGTCTGAGTGCTGGCACGCAGTCACAGCTAAGTAACAGTCTAATGGGGAAGTGTTATACTTTTTTGAAATATAAAGAGGACAATTTGTCAAGGATTTCACAATATGAAATGTTAGAATAGTGATGCCAATGTACAAGCTTTGGTTTGTCTAAAAAATTCAACTATGTAGTAATGAAGCAAATGCACTAATGTTAGTTAGAGGCTGTCTGCTCTAAAATATTATTAATCATATTAAATTGTATAAGTTTAATGTAATATATGAAATTCAGTATAATTTAATATCTAATAGTTATGATTATTTAAATAAAAGTTGAAAGAAAAAAAAAAGTTTTAAATTTACTCTCTCTCTCTCTCTCTCTCTCTCTCTTCTTCTCCCCCAGCATACCAACCTATTTTTCTTTTATATTTTTTATTAATAAATGTTTATAGAACTTTTTAATAAAGAAGTGGGAAGAAAATAATGCAACACTGCATTATTTTCTCAGACTATTTATGGAGTGTGTGTTTATTGTTAAAGGTTCAAGAAAAACTAATTCTGGCTTCTGAAACAGCTAAGGATATTGATAGACTGAGAGATGGCTATCGACCAGCAGCAAGAAGGGGAGCTATTTTATTCTTTGTTCTGGCTGACATGGCTACAGTAAACAGCATGTATCAGTATTCTTTATCTTCATATCTTGGAGTGTTTATGCATTCACTTAGCAAAGCACTTCCTGATGGTGTTCTTGAACGACGACTCAACAATATCCTCAATAAATTAACTTCAAATGTGTATTGTTATGGGTGTACAGGTTAGTGCATTGCTGTTGAATTAAATAACTGCTTTGATTTGAAGCGAATTTGATAACATCTAAAAGATGCACAATATTTCATTTCATTTGTTTTAATAATTTTATTCAATCTTTAATATACCTTTATCAGTGTTCTTTATTGAGGTGCTGTCCTACTTAGGCCAGGGTGATTTGCTGATGTTGTTAAATGTATATTTATTTATGAAATTGTAATGGTAATTGTAACTGTATATTTTAATTTTATTAATTTTACATATAATTAATTTATAAAACTTTGTTATTCATTTTCTGAACTTAAATTGCAATATTGTAAAAATTTTAAAAAGGTAAATTTAATATGAAAAATAGTTAAGAATGAACCACTCTTATACCACATGTTTAAATTTACAAAATTAATTTGTGAATTTAAATTTAATTTGAAAAATTTGTTAAGAATATATGCTTAATTTGAAAATTGTTTAGAATATTAATTTAAATTTTCCTATGTTAACCCCTTATTTTAGACCTGTATGGTCTGATGATGGGTCTGGACAAGATCCTGAAATGTCACCTTTGTAATAAGTTTAGAAATAAGGTCAAAGCACTTAATTTGTAAACTAATTTTGCATTATTTGGTTGCTATATGAGTGCTATATGTGTGCTATATTAAGAATGTTAAGAATGAGATTGGTTAAGAAAGAGTGGTTCATTTAAAAAATTAATCCAGGGATAATATCACAATGTATGTCATTTCCAAATTTTAAAATAAATGAATGAATACCTAAATAAGAAATAATTTTTTATTCTGATTTTTATTTAAATAATTCCCTATTCTGATCTAAATGGCTTTAAATAAGCTCCCATCTTATGGGAGCTTATTTCACAGACGTTTATACCAGCCTGCTGACTGTTTTTTCTCTCTGAATGCCTGTGGGGGATTAGATGTCACTCTGTCTTCTAACTTCTCCCCCTAATGCTGGTGTATGCCAAGGTTTAGTTCTCTCTTATTTGTCTCACATAATAATGATGACTAGCACACCTAGCCATGGTTTAGCTGATCATAGCACGCTACATTCCAAATTTCAGTTTAAGAATCCATGCTCTAAAGAAACAACCTCAACGTCCCAAATATTTCCCACCAGTTCTTTAAATGCCAATCTACAGGTAATTCTCCAATGAGGAGGAGAAAAAAAAAAAAAAAAAAAAACAGTTCAGTAATTTTAAAACTCAGTTCTGTCTTACTTCTCACAAAAAAAAAAGAGTCCCCCAGAGTTCACTGGCTGGCCTTCAGCTTTCAACATTTCAACAGTAAATTTATCAGGTCCTGTTCTTTGCAATTTTTCAATGATTTTATGGCACTTTCTACTTCCTTCACCAAAATTTTTGGTACAGTACAGCTTTTGAATCTAGTGTTGGATCCAGTTTTTTCCTTTATCCTTATAAAGATTTGAATAAAATTCTTGCACTCATTTTAATATTTGTTGTTGGATTTTTGTTGTGCCAGTGTCAGGCTTCAAAGCAAACATTTGGCTCTTGTGTGTAACCATTTTTTGTTTTTCTTTCTTTAGCCCTTGATTTTCTTCTAGTGTTCTTCTGACAAGATCAACGTTGAACTCGCACGCACATTTCTTCTTTTATGAGCTTTCTTATGGTGTTGCAAATTTCTACATATTCTGCCTTGTTTCTTATGTTACCACTGCTTCATTTTCTCATCTCTTTTTCATCGTGGCAATTGTTTTGTTTGATATTTTGGTTGGTTTTTCTTGTTTTACAGTAGGTGCAAGGGCATAGTCAGTGTCTTCAATAGCTTCAGTGACTTTGTCATTATCAGATAAAATATCTGTGTCAGGACAGTCTTCCCAACACTTTCTTTTATATATTGGTGACTAACTCAGTCAGCATATTTTATTCTTTCTCTAAATAAACGAGTATTTTGCATCTACATTCACGCATGAGGAGTTATTCAGGAAGGAGAATGATGTAGGTAAAGTAAACATTAATAACTGAGAGGAAAGTGGAGGAGAGATTGTTGAGGATAAACATAAAAAAGGCACCTGGGGTGGATGGGATCTATCCAGTTATATTAAAGGAGGCAGCAAAGGAAGTATGCAAACCCCTAGCCATAATTATGAGAGCTTCTTTGGACTCAGGGGAGGTACCCATAGACTGGAGATGTGCAAATGTAACCCCAATTCACAAAGGAGGATCAAAGGCTGACACAAGTAATTATAGACCTGTTAGTTTAACTTCTGTTCCAGGTAAATTAATGGAGGCACTGGTTAAAGAAGCACTGCAGGATCATCTAGACAAGGATTCAGTTATAGCTCAGACGCAGCATGGTTTTGTTAAGGGCAGGTCTTGCCTGACCAATTTGATTGGATACTATGATGTAGTCACAAAAGAACTGGATGCAGGGAATAACTTTGATATTATATATTTGGATCTTAGAAAGGCTTTTGATACTGTTGCACATGGAAGACTGCTGCACAAATTGGAGCAGTGTGGCATTGGAGGCAAATTGCTGCTATGGATAAGGGGATGGTTGAGTGGCAGAAGACAGAGAGTGGTAATCAATGGACACTGCTCAACGTGGACTAATGTTATTAGTGGAGTTCCTCAAGGTTCAGTGTTGGGTCCATTGTTGTTTTCGGTGTTTATGAATGATATTGATGATGGGATATCAAGTTTAATGTCTAAGTTTGCAGATGATACAAAGGTTGGCAGGGTCGTTAAGGACACTACTGACGCTATGCTGCTGCAACAGGATCTGGAAAGGTTGAACAGATGGGCTGAGAGGTGGCAAATGAAGTTTAACATTGACAAATGTAAAGTACTACATATGGGTAACAGTAACCCCAGAGCAATGTATCAACTCTGCGGTACTACACTGACAGTGGTGGAGAATGAAAAGGACCTGGGGGTAATTGTGCAGGCAGATATGAAGTTCTCTGAGCAGTGCAGACGAGCTGCAAGAGTAGCTCATGGTGTCTTGTCAATGATATACAGGAATTTTTCTAGCAGGGATAAGGAGGTGATTATTCCCTTGTATAAGGCAATGGTTAGGCCACATCTTGAGTACTGTATACAGGTCTGTAGGCCTCATTTCAAGAAGGATGTAGAGCTGCTGGAACGGGTACAGAGAAGGGCAACAAGATTAGTAAATGGAACAAAGGGTTGCTCTTACGAAGAAAGGCTTAAGTTTTGCAAATTACAGAGTCTGGAGACTAGGCACCGGCGAGGTGATCTGATAGAGGTGTATAAGGCTTTGAATGGTTTGAGCATGCTCAATGCCAATGGGATTCTTCATCTTTCTCAGAATAATCACCTCAGAGGGCATAAATTCAAATTGAGGAAGGACGGATGTCGGATAGATGTGCGGAAATTTGCCTTTGGCCAGCGGGTGGTTGGTTGGTGGAACCGACTTCCATCACTTGTTGTTGAAGTTGATAGCCTAAACAAATTTAAAGCTCAACTGGACAGGTATTTCGAACGAACGGAGGGGTGAAATGGGAGAGGGTTTTTTTTTTTTTTTTTTTTTTTGGCTGATGCTGAATAAGCTTGCTTTCTTGCATCATATGCCTCTACTAATGCTAATGCTAATGCTAATGCTAATTGTAGTTTGTGATAAACTTTAAGCTGGTAAGAAGAGTAACACCATTTCAACAGGCACTTCTGAAGGTTTTACTTCTGAAATTTCTTCTAGCCATTCTTTTGTATATTATTCTTTGTCCATAGCCAGACTTTTTATTTTAAATATTTTTTACTCAAATTTGGCACTGATGTTATATTCTGAACTAACTAATAGAGATGTACCATTTTGGATGCCTTTTTAAGTTTGCATTTCTATCTTTGACCTGCATGAATTTCCTCAGTTAAGGATCTTAATGTCACCTTCATACATAACTAAGTGCTCCTTAATACACACAAGAAGGAAGAAGCAGCACAAAGAAGAGTACCTGGATAGAACTTGCCCTTGTAGTACACCAGCACAAATACATCTAGTGATCTACAATAAGATGAACACTTCTGTATAGTAACAGAAATTTTAAGGCCAGCTCATCTCACTGCATTCGATAGTGCTTTTCAAGTTGTCAGGTAAAGACTCAAATTCTTATATTATTGAATGCAGCTTCATTGTAATCACTTCATTGCCATTTCTTGGGATCAAATGATTGAAGAATTGAATTAGTATTAGCAAGCCATAGGCTTTTTACACACTAGTAAAAAAAATATAATAATAAAATAAAATAATAAATGACCAAATGGAAAAAAAAATAATAGTTATATATATATATATACACTGCTGTTCAAAGAAAGTGCATCACCTAGGAATTTCACATTTCTAACCCTTTTTTGAAATGGTGTGTTTGTTATTTGGTTTTTAGGAGCATTAGCAACTAAGGCCATATTTCTCTGGGAATATGCGGTGGTCATTTCCTGACCTTTCCGCATCCTCCGTATTTGATGGTCACAGGCTCGAACCCAGTCTAATCAAGAAGTGTGTGCTACGCACTGCTGCTTCTGCCCACCTGGCTAGGCTACGGAGGCACCAATGGTGTGTTACATTAATGACTAGCATCACAAATAGAAATATAAAAAAAAGATATTTATTAATAGATATGGCAAAGCTAAGTAATATTTGACAGGTGCTCTCAAAATATTCCAAAATAAGCATTTGCAAACTTTATACAACAGTTTTGGTAAACACAACAATTATGGCTGAAATGTTATCAGAAGTCCTCAATTTGCTTCAGTTCATCATTTTTAATGGAAAACAAAATGAAAAGTTCATCAGGTGCAAACTAATATTTAGTTGAACACCTCTGGCCCTGATGACAGCAGCACACCATCGAGGCATTGACAGGATCAATTTCTGAAGATAATCAACTGATAGTTCATGGTTTCCTGAATTATGGAATTATGGCTTCCTGAAGTTCACGAAGGGTCTTTGGTTTCTTTCTGGCAACTGCAGATTCCACACGATGCCAACAATTCTCTTTAGGATTCTGGTCCGGCCAGGCTGTTTCCTGGCCAGCTAAGAGTTGTAATGGACCATTCTTTCAACCATTTTTTCACCTGTAACAAATGTAAATACATTACTGTCGAACCTCTAATGCGAAATGAAGCTAAAGTAACTACAGAAGTGCTTATTTACACTTTTCGCCCGAAGACAAGGAGCAAAGTCGTCCTGAAAGTGGTGCCAGTTATTTGGCAGGTTGAAATGGTCTCTTAATGGTTGGCTGCAATTTTCCTTCCAATATAGCCAGGTATCCATTGGCATTTATGGAACCTTTTATAAACTGCAGGTGACCTACTCCATGATAAGAAATGCACCCCCATATCATTTGGCTGGTATTGAATTTCACTGTAAACACCATACAGTCTGGATGGTATTCTTCACCACGTCTGTGGCGAATCGTTTGTCCCCCATCAGAGCCATACAGGTTGGATTTCTTCTCATCCAAGAAAATAACTGACTTCCACTGCTCGGGGGTCCATTTGACATGCTCCTTACACCAAATTAATCTGGCCTTTTTCAATTTTTGTGTGAGGAGGGACTGCTTTCTAGGACGACAGGTTAAAAGTCCATTTTAGCATTAGCAGAGGCATATGATGCAAGAAAGCAAGCTTATACAGCATCAGCCAAAAAAAAAAAAAAAAAAAAAACTACTTCCATTTCACCCCTCCATTCGTTCGAAATACCTGTCCAGCTGAGCCTTAAATTTATTTAGGCTATCAACTTCCACAACAAGAGATGGAAGTCTGTTCCACCAACCAACTACCTGCTGGCTAAAGGCAAATTTCTGCATATCTATCCTACATCTGTCTTTCCTCAATCTGAATTTATGCCCTCTCAGGTGATTATTCTGAGAAAGAGGAAGAATCTCTTCATCATTGAGCATGCTCAAACCATTCAAGGCTTTATACACCTCTATCATATCACTTAGCTGGAGGCACCTCCGTAGCCAGGTGGGCAGGAGCAGCAGTGCATAGCACACGATTCTTGATTAGACCAGGGGTCGAGCCCGTGACCACCAAATACGGAGGATGCGGAAAGGTCAGGGAATGATCACCACATATCCCTGGAGCAATATGGCCTTGGTTGCTAATGCTCCTAAAAACTAAAATAACAACAACAACAACCTCACCGGTGCCTAGTCTCCAGACACTGTAATTTGCAAAACTTAAGCCTTTCTTCGTAAGAGCAACCCTTTGTTCCATTCACTAATCTTGTTGCCCTTCTCTGTACTCGTTCCAGCATCTCTACATCCTTCTTGAAATGAGGCCTCCAGACCTGTATACAGTACTCAAGGTTTGGCCTGACCATTGCCTTATACAAGGCAATAATCACCTCCTTATCCCTGCTGGGCGCCTCTGTACCCAGGTGGGCAGGAGCAGCAGCAGTGCGTAGCACACGCTTCTTCATTAGACCGGGGTTCAAGCCTGTGACCACCAAATACGGAGGATGCGGAAAGTCAGGGAATGACCACTGCTTATCCCCAGAGCAATATGGCCTTATTTGCTAATTCTCCTAAAAAACCAAATAATCCAATCCAATCCAATTATCCCTGCTACAAAAATTCATGTATATCATTGATAAGACACCATGAGCTACTCTTGCAGCCTGTCTGCACTACTCAGAGAACTTCATATCTGCCTGCACAAGTCCTTTTCATTTGCTACCACTATCAGTGTAGTACCACAGAGTTGATACGTTGCTCTGGGGTTGCTGTTTCCCATATGTAGTACTTTACATTTGTCAATGTTAAACTTCATTTGCCACCCCTCAGCCCATCTGCTCAACCTTTCCAGATCCTGTTGCAGCAGCAGCATAACGTCAGCAGTGTCCTTAACAACTCTGCCAACCTTTGTATCGTCTGCAAACTTGGACATTAAGCTTGATATACCATCATCAATATCATTTATAAATACAGAAAACAGTAATGCACCCAACACTGAACCCTGAGGGACTCCACTAATAACATTATTCCACAATGAGCAGTGTCCATTGATTATCACTCTATCTTCTCCCCCTCAACCATCCCTTTATCCATAGCAGCAATTTGCCTCCAATGCCACGCTGTTGCAATTTGTGCAGCAGTCTTCCATGTGCAACAGTATCAAAAGCCTTTCTAAGATACAAATATATAATATCAAAGTTATTCCCTGCATCCAGTTCCTTTGTGACCACATCATAGTATCCAATAAAATTGGTCAGGCAAGACTTTCCCTTAACAAAACCATGCTGTGTGTGCCAGCTATAACTGAAGGCTTGTCTAGATGATCCTGCAATGCTTCTCTGACCAGTGCCTCCATTAATTTTCCTGGAACAGAAGTTAAACTCACAGGTCTGTAATTACTTTTGTCAGCCTTTGATCCTCCTTTGTGAATTGGGGTCACATTTGCACATCTCCAGTCTATGGGTACCTCCCCTGAGTCCAAGGAAGCTCTCATAATTATGGCTAAGGGTTTGCTTAGTTCCTTTACTGCCTCCTTTAATATAACTGGATAGATCCCATTCACCCCAGGTGCCTTTTGTTTTGATTTTTGAAGAGGCGTCTTCTGACTGTTAGTGCACTTGCTACCACTCCTATATGTTCTTCCCATTCTCTGTTCACGAAGAAGCTTTACGGTTTTTAAGGCATAAGCGCTTCAAAATGGAGTCCTGTTTTGGTTTAGAGAATCGTTTGCATCCAGTTCCTTTTTTCCTATCAGCAGAACCAGTATTCTTGAGTTTGGAAAAAATGTACTCACTGTCAACTGATTACAAGACATTCTGTAAGCAATGTGACGAGAAGAACATCCTTCCTCACTTAAAGCAACAGTAGCACTCTTTCATCGTGGCGTCAACAGCACTTAACTCGCCATCCTGACACAAGGATGGCAAGTTAGGTGCAACACTTGCAGAGCATGCTTATATAGCTGAAAGTAACAGCTGATGCAATATTACATTACCTACACTTGTCAGTCTTATCTGGTGCAATCTGTAAGAAATATTGCATATATTTATGTTATTCAAATGACAATTACAATTTTAAGGGATGATGCACTTCCTTTCAACACCAGTGTATATATATATATATATAAATAACTTACAGATTATTGTTCCAGTTCTGGTAGAGGATTAAAAAACCATGTTGAATCATTTGCAAGCCTACAATTTGACATCATTGTTTTTAAGAAACACACAAATAACAAAAGAAAATTAGCATAGTTTTACTATAGCATGCCAATTTTATGCACTGAAGAATATATTTCTATTAATCTGTTTACACTTACTTTTACACTAATGTTTTTTGTGCATGTAAAGTGATAACATCTAATAAAAATATTTTAAAAGAACCATTTCTGGCAAATCTGTTACAGTCAAATTGATCACAGCCATTTGCATTTGCAAGGGCACATCATGGAAAAAAGCAAGCTTATATAGCATCAGCCAAAAAAAAAAAAAAACGACACACAGACCCTTCTCATTTCACCCATCCACTCGCTCGAAATGTTTGTCCAGTTCTGCCTTGAATCTGTTTAAGCTATCAACCAAATGGACAGAATATTAGCAAAACAACATCGTTTTAAGTTATATCTCATATTGTGAATACCTTCACAACGAGTTGCCATGATATTGCACTGCTTCGAATAAGTAACGCTTCACCTGAGGAGAAGACTAATGTTACTTATTCTCAGATGGATACCACCACCCAGACAGCACCGTTTCAGGACTATTTGTTTATGTGTGGGATAATAACTCAACTATCCAGTTGTCCCTATTAGACTTAGAAAAGCAAAAAGGTAGAGGGAAAGTAATAGTAGGAGTGGAAGAGAGAAAGAAACGGTGTAGAAGAATGAAAGGGACAGTAAGTCCTTCAACTCACACCACTCAAAAACTCAAACTCCTCGAATAGGAATGCTTCCCCAGTGGAGAAGGCTGTTGTTACCTCTTCTTGGAAACTCCGGACATCATCAGGCTCCCCGGGTGCCGTTTCACGGCTATTTGGCCCTTCTTCGGTTTAGGTACCCGAGTGATGCAATCATGGCAAAACAGTTATGAAGTATAACTCCACAATATGAGAGATGCCTGATGGTGTATGATGTAATTAGACTATAAAGCGTTTAGTGCGCAATCCTCAAGCTGTCTAGACTTTTCCATAGCTTGAGTTTTTTTTTTTTTTTTTGAGTTGGTAGTTGTTGGCGCATCGGCTTCTGTGGCCATATTGCACCTCCCAAGGTTTTTGCAGTACTTTGATCCAAGCCCGAGGCGGGAATCGAACCCGCGACCTTTGGGTTGCCGGGCAGGTACTTTACCCACTCGGCTAGCCCGGTCGGCTTCCATAGCTTGAGGCTTGCACCCTAAATGCTTTATAGTCTAAATACATCATACACCATCAGGCATCTATCATATTGTTGAGTTATACTTCATAACTGTTTTGCCATCATTGCATCACTTGGGTACCTACCCACCCACTGAAGAAGGCCCAAAAAGCCCTGAAACAGTGCCGTCTGGGTGGTGGTATCCATCTGAGAATAAATAACAAATAGTTTTCTCCTCAAGTGAAGCGTTACAAATTCGAAGTAGTGCAATATCATGGCAACTCGTTGTGAAGGTATTCACAATATGAGATATAACTTAAAACGATGCCGCTTTGCTAATATTCTGTTCATTCAGATTTGGCTATGTATTATTGATGCTTTCGCACTGTACTTATACATAGTCTAGACCAGGGGTGGGCACGCATGAGATCAATGAGAGCCACACCATAGTTACCTAGTTTTAAATACACAAATTCAAATTTAATTTAATTTAATTTATATGATTACATATTCTACACAAGTCTTAAGTGCCGTGTAAAATATACATATATAAGAAAATATAATTAAGAGAAAGAAAATATAAAATAATTATTTCAAAATTTTAATAATAAAAATTAAATATAATAAAAATGCATTAATAAAAAGTATAACGTTTAACGAAGACCTTTGGTCAAATCTTTGAAATTTGGCGTAAAATTTGTTAAAGCCATTTGCAGCGATTCAGTGAGATGATGATTGGTCAACTGTGAACGATATTTCGACTTCACGAACTTCATTGTGGAGTACAAAGATTCACAGAAATATGTTGCACCAAAAATTGAAATTAGACGGTAAGCAGCTTTCTTTAAATGTAGATATTTTGATTCTGACATGAGTTTCCAAAATTCAATTATAGAAGTAGATTTGTGCTGCATTTGCAGTGCCTGATCCTCTTTCATCTCTAATAACTCCAATTCCCCAGCCGCTTTTTCAACAAGTATTATTTCAGAAATTGGAAATCCATCTTCAATAATATCACAAATAAATGGGTTCACAAAATATCCAAATGTAGATTTCAAACATTTCAAATCTTCAAACCTATGTTTGAAATCTGCTTGCAATTCTTCCAATTTTTCTTTGTATCCTTCTAACTTTTCTTCTTTTATATTAATTATATTTGCTTTTACTCGTGGAAAATGATTAAATATTTTGTTCTTAAGATCGTAAACAAAAAGCCGAAGTTTAGCTTCAAAACTAAATACAGTTTGTGACAAATCAATAATAATTTTTTCCTTTACTTGTAAAGCCAAATTAAGTGTTTGCAAATGTACTGTAAAGTCTGTAAGGAACATTAAGTCAGAAAGCCAAGTTTCATTTTCTAATTCTGGGTATTTTTTTCATTTTTCTTTTGTAAATGTTATGATAGGATTTATGAGTTCCACAAAACGGCTCAAAACATTATAAGTTGACAGCCATCTTACAACACACCATAGGGATAAATCACTGGGCAATTTATCTGTTTCGTCATTCACCCGCAACTCTTCTAAAAAGTTCTTAAATTGATGATGTGTTTTGGCATTTGTTCTAATTAAATTCACAATCTGCAAAACAATCTTCCACACATTTTCATATTTAAAGTACTTCGCTATGAGATGCTCACGGTGAATTATGCAGTGAAGAGGTAAGAAACATGGAATTTTAGGATCGTTGTTTAAAAGACCAATGAGACCCTGGTTTTTCCTTATCATTGCAGGCGCTCCATCAGTCGCAACACTTACAAGTTTATCACGAGGCAATTCAAACCTGTTCATTACTTCATCAAGCGCATTTCTAACATCGATACCGCAAGTTGTTTCGATAAGAGCTACTAGGTCTAACATTTCTTCCTTCACATTTACGTCTACAGACACATAGTGGACAAAAACGGCCAATTGTGGAACATCCTGAATGTCTGTATAGACTCGTCGAGAGCTAAATTAAATGCTGTACAATTTTTAAAATCACACATCAAACTATTTTCAACATTTTTACTAATTGCACCAATACAACGCTCAGTTGTACGGTGTGACATAGAAACCTGTGTGATCAATTTATGCAGTTTTGTATTATCTGGATCCAAAACTTTAACCACTTCTTCCAAGTTTCTTTTAATTAATTCTCCTTCTCCATATGAACGTTTGGCACGAGCAATATTCCAAGTTATCAAAAAACTAGCTTCGTTTGCTCTGTCATCTTCACAACTAAAAGAAGACAAGAGTCCTTGTTGCTTATGGAGACCAGATTGCAAGGACTTAAGTTTCTCTGTTCGCAATTTTGAATTCAGTGGATATTGAGTTGAAAAGTAGCGATGACTTACTTCGTAATGTCGACGTAAATTGCTTACTTTGTAGTTTGCAATTGTAACTTTACAAATAAGACACGACTTTCCATTATTGTCAATAAAAGCAAAATTTTCTACCCATTCTTCTTGAAAGATTCTATTTTCTTGTTCGTGTTTTCGTTTTTTGATATTTTCTGAGGTCATGTTATCAAAAAATTTAAATAAATTTAATTCCAAAGTCTGAAATTGAAACTGTTATGGGAGGTTTGGTCGCATTTTCTACCCACTCCCGGTGTAGTGTTGCACAAGTCCGCTGATGGCGCCAGCAGTGTAAATGCACACAGATTTATTTATAATCAAAATAAAAATAGAAAAATATCTAGACATAAAAAAAAAAAATAAAATAAACACAACATAAAATCCGTATAATAAAATATTAGTTACTTAGTTAATTTAACAATATTCAGTGAAAAAAGTTCTGAATTAATAAAAAAAAAATGGACTTAAATTTTCAATGGGAGCCGCACTTAACTCAATGAAGAGCTGCATGCTGCTCTGAGAGCCACATTTGCCCACCGTTGGTCTAGACTTTTCCATAACTTGAGGCTTATGCCCTAAACGCTTTATAGTCTAAATACATCATACACCATCAGACATCTCTCATATTGTGGAGTTATACTTCATAACTGTTTTGCCATCATTGCATCACTCAGGTACTTACCCACCCACCGAAGAAGGGACAAATAGCCCTGAAACAGTGCCATCTGGGTGGTGGTATCTATCTGAGAATAAGTAACATTAGTCTTCTACTCAGGGGAAGCGTTACTTATTCGAAGTAGTGCAATGTCATGGCAATTCATTGTGAAGGTATTCACAATATGAGATATAACTTAAAATGATGCCAGTTTGCTTATATTCTGTTCAGTCAGATTTCGCTGTGTATTATTGATGCTTTCGCACTGTACTTATACATAGTCTAGACTTTTCCATAGCTTGAGGCTTATGCCCTAAACGCTTTATAGTCTAAATACATCATACACTATCAGGCATCTTTCATATTGTGGAGTTATACTTCATAACTGTTTTACCATCATTGCATCACTTGAGTACCTACGCACCCACCGAAGAAGGCCAAATAGCCTTGAAACGGCACCTACCCACCGAAGAAGGGCCAAATAGCCCTGAAACGGCACCGGGGGGGGGGGAGCCTGATGATGTCCGGAGTTTCCAAGAATAGGTAACAACAGCCTTCTCCACTTGGAAAGTGTTGCCTATTCGAGGTCAGTTTCATTCTTCTACACCATTTCTTTTCCTGTTCCACTCCTCCTATTACTTTCCCTCTACCTTTTTGCTTTTCTAAGTCTAATAGGGACAACTGGATAGTTGAGTTTTTATGATTAGTGGAGCATTATGATATGAGCATGAGTTACACTTCAGTGTAACTCATGCTCATATCAAATACTCCACCAATGCTAGTTCAGCCAGTTCTGTTATTGTGTTAATTTTCTCTATTTCCCTTTGCTGAAATTTGACAAAATGCTCCAAAGGGAAATAGAGGAGATAAAGATTCGTATAAATCATTTGAATATTGATTCTATACACAAGATGCATTTTGCATGATTTCTTCGTCTGTAATGTTCAGTAATATTTTCAGTGTTAAAAATGAAAATAAGTCACAATAGTTTTCAAACCCTTGAATCTGTGTTTTAATT
This sequence comes from Mastigoproctus giganteus, assembly GCF_048544385.1. Lineage (NCBI taxonomy): Eukaryota > Metazoa > Arthropoda > Arachnida > Uropygi > Thelyphonidae > Mastigoproctus > Mastigoproctus giganteus. The sequence continues at coordinate 2,034,890 of NC_143576.1, read as the reverse complement.
GACTGGTTACAATGTCAATTATTCTATAAAATGCATTAACTTGGAAACAATCTTGTAAGTTTTGAAATCAGTGATCTACAATTTTTTTTATTATTTGTAAATTTTTTTTTATTATTTATTTTCTTTCATTTTTAAAATCAGTTTGAGTACTTCATTTTTTTGCAACATTAGTTGCTTCCTTCAAAATAATTTTGAATTAATTCCTGTTTTACTGCAACAAAAGACATTTCTAAATGTGCTTAGAAATTTTAGATATTGCTGCCTGAGCAACATCTAAATCTTTTCTTTGAAGAAATTTAGATGCCAAATTGATATTTGGAAGAACCATTATTACAATAACAACAAATTCAAAATTTTCCATATTTTTTTTATTCTGATTGCCTCGGTTTTTTCATCTTTTTTTTTGTATCCAAAATGATTTTGTTTAAAACTTTCAGAATATCTGTATTCATTGCCATTAATGACGAAAAGATGATGAGCCCACCATGTAAAGTTTAGCCTTTTTAAAGTAACATCTGATTTACCACGATATGAAGATAACAAGTCCCAATGCCATGTCCAAAAAACACATAGATTCAAATTATTTTGATACATCGGGGATACAGATAATGCTCATCTGATGTTTTTTGAAATGTCCTGAGTTGTATCTAATATGAGAGAAAAGAAAGGAGTCTTTTATTTCTATTATTAATTGTTTTTTTAAATTCAAATTCAAACATTCTATCAACTCATTTTGTATTTTAGGACGTATATTTTGTAGTGCCAAATGGCAAATTTAACACTTGTCTCATAGTATGATCATAGGGGCTTAGAGGGGAACAGGTATCCTGTGTGTTATCAGACACTCAGCCTAAAACACTAATGGATCCAATATTGCTCTATTACAGAAGATTTAGGAGAAGTCCGGTTGGCCTGCCTCCCTAAAATCCACTCATGCACACCTTCTCGATGGAAAGCCCTGTTACGTCACTTAGGTGGCAACGAACGTGTTGAGTGGTTCTCTTCAAGACGCCTGGTCAGCGTGAAGAGAAAAAGACCAAACCCTCCAGCATATGACAGCACAACAAAACAACTAAGCAGTGGAATAATGCAATCATAGTTTTGCTGCATAAGAAAGAAGATAAATCAGAAATTGGAAATTATAGACCATTTAGCTTGTTATCCCACATCTACAAGTTGTTCACAAGGGTCATTACTAACAGATTAGAAAGAATACTTGATGAGAATCAACCGAAAGAGCAAGCTGGCTTTAGGACAGGATTCTCAACTATGGATCACCTTCACATAATAGCACAGCTAATGGAGAAAGCAAATGAATATAAAACACCATTATGCCTGGCATTTGTGGATTATGAAAAGGCATTTGACTCCATACAGCATAAGGCAATGTTTCGGGCACTGGAAAGACAAGGCATAGATACCCCATATATTATGATTTCGAAGAAAATATATGAGTGCTACCTCCTTTATTAGACTAGACAAAGACAGTAGGAAATTTAAAATCGAGAAAGGAGTTCGACAAGGAGACACAATATCTTCGAAGCTGTTTACTGCTGCCCTTGAGGAAGCTTTCAGAAGATTAGACTGGTTGCAGAAAGGAGTCAATGTGAACGGAGAGTACCTAAACCATTTACGATTTGCAGATGACATTGTGGTCATAAGCCAGGATCCCAAAGAATTAGAGGAAAATCATAATCAGTTATGCACAGTTAGTAAGGATTTTGGACTAAAGATGAATATGGCTAAAACAAAAGTAATGATGAACAAGTATGTCACGGAAAGGGAAATAATGATTGAAGGAGCAGTAATTGAAAAGATAGAGTCATATACTTATCTAAGGCAAGTTATTAGCTGTAATAATGATAAACGGCTAGAAGTCAAGAGAAGAATAAATTTTGGATGGATAGCATTCAGGAAATATAGTCACATACTGAAGAGCAATATCCCAGTTTGTCTGAAACGTAAAATAATGAACCAATGTATACTCCCCACCATGACTTATGGAAGTGAAACTTGGGCACTCACCAAAAGAATGGAAGAGAAGCTGAGAACTACACAGCGAAGAATGGAACGAATTATATTGGGAATCAGACTGTTAGATAAGAAGAGAAACACATGGATTAGGCAGCAAACTCAAGTAAAGGACATTCTTATCAAAACTAAAGAACTAAAATGATCTTTGGCAGGACACATAGCTCGAAGATATGATAACAGATGGACTAAGAAAATAACAAAATGGTATCCAAGAGGAGCTGGAAGAAAACCTGGAAGACAAAGGCGGAGATGGATAGATGAAATTCATGAGTTTGTGGGTAGTAAATGGATGGCCATTTACTACTGGCCATCTCCAGCAACTTTCCAGTTCCTTCTGGAACTGGAAAGTTGCTGGAGAGGCCTTCAGCCTTCATCCTGCAGTGGATTGGAAATGGCTGATGATGATGATGATCATCATCATCATATTCAGCTAAAAATTTTACATCAGACAAAAAGCCTCTATTGTATGTATCTTTCAAACTCTCGATAACCTCAAAATGCAATTGAATTTTTTGATAATTTTAGTTATTTTGATAAGCTGCTCCAAAGCTTTACTCTAAAAGTTACATTCTTGTCATAAATTCTCTTCTACATTTTTATCCAAACATTAGCTTGCCATCCATAATTCCTTGAAATAACAAGCCTCTGTATGCGACCAACTTGCCTCGTGGTCTTTAATTTTATTGGATCAGTTTTGCCAATCCTTTATTCATCCAGAATTCTTACTTGATGAGAACACCCAACAGATTTCACAATACACTGCATCCAATTTTGAGGAATAACATGGCCAAAATCTGTTCATTTTAAAACCCTGTTTGTTTATTGTTTTGTAATTCCTTTCTGAAAATGACCTGTTGTTATGATTTTTCAGGAACAGGTTGTTAGGTCTACAAGGTTCATGATGTAAGCTATATCTCTTCATATCCATTATTATTATGTCTGGATAATTAGTGATGCCACTTGGATATTGTTCACTAACTAAATTTTCTAATAGTTCCAGTTCATTGGTGTTCATTTTGTTTTTTACATCTATATCTGTAATTTATGCTGGAAAAGATGCTGATGATGTAGATACTGAACCCAGTGTTAATACTGTTGTTGCTGTTATTTCTGTTGTTTCCATTAGTGTAGTAATAAAAGAGCTGATTTGCTCCTGGGGAAGAAAGAAGACAACTTCTGAATTTTCTTTAATTCTTTTTCTGGTGCTTCTGCGGACTCTCTTTTCCTCTTCTTTTAGCATAGCTGCTTGGTGTGCTTGTATTCTTTGTTTTTTTTTCCATTCTAAAAAGAAATCATTTCATAGACAAATTAGTAAAAATTTTCTTACATCTTTTGTTTTCAACTTACTTGTTATAGAATTATGAACTTTATAAAATAACTACCCTTTATAGACTATAAAGCTTCTTATATTTAGCCTGTCGAACAGGTGAACATGAGAACAATAAGAAAATTTAAATTTCGTGGCAGACACTCGTCAACAGCATGGGACACTACTATTTGGAGTGAATGACATACACACTTGATAATAAGCAGATAGGAAATATCAGCCTTTAATTTCTTATACACCATTGTTAATACCAACCATTACAGATGCATTATCAGTAAAAGTGCAAAAAGTCTGTGCAACTCTAATCCATTATTTCTTAGTAATGTTTTCAAAGTTTCACATATTTCTTCTGCATTCATTGAGTTCAATTATGTCAAAAAAAGTTACCGCAAATCTATTCTTGAAATTCAAATAGTACCGTATTACAATTCCCAAAGCTAATGCTAATGTCATTGCTTTCATCGATAATTAAACTGAAGTTTGTTTCCTAAATCAGATTTTAAATCATCTGCGAAATGTAGTGCTATAGCATTGCATATTATTGAAATACATTTTGTTTGTACAGTCTGAAGTCCTTATGTTCCCTGCTGTCTGAAAAAGGAAACACAGCTATGAAAAATGCTATGCTACTTTCTGCCTTCCCCCTCTGAATCACCAGTATTCTTCAATGGCAATACTCTCTGACACTGAGAACTAAAGGACTCTTCAGCTTTCTTGTGCTTCTTTTGTAATACTATGCCTTACAATATCACTTAATTTGGCTGTCAGCATCCATTTACAATATTTACAAAAACATTTTAAATAATTGCCTTCTAATTTGCAGAGCCAGTTCTTGTATTTAGCATGTTTGAGCCATTGATCACAAAAGTGTTGAATATATTATTTGTTGCTTTTCACAAAGGGATAAAATTTCACACTATAGTTTAATATTCACAAGTGAAAAAAAAAAGTTACCTACTCAAAGTAATTGAATCATTACAAACATAAAAGGACAAGTTTTCATCAACACTCTGTTAAATCTATTCAGAACAGCAGTTTGCATGTGGAAACGAATTAAGTTATGCATTTATGTTTTGGGCAGGTAATTTGAAAAGTGAAACCAGCATAAAGTGACCTTTTATATTAGGAAAATTAGACTACAGAAAGTCGAATTTCAAAGAAAAGAAGTTGAAGAGTTCTGAGTGATTGGTGGAAATTCATATTATAATATCCTTTTCTGATCTGTAAATGATCCAGCAACAAATTTTCAATAAAAAATGTTTACTGACACCAGAGTAATAAAACTACAAATTGTTTTGTCAAATTGTAAAAAAATGCATATAGTAAAAAAAAAAAAAAAATCTGCAGCAAATAAGTAACATATATTACTGTCAAAACTGGACGTTTGACAATCACTGACATCATGGATTATTCATAATTTGTGAATGATCCATCATGTAAACTAATGAAAACTGGAATAATAAATGTACATACATCTTCAGCATTTCTATCACAAGTTAGAAAAGAATGGTTGTAATGTTAATAATGGTTGACATAGCAATTTTCTTGCTCTGAGAAACTTGAAAATGTAGAATAATAGTGCATGTGCTTGATAACAGCTGCAGAACTTTCTTTCTCTGCCAATAAAGCAAATGAAAATCTCTGCGATTGGCTGAATTTTTTTGTTTCATTTCCCACTCTTATTTCCCAAGTTACTCCTTCAAGTAACTTTGCAATATTTTTTTTTTTTTGGATTAGTAAAATGAATGAAGATGGAATTCTTACTGTTCTAAACAATTCCAAAACTAGGGGTCATTAATTCAAATTACAAAGCTTGAGGTTTAAATTAGATTGTAGGAAGTTTTGTTTTAGCTAGCAAGTCATTAATAGCTGGCATAAGTTGCCCTTGCAGGTTGGTAAGGGTGACAGTTTGAATAAATTCAAAGGTCTACTGGATATTTACCTGTGTGAGGAGGGAAGTATATAATTTGTGTTTTCTTATACACTTGATTGAGTGGTTTTTTTTTTTTTTTTTTCGCCAATGAAGCAAAAGCCTGTATCTTCCTTGCACTATATGGTGAATATTATTACTATTTTCCCATCACTAGCGAAAACAGAAGAGTTACATATAAAATGTATTATCATGCCCAGGGAAAAAGTTTGGGTCTCATTGGCTGTATAGAAACATGCCATGAAATGGCAGAGTAAAGCGTCTACTTCAGTCACTCCAAAGCATGCAGTTTGTTAAATTTATGGTTGAGGTTCATTTGCCATTTTCACAACAACATTCTACCCTTGTCTACTGCAATGTTGTGAAAATGGCAAATGAACCCAACCATAAATTTAGCAAACTGCATGCTTTGGAGTGACTGAAGTAGACGCTTTACTCTGCCATTGGTCATTGTTTAATCTGCTCTTTGAACACCATGGGATAAATGCTAATTACAGGAAGGGTTCCCTCCAATGCATTGGTCAGTTTCAGAATGTCATCAACATGAGGATCAAAGCATCTGCAATTTAGATGTGTCTCTGGTTAGCAAAGTAATACTTCATTCCTGGTCCTTGTAGTTTTTCATTTCAGATAAACTAAAACAAAAAAAAAAAAAAAAAAGCCAAATTTAGTGCAAAAGGTGCTAAAATGACAACACTGGCCATAGCTAGACTATTATATGACAAATATGTCTTGTAAAATAAAACATATTGCCCTCTGACAACAATCAGCATATGCACACACACACACACAAAAAAATGTAAAATAATTTCATCAAAAATACAATAAAATCAGACTGTGCTTTGATATATTCGACACTTGTTTCGCTGTATATTTATATTTGACACTGGTTTTGCTGAATATTTCACTATTATCTTTTATTTACTAATATTTCTATAAGCACGGCATCAGTCTAAACCAGTGGTTCTCAATCAGTGTGCCACGAGCCCTTTCAAGTGTGCTGCAAGATTAGGAAAAATTCCATTGAGTTCGATGGCAATCAGTATTTCAGTGTGCCTTTAATATTCATCTTTTAACTTAAAGCGTGACTTGAGTCACAAAAGATTGGGAACCACTGGTTTAAACAATACTTGAGCATCCAGTCGCTGGATGCTCAAGTATTGTTTTTTTTTAAATTAAATGTGTTACATTTAATTTTAAAAAAATTGCTACTTTATTAATAAAATTCATTCATTGGCTTAAATGAATCTTCCTTCCAAATTTCATGGGCCCCTTTCTAGCTCTACCCCAATGTAGCTTCATTGGCATAGTTACACCATTTTTTTTTTTTTTTTTTTTTTTTGCCTCAATATTGTTAGTCTCTTTTTGTAAATAATTATACATTTATAAATGAAATAATATTTAGACATTAAATTAAAATATTGTTTTCACACAGGAATATTTGAGAGACATAAGCTTTTGTTCTCTTTCCAAATAACTGTCCGTTTGGCGCAGAATGAAGGTACACTGAACCAAGATGAGCTTGGTTTTTTTATCAGAGGAAGTCTGGCATTAGAGGCTTCTCCAAAGCCATGCCCTCATCCTTGGCTACCCCAAAAAAGCTGGGATGATATTTTATGTCTATCTAAGGATTTTCATCAACAGTTTAGTACCCTTGCTGATGATATTCAAAAAAATGGATCTGATTGGAAGAAAGTAAGCATATGTTACTTTTATTTTACATTTAAACATGATTTGATTATAGAACACATAAATGTTGTTACAGTTGCATTCATTATAAATTCAACTAAATTTAGAGCCTATAAAACTCTTCTTTGTTGAAAAAAAATGATCAGAATTCATTGATCTCATATTGTGAAGCAAGTGGTGAATGCTGTGTTATGAGATGTAGGAATAGCAAAATCAGTCTCCACATGGGCTATGTGCCAGACATTAGCTCATATAGTATGGCAGTCAACAGCCATCACAGGTATCGAAGCTCACTGCATGACGCAAGAAATTGTGCCTTGCACGACGAGCATGTCAGCACCAGCACCAGCACTGGACCACCAACATGTAGAAATCTGTGGCCTGTGATGAATCCCATTTCCAAATCTGTCACGCTGGTGGGCATATTCACAACACTAAGCCATGGCACCAGGATGCCCTTTGGTGTTTGGCAGGCTGGAGGTGGTGTTATGGTTTTCAGACTGTTTTCATGGCACATCCTAGGTCCTGTGATCACTGTTAATCAAGAAGTCAGTCAGTGGGATTGTCTACCTTTTTATCATCACCAACAAAGTACATCCCTTCATTTTGACAGTTTATACAGACTGAGCTATGTCATGGGACCCAGTAGATTGCTACTGGTTTCAAGAATATGACAGTGAATTCTCTGTCCTCCCATGGCTGCCCAAGTCACCTGATCTCTACCCAATTGAGCATGTTTGGAACCTACTGGAAAAATACACTCGATGTTGCGATCATCCATCTGAACAGTGTGTGGACATTATTGCACACATGGTACAATGAATCGTTGCATGGGTACTACTACCACAGGACACTCTGTAACATCTTGTGCAATCCATACCAAAAGTGCACAGACTATATTATTGGCAAAATGTGGCCCTACAAGTATTAGGTAAGTGTTGCTAATGCAAAGCCAAAAAAATAATAATAATTAAGCAACTCAGTGTAATATATAAATATACACAGAGTTGTTTAATTAAGTTTTTTTTTTTTTTTTTTAATAGGCATTTATTTTTGGTTATAGCTCAGATCAAACCTTTTTCTTGCAGTATCATTAACCAGCCTATTTCTTATGCGGGTACCAATTATCTACTATTGGCTTCCACTCTATTCTTTAACACTCATAGCATTACACAATTTTTTTTAACATATATTTTCTGTATTATATATTAAATGCATATTTTCTTTTGTATATATTTTTTAATATATATTTTGCATATTTTCTTATATCACAGTCCGACATGATACATAATTGCTGGTTCGATAGAATTAATAAGTTGTGTTACTATATTTAACATTATTCTGCTTCTACATACCTTTACCTCATATCCTGAACTAGTTTGTTGAAATTTTGTTTTAATTATGTATATATAAAATCATTTATTTCCATCCAATAAAGTAAGGGCAATACCCTGGTACAGCCAATCTACAAGAGGTTTACATAAATTAAATGACAACATCATGAATTAAGTAAGCATGGCTTTCTTAATAAAGGAATAAAACAAAATGAAAGTGCAACAAACTCAATGAAAGTGGGATAACAAGTCTGCAAAAGTTAAAAGTTTGATATGAGTGAATCTAAAATACTTTTTCTGCAAACTTGTTGTGAATCCAGATCTCAGGATCAAAGCAGGTGGCTAGCTTGACAGAGTTATCAATGAATGAAAAATCAGATTTGTTTATTCTGAAGAACAGAATAAACAGCTCTGATAGACAAAATAGGAAGATAAGAGGGGTTATGCTGTTAGTTAAGAAACACATAAAATGTAAGAAAGTGCATCCAGTTGACATAAATGGATGCAACTTTGTGTCAGTTTGGGGTGACATAAGCACTGGGAAAGCAAAATTGAGAAGAGTGTGTTATAGGCCAAATGACTGATCAGTACAACTGTGCAAAGTTGTACTCATCAGTCAAACAACTGTGCAGAGAAATAGAGTGGGGCAGTAAATCAGAATGTCTTATAATTTTAACTTCCCAAATATCGACTAGAACTTGTAAGTTAGTCACTCGTACTAGAAATGCTTCTGTGGATTTGTTGGATGATTTTTTTCTACAGCAGCATGTTCGAGAGGCAACTAGAGGAAGTAATACTCTTGATCTGATTATCAGCAGTGATTATTCATGCATTAAAAATATGCAGAAAAAGGAACCGCTAGGTGGTAATGTTCACAGTGTGCTGATGTAGGATTTACTCATAGGGGATAACTACTATCAGGGGTAAAGAAAAGGATTTTTCCTTTCGTAAAGGTGACTACAGTGGTCTCAAACAGTTTATAAATTCTGTACAGTGAGACTGCTTTTTCTAACAGCAAATTCTAATTGGCAAAAATTTCAGGAGGTAATCTTGGAAGCTACTAGACTTTTTTGTTCCACTAAGAAATATTGTTCAAGGTTTAGACTTAAATGGGTGTCAGAAAGGCTCAAGAGCTAATGAGACTCATGGCAGAGAAGAAAAATGAATTGGATGGAGATAAACTATCAGGTGACACAGAAACCTATGGTAGATATAAGCTGGTCTGTAATCAAGTCACAAAGGAGGTTACGAGAAAGGTGAAGACAGATTACAAGAAATCCTTGACAAAAGATGCAAAGAAAAGCAGCAAAGAATTCTTTACTTATATAAACTCTAGAAGGAAGGGGATGAATCAGATTGGTCCGCTTGATATCGATGGTTTGACTGTTGATGATCCTGTTCAGGTAGCTGATGAACTGAATGAGTATTTCACATCTATATTCACACAAGGAGATATTCAAGGAAGGAAATGCCAGAGGTGAATTAAACTCTGGCAGTGAGCTAGATGATTTTGTAATAACTGAGAGCAAAGTGGAGGAGAAATTGTTGATGTTAAACATAAGAAAAGCACCTGGGGGGATGGGATCTATTCAGTTATATTAAGAGAGGCAGCAAAGGAAGTGACCAAACCCTTAGCCATAATTATGAGAACTTAATTGGACTCAAGAGAAGACCACGTGGCCTGGAGATGTGTAAATATGTCCCCAATTCACAAAAGAGAATCAAAGGGTGATATAAGTAAATATAGACCTGTTAGTTTAACCTGTTCTGGGGAAATGAATGGAGTCTGTGGTTAAAGAAGTAAATGCAGGGACCATCTAGAAAAGACTGCAGTTATAGTTCAGACACAGCATGGGTTTTTTAAGGAAAAGTCTTGACTGACCAGTTTGATTAGATACGATGATGTGGTTACAAAGGATGCAAAAAATAATTTTGATATTGTTATACTTGGATATTATGAAAGCTTTTGATACTGTTGCACATGGAAGTTTACCGTACAAATTGGAGAAGTATAGCATTATGGTTAAATTTCTGCTATAGATAAAGGGATGGTTGAGTGGGAGAAGACAGAGAGTGGTAATCAGTGGACACTGCTCTTCATGGCCTAATGTTATTAGTGGAGTCCCCCAGGATTTGGTGTTGGGCACATCTTTGTTTTCTGTATTTATTAATGATATTGATGAAGGTATATTACGTTTAATGTCTAAATGATACGAAAGTTGGCCAGGGTTGTTAATGACAGTATGCTACTGTAATAGGATCTAGAAAAATTGAGCAGATGGGCTGAGAGGTGGCAACTGAAGTTTAACATACACAAATGTACTGCATATGTGTATGAATAACCCGAAGGTAGCATACGGGTATCAATAACCCAAAAGTAACATATCAACTGTGTGGTACTACAATCAGGATTGTGGAGAATGAAAATGACCTGGGGGTAATTGTGCAGGATTATCCCCTTGTATAAGGTAATGGTCAGGCTACATTTTAAGTACTGTATACAGGTCTGGAGACCTCATTTTAGGAAGGATATAAAGTTTCTGGAACAGGTACAGAGAGAAGGGTAACAAGATCTGTGAATGGAACAAACGGTTGCTCTTACGAAGAAAGGCTAAAGTTCTGCACCTTGTAGTGTCTGGAGATTAGGCACCTATGAGGGCATTTGATTGAGGTGTATAAGGCATTGAACGGTTTGAGCAAGCTCTATGCTAATGGGATTCTTCATCTTGCCCAGATTAATTGCCGGAGGGGACATACATTCAAATTCAGGAAAGACATTTGTAGAATAGATGTGCAGAAATTTGCCTTTAGCCAGCTTGCGGTTGATTGCTGGAACATACTGCCATCTGTCATTTTGATAGTTGACAGCTTAAATAAATTCAAGGCAGAACTGGACAAACATTTGGAGTGAATGGAGGGTGAAATGGGAAGGGGTTTTTTTTTTTTTCTTTTGGCTGACGCTGTATAAGCTTGCTTTCTTGCATCATATACTAATGCTAATGAACCAAAACATTAAAACCACCTTTGTCTCCACAAGTGGATGCATTCAACAGCAACTAGGAATGATGTCACCCACTAGTAAAGCATATATAGCGATGACATAGTAGTGCCTGTCAATGTGAAGGCCATACATTTGGGAAAAGTAAGGACATAATGTTTGCATGGGAAATGATCTGTAGTGTTAGAAAGGCATGGGAGACTAGCATCTTTGCAATTGCAGGCATTGTCAGCTGTTTGAGAGCCATCATGGTGGCCGACCGGGCTAGCCGAGTGGGTAAAGTACCTGCCCGGCAACCCAAAGGTCGCGGGTTCGATTCCCGCCTCGGGCTTGGATCAAAGTACTGCAAAAACCTTGGGAGGTGCAATATGGCCCCAGAAGCCGATGCGCCAACAACTACCAAATCAAAAAAAAAAAAAAAAAAAAAAAAACCATCATGGTGAAGATGCAGTTGGAATGGTCCAAAGAGACACACAACCACCCAACGTGCAAGGATAGGAAGGCCACTGGTTGACAGTTGAGGTGAATGGCAATTGGCACATGCTGTCTAAGACAACAGACTGCTCACAATCCCTCAATTAACAGCATATTACAACCAGAGTGCACAGAGTAATGTTTCCCAGCACACCATTTGGCAGAATCTCTTGTGGATAGGCTTATGGACAGAGATGTAGCAACCGTATAGCAAAAGTAGGCAAAGATTAGGGGTCCTAGTGAATTAGAGGTGCTACTTCACCAGGGCTCATAAACAGATGCAAGTAGGGGCCACCCCTACTACGTTAGGGCCTATAGACAGATGCAACATGTATTGAAAATATTTTTCTTACTGAGCTCTTCAGCAATGTGATGCATCAAGAATAAGAAAGGAATTCTTCTTATATCTTATCGCCAAAACATAACAAACCCATTCGGTGGCAGTCTTTATTTTTCTTTTACAAATGCAACTTTGTATAGTGATCAGATACCCATTCGATTACTGTTTGTGTATGTGTCATATCACACGGTGTTCGGGATTCCCCAACTTGACAGAAGGGATAGGCCCCGCATATATGAATATGTCAGGAAGCATTCAATGGCTCCTAATGGGAGACTATGGGAGGGATTCAATGCTTCCTGTGGTCTTCTGTCAGAAAGATTTTGACGAATCTCGATGCTAAGAAAGCTCCATGTCCTGATGGTATTACTCCACTTGTTCTCAAAACCTGTGCTCCTGAACTTACTGATGTTCTTTGCTGCCTTTTTTCACTTTCCTATTCCAAAGGTGTTTTTCCTTCTGCTTGGAAATTTGCTCATATCCAACCAGTTCCTAAAAAGGGTAATAAATCCCTCCCATCCAATTACTTCTACTCTTTTCTAAAGTAATGGAGAAATCAATTAACTGCCAACTCTTAAACTAACAAGAAACCTTCCGTCTGATCAACGATCGCCAGTATGGATTCTGTCAGTGTCGATCCACTGGTGATGTTCTGGCTTATGTTAATCATTTATGGAAAATTCAATGGAAAAGTTCGGTGAAACACAAGCAGTTGCTCTTGCCATCTCAAAGGCTTTCTATCGTGTTTGGCATAAAGGTCTTCTAAACAAGCTTCCATCTTATGGTTTGCCAACTGTTTTTTGTAATTGGTTATCCAGTTTTCTCTCTCTGACCACTCACTGAGGGTGATGGTAGATGGCTCTCTGCCTTCTAACTTCTCCGCTAATGCCAGTGTCCCCCAAGGTTCAGTTCTTTCCCCCACTCTTTTCCTCTTGTATATTAATGACCTTCTTCCATTGACTGGAAATCCTATCCATAGTTTTGCTGATGATAGCACATTGCATTCCACTTTGAGAAACCTCGCCCTGCTCAATCAGCTTCAATTTCTCGAAAATCTGCTACCAATTCATTAAATCCCAATCTCCAGGTAATTCTATAGTGGGGCAAAGACAACTTAATTGATTTCAATCCTTTTAAAACTCAGTCTTGTTTTATATCTCGCAAAAAGGATTCTTCTGCTACTATGCTTATGTTTGGTGACACTCCAATTTCTAGGCAAAATGATATACAGTAAGACCCCCATATCCACGGGGGATAGGTTCCAAGACCTACCGTAGATGGCTGAAACCGCGGATATAAGCGAACACCTTCTGACCCCATGTATAACGTGATTTTTTTGTACATACATACGTATAATAAAGTTTAATTGATAAATTAAATACACAGTAAGACATTACTAACATTAAATACAGTAATGATAAGGTACAGCAGACTCTCGATTTATTTACTGGGATTGTATTACCCGGGACACTTCAAGACCAAATGTTTAGTTTGATTTAGTGTGTCATATTGATTGTTGTGTGTCGCCACACCGCAAAAGGACAAATTTTGTTTTGTTATTTATGTCAGGGATGTTGGAATTTTTTTTTTTTTATAGTAACTATATATATATATATTTTTTTTTTGTTTGTTTGTTTATAAATCGCGAAAATGATGGGCAAACACAAGAGTTGTGCTTTCAAATTAAACAAAAACTTCAAATTATTCAAAATTTTGATAACTGTGCATTCGTTAAATCTCTAAAGAACCATTATAATGTTGGTGATCAACCCATACATGACATTGTAAAAAATAAAGGGAAGCTATTCGATTTAAAATTGACATCATGAAAAATAATGGGAAGCATCGTATTGGACATGCAAGTAGTATGTGTTCGGTTTTTCGGTTTTTTCTGTGGTTAACTGCAGGTAACTGAATCAGTGGATATGGGGGCACACCTATATCTCTTTTGGGGTTACCCTAACTTCTAATCTCTCTCTTGGCACAACCACATTACAAATATTGCTTCCTCTGCATCTAACAATCTTGGTTTTCTCTTTCGCTCTCGGTGTTACTTTTCTTCGAAACAGCTGTACACTCTGTACAAATCACAAATCCACCCTACCATGGAATATTATTCCCACATCTGAGGCAATTCCCCCAAAACCTCTCTCAGGCTTCTAGATTCCATTCAGAAGAGGGCAGTTAGGTTAATTTGGGGGCAGTTCCCTAAAAACCTCTCTCAGACTTCTATATTCCATTCAGAAGAGGGCAGTTAAGTTAATTAATGACTCATCTCTAACAGAGTTTCTCCACTCTCTGTCTCATAGATGTACTGTTTCTGCTGTATGCCTTTTCTTCAGATACTTCCATGGACACTGTTCTTCTGAACTGGCTTCTATAATTCCCGTTCTCTCTCTCTTTCAAAACAATCCGAATACATGCCGCCACCAGCCAACATCCATTTACTGTCCAACTTCCAACTCAGTACCAACTTTTCATCTTCCTCATTTATTCGTTCAACTGCCATTTTCTGGAACAACTTTCGTTCATATGTATTTCCTGAAAATTACAGTCTGCAGAAGTTCAAGCGTAATGTCAACAAATATCTTCTTTCATCTTCTCAACCTGCAACCCGCATGGCACTAAGTACTATAGGTTCTAATACCCCTCATGTTTGGGATTTTCATTAAAAAAATATATATATATATATATATTAAAATTTATTTTAATAAAAATAAGGAGCCCAAAATGATTTCTTGCCTAAGAGCCCAAAAACGTTAGCTATGCCACTACCTATGAAATAGGCTACCTGTTCTTGTGCCCACACTGACTGACTGTCATTGACACCTCCACCTGCAGTGGGCACACGAGCACCATACCTGGACATTTGATGACTGGAAAAGCATTGCCATGTCTGATGAATCAAGGTTCCAACTCTATGAAGTAGTGATCCAATGTATTCAATGGTGAACAGCTTCAACCAGACTGCACAATTAGACAAAAAACAGGCCAGTGGCAATGGTATGGGGGATGTTTTCATAGACATCGGTGGATCCTATCATCCTCATTGAACGCGTTCTCACTGCCATATCCTACCTTGGCATTGTTTCACACCAAGTTTTGTCCTGCATAGTAACTGTACATTCAGGTGGACTGTATTCTTTCATCAAGACAATGCCCCATGTTACAAGGCATGCATTGTGCAAGAATGATTCATGGATCATGTCTAAGAACTTTGCTCCATTGCTAAACCCCAGGATGTCCTTCTGTCCATCTGGTCTAAGATACCTGAGGACACACCTTCTGCAATCTCACAGAGTGACTGCCATGCTGAATGCAAGCAGTTTTCATGACAAAAGGTAATCCAAACCTCTATTAGGTAGGTAGCATAATATTTTGGCTCATGAGTGTATGTGGTGTATCCTATAACATAATTATTGGAGATTTAATTACTGTTTTTAAAAATGTCCTGTTCTTCTTATTAATATCTTTAGTCTTATTTGCATGCTTGATATTGCTGAGCTGTGTTTTTTTCAGGATTTAATATTATACAGTTGTTTTAAATCATGTTATGAAAAAGAATCTCTTCATACCTTTCTGTTTAAGTGCTTTTTTTTTTTTTTTTTTTGAAAATTTTACTTTTTCACATTTTTTCAACAAGATCCTTCTGACCCCATGAACTGACATCTTGTTAGTAGCACAGTCACCGCTTATGAGAGTATTGCATCATGATTTCATCTTCAGTTTATTTTAAACAAATGGCAACTGGTCCAAGAGTTATGGGTTCGTGGTCTACATAGTAATAGAAATGGAGGCATGTGATGCAAGAAAGCAAGCATAAGAGTTTATGTAGCATCAACCAAAGAGGAAAAAAAAAAAAAAACAATTAAACACATCCATTAGCTCTAAAGGTTTGTCCAGTTTCTCCTTGAATTTATTTAAGCTATCAACTTCCACATCGACAGATGGAAGTTTGTTCCAGCAATTAACCACCTGCTGGGTAAAGGCAAATTTTCGCACATCTGTTCTACAACTGTCTTTCCTCAGTTTGAATTTATGCCCCCTCAGGTTTGTAATCTGAGCAAGTGGAAGAATCCCATCAGAATTCAGCGTGCTCAACCCAGTCAGATTACCTCGCAGGTGCCTAGTCTCCAGCCATTGCAATTTGCAGAACTTAAGCCTTTCTTGGTAACAGGACCCCTTCGTTCCCCTCACTGAACTTGTTGCCCTTCTCTGTGCATGCTCAAGCAACTCTACATCCTTCCTAAAATGAGGCCTCCAGACGTGTATGCAGTACTCAAGGTGTGGCCTGACCATTGCCTTATACAAAGGGATAATCACCGTCTTTCCCTACTAGCAAAATTCCTGTATGTCATTGACAATACCCCATAACCTGCTCTGGCAGCCTGTCTGCATTGCTTAGAAAACTTCATATCTGACTGCACAATCACTCTCAGGTCTTTTTCATTTTCTACCGTCCTAAGTGTAGTAGTACTACACAGTCGGTTACTTCTACCCATATGTAGTACTTTGCATTTGTCAATGTTAAACTTCAGGTGCCACTTCTCAACCCATCTGCCCAAATTTTCTAGATCCTGCCTGTTGCAGTAGCACACTGCCATTATTGTCATTAACAACTCTGAAATACCTTCATCAATATCAATGATAAATATACAAATCAACAGTGAGCCCAACACCGAACCCTGGCGGACTCAACTAATAATATTAGTCCACGAAGAGCATTGATTACCAGTCTCTGTCTTCTCCCACTCAACCATCCATTGTAGCAACTTACCCTTAATGCCATACTGCTCAAATTTGTACAGTAGTCTTCCATGCAGAACAGTGTCGAAAGCTTTCCTGCAATCCAAGTACAGGAACTCCTTGACTTATGGAAATTTGTCTTTACGTAAGTTTTTGCCAGCCAGTGCAAACCGAAAAAAATATGGAAATGTATTTTGCATCTGTAGGGATAAATGGAGGTTTTGTAAAAATATCGTAATGTGAACCCAATAACATATTTTTTTTTTTTTTTTTTTTTTTGTAATTCGTTCCAAGTCTTTGGAAGTTGAAAATTTCACTATATTACTAGCTATTTATCTCTCTAAAAGGGCATGTTTATAATGGAAATTGCAGTACACTTTCATCGTTATCATATGTTCCGTTATAAGGATCGATTTTGAATGCCTTTGTAATATTTTTATAAATTGCATTTCTGGATGTCACGACAAAAAACAATTTGCACTTTCTGGTTTATTGGGCTTTTCTGTTAGCACTATCTATTATAAACGGGTAGTAAACTCTATCTTATTGCATTTGCTATAATACCGATCACTGCAATTGTGTGGGTTTTTATGCTGTTATGGTGAAATGTGTTCCCCCTCACTGAAATCTTCAATCATATAAAAAACAAATTTTTTTCTTCATTCCTATTTATGTATTACAATGATGAAGGGAAAGCGACCAACAAAAAGTGGAAGTGGTGGTAGTGCCAGGAAACAAAACAAAATTGATTTAGAAATGAAGATGAAAATGATTAATAAGTACGAAGCAGGACAAAATTTGTCATCTATTGCAAGGGAATTAGGTCTCGCTGCTTCAACAGCAAATACTATTTTAAGGGATAGTGTAAAAATACGTATAAAAGAACATGTTAAAGGATCAATGCATTTAAGATCAAGTGATCACAAAACAGTGTTCAGGTGCGAAGATGGAACAGCTGTTAATAATATGGATGGAAAATCAGATTCAGAAGTAAGTGCCCCTGAGGCTAATGACCATTCAAGCAAAAGCAACAAGTATTTATAAAGATATTAAGGATAAGTACAGCGTACCCCAACCCAAATTCGTGGCAAGCAAAGGGTGGTTTAATAGGTTCAAGCATCGCGCTGGTTTCCACAACATTAAAGTATGCGGCAAAGTCACCAGTGCCGATTCTGCAGCTGCAGGGAAATTTTGTAATGTATTGGAAAAAATTATTCATGGAGGCGGGCTATTCAGCGCAGCAAATTTTTAACGTTAACAAGATTGCTCTGTATTGAAAAATTGCTGGAGCGAACATACATTACCAAAGAGGAAAATACAATGCCTGGTTTCAAGGCATCAAAAGATAGGACCATGCTCTTGCTTGGGACTAATGCAGCAGGAGATTACAGATTAAAACCACTGCTTGTATACCATTCTGGAAATCCTTGGTGTGTTTAAGGGCATCAATAAAGCCACCCTACCCGTGCATTTCCAATCGAACTAGAGAGCATGGATAACAATATCTCTCTTTGAGGATTAGTTTAAATGTTCCCTTCAATATTTTGCTTCTATTAGATACTCCTGGACTGCCCCTGGACATCCTGTGCATCTAGATGATTTCAGTTCGAACATGAGAGTCATATTTCTACTGCCAAACACGACTTCACTCATCCAACCTATGGATCAGGGTGTTATTTTGAATTTAAAAGCATACTATTTATGCACAACATTTGCTCAGGCATTGTCTGCAGTAGACGATAAGAAAAATTTTACGTTAAGAGACTTTTGGAAATCTTACAATATTTATCACGCCATCTTAAACATTAATAAGGCCTGGGCGGAAATTACTAAAGGGTGAATCATATGAAGAGGATACAGATAAGATTGTAAAAGTTGCAGAGATACTTCAGTTGGGGGTTGATGCCAAAAACATGGAGGAGTTAATAGAGGAAGAAGAGAAGGAATTATCTAACGAAGAACTTATTGACTTGCAGGCAGAAATAGTGAAAGAAGAAAATGCTGACAAAGCTCAAGATAAACCAAATGAGGAGCCGAGATGCTTCATCACCAGAGAGATGGCATTGACATTTCGTGAAATTGCATCAGCAATGTCGAGGTTTGAGAAGATGGATCCTGACAGCGAATGATTCTTAAAAGTTTACAGAGAGGTGAATGATATGCTTGCTACAAAGAAATCTACAATGAAAAGAAAAAAGCCACCGTCCAGTCATCCATTAATATGTTCTTTCGTAAGGTTGAGCGGCCGACCCCTAGAAACCTCTGAAACCTCTCCTCTCCACAGGTCTCAACCTCCACAGTGGCATATTTATCAGCTGAAGACATCAATTCTGACAATGATGCTTGAGAGATAAATTTTACTGACATTATGCCTGTCTCCTCTCTTTTTTTGTAATTTTATAATTTTGAAATTATTTTTAAATTGCACGCTTTCGTAATTTTTCCTGCACATAAGATAAAAAATTGAATAAATACAATAAATAATTCTATTTACATCTTCATTGAACATTTCTTTTTTGATTCAATCAATTCAGCAAGCACAGTTGCAAATGCTGCACAAGCATAGGAGAAATTCTGACTTATGTAAAATCCGACTTATGTAGCGTTCTGCTGAACGCAACCCTTACGCTAAGTCGGGGAGTTCCTGTATATGATATCAAAATTATTTTTTACCTATCTGCTGTATGGTATTTTTTTTACTCTTATATATTGTTATTTTTACACTTGTTTCATTTTTATTTTGTCTTTTTTTTTTTCTTTTTTTTTGTTTGTAATATTTCTAAACTAATTCATTGTAAAAAAGTTGCAACATTGCTTTGCATTGACTATTTTTGTCGCTGAAAAACAATGAAAAAAAATAATTTCAGTAGAAATGTGGTGGACTTGGTGTATTTTTTAATGCTGATTTCAAGTGTGCAACACATTTTTTTCTAGCACCCTCAGTTTACAAGTTATTTCATATTTTTGTTTTTACTGTTGCAGTCGAGTTGGAATATGTTTTTTGATGCAAGAGCTGCTGTGGTAAAATTGCACAATACTTAGATTTGATCTGCTGTTCATAATAATTCTATTGTGTTTGAGAAGATCTGGGGTTATCTTGGGGGGGGGGGATACAAGGACTAATAGATTAACAGTAGCCACTGGCAGAGGTAAAAGTGATTCTTGCACTGCTTCTATTAGAATGAGCAGCAGCCTGGAAAACAAGATGCAGGGTACTTCAGAGACTGCTGGGAGTCACTGCGGTGCAAGTAAACACATGGGTTGTGTTAGGGTAGCTAAGAATAGAAACAGGTGCATGTATACTTGCGTGTACACCAATCCTAGGAGTTTGGTAAATAAATTTGACGAATTTCAGGTATTGCTGAAAACATCAAAGGCAGATATTGTTGGGATATAATCACTGCAGAACTGGAATTTGGGGAGTACAATGTGTACAGGAAGGATAGACAGGATAGGAAGGGAGGAGGGGTTATGCTATTAGTTAAGAAACATAAAATCCAAGGAAGTGCAGCAAGTCGACATCAATGAACAGTGCGGTGTCGAGTCAGTTTGGTGAGACCTAAGCATTGGGAGATCAAAATTGAGAGTAAGAGTGTGCTATAGACCTAATGACTCTGATGAGTATTATAAGAAACTGTACAGGGAAATAGAGTGGTCCAGTAAATCAGAGAGTTTTATAATGGTGGATTTTAATTTCCCAGATATTGACTGCAATTTGTGGATTGGTCACTCAGCAAGCAAGGCTTTTGTGGATTTATTGGATGATTGTTTTCTACATCAGCATGTTTGGGAGGCAACTAGAGAGAGTAATACTCTTGATCTGATTATCAGTAGTGATTCTTCATGCCTTAAGAATCTGCAGAACAAGGAACCACTAGGCGGCAGTGATCACAGTGTGCTGAAGTGGGATTTACTCGAAGAGGTAACTACCATCAGGGGTAAAGGGAGGGGTTTTTGCTTTCGTAAAGGCGACAACTCTGAGACAGTATTTAAATTCCATACAGTGGGACCAACTGTTGGTGTTACCAACAGCAAATTCAAAATGGGAAGTATTAAAAGAATTTATCTTGGAAGCTACTAGGCTTCACATACCAACTAAAAAATATTGTTCAAGGTTTAGGCCTAAATGGTTGTTTTTTTTTTTTTTGTTTTTTTTTTTTGTCAGATGAACTAATGAGACATATGGCAGAGAAGAAATATGCATGGGATACATATAAATCAATGGGTGACATTGAAGCCCGTGATAGATATAAGTTGGTCTGTAACCAAGTCACAAAGGAGATTAGACAGGTAAAGGCAGTTTATGAGAAATCCTTGGCAAAGGATGCAAAGAAAAACAAAAAAAGAGTTCTTTACTTATGTAAACTCTAGAAGGAAGGGGATGATTCAGATTGGTCCACTTGATATCGATGGTTCAACTGTTGATGATCCTGCTCAGGTAGCTAACAAACTAAACAAATATTTTGCATCTATATTCACACATGAGGAGTTATTCATGAAGTGGAATGCCAGAGGGAAAGTAAACTCTGGCAGTGAGCTAGATGATTTTGTAATAACTGAGAAGAAAGTGGAAGAGAAATTGTTGAGGATAAACATAAAAAAGGGACCCAGGGCGGATGGGATCTATCCAATTATATTAAAGGAGGCAGCAAAGGAAGTAAGCAAACCCTTAGCCATAATTATGAGAGCTTCTTTGGACTCAGGGGACCTACCCATAGACCGGAGATGTGCAAATGTGACCCGAATTCACAAAGGAGGATCAAAAGCTAACAAAAGTAATTATAGAACTGTTTGTTTAACTTCTGTTCCAGGAAAATTAATGGAGGCCCTGGTTAAAGAAGCACTGCAAGATCATCTAGACAAGACTTCAGTTATAGCTGGGACACAGCATGGTTTTGTTAAGGGAAAGTCTTGCCTGCCCAATTTGATTGGATACTATGATGCAGTCACAAAAGAACTGAATGCAGGTAATAACTTCGATATTATATATTTGGATCTTAGAAAGTCTTCTGATACTGTTGCAAATGGAACAATGCTGCACAAATTGGAGCGGTGTGGCATTAGAGGCAAATTGCTGCTATGGATAAAGGGATGGTTGAGGGGGTGAAGGCAGAGAGTGGTATTCAATGGACACTGCTCATCGTGGACTATTGTTATTAGTGGACCCTCGGCGTTCAGTGTTGGGTCCATTGTTGTTTTCTGTATTTTTAAATGATATCGATGATGGTATATCAAGCTTAATGTTCAAGTTTGCAGATGATACAAATGTTGGCAGGGTTGTTAAAGACACTACTGACAGTATGCTGCTGCAACAGGATCTGGAAAGGTTGAGCAGATGGGCTGACAGGTGGCAAATGAAGTTGAACATTGACAAATGTAAAGTACTACATATGGGAAACAGTAACCCCAGAGTAACGTATCAACTCTGTGGTACTACACTGACAGTGGTAGAGAATGAAAAGGACCTGGGGGTAATTGTGCAGGCAGATATGAAGTTTTCTGACAGTGCAGACGGCTGCAAGAGTAGCTCATGGTGTCTTGTCAATGATATACAGGAATTTTTTTAACAGGGATAAGGAGGTAATTATTCCTTTGTATAAGGCAATGGTCAGGCCACACTTTTAGTACTGTATACAGGTCTGGAGGCCTCATTTCAAGAAGGATGTAGAGCTGCTAGAACGAGTACAGAGAAGGGCAACAAGATTAGTGAATGGAACAAAGGGTTGCTCTTTTGGAGAAAGGCTTTAGTTTTGCAAATTACAGTGTCTGGAGACTAGGCACTGGTGAGGTGATCTGATAGAGGTGTATAAAGCCTTGAATTGTTTGAGCATGCTCAATGCTGATGGGATTCTTCCTCTTACTCAGAATAATCACCTGAGAGGGCATAAATTCGAATTGAGGAAAGGCAGATGTAGGATAGATGTGCGGAAATTTGCCTTTAGCCTGTAGGTAGTTGGTTGGTGGAACAGACTTTCATCCCTAGTTGCGGAAGTTGATAGCCTAAATAAATTTAAGGCTCAGCTGGACAGGTATTTAAAACGAACGGAGGAGTGAAATGGGAGTGTTTTTTTTTTTTTTTTTTTGCTGATGCTGCATAAGCTCGCTTTCTTGCATCATTTGCCTCTACTAATCCTAATCTAGATCTTCCTGTATAGTAGTCAGTTTCCAACAGTTTCTTGATTGTTCTACCTTACTTCCTTTCTTTATATATCCCATAACTCATGTTAGTGGATATACAGGGTGTTTCAAAAATGATATTCAATAATTTAAAGGTGAAAAGTATAAACTAAAATAAGGAAAAAGGTCCCAGTGAACATCGGGCCGCAAATGAACCGTTTTGGAGATAATGCACATTTTCTGTTAAGATCCGCCACTAACTATGGGGGCACTATGCGAGGGTAGTCTGTATTGCTGAGACCTTGTACACGCTGGGTATGATAGGGACACAGTAATTGGCGATGTAAAATTTGCCACACACTGCTATGACTAAGTACAAGCTCTTGCAGAGCAACCCTCCTTGTCAAAATTCCTGGATTTTGTTCTATTCTTTCTAACTCCCTTTCCTCAACATCAGGTGTTATGCTTCTGGGCCTACCTGCTTGTACAAGTGCAATGCGCCCATGTCAGGGTACATCAATGCCATTTAAGGCATTGATGTACCCTGATAAATGTGCACCTGTTGGGCTGCCTTCAGCAGGGAAATGCTTCTTGGTACAAACGTGCAGCCTCAAGTTCACTGCCATTGGCTTTACCATACATGAAGTGCATATCTGCATACTCTTTGTTGCTATAACCTCTTTCCATGTTGATTATCCTTTGACAAGTACTAGTATGCCTGCTACATCTCAGAGCATTGAGAAAGGAGAAGGGGGAAAGGGAGAGAATGAGCATAACCTAACCTAACCTAAACAAACAAGTCACTGGTGGATCCCAACTATAAATGTGCCATAACTCAAAAATGACACTTAAGGACCCATGTTTACTAGGCTTTTTTTGCATATTGTAAGCTGTACAGGTCACCTTTAAATTATTGACCATCACTTTTGAAACACCCTGTATATAAAGAAAACCTCTGAGACATGTCAGTCAGCTGGAGTTATTTTATTTGTTATTTAGTTTTTTTAGGAGAATTAGCAACTAAGGCCATATTGCTCCAGGGATATGCGGTGGTCATTCCCTGACCTTTCTGCATCCTCCGTATTTGGTAGTCATGGGCTCGAACCCCGGTCTGATCAAGAAGCGTGTGCTACGCACTGCTGCTCCTGCCCACCTGGCTACGGAGGCACCTCAGCTGGAGTAAGACATGTTCAAGTTAGCATTGTTACTTATTGGTAAACGCGTACCCTTTTAATAGTTTTTGATGTCATTTGCAATCAAATGTGCTTTTAAAATATCATGCCAGACTGTTAATTGACCAGATAGCTTTTGCTATCTGATGAATTAGCAGCCTCTGGTTATGTGTAGTGATTACACAATTAAATCTCAGTTTGTAATATCCCTATTAAAGAAAAACTTTATTTTGTTTGCAAATTAAGTGACAAGACAGGAAGTGTGTTCTACATATATGCTGCCCTAATTTGGCAGCATATATGAAGTAAGGAAGGAATAGGAAGCTTGGAAATCCTGCAAGAAATTTTTGAACATTTTTTTGGGGCAACAACAGAGCTTAGAACTATAAAATGTTGATTGAGAATTTATTCCAAACGTTCTAAAATCTCATTGCAATATGCTAAAAATGCACTTTCTCCATTTCCATTTGATCTTTCCCTGATAACCTTTGTCATGTTAGCAATGAAGACAAATTTTTTTTTACAATATTGCCACTATGAAGAAACATTACCAAGGAAGGTGTAAGCCCAGAATGCTGGCCATTAATCAGAGAGGCTCCTAATCTTTAAAAAAATATAATAATAATAATTGACTATTTTTCATGTTGTTCCTTGAAACTTCAATATGTGTAATCTGCATTTCTTTCTAAATCTGTTAATGCTAGGCAATGTCTATCTTCAAATTTGAATTAAGCTCATCAAAATCTGAGAGATGTGCCATATTTTTGGAGGAAAAACCCAAAATCTTAAAATTTGCTGTCCAGTGTTATTAGACTTGTAGTTCAACACTTGATGCCTGTAATCATATGCACTTTGCAAACTTTATTTTTCTTTTAACCTTTTCACCTCATTGGCCTGTCTAATACTAATGCTAACACTTACCTACAAAGGAGTAAGTTCAGGACTCTTAATGGACCAGATCATACTAGAATGCCATTCTGGTTCATCACATGCATTGTTAATGTCACAGAAATACTTGATTATTAAAAAAAAAAAAGATATTTTGTTAATGAGCATTCCAGTTTATAAATTTTCCATTTCGACCACTAGCAAGTTGGTAAGTAATTAAAGTGGTGGACTATTAGTAAGTAATTAAAGTGGTGGTTTCTCTGGCGAATTAGTATTAACCTAATATAAAGGAATGGAAAAGAATAATAAAAGAAAAAAATATATATCTAGAATTACCTTTTGACTGGTAAGCATTAACCTTAATCTGTCAGTCACTGGACCAATACCAGTAGGTAAACTACAGTAATAATAATGAGCAAAGCAAATTTAGCAAATTTCCTTGGCCATTTTCCTTCATTTACAGAATATTTACTGTAAATATTTACAGGATGTTTACAAACCCACAAAGCTTAAAATAAATTGATGACACAATTATTGAATAAGAGGTTATACTGCTACATTTCGGGAATGCTTTCTACTAGCAAAGCTTAAAATATCACATGCTTGTGTACTCCTCTTGTTAGAAATAAGATATTTTATTATAGAACATTTATTGATCTTGTCATTTCTGCCCTGATCCTTCAAATTCTATTATGTCACAACAATATCATTTATAAAGGCTATTATAGTTTTTACTTACTTAATTAATTAAATAAATAAATAATTATTGATTCATTAAGTATTTGATTAGGGTATTATTATTTCTATTTTAATAATATTGATAAAAAATGACTTATTTTTTTTAATAGTAACTTTTCTTAATTTCTTTACAGTGGTATGAACAAGATGACCCCGAAGCACATCCTTTTCCATTTCATAGTCCTATCACACCAACAGAATTTCAGAAACTTATGCTTCTTCGCTGTTTTCGTGTAGATCGTATATATCGGGGAGTAATACAGTATGTTACAGCAACACTGGGTGAGGAATATGTTACTCCTCCAATTATTACATTTGAAGCAATTTTTGACCAGTGTTCTCCTACATGTCCTGTAGTTTTCATATTAAGCCCTGGAGCTGATCCTGCAGGTGATCTTGGTAAATTAGCAGAAAGAATTGGCTTTGGAATACATCGTCTAAAATCATTATCACTTGGGCAAGGACAAGAAACGGTACGTTAAGGTACATCAAGGTAATTTAAGAAAAATATTTCTTTCCAAATTTATGAATCATTGAAATAATAACAATATTTCAGATTGACAATATTAACAATATTTCACTGTACAATAGTTGTACTATTGTACAGTGCGCTGTACAATAGTACAACTCATAGAAACATTTGTCTTATTATTTTTATTAATTATACAGTCCTGCAAATTTAAACTTTTTAGAAGTTGAAGTTGCCATTGATTTTAAGGTCCCATAAGTTACCATTGGTTCTAAGTTTTTTCCATAAATTACAACTCATTCTAATAAGCAATTTCTCATAATTCAGCTAGCTGACCTTTAAACTTTCCCAAGCTATCGCCGTTAACTACCCATGAAGATAACTTTTTTCCAGTAATTTTATACCCCACTGGCTAAAAAAAACTTCCTATAGTTCATGCTAAATTTCAAAAATAGTTTCATTTTTTTCTGTCACACAGAATGTTTATAAAGGAAAATTAAAACAAAGCCTTACAAAGAATAACGATGCAAATTGATACTCTTCTTTATTTATCCTGACCTTTCAAAATCTTTGTTTTTTTATTCAGAAAGTTGCCTTTTTTTATGCAATTGCTTTGGAGCCTCTCATCATAATATTCAAGAGCAGTCAGCCATCATATTAATATCAACCTTCGCTGATGCCTCCTCTTTATTTCCTTGATATTGCTAAAACCTATGCTCTTTTTTCTTGCTTTCAGCTCCAGGACCTTCAGAGAAATAATTCAAGAAATAAACTTATAAGCTCATATTACAGCCCATCTCACTGAATTTATTAAGGTTACTATTAATAATAGGTTGGTAATTTTGATGGTCCTTTTATTTTTTAAAAATTTGTTAATATCTTTAAAGGCAATCCATACTTCTTTCAGTAAATAGCCTTCATTTTTCTTTGACTAATTATCTAAACCTAATTATCTGAATTCAGTTTCCTTATTTGAGGATCCTCAGAAATCCCAATTTTAAGGTTTGCTTTTGAAAGACCACAGAATGTACCATATTGCTACATGACACAGTCTCCCTTTTTGTATTAGACTTTCTTGAACTGCTTCATCAAGTCCAGTGTTATGTGAAGTGTAGGTAATTCACATTCACTATTCAATGAATATGAATTAGTTTTGGTATCTGGCATCAGGTCGACTTCATTTAATCATTGCATCTGTATCCAATTTTCATTTCCTGTTCTGCTCTCCCATTCACACAAAACACTTGAAAACTTGATATAACCATATTGTTTATTTAGCAAACATACCAAAGATTTTAAGTCTCCACGAAATAGCTAATTGTGTTTTTTTATATCTGACCTTGTTTAAAGAGGTTTCAGATTTAAGTGACTGAAATGATTAATGTGAATAGATGCATGCAAGTTATTATGAAGGTGGATTCCTTTTAGAATTCTTTTGAAGGAATCAGTTTCTTCATGCCATGCCTCCACTACCACTGCTTTTGATTGACAATGAGAGATAACCAGAGATGTTTCTGGGCACTCTTTCACTTCAATTGTTCTGTAAAAAACATTATGGGAATCCTGTTGTCTCAAAACTTTACTAGACATGTTGGACAGACAACTTGTGTGATCGATACCCGCTAATATTCATAAAATCGGACAAATGTTAACTTACTGTGATTTTCTCTTGTAGAGAATCTGCATCCTCATTTTGAATTTAAACTAAATAAAAGTAGAATAATAAATATAATAAATAGGGTATTAAGAAATATTAAAATTTTGAAATATTATATTTTAAGTCAGGAAACCTCTTACCTGAGATATTTTTCAGGATTCTTGAGGATTAGCGGGTCTCAATCACACAAGTTGTCTGTCCAACATGTTCAGTTGTTCTAGAGAAATCTATACCCTGAAATTTTCAATGCTTAAAACACAATGAAATGCAACTGGATTTAGTTATGTAGTAGTATTACTATTAGCCATATGGTGCAGAAAAAGCTGTAGACTTTTTCTGCACCAGGCAAAAAAAAATAGGGTCTCATATGATCTAGCTGACCTTTAAACTTTCCCAAGCTATTGCCGTTAACTACCCATGAAGATAACTTTTTTCCAGTAATTTTATACCCCACTGGCTAAAAAAAACTTCCTACAATTCATGCTAAACTCTTCCTCCATAATTTGATTTTATGGTTCTTTGTTCTAGTATCATTCATCTGTGAAAATTTCACACTTATGAATGATAACTGTGAAAAATATT
The DNA here is from genome assembly GCF_048544385.1 of Mastigoproctus giganteus. Lineage (NCBI taxonomy): Eukaryota > Metazoa > Arthropoda > Arachnida > Uropygi > Thelyphonidae > Mastigoproctus > Mastigoproctus giganteus. Next base: position 2,006,395 of record NC_143576.1, on the reverse strand, counting down.
TTATGATCTGCTCTCAGAGACTATAGACTTCAATAATGTTGTAGTTACTAACTCTGTACCCCACATATTTGAAGTCTTTCCTCATATGGAGCACTCTTTTACCAGTTTCACTGGTGAAAGAATAGTAATCAATGTACAATCACAACATTGCTTTTATACAGTAGGTTTATGATCTCCATACCAAGCATCAGTGTTCTTAAAATCATAAATAGAACAACATAAACTCTCTTTGCCACCAGTCTACACTGAATGGAAGAATGGATCATAACCCCAAAATCTTTCTCTCCTTTCTACTGGCTTTAATTCAAATTCACCGAATGACAAGTTATTTTGAGGTGGTTGTTATTTCCCAAATATAAAATCTTGCTTTTATCAGCATTAAAATTATAATATTAATCGAAACACTATATTAAAAGCAGATTAAAAAAAACTGTATTATAGCAGATAAAAAAATAATAATAAATATAACAGTAATAGGCATTTGTTTGTTGTTTTTTGGAGCATTAGCAACTAAGGCCATATTGCTCCGGGGATATGCGGTGGTCATTCCCTGACCTTTCCGCATCCTCCGCATTTGGCGATCACAGGCTCGAACCCGGGTCTAATCAAGAAGTGTGTGCTACGCACTGTTGCTCCTGCCCACCTTGCTACGGAGGCATATAACAGTAATAAGTTCAAAAATAGCTACATTTCCAAGCAAGAACCCCTACACTGTTTAACATAACCTTTGACTTTGATTAGACATTCACAAAGAATAGCTGCCAGACAGATGACTAATCCCTAATATTACTCTGGTGCCCAGCTGAAATGATATGGTAGTTTCTCTAATCCCTTCAAGCCAGCTTAATAACTAATTTCCTACCCCCTATTTTATATCCTTATCCACACAGTAAACATAACCTGTGATTGGCCTAGAAGACGAATTTATCCTTAAATTTAATTTTTAAAACACTGAAACTTACCTAGTTTGAGATTATTATTGTGTATAAAAAGAGAGATAATTTGTTAACCAGTGTCTTGATACTCATAGACATGAGTATCAAGACATGAGTATTATGGACAGCATTTCAGGCATCCACTCTTAATTGTTGCTTATTTTTGTTATTTTAAGTTATTACTGTATTAATTGATTAGGTTACCATCCAAAATACAGTTCTGTTATTCAACTATTAGCATTGGCATATTATAATAAAATTAATATGGAATTAAATTAATGAATTATTAAACTGATAGTCCAAATTCAGAAATAGTTAAGAATTTTATATAAAAAAGCAAGAAATGTGTTGTAATTAAATTGAAAACTCTGTGTAATTAAATTATCACATTTGCTGTTCTGCTGGTTTTGCAGTCACTGAAGAAGTACTACACTACACTACAGGAACTGCCGTGAGTCTGAGAATAACCTGTAATAACCTGTAAACCTGCTAGAGAACACACAGACCAAAAGATTAACAATAGCTGCAGGCACAAGTGAAAGTAATCTTTGCACTGCTTCTGTAGAAACATGCAGCAGCAGAAGCTTGGAAAGCAAGGTATCAGGGATTTGAACACCTGCTGTGGTTCATCTCAGAACAAGGAAATACATGTGCTGCTTTAGGATAGCTAGCATTAACATTAGCATTAGTAGAGGCATATGATCAGCCAAAAAAAAAAAAAAAACCACTTCCATTTCACCCCCTCCGTTCATTCGAAATACCTGTCCAGCTGAGCCTTAAATTTATTTAGGCTATCAACTTCCACAACAAGGGATGGAAGTCTGTTCCACCAACCAACTACCCACTGGCTAAAGGCAAATTTCTGCACATCTGTCCTTCCTCAATCTGAATTTATTCCCTCTCAGGTGATTATTCTGAGCAAGAGGAAGAGTCCCATCAGCATTGAGCATGCTTAAACCATTCAAGGCTTTATACACCTGTATCAGATCATCGCCAGTGCCTAGTCTCCAGACACCGTAATTTGCAAAACAAGCCTTTGTTTGTAAGAGCAACCCTTTGTTCCATTCACTAATCTTGTTGCCCTTCTCTGTACTCGTTCCAACAGCTCTATATCCTTCTTGAAATGAGACCTCCAGACCTGTATACAGTTCTCAAGGTGTGGCCTGACCATTGCCTTATACAAGGGAATAATCACCTCCTTATCCCTGCTAGAAAAATTCCTGTATATCATTGACAAGACATGATGAGCTACTCTTGCAGCCTGTCTGCACTGTCAGAGAACTTCATATCTGCCTGCACAATTATGCCCAGGTCCTTTTCAATCTCTACCACTGTCAGTGTAGTACCACAGAGTTGATATGTTGCTCTGGGGTTGCTGTTTCCCATATGTAGTACTTTACATTTGTCAATGTTAAACTTCATATGCCACCTCTCAGCCCATCTGCTCAACCTTTCCAGATCCTGTTGCAGCAGCATAGCGTCAGTAGTGTCCTTAACAACCCTGCCAACCTTTGTATCGTCTGCAAACTTGGACATTAAGCTTGATATACCATCATCAATATCATTTATAAATACAGAAAACAATAATGGACCCAACACTGAACCCTGAGGGACTCCACTAATAACATTAGTCCACGATGAGCAGTGTCCATTGATTACCACTCTCTGTTTTCTCCCTCTCAACCACCCCTTTATCCATTGCAACAATTTGCCTCCAATGCCACACTGCTCCAATTTGTGCAGCAGTCCATGTTCAACAGTATCAGAAGCCTTTCTAAGATTGAAATATATAATATCAAAGTTATTCCCTGCATCCAGTTCTGGGGCGCCTCCGTAGCCAGGTGGGCAGGAGCTGCAGTGCGTAGCACACGCTTCTTGATTAGACCGGCGTTCGAGCCCGTGACCACCAAATACAGAGGATGCGGAAAAGTCAGGGAATGACCACCGCATATCCCCGGAGCAATATGGCCTCAGTTGCTAATGCTCCTAATAACAAACAAACAAGCATTCAGTTCTTTTGTGACAGCATCATAGTATCCAATCAAATTGGTCAGGCAAGACTTTCCCTTAACAAAACCATGCTGTGTCCCAGCTATAACTGAAGTCTTGTCTAGATGATCCTGCAGTGCTTCTTTAACCAGTGCCTCCATTAATTTTCCTGGAATAGAAGTTAAACTCACAGGTCTATAATTACTTGTGTCAGCTTTTGATCCTCCTTTGTGAATTGGGATCACATTTTCACATCTCCAGTCTATGGATTCCTCCCCTGAGTCCAAGGAAGCTCTCATAATTATGGCTAAGGGTTTGCTTACTTCCTTTGCTGCCTCCTTTAATATAACTGGATAGATCCCATCCACCCCAGGTGCCTTTCTTGTGTTTATCTTCAACAATTTCTCCTCCACTTTACTCTCAGTTATTACAAGATTGTCAAGCTTACTGCCAGAGTTGAATACACCTTTGGCATTCCCCTCACTGAATAACTCCTCATGTGTGAATATCGATGCAAAATATTCATTTAGTTTGTTATCTACCTGAGCAGGATCATCAACAGTTGAACCATCGATATCAAGTGGACCAATCTGATTCATCCCCTTCCTTCTAGAGTTTACATAAGTAAAGAACTCTTTGCTGTTTTTCTTTGCATCCTTTGCCAAAGATTTCTCATAATCTGCCTTAACCTGCCTAATCTCCTTTGTAACTTGGTTACAGATCAGCTTATATCTATCATAGGCTTCTGTGTTACATGTTAATTTATATGTATCCCATGCATTTTCCTTCTCTGCCATATGTCTCATTAGTTCATCTGACATCCATTTAGGCCTAAACCTTGAACAATATTTCTTAGTTGGTATGTAACGCCTAGTATCTTCCAAGATAAGTTCTTTGAATGCTTCCCATCTTGAATTTACTGTTGGTAACATCATCAGTTGTTCCCACTGTATAGAATTTAAATACTGTCTCAGACCATAGTAGTCGCCTTTATGAAAGCAAAAATCCTTCCCTTTACCCCTGATGGTAGTTTCCTCTTTGAGTAAATCCCACTTCAGCACACTGTGATCACTGCCACCTAGTGGTTTCTTTATCTGCAGATTCTTAATGCATGAAGAATCACTACTGATAATCAGATCAAGAGTATTACTCCCTCTAGTTGCCTCCCGAACATGCTGATATAGAAAACAATCATCCAATAAATCCACAAAAGCCTTGCTACTGTGTGAGTGACCAACCCACAAATTCCAGTCAATATCTGAGAAATTAAAATCCCCCATTATAAGACTCTCTGATTTACTGGCCCATTCTATTTCCCTGTACAGGTTCTTATTATACTCATCAGAGTCAGTAGGCCTGTAACACACTCCTACTCTCAATTTTGATCTCCCAATGCATATGTCACACCAAACTGACTCAACACTGCACTGTCCAGCGATGTCAACTTGCTTCACTTCCTTGGATTTTATGTGTTTCTTAACTAATAGCATAACCCCTCCTTCCTTCCTATCCTGTTTATCCTTTCTGTACACATTATACTCCTCCAAATTCCAGTTCTGCATTCCTTATATCTGTGCTACACCACGTCTCTGATATCCCAACAACTAAAAGTAAGAACATGTGCTTGCATACTTGCATGTTACACCAATGCTGGGAGGAACGTAGTAAATAAATTTAAAAAACTGGTCAAGGCATCAAATGCAGACATTGTGGGTATTTCAGAGTAGTGGTGTCACTAGATATAAGGGATGCAGAATTGGAATATGGAGATTACAATGTATACATAAAGTACAGACAAGACAGAAGGGGAGGTTATACACTTAGTTAGGAAGCCCATAAATTCAGTGCATCCAGTTGACGTTGGTGCCCAGTGCAATGTTGAGTCAGTTTGGTGTGTCATAAGCACTGGGGAAAACAAAAATGAGAGTAGGATTGTGTTATAGACCTAATGACCATGATGAATACAACAAACAACTACCCAGAGGAATAGAGTGAGTCAGTAAATCAGAATGTCTTATAATGAGGGATTTTAACTTTCCAGATATTGACTGTAATTTGTGGGTTGATCATCACACAATAGCAACACCTTTGGGATTTATTGAATGACTGTTTTCTACAACAGCTTGTTAGAGAGGCGCCGACCGGGCTAGCTGGGTGGGTAAAGTGCCTGCCTGGCAACTCAAATGTCACGGGTTCGAATCCCGGCTTGGGCTTGGATCAAAGTACTGCAAAAAAAAACCTTGTGAGGTGCACTATGGCCACAGAAGCCGATGCGCCAACAACTACCAAAAAAAAAAAAAAAAAAGTTAGAGAGGCAACACGTGGGAGTAATACTAATTATCAACATTGATTCTTCATGAATTAAGAAGTAGTGCAGATAAAGACCCACAGGGTATCAGTGATAGTGTATACTGATGTGCAGTTTATTTAAAGATGTAACTACTATAAATGGTAAAGAGAAGGGTTTTGCTTTCACAAAGGAGATTACAGTGGTCTCAGATAGTTTTTAAATTCTATGCAGTGGGAATGGATGTCAGACGAACTATTGAGACACACATAGTGGAGAAGGAAAATGAATGGGATGCATATAAATTATCAGGTGATACAGAGGCCTACAATAGATATAAACTAATCTGCAATCAAGTCACAAAAGAGGTAGGCAAACCGGCAGATTACAAAAAGTCTCTGGCAAAGAATGCCACAGACTTTTCATAATCTCTAGAAAAACAACAAAGACTCTTTACTTATATTAACGGTAGAAGAAGGGGTTTAATGACATTGTTCCACTTGATGTCGATGGTTTAACTGTTGACGATCCTGCTGGCAGGCTGAATAGGTATTTTGCTTCTACATTCACACATTAGGAATTCCTTAAGGAGGGGGAATGCAGACGTTTTTTGAACTCTGTCAGGTAGCTGAATGATTTTGTGATCACTACAAGGAACATGGAAGAGTAATTTCTGAAGTTAAAGATAAAGGCACCTAGGGTTGATGGGATCTATCCAGTTATATTCAGGGAGGCAGCAAAGGAGGTAAGCAAATTAGCCATAACTATCACTCACACATCTCCAGTAATTATAATTATGAGGATGTCCCTGTGGACTGGGAATATGCAAATGTATCTCCAATTCATAAAAGGGGGTCAAAGTAATTACAAGAGAAATTATAGACCTGTTAGCTTCGCTTCTGTTCCAGGGGAAAATAATGGTGTCACTGGTTAAAGAAGTAATGCATAACCATCTAGCTAGGAGTGCAGTTATACTTTAGTCAGTTTGTTAATAGGAGATCTAGATTGACCAACTTGATTGGATACTATGATGCAGTGACAGAGGAACTGGATGCAAAAAAATTTTGATATCATATACACTGTACTTGGATTTCAGGAAAGCTTTTGCATATAAGACTGCTGTACAAATTGGAGCAGTGTGACATTAAGGGAAAGTTACTGTTGTGGATAAAGGGATGTTGATTGGGAGAATTATTAGCATTGTCCCACAGGGTATGGTGCTGAGTCCATTGTTGTTTTCTGTATTTATTAATGATATTGATGAGGATATATCAGGCTTAATGTCTAAGTTTTCAGATGATATGAAGGTTAGCAGGCTGGTTAATGACTGATGATGGTATGCTACTAAAACAAGATCAAGAAAAATTAGGCAATCGGGCTGAGAAATAGAAATTGAGGTTTGACATTGACAAATGCAAAGCACTGCACATGAATAGCACAGAATCCACAGAGGGTAGTAGAAAATGAAAAGGACCTGGGACTAATTATACAGTCTAATATGAAGTTCTCTGAGCACTGCAGACACTGGGATGGGGTTTTGTCGATGATATACAGACTCATGCAGTTTTGTCAACAGTATACAGAAATTTTGCTAGCAGGGATAAGGAGGTGATTATGTCATTGTGTAAGGCATTGGTCAGGCCACACAAGTAATGCATACAGTTCAAGAGACTTCATTTTAATCAGGATGCACAGCTGCCAGAACAGGTATAGAGGAGGGTAATGAGATTGGTGAGGATAACAAAGGGGATACTTTTGCTATGGTAGCGTCAGTTCTGCAAATTGCAGTGTCTGGAGACTATACTCCTGTGAGGTGATCTGAACTAGGTGTTTAAGGCTTTGAATGGTTTGAGAAACTGAATGCTAATGAGATTCTTCCTCTTGCTTAGACTGTGCACATGAGGGACCATAGATTCGAAGTGAGGAAGGATGGCTGTAGAATAGATATACAGCAGTTTTCCTTCAACCAACAGGTAATTCTTGGTGGAACAAGCTTCCATTTGTTGTTTTGGAAGTGGATAGTTTGAATAAATTCAAGAAAGAACTAAACAAACTATTAGAGGAGATGAAACGGGATTGCTGTATAAGGTTGCTTTCTTGCATTATTTGCCACTATTAGTACCAGTACTAAGCCTTTAAGAAATTAAATAAATTACACTCTATATTCTTATTTTCTCACTAATTTCTAATATCATTCTTGTTATCCAAAAAAAAAAAAAGTTTCTTGACTGTCTTATGACTAAATCTTGGGGTGGTGTCACAAGTGAAATTGAAGCTGAGCCCAAAGCTATAATGAACATTAACATGAGTACAGGAGAGGGTATGTAACTTGTATTATGCAAATGTGGAGCCATAAAAAAATTTTTTGCTGCTATACTTTTCCAATTAAAAAATAATAATATGGATCAGATAAAAAATAATAATGTGAATACCAAGCTTGAGGAATATTAAAATTCATACATGAAATTCTAATATATATTTAAATTTCTAAGTTTTTCTGTTTTTGGTGTACAGACTATGCCTGAGTGACTGCTAGATGATTAATGAAATTGAAGATTAGACAATGAAATAAACAAGAGAATAAATATAGGATGAAGGGTAAAATATTAGTTAAATAAGTTAATTAGGAACAAAAAAAAATAGCCAGAAGACATTAGACATATAACCACTTAAATAGTATTTTATTTTAGTACCTTTGGAGCTGAGCACTGGGATAGAAAAAAGGAGAGTTATCAAAAATTAGAATCTTCAGAAATGAGTTTTAAGAAACATAAATGGAAATGGAGAAAAATAAAATAGATGTAACTAACAGATGAAAGCGGTGGCAAGCCCATATTACAAAATAAGTAAATAAGAAAACTTAAAATTTGCCATAGTATTGCCCCTTGTGTTAAACATAAGAAACACGCCCCTTGTGTTAAACATAAGAAACACGAGTAATACACTAAACTCTTTAAATTCTGACACTCGGATTTAGAGGTGCCAGATTTTAGCGAGGTGTACCTAGTGGTTGAATAGTTTTGGAGAATCACATTACAATAAATATTAAGTACTAATACCAGAAATTATTTAATCTATACCCATTTATAATGAATACCTTTTCCTTTCATCTGTGTTTGAAGCCTGCAGCATTTAAACCGCATTCAATGGTCTTAATTCTCACAACAGAACAAACTTGTCTTTGTAATGAGTTGCTCTGATATTGCACTACTCTCAACAGATAGCATTAGCTGTATGATAACTTTGTAAACTCTGAACTTATATGCTGCATGGCAGCTCATATGAAACAACTTCTTTATAACTGTTTTTCCTGCATATTGTTACTAGAGATCACCTGCTATCTGATGGGGGCCATTTAGTTCTGAAACAGGCATCTTTTAAACAAATAACAATTAACCAACCAGAGGGTCATGTGTTTGAAAGTAGTGCAATACCAAGGTAACTTGTTGCCATGAGAATTAACACCATTGTCTTAATTATGCAGTTTAAATTTTGCTGGCTGCATAAAACAGATTAAAGGACAATGTATTGTCCTGATAGCATCTTAAATTGAAAGAAATGTCACTTTTTTTTTTTTTTTTTTTGCATAGATTCTTAAAGCCGAATGTGATAATTTATAGGAGTTCTAGATTACTTTCTTTATATTTTTGGATTGTAAAATGTTCTGGATTCTAAAGTGATAGAATTTATTTACTGTATTTTATTTTATTTATTATTTTTTTTTAATTTTTTAATTATAATTTTTTTAATTTTGCTTGGAGTAGTTTATGTATTTCTTTAACCAAATAGATTAGAGTGCCTATTAATTTTATTATTTTTTTTAATTTGTAATGAAAAAAATTATAATTAAAAATTTTCACACATATATGAAACAAAATATATTGATCTCTGACAACTTTAAATTAGCAGAGAAAACATTGCCATTACTCCAACACAACAAACTAAGCCAATACTTACAAACAACACTTTGAAATGAAATAATAATAAATCGCTGTTAATTCTGCTTGTATAAATAATAAATATTACAAACATGAAATAGTAACTGTTATTAATCACTTTTCCCCCAAAAGTTCTTGTATTGTTCATTATATAAAAATTCTGATTGACTTTAACTGAAAAATAGATGGTAGTATATCGTTTTATATGTCCATCTGTTTGGTTGGCCATTTTTATTTTACATATGAATAGTCTTCCTCACGTATTGCCATCTGCATGTGTATTGTTACTTGGAGGTATCACTTGCAAATTGATACCTGCTAAATTCATAAGGAATTAAAAATCACTATGACCAGCATATAGTATTCCAGTTAATATCATACATCACACACAACTGTGTCAAAATACTGTGTCAACCACCTTACCCCACTCCTTTTCTAGTATTGTACAGGCATACCTCGGTTAACGTTACCTCTGATAATGAAGCTTCAATATAACAAAGTCCGCAATTTCAAGCCCCATTTAACATAAAAAAAATATTCCAGTTTAATCACCTGAAATCTAAACAAACTGAAGAAATTACGGAAACCTTTGGGGCTTCTCGTGGTTGGTTCGAGAAATTTAAAAAACGGGCCAGGATTCATAGTGTAAAATTAACAGGAGAAGCTGCAAATAAGTTTCCAGAAAAACTAAAGGAAATAATTGAACATGAAAATTTTCCACCAAATTTGGTGTTCAGTGTTGACGAAAGCGGTTTGTTCTGGAAACGGCTACCAACAAAAAGCTTCATTTCTATTGAAGAAAAATCAGCTGCAGGGTTCAAAGCAGCCAAAGACCGTTTAACGTTACTCTTTAGATCAAATGCCTCTGGCGATTATAAATTAAAATTGTTATTAGTTTACCATTCAGAAAATCCGAGGGCGTTAAAAGGTAACATAAAAATGAATTTACCTGTAATATGGAAAGCAAATAGAAAAGCGTGGGTTACCAAGGAGTTATTTGATTGGTTTGTTAACCACTTTTGTCCTGAAGTAAAACGGTATTGTCAAATAAACAACTTTGAAGAAAAAGCTCTTTGGTTGTTAGACAATGCTCCGGGACATCCTACTGATCTTAACACGTTGGACACATGCATTCCTGTAAAAGTTGTGTTTCTTCCAGCAAACACAACTTCCCTGATTCAACCATTGGATCAGGGAGTAATAGCATCATTTAAAGCTTATTATCTGCGTCGAATATTAAGCAATTTAACTGAACTAGAGGATAAAGAGGAAATGACAGTTAAAACTTTTTGGAAAAACTGCACCATTAAAAACGCAATTGAAAACATTGATAGTTCTTGGAAAGAAGTCACTAAGAAATGCTTAAATGGAGTTTGGCGCAAAATATGGCCAGAAGTTGTACTAGAAGAAGAAAATAACATCCAAGAAATTAGAAATGAAGTTATCCAGATGGCTCAATCAATAGGTTTCGAAAATGTCGATGAAGAGGATGTTAGAAATTTATTGAATGCAGAAGATGATTGTTTTTCAGTGGAAGATTTAGAAAACCTTGTTAGCAACGAAGTTAAAGAAGTTCCTGCTGAAAAAGTGTTAACAACCAAAGATTTAAAAAGGTGCTTAAATGACATTGAAAATGTTTTAAATTTTTTTAGCGAAAATGATCCTGATTTAGGAAGAAGTTTTATTGTTAAGCGATCAGTGTTAAATGCAATAACTCCGTATAGGCAATTGTTAAATGAAAGAGAAAAAAAGCATAAGCAATCAACTTTAGACTCATATTTTAAAATGTGATTTCACTTTGTATGTAAGTTGACTGTTTATTTAATAAAACTTTTCTTTGTTCGAAAAAAAAGCTTTTCATTTTCTTTACGTAGGAACGTATCCCTCTGGCCATAGTATTTTTACCTCTGAAAACGAAGTTTCGCTTAACGAAGTAATTTCGTGGAACGCATCCTATTCGTTATTCGAGGTATGCCTGTATATTGAAATATATGATTTCTGCCTCCCCAAAGCATCAGTTTAATGCTGTGATGCCATGATGCAGTCTATGCCAGAATAATGTTATAGTTTTTTTTTTTGCAGTGTAGGTTACTGTTGTGGCATCTTACTGGAATCTATATACACTGTAGTTATCTAATTGATTCTTCATGGCCACAAACTGTATTGGAATTTCTTTTATTTTTTCTGAAAGCCCACATCAGTGATATATGAACCATCACTGATGGCCCTTGAGGTTGTCACAGACATTCTCTCAGATATGCCAGACAAGCTGTACTTGCTACCTAGGAGTCTAAAACACTGATGGAACTGATATTCGGGTGACACTCAAGTCAAGTGGGCCCAATTTCAGCAAAGTCTGGATGGTCTGTGACAGCCAACTCCTCTGTTTGCACCTTCACAATGGTGGGACTTATAGTAATTCTGGATATAACCCCCACGCTCAAGCACACTGTGGGTGATCACGCAGATCTGAACCAACGTAAGCAGGGGTTGAGATATGGGGCCCACACCACATGGAGGAATGCCACCCCTCTGTGTTACTAGGCAATACTAGGTGGTAGATGACTCTCATCAACCAGTGCAATACCAGCACTTTGCTTATTGCAGGCATGAAGTGGTGGAACCCATGTTTAGTCTCCAGAGCTAAGTTCCGGTCAACCCTTCTCCATCTCTTCCATCAAGCAGTATGATTGATGTCTCTTGACATTAGGATAGACATCATGGTGAGATCGAAACTTCCTTACATTTTGAGGGTACAGCTCTAAAATGGTGGTTACAGGCCAGCCAAACCGAACCTATTGGTAACTCTCTAGGAGGCTTCCGGATCAGATAGTATATAATCTTGCTACTTCTACTCTGCCAGGTAGTGATTGGAGAGAGAGTCCAAGTAGTGTGTATGTGGGGGGCCATTGTCAAGGCCATGTTATGTCAAGGTTCTGGGTATATTCTTACCATGTGTATGCCATATCCAAAAATTTCATTACTTCATACAGCATGTCCCCTCACGTTTTCTTACTATTGAATACACCATGAATTGTCAAACTAATAAATCATGCTTATCTGCAAAAAGATGTAAACCTCCCAAACACTTCCTAGTTCATTTCACAAATATACGTGGTCTCATTCTAAGCTCAACGATGTCCATTTTCACTTACAGTTGCCAAACCCCATGTACTTTTTCAGACAGAATCTCAGTTATCAGTTGATTCATCACTGTTCATTTCAGTTGCCCAAATTATTCGCTGTATGATTCCTTTCACCTCAAAGGTTGTACTTGTGCATATGTCCTTTAAAATTTTTCTGTCAGAGATTTGGTAATTTGCAATCGCCTCTTTTTGATCTTCTCTGACTTAAAATCGCTCTACCTCATTCTGTCAGTTTCATCTGTTGTCTCTCCTGTTCTCCCAATTCCACTAATCACTTGGAACTCTTTGACTTCCTCTCTTTGCAACTTGAATTTCTCCAGTCCAACTTTCCTCACAATGAGGTAATTTTCCTTGGTGATTTTAATGTTCACAACTCTAGCTGATTTCTGTTCTCTAGTCACACAGATAGCTGGTCGAGATGCTGAGGCTTTTGCAGTTACTAATGACTTGTTGGGATAGCAGAGACGTGGTGTCACAAAGATATAAGGAATGCAGAACTGGAATTTGGGGAGTACAAGGTGTACAGAAAGGATAGACAGGACAGAAAGGGAGGGGGTGTTATGCTGTTAATTAAGAAAAACATAAAATCAAAGGAAGTGCACCCAGTTAATATAGATGAACAGTGCTCTGTTGAGTCAGTTTGGTGCGAGATAAGCACTGCGAAAGGAAAAATAAGGGTAGGAGTGTGTTATAGGCCTAATGACTTGAATGAGTACAATGAACAATTGTACAGAGAAATAGAGTGGGCCAGTAAATCTGAATGTCTTATAATGGGGGATTTTAACTTCCCAGATATTGACTGGAACTTGTGGGTTGGTCACTCACACACCAGTCAGACTTTTGTGGATTTATTGGATGATTGTTTTCTGCAGCAGCAGCATGTTCGAGAGGCAAACAGAGAAAGTAACACTCTTGATCTGGTTATCAGCAGTGATCATTCGTGTATTAAGAATTTGCAGATAAAGGAACCACTAGGTGGCAGTGATCACAGTGTGCTAAAGTGGGATTTACTCAAAGAGGTAACTACCGTCAGGGGTAAAGGAAAGGGTTTTTGCTTCCGTAAAGGGGAGTACAGTGGTCTCAGACAGTTTTTAAATTCTGTACAGTGGGATCAACTGACGATGTTACCAACAGTAAATTCTAAGTGGGAAGCATTCAAGGAATTAATCGTGGAAGGTACTAGACTTTATATACCGATTAAGAAATATCGTTCAAGGTTTAGGCCTAAATGGTTATCAAATGAACTAATGAGACTCGTGACAGAGAAGAAAAATGCATGGGATGCATATAAATTATAAGGTGACGCAGAAGCCTGTGGCAGATATCAGCTAGTCTGTAATCAGGTCACAAAGGAGGTTCGGCAGGCGAAGGCGGATTACGAGAAATCTTTGGCAAAGGATGCTAAGAAAAACAGCAAGGATTTCTTTACTTATATAAACTCTAAAAGGAAGGGGATGAATATGATTGGTCCACTTGACATCGATGGTTCGACTGTTGATGATCCTGCTCAGATAGCAAACAAACTGAATGAGTATTTTGCATCTACATTCACACATGAGGAATTATTACAGTTTGAAAATGGAAGAAGGTTATCAAATTGTAGCAGTGTGCTTAATGATTTTATAATAACTGAGAGCAAAGTGGAGGAGAAATTGTTGAAGTTAAACATAAGAAAGGCACCTGGGGTGGATGGGATCTATCCAGTTATTTTAAAGGAGGCGGCAAAGCAACTAAGCAGACCTTAAGCCATAATTATGAGAGCATCCTTGGACTCAGGGGAGGTTCCCACGGACTGGAGATGTGCAAATGTGTCCCCAATTCACAAAGGTGAATCGAAGGGTGACACGAGTAATTACAGACCAGTTAGTTTAACTTCTGTTCCGGGTAAAATAATGGAGTCACTGGTTAAAGATGCATTGCAGGATCATCTAGACAAGACTGCAGCAATAATTCAAACACAGCATGGGTTTGTTAAGGGAAAGTCTTGTCTGACAAATTTGATTGGTTATTATGATGTGGTCACAAAGGAACTGGATGCAAAAAATAATTTTGATATCATATACTTGGATTTCAGGAAAGCTTTTGACACTGTTGCGCATGGAAGACTACTGTACAAATTGGAGCAGAATGGTATTAAGGGTAAGTTGCTACAATGGATAAAAGGATGGTTAAGTGGGAGAAGACAGAGGTTGGTAATCAATGGGTGCTGCTCTTCGTGGACTAATGTTATTAGTGGAGTCCCGCAGGGTTCGGTGTTGGGTCCACTGTTGTTTTGTGTATTTATCAATGATATTGATGAAGGTATATCAGGCTTAATGTCGAAGTTTGCAGATGACACAAAGGTTGGCAGGGTTGTTAATGACAGTAATGGCAGTGTGCTACTGCAACAGGATCTAGATAATTTGGGCAGATGGGCTAAGAAGTGGCAACTGAAGTTCAACCTTGACAAATGCAAAGTACTGCATATGGGTAGAAGTAACCCCAGAGAAACGTACCAACTGTGTGGTACTAAACTTAAGGTGGTAGAAAATGAAAAAGACCTGGGAGTAATTGTGCAGTCAGATATGAAGTTTTCTGAGCAATGCAGACAGGCTGCTAGGGCAGGTCATGGGGTTTTGTCAATGATATATAGGAATTTTGCTAGCAGGGAAAAGGAGGTGATTGTCCCTCTGTATAAGGCAATGGTCAGGCCACGCCTTGAGTACTGCGTACAGGTCTGGAGGCCTCATTTTAGGAAGGATGTAGATTTGCTTGAGCGTGTACAGAGAAGAGCAACACGATTGGTGAGGGGAATGAAGGGATCCTCTTACCAAGAGAGGCTTAAGTTCTGCAAATTGCAGTGGCTGGAGACTAGGCACCTGCGCGGTGATCTGATTGAGGTGTATAAGGCCTTGAATGGGTTGAGCACGCTGAATTCTGATGGGATCCTCCCACTTGTTCAGAATACGAACCTACGGGGACATAAGTTCAAATTAAAAAAGGACAGATGTAGAATAGATGTGCGGAAATTTGCCTTTAGCCAGCGGGTGGTTAATTGCTGGAACAAACTTCCATCTGTTGTTGTGGAAGTTGATAGGTTAAATAAATTTAAGGAGGAACTGGACAGGCATTTGGAGGGTATGGTGTGATTTTTTTTTTTTTTTTTTTTGGCTGATGCTGCATAAGCTCCTACACTTGCTTTCTTTCATCATGTGCCACTACTACTACTACTACTACATCGTACAGATTGTTCATTTACCTATCAGAATACTGGACAATCCTAACCTTACAGCCAACACCCTTGATTTTTTTCTGACAAATAACCCTTCTAAGTACACGGTTGAAGTGAGTGGTCCTTTAGCCACCTCAGATCACAATTTAGTGATTGTCTCTTCTCCAATGGAGCCTTTATCTCATGGCTATTCCCAACCTCGTGTTGTTTGGCATTACAAGAATGCAAAATGGGATGACATATGAGATTTCTTTTCTTTGGTCGGATTACTGTTTCAAAACTTCTGATGTCAATGTTTGCTCAGATTGCGTCAATGACATTATTCTTGTAGGAATGGAATCCTTTGTTCCACACTCCACTTTAAAATCTCATCCTTTATCTAAACCTTGATTTTACAATAAATGCGCTAAGACTGTTCATGAGAAGAATGTTGCATATCATAATTAGCTTGTTTCCAATTCTTCAGTTTCATTTTCTCCTACGCCAAAGCTTGCAACAATTGTAAAGCAGTTATTAATCAGTCCAAACCAGATTTTAAATAGGCTAAGAGTAGAAAACTTGCTTCTTGCCATAATGGTAACCAAGCAGTCTGGTATCATTCAAAAACTATTGACCGCAACTTTTGCCCATCTCTGCTCCCACTTCTGTCAAAACCAGATGGTTCTGTTGGATAAAGCCAAGGATAAAGCTGACCTGCTAGCATCCCATTTTTCTTCCAACTCAGGTATTAATGATCTTGGTAAAACACCTCCCACCATTCCCAACACGCTCCAATAGAAATGAGCTTCTGTCAGGAGGCATTGAATGGAGCGTGTTGGGAATGGTGGGAGGTGTTTTTCCAAGATCATTAATACATGAGTTGGAAGAAAAATGGGATGCTAGCAGGTCAGCTTTATCCTTGGCTTAAGTGACAACAGAACCATCTGGTTTTGACAGAAGTGTGAGCAGAGATGGGCAAAAGTTGCGGTCAATAGTTTTTGAATGAGTTCAGAACACTGTATAGAAATATCCTGCATCTTGTGTTTCAGAAGCCTGAAACACAAGATGCAGGATATTTCAGAGACTGCTGGGATTCATTGCAGTAAAAGTAAACACATGGGTTGTGTTAGGGTATAAGAATAGAAACAGGTGCATGTACACCAATGCTAGGAGTTTGGTAAATAAATTTGATGAATTTGAGGTATTGCTCAAAGCATCAAAGGCAGATATTGTTGGGATATCAGAGACGTGGTGTCACACAGATATAAGGAATACAGAACTGGAATTTGGGGAGTACAATGTCTACAGAAAGGATAGACAGGATAGGAAGGGAGGAGGAGGGGTTATGCTATTAGTTAAGAAACACATAAAATCCAAGGAAGTGAAGCCAGTTGACATCGCTGGACAGTGCAGTGCAGTGTCGAGTCAGTTTGGTGTGACATAAGCATTGGGAGATCAAAATTGAGAGTAGGAGTGTGCTATATGCCTAATGACTCTGATGAGTATAATAAGAAAGTGTACAGGGAAATAGAGTAGGCCAGTACATCAGAGAGTCTTATAAGGGGGATTTTAATTTCCCAGATATCGACTGGAATTTGTGGGTTGGTCACTTCCACATTAGCAAGGCTTTTATGGATTTATTGGATGATTGTTTTCTACATCAGCATGTTCGGGAGGCAACTAGAGGGAGTAATACTCTTGATTTGATTATCAGTAGTGATTCTTCATGCATTAAGAATCTGCAGGTAAATGAACCACTAGGTGGCAGTGACCACAGTGTGCTGAAGTGGGATTTACTCAAAGAGGTAACTACCATCAGGGGTAAAGGGAAGGGTTTTTGCTTTCATAAAGGTAACTACGATGGTCTGAGACAGTATTTAAATTCTATACAGTGCGACCAACTGAAGATGTTACCAACAGCAAATTCAAAATGGGGGGCATTCAAAGAACTTATCTTGGAAGCTATTAGGCTTTAGATACAAACTAAGAAATATTGTTCAAGGTTTAGGCCTAAATGGATGTCAGATGAACTAATGAGACATATGACAGAGAAGAAAAATGCATGGGATACATATAAATTAACATGTGACACAGAAGCCTATGATAGATATAAGTTGTAACCAACTTGATCTGTAACGAAGTTATGAGGAGGTTAGGCAGGCAAAGGCAGATTACGAGAAATCTTTGGTAAGGGATGCAAACAAAAACAGCAAAGAGTCCTTTACTTATGTAAACTCTAGAAGGAAGGGGATGAATCAGATTGGTCCACTTGATATCGATGGGTCAACTGTTGATGATCCTGCTCAGGTAGCTAACAAACTAAATGAATATTTTGCATCGACATTCACACATGAGGAATTATTCAGCAAGGGGAATGCCAGAAGAGTATTCAAATCTGGCAGTAAGCTAGAGAATCTTGTAATAACTGAGAGTAAAGTGGAGGAGAAATTGTTGAAGATAAACACAAGAAAGGCACCTGGGTGGATGGGATCTATCCAGTTATATTAAAGGAGGCAGCAAAGGAAGTAAGCAAACCCTTAGCCATAATTATGGGAGCTTCCTTGGACTCAGGGGAGGTACCCACAGTCTATATATTTGTAAATGTGACCCCAATTCACAAAGGAGGATTAAAGGCTCACACAAGTAATTATAGACCTGTGAGTTTAACTTCTGTTCCAGGAAAATTAATGGAGGCACTGGCTAAAGAAGCACTGCAGGATCATCTAGACAAGACTTCAGTTATAGCTCGGACAAAGCATGGTTTTGTTACGGGGAAGTCTTGTCTGACCAATTTGATTGGATACTATGATGCAGTCACAAAAGAAATGGATGCAGGGAATAACTTTGATATTATATACTTGGATCTTAGAAAGGCTTTTGATACTGTTACACATGGAAGACTGCTGCACAAATTGGAGCAGTGTGGCATTGGATGCAAATTGCTGCTAGGGATAAAGGGGTGGTTGAGGGGGAGAAGACAAGAGAGTGGTAATCAATGGACACTGCTCATTGTGGACTAATGTTATTAGTGGAGTCCCTCAGGGTTCAGTGTTGGGTCCAGTTTTGTTTTCTGTATTTATAAATGATATTGATGATGGTATATCAAGCTTAATGTCCAAGTTTGCAGACGATACAAAGGTTGGCAGGGTTGTCAAGGACACTACTGCCACTATGCTGCTGCAACAGGATCCTGAAAGGTTGAGCAGATGTGGCAAATGAAGTTTAACATTGACAAATGTAAAGTACTACTTATGGGAAACAGCAACCCCAGAGCAATGTATCAACTCTGTGGTACTACACTGACAATGGTAGAGAATGAAAAGGACCTGGGGGTAATTGTGCAGGCAGATATGAAGTTCTCTGAGCAGTGCAGATGGCTGCAAGAGTAGCTCATGGTGTCTTGTCAATGATATACAGAAATTTTTCTAGCAGGGATAAGGAGGTGATTATTCCCTTGTATAAGGCAATGGTCAGGCCACACCTTGAGTACTGTATACAGGTCTGGAGGTCTCATTTCAAGAAGGATGTAGAGCTGCTGGAACGAGTACAGAGAAGGGCAACAAGATTAGTGAATGGAACAAAGGGGTACTCTTACAAACAAAGGCTTAAGTTTTGCAAATTACGGTGTCTGGAGACTAGGCACCAGCGAGGTGAACTGATAGAGGTGTATAAAGCCTTGAATGGTTTGAGCATGCTCAATGCTGATGGGATTCTCCCTCTTGCTCAGAATAATCACCTGAGAGGGCATAAATTCAAATTGAGGAAAGACAGATGTAGGATAGACGTGCGGAAATTTGCCTTTAGCCAGCAGGTAGTTGGTTGGTGGAACGGACTTCCATCCCTTGTCATAGAGGTTGATAGCCTAAATAAATTTAAGGCTCAGCTGGACGGGTATTTTGAACGAACGGAGAGGTGAAGTGGAAGTGGGTTTTTTTTTTTTTTTTTTGGCTGATGCTGCATAAGCTTGCTTTCTTGCATCATATGCCTCTACTAATGCTAATGCTCAGACCACAGGAGGCATTCAGTGCCATCTGTGGTCTTCTGTCAGAAGTATTTTGACGAATCTGGATGCTAAGAAAGCTCCAGGTCCTGATGGAATTTCTCCACTAATCGTAAAACCTGTGCTGAACTTAATCCTATTCTTTGCCGCCTTTATTCACTTTCTTATTCCAAAGGTGTTTTTCTTTTTCTGCTTGGAAATTTGCTTATATCCAGCCAGTTCCTAAAAAGGGTGACAAATCCCTCTTCTCCAATTATCATCCCATTGCAATTATTTCTAATCTTTCTAAAGTAATGGAGAAATCGATTAACTGCCAACTCTTAAACCACCTAGAAACCTTCCGTCTGATCAATGATCACCAGTATGAATTCCGTCAGTGTCAATCCACTGGTGATATTCTGGCTTATGTTACCCATTTATGGAAAAATCCAATGGAAAGTTCAGTGAAACACATGTTCTCTTGACATCTCAAAGGCTTTCGATCGTGTTTGGCATAAAGGTCTTCTAAACAAGTTTCCATCTTATGGTTTGCCAACTGTTTTTTGTAATTGGTTATCCAATTTTCTCTCTGATCGCTCACTGAGGGTGATGGTAGATGGCTCTCTATCTTCTAACTTCTCCACTAATGCCAGTGTCCCCCAAGGTTCAGTTCTTTCCCCCACTCTTTTCCTTTTGTATATTAATGACCTTCTTCCATTGACTGGAAATCCTATCGATAGTTTTGCCAATTATAGCACATTGTATTCCACTTTCCAATTTTGAGAAACCTTGCCCTGCTCAATCAGCTTCAACTTCTCCTGTATCCGCTACCAATTCCTTAAATGCCGATCTCCAGGTAAATCTCCAGTGGGACAAAGACAACTTAGTTGATTCAGATCCTTCTAAAACTGAGTCCTATGTTATATCTCGCAAAAAAGGATTCTTCTGCATCTTTGCTTATCTTTGGTGACACTCCAATTTCTAGGCAAAATGATATACAGTGAAACTTCCCTTTAACGGACAGCCATGGGGAACGAAAATGTGTCCATTAGAGAGAAGTGTCCGCTAACAAGAAGTCTGAGGGAGAAAAAAAGAAGAAAGAAAGAAAAATCGTTAAACGTTTAGTGTAAAATTAAATTAAAATATATACAGATTTTGAACAATATTTTTGTAAATAATATACAATTACATATACAAGAGATAAAGAAAAATCGTTAAATGTTTAATGTAAAATTAAATTAAATTATATACAGATTTTGCACAATATTTTTGTAAATAATATACATACAATTGTGCTATGCATATTATGACTTTATCTTAAGAAAAATACATACAGGAATCACTTATTTTCTTCTGCACCTTCTTCCGGCTGATAATTTTGTTTTCAACATTTGTTTGGAGTGAAGAAACCATCGAAAATCCTTCAGTATCTTCTTCAGCGGCGAAAAACATTTTTAAACGATTGCTTTGTATGACGCTTCTTCTATTTTCATCGGTGGTTCGTCGTTAATATGTTTTTCAACAGAATGATCTCCTTCCATTTCTTCATCCTCATGAGGAACTTCTTGAAAAATATCGATGATAATGTCGTTGATATCTATAGCACCATCTTCTGTAGTGAGGTTCGAGTCTATATCTTTGTAGCCAGGGTCACTTGTAGCTGAAGTATCATACATTATCAATAGATGTTGAAGTTCTTGTTCTTCTTGGTGCTCCACATTGCTGTTCACAACTTCAATTTTTGCTTTTGAGAAGCCAGACTTTACAAAACAGTTCACGACAGTTTGTTTTCTAATTGCGTTTACTGAAGAGGGAATCCATTGAATCGCATCTAGGATGCTGATTTTCTTTGCAAGGTCACTCACACATTTTACATCGTTCATGTTTGCAATGAGATGTCTTAAAACACGTTTTCTGTAGTGAAGTTTAAAATTTTTTATTATCCCTTGATCCAAGGGCTGACACTCTGCAGATGTGTTTGGTGGCAGAAAAACGATTTGAATGTTGGACAATTCAGTGTGTGGGTGAGATGCAGCATTATCCATGAAAAGAATAATTTTTCTGTTTTGACGAATCATGTTTTGGTTAAAGTGACTTATCCATTCGCTCATGATATCTCGTGTCATCCACGCTTTTTTATTAAACTTCCAGTCAACATTCAAAAGATTCAACTTTATGCCCTTGAAACAACGAGGATTTTGTGGTTTTCCTATAACAAGTGGTTGTTCAAAGTCTCTCAGCAATTTGTACACAATAGTACAGTCAAGCGTTCCTTAGAAAGTTTTCCGCCCTGGCACTTTTCGTTTTTTAGACTCATGGTTTTTTCAGGAAGAGCTTTAAAAAAACAACCCTGTTTCGTCACAGTTGTAAATATCCTTAGCTTCAAAATCACAACATAAATCTTCCAATTTGACAGTCCACTCTGTTACAACCCCAGTATTAACAGATCCGCCTTCACCACTTACGGTTTTCCAAGAAATTTTATGCCGAGTTTTGAACTTGTCTAGCCATCCCACAGAAGCTTTGAACTCATTTACTCCCATAGATTTCGCAACCTCCAAAGCCTTTTCCCTAATAATAGGCCCATTAATGGGAATTTTTTTAGCACATTCGCGACAAAACCACTCATACGTAACATTGTCAATTTGAAGTCCAACAGTTTTCGGGAATGATTTTTGAATCTGATAATTTCCGTGTTGCCAAAATTGTTTGAGCATTTCATTTTTTTTTTTTAGGATGTCGCTTACCTGCGTCTTCCCGATTTTGAATTTTGCAGCGAGATTGCTAACACTATTTTTTTGACGATCATACGCATTAATGAGTTCGACTTTATCTTTTAAAGTTAAATGTTTACTAGAAGACATTGTGCACTTCATACGACACTGAACAAAACTGAAAACTGAAACTGAAAAGACGAAAGGCCGACAAAATCCCCCCCCCCCTGCACACACTGAATTCATCAGAAGTTTTACACGTGCCTTAAAATTCTTGAAAAAGGGTTTAGAACTGCGACGTGAACCTTGATAAAATTCAGAGAATCAGAAATAGAAAATAAGCACACAATTGAGGCAATACGTGGAAGAAAAGTTCCTAGAAAAAGGACCGTGAGCTCTCCCGCAGTCCATTGTGGGGAGATCAAATTAAGTACTAATCTAAACGAAACAGTGCAGATTGCCTGTCCGTGTCCGTTACAGAGAATGTCCGCTAGACAGAAGCTGCAAACATGTTAAAACCAATAGAGGTGAGTTGGGGAATTTGAAAATGTCCGTTGTAGAGAGATGTCCGTTAACGAGAGGTGTCCGTTAGGAGAAGTTTCACTGTATCTCTTTTGGGGATTACCCTGACTGCTTATCTGTCTTGGCACAAATACATTATAAATATTGCTTCCTCTGCCTCTAAAAAATTTGGTTTTCTCTTTCGCTCTCGGTGTTACTTTTCTTCCAAACAGCTGTTCACTCTGTAGAAATCGCAAGTCAGCCCTACCATGGAATATTGTTTCCACATCTGGGGTGGTTCCCCCAAAACCTATCTGAGGCTTCTAGATTCCATTCATAAGAGGGGAGGGCAGTTAGGTTAATTAATGACTCATCTCTAACAGAGGCTCTTAAACGTACTGTTTCTACTGCATGCCTTTTCTTGAGATACTTCCATGGGCTCTGTTCTTCTGAATTGGCTTCTATAGTTCCCTGCTCTCTCTTTCAAAACAATCCAAACATGTGCCACCAACATCCACTTACTGTCAAACTTCAAACTCACAGAACCAAGTTTTCATCTTCCTCATTTATCCATTCAACTGCCATTTTCTGGAACAATCTTCCTTCATACATATTTCCTGAAAATTACAGTCTACAGAAGTTCAAGTCTAATGTCAACAAATATCTTCTTTTATCTTCTCAACCTCCAACCCAAGCACAGTACTAAGTACTCTATGTTCTAATATCTCTTGTGTTTGGGGTTTTCATAAAAAAAAAAAAAAAATGTAGTGACCTTTGAGAAGCTTTTTCTTGATAGTGGAAAGTATACCATTGTGATAAAACCACCCACTTTTCATGGTTGCACTTTTTTTTTTTTGGGATATTTTTATTGTTATTCACTTGGCTAGACAGCAACATAAGTGCTATTGCCCTTATGTTGTTGTCAACAGTATAAATGGCACATTCAAGACACAGTTCAGAAGGTACAAAGAACAATATTCACAAATTCCAACTCAGTGACTTGTTTGCAATATTTTCCCGCATAGGATGGTATGGATATGTAGAAGTTAGTAAAAATTTCAGAGCTGCAACGCTCAATAACTTCCACAATTTTTCAATATATTAAAAAAAAGTAAGAGATTATCTCAATCTTTTTCATGGAATGCTTCCAGTAAATTCTCTCCAAATGCAACAAATAAAATAAGATCAAAAAAAAACAAATTAATGAATTCCCTCACTCGTAGAGATACGATCAAATTCGACGTGCAACGGAATCATAAGCCGAGAGCCCAAACATGACCTCGAAACACATCAAACCAACGCAGCAAGACCATGAGTGTGAGAAGACATTGTGTCAGAATAAATAAATTAAAACTGCTTTTGATAATAAATAATTAAAATTACAATAAAAAAGATTAAAATCACAATTAAAATTTGGTTGAACACTCAATTTAAATGAAATGCACAGCTGTTTCCCGTCCTTAAACAAACAACGCTTTTCGGCTGATCGCCTTGTTCACAGGATGGGAATATCCTGATAGGAGAAGGCAAATTATTTAAACTGAAAATCAATGAAATGTGCTCAGTAGTAGACCAAGAGGGAGGTAGATCAGTGATGCCAAGCAAGTAATAGAAGAAAGAGAGCTAAAAGGCTGACAGGAAACCTGTTGGACAAAGGAAACCAAGTATCAGATTTGGATGATGATGAATAATGCAATTATCCCATAACTTGTTTTCTTATTGTAATTCTTCTTGCATAGGTTCCATACTAGAAGTTTTATTTTTGCATAAAACAATCAATATATTCTATTGTAGCAAATTGTATTTATCTAATGTAAATTGTATTGCATACAAGAGAAAATCATTACATACAGTTTCACTTATTTATAGCCAGTGTCAGTCAAAGTTGAAAACTATTAATATATAATTTTCAATGCCATATAAGCATGTCAGATAATTGGAAGTTTTCTAATAAGAAAAATGCTTGCATATCTTAAATGTCAGATTTGCTCTGACACTTAGAACATATTCAAGGAAAAATAGTTATTCAAAAATAGTTATTCCAGTGTAACTATTTTTGCATTCCTGCCCACACCCTTCCATTTTTAGATAAAGTATCTGGAAAGATACTTCATCTTTATATTTTAATAAAAGTTTTTATTTAACTGGATTATAAAAATAATTTTATAAATAAATTGTTTAGCTTGTTACCTGGCATACTGTTAGGAGAAACAACTGGGAAATGAGGCCATCAACATTTTTTTTTTTTTTATTATGGTGCATAACCATATAAGGGGGGAAAAAAAACTAACTTAACCACTTATACAATAAAAAATGTAAAAATTGTTTTTTTTGTGAGAGATGCATTAGGTATCACAAGGCTCAATTGCAAAAAATACCACTTCAGATCATAAAACATATACTATATGCTTCATATTGTTTGAATTTATTGTTTAAATTTGTGCCATTTGTTTTGCCAATTGCTGCTATGAGTTTTTGATGTAGTATATTGTACTACTAATTTTGTCAACTTATGAAGAAAACAGCATGAATTGCATTGTGATATAATACTTGAACTCCCCTGGCAACCTCTATAAAATAACCATGATACAGACATAAGTGAGAGATGTAAGCTTTGGTTCAAAGGGTGACACAAGTAACTATAGACTTGTTAGTTTAACTTGTGAACCTGTTTAAAGAAGTATTGCAGGATCATTTAGACAAGACAAGACTGTAGTAATAGTTAAGACACAGCATGGGTTTGTTAAAGGGAGGTCGTGTCTGACTAATTTGATTGGATACTATGATGTAGTCACAAAGAAACTGGATGCTAAAAATAATTTTGATATCACATACAGGTAGTTCTTAACTTTACGAGTTAATTCTTTCCTAGCGTGCGCTCGTAAAGCGGGAATTTATTTCCGATAGACATAAAGTTAAAAATCGGGGTTACGTTCTCAACAATGAAATTGGTTAGCTAATTAGTTTATGTTTAAACAATGATTTATTTATCCAAAGAAATGAAAGCGTAGCCTCTAAAATCAAGCAAATTACAATAATAGAGAAATTATTTATGACTTACAAATGTTAAAGAACATTTATTCTTCATCATCATCTTCATCGACTAAATTCACACTCGCTGATCACTCATTTATTGGCTCGGCATTCGTTGGTTTGTTACACAACGAGTCATCTTCTTCAGAAATGTTTCAAGAGGTGTTTATTTCCAAGATAATCTTCTCTTTTAATTATAAATTTCACGATCGCATGCATAAGCAATTTTTAAAGGCACACACAAATTGCAACTAACACGATTCGCGTAGAATAACAAGTTTACGAAGCTTTAAAAAAAAGGAATGAAGAGATGATTCTGAAAATTTATTTATGTTTATTATACAATTGAAGATTTCAGTAAAGGAGAAACACATTTCACCATAATAATGTAAAAAACCACACAATTCCAGCTATCGGTATTTTTGCAAATGCAAGAAGATCGAGTTTACTACCTGTTTATAATTGCTTGCAGTAACAGAAAAGCCCAATAAACCGGAAAGTGCAAATTGTTTTTATTCTTTTATGGTCCTGACCTCCAGAAATGTGCTTTAGAAAAATATCACAAAGGTGTTTAAAATTGCTTCTTATAACGGAACATATGATAACGATGAAAGGGTAGTGTATTTTAGTGATTTGAATTGGTAACTAATACAATTTACAAACCACGCTCACAACCTTTTAGATGGCCTTAAGGTCATGCTTGCGACCTTAAAAATGACATGTTAGAGATAAATAGCTTAGTTATCCAGTGAAAATTTCAACTTCCGAGTTGAAATTTTCACTGGATAACTGGATTCGTTTCAACAAACGAATTACCAAAAAACACAATGTATTATTGGGTTCACATTACAATATTTTAACAATACGATGGTGTCTCTGGAACTGATTAATATCATAAAGCGGGGTACACTGTATTGTATAGCTAGGCACGTGGTTTGGAATGCGGTATTTATGAATCTTTAACATTCATTTTTGCAATTAATGTTCATATCTTCGAATTTGTTGATACTTGATACTTGGGAAAAAAAACTCGTAAACCCGGGAACTCGTAAAGCGAGAACTGCCTGGACTTGGATTTCAGGAAATCTTTTGATACTATTGCACATGGAAGACTTTTGTACAAATTGGAGCGGTATGGCATTAAAGGCAAGTTACTGCAATGGATAAAGAAATGGTTGAGTGGGAGATGGCAGAGAGTGGTAATAAATGAACACTGCTCTACGCAGACTAATGTTATTAGCAGAGTCCCCCAGAGTTTGATGCTGGGCCCATTGTTCTTTTGTGTATTTATCAGTGATATCAATGAAGGTATATCAGGCTTAATGTCCAAGTTTGCAGATTACACAAAGGTTGGCAGGGTTGGCAGTGTTATTGTTAATGACAATAAAGACAGTATGCTACTGCAACAGGATCTGGAAAAGTTGAGCAGATGGGCTGAGAAATAGTAGTAATAGTAGTAGTCGTAGTAGTGGCATGTGATGCAAGAAAGCAAGTGTATGAGCTTATGCAGCATCAGCCAAAAAAAAAAGAAATCACACCATTCCCTCCAAATGCCTGTCCAGTTCCTCCTTAAATTTATTTAACCTATCAACTTCCATAGCGACAGATGGAAGTTTGTTCCAGCAATTAACCACCCGGTGGCTAAAGGCAAATTTACACACATCTATTCTACATCTGTCTTTTCTTAATTTGAATTAATCCCCCCTTATGTTCGTAATCTGAACAAGTGGAAGGATACCATCAGAATTCAGCGTGCTCAACCCATTCAAGGCCTTATACACCTCAATCAGATCACCTCGCAGGTGCCTAGTCTCCAGCTGCTGCAATTTGCAGAACTTAAGCCTCTCTTGGTAAGAAGATCCCCTCATTCCCCTCACCAATCTTGTTGCCCTTCTCTGTACACACTCAAGCAAATCTACATCCTTCCTAAAATGAGGCCTCCAGACCTGTACACAGTACTCAAGGTGTGGTCTGACCATTGCTTTATACAGAGGTACAATCACCTCCTTTTCCGTGCTAGCAAAATTCCTATATATCATTGACAACACCCCATGACCTGCCCTGGCAGCCTGTCTTCATTGCTCAGAAAACTTCATATCTGACTGCACAATTACTGTCAGGTCTTTATCATTTTCTACCACCTTAAGTGTAGTACCACACAGTTGGTACGTTTCTCTGGGGTTACTTCTACCCATATGCAGTACTTGACATTTGTCAAGGTTAAACTTTAGTTGCCACTTCTTAGCCCCAAATGGGGCCACAATCTGCCTTAGCCACTCCTCTGACCTTGGGGTAGGTAGGTCCCTTGGAGCAACTTTCACAATGTTTATTTATTTATTAATTTTTATTACTATTAATTTATTTATTATTATTACTCTAATTTTATTACTATTATTATACTGGTCTCCCAGTGTGATAGAGCCGCTTTTGCCAAGGTGGTACTTGAACCCTGGTCCATCAGGCTAGTAGTCCAGTGCCGTAACCACTGGGCCATTGCACCCCAGTTATTATTATTATTGTGTTTTTTTTTTTTTTTTTTTTGTTTGTTTTTTTTTCTCCCTGATTGGGGATTCCACCTCGTGATGGATATTGCTACCAGTACACAGGGTGGTTGTTGTTATGTCTGGTGTTACTGTTGGTTGGAGAACTCTCTGACTATCCTACAGATGTTCAGGATTGCGACTTTCTAGAGTTCCTTGTTGGTGTTCGCTGAGAGGCCTATTGCTGATAGGCTGTTATGTAGGGTCTTTGGCACCATACCTGTGGTATGCCACATCTCTTTGAACTCCAGTCTTAGGTTCGTGTGCTTCCTGATTTTTTCACTATGATGAGTTTTCTGCAGTTCGCCAGTGTTCAGCCATGCTTCCAATAATTATTATTAATATAATAATAATTATAATAATACTTATTATTATTAGCCATATGGTGCAAGGAAGCCTGAGGCTTATGCTGCACCAGCCAAAAAACAAATTTCTGAATTTCTCTGAGAGAGAGAAAGAGAACAAGAGTCAGAAGTAGAAAGGAATCATCAAGAAAGAGAAGAATGATGACATCCAGCTTAGGATCTTGGGTGTACCTGTCCATATTCACCAGATGTGAGTCCCTATCTTCATCAATGTCTTCTCCATTTGTGAAGCATTACTTATTCGAGTTATTGCAGTCATGGCAACTCATTGTGAAGGTATTCACAATATGAGATATACTTAAAATGATGCCACCTTCATGCTCTGAGGTGCCTGGTTGTCAAGCACTGCAGCCCACATAATCAGGGTCTTTCCTCGTATGGTCGCCCTTTTGCCAGTCTCACCATGTGAGTTGGCTGTCTTTGGAACCTTTCAAGAAGCTCACTATCTTTTTTCAGATAAGGTCTCCATACTTGGAAACAGTGTTCCAAATGTGGTCTTACAATTGCCTTATGCAGTGGTATTATGACTTCCCTATCTCTACAGGACAATGATTGATAAATCATTAATAGGACACTGTGGGCTCTCCCAGCTTCCTCAGAAAACTTTATATCTGCTTATATTGTAACTCCCACATCTTTATCCATTTGTCGATGTCGTATATGAAAATCAGAAACAACAGGGGTCCAAGAACTGATCCTTCGGGGAATCCACTTCTGACATTACACCAATCTGAACAATATCCATTGATCACAACCCTTTTCCTTCTGCACTGCTGCTATCCTACACTCTAACCTAGAACCTTTCTTATTTAGGTTTTGCTAAAATCTAAATATAATCCAAACTTCAAAACTATTGAAATTGTTCCCTACGTTCAGCTCATGAGTAATTGTGTCAAAATAGCTCACTAGTTTAGTTAAACATGATTTTCCCTAAACAAAACCATGTTGTGGTTGCACGTTTAATCATTGCCTCTACTGAAGTCTGACTAATCTTCCTGCAGTTACCTGCTTCACTCTTAGAATCACCTTTATGTACTGGTGATACATTTCACTTCTCCAGTCCAGAGGAATCTCCTGATTCCAAAGATGCCCTCTTAATTAACCTCAATAGTTCAGTACCCTCTCTGGCCACCTATCTCAAAATGATTGGGTATATGCCATCAACTTTGAGAGCTTTATTTGCCTTTATGTTCGAAAGTTCTTCTAATAAACAATCATCTGTTTTTTTAATCTGTATATTATGTCATGAAGTCTTTTCATGTCATCTGTATATTAAATAATAAATAAATAAATTTTCTGTTTATACTCCGGGACGACCAAACGGTCAGAGGAGTTCGCATGATAGATTGAATACAAGAAACAGCACCGTATTCAGTAGTCACGGGCTTGACTCCCGGTCATTCAAGGCACGTGTACTTAGGCACCCATGCGCCTGACCACTAGGCTACGGCGGCCTAATATATTAATATTATATGCTTTAACTTTCAGAGTAAACTATCTAGTAAGTAATGTAGCAGTTAAAGCTATGATATTTACGAGACAGCTCCTTTTTATAACCATAAAGTTTAATGCAGTTGGAAGAATAAAATTGAAAATAAGGTTGAAAAGGAAATTAAACTTCAAATTCTGGCCCCTCCTCCAATCTAAAGAAAATATATACTCAAAATTTTAAAAACTCCCAGACTTTTGGACAAACTGAGGACAATCCACAAAAGTGGCATTTGAACCCTTGGTTCTTTCATCTCAATTTTCATTTTTTTTACAAGTGATAAATTTGGATTCCTTTTTCAACTTTGTTTTTAATTACATCCTTGTATCAAACCTTACAGTTAAAATGGAAATAAATAAGTCTTGAGAATATCAAAAACTTACTACTAGTTACTTTTCAAATAAGGTGATAAGTTGTTTATTGATAAGTTATCACATAGAATTATCATTTGATTTTCTTGGAGGTGTGTGTAATGGTTTTATCTGTTTTTTTTTTTTTTTTAGTTTGCTAATTAAAATGCTAATTTTTTCTGTTTTAGTTTGCTAATTAAAAAAAAAAAAAAAAAAAGATGAGCTATTGAATGTTAGTATTTTTAAGTATACATAATTTTCTGAAGTGTGAGAGATATTCTTTTTTTAAAGGGTTACTTCAACTAATAACTGTACCCTTCTGCTGATTTTGTTACTTTTTTTAATATTTAGTCAAATTGATAATTAAATAGAAATAATGTCCCTATAGGCAGCTCTTCACTTACTTGATACGGCAGCACTACGTGGTCACTGGCTGCTGCTACAAAACTGCCATCTATTAGTCCGTTGGCTCCAAGATTTAGAGAAGTATGCAGAAAAAATTACCAAACCTCATCCTGATTTTCGATTATGGCTAACAACTGATCCTGTTTCTAATTTCCCAATTGGAATCCTTCAAAGATCTTTAAAGGTTAGTTTTTATATTTATATTAATTTTATCAAAATAACTTCAAATTTTTTATATTTCAAAACAAAACTAGTGAGGAGTTTTATAATAGACTTTTATTAATTTCATTTATTAACTAATTAATTAAATATTAATTTATTAATTCCTCTATCCTGCACCTAAACAAATTGGACAATCTATAATGAATAGTGGTATATAAAATAAATTAATAGTGTTAGATATTTTAGTAGTCATGCTTTTAGATCTATCAAAAAATTGCACAACTTAATTACTTTAATAATCATTATTTCAATTCTTAATAATTTCTTTAATAATCATTAATTCATATTATTTCTTTAATAATCATTATTTCAGGAAGCTTCTTTTTTTTCCAGTATTTTTGATATGAATTGTTGAAAAAGACAATTTGAAATAGTGAAACTATTATTTGTACTCACTTCAATTTATCCATTCCTTCACACAAAGAGTATTTAGATAAAAAGATCAATTCTATATACTCAATCTTAATCAAACTGTAAAGTTCCTACCAGGCAATCAAATATTTTGGATTTTGCTGTAGGAATGGATACTTGCTATTTCTAAGTCTATTAAGTTAAGTTCTGAAAATGATGCATGTAAATAAATGAAACAAGCAATGTACCAAAGTTAATGAATTTTATGATTATCATTTCTTTAATAATCATAAAATTCATTAACTTTGGTACATTGCTTGTTTCATTTATTTACATGCATCATTTTCAGAACTTAACTTAATAGACTTAGAAATAGCAAGTATCCATTCCTACAGCAAAATCCAAAATATTTGATTGCCTGGTAGGAACTTTACAGTTTGATTAAGATTGAGTATATAGAATTGATCTTTTTATCTAAATACTCTTTGTGTGAAGGAATGGATAAATTGAAGTGAGTACAAATAATAGTTTCACTATTTCAAATTGTCTTTTTCAACAATTCATATCAAAAATACTGGAAAAAAAAGAAGCTTCCTGAAATGCATACAAGTACAGATTTTAGTGTTACACAAATATAGGCCAAGTTGACATTTAATAAATAATGCTTGATAAAAAATTAGACAGTAGTTGTTCAATTTTTAACATAATGAAATCAAATTTCACAAACATAATGAGACCTCTGCCTCGTACACGAATATGGTTATTCCAGACAGCAATAGCTCATCACAGCTGAATAACAAGATCGGTGATATCAAGAGTAAGTCAAAGTTCTGTAAGGCAGTATGTATCAAACAAACAATTAAGCATCAGTGTTTCTAATTCAGAAAGCATGTTCTTTAAACTTCTAATGTTGGGGTTATAGATTCTGGTTGTGTCTGTGACTGTACTCTGTCTGGTTGATGTGCTGGATTGCTTCTACATGTATCATCTGTTACTCTTTTGGGGTGGGGGGTTGCCAATGTATTTCTTTTAGTTCCTTGTGTTGACTATATAGTCTTGGATGGCAAACATGAATCCTTCGGTCTTTGGAAATCACCTTCCATTCATGAGCCAAGCATTGAAAGCCATCTTATCTATGTAATTTTGATGGAGGTCATTATAGTGCCTGCCATGGAGTGTCTTCTTTGCCCATCTTTCTGTCTTCGTTTCTTATGTCTGTGTGGTCTCCTTTTTGAGGTTCAGTAATAGTGGCATGTGATGCAAGAAAGCAGTCGTATGAGCTTATGTAGCATCAGCCAAAAAAAAAAAAAAAAAAAAAAACAATCCCCTCTAAATATTTGTGCAGTTCCCACTTAAATTTATTTAACCTATCAACTTCCACAACGATAGATACAAGTTTGTTCCAGCAATTAACCACCTGCTGGCTAAAGACAAATTTCCACATATCTATTCTACATCAGTCCTTCTTCAATTTCAATTTTTGCCCCCTTAGGTTCGTAATCTGAACAAGTGGAAGAATCCCATCAGAATTCAGCGTGCTCAACCCATTCAAGGCCTTATACACCTCAATCAGATCACCTCGCAGGTGCCTAGTCTCCAGCTGCTGCAATTTGCAGAACTTAAGCCTCTCTTGGTAAGAGGATCCCTTCATTCCCCTCACCAATCTTGTTGCCCTTCTCTGTACACGTTCAAGCAAATCTACATCCTTCCTAAAATGAGGCCTCCAGACCTGCACTCAGTCCTCAAGGCGTGGGCTGACCATTGCCTTATACAGAGGGACAATCACCTCCTTTTCCCTGCTAACAAAATTCCTGTATATCATTGACAACACCCCATGACCTGCCCTGGCAGCCTGTCTTCATTGCTCAGAAAACTTCATATCTGACTGCACAATTACTGTCAGGTCTTTTTGATTTTCTACCTCCTTAAGTGTAGTACCACACAGCTGGTACATTTCTCTGGGGTTACTTCTACCCATATGCAGTATTTTGCATTTTTCAATGTTAAACTTCAGTTGCCACTTCTCAGCCCATCTGCCTAAATTTTCTAGATCCTGTGGCAGTAACACACTGCCATTACTGTCATTAACAACCCTGCCAACCTTTGTATCATCTGCAAACTTCGATACTAAGCCTGATATACCTTCATCAATATCATTGATAAATATACAAAACAACAGTGGATCCAACACCGAACCCTGTGGTACTCCACTAATAGCATTAATCCACGAAGAGCAGCACTCATTGATTACCGCCCTCTGTCTTCTCCCACTAAACCGTCCTTTTATCCATTGTAGTAACATACCCTTGATACCATTCTGCTCCAATTTGTACAGTAGTCTTTCATGTTCAACAGTGTTAAAAGCTTTCCTGAAATCCAAGTATATGATATCAAAATTGTTTTTTGCATCCAGTTCCTTTGTAACCACATCATAATATCCTATCAAATTTATCAGACAAGACTTTCTCTTAACAAACAAATGCTGTGTCTGAATTATTGCTGCAGTCTTGTCTAGATGATCCTGCAATGCATCTTTAAGCAGTGACTCCATTATTTTACCCGGAACAGAAGTTAAACTAACTGGTCTGTAATTACTCGTGTCACCCTTCGATCCCCCTTTGTGAATTTGATACACATTTGCACGTATCCAGTCGGTGGGGATCTCCCCTGAGTCCAAGGATGCTCTCATAATTGTGGCTAAGGGTTTGCTTAGTTCCTTTGCCACTATTCTTTAATATAATAGAATAGATCCCGTGAACCCCAAATGCCTTTTTTAAGTTTAACTTCAACAATTTCTCCTCCACTTTGTTCTCAGTTATTACAAAATCATTAAGCACCCTGCTACAATTTGTTAACCTTGTGGCATTTTCAAATATTAATAACTCCTCATGTGTGAATGTAGATCCAAAATACTATCAGGATCATCAACAGTCGAACCATCGATATCAAGTGGACCAATCTGATTCATCCCCTTCTTTTACAGTTTATATAAGTGAAGAAATCCTTGCTGTTTTTCTTAGCATTCCTTTGCCAAAGATTTCTCGTAATCTGCCTTCGCCTGCCTAACCTCCTTTGTGACTTGATTACAGACTAGCTTATATATATCATAGGCTTTTGTGTCGCCTGATAATTTATATGCATCCCATGCATTTTTCTTCTCCGCCACAAGTCTCATTAGTTCATTTGACAACCATTTAGGCCTAAACCTTGAACAGTATTTCTCAATAGGTATGAAACGTTTAGTAGCTTCCACTTATTAATTCCTTGAATGCTTCCCACTTAGAATTTGCTGTTGGTAACATAATCAGTTGGTCCCACTGTACAGAATTTTAATACTGTCTGAGGCCACTATAATCATCTTTACGGAAGCAAAAACCCCTTCCTTTACCCCTGATTGTAATTATATCTTTAATTAAATCCCACATCAGTACACTGTGATCACTGCCACCTAATGGTTCCTTTATCTGCAAATTCTTAATTCACGAATGATCACTGATGATAACCAGATCAAGAGTATTACCCTCTCTGGTTGCCTCTCGAACATGCTGCTACAGAAAACAATCATCCAATTAATCCACAAAAGTCTTACTAGTGTGCGAGTGACCAACCCATAAGTTCCAGTCTATATCTGGGAAGTTAAAATCCTCCATTATAAGACATTCTGATTTACTAGCCTTCTCTATTTCTCTGTACAATTGTTCATTGTACTCATTCGAGTCATTAGGCCTATAACACACTCCTACTCTTATTTTTGCTTTCGCGGTGCTTATGTCACACCAAACTGACTCAACGGTGCACTGTTCATCTATATCAGCTGGATGCACTTATTTTGATTTTTTGTTTTTCTTAATTAACAGCATAACACCTCCTCCCTTCCTATCCTGTCTCTCCTTTCTGACACATTGTACTCCCCAAATTCCATTTCTGCATTCCTTATATATGTGTGACACCATGTCTCTGCTATCCCAACAATATCCACCTTTGATGTCTTGACCAACACTTTAAATTCATCAAATTTATTTACTATACTTCTATCATTGGTATAAATGCAAGTATACATGTACCTATTCTTATTATTAGTTACCCTAACACATCCCATACCCACCTGTTTCACAATGACTGCCATCAGTCCCTGAAACCCTCAAAACATTGAAGGCAGATATTGTTGGGATATCAGAGACGTGGTGTCACACAGATATAAGGGATGCGGAACTGCAATTTGGGGAGTACAACGTCTACAGAAAGGATAGACAGGATAGGAAGGGGGGAGGTGTTATGCTATTAGTTAAGAAACACATAAAAACCAAGGAAGTGAAGCCAGTCGACATCGCTGGACAGTGCAGTGTGGAGTCAGTTTGGTGTGACATAAACATTGGGAGATCAAAATTGAGAGTAGGAGTGTGCTATAGGCCTAATGACTCTGATGAGTATAATAAGGAACTGTACAGGGAAATAGAGTGGGCCAGTAAATCAGAGTGTCTTATAATGGGAGATTTTAATTTCCCAGATATTGACTGGATTTTGGGGGCTGGTTACTCACACACTAGCAGGGCTTTTGTGGATTTATTGGATGATTGTTTTCTACATCAGCATGTTTGGGAGGCAACTAGAGGGAGTAATACTCTTGATTTGATTATCAGCAGTGATTCTTCATGCATTAAGAATCTGCAGATAAATGAACCACTAGGTGGCAGTGATCACAGTGTGCTGAAGTGGGATTTACTCAAAGAGGTAACTACCATTAGGGGTAAAGGGAAGGGTTATTGCTTCCGTAAAGGCGACTACGATGGACTGAGACAGTATTTAAATTCTATACAGTGGGACCAACTGATGATGTTACCAACAGCAAATTCAAAATGGGAAGCATTCAAAGAACTTATCTTGGAAGCTACTAGGCTTTACATACCAACTAAGAAATATTGTTCAAGGTTTAGGCCAAAATGGATGTCAGATGAACTAATGAGGCATATGGCAGAGAAGAAAAATGCATGGGATACATACAAATTAACACATGACACAGAAGCCTATGATAGATACAAGTTGATATGCAACCAAGTTACAAAGGAGGTTAGGCAGGCGAAGGCAGATTACGAGAAATCCTTGGCAAGGGATGCAAAGAAAAACAGCAAAGAGTTCTTTACTTATGTAAACTCTAGAAGGAAGGGGATGAATCAGATTGGTCCACTTGATATTGATGGGTCAAGTGTTGATGATCCTGCTCAGGTAGCTAACAAACTAAATGAATATTTTGCATCGACATTCACACATGAGGAGTTATTCAGCGAGGGGAATGCCAGAGGTGTATTCAACTCTAGCAGTAAGCTACAGAATCTTGAAATAACTGGGAGTAAAGTGGAGGAGAAACTGTTGAAGATAAACACAAGAAAGGCACCTGGGGTGGATGGGATCTATCCAGTTATATTAAAGGAGGCAGCAAAGGAAGTAAGCAAACCCTTAGCCATAATTATGAGAGCTTCCTTGGACTCAGGGGAGGTACCCATAGACTGGAAATGTGCAAATGTGACCCCAATTCACAAAGGAGGATCAAAGGCTGACACAAGTAATTATAGACCTGTGAGCTTAACTTCTGTTCCAGGAAAATTAATGGAGGCACTGGTTAAAGAAGCACTGCAGGATCATTTAGACAAGACTTCAGTTATAGCTCAGACACAGCATGGTTTTGTTAAGGGGAAGTCTTGCCTGACCAACTTGATTGGATACTATGATGCAGTCACAAAAGAACTGGATGCAGGGAATAACTTTGATATTATATACTTGGATCTTAGAAAGGCTTTTGATACTGTTGCACATGGAAGACTGCTACACAAATTGGAGCAGTGTGACATTGGAGGCAAATTGCTGCTATGGATAAAGGGGTGGTTGAGGGGGAGAAGACAGAGAGTGGTAATCAATGGACACTGCTCATCGTGGACTGATGTTATTAGTGGAGTCCCTCAGGGCTCAGTGTTGGGTCCATTATTGTTTTCTGTATTTATAAATGATATTGATGATGGCATATCGGGCTTAATGTCCAAGTTTGCAGACGATACAAAGGTTGGCAGGGTTGTCAAGGACACTACTGACACTATGCTGCTGCAACAAGATCTGGAAAGGTTGAGCAGATGGGCTGAGAGGTGGCAAATGAAGTTTAACATTGACAAATGTAAAGTACTACACATGGGAAACAGCAACCCCAGAGCAACGTATCAACTCTGTGGTACAACACTGACAGTTGTAGAGAATGAAAGGGATTTGGGGGTGGTTGTGCAGGCAGATATGAAGTTCTCTGAGCAGTGCAGACGGGCTGCAAGAGTAGCTCATGGAGTATTGTCAATGATATACAGGAATTTTTCCAGCAGGGATAAGGAGGTGATTATTCCATTGTATAAGGCGATGGTCAGGCCACACCTAGAGTACTGTATACAGGTCTGGAGGCCTCATTTCAAGAAGGATGTAGAGCTGCTGGAACGAGTACAGAGAAGGGCAACAAGATTAGTGAATGGAACAAAGGGGTGCTCTTACGAAGAAAGGCTTAAGTTTTGCAAATTACAGTGTCTGGAGACTAGGCACCAGCGAGGTGATCTGATAGAGGTGTATAAAGCCTTGAATGGTTTAAGCATGCTCAATGCTGATGGGATTCTTCCTCTAGCTCAGAAAAATCACCTGAGAGGGCATAAATTCAAATTGAGGATAGACGTGCGGAAATTTGCCTTTAGCCAGCGGGTGGTTGGTTGGTGGAACAGACTTCCATCCCTTGTGGTGGAGGTTGAAAGCCTAAATAAGTTTAAGGCTCAGCTGGACAGGTATTTTGAACGAACAGAGGGGTGAAGTGGAAGTGGTTTTTTTTTTTTTTTTTTTTTTTGCTGATGCTGCATAAGCTTGCTTTCTTGCATCAAATGCCTCTGCTAATGCTAACCCCCAACTCCCCTCGCTCCATGCCGCTGCTTATTCTAATGGAAGTATTGCAAGAATCGCCTTCACTTCTGCCTGCAGCTACTTTGAACCGTTTATTCTGTGAATCCCCTCAAGCTAGCAGTTTTCCGACCTACCTAACACTGCATTGATAGCATCAGCAAATATTCTTGCCTCCTTTCTATTTAAGTGTATCCCATCTCTGTAGAAGCAGTCTCTCCTGTTAACAAGCACAGACCAGGCTGAAAAAAAATTTTACCCATTTTGCCTTGCACATTTTCTCCAGAGCCGAATTAATTGTGTGCTGTTTGTCTATCTTTCTAATGGCTTGGTATATTGGTGCTGTGTTTCCAGGTTCTTAATGGCTTTCTTCTCTTGTTCAATGAGGTCAGTCAATCCTTTCTTCTTCACAGGCTATGGTCAGTCTCCTCCATTCTTCTTTACAGCAGGCTATGGTCAGTCTCTCAATGACTGACTTCAGATAGTATTTGTCGTTCTCGGTTATTATTATTCTTGTCAATTTCATAATTTACTCGAGCTTGGTATTTTTCCAATCTGTGATGCTGAAGGAGTACATTAGTACTGGGATTGTGTATTTATGGCTGTGACCATGTTACCACCATTCAGCTTTCATTTTGCAGGCTTTTCGGTCTCTGGTGGTATTTCCTAGTCAGGCAGGCCTTGATCTCCTTGTGTTCTAACTGGTGAGCCTCCATCATCTTTAGATATTTGTCTCTCTCTCTCTCTCTCTCTCTCTCTCTCTCTCTCTCTCTCTCTCTCTCTCTCTCTCTCTCTGTCATGGCTTCAATCTCTTCACCAGTCTTCAGCTGGTAATTTTGCATGCCTGGATGTCCCTGATGTCATCCATGGGTGTTGCATTTGACTGGACCAAATTGCATCCTGATATTTGTCAGTGCTAAACTATTGTTGATCCAGAGTGGCTGATGGAGTTGATTTTCAGTTGTGGCATAGAGTTTGATGTCATCCATGTCCTTCCTTCCTTCCTTCCTTCTTTGAATATATATCTGTACTTGCTGTTGTTGAGCATAGTGGATAAGTGTAAAGTGTCTTTAGGGTCAAACGGCACCAGGGGTTCCCCCCATCTCCGCGTAGTTTACATTGTGGGTGAACCAGTTGACTGGAAAATCCAGAGATTTAAAAGTGTATGGACTTTGTATATGTGTGATGCCTTGTACCGTTGTTCATCTGGTCATTTAGCCGCTGGGCCCCTACTGAGGCCCAACGTTTCCCCACTTACGCCCCGTGGAAGCAGACCAGGAACCCAGTAGTCTGTTTCACTCTGGCAGGTCCTGCCACTTAATTTCCTGAGATTTCGGCGGCTAGGACCTTAAAAAAAAAAAAAAAAAAAGAAAGAAAGAAAGAAACGCGTTGACGTAGGGGTAGAATCGCTTAGTTTTGCTAGGCCTGGGTTGAGTGCTAGACAGAACCACAATGAGCTCAAGACATTAGCATTAGCATTAGTAGAGACATGGAGGAAAGCCATTATCGTGCCAATCTACAAGAAAGGTGATAATCAAGATTGTAAGAATTCCATCAGCATTGAGCATGCTCAAACCAATAAAGGCTTTATACATGATGGAAAGGAGACCATGGCATTAGTC
Organism: Mastigoproctus giganteus; assembly: GCF_048544385.1. Taxonomy (NCBI): domain Eukaryota; kingdom Metazoa; phylum Arthropoda; class Arachnida; order Uropygi; family Thelyphonidae; genus Mastigoproctus; species Mastigoproctus giganteus. The sequence continues at coordinate 1,966,427 of NC_143576.1, read as the reverse complement.
TCCTTTCCATCATCAGAAAGGTCCTTATGAAGATCATTCTGTCAAGGCTGCAAAAACATCGCGAACAAACCAGTCGAGAAGAACAGGCAGGATTTAGACCAGGGTGAGGATGCTGTGATCAAATCTTCGCCATCCGTCAACTGATGGAGGAGAGGATCCGGTGTGGACAGCGAACCGTCATTGTTTTTATTGACTTTAAGTCTGCTTTCGACTGTGTCCACCGGCCCGCCTTATGAAAATTGCTAGAGGTCGAACATGTACCTCGAAAAGTCATCACACTCCTCCAAACTGCATACAATGGTTTAACCAGCCAGGTGCGCATCCAGAACGATTTATCTGAGGAATTTACCATCCAAACTGGAGTCCGCCAAGGAGACGTGGCCTCCCCGTTGCTTTTTAACATTGTGGTCGACGCCATTATGAGGCAAGCATTCAGGAACAGACGGGGTATACAATATGGCAAGGATCACTATGTGACTGACTTGATGTTTGCCGACGATAGTGCTATCTTTGCCGGAAATGACGCTGAAGACACCGACATCCTCTACGACATTGCCCGCATTGCCCGGCTATATGGGTTCAAGATCAATGCTGAAGACAAAGGCCCTGACAACAGATGGGTCACAAGCCATCATCTATCTCGAAGTTGTCCAGATCGAGCAAGTGCAGGACTTTAAATACCTTGGGTCGCTGGTCCAGGAGAAGAAAGTTGCATCCACCGTGGAGATCCACAGCAGAATTGGACAGGTGGCCACTGCGTTTGCCTCGCTAAAATGGTGGTGGTGCCTCCGTAGCCAGGTGGGAAGGAGCAGCAGTGCATAGCACACGCTTCTTGATTAGACCGGGGTTCGAGCCCGTCACCACCAAATACGGAGGATGCGGAAAGGTCAGGGAATGACCACCGCATATCCCGGAGCAATATGGCCTTCGTTGCTAATGCTCCTAAAAACCAACTAACAAACAACAAGCTCAAATGGTGTCTGTGGAAGAGGACCAACATTTCCTCAAAGACTAAAATCAGACTCTTCCGGACTTTGATCCTGCCCATTCTCCTTTACGGATCGGAAACATGGATTTGTCTCAAGCTAGATTTAAACAAACTTGAGGTATTCCAAATGCAATGCCTGCGGCAGATTCTGGCATCTCACTTCCCGACCACATCACTAATGATACCATCCGCGCCAGATGCCAACAGCAACCAACTATCGCCGACCAAATCCAGAAGCAAAGGCTTAGATGGTTTGGCCACGTATGTAGAATGGGCGCGAATAGAATACCATCCACACTCCTTTGGAGACAACGACCCACCCAATGGAGCATTCAACGGACCACGTCTAGGAAAACGTGTGCCAAGCAAGTGGAAAATTACCTGAAGAGCCGACGTCTCGACCTTAATCAGGCTAGGACTGATGCCATGGATCGTAACGCATGGAAGAACATCACAGAGCAAGTCCGAAACCCTGCAGCACCGACACCAGAGTACTGGTTGCATGGCCAACCGCCTCCTCCAGCCACCAGCTAAGGACCAAAGAAGAAGAAGAAGAGGCATATGATACAAGAAAGCAAGCTTATGCAGCATCAGCCAGGAAAAAAAAAAAAAAAAAAAACTTCCACTTCACCCTTCCATTCATTCGAAATACCTGTCCAGCTGAGCCTTAAATTTATTTAGGCTATCAACTTCAACAAGGGATGGAAGTCTGATCCACCAACCAAATACCCGCTGGCTAAAGGCAATTTTCCACAAATCTACCCTACATCTGCCTTTCCTCAATTTTAATTTATGCCCTCTCAGGTGATTATTCTGAGCAAGAGGCAGAATTCCATCAGCATTGAGCATGCTCAAACCATTCAAGGCTTTATACACCTCTATCAGATCACCTCAGCGGTGCATAGTCTCCAGACACTGTAATTTGCAAAACTTAAGCCTTTCTTCATAAGAGCAACCCTTTGTTCCATTCACTAACCTTGTTGCCCTTCTCTGTACTCGTTCCAGCAGCTCTACATCCTTCTTAAAATGAGGCCTCCAGATCCGTATACAGTACTCAAGGTGTGGCCTGACCATTGCCTTATACAAGGAAATGATCACCTCCTTATCCCTGCTAGAAAAATTCCTGTATATCATTGAAAAGACACCATGCGCTACTCTTACAGCCCGTCTGCACTGCTCAGAGAACTTCATATCTGCCTACACAATTACCCCCAGGTCCTTTTCATTCTCTACCACTGTCAGTGTAGTACCACAGAGTTGATACGTTGCTCTGGGATTGCTGTTTCCCATATGTAGTACTTTACATTTGTCAATGTTAAACTTCATTTGCCACCTCTCAGCCCATCTGCTCAACCTTTCCAGATCCTGTTGCAGCAGCATAGCATTAGTAGTGTCCTTAACAACCCTACCAACTTTTGTATCGTCTGCAAACTTGGACATTAAACTTGATCAATATTATCAATATTATTTATAAATACGGAAAACAATAATGGACCCAACACGGAACCCTGAGGGACTCCACTAATAACATTAGTCCACGATGAGCAGTGTCCATTAATTACCACTCTCTGTCTTCTCCCCCTCAACCACCCCTTTATCCATAGCAGCAATTTGCCTCCAATGCCACACTGCTCTAATTTGTGCAGCAGTATCAAAAGCCTTTCTAAGATCCAAATATATAATATCAAAGTTATTCCCTGCATCCAGTTCTTTTGTGACTGCATCATAGTATCCAATCAAATTGGTCAGGCAAGACTTCCCCTTAACAAAACCATGCTGTGTCCGAGCTGCAACTGAAGTCTTGTCTAGATGATCCTCTAGTGCTTCTTTAAACAGTGCCTCCATTAATTTTCCTGGAACAGAAGTTAAACTCACAGGTCTATAATTACTTGTGTCAGCCTTTGATCCTCCTTTGTGAATTGGGGTCACATTTGCACTTCTCCAGTCTATGGGTACCTCCCCTGAGTCCAAGGAAGCTCTCATAATTACGGCTAAGGGTTTGCTTACTTCCTTTGCTGCCTCCTTTAATATAACTGGATAGATCCCATCCACCCCAGGTGCCTTTCTTGTGTTTATCTTCAACAATTTATCCTCCACTTTACTCTCAGTTATTACAAGATTATCTACCTTACTGCCAGAGTTGAATACATCTCTGGCATTCCCCTCGCTGAATAACTCCTCATGTGTGAATGTCAATGAAAAATATTCATTTAGTTTGTTAGCTACTAGAGCAGGATCATCAACAGTTGAATCATCAATACCAAGTGGACCGATCTGATTCATCTCCTTCCTTCTAGAGTTTACATAAGAAACGAACTCTTTACTGTTTTTCTTTGCATCCTTTGCCAAAGATTTCTCGTAATCTGCCTTTGCCTGCCTAACCTACTTTGTAACTTGGTTACAGATCAACTTATAACTATCATAGGCTTCTGTGTCACATGTTAATTTATATGTATCCCAAGCATTTTACTTCACTGTCATATGTCTCATTAGTTCATCTGACATCCATTTAGATCTAAACCTTGAACAATATTTCTTAGTTGGTATGTAAAGCCTAGTAGCTGCCAAGATAAGTTCTTTGAATGCTTCCCATTTTGAATTTGCTGTTGGTAGCATCATCAGTTGGTCCCACTGTATAGAATTTAAATAGTCTCAGACCATTGTAGACCACCTTTACGAAAGCAATAACCCTTCCCTTTACCCCTGATGGTAGTTACCTCTTTGGGTAAATCCCACTTCAGCACACTGTGATCACTGCCATCTAGTGTTTCCTCTATCTGCAGATCCTTAATGCATGAAGAATCACTACTGATAATCAAATCAAGAGTATTACTCCCTCTAGTTGCCTCCCGAATATGCTGATGTAGAAAACAATCATCCAATAAATCCATAAAAGCCTTGCTAGTGTGTGTGACCAACCCACAAATTCCAGTCAATATTTGGGAAATTAAAATCCCCCATTATAAGACTCTCTGATTTACTGGCCCACTATTTTTCCCTGTACAGTTTGTTATTATATTCATCAGAGTCATATCTGATGAGGTGATCTGATTGAGGTGTATAAGGCCTTGAATGGATTGAGCAGGCTCAATGCTGATGGGATTCTTCCTCTTGCTCAGATTACCTGAGGGAGCATAAACTGAAATTGAGGAAAGACACTTGTCGAACAGATGTGCCGGAATTCTCCTTTAGCCAGCGGGTAGTTGATTGCTGGAACAAACTTCCATCTGTCATTGAAGTTGATAGCTTAAATGAATTCAAGGCAGAACTAGACAAACATTTGGAACGAATGTGTGAGTGAAATATGAAGGGGTTGTTTTTTTTTTTTTTTTTTTTGGCTGATGCTATATAAGCTTGCTTTCTTGTGTCAGGCCTCCATAGCTGAGTGGTCATGAGTGGGAGTGCAATAGCACACGCCCCTTGAGTAGACTGGGGTTCAAGCCCCTGACTGCTAAATATGGTCGAACTGCCAACCCGCACTGGACCAGCGTGACAGATTATGGTCCATTTCCCTCAACATGAATTGTTGAGGAGGCTTCCATCCTGCAGTGGGTTGATAATGGCTGCAGTTTACCTTTTTACCTTTTCTTGTGTCATATGCCTCTACTTGTGCTAATTCTTGGGATTTGAAAATCAGTCAAAATATTTTCTGTTTTTTTTTTTTTTTTATCAATTTTACTGATAAATAAAACCTATTTCAAAAGGAATCTGGTCATAAGCTTTTTCAGTAAATTATTATATAAATTATATTTTAAAATTTAATTAATTGTTTTTCTTTTATGATTTTATATGTAATTTTGTGTTCTTATATCTTATATGTAATTTTAATTATTTTTAACAAAAATTCTAAATATTTTCATTCAAAATTTAATTATCTGATTTTTTATTTTATTTATTCAATTGATTGCTATTTACAATTGCCCATTGTACAGCATGCAAGTTAGAGGGGATAAAAAAATTACAATTCAGAGAATAAATTTACAAATAATTGACAGTTTACAAATAAAAAAGGTCCTTTGTTCTAGGTGTCTCAAAGAGGAGTATCCTCAACATGTAAAGCTTGACAAACTGTGAGCATGAACTGCTTGATGGCAGCTAACACTGAGAAGCAAAAAGAAGATTGTGTTGCTAGGCAGTTAACCTCCAAAGTGGCATCTGAATTTCATTTGAAATTTCATATATCTCTATTGTATTGCCACTGTGTATTTTTTTTATATATATATATAAAATTTTTAAAAATGGGTGAAAATAAAACTTTTTTGATACTTAATTATGCTGTTATGTGCTTATTACTTTAAAATAAAGTTGGCTGCCAGGTGTCGCTTGGTGAAGATGTACACTTTTGTAGCTGCTGCAAGTCGATAAGTTTTAATTGAAATTTTATCTTATTTTTGATTAGTTAGCGTATTAATTTGTGTTTTACAAATAGATTGAATAGGCTTAGTTTTGTTCGTTAGCTTATTTTTTAAATTTAGGTAGTGATTTTGTAAGTTACAACTCACTACTCCTACTGCTATCATAGCTGTGTTTTTGGTGGGAATAATATTGTAGTATAACCAGTAGCTCAGGAGAATAGTAAGATTTAAATTGTAATACAGTAAACCCTTGATTTAATGGACTAATAGGGGAGAAGGGGTGTCTGTTAATGCTGAAAGTCCATTAAATCGAATGTAACCTGGGAGGGCATTTTTTATTGTTCTTAAGGTAAAAAAAAAAAAAAATGCTTTAATACAATATACAGTACTGTACAATATAAAATTATTAAAAATTAATAAATTATATCTAATATTTACTTACCTTTTTGACAACGTAGTTGAAGAGTATTTTGTCGTGACCATAGTGGTAGTAGTACAGTAGTCGTTATTCAGTATCTGAAGGTAGAGGTGAAGGGGAATCCTCAGCTTCAGATTCTTCTGAAATGTTCACAAATGGAGGCACTGGTGTCATCTATTTACTTGTAGATGGTTGAGATGTACAAGCAGTTTGAGGTGAAATAGGAGTGGCAGTCGGTGAAGTTTGTTTAAAGAAAGTGTCCAGCTTCAGTTGCTTGCCACTCTGATGTTATTTCTTAATAATGATTGCTCTGAACTGCCGAAAATGTTCATAGTAAGGGACAATTTCAGGTTCAGAAGATGTCCCTATGTAGTGGATGGCAATGTCCATGAGATTTCTCATTTCAGACAGCGTAGGCCGTACTGGTGTAATTTGCTCTTCCTCAATGTCTTCTTCTTCCTCTGCCTTGCCATATTGAACCTCGTCCACAATTTCTTCTTCAGTGAGGACTTGGTAGCCAGGATCACCTTCATTATTTTCAAGCCATTTCAGGACATCATCTTCAGTTGTTTCCCGGTTTCCAGCATTTACAAGGGTGCGCTGGAAGTCATTTGCCTCAAATCCTTCAAAATCCATATCCGGTTCAATATTGTACAACAGCTTCTTCCAACCATTTGCCAAATTCGTAGTCTTTCCAAGCATCTCCTTCCAAGCAGCTGCAAAGTTAAAGAACGCAGACTTAATGATGTAAGCTCATAGATTCTGAAGATCCTGGCTCCTCTTGTATCTTCTTCTGCATTTTCTTCATCCTCCAACACAACCATTACTTCTTCCAAAAAGTTCTTATACAGCCTCTTGCAGGCTGCAATTATTCCCTGGTCCATTGGCTGAAAAACTGAAGTTTTGTTAGGAGGCAAAAAAAGACATTTAATTCTGCCATCCTTACTAATTAACTTCTCAGAACTAGGATGAGCAGGGGCATTGTCAAAAAGCAACAATGCCTATCCATTATTAGTGAAATTTAGAGAAATGTTATGAAGTTTAACATTAACAAATGTAAAGTACTGCATATGGGTAGCAGTAACCCCAGAATAAGCAGGCGAAGTCAGATTACGAGAAATCCTTGGCAAAAGATGCTAAGAAAAACAGCAAGGATTTCTTTACTTATATAAACTCTAAAAGGAAGGGGATGAATCTGATTGGTCCACTTGACATCGATGGTTCGAGTGTTGATGATCCTGCTCAGATAGCAAACAAACTAAATGAGTATTTTGCATCTACATTCACACATTAGGAATTATTAAGGTTTGAAAATGGCAGAAGGTTATAAAATTGTAGCAGGATACTTAATGATTTTGTAATAACTGAAAGCAAAGTGGAGGAGAAATTGTTGAAGTTAAACATAAGAAAAGCACCTGTGGTGGATGGGATCTATCCAGTTATATTAAAGGAGGTGGCAAAGCAACTAAGCAAACCCTTAGCCATAATTATGAGAGCATCCTCGGACTCAAGGGAGGTTCCCACGGACTGTAGATGTGCAAATGGGGATCGAAGGGTGACACGAGTAATTACAGACCAGTTAGTTTAACTTCTGTTCCGGGTAAAATAATGGAGTCACTGGTTAAAGATGCATTGCAGGATCATCTAGACAAGACTGCAGCAATAATTCAGACACAGCATGGGTTTGTTAAGGGAAAGTCTTGTCTGACAAATTTGATAGGATATTATGATGTGGTTACAAAGGAACTGGATGGAAAAAATAATTTTGATATCATATATTTGAATTTCAGGAAAGCTTTTGACACTGTTGCGCATGGAAGACTATTGTACAAATTGGAGCAGAATGGTATTAAGGGTAAGTTGCTACAATGGATAAAAGGATGGTTAAGTGGGAGAAGACAGCTGGTGGTAATCAATGGGTGCTGCTCTTCTTGGACTAATGTTATTAGTGGAGTCCCACAGGGTTCGGTGTTAGGTCCACTGTTGTTTTGTATATTTATCAGTGATATTGATGAAGGTATATCAGGCTTAATGTCGAAGTTTGCAGAGGATACAAAGGTTGGCAGGGTTGTTAATGACAGTAATGGCAGTGTGCTACTGCAACAGGATCTAGATAATTTGGGCAGATGGGCTAAGAAGTGGCAACTGAAGTTTAACCTTGACAAATGCAAAGTACTGCATATGGATAGAAGTAACCCCAGAGAAACGTACCAACTGTGTGGTACTACACTTAAGGTGGTAGAAAATGAAAAAGACCTGGGAGTAATTGTGCAGTCAGATATGAAGTTTTCTGAGCAATGCAGACAGGCTGCCAGGGCAGGTCATGGGGTTTTGTCAATGATATATAGGAATTTTGCTAGCAGGGAGAAGGAGGTGATTGTCCCTCTGTATAAGGCAATGGTCAGGCCACGCCTTGAGTACTGTGTACAGGTCTGGAGGCCTCATTTTAGGAAGTATGTAGATTTACTTGAGCGTGTACAGAGAAGGGCAACAAGATTGGTGAGGGAAATGAAGGGATCCTCTTACCAAGAGAGGCTTAAGTTCTGCAAATTGCAGTGGCTGGAGACTAGGCACCTGCGCGGTGATCTGATTGAGGTGTATAAGGCCTTGAATGGGTTGAGCACGCTGAATTCTGATGGGATCCTTCCATTTGTTCAGATTACGAACCTAAGGGGGCATAAATTCAAATTAAGAAAAGACAGATATAGAATAGATGTGCGGAAATTTGCCTTTAGCCAGCAGGTGGTTAATTGCTGGAACAAACTTACATCTGTCGTTGTGGAAGTTGATAGGTTGAATAAATTTAAGGAGGAACTGGACAGGCATTTGGAGGGAATGGTGTGATTTTTTTTTTTTTTTTTGGCTGATGCTGCATAAGCTCATACACTTGCTTTCTTGCATGTCACTATTACTACTACTACTATACCGTATCAACTGGGTGGTATTACACTAAGGGTAATGGACAATGAAAAGGATCTGAGGGTAATTGTGCAGTCAGATATGAAGTTTTCTGAGCAGTGCAAAAAGGCTGCAAGAGTAGCTCATGGTGTCTTGCCAATGATATACAGGAATTTTGCTAGGAGAGAGAAGGGGGGGATTGTCCCGTTATCCCTGAATTACCTTGTATAAGGCAATGCCTTGCCTTATACAAGGTAATTCAGGAACCATTGCCTTGTATAAGGCAGTCAGGCCACACCTTGAGTACTGTATACAGGTCTGGAGGCCTCATTTTAGGAAAGATCTAGAGCTGCTGGAACTAATACAGAGAAGGGAAATGAGAATAGTGAGTGGCACAAAGGGTTGGTGTTACCAGGAAAGGCTTAAGTTCTGCAAATTGCAGCTTCTGGAGACTAGGCACCTGCGAAGTGATCGTATTGAGGTGTATAAGACCTTGAATGGATTGAGCAAGCTCAACTAATGGGATTCTTTCTCTTGCTCAGATTACTCACCTGAGGGGGCATAAATTCAAATTGAAGAAAGACAATTGTAGAAAAGATGTGCAGAAATTCACCTGTACAAGTGGGTGGTTGATAGTTGTTACAAACTCCATTAAGTGTGTTCTCCATTAAGAATGTTTCAGTTTTTGGCTGATGTTATATGTTAGCTTTCTTGCATCATATATGATGATACTAATGCTAATAATATTTTCATGAAAATATATAAGGTGCATAATTAATTATCTCATAATTATTATCTCATAAATATTATCTCATAATTAATTATTGTTTTATACAGGTAGTTATGGAGCCTCCAAGTGGACTGAAGTTGAATCTGCAGAATGTTTATCGCAAATTGCCAAATGCTTCCTTAATGACTTGTCCTCATTACTCCTTCCGCTCGATAGTATTTGTCTTGGCCTTCTTCCATGCTGTTGTACTAGAAAGACGAAAATATGGAAAACTGGGCTGGAATGTCTGTTATGACTTTAATGAATCTGATTTTAATGTTTGCCTTCAGATATTAGATATTTACTTAACTAGAGTCCATCAAGCAAATGACCCCCGTATTCCATGGAAAACACTGAAATATTTAATTGGAGAGGTAATTTTTAAATGCTGATTTGTATGATTCTGTAATATTTTTCATACATTAATATATTATTTATTTTAATATATTAATATATATTAAATAACAGCAAGCTTTGTTTACATAAAAAAAGTTTTATTTACCATACTTTCAAACAGGTTTACTTTCAACAAAATGAGAACATCATTATTATACACACGCGCGCGCGCGCACGCATGCGTGTGTGTTTTCATATATATATATATATATATATAGGCAAAGACATTATATATATAATTCATTAAAGCAACAGTTCTCAAACTTTCTGAGCTTCCCTTGAAGTAAAACATCTATAACTCTGCAATTTATTATTTTTAATATGTTAATACAATAATTATTAATACATGAAATAATAATTGGGATATTATTTTATTCTTAAAAAATATTAATGTGATGTTTGTGCTTTCGTTTTTATTGCATAATTCATCAAACATAGGCATCATTTTTGACGCCTATGTTTGATGCCTTATACAAGGCCAGAAAAATTCCTGTATATCATTGACAAGACACCATGAGCTACTCTTGCAGCCCATCTGCATTGCTCAGAGAACTTCATATCTGCCTGCACAATTACCCCCAGGTCCTTTTCATTTTCTACCACTGTCAGTGTATGTAGTACCACAGAGTTGATACGTTGTTCTGGGGTTGCTGTTTCCCATATGTAGTACTTTACATTTGTCAATGTTAAACTTCATTTGCCACTTCTCACCACATCTGCTCAACCTTTCCAGATCCTGTTGCAGCAGCATAGCATCAGTAGTATAGTTAACAACCCTGCCAACCTTTGTATCGTCTGCAAACCTGGACATTTTTTTTTATGTTTGATCAATTGATTTTATTTCTTTTTTATTTTATTAATTTTAAATATAAATTGAAAAACAAATTGAGAATAAATTAATATAGTATAACATGTTATAATATTTACAGAAATTTGAATTGCAGTTATGGGCAAGATTGAATTTGAATTTTCAATGTAACATGAAGGCAATTTTTGTAAAAAAAACAATGTATAAGTAATAATTGCATTGTGGCTCATTATTTTCAGACTATAATGTCATTTTGAGATCTTTGAAGAAAAAAAAAAAAAAAAAGGAACCTTCCACTCACTGCACATCAATCTCAATAACTATTTGTGCATTGCATTTTATTTATAGCATACTTCTTAAGTTTACAGTATAGTACTAAAGACATGTACTATATTCATTAACTACCATGAAGTTGAATTTTTGCTTTTGTTGACAAAAGTATAAATTTAATGAAGTGGTTAGTAGTAGTAGTACTAGTAGTAGTAGTAGTGGCATGTGGTGCAAGAAAGCAAGTGTATGAGCTTATGCAGCATCAGCCAAAAAAAAAATTACAATATATAATCCCCTCTAATTTTTTTGTCCAGTTCCTCCTTAAATTTATTTAACCTATGAACTTCTACAACGACAGATGGAAGTTTGTTCCAGCAATTAACCACCCGCTGGCTAAAGGCAAATTTCTGCACATCTATTCTACATCTGCCCTTCCTCAATTTCAATTTATGCCCCCTTAGGTTCGTAATCTGAACATGTGGAAGAATCCCATCAGAATTCAGTGTGCTCAACCCAGAGGTGAGCTATAGTGGGCTCGTGAGAGCCCAATGTTATTTTTTTGAAAATTTGTAAGCCCATTGTTGAGACGATCATTTAATTTACAAATGAAATCCTGGATGCAATTATTGAGTATCCAGAGCTGAAACTACGGTGGGGTGAGCGGAGCCCCATTCCCAGCATTTTAATGGTACAATCAATCAGTTATGTATTTTAAAATTGCTTCATTTTTGATTTAATTACAGTTGGACCTCTGTTTAACGAGATTATAGCGAATGTTTTTGATTCCCCTTGGTAATTAAATTTAAATAGTTTCCATCGAATGAAGAAAATTTCCATGTAATGAATGGATTAGGAGAGACAACTGTGTATGCATTGTTCTCACCTCTGGCCTTTAGGCAATTTAGGTAATTAGAAAATGCGAATTAAGGGTGAAAGGGACAACCATTCCACAAAGTTAGTGGCATCCGTAAAATCTATGCAGTCACATACCGAGAAGTCGTGCTAGTCAATATGCTTTCCATAACCAGTCAGAGGATTAAGAATATTCTCGACATGGATTATAGCCTCTGGTCAACCTGTGTTGTGGTTGCCCTTTACTCTGACAAACGAGCATATGTTTTTCGGAGAAGTGAGTGATCCACGCCTTCCAGTAAATTTTTCCTGTTTATGTTTACATGGTCACAGTAGCAGAATATCCGTGTGATTCCGACATTGTGCACTGTAATCAAAGAACTAGTGAGTGTAGCAACGTAGAGGGGGCTAGGATTGAGACAACTAAGATATTATATAAACTTTACGAAGATGAAATGTTGGTAGATTTTGAAACTTGGTCGAGCCTTTCACTGTGTACAAAATGTTCTAAAATATAGTGGCATGCAGGCAATAATTAAAAAAAAAACTGTATCACCAATCTCCAAAAAACTACCGTGAATTAAGGATGCGATTGCTAAAGAACTTGATGTGGAAACTATAAAGATCAGTCGTGTGTTCGGGCCATGATGAGCAACTTGTAGCTGGTGGATGGCAATTGTGTGTTGGAGGAATTATCCTGCTTTGTGCAAACATTTTGAATCAGAAGTTAAATATTTGAGATTATCAAAGAACTAGTGAGTGTAGCAACGTAGAGGGGGCTAGGATTGAGACAACTAAGATATTATATAAACTTTACGAAGATGAAATGTTGGTAGATTTTGAAACTTGGTCGAGCCTTTCACTGTGTACAAAATGTTCTAAAATATAGTGGCATGCAGGCAATAATTAAAAAAAAAACTGTATCACCAATCTCCAAAAAACTAGCGTGAATTAAGGATGCGATTGCTAAAGAACTTGATGTGGAAACTATAAAGATCAGTCGTGTGTTCGGGCCATGATGAGCAACTTGTAGCTGGCGGATGGCAATTGTGTGTTGGAGGAATTATCCTGCTTTGTGCAAACATTTTGAATCAGAAGTTAAATATTTGAGATTATTAAATCGACTTTTAAATTTGGAATTTCTTAACCATTAAGCACTAATGATCGACATCCTGCAGGAGCTCTCTTACCTTCCAGAAGCTTTACCTCACAAAGCGCCTCCGTAGCCAGGTGGGCAGGAGCAGCAGTGCGTAGCACACGCTTCTTGATTAGATCGGGGTTCGAGCCCATAACTACCAAATACGGAGGATGCGGAAAGGTCACGGAATGACCACCGCATATCCCCGGAGCAATATGGCCTTAGTTACTAATGCTCCTAAAAACCAAATAACAAACAACAGAATCACAATGGTTAAAGCAGATAAATTAATTATTCGAACTATTGATGCTATTGCTAATTTTAAAAATTCTGAAGAAAATTATGAAGCTAAAATTGAGAGTATGTTGAAGTGGAAAGAATTTGAAGGAATCAAAATCGAAAGTAAAAAAAATTACCTTGTGACAAGTTATTAAATGCATTGTTTTATCCTTAAAGGATAAGTTATTAATGCAACAGGGCAATTTTAAATTAAATAAAGAAAATAACGATACCATTGTGAAAGACATTTTAAACATATGCTACCCGAAATCGTGGAATGTCAAAAAACCTTCGTCTCGGTTACAAGACAGTGAAAACCGAAAAAGAAATTTAAGTTTTCTGATAAAATATGAAATAAAACTTAATGATTTTGTTCAAGACAGTTTATCTTTTCAATTAAGAAAGCCAGAAAATATCTTTTAAACCATTACGATTAGCAGTGCTGAAGCTGAGTAAGCTTTCAGCATAATGAATAATATTGTGACAATTAAACACATTGCAGATTATGATGACCATACATTTAAATGGAAAACCATTTCTTCAATTTGATCCGTTACGTCAAATCATTCCTCTGTAATCATCGCTCAGCTATTGAGCAAAGCAGTAGATCAACAAAAAATATTAATAAAGAAGTAAATTTTATATGGCAATTTTTAAAATAAATTTTTCTTAAATATGTGTGTAATAATTTTTCTTCATGTAATCTGTGATTTTTTGTGTACTTTTTCTAGAAAGTTTGTTTCTTATGTAATATTTGTTTTTATATTCTGGATTCTTTTTTGATAGTTTTTGTTATTTGTGATATGTATCCATTATTTTTTTTTATTTTATTTTTTTTTTTTTTGGTAGTTGTTGGCACATCGGCTTCTGTGGCCATAATGCACCTCCCAAGGTTTTTGTAGTACTTTGATCCAAGCCTGAGGCGGGATTCGGAACCACGACCTTTGGGTTAGCCAGGCAGGCACTTTACCCACCCGGCTAGCCCGGTCGGCCGACTGTATCCATTAAATTTCCCGAAAAAAATGTATCTGTTATATTTCCCTAGTTGTTAAAAAAAATACGAATAAAAAAGTTGCATGCGTGCTCAGCACACGCGGTAGATGATTTATGCGAAAAATCCCATTTTGATTTGTATATATCGATTACGAAATAAAGGAACACTTTTTTATTATAAATATTTTATTGATCATTCACAGATTTTCATAATTTCTGGAAGAAAAGATACAATGGATTTATAATAACTGAAGTAAGAGATATATACTTGCGAGTGCAACGTATCTAAATATCTCTGTAAAATAGCACCAATTGATGTACCGATCTTGTATTTGAAGCGACATACGCATCTGTTACGAAATCACTGTCGGGGGCACCTAACAGTGGCATGTAACGAAAAATGAAATTGTTGACAAATATTTGTATTGTTGCAATCATACTTACTGCAGTAATAACTTCAGGAAGCATGATTGTGACATCATACTATTAAAAAACCCTAAAAAGTTAGAATTCCAGACACTGTTGTATCCAGTTAACATTTTAAGGCGAGGAGGCATGACAACCAGGTTTTTAAGTTTTTTTTTTTTTTAGATAGACCTAAGAACCTTTTTACACATTCACTTATACACATGGTTAATGGGGTAATAAGCCGCATCTGACCACCCCCTAAATCCGCCCCTGACTCGACATATCATACCGGTCAAAAAAAATGCATCACATGCTCTAATCATACTACTAGTACTGCGAGCGTGGGAAGCACCTCTAGTGGAAGCCGCGAATGATATCACTTCCGTGACCGATCACATTTATTCGGTAGAAAGTTGGAAAAACTTCGAGCCCATTGTTAAAATATTCCCAGCTCACCACTGGCTCAACCCATTCAAGGCCTTACACACCTCAATGAGATAACCTCGCAAGTGCCTAATCTCCAGCTGCTGCTATATGCAGAACTTAAGCCTCTCCTGATAAGAGGATCCCTTCATTCCCCTCACCAATCTTGTTGCCCTTTTCTGTACATGCTCAATCAAACCTACATCCTTCCTAAAATGAGGCCTCCAGACTTGCACGCAGTACTCAAGATGTGTGGCCTGACCATTGCCTTATACAGAGGGACAATCAACTCCTTTTCCCTCTAGCAAAATTCCTGTATATCATTGACAACACCCCATGACCTGTCCTGGCAGCCTGTCTGCATTGTTCAGAAAACTTCATATCTGACTGCACAATTACTCCCAGGTCTTTTTCATTTTCTACCACTTAAGTGTAGTACCACACAGTTGGTACGTTTCTCTGGGGTTACTTCTATCCGTATGCAGTACTTTCCATTTTTCAATGTTAAACATCAGTTGCCACTTCTCAGCTCATCTGCCCAAATTTTCTAGACTCTGTTAGCATTAGCATTAGTAGAGGCATTTGATGCAAGAAAGCAAGCTTATACAGCATCAGCCAAAAAAATAAATAAATAAATAAATAAAAAATAACCACTTCCACTTCACCCCTCTGTTTGTTCGAAATACCTGTCCAGCTGAGCCTTAAACTTATTTAGACTATCAACTTCCACGACAAGGGATGGAAGTCTGTTCCACCAACCAACCACCCGCTGGCTAAAGGCAAATTTCCTCACGTCTATCCTACATCTGTCTTTCCTCAATTTGAATTTATGCCCTCTCAGGTGATTATTCTGAGCAAGAGGAACAATTCCATCAGCATTGAGCATGCTCAAACCATTCAAGGCTTCATACACCTCTATCAGATCACCTCGCTGGGCCTTTCTTCGTAAAAGCACCCCTTTGTTCCATTCACTAATCTTGTTGCCCTTCTCTGTACTCGTTCCAGCATCTCTATATCCTTCTTGAAATGAGGCCTCCAGACCTGTATACAGTACTCTAGGTGTGGCCTGACCATTGCCTTATACAAGGGAATAATCACTTCCTTATCCCTGCTAGAAAAATTCCTATATATCATCGACAATACACCATGAGCTACTCTTGCAGCCTGTCTGCACTGCTCAGAAAACTTCATATCTGCCTGCACAACCACCCCCAGGTCCCTTTCATTCTCTACCACTGTCAGTGTAGTACCACAGAGTTGATACGTTGCTCTGAGGTTGCTGTTTCCCATGTGTAGTACTTTACATTTGTCAATGTTAAACTTCATTTGCCACCTCTCAGCCCATCTGCTCAACCTTTCCAGATCCTGTTGCTGTAGCGCATAGTGTCAGTAGTGTCCTTGACAACCCTGACAACCTTCGTATCGTTTGCAGACTTGGACATCAAGCTTGATATACCATCATCAATATCATTTATAAATACAGAAAACAATAATGGACCCAATACTGAACCCTGAGGGACTCCACTAATAACATTAGTCCACGATGAGCAGTGTCCATTGTTTACCACTCTGTCTTCTCCCCCTCAACCACCCCTTTATCCATAGCAGCAATTTGCCTCCAATGCCACACTGCTCCAATTTGTGCAGCAGTCTTCCATGTGCAACAGTATCAAAAGCCTTTCTAAGATCCAAGTATATAATATCAAGGTTATTCCCTGCATCCAGTTCTTTTGTGACTGCATCATAGTATCCAATCAAATTGGTCAGGCAAGACTTCCCCTTAACAAAACCATGCTGTGTCTGAGCTATAACTGAAGTCTTGTCTAGATGATTCTGCAGTGCTTCTTTAACCAGTGCCTCCATTAATTTTCCGGGAACAGAAGTTAAACTAACAGGTCTATAATTACTTGTGTCGCCCTTTGATCCTCCTTTGTGAATTGGGGTCACATTTGCACATCTCCAGTCCATGGGTACTTCCCCCGAGTCCAAGGAAGCTCTCATAATTATGGCTAAGAGTTTGCTTATTTCCTTTGCTGCCTCCTTTAATATAACTGGATAGATACCATCCACCCCAGGTGCCTTTCTTGTATTTATCTTCAGCAGTTTCTCCTCCACTTTACTCTCAGTTATTACAAGATTGTCTAGCTTACTGCCAGAATTGAATACACTTCTGGCATTCCCCTCGCTGAATAACTCCTCATGTGTGAATGTCGATGCCAAATATTCATTTAGTTTGTTAGCTACCTGAGCAGGATCATCAACAGTTGACCCATCGATATCAAGTGGACCAATCTGATTCATCCCCTTCCTTCTAGAGTTTACGTAAGTAAAGAACTCTTTGCTGTTTTTCTTTGTATCCCTTGCCAAAGATTTCTCGTAATCTGCCTTCGCCTGCCTAACCTCCTTTGTAACTTGGTTACACATCAACTTGTATCTATCATAGGCTTCTGTGTCACGTGTTAATTTGTAGGTATCCCATGCATTTTTCTTCTCTGCCATATGTCTCATTAGTTCATCTGACATCCACTTAGGCCTAAACCTTGAATAATATTTCTTAGTTGGTATGTAAAGCCTAGTAGCTTCCAAGATAAGTTCTTTGAATGCTTCCCATTTTGAATTTGATGTTGGTAACATCATTAGTTGGTCCCACTTTATAGAATTTAAATACTGTCTCAGTCCATCGTAGTCGCCTTTACGAAAGCAATAACCCTTCCCTTTACCCCTAATGGTAGTTACCTCTTTGAGTAAATCCCAGATTCTTAATGCATGAAGAATCACTACTGATAATCAAATCAAGAGTATTACTCCCTCTAGTTGCCTCCCGAACATGCTGATGTAGAAAACAATCATCCAATAAATCCACAAAAGCCTTGCTAGTGTGTGAGTGACCAGCCCCCAAATTCCAGTCAGTATCTGGGAAATTAAAATCCCTCATTATAAGACTCTCTGATTTACTGGCCCACTCTATTTCCCTGTACAATTTCTTATTATACTCATCAGAGTCATTAGGCGTATAGCACACTTCTACTCTCAATTTAGATCTCCCAATGCTTATGTCACACCAAACTGACTCGACACTGCACTGTCCAGCAATGTCGACTGGCTTCACTTCCTTGGATTTTATGTATTTCTTAACTAATAGCATAACCCCTCCTCCCTTCCTATCCTGTCTATCCTTTCTGTAGACATTGTACTCCCCAAATTCCAGTTCTGCATTCCTTATGTCTGTGTGACACCATGTCTCTGAAATCCCAATAATATCTGCCTTTGATGTTTTGAGCAATACCTCAAATTCATCAAATTTATTTACTAAACTCCTAGCATTGGTGTACACGCAAGTATACATGCACCTGTTTCTATTCTTAGCTACCCTAACACAACCCATGTGTTTACTTGTACCCCAATGATTCCCAGCAGTCTCTGAATATCCTGCATCTTAATTTCCAGGCTGCAGCTCATTCCAATAGAAGCAGTGCAAGAATCACTTTCACCTCTCCAGTGGCTGCTGTTAATCTATTAGTCCTTGTATCTCCCAAATCTAGCAGTTTTCCGACCCACCTAACACTGCCTCGATAGCATCAGCAAACATTCTTGCACCCTTTCTATTTAAGTGTATCCCATCCCTGTAGAAGCAGTCTCTCCTGTTAACAAGTACAGACCAGGCTGAAAAAAAGTCTACCCCTTGAGCCTTGCACAATCTTTCCAGGGCCGAATTGATCAACAGGGCTCTCATCATATACTCCCTCCTATCGTGTCTGGGCAGAATTGCAGACACTTTCAAATTCAACCCTAATTCACGGCTTTTTTTTCAACAGTGACCTGTACTTGTTAAGTAATTCCGCCTACTCTTAATATCATTAGTGCCGACGTGTACAACTATATCACCTTTTGTGCCCTTAAAAGATGATATCCGCTCTACAAGGCCATCAACCTTTGCCCCTGGCGGGGCGCCTCCGTAGCCAGTTGGGAAGGAGCAACAGTGCGTAGCACACGCTTCTTGATTAGACCGGGGTTCGAGCCTGTCACCACCAATACGGAGGATGTGGAAAGGTCAGGGAATGACCACCGCATATCCCGGAGCAATATGGCCTTAGTTGCTAATGCTCCTAAAAACCAAACAACAACAACATTGCCCCTGGCAGACATACCCTGGTCCTGTTCCGCCTATCCTTTTTACAAAGCATGTTTCCCGTTTCCCTGACAATAGAGTCACCAACAACTACTAGTTCCTTTGGGACCAGCGCATTCTGCCTTGGGGGCTGCGACTGTGTTGCGTGATGACCAAATGCAAGCTCTGGCATTGGTGTGTGCAGCTGAGAGCTTGATGGGCCCTCACTTTTAATCCTTCGAAGGCATCCACCCTGTCCTTCAAGCTCTCATATAGGCCTATAACAACGCTTTGTTGTCGCCTGATTTCCTTACACTCCTTGCATCGCACACACAGAAAGACATCCCCCATGGCAGTATCATGTCCCATACCCGACTACTCCACAAACATCAAGCAAGTAGTGCATTTTAATAGGCTGTGATTCAGAGGGCAACTGCCCCCCTCAGTTCTCCCCTGAGCCACAGCACTCCCATTAGTTGAGCCTTTTGCTTTGCTGCTCTGGTCTGAGTCATGATTTCGATTTAATTTCAATAAAATTTCAGTTTCAGTACAAAATTAAAACCCTAAACTTATATCCCAACTGTGTTGGGATATAAGTTTAGGGTTTTAATTTTGTACTTTTTTTTTTTTTTTTTTCTTAATAAACAGTTTATCCACTAGTCCACCAGTGATTCTAAAGAAAATAGGTCAGGTTAGCCCCTCCACTTCAGGAGGGTTTCAATCTCCCATGGGATTCAATTTCTACTCCTGACCGATAGCACCCACTGTATGTTTACTGAGTAAGCAACAATACAAATGCCATTATGGCAAAGTACTTTTACCGGTAAATTTCATCGAACTTTTGTATGCTTCTCGTGCAGGTTTCTTTACCTGTGCCATATCATTAATTATATATAAAATTTAAAGATTTAAATTAAAGTAATTGAATATCAATTAAAATAATAATTTTACTTAAATACTTCCATAAATTAAATAGTTTAAAATTACTAAGATAAAGTATTCCTACACTTTCTTAATTTTTGCAGGTTATGTATGGTGGCCGTGTAATAGATGATTTTGACAGAAGAGTGGTAAATACATACATGGATGAATATATGGGAGACTTTATCTTCGATACTTTTCAACCTTTTCATTTCTACTTTGATGACCAAGTTGATTATGTCATACCAGAAAATGGGAACAAGGACACATATATAGGTAAATTTAAAAGCCAAACACTTTATCAAGTTGTATGAAGGATCATTTCGTTTATGATAATAAACCATTTTGATCTGTATAATCACACTTGATTTATTGAATATTTTATTTCACAAATTTGTGAGAGATTATTTTAGAATAACACAGGTTTTCTAGCCCTCATATTAGCATACTGTATATAGCTTCATTCTTTACCATAGAGTAGACGACCATACCTGGTTTCAGTTCATGATTAGACTGATTAACATACCTTAGTTATGGCCATTTTTTAGATAAAGGGCTGTATTAGATTTAAACTAAAAATATTTATTTTGAAATTGCAAAGTTTTTACATATATAAAATAATATTTAGTTATATTTTAAAGGGGAGAAGTCAATAAATAAAAAAATATTGCATATTCAAATGTGCACATATACATACACTGTGACTAACTCATAGTTGTTTGGTTTTTAGGAGCATTAGCAACTAAGGCCATATTGCTCCGGGAATATGCTGTGGTCATTCCCTGACCTTTCCGCATCCTCCGTATTTGGTGGTGACGGGCTCGAGCCTCGGTCTAATCAAGAAGCGTGTGCTACTCACTGTTGCTCCTTCCGACCTGGCTATGGAGGCGCCCTAACTCATAGCTTAAGAGAGTTCTGCAAATTGGCTGCTAATGGAAATACAGCCATTTCCCAACATGGTCTATGCTTGTTACAGGAGAGACTATTTTTACAGGAATGGAATAAACTTGAATAGAAGGGATGCAAGAATATTTGCTGATGCTATCAAGGCAGTGATTGGTGGGTTGGAAGATACAGACTAAATTGGTTGAACAGACTAATAGTTTAACTAGAGCCACAGGCAGAGATGAAGGTAATTCTTTCATTGCTACTATTAGTACATGCAGCAGCCTGGAAAGCAAGGTGTCTGGGATTTCAGGCCCAACTGTGGGTCATCATGGAACAATGAATGCGTGGGCTGTGTTAGGGTAACTAAGAGTAAGAACAGATGCATGTATACTTGCATGGACTTGCACATGCTAGGAGCACTGTAAATAAATTTTATGAATTTGAAGTACTGATTAAATCATCAAATGCAGCCATTCTAGGAATAGTGGAGACATGGTGTCACTCAGATATAAGAGATGCTGAATTTGAATATGGGAAGTACAATGTATACAGGAAGGACAGATAGGACAGGAGAGGTGGAGGTGTTAGTTAATAAGAATATTAAATCTAAGGCAGTGCATCCAGTTGACTTGGGTGATGAGTGCAACATTGAGTCAGTTTTTTGTGATATTAGCACCGAGAAAAAATTGAGAGTAGGAGTGTGTTATAGGCCTAATCCAAACAGCTATACAAGGAAATACAGAATGAGCCAGCAAATCAGAATGTCTCATGATTGGGGATTTTAACTTCTCAGATGTTAACCTGGAATTTGTGGGTTGATCACTTGCACACTACCAAGGCGTTTGTGGATTTCTTTGATAACTGTTTTCTGCAGCAGCATGTTAGAGAGGCAACAAGAGGAAGCAGTAACTTTATCTAGTTATCAGCAGTGATTCTTCATGCATTAAGAATATGCAGGTAAAAGCCCACTAGGTGGCAGCAGTCACAGTGTACTAATGTGTAATTTAATTAAAGACATAACTACTGTCAAGGGTAAAGGTAAAAGCCTTTTGTTTTCATCAGGGTGACTACAAATGTCTCAGATTGTTTTTAAATTGTGTGCAGTTGGACCAATAGCAAATTCTAAATGGGAAGTATTCAGGGAATTAATCAAAGACGATACTAGGCTTTTCGTACCAACAAAAAAATACTGTTGAAGATTTAGACCAAAATGGATGTCATATGAACTATTGAGACATGTGGCAGAGAAGAAAAGTGCTTGGATGCATATTAATTATCAGGTGATACAGAAGCATACGATAGATGCAAATTAGTCTGTAATAAAATCACAAAGCAAGCTAAGGCAGATAATGAGATGTCTCTGGCAAATAATGCAAATAAAACAGTGGATATTTGAAAAGTTGAAAAGAACAGAACAGCAAAGACTGTTCTGTTCTTTTCTTCTATTCTTCTATTAACAGTAAAAGGAAGAGTTTGGATCACATT
This sequence comes from Mastigoproctus giganteus, assembly GCF_048544385.1. NCBI lineage: Eukaryota > Metazoa > Arthropoda > Arachnida > Uropygi > Thelyphonidae > Mastigoproctus > Mastigoproctus giganteus. The sequence continues at coordinate 1,944,030 of NC_143576.1, read as the reverse complement.
GAGCCACTTGATGTCTATGGGTTAACTGTTGATGACCCTGCTCATGTTGTGGACAAATTGAATAAGTTTTTTTTTTTTTTTTTTGAAAACATCAAACACAAGAGTATTAGAACCTATAGTACTTGGTACAGTGCATGGGTTGGAGGTTGAATATATGAAAGAAGATATTTCATGATACTAGACTTTAACTTCTGTAGATTATAATTTTCACAAAATACTTATGAAAGAAGATTGTTACAGAAAACAGAAGTTGAATGAATAAATGAGGAAGAAGAAAAGTTGATTCTGTGAGTTTGAAGTTGGACAGTAAAAGTATGTTGACTGGTTGCAGCACATGTTCAGCCTGCTTTGGAACAGAGAGCAGGAATTATAGCAGACAATTCAGAAGAACAGTGAACATGGAAGTATCTATAGAAAAGGCAACCACCTATGAGGCAGTGATTGGAGAGACTGTGTTAGAGATGAGTCATTAATTAACATAACTGCCCTCTTTTTAATGGAATTTTGAAGCCTGACAGATAATTTGATGACACTGCCCCAGATGTGGGAACAAAATTCTATGGTAGGGCAGATTTGCCATTTTTACAGAGTGAACAGCCGTTTGGAAGAAAAGTAATGCAGAGGAAGTAATATTTGTAATGTGCTTATGCCAGGAGAGATTAGAAGTCAGGGTAATCCCAATAGACATATATGATCTTGCCTAGAAATCAGAGCATCATTGAATGATGGGAGCAGAAGAATCCTTTTTGTGAGATATAAGACAGGTCTAAGTTTTAGAAAAATTGAAATTAACTGAGTTATCTTTGCCCTGCTGGAGATTTACCTGGAAATCATCTTTTAAGGAATTGTTATCACAAAGACATTGGTAGTGGATATTTTAAATGTTGAATCTTTGTTTGTGCAGGGTAAGGTTTCTCAAACTGGAAGGTGGAATGCAATGTGCTATAATCAGCAAGACTATGGATAGGAAGAGAGTCATTAATATACAAGAGGAAAAGAGTGGGAGAAAGAACTTAACCATGGGGAACACCAGCAAGGGTTGCTCTTACGAAGAAAGGCTTAAGTTTTGAAAATTACAGTGTCTGGAGACTAGGCACTTTTGAGGTGATCTGATTGAGGTGTATAAAGCCTTGAATGGTTTGAGCATGCTCAAATTTTCTCCCTCTTGCTAGAATAATTGCTTGAGAGGGCATAAATTCAAACTGAGGAAAGACAGTTGAAGGATAGATGTGTGGAAGTTTGCCTTTAGCCAGCGGGTGGTTGGTTGCTGGAACAAACTTACATCTGTCGTAGATGTTGATAGCTTAGATAGATTCAAGGCAGAACTAGACAAACATTTGCAGCTAGTGGATGTGGATGGGTAAAATAAGAAGGGTGTGTGTTTTTTTTTGCTGATGCTATATAGGCTTGCTTTCTTGCATCATGTGCCTTTGCTAATGCTAATTCCATTTTTTTCCTTGAACAGACATTAAGCTAACAGGTCTATAATTACTCACGTCACCTTTTGATTCCCTCTATGAATTGCGAATATATTTACACATCTCCATTCCATAGGGACATCCCGCGAATCGAAGGATGCCCTCAAAATTATGGCTAAGGGTTTGCTTGCCTCTTTTGCTGCCTCCCTTAATATAAATGGATAGATTCCACCTGGTCCAAATGGCTTTTTTTATGTCCATCCTCAACAATTTCTACTCCACTTTCTTTTCAGTTATCACAAAGACATTTAGTTCCTCATTAGAGTTTGATAAAAATTCTGGCATCCCCTTCCCTAAAGAATACCTCATGTGTGAATGTAAATGCAAAATGTTTAATCTTGCTGCTTTTACTCTGCCAGATACTGACTGGAGGCAGCCTGAGTGGTGTGTATGTGGGAGGGCATTTTGAGGCCATATTATATCAAAGGGTTGGGTATATTATTGCCAAGTGTACACCATATCCAAAAATTTCATTACTTCATACAACATGTCCTCTCCTCCACATATTCTTACTACTGAATACATTATGAATAGTAAAACTAATAGAACAAAACAAAGTTATCTGTAAAAAGATCTAAAACCCCCTAACACTTCCTCATTTGTTTCACAAATATGTGTGGTCTCAATTCTATTCTGAATGAAGTCCATTTACACTTACAGTCTGCCAACCCCCATTTACTTTTTCTGACAGAAACCCAATTGTCAGTTGATTCAACCACTGCTCATCTCAGTTGTCCTAATTATTTGCTATATTATTCCTTTCACTTCAAAGATGGTACTTATGCATTTGTTCATTTGATATGCTCTGTCAGAGAATTAGTAATTTGGAATCTCCTCTTTTCAATCTTCTCTGGCTTAAAATCTCTCTACGACATTCTATCAAATTCATCTGTTGCCTCTATTATTCTCCCAACTCCACTAATCACTTGGAACTCTTTGACTTCCTCTCATTGAAACTTGACTTTCCTGCCCAACTTTCTTAATAGTGAGGTTATTTTCTATGGTGGTTTTAATGTTCACAACTCCAGCTTGCTTCTGTTTTTTAGTCACATGGACCCAGCTGATCAAGTTGCTGAGACTTTTGCAATTACTGATGAACTTGCACAGATTGTTCATTTACCTGCCAGAATAACAGACAACCTTAACCATACAGCCAACATGCTTGATCTTTTTCTAACCAAAAACCCTTCTAAGTACATGTTTGAGGTCGAGCTAGGCACCTCAGATTACAACTTACTTGGTGATGGTCTCTTCTCCAGTGGAGCCTGTCTCTCGTGGCCATTCTCAACCTTGTTTTGTTTGACCTTACAAGAATGCAAAATGGGATGATCTGCAAGATTTCGTTTCTTCCTTGGTTGGATTATTGTTCCAAACTTCTGATGTGAACATTTGCTCAGATTGTGTCAGTGAAATTATTCTTGAAGGATGGAATCGTTTATTGCACTCTCCACCATAAAATCTCTTCCTGTATCTAAACTAGCATATCCCAAACTTTTTTTAGTCACGGAACAATTTTCATCTCACAGCATATTCACAGAACACTTACGAAACACAAGTTTAGCAGGGGGCCAAAGAACTGTTTGCTAATATTTTATTACATGCGATACACTGTGCATCAGGAGCATCTTTATTTCAAACACATGTAAAGCCAAAATTCAAATAACTCATTATACTTTCATTTTGGTCTTTTATTAGTTGGTTCCTGTTTTTTCTCTTTGGATTTTAGTAGTAGTAGTAGTAGTGGCATGTGATGCAAGAAAGCAGATGTATGAGCTTATGCAGCATCAGCCAAAAAAAAAAAAAAATCACACCATTCCCTCCAAATGCCTGTCCAGTTCCTCCTTAAATTTATTCACCCTATCAACTTCCACAACGACAGATGGAAGTTTGTTCCAGCAATTAACCACCCGCTGGCACTAAAGGCAAATTTCCGCGCATCTAATCTACATCTGTCTTTTCTTAATTTGAATTTATGCCCCCTTAGGTTCGTAATCTGAACAAATGGAAGGATCCCATCAGAATTCAGCGTGCTCAACCCATTCAAGGCCTTATACACCTCAATCAGATCACCGTGCAGGTGCCTAGTCTCCAGCCACTGCAATTTGCAGAACTTAAGCCTCTCTTGGTAAGAGGATCCCTTCATTTCCCTCACCAATCTTGTTGCCCTTCTCTGTACACGCTCAAGTAAATCTACATCCTTCCTAAAATGAGGCCTCCAGACCTGTACGCAGTACTCAAGGCATGGCCTGACCATTGCCTTATACAGAGGGACAATCACCTCCTTCTCCCTGCTAGCAAAATTCCTATATATCATTGACAAAACCCCATGACCTGCCCTGGCAGCCTGTCTGCATTGCTCAGAAAACTTCATATCTGCCTGCACAATTACTCCCAGGTCTTTTTCATTTTCTACCACCTTAAGTGTAGTACCACACAGTTGGTACGTTTCTCTGGGGTTACTTCTACCCATATGCAGTACTTTGCATTTGTCAAGGTTAAACTTCAGTTGCCACTTCTTAGCCCATCTGCCCAAATTATCTAGATCCTGTTGCAGTAGCACACTGCCATTACTGTCATTAACAACCCTGCCAACCTTTGTATCATCTGCAAACTTCGACACTAAGCCTGATATACCTTCATCAATATCATTGATAAATATACAAAACAACAGTGGACCCAACACCGAACCCTGTGGGACTCCACTAATAACATTAGTCCAAGAAGAGCAGCACCCATTGATTACCACCCTCTGTCTTCTCCCACTTAACCATCCTTTTATCCATTGTAGCAACTTACCCTTAATACCATTCTGCTCCAATTTGTACAATAGTCTTCCATGCGCAACAGTGTCAAAAGCTTTCCTGAAATCCAAATATATGATATCAAAATTATTTTTTGCATCCAGTTCCTTTGTAACCACATCATAATATCCTATCAAATTTGTCAGACAAGACTTTCCCTTAACAAACCCATGCTGTGTCTGAATTATTGCTGCAGTCTTGTCTAGATGATCCTGCAATGCATCTTTAACCAGTGACTCCATTATTTTACCCGGAACAGAAGTTAAACTAACTGGTCTGTAATTACCCATGTCACCCTTCGATCCCCCTTTGTGAATTGGGGATACATTTGCACATCTCCAGTCCGTGGGGACCTCCCATTTTTGGGGAAAAAAGGCTACGATTGTTCATTCTCACTTTGAAGTGTGACAATATTGTGTTTATTTTCATTGACCACAGTTGCCCTACTAGAAGTACTTTACTTTTCTTCTTGTTTAAAAGTTCCTTTTTTCAACCACCAATCCATGGTTACATATTTTAATAATAATATTTAGAAATACTAATAATTATCAAAAAAAAATTTATACAAGGAAGTGAGTTTAGTTATGATATTGGTTCGCTTCCTCCTCTCCTTCAACCGATTTACTCCAGGCTAAATTGCATATGAATGGTACTAGGTCACCACATTGCTACTTTTTTTAGGTGTCATTACATCTATGCAAAGCCTGCCAAAATAAAGTGTTTTGTGGTCTATTTGATTATTAGTCTATGCCAGTATATTAATAACTGAAAAAAAATTATGTTAAATATTATAATGCTACAAATATGCAAAATTTATTTATTTTATTATTACAGTCCATTCTGGTTATTTGGGACACATCAGGACTAGTGCATTTTGGCCCGATTAAGCGGCTGCCCCAATTATCCGAAGTTTCACGTAAATAGTTAAAAATACAATGTATCCCCCCTTTACAATTGGTTCATTGTACAATCAAATCACGTTACAACGAACTCAACATAGTAAAGTACCGTTCACTATACAATGTGCAGTAAGCGCCGGTCATTGTGATCACGTTTGTGAATTGAATTTTAATTCTATTAAACAGCAATTCTAATTAGCAAAAATAGGAATATTATTCATAGGTTATAAAAGCAAAGATATATTAAGCACAAATTTACCCTTTATTACCTTACCAATTAAAAAAATTAAATGATATGTGAAAATCGGAAGAATATACGTGATAATTGGAATAATTAATACGTACTGTAATATGTACATACGAACTAGTTGACATTTCTGTTCACTGACATTTGTGGGTGGGGGTTAAAATTTAAAACAGTAAAAAGATAAGCAATCAATAACAAAGAACACGGCACACACAAATTGCAAGTAACACAATACGCGCAAATGAGAACGGAGTAACGAGTTACAAAGCTTTAAAAATAGGAATGAAGAGAAGAGCTGAAAATTAATTTTTTTTTATGATTGAAAATTTCATGGAAGTGTAAACACATTTCACCGTAATAACCCACAGAATTCCAGCTGTCGGTATTATTGCAAATTCAATAAGATCCAGTTTACTCTCCGTTTATGATAGATTTCACTAACAGAAAAGCCCAATAAACAGGTGACTGCTAATTGTTTTTATTGATTTATGGTTGTGACCTCCAGAATTTCGACTGAACCACGTGGTACCATCGGAGACAATCGTAGGGTAATCTCCAGTGCTGCAGTCTCCTACCCCGATTAAACGGCATGCTGTCCCAATTAAGCGAAGTAAACCCTAGCTATTTTCTCAATTGGTTTCTGTTTTTTAAGATTTGTCCCAAATAAACAGCTTCCCCGGTTAACCGGTGGCTCAAATAACTGGAATCTACTGTATTTTTTTTAATTATTAATTACGATTTTTTGCGGAACACTTGTTAACATCTCACAGAACACTTGTGTTCCACGGAACACAGTTTGAGAAACTCTGATCTAAATCTTGGTTATCCAATAAATGAGCTAAGGGTGTTCAAGAGAAAAATTTTGCATATCGTAATTGGCTTGTTTCCAAATCTCCAGGTTCATTTTCTCAATGAAAAAAAAAATAATTTTTAAATCATATTCTGTTGCACATAAAAGACTGCTGTTCAAATTGGAGTGATGTAGCATTAAGAACAAGTTATTGCTATGAATAAAGGGATGTTTGAGTAGGAGAAGAGAGACAGTGGTTATCAATGTGCACTGCTCTTTGTGGATTGATGTTATTACTGAAATTTCTCCAGGGTTCAGTGCTGGGTCCATTGTTGTTTTCAATATTTATGAAGGTATATCAGCCATTATGTTTAAGTTTGCAGATGATTTGTGAACACTAGTAAGTTGCAAAGATCTCCTCCCTTCCTGACATTTGATGCCGTACTGCTCTGTATCCATGGGCATCCACAGAAAATTTTCCAGTGGGGGGGGCAAAGCTTGGAGAGAAATAATTACATCAGTAAATTTTTAAAAATTAATTATTTAATTTTTAAAATAATTATTTAATTAAACAAGTGGATTATAGGATACAGTATTGCATCAATACAAAAACACGTACATAATGTATATAAATTTACAATATAAAGGAAACAAGAATTAATATATATATAGATAATAATAATTTCAATAATCACGTATCGTATAAGAATTGAATTGTCCATCTATCGCTTGCAAACCTATTGATGACATTTTCAATAAATTTCTTCTTTACCACTTCCTCTTCTAGTTTCTTCCTGTGCACACTAATCATACATAAACCTGATAAGCGATATAGTGGAGACCTTAACCATGTTTTCACACGTCTCAAGGTGCTGAACCTTCTTTCAGTGGTACAGGTCGTAACAGGTAATGTCATACCAATAGTTATTGCCGAATTAATAGAAGGGAAATAGTCTCAATGTTCCAAAACTTCTGGTAAAGTTTGGGGAATATCAGTCGATGAACCAAAAATAGGAACACGTGTTTTATTTCTGCAATAGATGAAACACGTGTTCTATGGTTATCCTGCCAAGTGCCGAAACCGGCCAACCCATAATAAAATTTTAAGGCAGACAAAGCGTCCCATGGTCGAGGGTATAAGGTTGCATATCTCAATCACTTTTACGATTATAATTTGTTTAATTTTTTACTCAATCCCAGGAGGGGGCAAGTGCCCCATTTGCCATAATACGTGCACACGTATTATGGCAAATTTCTATTTACCGTTTCTATTTACGATACACATAAATAGAAACGGTGCAAGAATATTTGCTGATGCTATCGAGGCAGTGTTAGGTGGGTCGGAAAACTGCTAGCTTGAGGGGATACAAGGACTAATAGATTAACAGTAGAAAAAAAATGCAGGATATTTCAGAGACTGCTGGGAGTCATTGCGGTACAAGTAAACACATGGGTTGTGTTAGGGTAGCTAAGAATAGGAACAGGTGCATGTATGTGACTGTTGTGATCCTGCTCAGAAAGCAACCAAACTGAATGAGAATTTTGCATCTACATTCACATATGAGGAGTTATTAAGGTTTGAAAATGGCAAAAGGTTATCAATTTGTATCAGGGTACTTAATGATTTTGTAATAACTGAGAGAAAAGTGGAGGAGAAATTGTTGAAGTTAAACATAAGAAAGATACCTTTCTTATGTTTAAGGAGAGGGCGCTGAATCTCTTTAAAAGTTACAGCTGACAGTTACAGGCTCCGCAAAAACGATAAGTGTTTGCCTTTTATTTACATGATTGTTATTTTATATTGTACTTAATACGTAGTCATATGGTTATAGTTACGCTGGTTATTTTTTATTTTTAATTTAGATAAAGAGTTTTTGTGGATTTTACTTACGATAGGTAAAACCGTTATTTCGTTCCATTTTGTAGCCATTGTTTTTGGATATAGTGGTAGGGAATTCAAATTTTTTAATTGAGGTAGCTAGGTAGCTCTAACGCATAATTATATAGTAATACGCTTCACTGTTTCTATTTAATAGTTTCTATTCAAATACTATTGATATTTAATTTATTGATTTTATTAATTTAAACTACCATGCCCCAGACTAGAGCAGCAAAGCAACGGGCACAAAGTGGCAGGAGTGCTGTGAATCGGGGGAGAACTGAGGGGGGCAATTCTCCAACGCATCACAGCCTAAAAAAATGTGCAACTTGTGAAATGTTTGCCGAACTCTCTGGAACGGAACATGATATTGCCATGGGGGATGTCTTTGTGTGTGCGCGATGTAAGGAGTGTAAGGAAATCAGGCGACAACTCAGCGTTGTTATGGGCCTATATGAGAGTTTGAAGGATAGGGTGGATGCCCTCGAAAGATCTAAATTGAGGGGCCCATCAGGCTCTCAGCTGCCCACATCAACGCCAGAGCTTGCACTTGGTCATCATGCAACACAACGGCAACCCCTAAGGCAGAATGCGCTGGTCCCACAGGAACTATTAGTTGTTGGTGACTCTATTGTCAGGGAGACGGGGAATATATTTTGTAAAAAGGATAGGTGGAACAGGACCAGGGCATGTCTCCCAGGGGCAAAGGTTGATGACGTTGTAGAGCGGATATCATCTTTCAAGGGCACAAAAGGTGATATAGTTGTACACGTTGGCACTAATGATATTAAGAGTAGGAGAATTACTCAACAAGTACAGGTCACTGTTGAAAAAAAGCCGTGAAATAGGGTTGAATTTGAAAGTGTCTGCAATTCTGCCCAGACACGATAGGAGGGAGTATATGATGAGAGCCTTGTCGATCAATTCGGCCCTGGAAAGATTGTGCAAGGCTCAAGGGGTAGAATTTTTTTCAGCCTGGACTGTACTTGTTAACAGGAGAGATTGCTTCTACAGGGATGGGATACACTTAAATAGAAAGGGTGCAAGAATATTTGCTGATGCTATCGAGGCAGTGTTAGGTGGGTCGGAAAACTGCTAGTTCGGGGGGATACAAAGACTAATAGTTTAACAGTAACCGCAGGCAGAGGTGAAGGTGATTCTTGCACAACTTCTATTAGAATAAGAAGCGACCTGGAGCGAGGGGTGTTGGGGGTTTCAGGGACGGATGGCAGTCATCATGGAATAGTTGGGTATATGGGATGTGTTAGGGTAACAAGGAATAGGCATAGGAGCATGTATGCTTGCATGTATACCAATGCTAGAAGTATAGTAAATAAATTTGATGAATTTGAAGTGTTGGTCAAGACATCAAAGGCGGATATTGTTGGGATAGCAGAGACGTGGTGTCACAAAGATATAAGGAATGCAGAACTGGAATTTGGGGAGTACAATGTGTACAGAAAGGATAGACAGGACATTAAGAGAAAGGATAGACAGGACAGGACATTAAGAAAAAAATAAAATCAAAGGAAGTGCACCCAGTTAATATAGATGAACAGTGCTCTGTTGAGTCGGTTTGGTGTGAGATAAGCACTGCGAAAGAAAAAATAAGAGTAGGAGTGTGTTATAGGCCTAATGACTTGAATGAGTACAATGAACAGTTGTACAGAGAAATAGAGTGGGCTAGTAAATCAGAATGTCTTCTAATGGGGGATTTTAACTTCCCAGATATTGACTGGAACTTGTGGGTTGGTCACTCACACACTAGTCAGACTTTTGTGGAGTTATTGGATGATTGTTTTCTGCAGCAGCATGTTCGAGAGGCAACCATAGAAAGTAATACTCTTGATCTGGTTATCAGCAGTGATCATTCGTGTATTAAGAATTTGCAGATAAAGGAACCACTAGGTGGCAGTGATCACAGTGTGCTGAAGTGGGATTTACTCAAAGAGGTAACTACCGTCAGGGGTAAAGGAAAGGGTTTTTGCTTCCGTAAAGGGGAGTACAGTGGTCTCAGACAGTTTTTAAATTCTGTACAGTGGGATCAACTGACGATGTTACAAACAGTAAATTCTAAGTGGGAAGCATTCAAAGAATTAATCGTGGAAGCTACTAGACTTTATATACCGATTAAGAAATATCGTTCAAGGTTTAGGCCTAAATGGTTATCAAATGAACTAATGAGACTCGTGACAGAGAAGAAAAATGCATGGGATGCATATAAATTATCAGGTGACGCAGAAGCCTGTGGCAGATATAAGCTAGTCTGTAATCAGGTCACAAAGGAGGTTCGGCAGGCGAAGGCAGATTACGAGAAATCTTTGGCAAAAGATGCTAAGAAAAACAGCAAGGATTTCTTTACTTATATAAACTCTAAAAGGAAGGGGATGAATATGATTGGTCCACTTGACATCGATGGTTCGACTGTTGATGATCCTGCTCAGATAGCAAACAAACTGAATGAGTATTTTGCATCTACATTCACACGTGAGGAATTATTACAATTTGAAAATGGAAGAAGGTTATCAAATTGTAGCAGTGTGCTTAATGATTTTGTAATAACTGAGAGCAAAGTGGAGGAGAAATTGTTGAAGTTAAACATAAGAAAGGCACCTGGGGTGGATGGGATCTATCCAGTTATTTTAAAGGAGGCGGCAAAGCAACTAAGCAAACCCTTAGCCATAATTATGAGAGCATCCTTGGACTCAGGTGAGGTTCCCACGGACTGGAGATGTGCAAATGTGTCCCCAATTCACAAAGGTGGATCGAAGGGTGACACGAGTAATTACAGACCAGTTAGTTTAACTTCTGTTCCGGGTAAAATAATGGAGTCGCTGGTTAAAGATGCATTGCAGGATCATCTAGACAAGACTGCAGCAATAATTCAAACACAGCATGGGTTTGTTAAGGGAAAGTCTTGTCTGACAAATTTGATTGGTTATTATGATGTGGTCACAAAGGAACTGGATGCAAAAAATAATTTTGATATCATATACCTGGATTTCAGGAAAGCTTTTGACACTGTTGCGCATGGAAGACTACTGTACAAATTGGAGCAGAATGGTATTAAGGGTAAGTTGCTACAATGGATAAAAGGATGGTTAAGTGGGAGAAGACAGAGGGTGGTAATCAATGGGTGCTGCTCTTCGTGGACTAATGTTATTAGTGGAGTCCCACAGGGTTCGGTGTTGGGTCCACTGTTGTTTTGTGTATTTATCAATGATATTGATGAAGGTATATCAGGCTTAATGTCGAAGTTTGCAGATGACACAAAGGTTGGCAGGGTTGTTAATGACAGTAATGGCAGTGTGCTACTACAACAGGATCTAGATAATTTGGGCAGATGGGCTAAGAAGTGGCAACTGAAGTTCAACCTTGACAAATGCAAAGTACTGCATATGGGTAGAAGTAACCCCAGAGAAACGTACCAACTGTGTGGTACTACACTTAAGGTGGTAGAAAATGAAAAAGACCTGGGAGTAATTGTGCAGTCAGATATGAAGTTTTCTGAGCAGTGCAGACAGGCTGCTAGGGTGGGTCATGGGGTTTTGTCAATGATATATAGGAATTTTGCTAGCAGGGAAAAGGAGGTGATTGTCCCTCTGTATAAGGCAATGGTCAGGCCACGCCTTGAGTACTGCGTACAGGTCTGGAGGCCTCATTTTAGTAAGGATGTAGATTTGCTTGAGCGTGTACAGAGAAGAGCAACACGATTGGTGAGGGGAATGAAGGGATTCTCTTACCAAGAGAGGCTTAAGTTCTGCAAATTGCAGTGGCTGGAGACTAGGCACCTGCGCGGTGATCTGATTGAGGTGTATAAGGCCTTGAATGGGTTGAGCACGCTGAATTCTGATGGGATCCTTCCACTTGTTCAGATTACCAACCTACGGGGACATAAGTTCAAATTAAGAAAGGACAGAGGTAGAATAGATGTGCGGAAATTTGCCTTTAGCCAGCGGGTGGTTAATTGCTGGAACAAACTTCCATCTGTCGTTGTAGAAGTTGATAGGTTAAATAAATTTAAGGAGGAACTGGACAGGCATTTGGAGGGAATGGTGTGATTTTTTTTTTTTTTTTTTTTTTTGGCTGATGCTGCATAAGCTCCTACACTTGCTTTCTTGCATCATGTGCCACCACCACTACTACTACTACTACTACTACAACCTGGGGTGGATGGGATCTATCCAGTTATATTAAAGGAGACGGCAAAGCAACTAAGCAAACGCTTAGTTGCTTTGCCGTCTGCTCCAATTTGTACAATATAATTATGAGATAATTATATTGTACATGAGTCCATGGATGCTCCCATAATTATGAGAGCATCCATGGACTCACGGGAGGTGTACACAGACAGGATATGTGCAATTGTATCCCCAGTTCACAAAGGGGGATCGAAGGGTGAAACGAGTAATTACACACCAGTTAGTTTGACTTCTGTTCCGGGTAAAATAATGGAGTCACTGGTTAAAGATGCATTGCAGGATCATCTAGACAAGACTGCAGCAATAATTCAGACACAGCATGGGTTTGTTAAGGGAAAGTCTTGTCTGACAAATTTGATAGGATATTATGATGTGGTTACAAAGGAACTGGATGCAAAAAATAATTTTGATATCATATATTTGGATTTCAGGAAAGCTTTTGACACTGTTGCGCATGGAAGACTATTGTACAAATTGGAGCAGAATGGTATTAAGGGTAAGTTGCTACAATGGATAAAAGGATGGTTTAGTGGGAGAAGACAGAGAGTAGTAATTAATGGGTGCTGCTCTTCGTGGACTAATGTTATTAGTGGAGTCGTACAGGGTTCGGTGTTGGGTCCTCTGTTGTTTTGTATATTTATCAATGATATTGATGAAGGTATATCAGGCTTAGTGTCGAAGTTTGCAGATGATACAAAGGTTGGCAGGGTTGTTAATGATAATAATGGCAGTGTGCTACTGCAACAGGATCTAGATAATTTGGGCAGATGGGCTAAGAAGTGCCATCTGAAGTTTAATCTTGACAAATGCAAAGTACTGCATATGGGTAGAAGTAACCCCAGAGAAACGTACCAACTGTGTGGTACTACACTTAAGGTGGTACACAATGAAAAAGACCTGTGAGTAATTGTGCAGTCAGATATGAAGTTTTCTGAGCAATGCAGACAAGCTGCCAGGGCAGGTCATGGGGTTTTGTCAATGATATATAGGAATTTTGCTAGCAGATAGAAGGAGGCGATTGTCCCTCTGTATAAGGCAATGGTCAGGCCACACCTTGAGTACTGCATACAGGTCTGGAGGCCTCATTTCAGGAAGGATGTAGATTTGCTTGAGCATGTACAGAGAAGGGCAACAAGATTGGTGAGGGGAATCAAGGGGTCCTCTTACCAAGAGAGGCTTAAGTTCTGCAAATTGCAGTGACTGGAGACGAGGCACCTGTGCGGTGATCTGGGTGAGGTGTATAAGGCCTTGAATGGGTTGAACACGCTGAATTCTGATGGGATCCTTCCACTTGTTCAGATTACGAACCGAAGGGGGCATAAATTCAAATTAAGAAAAGACAGATGTAGATAGTGGGTGGTTAATTGCTGGAAAAACTTCCATCTGTCGTTGTGGAAGCAGATAGGTTAAATAAATTTAAGGAGGAACTGGACAGGATTTGGAGGGAATGGTGTGATTTATTTTTTGGCTGATGCTGCATAAGCTTATACACTTGCTTTCTTGCATCACATGCCAATACTACTACTACTATACTTGCATGTACACCAATTCTAGGAGTTTGGTAAATAAATTTGATGAATTTGAGGTATTGCTCAAAACATCAAAGGCAGATATTGTTGGAATATCAGAGACGTGGTGTCACACAGATATAAGGAATGCAGAACTGGAATTTGGGGAGTACAATGTGTACAGATAGGATAGACAGGACAAGAAGGGAGGAGGGGGTTATTCTATTAGTTAAGAAATACATAAAATCCAAGGAAGTAAAGCCAGTCGACATCGCTGGACAGTGTAGTGTCGAGTCAGTTTGGTGTGACATATGCATTGGGAGATCAAAATTGAGAGTAGGAGTGTGCTACAGACCTAATGACTCTGATGAGTATAATAAGAACCTGTACAGGGAAATAGAGTGGGCCAGTAAATCAGAGAGTCTTATATTGGGGGATTTTAATTTCCCAGATATTGACTGGAATTTGTCGGTTGATCACTCACACAGTAGCAAGGCTTTTCTGGATTTATTGGATGATTGTTTTCTACATCAGCATGTTCGGGAAGCAACTAGAGGGAGTAATACTCTTGATCTGATTATCGGTAGTGATTCTTCATGCATTAAGAATCTGCAGATAAAGGAACCACTAGATGGCAGTGATCACAGTGTGCTGAAGTGGAATTTACTCAAAGAGGTAACTACCATTAGGGGTAAAGGGAAGGGTTATTGCTTTCATAAAGGTGACTATGATGGTCTAAGACAGTATTTAAATTCTATACAGTGGGACCAACTGATGATGTTACCAACAGCAAATTTAAAATGGGAAGCATTCAAAGAACTTATCTTGGAAGTTACTACGCTTTACATACCAACTAAGAAATATTGTTCAAGGTTTAGGCCTAAATGGATGTCAGATAAACTAATGAGACATATGGCAGCGTAGATAAATGAATGGGATACATATAAATTAATGGATGACATGGAAGCCTATGATAGATATAAGCCGGTCTGTAACCAAGTCACATAGGAGATTAGGCAGGCAAAGGCAGATTATGAGAAATCCTTGCAAAGGATGCAAAGAAAAACAGAAAAGAGTTCTTTACCTATGTAAACTCTAGAACGAAGGGGATGAATCAGATCGGTCCACTGGATATTGATGGTTCAACAGTTTAGGATCCTGCTCAGGTGGCTAACAAACTAAACGAGTCTTTTACATCTACATTCACACATGAGGAGTTATTCAGGAAGGGGAATGCCAGACGTGAAGTAAACTCTGGCAGTGAGCTAGATGATTTTGTAATAACTGAGAGGAAAGTGGAGGAGAAATTGTTGCGGATAAACATAAAAAAGGCACCGGGGTTGGATGGGATCTATCCAGTTATATTAAAGGCGTCAGCAAAGGAAGTTTGTTTGTTTGTTTGTTTGTTATTTTGGTTTTTAGGAGCATTAGCAGCTAAGGCCATATTGCTCCTGGAAATGCGGTGGTCATTCCCTGACCTTTCTGCATCCTCCGTATTTGGTGGTGACGGGCTTGAACCCCGGTCTAATCAAGAAGCATGTGCTACGCACTGGTGCTCCTTCCCACCTGGCCACGGAGGCCCCGCCAAGGAAGTAAGCAAACCCTTAGCCATAAGTATGAGAGCTTCTTTCGACTCAGGGGAGGTACCCATAGACTGGAGATGTGGAAATGTGACCCCAATTCACAAAGGAGAATCAAAGGCTGACACAAGTAATTATAGACCTGTGAGTTTAACTTCTGTTACAGGAAAATTAATGGAGGCACTGGATGGAAAGAAGCACTGCAGGATCATCTAGACAAGACTTCAGTTATAACGCGGACACAGCATCAGCATGGTTTTGTTAAGGGAAAGTCTTGCCTGACCAATTTTATTGGATACTATGATGCAGTCACAAAAGAACTGGATGCAAGGAATAATTTTGATATTATATATTTGGATCTTAGAAAGGCTTTTGATACTGTTGCACATGGAAGACTGCTGCACAAATTGGAGCAGTGTGGCATTGGAAGCAAATTGCAGCTATGGATAAAGGGATGGTTGAAGGGGTGAAGAAAAGAGAGTGGTAATCAATGGACACTGCTCATTGTGGACTAATGTCATTAGTGGAGTCCCTCAGGGTTCAGTGTTGGGTCCATTGTTGCTTTCTGTATTTATAAATGATATTGATGATGGTATATCAAGCTTAATGTCCAAGTTTGCAGACGATACAAAGGTTGGCAGGGTTGTTAAGGACTCTACTGACGCTATGCTGCTGCAACAGGATTTGGAAAGGTTGAGCAGATGGGCTGAGAAGTGGAAAATGAAGTTTAACATTGACAAATGTAAAGTACTACATATGGGTAACAGTAACCCCAGAGCAACGTATCAACTTTGTGGTACTGCACTGACAGTGGTAGAGAATGAAAAGGACCTGGGGGTAATTGTGCAGGCAGATATGACGTTCTCTGAGCAGTACAGATGGGCTGCAAGAGTAGCTCATTGTGTCTTGTCAATGATATTCAGGAATTTTTCTAGCAGGGATAAGGAGGTGATTATTCCCTTGTATAAGGCCATGGTCAGGCCACACCTTGAGTACTGTATACAGATCTGAAGAAAGGCTTAAGTTTTGCAAATTACAGTTTCTGGAGACTAGGCACCGGCGAGGTGATCTGATAGAGGTGTACAAAGCCTCGAATGGTTTGAGCTTGCTCAATGCTCAAATTGAGCATCGAGCAGAGGACTTTTCCTCATGCTCAGAATAATCACCTGAGGGGGCATAAATTCAAATTGAGGAAAGACAGATGTAGGATAGATGTGCAGAAATTTGCCTTTAGCCAGCAACTAGTTCGTTGGTGGAACAGACTTCCATCCCTTGTTGTGGAAGTTGATAGCCTAAATAAATTTAAGACTAAGCTGGACAGGTATTTCGAACAAATGGAGCTGTGAAATGGGAGGTTTTTTTTTTTTTTTGGCTGATGCTGCATAAGCTTGCTTTCTTGCATCATATGCCTCTACTAATGCTAATGCTATCATGGAAGTTCAGAGCTTAAATAAATTCCAGGCAGAACTAGACAAACATTTGGAATGAATGGATGGGTGAAATGGGAAGGTATTTTTTTTTTTTTTGCCTGATTCTGTATAAGCTTGCTTTCTTGCATCATATGCCTTTACTAATGCGGAATGGTAAAAGGTCTACATCAAAATACCCTCCAGAATGATGTATAGAAGCCAGTGCTAAAAGATAAAATATAAATATGTCATACCATAATTGGTATGCAGTCAAACATTCAGTGCAGCTTTTCAATTTGTGTGTTGTTTTCAGGAATGGGCATCACTTAAGCTCATGCCTTACATTAACAGTGTTTGCTTCATATAGCTTTTGAATCTCAATAAATTTTAATTGAATCACAACTGTATTTTCAGGATTGATGGGCACCTGAAGATGTGGGAAATTCCACATTATTAATAACATTATACTACTTGTGATAATTTCACAACAGTTATGGGAAACCATTATCTTATATTAAGACCTTTGTCTTCATCAAATAAGCTTTCACTTGTTCTCATATATCTGCCTATTTAAATGAAGCACTTGTATATATTAAGTGCAGTAGCATCATTAATACACAGCCATTTCTGAATAAACAGAATAATTATAAGGCGGCATCGTTTTAAGTTATATCTCATATTGTGAATACCTTCACAACCAGTTGCCATGATATTGCACTACTACTTGATGGCTGTGTATTAATGATGCTATTGCACTTAATACATAGTCTAAATTTACTCACAGCTTGAGGCTTTAGCCCTAAATGCATCTTATGAAGCATATATTTTGTATGTCAGTTCTTACAATGAACAGTTGTTATTATATGTCCATATAAATTAATATCAGTAATCAGTAATCCTATTTTGAATTATTTTTCCACTTTGACAAATTTTTACTCTGATGTTATCTATTTATTTCAGAAATAAAAATAATTTAAATAGCCTATAAAACATTACATAAAAATTGCATAGCTCCTTTATGATATAGTTGAGATTGAGTATTGTCAAAATTAATGTACCCCTCTTTTCCATTTCTCCCTCTCTCTCTTTCTCCCCCCCCCCTCTTTCTCTTCCAACAGATGCCACAGAAATTCTTCCTCTTGCAAATTCACCTAAAGTATTTGGCCTTCACTCAAATGCTGAAATTGGTTATTACAGTGATGCTGCAAGAGAAATGTGGAATCACTTAATGAACCTTCAGCCTCAGACAGGTAAGTTAAAAGAATTACCAATATTAGTATTAGTATTAATATTAATATTATTATTGATATTAGCCATGTGGGACTAGGAAGACTGTATCTTTTGTTGCACCAGCCAAACAAATTAATAATAAATAAATCAATACAAAATAAAATAAAGTATGTATGTGATCCCTCATCACATAGGTCCTATTCAACCAATGTTTGAACTGTCAGTCTCTTTTACCCATGAAGGAAACTTCTGTCAACAACCCACTGGCTAAATGAAAACTTCCAAACCTCTTCCCCAGTAATTTGTATTTAGGGCTTGTAGTTCTGGAACCAATCATAACAGCAAAAATTTCACTTTTAATTCATTTTACTTTCTCCACCGAGATTCTTAACGTCTTAATTAGTCTCCTTTAAGGTTCCTAGTTATGATGCTGCTCTGTAGCCCACATATTCTGTCTTTCCTCATATGAACTACCTTTTTTCAGATCTCACCTGGCATGTTGCCTGGTTCAACCCAGCTTGAAGTCTATTTTTTTTTAGGTGAGATCTCTGTACTTAAATCATCAGAAATACACCATAGGTTTTCCTTGCTGCCTGTGTATGCTGTTTGGAGAGCTACACATCTGACCATATCATAACTTCCAAATTCCTTTCTCCCTGTACTTTATATCTGTGAACTGCTATTCACCAAAATAACTTATACACTTGGTGAATTGAATTAAAAACATTCCATATGAGCTTGCATTTTGCTGCATTAAAACATAGCTGCTACTTTTCTGACCATCCCTGAAGTCTATCTAAATTGTCTGGAAGAAGCACTGCTTGTCACTAATCATCAATTACTCTACATATACACCATCTGCAAATTAACATCATGCTCTGTGTCCCTCTGTTGATGCTGTTTAAGAAAATTAGAAACAGTAGTGGTCCTACTACCAACCAAAATCAGTTGATGTCCAAAAAAATCTATAGACAAAAAAATGTTAGGTTAGCTAATATTTAAAAGCATATTCTACTGGTAAACAATCCTGTGGCTGTATTTTAATATGAAGTGTTATTTTGACAGTGAAATTTAATTTCTAATATAGTGTGGACTTTACAAAAAAATTTCCTCCTTTTTTTTTTCTTTTTTTTTTTTTTTTGAAACTGAAATTTGCCAAATATTCAGCTTTAAGAATGCTTCTAAATTTGCTGGTCTTTGTTGCAGCAGGATTATTATATTATTTAATGTCACAAGAACTTTTGGGCTTAGCCACTCTATGGTTTTAGATAGAGAATTAAATAGCTGAAATAATAAATTCTCAAGAAATTATGTAAGATTATTCTTCTCTAAAATCAGTTTATTCAATAATAAGTATTTCTTATTAGCAATATAAGTTTTGACAGTCGTTATGCATGTTTAAATTATGTAATGAGGGAAAGCATTTGCTTTGCATTAAAGAATAATAATTTAATTTGAAGAAAATTTACAAAAAAAGCTAACTCTCATTAAACACAACAATAATCCACATGCATTTCTGTTGGAATATTCTACTGACTATCCACAGTAGAATTTATACATGATTGAACAATCAAGAACAAGGAGAGCTCTGTGTTATAATACTAGAAGTTAATTGGAAATTTCTCTTCATTTCACTCCTATTCTTCCTTATCTGTGAAGGAGTAAATGTGTTCCATTGACATTATGAATAGTAACTTTTGTGATCCTTTTGTAGAATAGCATTCTGCATTGTGTGCCAGCCAGTGCCTTTCACTAGAAGACTATATTCATGTGATAACCATGGATTGCAGAGCGGGGAAGAGGTTAATCCCACTTACTTGTAAAGGAACCTAATGAAGATATTATTGTTATTCCTGGGTGATCAAAGTAAGACAAATGATGAAAGATATGATTCTGGGAGGATAGGCCAGCCCTCTGTCTGAGTTTTAGGTTACCTTCCTGACACAAAGAAGGGGCGTCTCCGTAGCCAGGTGGGAAGGAGTAGCAGTGCATAGCACACACTTCTTGATTAGACCGGGGTTCGAGCCCGTCACCACCAAATACGGAGGATGCAGAAAGGTCAGGGAATGACCACTGCATATCCCGGAGCAATATGGCCTTAGTTGCTAATGCTCCTAAAAACCAAATAACAATAACAATAACGACACAAAGAAAGTCCATTCCCGCAACTAGAGCTTTTGATGGAATTATCAGTGCTGGCAAAAAGGTCTGATTTTAATAAGAGGAGTGACAAGATTTAAGAATCTTGTCTTTGAAGAAAGAAAAAAAGAAAGCCAGTCAGACCACATGTTCTAGGAGTGGGGTGGCTGTTGAATGAGGTAAGCTTTCTTATATTCTCTCATGCTGACATGTATCCAGAGTGAGGATCCATTTGGAAATTTTCATCACATTGAATGGTTTTCCTTGACACTAAGTATAGTCAGTCCTCATATAACACGTGTTTACATTACATGAATTCGATCATACACGATTTATAAATAGGGGAACGATATCGTATATAACATAAACCGAATTCGCTTATGCACAATTCGCCTTTGTGTTTACAAGAAATGGCAGTAGAACGTGGATTCACCCCAACTGAATGCAACACAATAGAAATGAAGAGAAGATTCTGAAAATGTATTTATGTTTTTTATATCAGTGAAGGAGAAACACATTTCGCCATAATAACGTAAAACCCACACATTCCAGCTATCGGTATTATCGCAAATGCAATTAGATCAAGTTTACTACCAGTTTATAACAGATTCCACTAGCAGAAATGCAACTGGAAATTGTTTTTATTGTTTTATGGTAGTAATCCCCCAGAAATGTGCTTTAGTAAAATGTGAGCTAGTGAGATGTTAATAGTGTGTCTCTGCCTTTACAGTGTTGTTTATTCAGTTGCTACATGCTTGCCTCCCCATTTTGTAATTTTGCTTTATTCCTAAAATTGAGTAAAATACTTAAAAGGTGTGAAAAGGAAGCATCCCAGTGAAGACACTACAGATTCAGAGAGAAAAAGAAAAGCAATATCGATAGACAGAGGTGGACTGGGTCAAAAATTCTTACCCGGGAAAATTTATAGTGGCCTCATAGTAGTGTTTATGGCCAAAATCACACCGGCCTCCACAGCCTTCTGGCCTCTGGCCCCAGTGAGCCTTTCCCAGCTTTGATTCCGCAAATTGCAGAATCAAAGCTTGGAAACTATGCACTTGTGAAGAGAAGTGAAGTGGTCAAGGCTTTAAATAGCTTGAGTAAACTTATTAATGATGATGATGATGGTGGTAATTCTTACTCTTTCTCAGACAGTGCACACAAGAGGACATAAACTAGAATTGAAAATGGTTGGCTACAGAAAAGATGCTATTAGCCAGAGAGTGTTTGTTAGAATAAACTACTACCTGTTTATGTTGTTAAAGTGGGTCTTCTTCTTTCTATGCCATCTCTGGGTTCAGAGGTTGGCAATCACTTTTTTGAACCTCTTCTACCCCAGCCTGTCTAACAAGTTCTTCAAACCCCCGTCCTGTCCTTCTCTTGATGTTATCCATCCATGAGGTTTTCCGTCAGCCAATTCCTCCCTTCCCTTCCATCTTCCCCTCCAGGATCACTTGCCATAATTTGTAGTTCTTTCCTCTCATGATATGTCCCAACTCTTTTACCTTCCATCCTTTCACAATGATCATCTGTTGCCGATTATGTCCAATAATTTGCAGCACTTGTTTGTTTGTCATCCATTTCATCCAGGGGATCCTCAGCATTCTTCTATATACCCACATCTCAAAGGACTCCACTCTTTTCACTGATGAGGCCCTGAGTATCCATGTTTGTGCTCTATACAGAAGTAGTGGCCACATACAGCACCTTACAAACATCATGCGAGTTGCCAGTGCAAGGTTTTTTTTTCCTGAAACCAGTGATTTATATTTCACGAATCTGGATCTCGCAATCTCAATTCTGATCTCTTCATCAGGGTCTGAATTTTCATTTAGCCAACAGCCGAAGTATTTGAGCCTTTTTACTCTTTCAATACTCTTGCCATTTAAAACAAGATTTGTCCATCGACTCCAATCTTACTGATGATCATTGATTTAGTTTTTTGTATGTTGATGTGCAAGCCCTGATCTTTACATGCTTTGTTTACTCATTCTATCATTTCTTGCAGTTCTCTGTTGCTATCTGCTATTAATGCTGTATCTTCAGCATAATGCATGTTATTTATTATGTGGCCCTTTACTTTTATGTCCTTTTTCATTCCAGCTTCCAAAACTTCCCTGAAAATATATTCAGAGTATATGTCAAAAAGTAGTGGTGAGCGTATACAGCCCTGCCTGGCTCCTTTTCTGATCTCAGTCTCCTGTGTCTCAATATCCCCCACTCTGACTACTGCCCTCTATTTCCAATAGAGATTCTTGATAATACTTTACCATCAAGTCCAGTCTGTTGTAGCATGTTGATGAGGCTGTCGTGTTGAACACGGTTAAAATCCTTTTCTAAAGCAATGAAACTTATATACATTTTTTGTCCTAAGTCTCTGCATCACTGCAGTAACACTTGCTTGCAGAAAAGTGCATCCCTAGTTCCAAGGCTGTTGTGGAAGCCAAATTGTGTGTCACCAATCATATA
Organism: Mastigoproctus giganteus; assembly: GCF_048544385.1. Taxonomy (NCBI): domain Eukaryota; kingdom Metazoa; phylum Arthropoda; class Arachnida; order Uropygi; family Thelyphonidae; genus Mastigoproctus; species Mastigoproctus giganteus. The sequence continues at coordinate 1,921,402 of NC_143576.1, read as the reverse complement.
TTTACAGTTAGCAAATATGCAATTGTTTTGAATCACCTGTAGTATTATTTTCAGCACATGACTCATACTGATTAGCTGGAAGTTGCCACAAGACTCAGGATTACTTTTCTTAGGCTATGTCACAAAAGTTGATTTAAGCCAGTCATCTGGAATATGTCCTGTTTGGTATACCTTATTGAATAGGTTAGTAAGCTTTCCTATGTTATCATCATCAATAAGTTTGAGCATCTCAGTTGCAACTTCATCTGGACCAGAAGCTTTCTCAGTTGATGCCTGTTGGATGGCATACACACCTCTCTGATTGTAATAACTTTGGCCCTTCCATTTAAGTTCAATATCCTATCACGCTCAATCTACCCACATCACTGAACAAATCTCCAACACATTCCTCCCAAGCCTTAACCTTTCCGTCTTGATCCATCAGCAATTCATTCTCAGTATTTCTTATGGAGGTCAGTTCTCTCTTTCTAAAAATTCTTTCAGTTTCCTTTAACTTTTGGTGTAGATTAAATTCATCATGTTTTTGCTGTAGAATCTCAATTTCTTCACATCTCTCTTCCATCAATTTCTCCTTTGTCTTCTTTATCTTCATTTTGATCAGTTTCTGAATTTTTTCATATTCAAAATGATACTTCTTGACTGCTCTTCATTGATTCATCAGATTCAAAATCTCCTCTGTCTCCATTTTTTTGGTTTCATTTTTGTCTTTATTCCCAGAATCTCTTCACTAGTCTTGACGATTGTGCTTTTAACCATTTCCCCCAACTGTCTTCTACATCACTCTTGTTGATATTGCATTGCAGTAGCTGACTGTTCAATGTTGTTCTCACTTGCCATGTATCTGTTTATTCCTTAGTCCATCAGTATTTATCTTTTTCTTGTGACAATGTTTCCTCTCAACTTTCAACCCTATTTTCACTTTAGAACATATCAAGGTGTGATCAGAGTTCACATCTGCATCCTGATATGTTTTGGCTGATTTAATTCTATTTCAAAACCTTCTATTTACTAATATATAGCCATTTTGGTTTCTAATCATGCATTCTGAACTACATTGAGGTGATTTCTATGTGTAAAGTCTTCTTACTTGTAAAGTGTACCATGTGTTACATATAAGCATCTTTGCCTTCTAGCAGAACTCAATCAGCTGCTCCCCCACGTTCGTTTCTATAACCCAGTTCATATTCCACACAATGTTTCCAACTCTTTCCTTGCTGACCTTAGCATTGAAGTTGCTCAACACCATGTTGACATCTCTGTTTTTCGTATATTTGAGTGCCTCTCTTAATTTATTGTAGAAGCCTTCAGCCTCTTCTTCACTCTTGTCTGCTGTTAGTGCATACACTTGAATGAAATTCACATTAACTGATAAGTTTTTAAGTTGTTACTTAAGTTTTAAGTTGTTTTTAAGTTGTTTAAGTTACCAGAATGATTCAGTCAGATACAGGCACAACGTTAATAACCGACTGATTTATGGCCCTACTAATGATGAGGGCTACTCCTCTCCTATGATCCTCTCCTCTTCTCCAGAATAGAGGAGAGGATCATAGGATCAATGGAATACAGGTTAATGTATTCCATTGGAATACACTAACTTGCATTCCAATCCTTCCCATTTCTCTCAATGCCTTCTGCAGCTTGCCACTCTCAAATAAAATTCTCACTTTCTACGTACCACTATATTGTCACTACTTTGAACCCGGGGATTCTTTGCACTCCCATTCAAGGGCCACCAGTTACTTGGAGCCATTTTTTTTTCATTCTCCATAGCGATCATTCTTGGGAATTTACTGAGGAGATTTCCCCTTGCTAGCCTCAGGCCCTATTGGGAAGGCACTCTAGCCTTTGATGAGACCAACATCACCTACAAGGCAGCAGCTTCTTCTCATATACTTTGGCTTTAAGCTTTAGGTGGCCTAACTTCACCTTGACACATCACCGTCATTAGGTTTATGTGGCATTTTATGAGAGTGCCAATGCCACCTGCTATTCAAAAAACTTTACTAGATATCAAGGACCAAAATGGTTTGCAGAGATGTTTATAACACAGTTAAAGTAGATGGTCAAGAGACTCAAGACTGGATGTCTACAGTGGATTCCATAATTAACAACCTATTCCCCAAAGATATATCGGATCTAGATTCACCTGAACAAATGCAAATATGTCATGATAATGAAAAGTATGAAGGACCATCAGACATTGAACCCTTTACACTCCTGGATTTGGGCGCTGCCACAGCAAAGCTCAATGATAAGAAATGCCCCAGTATTGACCTGATTGAGAAATACAGTTATAGTTAAGTTAAATTTTTCCGCACATTCTTTTAAATTTGATGAATAAGTGTTTACTAGAAGGAATATTTCCTCGTCAATGGAAAATAGGTCTACTAAAGATACCGCACAAGCCTGAGAAATTAATATCAGATTCACGGGCCTACAGACCTATTTTGCTTTTAGCAAACCTGGGAAATTGTTTGAGTGAATGTTAGCCCCAAGAATCCAAAAAATTCCAGAAGACCAGTTATGTTCAGAAGCACAATACAGCTTCATGAAAGGATGGGCAACTGAATATGCTATAAATCTTCTGACCAACTATGTGTCCAACTCACCTGCTAAATACGTATTCGCTGTGTTTGTGGACTTTCAGGGCGCGTTTGACACTTTATGGTGGGAAGTGCCCTCAGGAGCTTGAGATCTGCAGAGTGTGATGCATACATCTACAGTGTTATGCGATCATACTTTAGCGACAGACATATTAAGGTGGTGGCAAAACATCTTATGTACTGGGCTCAGATTTCAAGGGGATGCCCTCAGGGATCAGTGTTGGGACCTCTCCTCTGGAATGCTGTGCTGGATCAGTGGTTAACGAGGGAACACAATGGTATCAGTAAGATAGCTTATGTAGATGACTTGGTGGTCGTTGCTGATCGAAGCACAAGGAGAATAACTGAAGAGAAAATACAGCCTACCTTGGATGACTTGATGGCATGGGCTATAGTCAACAAACTGAAAATATCCCCCAGTAAAACTAGTTTTATGACTTTTAAGAACCATTTTAGCCACAATAGACCTCCCCCCCCCAGAATCCGACTGAATAATACCCAAATCCCCTATGTATCCCAAACTAAGTATTTGGGTATCATCTTAGATGATAAACTCAGTTTTCTGCCTCGTGTGTCAAAACTCAGGGACAAAATCCATTTTTTCATGGCCTCAGTTATCAAAGTCTCAAGAAAAGAGTGGGGATTATCAAAAAAAATCTTGAACCTTTACTATAAAACTATATTTTTGCCTATTATATCATACACAGCAAGTTTTTGGTTCCAAAAAGTATCAAAGATAAAAGTGAAACAGAAACTTATTTCCACACAAAGATCAGTTCTTCTGACAATTAATAATATTCCAAGAACTGTTTCAAACAACGCACTCCAAATACTTGGCAGCACGATTCCTGTAGATTTATATATTACTTTTTGGGGTTTGATTTACTACCTAAAAAAAAAAGGTCAGTCTAAGACAATGCTTGGAATTACAACTGCTCCAGCCAGCGACTTTAAAAGGGAGAAGAAAAGGCTTTGGAAGGAATTTACTGCTGTCTGGCAAAAAAGATGGGATGAGAGCAAATTTGGGCTTGTAACAAGAAAGTATATTGTGCAAGTGGAATTCTCAACAGCCCCTGGAGTTATTTCGTGGTTTAGGCCTTCTATAACAACTTATCTGCTAACAGGGCATGGGTCCCTCCAGGCTAAGTTATTTGACTGTGGCCTGTAACCTGATCTGTAATGCACATGTGGGGAATATGAAACATGGATTCATGTACTTCTGAACTGTCCATTGTACTCTCAACCTAGACCGGACTTAATGTCTGCAGTTCCAAACTTATTGGAGAACAATGTAAATATCTTAGTTGAAGACCATAATAACTTTACTACTCTGCAAACCTTCTCAAGAACAGTTTTCATATTGAGGACTCAGCTAAGAACTTCAGCTCCTTCTGGGAATTGACTTCACAAATGACCAAAAGACAAAAGGTTTATGTGTAAACAGAAGATTTAAGTTAATTGTTATTGTGTTCACTTATCTGGATTGTTATTGTGTTGATTTATGTTAATTAATGTTGCATTAATTTTTGTCAGTTGTTATTGACAAGATTTATGTTAATTGTTATTATAAAGATTTGTTTCTGTGTAATGCAAGGTTTATGAGAATCATTTAGTAGCTATCTCATTGTGCTTGTCGACAGGTTTAAAAGTTCCAGCGGACAGACTAGACAGTGTTGTTAATTGTCCATTGTATGTCCATTGTCTGCAGTTCCAAACTTATTGGAGAACAATGTAAATATCTTAGTTGAAGACCATAATAACTTTACTACTCTGCAAACCTTCTCAAGAACAGTTTTCATATTGAGGACTCAGCTAAGAACTTCAGTATGTTTTATATTGTTTTCTTGGTTCTCAGGAATTCAGACTTTGAGCATATTTAAAAAAAAGTATTGTATATATCTGTTTAATATAATAATTACTGTTTCTTGGTGGTAGTGAGGATAATTTGTGGAAGTTCTCCACTAGTAATTCACTTGTCAACACCCACTGGTATTGCATTACATCCGGTGGGTGCGGGACTTGTGCATTCGACACAAATACATAACGTAAACCTGGGCCTAGAGTAGGGCAGCAGCTGTCTTATATTGGTGGTGGTAAAATACCTTGCACATGTTTTTAGGCTAGATTTTTGAGGTTCTACGCAAAAACAGATGAACTAGGTAGAGATGGGCTTTTGCCTAGGAGCCACCCTTGACTCTGGGATACACGTACACAGTGCACCAGGAGGTCAAATATAATATAATGTCTTATGTATGTGTGACGAGAATGTTAATGTATATAAAATTGTATATATATATCTTCTTGTAAGTATTGTATATATATGTATTAATTGTGTGTACAAATAAATGGAATGCTATTCCAAAACGCCCTGTTAGCACTGCCGCGTTTTGTTCAGGTCTGCTTATTGGTTATTCATGGCTGCCCACCATATCTTGCATGTGGGTGTTCCACTATCCACCACCCTTGGACCTGCCTGGTGCCTTTCAGCTCTGCCCCTGGGAATTTGAATTTATTCAAACTATCCACTTCAACCAAAGTTGAAGTGGATAGTTTGAATAAATTTAAAGAATTATTTGCAACTCAAGAAAGCAGGCTTATACAGCCTCAGCTGGGTGGTGGGGGGGGGGAAACACTTCCCATTTCACTTATCCATTCCCTGTAAAGGTTTGTCTAGTTCTTCCTTGAATTTATTTACACTATCAACTTCCACAATGAGAAATGGAAATTTGTTCCAGCACTCACTAGTTAAAGGCAAATTTCCATACATCTTTTCTGAAACTGTCTTTCCTCAGTTTGAATTTATACCCCATCAAGTGTGTAATCTGAGCAAGAGGAAGAATCCCATCAGCATTAAGTTTGCTCAAACCATTCAAAGTCTTATACACCTCAGTCAAATCACCTGACAGGTGCCTACTCTCCAGATGCTTCAATTTGCAGAACTTAAGCCTTTGTTGCCCTTCTCTGTACTCCTTCCAGCAGCCCTACATCCTTCCTAAAATGAGGCCTCCACACCTGTATACTGAAGGTGTGGCTTGACCATTGCCTTATACAAAGGGATATTCACCTCCTTACCCCTGCTAGCAAAATCCTGTGTATCATTGACAAAACACCATGAGCTGTCCTGTCTGCACTGCTCAGAACACATTATATCTGACTGCACAATTATCCCCAGGGTCTTTTTCATTCTCCACTATCCTGAGTGTAGTACTGCGCAGTTGGTACACTACTCTGGGGTTACTGCTACCCATATGTAGTACAGACAACCCTCGTATAACACGCTAGTTAGGTTCCTTCGTGTAGTGCGAAACCGTGTTATATGGGACTAAGAATCAGTACAAAAAGAGTAGTTACATTCCAAAGATGCCTCCGTAGCCAGGTGGGCAGGAGCAGCAGTGCATAGCACTTGATTAGACCGGGGTTCGAGCCCGTGACCACCAAATATGGAGGATGCGGAAAAGAGCAATATGGCCTTAGTTGCTAATGTTCCTAAAAACCAAATAAAAACAACATTCCAAAAGCTAACAAAAATGCACCTTTTTTTTTTATAACTATTGGAAACTTAATTTTTATTAAAAAAAGTAATAATGTACATTCATTTAATTTTCTTCCCCTTTATCACTGTTAAGCACAATCAAAAGAGAACATTTTCTCCGTTGCAGATATCTTCACCTTCTGAACTTTTTTCTGCAGCATCTAGATTTCATGTACCTTCTGCTCTCTTTAAAAAAAATCAGTATTCTGGGATTGTTTGTTTTTGCTTGATAGATCTTTGTAAATTGCATGGTATGGATCTAACTTAATTAATTAATTAATTAAATTAAAATAAATAAATAATTGCCTGGGTTAGAGTAAAAATGTTTTTTCCAATGGTGTATGGGTTAGAGCATTTTTGAAGCTCCCTTTTGAACTTTGTGTTCCTTTCAGTCAAAGGATTTGCATTCAAAAAATAAGATTCTAATTGCTCAGCTAAGTTTATGCCTTCCAGTATGCTTTTTAGTGTAAAATTTGGAACTTTAGAAGTTTCATCTGTGCTATCATTCTCTGAATTGATTTGGTTTATTCAGAGTTTATTTTGTTTATTTAGTAGAAATGGCATCGAAGAATGCCATTTCTACCAAATCTCTTCACCAGACCCTTTTTATACCAGTAATTCTTAAACGTCTTCAGCAGTCATACCATCAAAACCTTCCCCTCCTACCGACTTAGCAAGTTCTACTATCGCACTGATTCTGTTTTCTGCCAGTTCAACCATATTTCCTGAATGAACTGACTCTTCTGATACAGTCCACAATTGAAAAATGTTTTCATACCATTCCTTTCCATAGATTGGGAATCAATTTTTTCCAAAATTGCAGATGATAGCTTCGTATCATCTGCAAACTTGTATATTAAGTATACAAGGTATATCAGGCTTAATATACAAACTTGTATATTAAGCCTGATATACCTTCATCAATATCATTGATAAATATAGAAAACAGCAATGGCCCAAAGAACCCTTGGGGATTCTAATTAATAACATTAGCAAGAAAAGTAGTCTCCATTAATTTCCACTCTCTGCCTTGTATCGTTCAACCATCCCTTTATCCATAGCAGCAAATTCCCTTTGATGCCTTTTATAGGTGAAAACCTCATATCTTTTTAGTAGGACTGTTAATCTCTCAACGCTCAATCGCGAATTAGTATAATATGAACTTACCCCCCTGTGCATAGTCATAAATAAATCAAGTTAAAATAGCTGTTAATTAAAATAATCATACCTTCAACTCTCATATCATGTCAAGGGAATCGGAAAGAATTATGGAAAGACGGCGACAACCAACCTCCAAAACACCAACCAACATCTCAAGTCATCGTGAGAATTGAAAAGCAATTGTCACAAAATTCTAACAACGACAAAACAAATTTATATGTGATTTAATTTATTTGTTTTGTCGTTTTTAGATATTTGCAACAATTGCTTTTCAATTCTCATGATGACTTGAGATGTTTGTTGATGTTGATGTTGTTTGTTGATGCTTGAGATGTTGGTGACCGCCGTCTTTCCATAATTCTTTCCGATTCCATTGACGTGATATGAGAGTTGAAGGCATGATTATTTTAATTAACAGCTATTTTAACTTGATTTATTTATGACTATGCACGGGAGGGGGGGTAAGTTCATATTATATTCATTCGCAATTGAGTGTTGAGAGATTAACAGTCCTACTAAAAAGTTATGAGGTTTCACCTATAACTTAAGAATATTATAATAATTGGACATGTTGGGCTTCATAGCTCCTCTTGATTTGAATTAGCAGTCTTTTATGTACAACAGTACCTAAAGCTTTCCTGAAATTCAAGTGTATGATATCAATATTATTTTTTGCAACCAGTTCCTTTGTGACCACATCACAATATTCAATCAAATTTGTCAGAAAAGATTTCACTTTAACAAACCCAAGCTATGTCTGAACTATACGTGTTTTGTAAAAAGGATAGGTGGAACAGGACCAGGGTATGTCTGCCAGGGGCAAACGTTGATGACGTTGTAGAGCGGATATCATCTTTTAAGGGCACAAAAGGTGATATAGTTGTACACGTTGGCACTAATGATATTAAGAATAGGAGACCGGCGGAATTACTTAACAAGTACAGGTCACTGTTGAAAAAAAGCCGTGAATTAGGGTTGAATTTGAAAGTGTCTGCAATTCTACCCAGACACAATAGGAGGGAGTATATGATGAGAGCCCTCTCGATCAATTCGGCCCTGGAAGGATTGTGCAAGGCTCAAGGGGTACAATTTTTTTCAGCCTGGTCTGTACTTGTTAACAGGAGAGACTGCTTCTACAGAGATGGGATACACTTAAATAGAAAGGGTCCAAGAATGTTTGCTGATGCTATCGAGGTAGTGTTAGGTGGGGCGGAAAACTGCTAGATTGGGGGGATAAAAGGACTAATAGATTAACAGTAGCCACTGGCAGAGGTGAAAGTGATTCTTGCACTGCTTCTATTGGAATGAGCCGCAGCCTGGAAAATAAGATGCAGGATATTTCAGAGACTGCTGGGAATCATTGGGGTACAAATAAACACATAGGTTGTGTTAGGGTAGCTAAGAAAAAGAACAGGTGCATGTATACTTGCGTGTACACCAATGCTAGGAGTTTAGTAAATAAATTTGATGAATTTGAGGTATTGCTCAAAACATCAAAGGCAGATATTGTGGGGATTTCAGAGACGTGGTGTCACACAGATATAAGGAATGAAGAACTGGAATTTGGGGAGTACAATGTCTACAGAAAGGATAGACAGGATAGGAAGGGAGGAGGGGTTATGCTATTAGTTAAGAAATACATAAAATCCAAGGAAGTGAAGCCAGTCGACATTGCTGGACAGTGCAGTGTCGAGTCAGTTTGGTGTGACATAAGCATTGGGAGATCAAAATTGAGAGTAGGAGTGTGCTATAGGCCTAATGACTCTGATGAGTATAATAAGAAACTGTACGGGGAAATAGAGTGGGCCAGTAAATCAGAGAGTCTTATAATGGGGGATTTTAATTTCCCAGATATTTACTGGAATTTGGGGGCTGTTCACTAACACACTAGCAAGGCTTTTGTGGATTTATTGGATGATTGTTTTCTATTGGAATGAGCCGCCGTTCAAGAGTACTACTCCCTCTAGTTGCCTCCGTTCAGGAGGCAACTAGAGGGAGTAGTACTCTTGATTTGATTATCAGTAGTGATTCTTCATGCATTAAGAATCTGCAGGTAAATGAACCACTAGGTGACAGTGAGCTGAATTGGGATTTACTCAAAGGGGTAACTACCATTAGGGGTAAAGGGAAGGGTTATTGCTTTCGTAAAGGCGACTACGATGGACTGAGACAGTATTTAAATTCTATACAGTGGGACCAACTGATGATGTTACCAACAGCAAATTCAAAATGGGAAGCATTCAAAGAACTTATCTTGGAAGCTACTAGGCTTTACATACCAACTAAGAAATATTGTTCAAGGTTTAGGCCTAAGTGGATGTCAGAGGAACTAATGAGACATATGGCAGAGAAGAAAAATGCATGGGATACATACAAATTAACACGTGACACAGAAGCCTATGATAGATACAAGTTGATCTCTAACCAAGTTACAAAGGAGGTTAGGCAGGCGAAGGCAGATTACGAGAAATCTTTGGCAAGGGTTGCAAAGAAAAACAGCAAAGAGTTCTTTACTTATGTAAACTCTAGAAGGAAGGGGATGAATCAGATTGGTCCACTTGATATCGATGGATCAACTGTTGATGATCCTGCTAAGGTAGCTAACAAACTGAATGAATATTTTGCATCGACATTCACACATGAGGAATTATTCAGTGAGGGGAATGCCAGAAGTGTATTCAAATCTGGCAGTAAGCTAGAGAATCTTGTAATAACTGAGAGTAAAGTGGAGGAGAAATTGTTGAAGATAAACACAAGAAAGCCACCTGGGGTGGATGCGATCTATCCAGTTATATTAAAGGAAGCAGCAAAGGAAGTAAGCAAACTCTTAGCCATAGTTATGAGAGCTTCCTTGGACTCAGGGGAAGTACCCATGGACTGGAGAAGTGCAAATGTGACCCCAATTCACAAAGGAGGATCAAAGGGCGACACAAGTAATTATAGACCTGTTAGTTTAACTTCTGTTCCTGGAAAATTAATGGAGACACTGGTTAAAGAAGCACTGCAGGATCATCTAGACAAGACTTCAGTTATAGCTCGCACACACACACAGCATGGTTTTGTTAAGGGGAAGTCTTTCCTGACCAATTTGATTGGATACTATGATGCAGTCACAAAAGAACTGGATGCAGGGAATAACTTTGATATTATATACTTGGATCTTAGAAAGGCTTTTGATACTGTTGCACATGGAAGACTGCTGCACAAATTGGAGCAGTGTGGCATTGGAGGCAAATTGCTGCTAGGGATAAAGGGGTGGTTGAGGGGGAGAAGACAGAGAGTGGTAGTCAATGGACACTGCTCATCGTGGACTAATGTTATTAGTGGAGTCCCTCAGGGTTCAGTATTGGGTCCATTATTGTTTTCTGTATTTATAAATGATATTGATGATGGTATATCAAGCTTAATGTCCAAGTTTGCAGATGATACGAAGGTTGGCAGGGTTGTCAAGGACACTACTGACACTATGCTACTGCATCAGGATCTGGAAAGGTTGAGCAGATGGGCTGAGAGGTGGCAAATGAAGTTTAACATTGACAAATGTAAAGTACTACATATGGGAAACAGCAACCCCAGAGCAACGTATCAACTGTGTGGTACTACACTGACAGTGATAGAGAGTGAAAGGGACCTGGGGGTGGTTGTGCAGGCAGATATGAAGTTCTCTGAGCAGTGCAGACGGGCTGCAAGAGTAGCTCATGGTGTATTGTCAATGATATATAGGAATTTTTCTAGCAGGGATAAGGAGGTGATTATTCCCTTGTATAAGGCAATGGTCAGGCCACACCTAGAGTACTGTATACAGGCCTGAAGGCCTCATTTCAAGAAGGATGTAGAGCTGCTGGAACGAGTACAGAGAAGGGCAACTAGATTGGTGAATGGGACAAAGGGGTGCTCTTACGAAGAAAGGCTTACATTTTGCAAATTACAGTGTCTGGAGACTAGGCACCGGCGAGGTGATCTGATAGTGTATAAAGCCTTGAATGGTTTGAGCATGCTCAATGCTGATGGGATTCTTCCTCTTGCTCAGAATAATCACCTGAGAGGGCATAAATTCAAATTGAGGAAAGACAGATGTAGGATAGACGTGAGGAAATTTGCCTTTAGCCAGCGGGTGGTTGGTTGCTGGAATAGACTTCCATCCCTTGTCGTGGAAGTTGATAGCCTAAATAAGTTTAAGGCTCAGCTGGACAGGTGTTTCAAACGAACAGAGGGGTGAAGTGGAAGTGGTTATTTTTTATTTATTTATTTATTTATTTATTTTATTTTATTTTTTTTTTTTTGGCTGATGCTGCTTAAGCTTGCTTTCTTGCATCAAATGCCTCTACTAATGCGAATGCTAATGCTATAACTGCAGTCTTGTCTAGATGATCCTGTATTACTTGTTTAACCAGTAATTCCATTATTTTCCCTAGAACAGAAGTTAAACTAACAGGTCTGTAAGTAAACACAGAAATGTTTAATTACTTTGTGAATTGGGGAAACTTTGCACTTCTCCAGGCTGTGGCATGGATGCTCTGAAAATTGTAGCTAAGGGTTTGCTTACTTCCTTTGCTGTCTCCTTTAATAGAACTGGGTAGTTTCATCCACCCCTGTGCCTTTCTTATGTTTAACTTCAACAATTTTTCCTCCGCTTTCCTCTCAGTTATTACAGAATCATTTAGCTCCTTGTTAGAGTATGATAAGCTTTTGGCATTCCCCTCCCTTATGTGTGAATGCAGATTCAAAATACACACACAGTTTGTCAGGTACCTGAACAGGATCTTCAATAGTCAAACCATCAATATCAAGTGGACAAAAATCTGATTCATCCCCTTCCTTCTAGAGTTTATATAAATAAAGAAGTCTTTGCTGTTTTTCTTTGCATCCGCGTTAAAGAGTTCTCGTAATATGCCTTTGCCTGCCTAATCTCCTTTGTGACTTGATTACAGACTAGCTGAAAACTGCCATAGGTTTCTTTGTCACCTGATAATTTGTATCTGCATGCCATGCATTTTTCTTCCCTGCCACAAGTCTCATTAGTTCATCTGACATCCATTTAGGCCTAAACCTTGAACGATATTTCTTAGTTGGTATGAAAAGCCTAGTAGCTTCCAAGATTAATTCCTTGAATGCTTCCCATTTAGGATCTACTATTGGTAACATCTACAGTAGATTCTAAATGGGAAACATTCAATTATTGGTCCCACCATATAGTATTTAAAAACTGTCTGAGACCACCATTGTTGCCTTTATGAAAGCAAAAACCCTTCCCTTTAGCCCTGATGGCAGTGACATCTTTAAATAGATCCCACATCAGTACACTGTGATCACTGCTATCTAGTTGTTCCCTTATCTGCAGATTCTTAATACATGATTAATCACTGCTGATAATCAGAACCAGAGTATTACTCACTCTGGTTGCCTTTCAAACCAGAATTTGATCCTTGAGGTTGTCTCAGACATTCTCTCAGATATGCCAGACAAGCTATACTTGCTACCTCGGAGTTTCAAACGCTGATGGAACTGATATTCGGGTGACATTCAAGTCAAGTGGACCCAATTTCGGCAAATTCCGGACGGTCTGTGACAGCCAAATCCTCTGCTTGCACCTTCACGATGGTGGGACTGTTAGTAATCCTGGGTATAACCTCCATGCACAAGTACATGGTGGGCGACCACCCAGGTGTGAACCAACGTAAGCAGGGGTCGAGGTGTGGTGCCCACACCACATGGAGGAATGCCACCACTCTATGTTACCAGGCAGTACTAGGTGGTAGATGACTCTCACAACCGGTGAAATACCACCACTTTGCTTATTGGAGGCTTGAAGTGGTGGAACCCATGTTTAGTCTCTAGAGCTACGTTCCGGTCAACCCTTCCCTATCTCTTCCATCATGCAGTATGATTGATGACTTTTGAGGTTATGATGAACATCGTGGCGAGATCCAATATTCCTTACATTTCGAGGGTACAGCTCTAAAACGGTGTTCGCAGGCCGGCTGCTAGTTAGTACACTGGACCGAACCTATTGGTAACTCTCTAGGCTTCCAGATCAGCTAGTGTATAATCTTGCTACCTCTACTCTGCCAGATAGTGACTGGAGGGAGTCCGAGTAGTGTGTATGCGGGAAGCATTGTCGAGGCCACGTTACGTCAAGGATCTGTGTACATTCTTACCACGTGTACGCCATATCCAAAAATTCATTACTTCATACAGCATGTCCCACCCACTTTTTCTTACTATTGAATACACCATGAATTGTCAAACTAATAGAGTAAGCTTATCTGCAAAAAGATCTAAACCTCCCAAGCACTTCCTAATTCATTTCACAAATATACGTGGTCTCAATTCTAATCTCAATGATGTCCATTTCCACTCGCAGTCTGCCAAACCCCATGTACTTTTTCTGACAGAATCTCAGTTATTGGTTGATTCAACTACTGCTCATCTCAGATGCCCAAATTATTTGCTGTATGATTCCTTTTGCCTCAAAGGTGGTGCTTGTGCATATGACCATTCTGCTATTCCCTGTCAGAGACTTGGCAATTTGGAATCTCCTCCCTTTGATCTTCTCTGGCTTAAAATCTCTCTACCTCATTGTGTCAAATTCATCTGTTGTCTCTACTGTTCTCCCAACTCCACTAATCACTTGGAGCTCTTTGACTTCCTCTCTTTGCAACTTGACTTTCCCCAGTCCAACTTTCCTAACAGTGAGGTAATTTTCCTTTGTGATATTAATGTTCACAACTCCAGCTGGCTTCCGTTTTCTAGTCACACCGACCCAGCAGGTCAAGATGCTGAGGCTTTTGCAACTACCAATGACCTAGCACAGATTGTTCATTTACCTGCAAGAATACCGGACAATCCTAATCATACAGCCAATACACTTGATCTTTTTCTCACAAACAACCCTTCTAAGTACACGGTCAAAGTGAGAGGTCCTTTAGGCACTTCAGATCACAACTTGGTGATTGCCTCTTCTCCAATGGAACCTTTATCTCATGGCTATTCCCAACCTCGTGTTGTTTGGCATTACAAGAATTCAAAATGGGATGACCTGCGAGACTTCTTTTCTTCTTTTCCTTGGTCGGATTACTGTTTCAAAATTTCTGATGTCAACGTTTGCTCAGATAGTGTCGGTGAAATTATTCTTGCAAGAATGTAAACCTTTATCCCACACTCCACTTTAAAATCTCGTCCTTTATCTAAACCTTGGTTTTCCAATAAATGTGCTTAGGCTGTTCAAGAGAAGAATGTTGCATATCGTAATTGGCTTGTTTCTAATTCTTCAGTTTCATTTTCTGCCTACACCAAAGCTCGCAACAATTGTAAAGCAGTTATTAATCAGTCCAAACTAGAGTTTGAACAGGCTAAGAGTAGAAAACTTGCTTCTTGCCCTGAAGGTAGCCGAGCATTCTGGTCTCTTGCCAAAGCTATTGGCCGCAACTTTTGCCCATCTCTGCTCCCACCTCTGTCCAAACCAGATGGTTCTATTGTCACTTCAGCCAAGGATAAAGCTGCACTGCTAGCATCCCATTTTTCTTCCAGCTCATGTATTAATGATCTTGGTAAAACACCTCCCACCATTCTCGACACACTCCATTCAATGCCTCCTGTGGTCTTCCGTCAAAAGGATGTCAGAAGGATATTGACGTATCTTGATGCTAAGAAAACTCCAGGTCCCAATGGTTTTTCTCCACTTGTTCTCAAAACCTGTGCTCCTGAACTTACTCCTATTCTTTGCCACCTTTTTTCACTTTCTTATTCCAAAGGTGTTTTTCCTTCTGCTTGGAAATTTGCTCATATCCAGCCAGTTCCTAAAAAGGGTGACAAATCCCTCCCATCCAATTATCGTCCCATTGCAATTACTTCTACTCTTTCTAACGTAATGGAGAAATCAATTAACCGCCAACTCTTAAACTACCTATAAACCTTCCGTCTGATCAACGATCGCCAGTATGGATTCCGTCAGTGTCGATCCACTGGTGATATTCTGTCTTATGTTACCCATTTATGGACTAATTCAGTGGAAAGGTTTCTTTTCTTCCAAACAGCTGCTCACTCTGTATAAATCGCAAATCTGCCCTGCCATAGAATATTGTTCCCACATCTGGGGTGGTGTCCCCAAAACCTCTCTCAGGCTTCTTGATTCCATTCAGAAGAGGGCAGTTAGGTTAATTACTGATTCATCTCTAACAGAGTCTCTCCACTCGCTTTCTCATAGACGTAATGTTTCTGCTGCATGCCTCTTCTACAGATACTTCCATTGGCACTGTTCTTCTGAATTGGCTTCTATAATTCCCGCTCTCTCTTTCAAAACAGTCCGAACACGTGCCGCCACCAGCCATCATCCATTTACTGTCCAACTTCAAACCCACAGAACCAACTTTTCATCTTCCTCATTTATTCATTCAACTGCCGTTTTCTGGAACAACCTTCCTTCATACGTATTTCCTGAAAATTACAATCTACAGAAGTTCAAGTCAATGTCAACAAATATCTTCTTTCATCTTCTTAACCTCCAACACAAGCACTGTACTAAGTACTATAGGTTCTAATACCTGTCGTGTTTGGGGTTCACATAAAAAAAAAAAAAAAAAAACATTCTGCTGTAGAAAACAGTCATCAAATAAATTCGCGTAAGTCTTGCTAGTGTGCGAGCGACCAACTCACAAGTTTCAGTCAATATCTGGAAAGTTAAAATCCCCCATTATTAGATATTCTGATTTACTGGCCCACTCCATTCTCTGTACAGTTGTTCATTGTACTCATCAGAGTCATTACACCTATAACACACTCCTACTCTCGTTTTTGCTTTCCCAGTGATTGTCATACCTAACCGACTAATTGAACTGCCCAACCATGTCTTCTGGATTCACTGCCTTGGAGTTTGTGTTTCTTAGCTAACAGCATAACCCCTCCTCCCTTCCTATCCTGTCTATCCTTTCTGTACACATTGTACTCCCCAAATTCCAATTCTGCATTCCTTATATCTGTGTGACACTGTTTCTGATATCCCAACAGTATTTATTTATTATACTCCTAGCATTGGTGTACATGCAAATATACATGGACCTGTTCTTACTCTTAGTTAGCATAACACAACCCATGCATTTACTTGTTCTGTGATGACCACTGGCAGTTCTTGAAATCCCTGGCACTTGCTTACCAGGCTGCTGCTCATTCCAATAGAAGTAGTGCTGATAGAGGAAGATGTGCGTGTGCGTGCTGTATAAGCTTGCTTCCCTGTATCATTTGCCATTTCTTTTAATAATAATTATTATTATTTTCTTATTAAAATTTACAATGTATTATTTTATAAAGTGCACTATTCTGTACAAATAGTAATTTTTAAAAATATAATTGTAAACCAAGTATAGCTGCCAGCACTTAGGATTTATATTGAAAAATCTCATTTTTTGACTCAACTGTCATACAAGAACTTGCCACAAAGTTTCTCTTCCTTTCTTGAAAATTATTGTTTTCCCTCCCTTTCCACAAAAAATAGAAAACTGTGTTAGAATTGGAAATTTTTAAAAATTCTCTGAATTTTTTATTTAATTTTGTTATTAATTCAACCATAACAAACACCCGAGTTTGCTCTAGTTCAGTTAGACATAAAAGAAAAGAACATGCGGCAAACTTTATTCTGCAGGTTTTTATATCCAGTGGAACATCTGTGATATGGCCCAGGGGTGATTCCCTCTCTTAATTTAGAATGCAATAAAGACTATTAAAAGAACTTAATAAAAACTAATGTAATTAAAGATTTATTTTCAAGGAAAACAGTTTATAGGTTTTCAACTTCTAACTTGTGTTACCAATAGAACTTTGAAATACAATACAAACCACTGCCCTTCTCTGTTAATAAATTAGTAAAGACTTCCTTATCAATCACAATTCCAAAAGAATATACAATTACAAAATACCTATGAATTTTTACTTAATATCATTAAAGGGCCAATAAGGTTTGCAGTTTGTGAATATATGATCAAAAATCTTATAGTGTAACCTAGCATTCCATGCAAAACTTCAGTTTGCATTCCCTTTTCTGCATTGGACTTGTCTGTTTCTTCATTTTTATTTTCTGATACGGACCATGTTGGAGCTCCAGAAGAAATAACATTATCAGTTTTCTTAGTATTTTTTTTATCTTCTTTTTTTAATTTATAATAGTTTTTTTATTTTGGTTCAGTTCCCGGGCTTCCCACCTACCACGGAACCCAAATGGAATGCCCATCATGCGGCAAGCAATAAATGTTCTTGAGAATAGGAGTTTACCACCGTGGTTGGCAGCAGGCAAACTCACTAGCTGATTGATTCTGGGCAAGCCATCCCAGGATCACCCATCTTGTTGAAGCAGGGGCCAAAGTGATGCATTTAAACTTGGCTCCCCCAATCATAGACCCCCCAGTTTCCATGGGTTGCAGCATATAGCAAACATGCCAGATTTCTATGTTAGCCTGGAACCTAGGCTGTGGGCATTGAATCTCAGTGATCTAGAGGAATTGCAGTGTCACTGGGAGGTCCCCTCACCACATACAAGGCCGACCGGGCTAGCCGGGTGGGTAAAGTGCCTGCCTGGCAACCCAAAGGTCGCGGGTTCGCATCCCGCCTCAGGCTTGAATCAGAGTAGTGCAAAAACCTTGGGAGGTGCATTATGGCCACAGAAGCCAATGCACCAACAACTAACAAAAAAAAAAAAAAAAAAAAAAACCACATACAAGTGCCACTTTTAAGGGAAAAGAAGATTTGAATTTTTCATATTCTCTGGCATTCATTTTTGCTAAGAGGAATTATTAAAATGTGAAGAATGACATTCCATAACTTGTTATAGTTCATGATTCCTCTTACACTTATCAGTTTCCAGACTAAGGCCCACTCTACTTCAATTCTTTCTTCTTTCCAGGGCCTAGTTGAGGCCTGGGCAAACTAGGCATATGGAGCCCGTAAATGGCAATGAACACATCCAAATCATAACGCATGACATTGTAGGAGCTACAATGGGGTCTCAAAGGAGTGTTGCTGCCAATTACATTGTCAACATTTTAGTAACTATAATGTCAAGCGATATGATAAAAGTATTATGTTTAGGTCTTATTTGTCACTTTCTTGCGACCCCTCGAACTTCTTTGGCGATCCCCAATGGAGTCGAGACCCACAGGTTGGGAACCTCTATTTTACATAGATGGTATATTTTCGATTTTGTCATTTTCTGTAGTGAATTTTTATATTTTATTTTCAAGGAAAACAGTTTACAGGTTTGCAACTTCTAAATTGTGTTAGCCTGTCTTCGAGCTATGTGTCCTGCCCATTCAAAATTAAAATTAAGAAATTTTAATTTTGTTTTGTAGAGTATTAGTTGTTTCAAATCAATGGGAACAATTGAATAAGCATCTTATTTTGCAATATAACTTAGTCTCTAAGTAACTAATATAATCTCCTAATTAGTCACCTTTCTGTGTTTGATATTCCACAAGTTATTTTATTTATTTATTTTTTTTGTGAAATATATTTATCTGTATCAAATAACAAGTATTCAACTGTATGGTATTTAACAAACAGCTGCCACATCTTAAAGCAGAATAGTATAATACAAGTAATTTAAAAAGTAAGAATTATTAACAAGATGACTTTTTGAATGTGCTATTGGTGCCCATGACCTCACAAAATGGCACCAAATCCTATCCATTTATCATTATTATTATTAATCCAAAAACATTAAATGATTACTATAATTTCACTATTCATCATCATCATCAATCAGCCATTTTCAATCCACTGCAGAATGAAGGCCTCTCCAGCAACTTTCCAGTTCCTTCTGTTTTGAGCACTGGCCATCCATTTACTACCCAAAAACTCATGAATTTCATCTCTCCATCTCCGCCTTTGTCTTCCAGGTTTTCTTCTAGCTCCTCTTGGGTACCATTCTGTTATTTTCTTAGTCCATCTGTCATCATGTCTTCGAGCTATGTGTCCTGCCCAAGACCATTTTAGTTCTTTAGTTTTGATAAGAATGTCCTTTACTTGAGTTTGCTGCCTAATCCATGTGTTTCTCTTCTTATCTGACAGTCTGATTCCCAATATAATTCGTTCCATTCTTCGCTGTGTAGTTCTCAGCTTCTCTTCCATTCTTTTGGTGAGTGCCAAAGTTTCACTTCCATTAGTCATGGTGGGGAGTATACATTGGTTCATTATTTTACATTTCAGACAAACTGGGATATTGCTCTTCAGTACGTCACTATATTTCCTGAATGCTATTCATCCAAAATTTATCCTTCTCTTGACTTCCAGCCATTTATCATTATTACAGCTAATAACTTGTCCCAGATAAGTATATGACTCCACCTTTTCAATTACTGCTCCTTCAATCATTATATGCCTTTCTGTGGCATACTTGTTCATCCTTACTTTTGTTTTAGCCATATTCATCTTTAGTCCAAAATCCTTACTAACTGTGCATAACTGATTAAGATTTTCCTCTAATTCTTTGGGATCGTGGCTTATGACCACAATGTCATCTGCAAATCGTAAATGGTTTAGGTACTCTCCGTTCACATTGACTCCTTTCTGCGACCAGTCTAATCTTCTGAAAGCTTCTTCAAGGGCAGCAGTAAACAGCTTCGGAGATATTGTGTCTCCTTGTCGAACTCCTTTCTCGATTTTAAATTTCCTACTGTCTTTGTCCAGTCTGATAAAGCAGGTATCATTCTCATATATTTTCTTCAAAATCATAATATATGGGGTATCTATGCCTTGTCTTTCCAGTGCCCAAAAAAGGAGTCAAATGCCTTTTCATAATCCACAAATGCCAGGCAATGGTGTTTTATATTCATTTGCTTTCTCCATTAGCTGTGCTATTACGTGAAGGTGATCCATAGTTGAGAATCCTGTCCTAAAGCCAGCTTCTTCTTTCGGTTGATTCTCATCAAGTATTCTTTCTAATCTGTTAGTAATGACCCTTGTGAACAACTTTTAGATGTGGGATAACAAGCTAATTGGTCTATAATTTCCAATTTCTGATTTATTTCCTTTCTTATGCAGCAAAACTATGATTGCATTATTCCACTGCTTAGGTGTCACACCTTTTCTAATGCACTTTGTGAAGAGCCTTGCCAGTTTTTGTGTTATGTCTCTTCCTCCCAATTTTAACAACCCTACAGTAACTTCATCTTCCCCCGGGGCTTTCTGATTCTTCATTTTCTTCAATGCATGTTCTACCTCATCAGGAAGAATATCAGGTATGTCATATGTGTTGCTACTTTGCAATCCATCTTCCCCACTGCTGGCATCATTCCCTCGCTCCTTGTATAATTCTCTATAGTAGTCTTCTGCTATTTGAAATATGCCTTCTCTGCTGTTTATAAGTACACCATCGCTATTAGAATTAGCATTAGTAGAGGCATATGATGCAAGAAAGCAAGCTTATTCAGCATCAGCCAAAAAAAAAAAAAAAAAAAAAGCACAAACACTACTCCCATTTCACCCCTCCGTTCGTTCGAAATACCTGTCCAGCTGAGCCTTAATTTGTTTGAGCTATCAACTTCAACAAGTGATGGAAGTCTATGCCAGAAACCAACTGCCCGCTGGCTAAAGGCAAATTTCCGCACATCTATCCGACATCCGTCCTTCCTCAATTTGAATTTATGCCCTCTCAGGTGATTATTCTGAGCAAGAGGAAGAATCCCATCGGCATTGGGCATGCTCAAGCCATTCAAAGCCTTATACACCTCAATCAGATCACCTTGCCGATGCCTAGTCTCCAGACTCTGTAATTTGCAAAACTTAAGCCTTTCTTCGTAAGAGCAACCCTTTGTTCCATTCACTAATCTTGTTGCCTTTCTCTGTACTCGTTCCAGCAGCTCCACATCCTTCCTGAAATGAAGTCTCCAGACCTGTATACAGTACTCAAGGTTTTTCTTGACCAATGCCTTATACAAGGGAATAATCACATCCCTATCCCTGCTAGAAAACTTCCTGTATATCATTGACAAGACACCATGAGCTACTCTTGCAGCTCGTCTGCACTGCTCAGAGAACTTCATATCTGCCTGCACAATTACCCTTAGGTCCTTTTCATTCTCTACCACTGTCAGCGTAGTACCACAGAGGTGATACGTTGATCTGGGGTTACTGTTTCCCATATGTAGTACTTTACATTTGTCAATGTTAAACTTCATTTGCCACCTCTCAGCCCATCTGCTCAACCTTTCCAGATCCTGTTGCAGCAGCATAGCATCAGTAGTGTCCTTAACAACCCTGCCAACCTTTGTATCGTCTGCAAACTTGGACATTAAGCTTGATATACCATCATCTATATCATTTATAAATACAGAAAACAACAATGGACCCAACACTGAACCCTGAGGAACTCCACTAATAACATTAGTCCACGTTGAGCAGTGTCCATTGATTACTTTTTTTTTTTTTTTTTTTTTTGTTTTTTAGGAGCATTAGCAACTAAGGCCATATTGCTCCGTGATATGCGGTGGTCATTCCCTGACCTTTCCGCATCCTTCGTATTTGGTGGTGACGGGCTCGAACCCCGGTCTAATCAAGAAGCGTGTGCTACGCACTATTGTTCCTTCTCACCTGGCTACGGAGGCGCCCGCCCATTGATTACCACTCTCTGTCTTCTGCCACTCAACCATCCCTTAATCCATAGCAGCAATTTGCCTCCAATGCCACACTGCTCCAATTTGTGCAGCAGTCTTCCATGCGCAACAGTATCAAAAGCCTTTCTAAGATCCAAATATATAATATCAAAGTTATTCCCTGCATCCAGTTCTTTTGTGACTACATCATAGTATCCAATCAAATTGGTCAGACAAGACCTGCCCTTAACAAAACCATGCTGTGTCTGAGCTATAACTGAATTCTTGTCCAGATGATCCTGCAGTGCTTCTTTAACCAGTGCCTCCATTAATTTTCCTGGAACCGAAGTTAAACTAACAGGTCTATAATTACTTGTCAGCCTTTGATCCTCCTTTGTGAATTGGGGTTACATTTGCACATCTCAAGTCTGTGGAAGGTCTCATAATTATGGCTAGGGGTTTGCTTACTTCCTTTGCTGCCTCCTTTAATATAACTGGATAGATCCCATCCACCCCGCGTGCCTTTTTTATCTTTATCCTCAACAATTTCTCCTCCACTTTCCTCTCAGTTATTAGAAAATCATCTAGCTCACTGCTAATGTTTATTTCACCTACGACATTCCCCTTCCTGAATAACTCCTCATGTGTGAATGTAGATGCAAAATACTCGTTTAGAGTGTTAGCCACCTGAGCAGGATCCTCAACTGTTGAACCATCAACATCCAGTGGACCAATCTGATTCATCCCTTTCCTTCTTGAGTTTAAATAGGAAAAGAACTCTTTTCTGTTTTTCTTTGCATCCTTTGCCAAGGATTTCTCATAATCTGACTTTGCCTGCCTAATCTCCTTTGTGACTTGGTTACAGACCAACTTATATCTATCATAGGCTTCCATGTCACCCATTAATTTGTATGTATCCCATGCATTTTTCTTCTCTGCCATATGTCTCATTAGTTCATCTGAAAACCATTTAGGCCTGAACCTTGAACAATATTTCTTGGTTTGTATGTAAAGCCTGGTAGCTTCCAAGATTAGTTCCTTGAATGCTTCCCATTTTCAATTTGCTGTTGGTAACATCATCAGTTGGTCCCACTGTATAGAATTTAAATACTGTCTCAGCCCATCATAGTCGCCTTTACGAAAGTAAAAACCCTTCCCTTTACCTCTGATGGTAGTTACCTCCTTGAGTAAATCCCACTTCAGCACACTGTGATCACTGCCACCTAGTGGTTCCTTTATCTGCAGATTCTTAATGCATGAAGAATCACTACTGATAATCAGATCAAGAGTATTACTCCCTCTAGTTGCCTCCCGAACATGCTGGTGTAGTAAACAATCATCCAATAAATCCACAAAAGCCTTGCTAGTGTGTGAGTGACCAACCCAGAAATTCCAGTCAATATCTGGGAAATTAAAATCCCCCATTATAAGACTCTCTGATTTACTGGCCCATTCTATTTCCCTGTACAGTATCTTATTATACTCATCAGAGTCATTAGGCCTATAGCACACTCCTACTCTCAATTTTGATTTACCCATGCTTATGTCACACCAAACTGACTCGACACTGCCCTGTCCATCGATGTCGACTGGCTTCACTTCCTTCGATTTTATGTGTTTTTTAACTAATAGCATAACCCCTCCTCCCTTCCTATCCTGTCTATCCTTTCTGTAGACGTTGTACTCCCCAAATTCCAGTTCTGCATTCCTTATATCTGTGTGACACCATGTCTCTGATATCCCAACAATATCTGCCTTTGATGTTTTGAGCAAAACCTCAAATTCATCAAATTTATTTACTAAACTCCTAGCATTGGTGTACACGCAAGTATACATGCACCTGTTTCTATTCTTAGCTTCCCTAACACAACCCATGTGTTTACTTGTAGTGCAATGACTTCCAGCAGTCTCTGAAATATCCTGCATATTGTTTTTCAGACTTCTGCTCATTCCAATAGAAGCAGTGCAAGAATCTTTTTCACCTCTGCCAGTGGCTACTGTTAATCTATTTGTCTTTGTCTCCCCCCCAAGCTAGCAGTTTTCCGACCCACCTAACACTGCCTCGATAGCATCAGCAAATATTCTTGCACCCTTTCTATTTAAGTGTATCCCATCCCTGTAGAAGCAATCTCTCCTGTTAACAAGTACAGTCCAGGCTGAAAAAAATTCTACCCCTTGAGCCTTGCACAATCTTTCCAGGGCCGAATTTATCGACAAGGCTCTCATCATATACTCCCTCCTATCGTGTCTGGGCAGAATTGCAGAACGGCTTTTTTTCAACAGTGACCTGTACTTGTTAAGTAATTCCGCTGGTCTCCTACTCTTAATATCATTAGTGCCAACGTGTACAACTATATCACCTTTTGTGCCCTTAAAAGATAATATCCGCTCTACAACCTCATCAACCTTTGCCCCTGGCAGACATACTCTGGTCCTGTTCCACCTATCCTTTTTACAAATCATGTTCCCCGTTTCCCTAACAATAGAGTCACCAACAACTACTGGTTCCTGTTGGACCAGCGCATTCTGCCTTGGGGGCTGCCTCTGTGTTGCAAGATGACCAAGTGCAAGCTCTGGCATTGATGTGGGCAGCTGAGAGCTTGATGGGCCCCCTCAATTTATTTCCTTCGAGGGCATCCACCCTGTTCTTCAAGGTCTCATTCTTCAGTTTCAGTTTCAGTATCATTTGTCTTTCTGTATTACTGCTGATGGCTGCTGATTTAAATCCTTTGTTTTCCCTTAATGGTTGTTCTACTTTTATTGTGTTAAATCTTCTTATGTCCTCTCTGAATCTCTTTCTAATGGCTTTGCATAACTCAGTATACTCAATTTTCTCCCTGTCAGTGTTTTTCTTCCTCTTCATTTGTCGTCTTCGGTTCATCATGACAAGTGTTTCTTGACTAATTTTTTCTTCTTTGGATTTCTTTTTCCCTATAGGTTTCTTGGGCTTTATCACTTTCAGTAAGTTGTAATATTCCTCGTCGATATCTTGGTCCTGAGCAGTCTGCAGAAGCTCAAACTTGTTCTTAAGTTCCAGTACATACTGCTTTTTCTCCTCCTCTGTTATCTCAAAGACCTTTGTATTATTTACTTGAGTCAGTTTTTTCCTTTCCTTTCCTACATCTATATCGTGTCCATCTTACCATTCTGTGATCATTTACCTTATTCAGGACGGTAACATCATTCACGATATATCTTCTGTTAGTGAGGATGAAGTCGATTTCATTATTTGTTAATTCATTTGGACTCTTCCATGTCCACTTTCTGTTCACCCTTTTCTTGAAAAAAGTGTTCATTACTGACAGTCCTTGAGATTCTGCAAATTCCACAAGTCTTTCACCTCTTTTATTTCTTTCACCAATTCCAAAATTTCACTATTGTCAAACATTAAATGTTATTTAATAATAAAAATTTTTACAGGGGCCCCAAAAATAATTTTGCCTAAGCCCTGCATATCCTCAAGTTAGTCCCTGCTTCTTCCGTAATGACATTTAGCAAGTTCTCACACCAAAATTTACAACTCCCCCAACCCCTTTTCCCATTTCAATTTTATTTTTTTCTCGGCAAGTTCTTTTTATTAAGTTCTTTTATTAGTCTTTACTGCATTCTAAATTTAGAGAGGGAATCATCTCTAGATTTCTTCTTTTTCCATATTCTCTGGCACTCAGCTTTGCTAAGAGGAATTACAGGAACTCCCCAACTTCCGTAATACTCGACTTACGGAAATTCGACTTTACGTAAGTTTTTGCCAGCCGATGCAAACTTAAAAAAATCGTGGAAAAGTATTTTGTATCCCGTAAGAATAAATGAAGGTATCGTGAAAATATCGTAATGTGAACCCAATAACACATTGGTTTTTTTTTTTTTTTTTTTTTGTAATTCATTCCAAGTTCTTGGAAGTTGAAAATTTTGCTATATTACTAAGCTATTTATCTCTCTAAAAGGTCATATTTATAATGGAAATTGCACCACACTTTCATCATTATCATATGTTCTGTTATAAGGATCAATTTTGAACTCCTTTGTGATATTTTTCTAAAGCACATTTCTGGAGGTCACAACCATAAAAACAATTTGCATTTACCGGCTTATTCGGCTTTTCTGTTATTACATCTAATTATAAACAGGTAATAAACTCGATCTTATTGCATTTGCTATAATACCGATAACTGTAATTGTTTGGGTTTTTACGCTATTATGGTGAAAAATGTTCCCCTTCACTGAAATCTTTAATCATATAAAAAACAAATTTTCAGAAACTTCTCTTCATTCCTATTTACGTATTACAATGATGAAGGGAAAGCAACCAATGAAAAGTGCAAGTCGTGGTAGTGCCAAGAAACGAAACAAAATTGATTTAGAAATGAAGATTAAAATGATTAAGAAGTATGAAGCAAGACAAAGTTTGTCATATATTGCGCGGTATTAGGTCTCGCTGCTTCAACGGTGAATACTATTTTAAAGGACAGTGCACGTATAAAAGAACCTGCCAAAGAATCAACGCACATAAGATCAACAGTGATCACAAAACAGCATTCAGGTGCTATGTCAAAGATGGAACAGCTGTTAATAATATCGATGGAAAATCAGATTCAGAAGCAAGTGCCCCTGAGTCTAATGACCATTCAAGCAAAAGCAACAAGTATTTATAAAGATATTAAGGATAAGTATGGCGAACCCCAAATAAATACTTATTTATGGCAAACCCCAACCCAAGTTTGTGGCAAGTTGAACCTATTAAGCGGGTGGTTTAATAGGTTCAAGCATCACACTGGTTTCCACAATGTTAAAGTATGCGGGAAGTCACCAGTGCCAATTCTGCAGCTGCAGAGAAATTTTGTGATGTGTTGGAAAAAATTATTGATGAAGGCAGCTATTCAATGCAGCATATTTTTAACGCTGACGAGACTGCTCTGTATTGGAAAAAAATGTCAGATCGAACATACAATTCCAGGTTTCAAGTTGTCAAAAGATAGGGCTATGCTCTTGCTTGGGGCTAATGCAGCAGGAGATTACAGATTAAAACCATTGCTTGTGTACCATTCTGGAAATCCTTGTACATTTAAGGGCATCAATAAAGCCACCCTACCCATGCATTTCTGATCAAACCAGAGAGCATGGATAACAATATCTCTCTCTCTCTTTGAGGATTGGTTTAAATGCTGCTTCATTCCTGAGGTTGAAAAATATTGTAAAGACAATGACATTCCTTTCAAGATTTTGCTTCTATTAGATAATACTGATATGACAATCCACCAAAAGAATCATTTTATCCCATTGCATACTACTTATTGAACACTCAAAAGCCAGTACAAAATACCCAATTAGCTGCCACCCCCCATATTGATACCACCTACTACTCCACCTCTAGCTAAATCAAATAATATGGAGAAGGCCATAAAACCTAATTTGCTGTCCACAACAAATGGGAGAAGAAACAAAATGGAGATAGAGTGAAGAAAACAAATGAGCTTTTTTGTGGAGGAAGATATGGACACTGGACAACATCGATATTTCCCCAAAAAGGATAAATACAAGAGTGAGTGAGCCCTTGGAAGCTCAGGAGAGACCCATCAAATATAAGTAATGTCCACATTACTTATACACTGGTGTACAAAACTTAACGACC
This sequence comes from Mastigoproctus giganteus, assembly GCF_048544385.1. Classification (NCBI taxonomy): domain Eukaryota; kingdom Metazoa; phylum Arthropoda; class Arachnida; order Uropygi; family Thelyphonidae; genus Mastigoproctus; species Mastigoproctus giganteus. The sequence goes on along the minus strand of NC_143576.1, from coordinate 1,893,901 downwards.
AACACTATTTCTAAAGGTTACACCACAAAATCTTTACTTAAGATACTCTTTACTGATGAGAGTAGATTCGGTCTCAGCAGTGATTCTGGATGTCAGCTAATCTTGCGAGAGGTTGGCACACAGTATCATCCCACAAACATCACTGAAAGCGATCAATATGGCAGTCGAGGTGTTCTCGTCTGGGGAGGCATTATCTTGGATGGATGTATACAACTCCAGATACTGGAAGGTGGTACTGTAACCAGTGCACACTACTGTACTAAGGTAATCCCTCCCCATGTGCATCTGTTCCAAGGTGCCATTGGCCCAGAGTTCGTGTTTATGGATGATAACACCACACCCCCATCACACTGCAACTGTTGATATGCTTTTGGAAAGTGAGGACATTGTATGGATTGGCCTGCCTGTTTCTTCCGATCTAAATCCCATCGAACACATATGGAACGCTCTGGGGAGATGCCTAGCAGCATGTTCACACCCACCAGAAAATGTTCACCAGCTGAAGATGGCACTGACAGAGGAATGGACGATGTTATTGCAAGAACTTATCAATAACATTGTTCTAAGTATGGACAGTTGGTCAAAGCCTGCATTGACATTAGGGGTGGCCATATGTCCTACTGAGGACCACCTCTTCCCTTTGTTCCATCTTTGGCAGTGATCCATCTGTATCATGGCAGCCAGTGCTATGTTGCCATTTTTTAATGAAGTCCCTCTGTACCGTTTTGTTTCTATTGTTGTGTCGGTGTGGTTTCCTTCATCATTTCTGTACCTCATGAGGTTCCTTTGGTATGTTTTTCCCATATCCAGGCCACTCCTATGAGAAGCTACAGGTGAAAACCTGACTGATCCTTAAATTTTGCATACCAGTGTATTTAGGCGATGTTAGTGAAGAGCACAGAGTAAACTTCCATCTGGACATACAGTCAATGGAGAGAAGGTACCAAGGATGGAGGGATGAAGCTATGAGGGGCAACTATGTCTAGTCCTCTGTTTGAGGATGGCTGCTCACACTGACTACAAAAGACAAAGACATTCAAATGTACATTTTAAGGATTTTTTTTTTGATAAACATGAAGGGTTTATACTTTTTAATTTGTAATTTTTTAGCTTATTTACTTGTAGCAAAAATTAATACCTATTCTGTACAAAAGTTAAACATTATTAATAAATATAATACAGTATTACTGCATAGAATTATTGCATATTTACTTTTTTTTCCCCCATTTTTGGAATATTCAGAATATATAAATCAGCAAATTTATGGAGGAACATTAAAAAATGCAGATAAACTTTTGAAAATTTGTGATTTACTATAATTGTATTAATTATGAAACATTAATTGAGTCATGTTAAATATGTCACATTTCATATACCACTGTAAAGTGTAATAACCATAAACTTCTTTAATCAAAATATTTGACAAAAAGAGACTTTATTTATTAATGTTCATATTGATTGTTTAATTAACTGCCTTTGAATCCTAATCAGAAACTTTTGTATACATCAATTTGAGAAATTCTATAGTGAGTTACTTTTGGCATAATCAAGTTAAATAATTTTACAATTTGATTAATCTTTCAGGTGATACTGGAACAGGAATAAGTCGAGAAGAATTTATAGGTAATATAACAGAAGATATACTGAGAAAATTACCAGCAGATCCTTTTGATAGTGATGCAATACGAAAGAGTTATGGAGGTGTTATTGTTCCAACAACCATAGTTTTGCTCCAAGAACTTGACAGATTTAATCTTCTGTTACTGCTAATTAAACGCTCCCTCTCTACTCTCTTAAAGGTATTATATATTTTGCTACATGTAGATAAAACTGATTTCTGGAAAATATTTTGAAATAAGTTAATATGTAAAAGATATTTCCGGAATTTTGCTCTTAGAGAAAATTAAGCAGTCTACTTCTACAATGACAGATGGAGGTTTGTTCCAGCAATCACGCACCCGCTGACTAAAGGCAAATATCCACACATTATTCTCCAACTGTCTTTCTTCAATATGAATTTATGCCCTCTCAGGTGATTATTCTGAGCAAGAGGAAGAATCCCATCAGCATTGATGATGATGATGGTGGTGATGATGATGATGATGATGATCATCATCATCATCAGCATTGAGCATGCTCAAACCATTCAACGCTTTATACACCTCAATCAGATCACCTCACAGGTGCCTAGAATCCTGGCACTGTAATCTGCAAAACTTAAGCCTTTCTTCATAAGACCAACCCTTTGTTCCATTCACTAATCTTGTTGCCCTTCTCTGTACTCATTCCAACAGCTCTACATCCTTCTTAAAATGAGGCCTCCAGACCTGTATACAATACTCTAGGTGTGGCCTCACCATTCCCTTATACAAGGGAATAATCACCTCCTTTATCCCTGCTAGAAAAATTCCTGTATATCATTGACAAGACACCATGAGCTACTCTTGCAGCCCGTCAGAGGCAAAAACTATTCTTCCATTACTTGTATGGTAATGAGCAGCAGCCTAGAGAGCAGGTTGCTGGGGTTTTCAAGAGCTGCTGGGTCATTGTGGAACAAGTAAATACATGGGTCATTAGGGGTAACTAAGAGTAAGAACAGGTGCATGTATACTTGCATGTATACATGCACCTGTTAAGAGTTGGAGACCGGCGGAATTACTTAACAAGTACAGTTTGCTGTTGAAAAAAAGCCGTGAATTAGAGTTGAATTTGAAAGTGTCTGCAATTCTGCCCAGACACGATAGGAGGGAGAAATATGATGAGAGCCCTGTCGATCAATTCGGCCCTGGAAAGATTGTGCAAGGCTCAAGGGGTAGAATTTTTTTCAGCCTGGTCTGTACTTGTTAACAGGAGAGATTGCTTCTACAGGGATGGGATACACTTAAATAGAAAGCGTGCAAGAATGTTTGCTGATGCTATCGAGGGAGTGTTAGGTGGGTCGGAAAACTGCTAGATTGGGGGATACAAGGACTAATAGATTTGCAGACGATTGTTCAAGTTTGCAGACGATACTAAGGTTGGCAGGGTTGTCAAGGACACTACTGACACTATGCTGCTGCAACAGGATCTGGAAAGGTTGAGCAGATGGGCTGAGTGGTGGCAAATGAAGTTTAACATTGACAAATGTAAAGTACTACATATGGTAAACAGCAATCCCAGAGCAACGTATCAACTCTGTGGTACTACACTGACAGTTGTAGAGAATGAAAGGAACCTGGGGGTGGTTGTGCAGGCAGATATGAAGTTCTCTGAGCAGTGCAGACGTGCTGCAAGAGTAGCTCATGGTGTATTGTCAATGATATATAGGAATTTTTCTGGCAGGGATAAGGAGGTGATTATTCCCTTGTATAAGGCAATGGTCAGACCACACCTAGAGTACTGTATACAAGCCTGGAGGCCTCATTTCAAGAAGGATGTAGAGCTGCTGGAACGAGTACAGAGAAGGGCAACAAGATCAGTGAATGGAACAAAGGGGTGCTCTTACGAAGAAAGGCTTAAGTTTTGCAAATTACAGTGTCTGGAGACTAGACACCAGCGAGGTGATCTGATAGAGGTGTATAAAGCCTTGAATGGTTTGAGCATGCTCAATGCTGATGGGATTCCTCCTCTTGCTCAGAATAATCACCTGAGAGGGCATAAATTCAAATTGAGGAAATACAGATGTAGGATAGACGTGAGGAAATTTGCCTTTAGCCAGTGTGTGGTTCGTTGGTGGAACAGACTTCCATCCCTTGTCGTGGAAGTTGATACCCTAAATAAGTTTAAGGCTCAGCTGGACTGGTATTTCGAACGAACAGAGGGGTGAAGTGGAAGTGGTTATTTTTTATTTATTTATTTATTTTTATTTATTTTTTTTTTTTTTGGCTGATGCTGCATAAGCTTGCTTTCTTGCATCAAATGCCTCTACTAATGCTAATGCTAATATACACCAATTCTAGAAGTATAGTAAATAAATTTGATGAATTTGAAGTTCTGATCAAGACATAAAAGGCAGATATTGTTGGGATATCGCAGACATGGTGTCACACAGATATAAGAAGAGTGTAGAATTGGAATTTTGGGGGTACAATGTGTACACAAAGGATAATGTCTGTCCTTTGTGTGCTACCATCAGGGGTAAAGGGAAGGGTTTTTGCTTTCGTAAAGATGACTATAATGGTCTCAAATTTTAAATACTATACAGAGGGACCAATTGATGATGTTACCAATAGCAGATTCTAAATGGGAAGCATTCAAAGAATTAATCTTGGAAGATACTAGGCTTGTCATAACAACTAAGAAATACTGTTTTCAAAATTTAGGCCTAAACGAACTAATGAGAGTCATGGCCTAAAGGAACATGCATAGGATACATAAAAATTATCAGCTGCTATGGTAAATATAAGTTAGTCTGTTATCAACTCACGAAGGAGGTTAGGAAAGCAAAGGCAGATTACGAGAAATCTTTGGCAAAGGATGCAAAGACTTCTTTACTTTTATAAACTCTAGAAGGAGTTGGGTAGTAGTAGTAGAGGCATGTGATGCAAGAAAGCAGGTCTAAGAGCTTATGCAGCATCAGCCAAAAAAAAAAAAAAAAAGTCGTCCTGAGAAGAGCTTCAGGATGGGATTGCTTTTCTCCAGAATAGCTTATATGCTGTGTAGGGTTGAATTAAAAGCATTAGAGGAAGAAAGGGATTTAGGAATTACAATACAGTTGGACACTGATGTTCTCCAAGAAGAATGTTTATCAAACTTTTCGTTGTCAAGAATGGGAGAGCATAATTCAACTGTATGAGGTAATTGGAATACTGTGTGTAGGCATGGATACTGCACCTAAAAAGACTCAAGCTTTTGATAGGATCCAAGATGGGAATATGCCTGGCGAGGTGGTAAAATGGTGTCCATATGAGGAAAGACTGAATATGTTGGCTATAGAGCCTTGGTAACCAACACTGTAAAGGAGACAAGATTGTGGTATATAAGGCTCTGAGAGGAGAAAGTAAAATAAACAACGGTGAAATTTTCATTGTTATAAATTATTCCAGAAATAGGAATCTATAAATTGTTGATTTCTAAAGTAAATTGCCTCTATGGTTGAGACTTTAGGGGGGGGGGGGTTCAAAGGTCAGATAGATAGACACATACACAATGAAGGGGGTCACATAGAGAGATAGATAATTCATTTTATTTTATTTATTTATTAAAAGCATTATTTTTATTTTACTTTATTTTTTGTCTGGTGCAGCAAAACTCCGGGCTTCCTTGCACCATATGGCTAATACTAATACAATGTTACTAATAAACATCATTAGTGTTTGTTAGTATTGATAAGTTTTAAGAAGAATGTTAATAAGTAAAACTAATAAAACAGCTTAATGAATGATGAATTGTTCTTACCTTTGATTAGAGGATGTTCCTTTCATATTTCTGCTCAAAGAGCTAACCAATCTCAGTCACATTATGTTGTTGCAACCATATTACTATTGCTACACATATGTACCTCAGCCATTATTGGTTTTTTTTTTTGGTTTTTTTAGTTCTTTTATCTCAAACCTGAAGAAAAATTACATGAGATATCATTTCCAGGCAAGAGGAACATGTTTATTGTGTGTAATGTGATTACTAATTGCTTCTTGCTGATAGAAATGAAGAAAATTGGATTATTAATTTGTAAACATCAGAAAATGTATTAAAGATTGAGTTAATATTTTAATTAACTGTACTAGTTGATTACTGTATTTTGTTACAGAAGGCAATCTGTTCTAATAGTTTCCAGGATCAAGACATTCCAGAAAATAGATGTAACGAGCCAAACAGGCCCAAGGGTTTTGTTTATATTAAAATCACAATTAAACACACAGTTGAATGGTGTGTCTGAGCAAGATTATTAATCTCAAATAGCCATTGCTGTTTATGTTAACCATGGAATCTTGGCTTATTGACAAGAATAGACTTATACCTTCACAAGCTTGCCTTTAACCTTTATTTGTTTTACAAATAGATTTTAAATCAAGCCTCATAGATTACTGAAGGAAATGCTGATTTTACTTGCCTTTGTTTAAGATATTGTTTAGTAAAGCCAAAATGAAATAATTAACTTGTTCTTATTTATTTGTTTTGTGGAGCTAACAAAATTTTTCTTTATGATCTAAAGAACATGCTCAGCTATAAAAGAAATACGAAATATAGTAATTCTTTCAAATGTTTTCAAGTGTCATGTTCTCAATGATTCCCAATTGGTTTCTTTTAGGATATCAGATTAGAGTACTATAAGTTAATCTTAAGTTAATCTTTATTATAGAGATATGGAGTCCTTAGGTTTCTGAACCAATATCAAAAGAAGAGGGAAACCCAAATTTATAACATTAACATTAGTAGAGGCATATGATGAAAGAAAGACAGTTTTTTCTTTTGGCTGATGGAATCAGCCAAAAGGAAAAAAAAAAAACCTTCCCATTTCACCTATCCATTTACTCCAAAAGTTTGTCTGCTTTAGCCATGAATTTATTTAAGCTGTCAACTTCCATAACAACAGATGCAAGTTTATTCCAGCAATCAACCATCCACTGGCTAAATGCAAATTTCTGCACATCTATTCTACAACAGGTGTGGAATCTCAGCAAGAGGAAGAATCCTATCAGCATTGAGATTGAACCATTCCATGCCGTATACGCCTCAATCAGATCACCTCACAAGTGCCTAGTCTCCAGATGTGGTAATTTTAGAACTTAAGCTTTTCTTGGTAACTGCAACCCTTTGTTCCACTCACTAGTCTCATTGCCTTCTCTGTACTCTTTCCAGCATCTCTACATCTTTCTTAAAATGAGCCCTCAAGACCTGTATGCAGTACTCAACATGTAGCCTGACCATTGCCTTATACAAGAGGATAACCACCTCCTTATCCCTGCTGGTAAGATTCCTGTATATCATTGACAAGACCCCATGAGCTAGTCTTGCAGCCTGTTTGCACTATTCAGAAAACTTCATATCTGACTGCCCAATTACACTCAGGCTTTTTTCATTCTCCACTACACTGAGTGTAATACCGTATAGTTGGTATGTTACAGCTATCCATATGCAGCACTTTGTATTTATCAATGTTAAACTTCAGTTGCCACTTCTCAGCCCATCTTCTCAACTTTTCCAGATCCTGTTGCAATAGTGTACCATCCTTACTGTCATTAACAACCTTACCAACCTGACTCAAAATTGCACTGTCCAACCATGTCAACTGGATGCACTTTCTTTGATTTTATGTGTTTCTTAACTAACAGCCCCCTCCTCCCTTCCTATCCTTTCTGTACACATTGTACTCCCCAAATTCCAATTCTGCATTTCTTATATCTGTGTGCCACCATGTCTTTGATATCCCAACAATATCTGCCTTTGATGCTTTGATCAGCACTTCAAATTCATCAAATTTATTTACTATGCTTCTAGCTTTGATGTACATTCAAGTATACATACACTTGTTCTTACTCGTAGTTACCATAACACAGCCCTTGTATTTACTTGTTCCATGATGACTCCCAGCAGCTCTTGAAATCCGCAGCACCTTGCTTTCCAGGCTGCTGCTCATTCCATTCTTGCACTGCTTCTATTGGAATGAGCACCTTGCTTTTCAGGCTGCTGCTCATTCCAATAGAAGCAGTGCAAGAATCACTTTCACATTTTCCTTTGGGTACTGTTAATCTATGAATCCCCCAAACTAGCAGTTTTCCGACCCACATGACACTGTCTTGATCGCATCAGCAAATATTCTTGCACTCTTCCTATTTAAGTGTATCCCATCCCTGTAGAAACAATTTCTCCTGTTAACAAGCACAAATCACACCGAGAAAAATTCTACCCCATTAGCCTTGCACAATCTCTTAAGGGCCGAATTGATTGACAAGGCTCTCATCATATACTCCCACCTAAAGTGTCTGGGCAGAATTGCAGACTCTTTCAAATCTAACCCTAACTCACGACTTTTTTCCACATTAACCTGTAATTGTTTAGTAAGTCTGTAGTTAAACTATCATGAAGAAATTGATAAGGAAGTTATAAGAATCTTAAGCACATTATAAGAATATCTCATATAATACACAGTATAAAAACTAAGGCAAAGGTTTTTAAAATACTGTAGTGAGTTATATGAAAATCAAAATTACACTCCCCCTTCCTCTACTACAAATGTATACACATGCCATCAGATTATTAGAGCAGAATTATTCACTCTGATATTACAAATCAGAACAGAAATAGTAAGTACGAAGGAAGACACTTTTCTGCTTGCTTACATGGAAAATTAATTTAATAAGGGATAACTAATATTAAATTTTTTTTTTTTTTTTTTTTTTTTTTATGAAAACCCAAAACACGAAAGGTATCAAAACCTATAGTACTTAGTACCGTGCATGGGTTGAAGGAGAAGTGTGGGGGGAGGGGGATGCCGGAAACTTTGCTCTAGAAACTAAACATGGGTTTTACCACTTCAAGCCTCCAATAAGCAAAGTGGTGGTATTTCACCGGTTGATGAAAGTCATCTACCACCTAAAGTACAAACCATTATTAAATTAAACTACTTAAATGATCACATTTTCTATTTCCAATCTGAAAATCTTTCTCAGTGATGTTACTTATTATGTTGTTGTTGTTGACTATGTATAAATATAGTGCAAATGCATCAGAAATACATAGCTATATCTGAATAAATCAGAATATTGGTAAAACGGCATCGTTTTAAGTTATATCTCATATTGTGAATACCTTCACAACGAGTTGCCATGATATTGCACTACTTCGAATAAGTAACACTTCACCTAAGGAGAAGACTAATGTTACTTATTCTCAGATGGATACCACCACCCAGACGGCACCGTTTCAGGACTATTTGGCCCTTCTTCGGTGGGTGGGTAGGTACCCGAGTGATGCAATGATGGCAAAACAGTTATGAAGTATAACTCCACAATATGAGAGATGCCTGATGGTGTATCATGTATTTAGACTCAAGCGTATTGTGGAGTTATACTTCATAACTGTTTTGCCATCATTGCATCACTCGGGTACCTACCCACCCACCGAAGAAGGGCCAAATAGTCCTGAAACGGTGCCGTCTGGGTGGTGGTATCCATCTGAGAATAAGTAACATTAGTCTTCTCCTTAGGTGAAGCGTTACTTATTCGAAGTAGTGCAATATCATGGCAACTCGTTGTGAAGGTATTCACAATGTGAGATATAACTTAAAACGATGCCGTTTTACCAATATTCTGATTTATTCAGATATAGCTATGTATTTCTGATGCATTTGCACTATATTTATACATAGTCTAGACTCCTTCATAGCTTGAGGCTTATGCCCTAAACGCTTGAGTCTAAATACATGGTACACCATCAGGCATCTCTCATATTGTGGAGTTATACTTCATAACTGTTTTGCCATCATTGCATCACTCGGGTACCTACCCACCCACCGAAGAAGGGCCAAATAGTCCTGAAACGGTGCCATCTGGGTGGTGGTATCCATCTGAGAATAAGTAACATTAGTCTTCTCCTTAGGTGAAGCGTTACTTATTCGAAGTAGTGCAATATCATGGCAACTCGTTGTGAAGGTATTCACAATATGAGATATAACTTAAAACGATGCCGTTTTACCAATATTCTGATTTATTCAGATATAGCTATGTATTTCTGATGCATTTGCACTATATTTATACATAGTCTAGACTCCTTCATAGCTTGAGGCTTATGCCCTAAACGCTTGAGTTGTTGTTGTTGTTGTTGTTATTTGGTTTTTAGAAGCATTAGCAACTAAGGCCATATTGAGCTGGGGATATGTGGTGGTCATTCCCTGACCTTTCCGCATCCTCCGTATTTGGTGGTCACGGGCTCGAACCCCGGTCTAATCAAGAAGGATGTGCTATGCACTGCCGCTCCTGCCCACCTGGCTACGGAGGCACCAAGTCATGTTACATTATAATATTAAACTATAATTTACTTGGTATGCTGCGTAGTATACTAGTATTTGTAAAATAATAAGAGTTTACCTCAATGTAGTACGTAGAACACTTCCGTATGTTACCCTCCAGAAATTAAAACGAAAAAATCAATAAACTTACATTAGAGTAAAAAATAATTAAAAACCAATTTAACACAATTAAAATCAATTTAACACAATTAAAAATCAATTTAACGCAATTAAAATATTAAAAAGAATCTAACGAAAATATTCAAAACGATTTTCTTTCCTGAAGCTGACAACGCTTTTTGACCATATGTCATGATCACAAGAATGAAAATTGAGCATTACAGCTCTGATTCATACTATCTAACGTAGTATACTAGTAACAAGAACATGAAAACTAAAAGAAGAACTGTAAGAAAAATGTCTTTTCCCTCCTCTGCTTTTAGTTTTTGATTTCTTGTTACTAGTGCACTCCATAAAATATCATGTTGTTGTTATTTGGTTTTTAGGAGCATTAGCAACTAAGGCCATATTGCTCCGGGAATATGCGGTGGTCATTCCCTGACCTTTCCGCATCCTCCGTATTTGGTGGTGACGGGCTCGAACCCCGGTCTAATCAAGAAGCGTGTGCTACTCATTGCTGCTCCTTCCCACCTGCCTACAGAGGCACCAAAAAAATATCATGTAATTTACAGTTTAATATTACATTGATGTGCTTAAGGAAGGCCTAAAATTGGAAGTAAAACATGTGATCATTTTTATAGTTCATTTTATGCCAGTTATCTGTTATTAAGTTTATTTTCCATTTACGCATGTAAAGAAGTGTCTTCCTTCATATTTATCATCATAGTGTGCATTATTTTGTCCTTTAATGTCCATATTAGAAATGACATGATCCATGATCTAATATGAATCGTTCTAGTTTTTTTTTAGTTTAATTATTGCTGCATCCAGGAAAAGTTGACTCTGCTCTATCAAGCTACATGCCAAATTTATGTTTCAGTTTTCCTTCTACCATTAAAATTAAAAATATATCTTCAACAACCAAGATTACAATCACAGGTGATTACTGATCACTTGAAAATTAGTTTTGTAGATCCCTTCATTCAATAATATTTTTTATTGAATTGTATATTAACTACCTAACAGCAAAGATTGTTTTTAAGAGTCTATGCAGTTGTTTGCCTTTTTTTTTTTTTTTTTTTTCACTTTAGAACTTTTTCAATCTTGTCCACCTTTAAATTTCAGGCATTAGCTGGAGAAGTTGGTTTAGATGCTATACTTGAAAATGTATCAAATTCTGTGTTTAATGGGCAGCTACCAAATAGTTGGCGTAAATTGGCTCCTCAGACATGCAAGACACTTGGGAATTGGATAAGCCATTTTCTTCGGCGATATCATCAATATAAGTCATGGGTAAGCATTTCTAGTCATCATATTATAAATTTACATTTTACCTAATAAAGAAAAATTATAATCAGAGTTTTTCTTCTTCAGTGATGTATTGCAAACATTCATAACAGTTTGAAAGTCATGGGTTTCTGTGGTGTAAGCCATACCATATTTTTCATCACTGGTGACCTCACCCTGCAGATGAATTAAATCATTTAGTTTGTTTTAACTTTATTTAGCAAACTAACTGTATAAAAACAGTTTATTTTCTCCCACAGATTTTATAGATTGAAGAATTTAGGTTCATCCAGGATTGAAATATCATTTGATACCAGCGTTATTAACATTTTTGATATTCCTCATCAACTCTTAAGTCACCAGTCATTTGGGTTCAATGGGGCATAAATGTTTGTTATCTCTGCTTCTGCAAGGGAACACCTAGTAGTTGCAAATGATGCAAGAAAGCAAGCTTATATCTTCTTCTTCATGTGTTGTCTCCATCCAGGAGGTTGACTACCGAGCCTCCATCCAGGAGGTTGACTACCAAGCCTCCATCAGGTTCACATCTGTGCTTCCCTTGCAGAACCTTCATAAGAAGGATTAGTCCTTTCCTCAGTGTTGGTTATCCAAGTCTTTCTCTGTCCTTTACTCCTCTTTCCTTCTACCATCCCTTCCAACAGCCTCTATATATAAAGAGTCATGTCTCAGAAGGTGACTGAGATACCTTTTTTTTTCTTTGCTTAATGATGGTCATGTGTTTTCTCTTTTATTTCCTTTTGTTAAAGCCAGCAATTCATTTGACTTTCTTTGTGTCCAAGGTAGTCTCATGATTCTCCTTAAGAGTCACATTTCAAATGCTTAATTCATTTCTTGGCATGCTTTGTAATAGACCATATTTCAGATCCGTATAAGAGGGTTGACTACACATAACATTTGGTTAAACCTTATACTGGTCTCTAGGAGTAATTCCCTTGATGTTAAGAAATGAAATAGCCAGAAAGGCATTTCTTGCTATTTCAGTTCTTTTTTTGATCTCTTGTAAGGTTTTCCCATCATCAGTGATTAGGTGACCAAGGTACATATAGGAGTTTACTTGTTGTGATGTATTGTTTACTTTAATACTAATTATATACTCCCCCCTCTTTCTTTGAGATGCACATTACTTTGGATTTCTTTTCATTAAAATATAAACCAAATTTTTGCTGGAGTTTTTTACCTTGTCAATTATGGCACTTAAGTCTCATTCACTTTCCACAAGTACAACTCTGTCGTCTGCATATCTTAGGTTATTAATTCTGTTGTTGTTGTTTGGTTTTTAGGAGCATTAGCAACTAAGGACATATTGCTCCGGGGATATGCGGTAGTCATTCCCTGATCTTCCTGCATCCTCCGTATTTGGTGGTCACGGGCTCGAACCCAGGTCTAATCAAGAAGCGTGTGCTACTCACTGCTGCTCCTGCCCACCTAATTACAGAGGTGCATATTAATTCTGATTCCTCTTGTGGTAAAGCCCCTTAAGTCTTCAATCTCTCTGAAAATTTTTTCTCTATAATTGTTAAAAAGGATAAGTGACAGGGCAGATCCATTAAAGGTCTTTTGTGTCAAAGCTGTGAAATGAGTGAAGCTTAGCATTAACAAAGATGCCTTGACCCTATTTAAGCTGTCAACTTCTACAACGACAGATGGAAGTTTCTTCATAGATGGATGGTAGCAATCAACCACCCACTGGCTAAAGGAAAACTTCCGCACATCTGTCCTACAACCGTCTTTCTTCAATTTGAATTTATGCCCTCTCAGGGGAATATTCTGAGCAAGAGGAAGAATCCCATCAGCATTGAGCATGCTCAAACCATTCAAGGCTTTAGACACCTCAATCAGATTACCTCGCAGGTGCCTAGTCTCCAGACACTGTAATTTGCAAAACTTATGCCTTTCTTCGTAAGAGCAACTCTTTGTTCCATTCACTAATCTTATTTCCCTTCTCTGTACTCGTTCCAACAGCTCTACATCCTTCTTAAAATGAGGTCTCCAGACCTGTATACAGTACTCAAGGTGTGGCCTAACCATTGCCTTATACAAGGGGATAATCACCTCCTTCTCCCTGATAGAAAAATTCCTGTATATAATTGACACGACACCATGAGCTACTCTTGCAGACCGTCTGCACTACTCCGAAAACTTCATATCTGCCTGCACAATTACCCCAGGTCCTTTTCATGCTCTACAACTGTCAGTGTGGTACCAAAGAGTTGATACATTACTCTGGGATTACTGCTTCCCATATGTAGTATTTTACATTTGTCAAAGTTAAACTTCATTTGCCACCTCTCGGCCCATCTGCTCAACTTTTCTAGATCCTGTTGCAGCAGTTTATTGTGATTAGTGTCACTAACAACCCTGCCAATCTTCGTATTGTCTGCAAACTTGGACATTAAGCCTGATATACCATCATAAATATCATTTGTAAAAACAGAAAACAACAATGGACCCAACACTAAACCCTGAGAGACTCCACTAATAACATTAGTCCACAAAGAGCAGTGTCCACTGATTACCACTCTCTGTCTTCTCCCACTCAACCGTCCCTTTATCCATAGCAGCAGTTTTCCTCCAATGCCACACTGCTCCAATTTGTGCAGCAGTCGTCCATGTGCAGCAGTATCAAAAGCTTTTCTAAGATTCAAATATATTATATCAGTTATTCTTCCATCCAGTTCCTTTGTAACTACATCATGTATCCAATCAAATTAGTCAGACAAGACTTCCCCTTAACAAACCCATGCTGTGTCCGAGCTATAACTGAAGTCTTGTCTAAGTGATCCTGCAAAGCATCTTTAACCAGTGCCTCCATTAATTTCCCTGAACAAGAAGTTAAACTAACAGGTCTGTAATTACCTGTGTCTCCCTTTGTCCTCCTTTCTGGATTGGGGTCCCATTTGCACATCTCCTGTCTATGGGTATCTCCCCTGAATCCAGGGAAGCTCTCATAATTATGGCTAAGGGTTTGCTTACTTCCTTTACTGCCTCCTTTAATATAACTGGATAGATTCCATCCAGCACGGGTGCCTTTCTGTGTTTAACTTGAACAGTTTCTCCTCCACTTTACTCTCAGTTATTACAAGATTATCTAGTTTACTCCCAGAGTTGAATACACCTCTGGCATTCCCCTCCCTGAATAACTCCTCATGTGTGAATGTTGATGCAAAATATTCATTTAGTTTGTTAGCCACCTGAGTAGGATCATCAACAGTTGAACCATCGATATGAAGTGGACCAATCTGATTCATCCCCTTCCTTCTAGAGTTTACATAAGAAATGAACTCTTTGCTCTTTTTCTTTGCATCCTTTGCCAAAGATTTCTCGTAATCTGCCTTCGCCTGCCTAACCTTCTTTGTAACTTGGTTATAGACCAGCTTATATCTATCATAGGCTTCTCTGTCACATGTTAATTTATATGTATCCCATGCATTTTTCTTCTCTGTCACATGTCTAAGTAGTTAATCTGACATCCATTTAGGCCTAAAACATGAACAATATTTCTTTTTTGGTATAAAAGCCTAGTAATTTCCAAGATTAATTCTTTGAATGCTTCCCATTTTGAATTTGCTGTTGGTAACATCATCAGTTGGTTCCACCGTATAGAATTTAAATACTGTCTCAGACCACCGTAGTCACCTTTAGAAAGCAAAAACACTTCCCTTTACCCTTGATGGTAGTTACCTCTTTGAGTAAGTCCCACTTCAGCACACTGTGATCACTGCCACCTAGTAGTGGTTCCTTGTTCTGCAGGTCTGCTGACCAGGCTAGTGGGAGTCAGACGTGTTCGAGGCTGCTAAGTGAATTTTCTTATTTATTGATTTGAAATTATTGTTTTTCTAAAACTTTTGATTTAAATTTAGTTGTATAGAATTATTTTGTGATTTTCTGATTAATCTGGTGTATTTATTCTTTACTCGGCCTTGTAATAGGATAAAAGTATCAGTAAGGGTATCAAAAAAGTATCAAATCCACGTGTTACAAGTTACGGGACATGATATTGCCATGGGGCGTGTCTGTGTGTGTGCACGATGCAAAGAGTGTAACGAAATCAGTCGACCACTCAGCATTGTTATGGGCCTATATGAAAGCTTGAAGGACAGGATGGATGCCCTCGAAGGATCTAAATTGAGGGCCCATCAAGCTCTCAGCTGCCCACATCAACGCCAGAACTTGCACTTGGTCATCACGCAACACAGTGGCAACCCCCAAGGCAGAATGCGCTGGTCCCACAGGAACTGGTAGTTGTTGGCGACTCTATTGTCAGGGAAACGGGGAACATGCTTTTTAAAAAGGATAGGTGGAACAGGACCAGGGTATGTCCGCCAGGGGCAAAAGTTGATAACGTTGTAGAGCGGATATCATCTTTTAAGGGCACAAAAGGTTGTTGTTGTTGCACAAAAGGTTTTTAGGAGCATTAGCAATTAAGGCCATATTGCTCCGGGAATATGCGGTGGTCATTGCCTGACCTTTCCGCATCTTCCATATTTGGTGGTGACGGGCTCGAACCACGGTCTAATCAAGAAGTGTGTGCTACGCACTGCTGCTTCTTCCCACCTGGCTACGGAGGCACCCTGGGGCACAAAAGGTGATAAAGTTGTACACATTGTCACTAATGATATTAAGAGTAGGAGACCGCCAGAATTACTTAAAAAGTACAGGTCACTGTTGAAAAAAAGCCGTGAATTAGGGTTGAAATTGAAAGTGTCTGCAATTCTGCCCAGACACGATAGGAGGGAGTATATGATGAGAGCCCTGTCAATCAATTCGGCCCTGGAAAGATTGTGCAGGGCTCAAGGGGTAGAATTTTTTTCAGCCTGGTCTGTACTTGTTAACAGGAGAGACTGCTTCTACAGGGATGGGATACACTTAAATAAAAAAGGTGCAAGAATATTTGCTGATGCTATCGAGGCAGTGTTAGGTGGGTCGGAAAACTGCCAGCTTGGGGAGATACAAGGACTAAAAGATTAACAGTAGCCACCGGCAGAGGTGAAAGTGATTCTTGCACTGCTTCTATTGGAATGAGCAGCAGCCTGGAAAACAAGATGCAGGGTATTTCAGAGACTGCTGGGAGTCATTGCGGTACAAGTAAACACATGGGTTGTGTTAGGGTAGCTAAGAATAGGAACAGGTGCATGTATACTTCTGTGTACACCAGTGCTAGGAGTTTGGTAAATAAATTTGATGAATTTGAGGTATTGCTGAAAACATCAAAGGCAGATATTGTGGGATATCAGAGATGTGGTGTCACACAGATATAAGGAATGCAGAACTGGAATTTGGGGAGTACAATGTGTACAGAAAGGATATACAGGATAGGAAGGGAGGAGGGGTTATGCTATTAGTTAAATAACACATGAAATCCTAGGAAGTGAAGCCAGTCGACATCGCTGGACAGTGCAGTGTCGAGTGAGTTTGGTGGGATATAAGCATTGGGACATCAGAATTGAGAGTAGGAGTGTGCTATAGGCCTAATGACTCTGATGAGTATAATAAGAAACTCTACAGGGAAATAAGAGTGGGCCAGTAAATCAGAGAGTCTCATAATGGGGGATTTTAATTTCCCAGATATTGACTGGAATTTGTGTGTTAGTCACTCACACACTAGCAAGGCTTTTGTGGATTTATTGGATGATTGTTTTCTACATCAGCATGTTTGGGAGGCAACTAGAGGGAGTAATACTCTTGATCTGATTATCAGTAGTGATTCTTCATGCAATAAGAATCTGCAGATAAAGGAACCAGTGGATGGCAGTGATCACAGTGTGCTGAATTGGGATTTACTCAAAGAGGTAACTACCATCAGGAGTAAAGGGAGTAAAGGTTTTTGCTTTCATAAAGGCGACTACGATGGTCTGAGACAGTATTTGAATACTATATTGTTGGACCAACTTATGATGTTACCAACAGCAAATTCATAATGGGAAGCATTCAATGAACTTATCTTGGAAGCTACTAAGCTTTACATACCAACTAAGAAATATTGTTCAAGGTTTAGGCCTAAATGGATGTCAGATGAACTAATGAGACACATGGCAGAGAAGAAAAATGCATGGGATACATATAAATTAACATGTAACACAGAAGCCTATTATAGATATAAGCTGATCTGTAACCAAATTACAAAGGAGGTTAGACAGGCGAAGGCAGATTGCAACAAATCTTTGGCAAAGGATACAAAGAAAAAAAGCAAAGAGTTCTTTACTTATGTAATCTCTAGAAGGAAGGGGATGAATCAGATTGGTCCACTTGATATCGATGGTTCAACTGTTGATGATGCTCAGATAGCTAACAAACTAAATGAATATTTTGCATTGACATTCACACATGAGAAGTTATTCAGCGAGGGGAATGCCAGAGGTGTATTCAACTCTGGTAGTAAGCTAGATAATTTGGTAATAACTGACACTAAAATGGAGGCGAAATTGTTGAAGATAAACACAAGAAAGGCACCTGGGGTGGATGGGATCTGTCCAGTTATATTTAAGGAGGCAGCAAAGTAAGTAAGCAAACCCTTAGTCGTAATTATGAGAGCTTCCTTGGACTCAGGGGAGGTACCCACAGACTATATATAAATGTGACCACAATTCACAAAGGAGGATCAAAGGCTGACACAAGTAATTATAGACCTTTGAGTTTAACTTCTGTCCCAGGAAATTTAATGGAGGCCCTGGTTAAAGAAGCACTGCAGGATCATCTAGACAAGACTTCAGTTATAGCTCAGACACAGCATGGTTTTGTTAAGGGCAAGTCTTGCCTGACCAATTTGATTGGATACTATGATGCAGTCACAAAAGAACTGTATGCAGAGAATAACTTTGATTTGGATCTTAGAAAGGCTTGTGATACTGTTGCACATGAAAGACTGCTGCACAAATTGGAGCAGTTTGGAATTGGAGGCAAATTGCTGCTATGGATAAAGGGATGGTTGAGTGGGAGAAGACAGAGAATGGTAATCAATGGACACTGCTCATCGTGGACTAATGATATTAGTTTGTTATTTGGTTTTTTATGAGCATTAGCAACTAAGGCCATATTGCTCCGGGATATGCGGTGGTCATTCCCTGACCTTTCCGCATTCTCCGTATTTGGTTTTGACGGGCTCGAACCCCATTCTAATCAAGAAGCGTGTGCTACGCACTGCTGCTGCTCCTTCCCACCTGGCTACGGAGGCACCAAAGTTATTAGTGGAGTCCCTCAGGGTTCAGTGTTGGGTCCATTGTTGTTTTCGGTATTAATAATTGATATTGATGATGGTATATCAAGCTTAATGTTCACGTTTTCAGACGATACAAAGATTGGCAGGGTTGTTAAGGACACTAATGACAGTACGCTGCTGAAACAGGATCTAGAAAAGTTGCGCAGATGGGCTTAGAGGTGGCAAATGAAATTTAACATTGACAAATGTAAAGTACATATGGGAAACAGCGACTCCAGAGCAACGTGCGGACGGGCTGCAAGAGTAGCTCATGGTGTATTGTCAATGATATATAGAAATTTTTCTAGCAGGGATAAGGAGGTGATTATTCCCTTGTATAAGGCAATGGTCAGGCCACACCTAGAGTACTGTATACAGGCCTGGAGGCCTCATTTCAAGAAGGATGTAGAGCTGCTGGAACGAGTACAGAGAAGGACAACAAGATTAGTGAATGGAACAAAGGGTTGCTCTTACAAATAAAGTCTTAAGTTTTGCAAATTTCAGTGTCTGGAGACTAGGCATCGGCGAGGTGATCTGATAGAGGTGTATAAAGCCCTGAATGGTTTGAGGATGCTCAGTGCCGATGGGATTCTTCCTCTTGTTGCGAATGATCACCTGAGAGGGCATAAATTCAGATTGAGGAAAGACAGATGTAGGATGGATGTGCGGAAATTTTCCTTAAGCCAGTGGGTAGTTGGTTTGTGGAACAGACTTCCATCCCTTGTTGTGGAAGTTGATAGCCTAAATAAATTTAAGGCTTAGCTAGACAGGTTTTCGAACGAATGGAGGGGTGAAATGGAAGTGTGTTTTTTGTTTTTTTTGGCTGATGCTTCATAAGCTTGCTTTCTTGCATCATATGCCTCTACTAATGCTAATGCTAAGGTTCTTAATGCATGAAGAATCACTAGTGATAATCAGATCAAGAGTATTACTCACTCTAGTTGCCTCCCAAACATGCTGATTTTGAAAATAATCATCCAATAAATCCACAAAAGCCTTGCAAGTGTGTGAGTGTCCAACCCACAAATTCCAGTGATTATCAGCGAAATTAAAATCCCCCATTATAAGACACTCTAATTTACTGGCCCACTCTATTTCTCTGCACAATTGCTCATTATACTCATCAGATTCATTATTCCTATAAACAGTGGTGAGCTTTAGTGGGCTCTCATGAGCTCACGTGAGCCCATTGTTATTTTCCTTGAAAATTTGCGAGCCCATTTTTGGGACGATCATTTATTTTACAAATGAAATCCTGGATGCAATTATTGAGTATCTAGTGCCGAAACTACGGCAGGGCGAGCGGGAGCCCATTCCCAGTATTTTAATGGGCCATCGATCAGTTATGTATTTTAAAATTGCTTCATTTTTGATTTAAATTTTAAAATTGCTCTTGGTAATTACATTTAAAATACATAAGTTTCTGTTGAACGAAGAAAATTTCCATGTAATGAACAGTTAGGAGAGTTAGGGGAACAATTACGGGAGAACAGTGCATATTTTGTATGCACTGTTCTCCCCGCTGGCCTTTAGGCAATTTAGGTAATTAGAAAGCGGGAATTAATGGTGAAAGGTGCCGTTTCACAATGTTAGTGGTATCAGTAAAACCTATGCATTCCCATACCGAGAAGTCGCGCAAGCCAATATGCTTTCCATAGCCAGCCAGAGGATTAAGAAGATTCCCGACATGGATAATAGCCTCTGGTCAAGCTGTGTTGTAGTCCCCTTTACTCCAACAAACGGGATATGTTTTTCAGAGAAGTGAGTGATCCATGCCTTGCAGTAAATTTTACCTGTCTATGTTTACATGGTGACAGTAGCTGAATATCTGTGTGATTCCAACATTTTGGCCAATATTCGAAGAGCTTGTGACAGTAGCAATGTGGCGGGGGGGGGGGGGGGATTAAGGCAACTAAGATATTATATAAACTTTACGAAGATGAAATGTTAGCAGATTTTGAAATTTCGTCGAAGCTTTTACTGTGTTGAAAATGTTCTAAAATATAATGGCATAGGATTTTCATGTAATCTGTGATTTTTCTGTACATTTTCTAGAACAGTTTGTTTTTTTGTGTAATATTTGTGTTTATATTCTAGAATGTTTTGTGATAATTCGTTATTTGTGATATGGGAAATATTTTCATATTATTTTTTATTCGCAATATTAAAATTTTATCATGAAAAAAATGTATCCATTGTATTTCCCTAGTTGTAAAAAAAAGAATAAAAGAGTCGCGCATCTGCCGAGTATGTAGATGGTTTTATGTCAGACATGGTTCGCGTTTCTTTTAGATATTTTTGATTTGTATATATTAATTACGAAATAAAGGAGATTTTATATTTTAAATATTTTATTGATCATTCACAAATTTCCATAATTTCTTGAAGACAATATACATAGTGTGCATAGTATTTGCACACTATGTATATTGTCTTCCAGTCAATATATTGTCTTCCATGGTCATTGATGAAAAAAAGCCATGAATTAGGGTTGAAATTGAAAGTGTCTGCAATTCTGCCCAGACACGATAGGAGGGAGTATATGATGAGAGCCCTGTCAATCAATTCGGCCCTGGAAAGATTGTGCAGGGCTCAAGGGGTAGAATTTTTTTCAGCCTGGTCTGTACTTGTTAACAGGAGAGACTGCTTCTACAGGGATGGGATACACTTAAAAAGAAAGGGTGCAAGAATGTTTGCTGATGCTATCGAGGCAGTGTTAGGTAGGTCAGAAAACTGCTAGATTGGGGGGATACAAGGACTAATAGATTAACAGTAGCCACTGGCAGAGGTGAAAGTGATTCTTGCACTGCTTCTATTGGAATGAGCCGCAGCCTGGAAAATAAGATGCAGGATATTTCAGAGACTGCTGGGAATCATTGGGGTACAAGTAAACACATGGGTTGTGTTAGGGTAGCTAAGAAAAAGAACTGGTGCATGTATACTTGTGTGTACACCAATGCTAGGAGTTTAGTAAATAAATTTGATGAATTTGAGGTATTGCTCAAAACATCAAAGGCAGATATTATGGGGATTTCAGAGACGTGGTGTCACACAGATATAAGGAATGCAGAACTGGAATTTGGGGAGTACAATGTCTACAGAAAGGATAGACAGGATAGGAAGGGAGGAGGGGTTATGCTATTAGTTAAAAAACACATAAAATCCAAGGAAGTGAAGCCAGTCGACATCGCTGGACAGTGCAGTGTCGAGTCAGTTTGGTGTGACATAAGCATTGGGAGATCAAAATTGAGAGTAGGAGTGTGCTATAGGCCTAATGACTCTGATGAGTATAATAAGAAACTGTTCGGAGAAATAGAGTGGGCCAGTAAATCAGAGTCTTATAATGGGGGATTTTAATTTCCCAGATATTGACTGGAATTTGGGGGCTGGTCGCTCACACAGTAGCAAGGCTTTTGTGGATTTATTGGATGATTGTTTTCTATTGGAATGAGCCGCCGTTCAAGAGTACTACTCCCTCTAGTTGCCTCAAGTCTTGCCTGACCAATTTGATTGGATACTATGATGCAGTCACAAAAGAACTGGATGCAGGGAATAACTTTGATATTATATACTTGGATCTTAGAAAGGCTTTTGATACTGTTGCACATGGAAGACTGCTGCACAAATTGGAGCAGTGTGGCATTGGAGGCAAATTGCTGCTATGGATAAAGGGGTGGTTGAGGGGGAGAAGACAGAGAGTGGTGGTCAATGGACACTGCTCATCGTGGACTAATGTTATTAGTGGAGTCCCTCAGGGTTCAGTGTTGGGTCCTTTATTGTTTTCTGTATTTATAAATGATATTGATGATGGTATATCAGGCTTAATGTCCAAGTTTGCAGACGATACGAAGGTTGGCAGGGTTGTCAAGGACACTACTGACACTATGCTGCTGCAACAGGATTTGGAAAGGTTGAGCAGATGGGCTTCGAGGTGGCAAATGAAGTTTAACATTGACAAATGTAAAGTACTACATATGGGAAACAGCAACCCCAGAGCAACGTATCAACTGTGTGGTACTACACTGACAGTGATAGAGAGTGAAAGGGACCTGGGGGTGGTTGTGCAGGCAGATATGAAGTTCTCTGAGCAGTGCAGACGGGCTGCAAGAGTAGCTCATGGTGTATTGTCAATGATATATAGGAATTTTTCTAGCAGGGATAAGGAGGTGATTATTCCCTTGTATAAGGCAATGGTCAGGCCACACCTAGAGTACTGTATACAGGCCTGAAGGCCTCATTTCAAGAAGGATGTAGAGCTGCTGGAACGAGTACAGAGAAGGGCAACTAGATTGGTGAATGGGACAAAGGGGTGCTCTTACGAAGAAAGGCTTAAGTTTTGCGAATTACATTGTCTGGAAACTAGGCACCAGCGAGGTGATCTGATAGAGGTGTACAAAGCCTTGAATGGTTTGAGCATGCTCAGTGCTGATGGGATTCTTCCTCTTGCTCAGAATAATCACCTGAGAGGGCATAAATTCAAATTGAGGAAAGACAGATGTAGGATAGATGTGCGGAAATTTGCCTTTAGCCAGCGGGTGGTTGGTAGGTGGAACAGACTTCCATCCCTTGTCGTGGAAGTTGATAGCCTAAATAAGTTTAAGGCTCAGCTGGACAGGTATTTCGAATGAACAGAGGGGTGAAGTGGAAGTGGTTATTTTTATTTATTTATGTTACTTTTTTTTTTTTTTTTTTTTTTTTGGCTGATGCTGCATAAGCTTGCTTTCTTGCATCAAATGCCTCTACTAATGCTAATGCTCTTAGGGTCAGGCGCCACTTGTGGTTTCCCACATCTGCGCCATATGTACGCTGTGAAGGAATACAGTACTACTGTAAATGCCAGAAAAAGTGTTGTGTGTCCTGGCATTTGGCCGCAAGGCCCCTGGTGGGACTCCACCTTGCTCGCACACACCACTAGGAAGTAGACAGGGTCGCCATAGCTTCCTGGACAGAAACAAAAAAAAAAGGTAGAGTCGGGGAAGTACAGAGTGTATGCAAGAAAGGAGGTATAGCTAGAAATTTGGAGGATGTAGGCGAAGGCATCCTCCAGGTTATCAATGGAGCAATAAGCACCATCAGGTGAAAGGGGAACCCGGGAAGAAGGATAAATAAGACAGCAAGAGAGCTGCATGTAAGTTGCCACTAAGGAATCAGGTGGCCCGTACGCCAGTTGATCCTATCCAGGTTAAGATCGGTTGGCCAGTTAGGTAAGGATCAGATGTTTGGGTTGTTCCTAATTTGTGTTGGCAGTAGAGTGCTCCGTCTTGTGAAGAGGGCTTGTGCAAACTTGGTAAACTTTTAACTAAAGTAAGAGATGTATACTTCCTACTGCAACGTATCTAAATGTCGGGGCACCTAACAATGGAATGTTAGATGAGCAGCTGCACATGCAAAAATGCGAGACGAAATAAGAAATTGTTGACAAATCTTTGTATTGTTGCAGTCATATCACAAATACTTGAAATCATACTTACTGCAGTAGTAACTGAAGGAAGTATGATTGTGACATCATACTATTCAGAAATTCCAAATTAGAACTCGAGATATCGTACTGGTCACGAAAAATGCATCACGGCCTCTAATCATACTACTAGTGAGTGCTCCACACAGAATAGTGGCCTGAGCATGGGAAGGGCCTCTGACTGACACCTCAGATGACGTCACTTCCGTGACCGATCAGATTTATTCAGTAAGTACCCCCCCCCCCCCCCAAATCTGTTTCACATCAAAAAGTCAGCAAAAGTAGGTTAAAATATTGTTAAAATTTTCACAGCTCACCACTGCCTATAACACACACACTCTCTCATTTTTCCTTTCCCAGTGCTTATGTCACATCAAACAGACTCAACATTGCATTGTCCACTAACATCAGTTGGTTGAACTTCCTTAGATTTTATATGTTTCTTAACTAACAGCATAACCCCTCCTCCCTTCCAGTCTGTCTGTCCTTTCTGTACACATCCCCAAATTCCAGTTCTGCACTGCTTATGTCTGTGTGACACCATGTCTCTGATATCCCAACAATATCTGCCTTTGATGTCTTGACTAGCACTTCAAGCTCATCAAATTTATTAACTATACTCCTAGAATTGGTGTACATGCAAGTATACATGCACCTGTTTCTACTCTTAGTTACCCTAAAACATCCCATGTATTTACTTGTTCCACTATGACTCCCAGCAGCCGACCGGGCTAGCCGGGTGGGTAAAGTGCCTGCCTGGCAACCCAAAGGTCGCGGGTTCGAATCCCGCCTCGGGCTTGGATCAAAGTACTGCAAAAAAACCTTGGGAGGTGCACTATGGCCACAGAAGCCGATGCACCAACAACTACAAAAAAAAAAAAAAAAAAAAAAAAAAAATGACTCCCAGCAGTCCTGGAAATTCCCATTGCCTTGCTTTCCAGGCTGCTGCTCATTTGCATTTCAGTAGAAATAGTGCAAGAATAACTTTTACCTCTGTGGCTACTGTTAATCTATTAGTCCGTGTATCCCCCCAAGCTAGCAGTTTTCCTACCCACCTAACTCTGCCTCAAAAGCATCAGCAAATATTCTTGCTCCCTTTCTATTTAAGTGTATCCCATCCCTGAAGAAACAGTCCGTCCTGTTAACAAGCACAGATCAGGCTGAGAAAAATTCTGCCCCTTGAGCCTTGCACAATCTCTCCAGGGCCGAATTGATCAATAAGGCTCTCATCATATACTCCCTCTTATCATGTCTCAGCAGAATTGCAGACAATTTCAAATTCAACCCTAACACAGCTTTTTTTCAGCATTGTCTTGTACTTGTTAAGTAATTCTGCCAGTCTCCTACTCTTAATATCATTAGTGCCAATGTGTATAACAATATCACCCTTTATGCCCTTAAAGGATGATATCTGCCCTACAACGTCATCAACCTTTGCCCCTAGCAGACATACCCTGGTCCTGTTCCAACTATCCTTTTTGCACAATATGTTCCCTGTTTCCTTAACAATAGAGTCACCTACAACAACTAGTTCCTTTGGGACCAGCGCATTCTGCCTTGGGAGTTGCCGCTGTATTGCGTAATGTTCAAGTGCAAGCTCTGGCATTAATGTGGGCAGCTGAGAGTTTGATGGGCCCCCTCAATTTAAATCCTTCGAGGGCATCCACCCTGTCCTTCAAGCTCTCATGTAAGTCCATAACAATGGGCTTATATAGGCCCATTGTTAGCATCAGCATCAGCCCATTGTTATGGGCTGATGCTTATAGAGCATCAGCCAAAAAAAAAATCTACACACTTCATCCATCCATACCCACCAAGAATTTATCTAGTTCTTCATTGAATTTGAATTTATCCAAACTACTCACTTAGTATTAGCTTTAGTAATGGCTGCATGGTGCAAGAAAGCCTATGGCTTAGGCTGCACCATCCAAAAAAATAATAATAATAAATAAATAAATAATTAATAAAAGAAAAGTAAATTAAATCTATCATTCTATGCACTTCCCTGACCCGAAGGTACTATCCAGATGACCTTTGAATTTCCCCAAACTGTTAGCCTCTACCACCCATGTAGGCACTTCCGTAACAATAGTTGGGACCTTGTTCCAATGATCAATTATGGGCTGAAAGCAAACGTCCTCCCATCTATCTTGCAACCATCCTTCCTCAATTTAAATTGCCCCTCATATGTTTAGTCTCAGCAAGAGAAAGAATGCCATTCACATTCAGCTTACTCAGTCAGTACTATTCAAGCCATTAAACACCTCAATCAGATCATCCCGCTGGTGCATAGTCTCCAGAAGCATCAGTTTACAGAAATTAAGCTTTCCAAGGTAAGACCACTCTTTTGTTCCTTTCAACAATCACATTCCAGCAGATTTAGATCCTTCCTAAAATGAGGCCTCCAGACCTGTATACAATACTCAAGGTGTGGCAAAACAGTTGTCTTGTACAAAGGGATAATCACCTCCTTATCTCTTCAAATGCCTGTAGCATATGTCTCAGTGGCAGAGCTCACATGATAGAACTCCACCACTCACCCTTTACTGTGATACTTTTAAGAGGTTATTGATTAGCATTGGCAGTCTAGTGGCATGACAGCCAATATCACCTGAATTAGCATTAACATTAATTAAGGCATATAATGCAAGAAAGCAAGCTTATATAGCCCCAGCCAAAAAAAAAAAAAAAAAAAAAAAAATACCTGCCCATTTCACCCATCCGGTCACTCCAAATGTTTGTCTAGTTCAGCCTTACATTTATTTAAGCTATCAACTTCCACAACAACAGATGGAAGTCTGTTCCAGCAATCAACTACCCGCTAGCTAAAGGAAAACTTCCACACATCTATTCTACAACTGTCTTTCATCAATATAAATCTATGCTAACCATTCAAACCATTCAAGACCTTATACACCTCAATCAGATCACCTCACAGGTGCCTAGTCTCCAGATGTTGCAACCAGCAGAAATTAAGCCTTTCTTTCAACAAGATTGGTGAGAGGAACAAAGCAGGCCCCTTTGTTCCTCTCACCAATCTTGTTGCCCTTCTCTGTACTCGTTCTAGCAACTCTACATCCTTCCTAAAATGAGGCCTCCAGACCTGTATGCATTACTCATGGCGTGGCCTGACCATTGCCTTATACAAGAGGATAACAATTCCTTGTCTCTGCTAGCAAAATCTCCATGACTGTATGACTGCAGAAGTACCCCCAGGTACTTCTGCAGTCAGATATAAAGTTCATTCTCCATCTCCTTAAGTGTAGTACCACAGTGTTGGTACATTTCTCTTGGGTTACTGCTACCCATATGCAGTACTTTGCATTTTAGCATTAGCATTGACATATGATGCAAGAAAGCAAGCTTATGCAGCATCAGCCAAAAAAAAAAAATAATAAAACGCTCCCATTTCACCACTCCGTTCATTCCAAATACCTGCCAGCTCAGCCTTAAATATATTTAGGCTATCAACTTCCACAACAAAGGATGGAAGTCTGTTCCACCAACCAACTACCCGCTGGCTAGAGGCAAACTTCTGCACATCTGTCTTTCCTCAATTTGAATTTATGCCCTCTCAGGTGATTATTCTGAGAAAGAGGAAGAATCCCATCAGTGTTGAGCATGCTCAAACCATTCAAGGCTTTATACACCTCAATCAGATCCCCTCGCAGGTGCCTAGTCTCCAGACACTGTAATTTGCAAAATACAGTAAACCCCCGCGAATAGCGGGGGTTACTTTTCTGAGAAATGTCGCGAATACCGAAAACGCGAATACTGAGTTATGGCTCCCATAGTAATAAAGGGGTTCCGTTCCAAAGTATGAAATATATAAGAAAAACTAGTCTAAATTTTTGTCTATGTTTGTATTATATGCACCTTCATAATATGACTGTACATAGATA
The DNA here is from genome assembly GCF_048544385.1 of Mastigoproctus giganteus. Classification (NCBI taxonomy): domain Eukaryota; kingdom Metazoa; phylum Arthropoda; class Arachnida; order Uropygi; family Thelyphonidae; genus Mastigoproctus; species Mastigoproctus giganteus. The sequence goes on along the minus strand of NC_143576.1, from coordinate 1,865,990 downwards.
GTACATAGTGAAATGCAAGCATATGGCATAGAAATGAAAATAAGAAACAATTTAATATTAAATGTAATATTTATTAGAAATTTCAAACCAGCGCCTTTGCTAGCAAAAAACTTATCCCGCCAGTGCTATCACCAGTTTCACTAAAGTGTTAATAAAGGAGTTTTGCCTTTTCACAAATGATGAGTGAACTTAACGGAATTTTATTTTGAGTTCAGTCTTCTATCCACAGATTTAAAGCTTTTTCCATTTTTTTCTAATTTAACATCACAAGTTACAGAGCAAATTTTTGAAGCAATTAGTGCGTTTTCACAGACACTACGGCGGATTTTTTCTTCCGATTTTTTGATTGATCGTACCATTGACTCATTGATTTTATAATGTTTTGCCACTGAAGAGACACTTTCACCATTAGAAATTTTATCTAATAACTCAATTTTATTCGCTAATGTCATCACCTTTGATATTTTCACATTTCCCTTGTTATTCATAGTCATATTTTTGTATGGGTAAAAAAGAACTTGTCCACAATAAAGGTACTTTCTTCCGTTAACACACTCGAAAAAGTCTATTTTACACTGCAAAATGGTAGATTTATCACTTTTGTAATCAATTTATAAATTGATAAATTTATTCAATTTATAAGCATATAAATTAAAAGCAAACGACCAAACCTTCCATGACAAGCGCATAACACATACTGAACAAGGATTAGCGAGAAACATCCACAATTTTGTCACCGCTCTCCCCCCCCACCCACTGAGCGCTGTTTTGACCGGGAAAGATAATTTTAGCCACGCCCATGTATTTTTATGACAGAAAATGTTCATGGCGCTTTAAAATTCACATTTTTTTAGGTTTCATTTTATATTAAATCAGCGATCGCGAATACAGATACCGCAAATACCAGGGGTTTACTGCATAAGCCTTTCTTCTTAAGAGCAACCCTTTGTTCCATTCCCTAATCTTGTTGCCCTTCTCTGTACTCATTCCAACAGCTCTACATCCTTCTTCAAATGAGGCCCCCAAATCTGTATACAGTATTCAAGGTGTGGCCTGACCATTGCCTTATATAAGGGGATAATCACCTTCTTATCCCGCCTAGAAATTTCCTGTAATATCATTCACAAGACACCATGAGCTACTCTTGCAGACCATCTGCGCTGCTCCAAAAACTTCATATCTGCCTGCACAATTATACCCAAGTCCTTTTCACTCTCTACCACTGTCAGTGTAGTACCACACAGTTGATACATTACTCTGGGGTTACTGCTTCCCATATGCAGTACTTTACATTTGTCAATGTTAAACTTCAGTTGCCACCTCTCAGCCCATCTGCTCAACTTTTCTAAATCCTTTTGCAGCAGCGTACTGACATTAGTGTCATTAACAACCCTGCCAACCTTCGTATCTTCTACAAACTTGGACATTAAGCCTGATATTCATCAATATCATTAATGAATACAGAAAACAACAATAGATTTGACACTGAACCCTGGGGGACTCCACTAATAACATTATTTTACGAAGAGCAGTGTCCATTGATTACCACTCTCTGTCTTCTCCTTCTCAACCATCCCTTTATCCATAGCAGCAATTTGCTTCCAATGCCACACTGCTCTAATTTGTGTGGCAGTCTTCCATGTGCAACAGTATCAAAAGCCTTTCTAAGATCCAAATATATGATATCAAAATTATTCTTTGCATCCAGTTCCTTTGTGACTACATAATAGTATCCAGTCAAATTGGTCAGAGAAGACTTGTCCTTAACAGATTCAAGGCAGAACTGGACAAACATTCAGAGCGAGTAAATGGGTCAAATGAGAGGGGGGTGTGTGTTTTGTTTTTTTTTTTTCTTGGCAGATGCTATATAAGCTTACTTTCTTGCATCATGAGACCTAACCTAACCTAACCTAATGCTTAACAAGTCCATGCTGTGTCCGAGCTATAACTGAAGTATAGTCTTGTCTAGATTATCCTACAATGCTTCTTTAACCAGTGCCTCCATTAATTTCTCTGGAACAGAAGTTAAGCTAACAGGTCTATAATTACCTCTGTCTCCCTTTGATCCTACCTTGTGGAGTGGCGTCACATTTGCACATTTCCAGTACATGGGTACCCCCCCTAAGTCCAAGGAAGCTCTAATACTTATGTCTATGTGTTTGCTAACTTCCTTTGCTGCCTCCTTTAATATAACTGGCTAGATTGGAGCAGCTTTCACGATGTTTATTTTATTAATTTTTTTATTACTATTAATTAATTTATTATTATTGTTCAAATTTATTACTATTATTATACCGGTCTCCCAGCGTGATGGAGCCGCATTCGCTTCTACCAAGGCAGTACTCGAACCCGGGAACATCAGGCTGGTAGTCCTGTGTCGTAACCACTCGGCCATTGCACCCCTTCCTTCTTCTTCCTCTTATTATTATTAGCCTTATGGTGGAAGGAAGCCTGAGGCTTATGCTGTACCAGCCAAAAAAAAAAAAATTCTGAATTACCCCAAGAGAAAAAGAGAGAGAAGAAGGAATTACCAAGAAAAAGAAGCATTATGATGTTCAGCTCAGGACCCTGGATGTGCCAAGCCCATGCTCACCAGATGTAAGCCCCTGGGATTCTCTAGCTTTCTGCCAGAGTTTATACACCTCTGACATTCCCCTCCCTGAATAACTTGTCATGTGTGAATGTAGATGCAAAATATTCATTTAGTTTGTTAGCTATCTGAGCAGGATCAAATAGCTAACAAACTGATTCATCCCCTTCCTTCTAGAGTTTACATAAGTAAAGAATTCTTTGCTGTTTTTCTTTGCATCCTTTGCCAAAGATAGCTCGTAATCTGCCTATACCTGCCTAACTTCCTTTGGGACTTGGTTACGGACCAGCTTATATCTATCATAGGCTTCTGTGTCACCTGTTAATTTATATGTATCCCATGCATTTTTCTTCTCTGCCACATGTCCAATTAGTTCACCTAACATCCATTTAGGCCTAAATCTTGAACAATATTTCTTAGTTGGTATGAAAAGCCTAGTAGCTTCCAAGATTATTTCTTTAAATGCTTCCCATTTTGAATTTGCTGTTGGTAACATCATCAGTTGGTCTCACCGTATAGAATTTAAATACTGTCTCAGACCACCGTAGTCAACTTTAGAAAGCAAAAACCCTTCCCTTTAACCTTGATGGTAGTTACCTCTTTGAGTAAATCCCACTTCAGCACACTAATCATTGCCACCTAGTGGTTCCTTGTTCTGCAGATTCTTAATGCATGAAGAATCACTACTGATAATCAGATCAAGAGTATTACTTCCTCTAGTTGCCTCCCGAACATGCTGCTGTAGAAAACAATCATCCAATAAATCCACAAAAGCCTTGCTAGTGTGTGACTGACGAACCCACAAATTCCAGTCAATCTCTGGAAAATTAAAATACCCATTATAAGACACTCTGAGTTACTGGCCCACTCTATTTCTCTGCACAATTGCTAATTATACTCATCAGTTTCATTAGGCCTATAACACACACCGACTCTCATTTTTCCTTTCCCAGTGCTTATGTCACACCAAACAGACTACATTGCATTGTCCACCAACATCAATTGGATGCACTTCCTTAGATTTAAGTGTTGCTTAACTAACAGCATAACCCCTCCTCCCTTCCTGTCCTGTCTATCCTTTCTGTACAGATTATACTCCCCAAATTCCAATTCTGTACTGCTTATGTCTGTGTGACACCACGTCTCTGATATATCAGCAATATCTGCCTTTGATGTCTTGACTAGCACTTCCAGCTCATCAGATTTATTAACTATACTCCTAGCATTGGCGTACACAAGTATACATGCATCTGTTTCTATTCTTAGTTACCGTAACACAGCCCATGTATTTACTTGTTCCACTATGACTCCCAGCAGTCCTGGAAATCCCCATTGCCTTGCTTTCCAGGCTGCTGCTCAATTGCATTTCAATAGAAGCAGTGAAAGAATCACTTTCATCTCTGCCAGCAGCTACTTTTAATCTATTAGTCCGTGTATTCGCCAAACTAGCAGTTTTCCGACCCGCCTATCTCTGCCTCGATAGCATCAGCAAATATTCTCGCATCCTTTCTATTTAAGTGTATCCCATCCCTGTAGAAGCAGTCTCTCCTGTTAACAAGCACAGAAAAGGCTGAGTAAAATTCTACCCCTTGAGCCTTGCACAATCCTCCAGTGACGAATTGATCGACAAGGCATGTGTTTCTCTTGTTATTCAACAGTCTGATTCCTAACCTAATTCATTCCATTCTTTGCTGTGTAGTTTTCAGCTTCTCTTCCATTCTTTTGGTGAATGCCTAAGTTTCTCTTCCATAAGTAATGGTGGGGAGTATACATTAGTCCAGTATGTGACTATTTTTCCTGAATGCTATCCATATGCACATGAATCCTCCTTTTCAATTTATACTCTTTCAATGTCCTTTCCTGTGACATACTTTTTCATCATTAATTTTGTTTTAATGACTTTCATCTTTAGTCCGAATCCTTAATAACTCTGCATAACTGATTAAGATTTTCCTCTAATTCTTTGGGATCGTGACTTATGATCACAATGTCATCTGCAAATCGTAAATGGCTTAGGTACTCTCCATTCACATTGATTCCTATCTGCGCCCAGTCCAATCTTCTGAAAACTTCCTCAAGGGCAGCAGAAAAACAACTTTGGAGATGTTGTGTGTCTTTGTCAAACTCCTTTCTCGATTTGAAATTTGCCACTCTCTTTGTATAGTCTAATAAAGGAGGGATGTTCTCATATATTTTCTTCTAAATCATAATGTACGGAGTGTCTATGCCCTGTTTTTCCAGTGCTCGAAACATTGTCTTATACTATATGGAATAAAATGCCTTTTAATAATCCACAAATGTCAGGCATAATGTTTTATATTTATTTGCTATCTCCAGTAGCTGTGATATTATGTGAAGGTAATCCATAGTTGAGATCCCTGTGCTAAATCCAGCTTGCACTTTTGTTTGATTCTCATCAAGTATTCTTTCTAATCTGTTTTAGGTTATGACACTTGTGAACAACTTGTAGATGTGTGGACTACAAGCTAATTGGTATATAATTTTCAATTATTAATTTATCTCCTTTTTTATGCAGCAAAATTATGACTGCATTATTCTACTCTTTAGGCGTCATGTCTTTCCTGATGTATTTTGTGAAGAGGCTTGCCAGTTTTTGTGCCATGTCTCTTCCTCCTAATTTTAACAACTGTACAGTAACTTCTTCATCTGGGACTTTTTGAGCCTTCATTTTGTTCAGTGCATGTTCGACCTCATCAGGAATGATATTGTGTATGTCATATGTGTTGCTAATTTGTGATCCATCTTCCCCACTGCTGACATCATTCCCTCACTCCTTGTATTATTCTCTATAGTAGTCTTCTGCTATTTCTGCTATATAAGTACACCATTGCTATTCTTCAGTTTCAGTATCATTTGTCTTTCTGTATTACTGCTCATGACTTCTTGTTTAAGTCCTTTGTTTTACTTTTTTTTTGGGGTTGTTGTTAGTTGATGTTTAGGAGCATTAGCAACTAAAGCCATATTGCTCCGTGGATATGCGGTGCTCATTCCCTGACCTTTCAGCATCCTCCGTATTTGGTGGTCACGGGCTCGAACTCCAGTCTAATCAAGAAGTGTGTGCTACACACTGCTGCTCCTGCCCACTTGGCTATGGAGGCGCCTTTTCTTTTTTTTTTTTGGTTAAATCTTATGTTCTTTCTCAATCTCTTTCTGATGGCTTTGCATAACTCAGTATACTCAATTTTGTCCTTCTTTGGTACATTGTGACAAGTGTTTCTCTGGTAATTTTTTCTTCCTTGGATTTCTTTTTACCTATAATTTTCTTTGGCTTTATCACTTTGAAAGTTGTTGTATTCCTTGTCGATATTTTGGTCCTGAAAGGTCTCGGGAAGTTTCACCAACCAACCACCCTCTGGCTAAAGGCAAACTTCTGCACATCTATCCTAGATCTGTCTTTCCTCAATTTGAATTTATGCCCACTCAGGTGATTATTCTGAGCAAGAAGAAGAATCCCATCAGCATTGAGCATGCTCAAACCATTCAAGCCTTTATACACCTCTATCAGATCACCTCGCTAGTGCCTAGTCTCCAGACACTGTAATTTGCAAAACTTAAGCCTTTCTTCGTAAGAGCACCCCTTTGTTCCATTCACTAATCTTGTTGCCCTTCTCTGTACTCATTCCAGCAGCTCTATATCCTTCTTAAAATGTGGCCTCCAGACCTGTATACAGTACTCAAGGTGTGGCCTGACCATTGCCTTATTCAAGGGGATAATCACCTACTTATCCCTGCTAGAAAAATTCCTGTTTATCATTCAGAAGACACCATGAGCTACTCTTGCAGCCCGTCTGCACTGCTCAGAAAACTTCATATCTGCCTGCACAATTACCCCCAGGTCCATTTCATTCTCTACCATTGTCAGTGTAGTGCCCCAGAGTTGGTACGTTACTTGGGGTTACTGCTTCCCATATGTAGTACTTTACATTTGTCAATGTTAAATTTCATTTTCCACCTCTAAGCCCATCTGCTCAACTTTTCTAGATCCTGTTGCAGCAGCGTACTGTCATTAGTGTCCTTAACAACCCTGCCAACCTTCGCATCATCTGCAAACTTGGACATTAAGCTTGACATACCATCATCAATATCATTTATAAATACAAAAAACAACAATGGACCCAACACTGAACCCTGAGGGACTTCACTAATAACAGTAGTCCACAATGAGCAGTATCCATTGATTACCACTCTCTGTCTTTTCCCACTCAACCATCCCTTTATCCATAGCAACAATTTGCCTCCAGTGCCACACCGCTCCAATTTATGCAGCAGTCTTCCATGTGCAACAGTATCAAAATTCTTTCTAAGATCAAAATATATTATATCAAAGTTATTCCCTGCATCCAGTTCCTTTGTGACCACATCATAGTATCCAGTCAAATTGGTCAGGCAAGACTTTCCCTTAACAAAACCATGCTGTGTCCGAGATACAACAGAAGTCTTGTCTAGATGATCCTGCAGTGCTTCTTTAACCAGTGCCTCCATTAATTTTCCTGGAACAGAAGTTAAACTAATCAGAAGTTCCAGTACATACTGCTCTTTATCCTCTTCCGTTATCTCAAAAACCTTCGCATTATTTACTCGAGTCAGTTTTTTCCTTTCTTTTCTTACATCTATATCAAGTGTGCATCTTACCATTCTATGATCACTTTGAATGTTTACCTTGTTCAGGATGGCAATGTCATTCACGATATATATTCTGTTAGTGAGGATGAAGTCAATTTCATTAGTTGTTAATCCATTTGGGCTCTTCCATGTCCACTTTCTGTTCAGCCTTTCTTGAAAAAAAGTGTTCATTACTGACATTCCTCGAGTTTCTGCAAATTCCACAAGTCTTTCACCTCTTTCATTTCTTTCACCAATTCCAAAATTTCCTATAGTTTTCTCTTTCTGCGCTGTTTTGTCTCTTTCCAACCTTAGCTTTGAAATCCGGGGTAATGATATTCTAGTGGGTGTTCTGCTCATCTAGAAGACTCTCAATTTCGGTGTACATTTCTTCAAACTCTTCATCATCATGGCTCGATGTCAGTGCATAAATCATTATACCCTTTAGCTTGTACCTCTTAGAAATCCTTAGTAGTAATCTTGACACACACTTGGTGATGTACTTTTGAATTCCAAAATGTTGTTTTTTAGTCTCCACCTTCACTCTTTTCACTGTTTTCATTGGTATACAACACATTTCCACTTGATAATCTTGTAAGTGTTTTTCTTCTTCTTGTTTCAGCCAAGCCAATGATATTCCAATTCACATTTTCTAATTCCTTTTCCAGTTCTAATATCCTATCTTCACAAATGAGCAACCTTACATTGTAACAGGTCAAGTTTAGTTTCTATGCATGGCAGCCTTGTTGTACCCAGAGTTTCTTAGCACTCTCTGCTTCCACTCTGATTCGTTCACTGCCATACGAGGGAGAGTGAAAGCCGCTGAGAACTGAGGACCATTTGTTTTGTCGTGTTGTCATATTTAATAAACTGCTAAAGGGTTTTGTCTTTTCCCCCTTCACACTGACCAGGCATCTTGAAGAGAACCACTACACATTAATTCCCACCAAAGTGACATAACAGGGCTTACCAATGAGAAGGTGTGCATGAGTGGATTTTAGGAAGGCAGGCCAACTGGACTTCTCCTAAATCTTCTAAAAGAGAAAGATATTGGATCCATCAGTGCTTTGAACTGAGTGTCTGATAACACACAGAATGCCTGTTCCCCTCTAAGCTCCTGGAACACGTTGCGAACCATTAATGCTGGATATAAATTTAGTTCTTTAATATTTTCTTTTATATAAATCCAGTTCTGTTATTAATGTATTAAGTGCTTCATAAATATAATGTAATATAGGGAGCATATTTTTATACTTATGTATTGAAAAAAGAAGCCAAGTTACTACTACTGTGATAGTAATATTGTATCAAAGTATAGTGCTGTAGTTTTAATTAAATTTTTTAATTAAAGTTAGGCCTCAGATCAGAACAACAAAACACATGGCATTGCAAAACTGCAGAACTCAGAGCAGTGATAACTCCTTGACTCACAAAGCTGGCTGAAGGCAGTTCTCTTAGTAATCAAGGTTTAATTGCTTGTACTACATTTTGCACATCTGGATATTTTACAGCCTGCAGAAAAGCACACACTTCTGCTGACCACTACACACTATCAGTTCTGCTATAACTATAACGTGCATTTTCGCAATGCAAATTTGCTCCAACACAACTGATATATTAGGGAGCAATGCGAGTATTACGCAATTTTTGTGTTGGCTCGTGCATGATTTTACCCAGCATCAAGCTGAACGTAGCGACCTGTGTAGCAATACATACAAGTTTACGAAGCTTGAAAAATGTCAGACATCAAATGTATGAGAGCTATATTTCCCATTTACTATAGTTATATTGGTCGGAGAGACACACTGTTGTCGTTTGTTGTATTTACAAGATTACACGTGATATTATAGGCCGACTCTTGTTATCAGGAGCTCATGTTTTTCTGTTCGAACAGAAATTTCATGAGGCATGATAGTGTGAGCAGAGGAACACATTTCTGGATGTCACTACCATAAAACAATAAAAATAATTTTGCAGGTCCTGGTTTATTGGGCTTTTCTTTTAGTGCAATATAATTATAAATTGGTAGTAAACTCGATCTTACTCCATTTGCGATAAAACTGATAGCTGGAATTTTGTGGGTTTTTACATTATTACGGTGAAATGTGTTTCCCCTTCCATAAAATCTTCAATCATATAAAAAACATAAATTTTTAGAATCTTCTCTTCATTCCTATTTTTCAAGCTTCAATAACTTATCTCACTTGTGCAATTTGTGCATCCTGTGTTCGTCCTTATTGATTGCTTATCTTTTTTACTATTTTAAATTTTACAATCCAAAAAAAAAAAAAAAATGTCAGTGAACAGAAATATCAATCAAACAGACTTCATATCTTGTCAAGGTAAAGTGCTATATTTACAGTAATATTATTTATTTAAATATGTTTAAACCTGTGTTAGCAATTTTATTGGGTTACTAACTTTTTTTTAGTGTTTTACTTACCAGGCTGAACATTTTTTTGAGTGCTCTGCCCCTGTCCCTATTTTTCCCATAAGCCCTGTTGTTTTTAATGTTCGAAATACGATAACGAGTAGATTTTTAGGAACACATGTACTGCATTTTAGCAGAACTGGCTCTATATGGATATGACAAGCTCCGGTGACAGTAAAATATAACAATTTTTTTTTTTTGTTTTTTTTTTGTAGCTGGATATAATGCTACAGGAGATCCCTTTATATGTGCAAGGTATAGGGAATGAGTACATGAAGCAGATATACATTTTGATGAATACATTTGAACATTTAAGAAAAGAGATATTGCTCTTGTAGGATCTAAATGAGAGCTCATAAATACTTAGCTACCTAACTCAATGCCAAAGCCAACCCTTGTACAGTTAGCTGGCAAGCAGGATCACTAAGAGCATAAAGCATTGATCTCATAGTTGATAGTAATTTTTGGTGACACTACTGTCAGTTAAATGGGGAATATTTTACACAATAAATATGGATGAAATAGAATCATGGTATGTCTGCTATGAGAAGTTAAATTCTCCTGGCAGACATTTAGAACAATTATCTTTTAAGGGCACAAAAGGTAATAAAGGTATTTTTTTGATTTTGATTCTAAACTGCCCATTACTAAAACATCACATGGAAGTTTGTTCTAACAATCAACTACCTGCTGGCTGAAGGCAAATTTCCACACATTTATCCTGCAACCATTTTTTCTGAGTTTGAATTTATGCCCCCTCATGTGTGTGTGGTCCAAGCAAGAGGAAGGATTCCATCAGCATTGAGCTTACTCAGTCCATTTTCAGAACTGAAGCCTTTATTGGTAAGAGCTTGCAATTGAAAGCCCGAAAATATGAAACTTTCTCATTGCTAAAGTACAGTTGGTTAAAGTAAACATACAATTGATTGGAAGCAATATCAGTTATTCAAATGAATCATATAGCAGTGCAAAGTGAAATAAATTACTAATAATTAAATAACATCTGCAAAAATAATTAAATAGCATTCTTACATCTGCAACTATAGTTTCATAATTAAGGAAACAGAGGATGACGAAAAGGTATGTAAACCTTTATAATTGGTCTTGCTAATCTACAGAACAATTTGCCGAGAAGCAGTTAAGCAAAACAAGACTATACATTTGATTGGAGACATTCTCTTATGGAAAAAAATTTATTCCTTTATTCCTTACTGTAAGAACTCATGCAATTTGAGAGCCTGTATTCCTTTTGAGCTTGAGATGCACATTGCTGATTTTCTGGTTGTGATACAAGATTTTTGCAGTTCCTTTTCTTGTAGAAAATTCTCTTGTAATGTAATATTTATAATATCTAATATCTTGTGATCTAATATTTATAATTTCTTGTGAAATTTAGATATAGTAATATGTTTTTGTCTTCTTCAGTGGTCTCTGATAAGTGTCTCAATTTGGTTTATGAAAATTATCATGCACATGTTTTCGGTAGTTACTGTTATTTGAGGTCAGTGGTGAGCTATAGTGGGCTCGTATGTGCTCTCGAGAGCCTATTGTTATTTTTTTTTGAGAATTTGCGAGCCCATTGTTGAAGCGATTATTTATTTTACAAATGAAATCCTGAATTTAATTATTGAGTATCTAGAGCCGGAACTACAGTGGGGTGAGCGGGGCCCCATCCCCAGAATTTTAATGGCACAATCGACCAGTTATGTATTTTAAAATTGCTTCATTTTTGAGTTAATTACAGTCGGACCTCTGTTTAACGAAATTCTTCATAGCGAATTTTTTTGAATTCCCCTTGGTTTCTACATAAACGTTTAAAATAATTTCCGTAGAACGAACGGATTACGATAGACAACTATAGGCCTAATGACTCTGATGAGTCTGATAGACAACTATAGGCTCTGATGACTCTGATAGACAACTATAGGCCTAATGACTCTGATGAGTATAATATCGGACCTCTGTTTAACGAAATTCTTCATAGCGAATTTTTTTTAATTCCCCTTGGTTTCTACATAAACGTTTAAAATAATTTCCGTAGAACGAACGGATTACGATAGACAACTATAGGCCTAATGACTCTGATGAGTCTGATAGACAACTATAGGCTCTGATGACTCTGATAGACAACTATAGGCCTAATGACTCTGATGAGTATAATAAGAAACTGTACAGGGAAATAGAGTGGGCCAGTAAATCAGAGAGTCTTATAATGGGAGATTTTAATTTCCCAGATATTGACTGGAATTTGGGGGCTGGTCACTCACACACTAGCAGGGCTTTTGTGGATTTATTGGATGATTGTTTTCTACATCAGCATGTTCGGGAGGCAACTAGAGGGGAGTAATACTCTTGATTTGATTATCAGCAGTGATTCTTCATGCATTAAGAATCTGCAGATAAATGAACCACTAGATGGCAGTGATCACAGTGTGCTGAAGTGGGATTTACTCAAAGAGGTAACTACCATTAGGGGTAAAGGGAAGGGTTATTGCTTCTGTAAAGGCGACTACAATGGACTGAGACAGTATTTAAATTCTATACAGTGGGACCAACTGACAATGTTACCAACAGCAAATTCAAAATGGGAAGCATTCAAAGAACTTATCTTGGAAGCTACTAGGCTTTACATACCAACTAAGAAATATTGTTCAAGGTTTAGGCCAAAATGGATGTCAGATGAACTAATGAGGCATATGGCAGAGAAGAAAAATGCATGGGATACTTACAAATTAACACATGACACAGAAGCCTATGATAGATACAAGTTGGTCTGTAACCAAGTCACAAAGGAGGTTAGGCAGGCGAAGGCAGATTACGAGAAATCCTTGGCAAGGGATGCAAAGAAAAACAGCAAAAAGTTCTTTACTTATGTAAACTCTAGACGGAAGGGGATGAATCAGATTGGTCCACTTGATATTGATGGGTCAACTGTTGATGATCCTGCTCAGGTAGCTAACAAACTTAATGAATATTTTGCATCGACATTCACACATGAGGAGTTATTCAGCGAGGGGAATGCCAGAGGTGTATTCAACTCTAGCAGTAAGCTACAGAATCTAGAAATAACTGGGAGTAAAGTGGAGGAGAAACTGTTGAAGATAAACACAAGAAAGGCACCCGGGGTGGATGGGATCTATCCAGTTATATTAAAGGAGGCAGCAAAGGAAGTAAGCAAACCCTTAGCCATAATTATGAGATCTTCCTTGGACTCAGGAGAGGTACCCATAGACTGGAAATGTGCAAATGTGACCCCAATTCACAAAGGAGGATCAAAGGCTGACCCAAATAATTATAGACCTGTGAGCTTAACTTCTGTTCTCGGAAAATTAATAGAGGCACTGGTTAAAGAAGCACTGCAGGATCATCTAGTCAAGACTTCAGTTATAGCTCGGACACAACATGGTTTTGTTAAGGGGAAGTCTTGCCTGACCAATTTGATTGGATACTATGATGCAGTCACAAAAGAACTGGATGCGGGGAATATCTTTGATATTATATACTTGGATCTTAGAAAGGCTTTTGATACTGTTGCACATGGAAGATTTATGCACAAATTGGAGCAGTGTGGCATTGGAGGGAAATTGCTGCTATGGATAAAGGGGTGGTTGAGGGGGAGAAGACAGAGAGTGGTAATCAATGGACACTGCTCATCGTGGACTAATGTTATTAGTGGAGTCCCTCAGGGTTCAGTGTTGGGTCCATTATTGTTTTCTGTATTTATAAATGATATTGATGATGGTATATCATGCTTAATGTCCAAGTTTGCAGACGATACGAATGTTGGAAGGGTTGTCAAGGACCCTACTGACACTATGCTGCTGCAACAGGATCTGGAAAGGTTGAGCAGATGGGCTGAGAGGTGGCAAATGAAGTTTAACATTGACAAATGTAAAGTACTACACATGGGAAACAGCAACCCCAGAGCAACGTATCAACTCTGTGGTACTACACTGACAGTGGTAGAGAATGAAAGGGACCTGGGGGTGGTTGTGCAGGCAGATATGAAGTTCTCTGAGCAGTGCAGACAGGCTGCAAGAGTAGCTCATGGAGTATTGTCAATTATATACAGGAATTTTTCCAGCAGGGATAAGGAGGTGATTATTCCCTTGTATAAGGCAATGGTCAGGCCACACCTAGAGTACTGTATACAGGTCTGGAGGCCTCATTTCAAGAAGGATGTAGAGCTGCTGGAACGAGTACAGAGAAGGGCAACAAGATTAGTGAATGGAACAAAGGGGTGCTCTTACGAAGAAAGGCTTAAGTTTTGCAAATTACAGTGTCTGGAGACTAGGCACCAGCGAGGTGATCTGATAGAGGTGTATAAAGCCTTGAATGGTTTGAGCATGCTCAATGCTGATGGGATTCTTCCTCTAGCTCAGAATAATCACCTGAGGGGGCATAAATTCAAATTGAGGAAGGACAGATGTAGGATAGACGTGCGGAAATTTGCCTTTATCCAGCGGGTGGTTGTTTGGTGGAACAGACTTCCATCCCTTGTAGTGGAGGTTGATAGCCTAAATAAGTTTAAGGCTCAGCTGGACAGGTATTTTGAATGAACAGAGGGGTGAAGTGGAAGTGGTTTTTTTTTTTTTTTTTGGCTGATGCTGCATAAGCTTGCTTTCTTGCATCAAATGCCTCTACTAATGCTAATGCTAATGCTAAATTCTTCATAGCGAATTTTTTTGAATTCCCCTTGGTTTCTACAGGTAAAATAATTTCCGTAGAACGAACGGATTACGATAGACAACTTTGTGCACATTGTCCTCACATCTGGCCTTTAGGGAATTAGAAATTGTGAATTAAGGGTGAAAGGTATTACCGTCCCTTTCACCCACAACGTTAATGGTGTCTGTAAAACCTATGCAGCCACATTCTGAGAAGTCGTGTTAGTTAATATGCTTTCCATAGCTAGTCAGAGGATTAAGAAGATTCCCGACGTGGATAATAGCCTCTGGTCAATCTGGTGAACCTGTATTGTTGTTCCCCTTTACTCCGACAAGAAGTCATGTTTTTTGGAAAAGTGAGTGATTCATGAGTTTCAGTAAATTTCTCTGTCTATGTTAACATGGTCACAGTAGTTGAATATCTTTTTTTTTTTTTTTTTATGTAAACCCCAAACACGAGAGGTATTACAACCTATAGTACTTAGTGCCATGCTTGGTTGGAGGTTGAGAAGATGAAAGAAGATATTTGTTGACATTGGACTTGAACTTCTGTAGACTGTAATTTTCAGGAAATATGTATGAAGGAAGGTTGTTCCAGAAAACGGCAGTTGAATGAATAAACGAGGAAGATGAAAAGTTGGTTCTGTGAGTTTGAAGTTGGACAGTAAATGGATGTTGGCTGGTGGCGGCACGTGTTCGGATTGTTTTGAAAGAGAGAGCAGGAATTATAGAAGCCAATTCAGAAGAACAGTGCCCATGGAAGTATCTGTAGAAGATGAATGCAGCAGAAACAGTATGTCTATGAGACAGCGAGTGGAATAGGACAGCGAGACAGAAATAGTATGTCTATGAGACTGTTAGAGATGAATCATTAATTAACCTAACTGCCCTCTTCTGAATGGAATCAAGAAGCCTGAGAGAGGTTTTGGGGGCACCACCCAGATGTCAGGGCAGATTTGCGATTTATACAGAGTGAGCAGCTGTTTGGAAGAAAAGTAACACCGAGAAAGAAAGAGAAAACCAAGTTTTTTAGATGTAGAGGAAGCAATATTTGTAATGTGTTTGTGCCAAGAGAGATTAGAAGTCAGGGTAATCCCCAAAAGAGATATATCATTTTGCCTAGAAATCGAATTGTCACCAGAGATAAGCATAGGAATCAAGAAGCCTGAGAGAGGTTTTGGGGACACCACCCCAGATGTGGGAACAATATTCCGTGGCAGGGTGGATTTGCGATTTATACAGAGTGAATAGCTGTTTGGAAGAAAACTAACGCCGAGAGCGAAAGAGAAAACCAAGTTTTTTAGATGCAGAGGAAGCAATATTTCTAATGTGCTTGTGCCAAGAGAGATTAGAAGTCAGGGTAATCCCCAAAAGAGATATATCATTTTGCCTAGAAATCGGAGTGTCACTAAAGATAAGCATAGGATCAGAAGAATCCTTTTTGCGAGATATAAGACAAGACTGAGTTTTAGAAGGGTTGAAATCAACTAAGTTGTCTTTGCCCCACTGGAGAATTATCTGAAGATCGGCATTTAAGGAATTGGTAGCAAATTTTCAAGAAGTTGAAGCTGATTGAGGACAAGGTTTCTCAAAATGGAAAGTGGAATGCAATGTGCTATCATCAGCAAAACTATGGATAGGATTTCCAGTCAATGGAAGAAGGTCATTAATATACAAAAGGAAAAGAGTGGGGGAAAGAACTGAACCTTGGGGGACACCGGCATTAGTGGAGAAGTTAGAAGACAGAGAGCCATCTACCATCACCCTCAGTGAGCGATCAGAGAGAAAACTCGATAACCAATTGCTAAAAACAGTTGACAAACCATAAGATGGAAGCTTGTTTAGAAGACCTTTATGCCAAACATGATCGAAAGCCTTTGAGATGTCAAGAGCAACTACTTGTGTTTCACCAAACCTTTCCATTGAATTAGTCCATAAATGGGTAACATAAGCCAGAATATCACCAGTGGATCGACATTCACGGAATCCATACTGGCATTCGTTGATCAGACGGAAGGTTTCTAGGTAGTTTAAGAGTTGGCGGCTAATTAATTTCTCCATTACTTTAGAAAGAGTAGAAGTAATTGCAATGGGACGATAATTGGATGGGAGGGATTTGTCACCCTTTTTAGGAACTGGCTGGATATGAGCAAATTTCCAAGCAGAAGGAAAAACACCTTTGGAATAAGAAAGTGAAAAAAGGCGGCAAAGAATAGGAGTAAGTTCAGGAGCACAGGTTTTGAGAACAAGTGGAGAAATACCATTGAGACCTGGAGCTTTCTTAGCATCAAGATTCGTCAAAATCCTTCTGACATCCTTTTGACGGAAGACCACTGGAGGCATTGAATGGAGTGTGTTGGGAATGGTGGGAGGTGTTTTACCAAGATCATTAATACATGAGTTGAAAGAAAAATGGGATGCTAGCAGGTCAGCTTTATCCTTGGCTGCAGTGACAACAGAATCATCTGGTTTGGACATAGGTGGGAGCAGAGATGGGCAAAAGTTGCGGCCATTAGCTTTGGCAAGAGACCAGAATGCTCGGCTACCATTATGGCAAGAAGCAAGTTTTCTACTCTTAGCCTGTTCAAACTCTAGTTTGGACTGATTAATAACTGCTTTACAATTGTTGCGAGCTTTGGTGTACGCAGAAAATGAAACTGAAGAATTAGAAACAAGCCAATTACGATATGCAACATTCTTCTCTTGAACAGCCTTAGCACATTTATTGGAAAACCAAGGTTTAGATAAAGGACGAGATTTTAAAGTGGAGTGTGGGATAAAGGATTCCATTCCTGCAAGAATAATTTCACTGACACGATCTGAGCAAACGTTGACATCAGAAGTTTTGAAACAGTAATCCGACCAAGGAAAAGAAGAAAAGAAGTCTCGCAGGTCATCCCATTTTTCATTCTTGTAATTCCAAACAACACGAGGTTGGGAATAGCCATGAGATAAAGGTTCCATTGGAGAAGAGACAGTCACCAAGTTGTAATCTGAAGTGCCTAAAGGACCTCTCACTACGACCCTGTACTTAGAAGGGTTGTTTGTGAGAAAAAGATCAAGTGTATTGGCTGTATGATTAGGATTGTCCGGTATTCTTGTAGGTAAATGAACAATCTGTGCAAGGTCATTAGTAATTGCAAAAGCCTCAGCGTCTCGACCAGCTGGGTCGGTGTGACTAGAAAACGGAAGCCAGCTGGAGTTGTGAACATTAAAATCACCAAGAAAAATTACCTCACTGTTAGGAAATTTGGATTGGAGAAAGTCAAGTTGCAAGGAGAGGAAGTCAAAGAGCTCCAAGTGATTAGTGGAGTTGGGAGAACAGTAGAGACAACAGATGAATTTGACACAATGAAGTAGAGAGATTTTAAGCCAGAGGATCAAAGAGAGGAGATTCCAGATTACCAGTCTCTGACAGGGAATATCAGAACAGATATATGCACAAGTACCACCTTTGAGCGAAAGAAATCATACAGTGAATAATTTGGGCATCTGAGATGAGCAGTAGTTGAATCTACCGATAACTGAGATTCTGTCAGAAAAAGTACATGGGGTCTGGCAGACTGCAAGTGAAAATGGACATCGTTGAGATTAGAATTGAGACCACGTATATTTGTGAAATGAATTAGGAAGTGCTTGGGAGGTTTAGATCTTTTCGCAGATAAGCTTGCTCTATAAGTTTGGCAATTCATCTGAGTGATTCCGATATTTTGCACAGTATTCAAAGAACTAGTGACAGTAGCAATGTAGAGGAGGCAGGATTGAGGCAACTAAGATATTAAGTAAACTTTCTGAAGATGAAATGTTGGCAGATTTGGAAACCGCGTCAAGGCTTTCACTGTGAAGAAAATGCTCCAAAATATAATATTAAAAAAAAAAATGTATCACCAATCTCCAAAAAACCAGTGCGAGTTAAGGATGATTGCTAAAGAACTTGATGTGGAAACTATAAAGATCAGTTGTGTGTTCAGGCCACGATGAGCAGCTTGTAGCTTACGGACGGCAATGGAGGGTTGGAGGAATTATCCCGCTTTGTGCAAACATTTTGAATCAGAAAGTTCATTAAATATTCGGGATTATTAAACCAACTTTTAATCTGGAATTTCTTAACGATTTAGCACTAATGATCAACATCCTGCTGGAGCTCTCTTATCTTTCAGAAGCTTTACAGAATCACTATGGAAGAAGATCCATAGTGATCACTATGGTAATAGCAGATAAATTAATTATTCTAACTATCAATACTATTGCTAATTTGAAAAATTCTGAAGGAAATTATGAAGCTAAAATAGAGAGCATGTTGAAGGTGAAAGAATTTGAAGGAATCGAAAGTATGAACACATTTAAAAAATTACCTCGTGACACGTTATTAATTATAAGTTGTTAATGCAACAGAGTAATTTTAAATTAAATAAAGAATATAACGATACTGTTGACGATGAGGAATTGAAAGAAATTTTAAACATATGCTACCTGGAATCGTGAAATATGGAAAAACTTTCTTCTCAGTGGCAAGACGGTGAAAAACGAATAAGAAATTTATTTAAGTTTTCTGATAAAATATGAAATAAAAATTAATGATTTTAGAGATTTTATCGAAAACAGTTTATCTTTAAAATCGAGTGAAATTCCCTCTTCAATTAAGAAAGCCAGAAATATCTTTGAAACCATTGCGATTAGCAGTGCTTTCAGCGTAATGAATAATATTGTATAAATGAATGAATAATGTTGACAATTAAACACATTGCAGATTATGATGACCATACGTCTAAATGGAAAAGCATTGCTTCAATTTGATCCAGATCGCTACATCAAATCATTCCCCTGTAATCATCACTCAGCTATTGAGCAAAGCAGAAGATCAACAACAAATATTAATAGAGAAGTAAATTGTATATGGCAATTTTTAGAATAAATTTTTCTTGAATATTTGTATAATAATTTTTTTATGTAATCTGATTATTGTGTACCTTTTCTAGAAGAGTTTGTTTTTTATGTAATATTTGTTTTTATATTGTAGAATGTTTTGTGATAGTTTTTGTGATATGGGAAATATTTTGTGTTATTTTTTATTCGCAATATTAAAATTTTATCATGAAAAAAAAATGCATCCATTATATTTCCCTAGTTAAAAAAAAAAAAAGAGACGAATAAAAAAGTGGCGCGTGTACCGAGCACATGCGGTAGATGGTTTTATGTGAATTCTTCGCGTTTCTTTTAGGTACAGTATTTTGATTTGTATATTGATTACGAAATAAAAGACCTTTTATATTGTATATATTTTATTGAACATTTGCAAATTTTTATAATTTCTGGAAAACAAGGTACAATGGATTTATCATAACTAAAGTAATTGATGTGTACCTGCGATTGCAATGTATCTAAATGTCTCTAATAAACAGTGTCGATTATTAAATAAATCTAATAAACAGCATAGTTGAAACAAGATACATAGCAGTTCGGGGAACCTAACAATGGAATGTTATGAAAATGCGAGACGAAAAAATAAATTGTTGATAAATATTTGTTTTGTTGCAGTCATACTTACTTCAGGAAGTATGATTGTCACGTCATACTATTAAAAAAATTCTAAAAAGTTAGAACTCGATATACTATTGTATCCAGGTATCATCGTAAAGAGGCGGGGACATTAGGACAAGGCTGACTCGAGATATCACACCGATCACGAAAAATGCGTCATGCAACTAATCACTACTAGTGAGTGGCTCGGCGTAGACTAGTAGTGTGAACTCGTGAAGCGCCTCTGGCGGAAGCCTGCCATGCATGACGTCACTGAAGTGATATCATCCGCAGCAGGAATCCCCAAGGATGTTTCACATCAAAGAGTCGGTAAAACTGCGAGCCCATTGTTAAAATATTCACAGCCCACTGTTTGAAGTTAAACATAAACTAGAATGTGTACATTGCAGTTTGACTGAAATAATCAGAAGGCAGAAGAGAAATTGGATTGGACTTGGGTTGCGAGGTGAGCGATTGGTGAAGGAGATGATGGACAGAAAAGTTGAGGGGAAGAGACCCAGACAGAGACTGTGGAAACTATGATAGATGAATCTGTGTGGGGATGGTGGAAATGGAGAGTAAGGAGGATATGGGGCTGAGGATGGAGAGATATGAAGGAGTAGTTGAGTATGTGCATTGACCTGCCCTTGGCAGAACACTGATGATGATGATAATAATAATATAAAGTTTTAAAATTATTCTCTTACAAGCAAGTGTAAGTGATGCTGAGGTCTCACTATGATTTATGTGAAATCTTGTTAAATATCAGAATAAAAGCAAAACAAAGTTTGCGTATTATTATTAAATTATGTAGAATATCTGTTTATACACTTAATTTGACTGAATAGGCATATTAAATTAGAAGTGTATGCTGATTCATATGTATTTATATATTCTCTGAAGAAACATATTTATGTAACATTTTCACAAATTGAATAATTAGTTTTTTTATACATAATTCTTTTTAGCATGAAGAGGGTGAGCCTAAAGTTATGTGGCTTTCAGGACTGCATATTCCAGAATCTTATCTTACTGCACTTGTTCAAACAGCATGTCGTAAAAATGGGTGGCCACTGGACCGCTCTTCACTCTACTCAACTGTAACGCAGTTTGAACATGAAGGCGATGTCGTAGACAGACCACTCATAGGTAATTGTAGTTGTAAAGCCTTTAATATAATTTTAATTCTATAAAGTGAAAAGAATTTTATTTAAAAGATTTTTTCATGTTTATTTGAAATTTGCCTATCACTTAAATTCTAGTTGGAAAAAATATATAAATTTCAAAAACGTTATGAAACCATACATTTAAAAAACCTTATGCTTACAATTTGATGTCTTTAAATCATTCCCTAATGTGTGAAATGAAATTTTAGTGCTTCTGATTCCATTCTCCAAATTATATGATATTATGTCCTATCTTGTCATAACATAAAGTTATGTTTCATCCATTGTAAGCAAATCATGCCAGCATGTAGATACTGAGTTTCCAGAATTTGCAACTTAACAATAATGTGTCTATACCATGCTATATAGAGCAGGTAATCATATACAAAGGGATTGTGTGATTAATTTAGCCAAGGGGCCAACACTATAACTTAAGTGACTTGGAGCAATAGTGATATCACTAGAACATGCTGTGCAAGCATCATGAATACTCCTCTAATGCTAGGCTGTACATGCACAGCAGTGTCTAGAATGTATCAAGAATGAACAACCAGAAAACATCCAGCCATTGACATTCCTGTGGCTGGAGTCAGTTTGTTGATGTGAGAGTCCTATACAGCATGAAAAGAATCATGGAGTCTAACAGATCACAAATGGCAATGCAATACAACAGTGGTGTGCAAAGAGGTCAAAGCAGCTGCAGGTATAATGGGTAGAAGACATTCGAAGAGTGGGAAAAGTTTCAGTTGTACCATACAACTGAACACACATTAATGCAACTGAAGAGTGTTAATAATACTGAAAAGCCAGACAGCTTATTGAAGCTTTCACTTTATGTAAGAGTGTTTTAATTTTAACTTTTTGTTCATGATGAACCTTTTGAGAGGCAAACTTCTTAATAATGTATTTTCCATTTTTAGTAGTTGATAGTATGAACCAGAGCAGTAATGCTCAATATGTTCTACATTGATATCAATATTTGTAAAATAATAAGAGAAGTTTACCTCAATATAATAAGTAGAACACTTCCTTTTAATTTAATTTTATTTCATTTTAATTTCTCTCCAGCATTTCATTTTAATTGCTCTCCAGCAATTAAAATGAAAAAATCAAAACTCTTATATTACAGTAAAAAAATTAAAAATCAATTGAACACAATTAAAAATCAATCTGACGCAATTAAAAATTAAATTAAAAGAAAGGTAGAGATTCAGTAACGGGTACCCATTGCAAAATGGTGGTGAGGAGAGGTGGGGGAAAACAGTGATTGACCAGTTGTCACTCTGCCCACGCACTACGTTCCCCCTCCTCTCCTCGCCCGACAGATGTCAAATGACACACGGATAGCATGTGGCACAGCAACAAATATGGCTGCTGAAAACAAAGGATAAATCCAATAGCTTTAAAAATTCAAGTAACAAAAATGCACTTTTTTTGGGAATCACAAAGTGTTATGGCCATGATTGACAAGTGCAGATGTTACGGCCAGCAATACAGCCGTGATTGACAGGTGCTGACTCCACCCAGTGTAATGTTATCTCCTAAACATGTGGAAACATCTGGCGTGGGTGACACGACTGCTTGCCACCCGTGCCAGATGTTACCGTATGTTCAGGTTATGAACTTCGCTGGCTGTTCGAAATGTGAATCGAAATGTTCGAGTCACAACTTGTCAATCACTGCTTTCCCCCACCTCTCCTTGCCGCCATTTTGAAAGGGCTACCCGTTACCCTTTCCTTGAATATGTCTATCCGACATATTCAAATGCATGTGACACTTTGTGATTTCCGAAAAACGTGCATTTTTGTTACTTGAATTTTTAAAATAATTGGATTTATCCTTTGTTTTCAGCAGCCATATTTGTTGCTGTGCCACATGCCATCCACGTGTCACTTGACATCTGCTGGGCGAGGAGAGGAGCGGGAATGCAGTGAATGGGCGGAGTCACAACCTGTCAATCACTGTTTCCCCCCACCTCTCCTCGCTGCCATTTTGAAAGGGGTACCGTTACTGCATCTTTACCAAAAATAAAAAAGGGTCGAGATTCAGTTTCGGGTACCGCTTCCAGACTGCTAGTGATATGGCCGTGATTGATAGGTGCTGACTCTGCCCAGTGTCATGTGATCTCCTGAAAATACGGAAACATCTGGTGTGGGTGACATGCACTGCTTTCCCCCACCTTTCCTCACCACTATTTTGAAAGGGGTACCCATTACTGAATCTCTACCCTTGTTTTTTAAAAAATTTCTGTCTTTCCTTTTTCTTATTTTAGCTCCATTTTTGTGATGTCTCGCAACATATTGCGATCCCCAAATAACGTGCATTTTTGTTACTTTCTTTTTAAAAAAAAATACCATTTCCTGTTCGTTCTATTTTTCTTTTTGATTTGCAGTTCCATTTCTATTGTGAAATTTCCTTTAAAATTACCGTTTTGCCTTTTATTTTTTTTTTATTTATTTTTTTTTTTACTTTTCAGTCAATCTCATGGTTAATGCTCAAAAAAATAGCATAAAGAAATGTGCATTTTTGTTTCTGTTTTTTTTTTTTTAAATTGTTGATTTGCCATTCCATTTCTATTGTGAAATTTCCTTAAAAATTACCGTTTTGCCTTTTTTTTTATTCTTTTCAGCAAATGTCATTGTTAATGCTCTTAAAATAGCATACAAAAACATGCATCTGTTTTTTTTTCTGATGTTGATTTGCTGTTCCTTTTCTTTTGTTAAATTTCCCCTTAAATTACCTTTTTCTTTTTCTTCTTTTCAGGCTTTCTCATTGTTAATGCTCTTAAAATAGCATAGAAAAACCGGCATTTTTGTTTCTTTTTCTTTTTAAATGTTGATTTGCCATTCCGTTTCTTTCGTGAAATTTCCTTTAAAATTACCTTTTCCCCTTTTCTTGAATATGTCTATCCGACATTCAAATGCACATGACACTTTGTGATTCCCGAAAAACGTGCATTTTTAAAATTATTGGATTTATCCTTTGTTTTCAGCAGCCATATTTGTTGCTGTGCCATCGGCGTGTCACTTGACATCTGCCGGGCGAGGAAAGGAGGGGGTAGAACGCAGTGAGTGGGCAGAGTCACAACCCATCAATCACTGGGAAATGGTATTGGTCAAGATTCAATATTGGGTACCCCTTCCACACGGCCGTAACATCTGGCACTGGTGGCATGCAGTGCATGTCACCCACATCAGATGTTTCCTTGTGTTCAGGAAATCACATGACACTGGGCAGAGTCAGCACCCATCAGTCATAGCCGTATCTCTAGCAGTCTGGAAGGGATACCTGATACTGAATCTCGATCTTATTTTTTTACAAAGATTTATTGAGTCATTTTAAATTTCATTAAAATTTGAGATAAATAGAAATCCTAAAGCTATTATAGTGCAATCTCAATATAATGCACCTCTTCTTGATCATTTTAAAAGCAGTGTGTTATACTGCTTCAAAAATGAATTATTTTCATTTGAACTCTTAAAAACATCATTGAAATAAAAATGCTTTCTAGACACCAATTCTCAAGTATATGAACCACAAAATGTATGGAAACTCCAACACGTAGTCCTTTGTTGCATAAAGCAACCATTCATGTACTTATTTGTATTAACTTTTGAAGGCTGTTTCTTCTGGATCCAAGGTTATGTGTATGGGGAAATTAAATAAACTCAGGCAGCAGCAGATGAAGCAGTAAAGTCAGCTTGATCTTTAGAGTAGTGGTCCCCAACTTTTTTTGGATATAAGGTGCCGTTTTTAACATAAAAACATTTCATGGCCCTCTTCATGCCAATAGGCTTTTGTAATTATTGAAATACTTAGTATTAAAACAAAAAATGTTAAACTCAGACACTATTTTAAATAAAATTACTTTTTATTAATATAAAAAATAAATTTAAAAAATAGTGGATGATATTTTCATACTTCTTCTTCTTCTTCTTCTTTGGTCCTTAGCTGGCAGCTGGGGGAGGCGATTGGCCACGCAACCAGTATGCTGCTGTAGGTGCCGCAGGGTTTCGGACTTGCTCTGTGATGTTCTTCCATACCTTACGATCCATGGCTTCAGTCCTGGCCTGGTTAAGGTCGAGACGTCGGCTCTTCAAGTCATCTTCCACTTGCTTGGCCCACGTTTTCCTAGGCGCGGTCCGTTGGATGCTCCATTGGGTGGGTCGTTGTCTCCAAAGGAGTGTGGATGGTATTCTGTTCGTGCCCATTCTACATACGTGGCCAAACCATCTGAGCCTTCGCTTCTGGATTTGGTCGGCAATGGTTGGTTGCTGTTGGCATCTAGCGCGGATGGTATCATTAGTGATGCGGTCACGAAGAGAGATGCCCAAGATCTGCCGCAGGCATCGCATTTGGAATACCTCAAGTTTGTTCAAATCTAACTTGAGACAAATCCATGTTTCCGATCCGTAAAGAAGAATGGGCAGGATCAAAGTCCGGAAGAGTCGGATTTTAGTCTTTGTGGAAATGTTGGTCCTCTTCCACAGACACCATTTGAGCGAGGCGAACGCAGTGGCTGCCTGTCCAATTCTGCTGTGGATTTCCATGGTGGATGCAACTTTCTTCTCCTGGACCAGCGACCCAAGGTATTTAAAGTCCTGCACTTGCTCGATCTGGACGCCTTCGAGATAGATGGTGGCTTGCGACCCATCTGTTGTCAGGGCCTTTGTCTTACCAGCATTGATCTTCAAACCGTATGGCCGGGCAATGCGGGCAATGTCGTAGAGGATGTCCGTGGCTTCAGCGTCGTTACCGGCAAGGATAGCACTATCATCAGCAAACATCAGGTCAGTCACATAGTGATCCTTGTCATATTGTATGCCCTGTCTGTTTCTGAATGCTTGCCTCATAATGGCGTCAACCACGATGTTGAAAAGCAACGGGGAGGCTACATCCCCTTGGCGGACTCCAGTCTGGATGGTAAATTCCTCTGATAAATCGTTCTGGATGCGCACCTGGCTGGTTAAACCGTTGTATGCAGTTTGGAGGAGTGTGATGACTTTTCGAGGTACATGTTCAACCTCAAGTAGTTTCCATAAGGCAGGCCGGTGGACACAGTCGAAAGCAGACTTAAAGTCAATGAAAACAATGACGGTTCGCTGTCCACACCGGATCCTCTCCTCCATCAGCTGACGAATGGCAAAGATTTGATCACAGCATCCTCGCCCGGGTCTAAATCCTGCCTGTTCTTCTCGACTGGTTTGCTCGCGATGTTTTTGCAGTCTTGACTGGATGATCTTCATAAAGACCTTTCCGATGATGGAAAGGAGGCTGATGCCACGGTAGTTCTTGCAGTCCCGGTTATCACCTTTCTTGTGGATCGGTACGATAATGGCTTTCCTCCATGTTAACGGAATTTGTTCAGTGCACCAGATGGTTTTGAGGAGTGAGTGTAGTCGGCGAAGCAGTACATCTCCCCCGGCTTTGATCGCTTCTGTGGTGACTTGGTCCACTCCTGGTGCCCTGCCATGCTTCAGGGATTGTATGGCTGCTTTCACTTCTTCTACTGTAGGCTCAACATCGACCATGGAGACCTCAGGGGGGTCGATCGAGAGTGCTGTTGCTGGCGGTCCCTGAGGTGGGTCGTGATTATACAAAGCTTTGAAGAATTCACTCCATCGTTGCAGGCGTTCGGATGGTGATCGCACGAAGGTCCCATCAGCATTCTTGATGTTGTCACTAGTCAATTTGGTCTTTCCACTCAGACATCTGAGGGTGCGGTAGAGAGTGCGATACTCGTTTTTGGATGCCGCCACTTCAAGATCGTCTGCCACTTGGTTCCAGTATGCTTCTCTTTCTGCTGTCATTCTTTGTCGGACTTCTCGGTTTAGCTGCCGGTACCGTTCAAAGTCGACCAACTTTGCCTGTTTCCGTTTGTCCACGAGGTCGAGGCACTCGTCTGATATCCATGGTTGCGTTCGACGTCGGGCAGGTGGACATAGGGGCTTGGCACATTCCAGGATGGCATCAGAGATCTGCTTTTCTTCTTCATTTATATCCTCGGGCACGGCCAGCATCTCGAAGCGGTTGGATAGGGCGATCTGATATGCCTGTTTGTTGGCAGCATTCATTAGCTGCCTCCAGTCCAGCTTGGCTGACCGAGATGATCTTTTTGCATGCCGTAATTTGAGCTGCACCTTAGCCCGGATGAGGTAGTGATCAGATCCGCAATCAGGTCCCCTCATGGCACGAACGTCCATGAGTGATGAGCGAAATCTGGCATTGATCAAAATGTAGTCCAGGATTGCTGAGTCCTTGCCAGATGGATTTCGCCATGTAAGTTGATGTTTTTGAGGGTGCTGGAAATGGCTGTTTCCAATGATCAGGTTGTTAGATGCGGCAAAGGACAACAAACGTAAGCCGTTGTCATTGATCTTCCCATGGCCAAACTTGCCCATTGTTGTTTCCCAACCAGATCTGTCCACGCCAATATGGGCATTAAAGTCCCCTGTGAGGATGATCACTTCTGTCTGCGGAATTGAATCCAGCGTATGTTGGAGCTGGTTGTAGAAGTCATTCTTGGTCGGGTCCAGGCTAGTCTCAGTTGGCGCATAGGCGGAGATAATATGGGTCTTGATGGTGCCCTTGACAGTAAGGACTGCCAGGCAGTCCGATATTGGTTGGAAAGCGATCACACTACTGGTGGCCTGAGCATCGACCATAAAGCCCACTCCTGCTTCTCGTTTCTCACCACCAGAATAGAATAGCATAACCGCTTCATTAGGTGCTGGTGGTTGGATGATCATCGTTCCAGACCCGGTGAGCCTTAATTCGGATAATGCCGCGATTGATATCTTGCACCTAAGTAGTTCTTGGGCAATGATTTCCTTTTGTCCAACGTGGTGCCCCGTTCGAACATTCCATTCGCCAATGTTAATTGTCCTTTTTGGCGTAGTAAGCTTATTGCTGTGGCCAGTGATCCACTTCACACCAGCACCCTGGGTCCCCAGTGCTGGCGCATCGGCTACCCCGGATGCGGTAACATTGTTATAACAGCTTGTTCTGTGGCCAGTGGTCCACTTCACACCAGTACCCTGGGTCCCCAGTGCTGGCGCATCGGCTACCCCGGATGCGGTAACATTGTTGTAACATTGTTGTTGTATTTTCATACTAAATACCTACCTACCTACAATTAAGTAGGTAGGTAGATAGATAAGTTGATTTGTTTGTCTTCATTTGAACAAATTGAAACAAATCTGTCCCCTTATACATTTAGCTCAGCATACAAATTACAATTATGAAATTGAATTGGAATATATATACTATATGTATGGTATATATATATACAAATTCATGGTGCCGCAGTTTTACAATAATTTTTCAAATAGGCAAAAGAAAGAAAAATATTAGACATAATTATGAAATATATAGAAAATTAAAAAACACACACACATTGGATGTAATAAAAATGACAGTATAAATATTCTGTAAAACCAAATTGTATGGCGTAATAATAAAAAAATTCACAATAAATATGAATTAAAAAATTAAATTATGTAAATAAAACAACAAAAAAAATGACTACTATAAAAGGCAAATTGTAATTATTATTATTAGCTACATGGTGCAAGGAAGCCTGAGGCTTATGCTGCACCAGCAAAAAAAAAAAAAAAAAAAATTCCCAAGTTATCCTGAGACAGAGAGAGAGAGAGAGTCAAAAGTAGATTGGAATCACCAAGAAAGATAATAATGTTCAATCCAGCTCAGGATCCTGGGTGTGCCAAGCCCATACTCACCAGTGTGAGCCCCTGGGGTTAAATAAAAGCCATCCAAATAGTAAGAGAGGATAATCATCAGACACACACACAGTGGTGAGCTATAGTGGGCTCGCGAGAGCCCATTGTTATTTTTTTTGAAAATTTGCGAGCCCATTGTTGAGACGATCATTTATTTTACAAATGAAATCCTGAATGCAATTATTGAGTATCTAGAGCCAAAACTATGGCGGGGCAAGCAGGGCCCCATTCCCAGCATTTTAATGGCTCACTCAATCGGTTATGTATTTTAAAATTGCTTCATTTTTGATTTAATTATAGTCGGACCTCTGTTTAACGAACTTCTTTATAGCGAAATTTTTTGATTCCCCCTTGGTAATTACATTTAAAATAGTTTCCGGTGAACGAAGAAAATTTCCATGTAACGAATGGGTTAGGAGAGACAATTTTGTATGCATTGTTCTTACCTCTGGCCTTTAGGCAATTTAGGTACTTAGAAAGTGCGAGTTAAGGGTGAAAGGGATTACCATTTCACAATGTTAGTGGTGTCCATAAAACCTCTGCAGTCACACACCAAGAAGTTGTGCTAGTAAATATGCTTTCCATAGCCAGTCAGAGGATTAAGAAGCTTCTTGACATGGATTATAGCCTATGGTCAACCTGTGTTGTGGTTCCCCTTTACTCCTACAAGAAGTCATATGTTTTTCGGAGAAGTGAGTGAACCCTGCCTTCCAGTAAATGACTCCTGTCTATGTTTACATGGTCACGGTAGCAGAATATCCGTGTGATTCCGACATTTTGCACTGTATTCAAAGAACTAGTGAGAGTAGCAACGTGGGGGGGGGGGGGGGAATTGAGGCAAATCAGATATTATATAAACTTTACGAAGAGGAAATGTTGGCAGATTTTGAAACTTCATCAAGGCTTTCACTGTGCAGGAAATGTTCTAAAATATAATGGCATACAGGCAATAATTAAAAAAAAAAAAAAAAAAATCTGTATCACCAATTTCCAAAAAACCAGCGCGAATTAAAGATGATTGCCAAAGAACTTGATGCGGAAACTATAAAGATCGGTCATGTGTTTGGGCCACAATGGGCAGCTTGTAGCTTACTGACGGCAATTGAGGGTTGGAGGAATTATCCCCCTTTGTGCAAACATTTTGAATCAGAAAGTTAGTTAAATATTCTGGATTATTAAACCGACTTTTCAATCTGGAATTTCTTAACAATTTAGCATTAATGATCGACATCCTGCAGGAGCTCTCTTACCTTAACTAGAAGCTTTACAAAGTCACAGCATCATTATAGTAAAAGCAGATAAATTAATTATTCTAACTATCAATGCTATCGCTAATTTCAAAAATTCTGAAGGAAATTATGAAGCTAAAATTGAGAGCATGTTGAAGTTGAAAGAATTTGAAGGAATCGAAAGTAAGAACACATTTAAAAAATTACATCGTGACATGTTATTAAGAATAAGTTATTAATGCAACAGAGTAATTTTAAATTAAATAAAGAAAATAATGATACTATTGATGATGAGGAATTGAAAGAAATTTTAAACATATGCTACCTGGAATCGTGGAATAAGAAAGAACTTTCGTCTCCATGGCAAGACGGTGAAAAACGAATAAATTTACGTTTTCTGATAAAATTGAAATAAAAATTAATGATTTTAGAGATTTTGTCGAAGACAGTTTATCTTTAAAATCGAGTGAAATTCCCTCTTCAATTATAAAAGCCAGAAATATCTTTGAAACCACTGCGATTAGCAGTGCTTTCAGCATAATGAATAATATTGTATAAATGAGTGAATAATGTTAACCATACATCTAAATGGAAAACCATTACTTCAATTTGATCCGGATTGTTACGTCAAATCATTCCTCTGTAATCATCACTCAGCTTGAGCAAAGCAGAAGATTGACAACGAATATTAATAATAAATTGTATATGGCAATTTTTACAATAAATTTTTCTGGAATATTTGTCTAATAATTTTTTTTATGTAATCTGTGATTTAACCCCGGGTGCTCACATCTGGTGAGTGTGGGCTTGGCACACCAAGGGTCCTGAGCTGGATATCATCATTCTTCTCTTTCTTGGGGATTCCCTTCTACTTTTCTCGCTCTCTCTCTCTCTCTCTCTCTCTCTCTCTCTCTCTCTCTCTCTCTCTCTCTCTCTCTCTCCCAGGGTAACTTGGGATTTTTTTTTTTTGGCTGGTGCAGCATAAGCCTCAGGCTTCCTTGCACCATATAGCTAATAATAATAATAATTGTGTACCTTTTCTAGAAGAGTTTGTTTTTTTATTTAATATTTGTTTTTATAATGTAGAATGTTTTGTGATATGGGAAATATTTCGTGTTATTTTTTATTCGCAATATTAAAATTTTATCATGAAAAAAATATGTATCCATTATATTTCCCTAGTAAAAAAAGAGAGACAAATAAAAAAGTGGCGCCTGTACCGAGCACGCGCGGTAGATGGTTTTATGTGAATTCTTCGCGTTTCTTTTAGGTATTTTGATTTGGACATTGATTATGAAATAATAGAGCTTTTGTATTGTAAATATTTTATTGAACATTCGCAAATTTTTATAATTTCTGGAAGACAAGAAGATACAATAGATTTATGATGACTAAAGTAACTGATGTGTACCTGCGATTGCAACTTATCTAATGTCTAGAAAATAGCGTCGATTGAAGTACTGACCTTGTAGTTGAAACGACATACGCAGCTGTTCATGGCACCTAACAGTGGAATATTATGAAAATGCGAGACGAAAAAATTAATTGTTGACAAATATTTGTATTGTTGCAGTCATACTTCAGGAAGTATGATTGTGACGTTATACTATTAAAAAAATCTAAACAGAACTCGAGATACTATCCAGGTATCATTGTAAAGAGGAGAGGGTGGCATGATGACCAGGCTGACTCCAGATATCATACTGGTCACGAAAAATGCATCACGCATTCTAATCACACTACTAGTGAATGTAGGCACCTCCATAGCCAGGTGAGAAGGAGCAGCAGCAGTGCGTAGCACATGCTTCTTGATTAGACCGGGGTTCGAGTCCGTCACCACCAAATACGGAGGATGTGGAAAGGTCAGGGAATGACCACTGCATATCCCGAAGCAATATGGCCTTAGAATGCCGCGGATGACGTCACTTCCGTGACGTCATCCGCGGCAGGAATTCCCAAGGATGTTTCACATCAAAAAGTCGGCAAAACTGCAAGCCCGTTGTTAAAATATTCACAGCTTACCACTGCTGTGGTAAGCTGTGAATAAGCTGTGAACACACACACACATATATACAGTCATTCAATGAAATGGCTGGTGGTGTTTTGCAGTTATCAGAGTTTGAATGTCTGGTTGAAACAGTGGTAGTTTCAACCTTAAATCTAGTTCAACATTCAGATTGTTTCTGTGCTTTTATTTCCGAAACAAAGTGCGGAAAATCCACTTTCACAAACATATGTTGTGGAAAAAGGCATAAAGTATTTCACAGGTTTATCAGATAATTCAGTACTCAGAATGAACATGTAACCTGAAGTCATCCAGATTCTTTTGGGTAAAGACTATCTTTAGAGAGTTATCACATGAAAGTTCTGTTAAGCTATCTTGTTCTTTTGTCTGAATTGTGAATACAGAATTATCAACATTCGCAAAAAGTTTTCTAATCCAGTGATATCTTGAATTAGGATCATGAAAATATGCATGCAGCTTTATCTGGAGGTTTTGCAAGGGTTCACTTATGTCACATTTTACTTTGTACTGAAGCTGTATCTTTTTTTTTTTTTTTTAAATTAAACAGTCTGATAGACATGAAAATGATTCCTAGTTTGTTTGGTTTAATTGATGAGACCACAAATCTAATTTCCTGATGATAGCTTCTATTTTGTCACGAAAACTTAAATATATTTGTGGCTTTTCCCTAAAGACAGGTTCAGTTCATTAAGGTGGCCAACAATATCAGCTAAGAATGCCAACTTTGCTAACCAAGAAAAGTTATCAAAACAATGCAAAAGCTGAAAATTTGATTGAAGCAGAAAAATTCTCATTTCATCTCGCAACTTGAATAGGCAAGTAAGAACCTTCCGTCGAGAAACCCTATGAATTTCAGTATGCAAAAGTGAGTAGTTGACAACGATCACTGTGCATTTCCTGACAGAGAGCCGCAAAAACTCTTGGATTCAAAGGGTGAGACTTAATAAAATAAACAACAATTTTTACAGCTTCTTCCAAAACTGCCTTTAACTCTGGACATTTTTTTCACTGCTAGTTGCTAGTGATTGTCTGTGGATACAGAAGAATAAATTTTGCTTCTGGTGACAGATTTCATCCGAACGTGAACTCCTCTGTATCTGCTTGTCATAATGTGAGCTGTCGGTACTAATTCTGAGACATTTCTCTCTGGTGAGTATGGGCTTGGCACACCCAGGGTCCTGAGCTGAATATCATCATTCTTCTCTTTCTTGGTGATTCCTCTCTCTCTCTCAGGTAATAGGGAAATTTTTTATTTTTGGCCAGTGCAGCATAAACCTCAGATTTCCTTGTACCATACGGCTAATAATAATAATAATAATAATAATAAAATTTCCACCAATCAATATGTCTCAGAATTTAACTTTTAAGAATTCATCCAGAATTTTAAAAATTGCATCTGACATGGCTTGTGTATGCAAAGATTTGCAAAAGACTTCAGGGCTGTACGCAGTACTCAAGGTGTGGCCTGACTATTGCCTTATACAAAGGGATAATAACCTTCTTGTCTCTGCTAGGAAAATTCTGATATATCATTGACAAAATTCCATGACCTGCTCTGGCAATCCATCTGCACTGCTCCGAGAACTTCATATCAGACTGCACAATTACCCCCAGGTCTTTTACACTCTCCACCTCCCTCAGTGTAGTACCACACAGTTGGTATGCTTCTCTTGGGTTGATACTACCCATATGCAGTACTTTTCATTTGTCAATGTTAAACTTCAGTTACCACTTCTCAGCCCATCTGCCTAACTTTTCTAGATCCTGTTGCAGTAGCATACTGTCTTTACTGTCTTTATTAACAACCCTACCAACCTTTGTATCATCTGCAAACTTGGACATTAAGCCTGATATGCCTTCATTGATATCATTGATAAATACACTAAAATCAATTGACCCAACACCGAAGTGGGGAATTAGTGGGGGATTCCACTAATAACTTAAAGTCAACTTAAAGCAGTGTACAATGATTACCACTCTCTACCACTCCCACTCAACCATCCCTTTATCCATTGCAGCAACTTTCCCTTAATGCCATACTGCTCCAGTTTTACAGCAGTCTTCCATGTGTAACAGTATCAAAAGCTTTCCTGAAATCCAAGTACAGTCAGTCCTCGTATAGCACGATAATTGTGTTCCTAGAACATATAAACAACAGGCCCTATGGGAAAAATAGGGTTAGGTGCCGACCACCCAAGATTGAACACACATTTGTAACCAAAACATTACCAAACACAATAAATAATCGTAATAAAATACTTACGTATTTTATTACTACTATTACATAATAAAATATTGCTAATGCTTTTGCTTCTATCGTAAACAAACTTGTTTTTGTTTGATTTTTTATCCAAACAGATGACAGCCGTTCCTTCTCTTCCAATTCTTTTTGTCTTAATCTAATGGATTTTAATTACACTTTCAGTTGTTCCTGCTATGAAAGTTGTTTTTATTTTCTCTGCATTCTTTGTAATTCTCGACATTGCCTCATTTAGGGCTGTAGCACGTTCAATATCACATGGTCTTTCATATCGCTCAAAGCGTTTCACAAATTCATATTTTTTCTCTATCGACAGAGGCGAACTGGCCGTAAGCCTTACCGGGGAAACCCCGATGGGCCTGAGGCCCGTGTGATTTTGGCCATAAATCATAGTATGAGGCCACTATAAATTTTCCAGGGTAAGAATTTTTGAGTCAGTCCGCCTCTGTTTATCGATATTGCTTTTCTTTTTCTCTCTGAATCTGCAATGTCTTCACCACGACGCCTCCTTTTCACACCTTTTAAGTATTTTACTCATTTTTAGGGAATAAAACACAATTACAAAACGAGGAGGCACGCTTGATACACATAAACAAAGCTGCGCGTGTGTAGCAACTAAATAAACAACACTGTAAACGCAGAGATACATTATTAACACCTCACATTTTACTAAATTTACCACATTTCTAGGGGTTACTACCATAAAACAATAAAAGCAATTTCCATTTGCGTTTCTGCTAGTGGAATCTGTTATAAACTAGTATTAAACTCCATCTAATTGCATTTGCGATCTACCGATAGCTGGAATTGTGTTGGTTTTTACGTTATTATGGTGAAATGTGTTTCCCCTTCACTGATATAAAAAACATAAAATACATTTTTAGAATCTTCTCTTCATTCCTATCGTGTTGCGTTCGGTTGGAGTGATTCTGCGTTCGACTGCCATTTCTTGTAAACACAAAGGCGAATCATGCATAAGCGAATTCGGTTCGTGTTTTTTATCGTTCCCCTATTTATAAATCGTGTATGATCAAATTCGTGTAGTGTAAACACGTGTTATACGAGGACTGACTGTATATGATATCAAAATTATTTTTTGCATCCAGTTCCTTTGTGACCACATCCTAGTATTCAATCAAATTGGTCAGACAAGACTTCCCCTAAACAAACCCGTGCTTTGTCTTAACTATTATTGCAGTCTTGTCTACGTCATACTACATCACTACTTTATCCAGTGACTCTATTATTTTCCCTGGAACAGAAGGTCTATAATTATTTGTGTCACCCTTTGAATGCCCTTTTTGAATTGGGATACATTTGCACATCTCCAGTCCATGAAGACCTCCCTTGAATCTTAGGATGCTGTTATAATTATGGCTAAGGGTTTCCTTACTTCCCTTTCCGCCTTCTTCAATATAACTGGATAGGTTCCATCTGCCCCAGGTACCTTTTTTATGTTTAACTTCAACAATTTCTCCTCCACTTTGCTCTCCATTATAACAAAATCATTTAGCTCCCGGTTAGAGTTTAGTACAGAATTCCTCATGTGTGAATGTACATGAAAAATACTCATTCAGTTTGTCAGTTATCTGAGCAGGATCATTAACAGATGAACCACTAACATTAAGTGGACCAATCCGATTCGTCCCCTTCCTTCCAGAGTTTACGTAAGTACAATAAAGAAGTCTTTGCTGTTTTTCTTTGCATCCTTTGCCAAGGATTTCCCATAATCAACCTTCTTGCCTAACCTGCTTTGTGACTTGATTACAGACTAGCTTATATCTGCCTTGATTAGAGACTAGCTTATATCTGCCTTGATTACAGACCAGCTTATATCTGCCTTGATTACAGCTTATATCTGCCTTCTGGGACTTGGACATCATCTGGGTCATCTGATGATTTATATGCATCCTACGAATATTTCTTCTCTGCCACGAACCTCATTAGTTCCTCTGACATCCATTTAGGTCTAAATCTTGAACAGTATTTCTTAGTTGGTATGAAAATCCTAGTAGCTTCTAAGATTAATTCCTTGAAGACTTCCTATTTAGAATTTGCTGTTTTTAACATCATTAGCTGATCCCCCTCTATAGAATTTAGAAACTGTCTGAGACTCCTGTCTACTACTGAGACTTCGAAAACAGAAATCCTTCCCCTTAGCCTTGATGGTAATTTCATCAAGATTGTAGATGTAGATAAAGGAAATACAAACACCTTGTAGTTCCTTTATCTACAAATGATTAGCACATGAATAATCACTACTGATAATCAGATCAAGATCATTGCTCCTGTGGTTGCCCCTCAAACATGTTGCTGTAGAAAACAATCATCCAATAAATGCATAAAAGTCTTGCTATCATGCGAGTGACCAACCCACAAGTTCCAGTCAATATCTGGAAAGTTTAAAATCCCCCATTACAAGACATTCTGATTTACTAGCACACTCTCTTTCTCTGCACAATTGCTCATTGTACCCATCAAAGTCATTAGGCCTATAACACACTCCTACTCTCATATCCCTTTTCCCAGGGATACTAACTCAACATTGCACTGTCCATCCATGTCAACTGGATGCACTTCCTTTGATTTTTTGTGTTTCTTAACTAACAGCATAACACCCCCTCCCTTCTTACCCTATCTATCTTTTCTGTACACATTGTACTCCCGAAATTCCAATTCTGCACTGCTTATATCTGTGTGACACAATGTCTCTGATATCCCAACAATATCTGCCTTTGATGTCTTGATCAGCACTTCAAATTCATCAAATTTATTTACTGTACTTCTAGAATTGGTGTACAAGCAAGTATACATGCACCTGTTCTTACTCCTCATTACCCTAACACAGCCCATGTATTTACTTGTTCCATGATGACTCCCAGCAGCTCTTGAAATCCCCAGCAACTTACTCTCTAGGCTACTGCTCATTACAATAGAAGCAGAATATTTGCTGATGCTATCGAGGCAGTATTAGGTGGTTCAGAAAACTGCTAGCTTGGGGGGGAGACAAAGACTAATAGATTAACAGTAGCCACTGGCAGAGGTGAAAGAGATTCTTGCACTGCTTCTATTGGAATGAGCAGAAGCCTGAAAAACAAGATGCCGGATATTTCAGAGACTGCTGGGAGTCATTGCAGTACAAGTAAACACATGGGTTGTGTTAGGGTAGCTAAGAATAGAAACAGGTGCATGTATACTTGCGTGTACACCAATACTAGGAGTTTAGTAAATGAATTTGAGGTATTGCTCAAAACATCAAAGGCAGATATTGTTGGGATATCAGAGACGTGGTGTCACACAGATATAAGGAATGCAGAACTGGAATTTGGGGAGTACAACGTCTACAGAAAGGATACAAAGGGAGGAGGGTTTATGCTATTAGTTAAGAAACACATAAAATCCAAGGAAGTTAAGCCAGTCGTCATCGCTGGACAGTGCAATGTCGAGTCAGTTTGGTGTGACATAAGCATTGGGAGATCAAAATTGAGAGTAGGAGTGTGCTTTAGGCCTAATGACTCTGATGAGTATAATAAGAAACTCTACAGGGAAATAGAGTGGACTAGTAAATCAGAGAGTCTTATAATGGGGGATTTTAATTTCCCAGATATTGACTGGAATTTGGGGGCTGGTCACTCACACACTAGCAAGGCTTTTGTGGATTTATTGGTTGATTGTTTTCTACATCAGCATGTTCGGGAGGCAACTAGAGGGAGTAATACTCTTGATTTGATTATCAGTAGTGATTCTTCATGCATTAAGAATCTGCAGATAAATGAACCACTAGGTGGCAGTGATCACAGCGTGCTGAAGTGGGATTTACTCAAAGAGGTAACTACCATTAGGGATAAAGGGAAGGGTTATTGCTTTCGTAAAGGTGACTACGGTGTACTGAGACAGTATTTAAATGCTATACAGTGGGACCAACTGATGATGTTACCAACATCAAATTCAAAATGGGAAGCATTCAAAGAACTTATCTTGGAAGCTACTAGACTTTACATACCAACTAAGAAATATTATTCAAGGTTTAGGCCTAAATGGATGTCAGATGAACTAATGAGACATATGGCAGAGAAGAAAAATGCATCGGATACATATAAATTAACACGTGACACAGAAGCCTATGATAGATACAAGTTGATCTGTAACCAAGTTACAAAGGAGGTTAGGCAGACGAAGGCAGATTACGAGAAATCTTTGGCAAGGGATGCAAAGAGTTCTTTACTTATGTAAACTCTAGAAGGAAGAGGATGAATCAGATTGGTCCACTTGATATCGATGGGTCAACTGTTGATGATCCTGCTCAGTAGCCAACAAACTAAATGAATATCTTGCATCGCCATTCACACATGAGGAGTTATTCAGCCAGGGGAATACCAGAGGTTTATTCAACTCTGGCAATAAGCTAGAGAATCTTGTAATAACAGAGTAAAGTGGAGGAGAAATTGTTGAAGATAAACACAAGCAAGGCACCTGGGGTGGATGGGATCTATCCAGTTATATTAAAGGAGGCAGCAAAGGAAGTAAGCAAACCCTTAGCCATAATTATGAGAGCTTCCTTGGACTCAGGAGAGGTAACCACAGACTGGAGATGTGAAAATGTGACCCCAATTCACAAAGGAGGATCAAAGGCTGACACAAGTAATTATAGACCTGTGAGTTTAACTTCTGTTCCAGGAAAATTAATGGAGGCACTGGTTAAAGAAGCACTGCAGGATCATCTAGACAAGACTTCAGTTATAGCTCGGACACAGCATGGTTTTGTTAAGGGGAAGTCTTGCCTGACCAATTTGATTGGATACTATGATGCAGTCACAAAAGAAGTGGATGCAGGGAATAACTTTGATATTATATACTTGGATCTTAGAAAGTCTTTTGATACTGTTGCACATGGAAGACTGCTGCACAAATTGGAGCAGTGTGGCATTGGAGGCAAATTGCTGCTCTGGATAAAGGGGTGGTTGAGGGGGAGAAGACAGAGAGTGGTAATCAATGGACACTGCTCATCGTGTACTAATGTTATTAGTGGAGTCCCTCAGGGTTCAGTGTTGGGTCCATTATTGTTTTCTGTATTTATAAATGATATTGATGATGGTATATCAAGCTTAATGTCCAAGTTTGCAGATGATACGAAGGTTGGCAGGGTTGTCAAGGACACTACTGACTCTATGCTGCTGCAACAGGATCTGGAAAGGTTGAGCAGATGGGCTGAGAAAGTGGCAAATGAAGTGTAACATTGACAAATGTAAAGTACTACATATGGGAAACAGCAACCCCAGAGCAACGTATCAACTCTGTGGTACTACACTGACAGTGGTAGAGAATGAAAGGGACATGGGGGTGGTTGTACAGGCAGATATGAAGTTCTCTGACAGTGCAGACAGGCTGCAAGAGTAGCTCATTGTGTATTGTCAATGATATATAGGAATTTTTCTAGCAGAGATAAGGAGGTGATTATTCTGTTGTATAAGGCAATGGTCAGGCCACACCTAGAGTACTGTATACAGGTCTGGAGGCCTCATTTCAAGAAGGATGTAAAGCTGCTGGAACGAGTACAGAGAAGGGCAACAAGATTAGTGAATGGAACAAAGGGGTGCTCTTACGAAGAAAGGCTTAAGTTTTGCAAATTACAGTGTCTGGAGACTAGGCACCAGCGAGGTGATCTGATAGAGGTGTATAAAGCCTTGAATGGTTTGAATATGCTCAATGCTGATGGGATTCTTCCTCTTGCTCAGAATAATCACCTGAGAGGGCATACATTTATTATTATTATTATTATTATTAATATCCACATGATGCAAGGAAGCCTGGGGCTTATGCTGCACCAGGAAAAAAAAAAAAAAAAATTTCCCGAGTAACCCTGAGAGAGAGAGAGAGAGAGAGAGAGAGAGAGAGAGAGAGAGAGAGAGAGAGAGAGAGAGAGTCAAAAGTAGAAGGGAATCACCAAGAAAGAGAAGAATGATGATTCAAGTTGAGAAAGATAGATGTAGGATAGACGTGCGGAAATTTGCCTTTAGCCAGTGGGTGGTTGGTTGGTGGAACAGACTTCCATCCCTTTTCGTGGACGTTGATAGCCTAAATAAGTTTAAGGCTCAGCTGGACAGGTATTTTGAACAAA
This sequence comes from Mastigoproctus giganteus, assembly GCF_048544385.1. Lineage (NCBI taxonomy): Eukaryota > Metazoa > Arthropoda > Arachnida > Uropygi > Thelyphonidae > Mastigoproctus > Mastigoproctus giganteus. Next base: position 1,825,621 of record NC_143576.1, on the reverse strand, counting down.
CAGAGGGGTGAAGTGGAAGTGGTTTTTTTTTTTTTTTTTTTTTGGCTGATGCTGCATAAGCTTGCTTTCCTGCATCAAATGCCTCTACTAATGCTAATGCTAAAGAGCAAGAATCACTTTCTTCTCTGCTTGCAGCTACTGTAATCTTTTTGTCTGTGAATTCCCCAAGCTAGCAGTTTTCTGACCCATCTAACGTTGCCTCGATAGCATCAGCAAATATTCTTGCATTCTTTCTATTTAAGAGTATGGCTATTCCTGTAGAAGCAGTATCTCCTGTTAGCAAGCGCAGATCACGCTGAAAAAAATTCTACCCCTTGAGCCTTGCACAGTCTCTCCAGGGCTGAAATGATTGTCAAGGCTCTCAACTTATACTCCCTCCTATCGTGTCTAAGCAGAATTGCAGACACTTTCAAATTTAACCCTAACTCATGACTTTATTTCAACATAAATATGACCTCTACTTGTTAAGTAGATCTGGAGTTCTCTTACTCTTAAGGTCATTAGTTCCAATATGTACAACTAATCCTTTTGTGCCTTTAAAAGATGATATCCGCTCTACAACGTCCTCAACTTTCGTCTCTGGCAGACATACCCTGCTCCTGTTCCATCTATCCTTTTTGCATAATATATTTCCCATTTCCCTGAGAATTAGAGTCACCGATAAGAACTAACTCCTGTGGGACCAGTGCATTCTGCCTTGAAGATTGCCGCTGTGTTGCCTGATGCACAGGAGTGAGCTCTGGCATTGAGTTCGGCAGCTGAGAACTTGATGGGCTCCTAATTAATATTTTCGATGGCATCTACACTGCATCTCAAACTCTCATAGATACCCATCAGGACACTGAGATGGCACCTAATTTCTTCACAGTCTCTGCACCTATGACACACAAAGCCATCGTCCTTGGCTAGTTCACATCCTGTTCTATAAAGGCCTGCAAACATTTCACATTTTGCACATTTATTTTGACTGTGATGCTGTGGAGAACCACCCCCTTCAGTTCTCTGATTAATGTAAAGATTATCCTATACAAAGAAATAGGTAACATATAATTACAAAACTGGGCTGGTTCAACAGCCTCAGACAGCAGTCCTGCCATCGGATGCCTTATGTTTTGGCTAGTAACCAATCTACAAGTTCCTTCTCTTACTTTTATGTCTCAAAAAAAAAAAAAAGTTCAGGACTGCCTTGTATGGAAATTACCCTGGCCTGACTGAGGTAACGACTGGAAAAAGGAAAAAAAACATTCTTTGCTACTTGGAACGCAAGCAGTATAACTCACAAGGAAGGTCAAATTGATGATATTCTGGTGCAAAAGAAAATTAAAATAGCTATTTTGACAGAGACAAAAAAAGAAACTTCAGGGAACAAGAGAAACCAACAACTACATTATATCAAACCAGGTTCTTATCCCTCAAATACTGGATTTTAAAATGGCTCAGTAAGATTGCAGGTCTACCACCTACTATTTAAAAATCTGTCATGCTCTCCAAATCAAATTTGCTATCATGGAGGTATCACATTATCTCTAGGAATCTCATTATCTTCGCTCAACTCCTGTCCGAAAACTAAACTCATCCAATATCTGGGAGATCATTGCCAGACCATAAGGTCGGAATAGAAGCCTCACTAGTGCAGTACCATCTAAGCTGCATGACATGAATTACTTGGACTATATGTTTCCATTTAACTCTATTGAATTATTTAACACGTTATCCATTTCCAGAAGCTGTGCAACTACAAAACCTACAGGTTTTCCACTCTCGCAGATATATATGCCCCTCCTGGACCCGTTTTGTTCTTGAAGAAGAACAAAACGGGTCCAGGAGGGGAAGATCATATATTAATACTTACTTCACACTCAAGCTCCTGATAGAAAAAAGAAGAGAGTTTAATTTGGAAACCCAACTTTTATTCATAGATTACAAAAAAGCCTTTGACAAGGTGAACCGAACAAAATTATTTGAAATCTTAAAAGAAGACAATATACCAGACCAGTTGATCACAGCCATCCTCAATATCTATAAAAATAATAGAATAAAAATTAAGATTGAATCACAAACAACTGAATTGGAGACAGTAAATACAGGGGTGCAACGGGGATGTGGACTGTCCCCACTTCTATTCGATATAAATATAAATCATATTAAAAGAGAATGAGGGAAAATCTCCAAGACAGGCATTGAAATTAGCCATAAAGCAAGAATGGACACACTACCTTTTGCTGATGACCATGTTCTAATAGAAGAAAATGAGAACTCATTGCAGAAAGTCATCTTCTCATTAAACAAATAGCAAAATCGTTTCATATAGAAATTTCAACTTCAAAGACAAAAGTGATGGCATTTAAAGGAAGAGATCCAATGCGAAGCAAGATCTGCATTGATAATAATATTATTGAACAAGTTAACACTTTGAAATATCTAGGATACCACCTGTCATATGAAAAAGAAAGAGATATTGAGCAAAAAAGTACATAATTACATAGGAATTACTAAAACTATAAACCATATTTTCAAATGTAATCTGGTGCATAAAAAAACAAGAACACTGATAATAACACCCTCACCAGACCTATCCTAACCTGTGGCTCTGAGGCATGGACATTGAGCAAAGGGGAGAGGAGGAGGAAGTTGACTGGTGCAGAAATGTGCTTCATGTGCAGAACTGCAGGTATACCAGACTTGACATGAAAAGGAATCAAAACATCCTGTCAGAACTGCAGACAACCTCAGTACTGAATTATATTGACTCATACAGAAACAGATGGATCAAGCATGTAGAGAGAATGGAGGAAGGACACCATCCAAATGAGATTCTAAACTACAAAACCTCGGGGAAGGAGAGACAGAAGCACACCCCTGCAAAGATGGAGAGAGACTGTAACAGGCCACTAGGCCCAATACTGGACCGGAAGAAGAAGAAGAAGAAGATAATTACAAAATGTGAAAAAAATCATGAAATATACTGACATTTCATTTAAGACAGGATATAATTACATTTTAGCAGTGCTATGAGTTTCTTTAATTATTCACACCAAAAATTAAATCAATTTCCACATAATGAAATAATTAGCATAACTTACCAAATACTGCCAATTGGATATTGTAGAAAGAGGCTGTTTTTGAAGAGTTAGCCAAAAAGAGGATTGATCAGCAACCAAGAATTTATGTAGCCCTTTCCTTTGTTCACAGAGAAACACTCACAATAAGTGTTAAATATTACATATCTCTGTTCAGGATTACCTTGACTTCTATTCTCTCTTGGCATAAGCATATCACAAATATTGCTTCCTCTGAATCTAAAAAACTTTCCCCCCATAACCTACCTACCTACCTACCTATCTCTCCCCCCCCCAGGGGTGTCCAAATCTTTTTGGCTGGAGAAGGGAGGCTGTTCCAGAAAACAAAAGTTGAAGGAAAGTTGGTTCTGTGAAGTTGGGCACTAAAAGGATGCAAGGATGCTGACTGGTTGCAGCACATGTTCTGATTTAATATTTAATGATTAAATATTAAAATCCAACAATTATTACATAAAACTAATAACATTCTTATTATATGGTTATAATAATATTGTCAAATACTGAGGGATATATTAAACATCATAAAGAATGCAATACAAAGATGTCAAATATTACAAAAAATTGATATTTTCAAAAGTTAGTGTGAAAGTATATTTTGTGGTAAACTAGTCTTAAATTCAGGAGCACATAGCACTTCTGCATAACAGCCCACATTCAGTCCATTCCTGCAATGTGCAGGAATGAACTGCATGCAGACCATTCATGCACCCCCCTACTTTATACACTGAGTGATCACTGAATTATGACCACCTCTATGAAAACTGAATGCGACCCGTTGACCACATCAAGTACGAGAGTGCGGAGTTAGTCGACCTGTGTAGCATAGATAAGGTGTCAGTTGTTCAGTAGGTAGTAAAATTCTGAGTGTGATGGGTAAAAGAAAGGATTTACCGGACTTTGATAAAGGACAGATTGTGGGTGCTCGATGAGCTGGTGCCTTGATTTCCCAAATGGCTGAACTGGTGGGGATGTTCGAGAGCCGCCGTAGTTAAAGTGTACCACGAATGGCATCAAAATGGTCAAACAACAACCCGACGGCAAAACTGCAAAGGTCAGCAAAAGGTTGATGTTAGAGGTGAGTGCCAGGTCCAACGGCTCGTACAGGCGAACAGGTGCAGCACTGTTGAAGAGTTGACTACCCAATACAACATGGGCCAACCTGGAATAATATCTGGCATGACCATGCATTGCACATATGTGCTATACCAGCAGATGACCCCTACGGCATCCTCTCCTAACCAAGGTTCATCATTGTAAAAGACTCGCCTGGTGCAAAGAGCATGCAAGTTGGACGTTAGAAGACTGGAAGAAGGTGTGCTGGGCAGATGAGTCACGTTATTTATTCCACACTGTGGATGGTCGTGTACAGACATGTGGCTCTTCATCCATCAAAAGTGCATGGTATCAAAAGTGCAGGCCAGTAGAGGCGGTTGTTTGGTGTGGGGTATGTTTTACTGGCAGGAACTTGGACCCCTGGTGCATGAGGAACAATGTATCAGTGGTCTCCACTATCGTCAACTCCTTGTTGACTGTGTACACCCCACTATGTTTCACTTTTTCCCGAATGGCGATGATGTCTTCCAAGATGATAATGCGTCAAGCCATCGGGCACTTGTTGTGTAGGAATGGTTTGAGGAACCCAGTTCTGATTTCCAACATATCAATTGGCCTCCGAACTCTCCCAATATCAATCCCATAAAGCACTTGTGGGACACTATGGAAAGGCATATCAGGCATCTGGACACCAATGACCTCCATACCTGCATTGCTGACCGCATTACACACAGCTTGGTTGGCCATACCTCCGGAATGCTTCTGAAATCTTGTCGAATCAATGCCACGTCGGATAGCTTCTATACTGAGGGCAAAAGGAGGACCTACAAAGTATTAGGCAAGTGGTCATAATTCAGTGATCACTCAGTGTATAATGCATTAATCATCACTTTGTCTATACTAGCAAAGTTCCTATACATCATTGACAGAACTTCCATGATTTATATTAGCTGCCTGTACACACTGTTGAGAGAACTACATATCAGGATGATAGTTCCAAAGTCCTTCCATTATCATTTACCTTGCCTTTTGGTTCTACCCAAGTATTCTATGATTACTGTTATCCAAATTTTCTTGTATTAAGTGATTGAAAATATCAGACCTTAACAAGTTAATTAAGCAAATTAGTCAAACAAACTAAATTAATTCATCTTGTGAGTGTTCAATAAATCATCAGTTTTGCTCTTTAATATTGTTTCAGGATGTTACCTTACTGGACTTTATTTGGAAGGTGCAGCATGGGATAAGGAAAAAGGTTGTTTAGTGCCAGCCAAATCAAGAGAACTTGTGCAAGCATTGCCTATTCTTCAGATTACCCCTGTGGAGATTCACAGACTCAAGTTGCAGGTCAGCCCTCTTCTCTCTCTCTCTCTCTCTCTCTCTCTCTCTCTCTCTCTCTCACACACACACACACACACACACACACACACACACGATAATGAAAACCTTCAGGTTTTCATATCGGTGATTGCTCTTTGATATTGTTTCATGATATTGTTGGATGTTGCATTGCTGGCTTGATGGTTCATGCTCTTGCTGACAGCCTGCGCCATCCAAAGTTGTTGATGTTCTCATGAAACGGAAGCACGACTGTATCGCACTATCTAGAAACACCATGGATGCTTACGCCACATGACCAGAGAGTACTTGAAGGGTAGAACATTAATGTTATCAGACATCCCTACAAAAACCAACCAGAAGTTTAAGGTATCAATAGGGCTTCAGGTCAGTCTATATGCACACACTACATATGGAGCTCTGCAGCCTATTTCTGTGGGAGAGTGGTGGCACATAAGCCAAACATGACCAACAACATGATCAGTGGTCTTGCCTTGGTACATTGAGGACCATAATTAGTGCATAAAACAGTGGAAATTGTTTCCATGGAGTGATGAATACACCTTATTCTAATCAGATGGGCAGGTGTGATTGTGGAAGATATTTGGAGAATGTGTGCTACCAGAGTGCATTGCTAAAAGTGAAGTTCTGAGAAATGGGGTTACGATATGGTACTGATTCTCATGGCACAGACTAGAATCTTTGGTGATTATGCAGAAAATTATGAATGCTGATGCGTATCCTATTACAAGTTTTTCATTTCACTATTGATATTTCAGGAGTGAAATGGGAGGGTCTTTTTTTTTTTTTTTTTTTTTTTTTGGCTGATGCTTCATAAGCTTGCTTTCTAGCATCATATGCCTCTACTAATGCTAATGTGTCATTGGACACAATGGGCTCCTTGGCGATGTACAAAGGGTACTAGGAAAGTTTTGCAATATGACGCAACAATGAATCACAGGAAGCTGCTTGTTGCTGCATGTTGAGACATGTTCATACGTGCATAGTAGCCGCCGCGCCAAGTCGATGGGCTCAGTTATTCATTAGTAGTGAGAGTGTAAAGTGCTTGCAATGGCATCGTGGTCATGAAATGAGATAAGGACAGTTTTGCGGTATAATTTCGTGCGTGGTTTAACCATAGACCAGTGCTTAGAAGAAATGACTCTTGCACTAGATGATGATTGTCCACATCGTACAACGATATTCAGGTGGTATAGAGAATTCCAAAGGGGAAATTTCACTCTGGAGGATTCTGAGAGGCCGGGAAGGCCACGAACGTCAGTTACGGAGGAAAACGTTACTGCTGTGAGGAAAATGCTTGACGAAAACAGGCGAGTGACCTACCAACAGATAGAGGATATTTTGGGCCTAAATGCACCAGCAGTTCGTTCGATTCTGCAAGATCATTTGCACGTGAAGAAACTTTGTTCTCTCTGGGTGCCGCATCAACTGACTGAAGAGCAGATGACACGACGTGTGACTTGGTGCCGGGAGATGTTAAAAAAGTTTGATAAGGGACAATCTCGGTATGTGAACAACATCGTGACAGGTGACGAGACTTGGCTGTACTATTACGATCTGCCGACCAAGGCTCAAAACAAAGTTTGGGTCTTTGATGATGACGACACACCCGTAATTGTCAGAAAATCCCGATCTGTAAAGAAGAAAATGATAGCTGTATTTTTCAAATCGAGTGGAATTGTGGAACGTGTCGTTTTGGACATGCAGAAGACAGTCACAATTAAGTGGTATACTGAACAATGCCTGCCTAAAGTCATTGGATCTATGAAGAACCTGCGGCCAAAGTCAAGAATGGACACCTGGTACCTCCATCACGATAATGCTCCAGCTCACCGCACCAAAGCCTGCACCGAATATTTGACCACGACAGGACTGAAACTTCTCGAGCACCCTCCCTACAGTCCAGACCTTGCTCCCTGCGACTTTGCACTGTTCCCGCATGTGAAAATGAAGCTAAAAGAGAGGCGGTTTTCCAGTGATGAGGACCTTCTACGGGCTTGGGACAACGAGTGTGCTTTACTCCCTAGTGAAACTTGGCAGAACTGGTTTAAAGATTGGTTTTGGAGGAGAGAGGTGTATTGAATGTAGAGGAAATTACTTTGAAAAAATTAAATAAACAAAGCTGTATTGCAAAACTTTCCTAGTACCCTTTGTATTTGCTATAGTTTCTGGTGTTGATTACCTGGTCTTAGATGGCGAGCATGAATCCTTCAGTCTCGGGGAAGAGCATCCCGCTTGTGAGCCATGAATGGGAAGCAATTTTTTTTATGTGATCTTGATGGAGGTCATAGTAGTGGCTGCCATGGAGTGTCTTCTGTGCCCATCTTTCTAGCTTCATCCTGGTTGGGAGGGTACTCCTTGCTTAGATTGAGTGGGGTATACCTCTTATCTATCTTCCTTATGGCCTGATGGAGTGCTGCTGCTGTGTGTTTCTGGAAGTAATCCTTCAGGTTAGCAATTGCTGTTTTCTGTTGCTTGATGAAGTTTATCAGGCCCTTTCTTTCCGAGCAATTGTCAGTCTCTCCACGGTTGACTTTGGGCGGTGTTGGTGGCTCTTGTTCATCATTGTCCTTATCTTTCCCATGATATCCTCCAGCTCCATGTTAGTCCAATCTATGACCCCGAAGAAGTATATTAGCACTGGGACTGCATAGGTGTTTATGGTTTTAACTGTGTTCCCTCTGTTCACTTTGCTTTCAGCAGGCTTCTGAGTCTCTGATGGTATTTTTCAGTCAGGCAGGCCTCAATTTCCTTGTGCTGTAACTGCTGAGCTTGCATCATCCCCAAGTATTTGTAGGCCTCTCCCTCTGCCACAGCTTCAATCTCTTTACCAGTCTGCAGCTGGTAGGTTCGGTTGACTAATTTTCCCTGATGCAATCTGTGGGTCTTGCATTTGTCTAGACCAAATTCCATCCTAATATCATTGATGAATTCTTTGGTTATCCAGATTAGTTGCTGGAGTTGCTTCTCGGTTCCCGCTTAGAGCTTGTCATCCATGTAAATCAGGTGGGTGAGGGTGTACAGGTCCTTCCTTCCTCCTTTGAGGTTATATCCATACTTGCTGCTGTTGAGCAAGATGGATAGCGAGTTAAGTGCTAGAGAGAACCACAGTGTGCTCAGGGCATCTCCCTGAAAGATTCCTCTCCTGATGGGGATTGACCTGTTTGTGATGTTCTCGACCTTAATGGTGGTACTCCATTTTGCCATCATTTCTCCCAGGAAGTTTGTCACTATGGGATTGACTTTGTAGATGTTCAGTGCTTCTATTAGCCAGCTATGAGGTACGAAGTCGAAGGCCTTGCAGTAATCGATGGAGGCTGTGTACATGTTGTGGCGCTTCTTGTAGGCTTGCTCTATAACTGCAACATCTATGGTTAATTGCTCCTTGCATCCTTTCTGCTGTTCGGCCTTTATGTTCTGGCTCTCCAAGTGGTCTGATATCTTCCTGTCAGGATCTTGTACATTGTTGGGAGGCAGGTGATTGCCCTATATTTCGCCAGGTTTCTTGTATCTTCGTATTTAGGCTTCAGATATGTGATTCCTTGAGTGAGAAACTTTGGGATTGTCTCTGGGTGCCTTATCATTTGGGTGAACGCTCTGCCAGGTGCTTGTGTGTGCGTGCGTGCGTGCGTGTGTGTGTGTGTGTGTGTGTGTGTGTGTGTGTGTGTGTGTGTGTGTGTGTGTGCGTGCGTGCGTGCGTGTGTGTGTGTGTGCGTGCGTGCGTGCGTGTGTGTGTGTGTGCGTGTGTGTGAGCGAGCTTCTTGTACCAGTGCTGTGGAGTTCGCCAGTTGTGAGAGTTCTTGATCGTCTGTTTTACTTCTTCCCGAATTTGCCATCTCGCATCTCTTGTACGTCCTTGGTTTTCTTGCATTCTAGGTCTATCCAGGGGGCTCAGCTGTTATGTCTTACTTGCCCCAGAACTCCTGAATCATCTTCTGCTCAGGTGGTCCATTCCCTTCTTTCCCATCTTCTCTGAGACTCCTGTAGAAGCCTCTTTCCCCATCGAAGATTCAGTTGTTTTTTCCCTCTGGGAAAATAAACAACCTATTATTGTTATTATTATTAATATTAGCCATATGATGCAAGGAAGCATGAGGCTTATGCTGCGCCGGCCAAACAAATTTCCCCGAGTTACCCTGAGAGATGGAGAGAGTGAGTCAGAAGTAGAAAGGAATCGCCATGAAAGAGAAGAATGATGATATCCAGCTCAAGACCCTGGGTTTGCCAAGCTCATACTTACATGAACATGAAGTGATGAAGTGACTTAAATGAAGTGATACAAGCAAAGAGAATCATGACCTTACTCAAAAAGACAGTAGTCTTTTTTTGACAAGGAGAATTATCCTCACTTTTAGTTCTCCAAACTTTCTAACAGCTGTCAAAGCAGGCTATCTCCCCTGCCATGTCCAACCTACATTCCAAACCCCATCAGATGCTACAGTTGCCAAAACTACAGCTACTCCCAAACTGCACATCGAGGTGAGGCTGTCCTAACTGTGTATACAAGGAGTACAGACAATTTGACTGCACTCTTACAACTCCTCATTTTCCAAATTGTAAGGGTAACCTTGGCATTCTCCAAAACATGCAAACTATGGAAGCAAGGGAAAAAATCCAGCAATATAAAGTAGAGAACAAAGTCACATACTCAGAGGCAAGAAGGCGAATAAAACAGCAGAGTCAAAGTATACATATGCCACAGCTATAATCTATATTGGTTTTCAAACATCCATTTTAATACCTATTTCAATAGGTATTCAAATGGATGCATCAGTTCCTCCAGACATATCAGTTGCTAACTGAACACATTCCTCATTTTCTTGTAGAAATTGACAGCTTAAATGAATTAAGGCTGAACTTGTTTGTTTGTTTGTTATTTGGTTTTTAGGAGCATTAGCAACTAAGGCCATATTGCTCCGGGGATATGTGGTGGTCATTCCCTGACCTTAGGCGCCTCCGTAGCCAGGTGGGAAGGAGCAGCAGTGCATAGCACACGCTTCTTGATTAGACCGGGGTTCGAGCCCGTCACCACCAAATACAGAGGATGCGGGAAGGTCAGAGAATGACCACCGCATATCCCGGAGCAATATGGCCTTAGTTGCTAATGCTCCTAAAAACCAAATAACAATAACAAACAAACTTCCCTGACCTTTCTGCATCTTCCGTATTTGGTGGTCACGGGCTCGAACCCTGGTCTAATCAAGAAGCGTGTGCTACGCACTGCTGCTCCTGCTCACCTGACTATGGAGGCGCCAAAGGCTGAACTAGACAAACTTTTGGAGTGAATGGATGGGTGAAACGGGAAGGGCTTTTTTTTTTTTTTTTTTGACTGATGCTATATAAGCTTGCTTTCTTCCATCATATGCCTCTACTAATGCTATTCCAAGTATTTCCCTTTACAACAAACAACTGAAGAAGCCAGTAATACCTGATTACCATCTTCCATATGATGTTCCTTTCCTTCACAGACAAACAAAAATGACCCCAGGGGGCTCACATCTGGAGGGTATGAGCTTGGCACACCCAGGGTCCTGAGCTGGATATCATCATTCTTCTCTTTCTTGGTGATTCCCTTCTACTTCTGGCTCTCTCTCTCTCTCTCTCTCTCTCTCTCTCTCTCTCTCTCTCTCTCTCTCTCTCTCTCTCTCTCTCTCTCTCAGGGTAACTCAGGAGGGTTTTTTTTTTTTTTTTTGCTGGTGCAGCATAAGCCTCAGGCTTCCTTGCACTATATGGCTAGTAGTAATAATAATAATAACAATAAAAGTGATTGCAACCATTGCACTCTACTGGAATGAATACTGATGAAATCAACATTCATTCCAATGAGAATCAAAAACTACCCATAAAACCACATAATTGAAAGAATCCTTCATTTTAGAGGCTTTTGGAATGTAAATAATATTTTACATGATCTTATTGATTAGTATGTTCCAGCAGGCATATCCTTACAGGAAACTTATTTAAATACACAAATATGTTTCACTTCAGACCCCTTTAAAAATTATACTATCTTTAGATGAGATAGGAGTATTTATTTGCCACCCCTCCATGGGTTAGAAACAATATTCCGAAGATATTTCACTTCAGACCCCTTTAGAAATAATATGTATTATTATTTAGACTAAGAAGCACATTATATTCAGATCCCTTTAGAAATAATAATACATATTATTATTTCTAAAGGGATCTGAATATAACGTGCATTGTAATTGGCATCACTCTTATAATAACTTCCATATATCTTCTCCTAATTTTTCATTGTCCTCAGTGATCTAGAAAATCTAATAGATCAATTGCCTTTTCCATTCTGCTTACTTGGGGATTTCGAAGTTTATCATCTGCTGTTGGGATCTCCAATAATCCACAAGAGAGATAAGCTAATAGAATTCCTTCTTGATGCTTATCAGCTTACCCTGTTGAACTCTATTCATTTTTCTACAGGATCCATGACTACCATAGACCTTTCATTCTCTTCTCCTATCATATATACTAATACACTTCTTTATGACCCACCAAATAGTAACCATTTACCAATTCTCCATAAACTTTATCCAAACTTGGGTAAACTAGTCTCTAATGCATTGCAGCACCTCTTTTCAAAATTTCATACGGCTTACTGGAATGAATATGTCTCCCACATTTAGTTTGATAAATAATGTCATTGAACATATTAACTAGATTTTACAAGATGCTACCTCTGTAATACCAAAATCTTTGCCAAGAAAATACAAACACAGATTACTAGTGGAATCAGGAATGTCGTATGCTACATCAACATTCAACAAGAGAGGTAAGCTAATAGAGTTCCTAGTTTTGAAAATTCCCTACAACTAGTAAACTCATCAATTTAAAAAGACCTCAAAGCCAAGTTCCATCAAATATGAAGAAAAGCAAAGAAAGATGCCTGTATTAGTTTAGCTTTAACTATTAAGGACACAGACACATCTGGAGAAAAATTCAAATAATTTTTTTCAATTTAATTTTTTTTAAATCACTAAATATAAATATGCGTAGTCTCCAGCATTGATACTAAACTGGAAAGGGCAGGAGTTGTCTTTAATGGCAGAAATAGTGAATGCTTCAACTGAATCATTTGCCAGTATATTGGCTGCAGCTGCCTAGCTGCAGAACAACATAAAACGTCAATTTCTCTACCGTGGTTTCACTCCCATACACCAGCTATTCACATCAGCAGAACTTTTAGTATCTCTAAATAAAACATCTAGTAATGCTGTAGGTCTAGATGGAGTCTACTACATAATGTTAAAACAACTAAACAACAAAGCGAAAAGTTTATTGTTAAAATTCTGTAATAAAATATTTTTGAACTCCTGGCATCACTCAATTGTCCTAGTCTTCCCAAAGCCAGGAAAGGATTGCACCTTTTCACATAATTATAAGCTGATTTCACTAACCAACTGTTTAGGCAAAGTCTTGAAAAAATTGGTTAGTGGGTAACTAATGTAGTTCCTGGAAACTAAAAATTTTCTAAACAGTAATCAGTATGGGTTTTGGTAGAATTGCTCCATGTTAGACGTGATGATCAAGGCAGAAGCAAAGATCTGCAGTGCTTTCATAAGGGGACCACATGTCATGGTTAATCTTGCCATTGAGAAAGCCTTCAATACCACCTTGCAATGTGCTGTTCTTTGAGGTCTTCATTTTCTTGGTTTGAGAGGCCAGTTACCCCAATTTATACAAAATTTCCTATTCCACAGAACATTTCAGGTTAGTTATCTATACAATTTATCCAAATAACTTGATCAAGAGGAGGATGTACTGCAAGGTACATCCTCCTCCTCCTCCTCCTCCTCCTCCTCTTAACATGACATTCCAAATACTGTTGAGTCTTACATGTTTGCTGATGACCTCATTATCTCTTGTCAGTCACAAACTGTGAATACCATTAAAAGGCAACTTCAACTTTCCATAACCAAACCTTCAGACAGCTTGTCTAAATCACACCATCTATTGGCACCCCAGGACATATCTCAGCTGCATCCTAGGTGCCAATAGAAGCTCCCTCTTACAGCTCTATAGAACTTTATTTTGGTCCTGTTTGGATTATAGATCACCACTCTATCACTGCAAGAAAAAGCTCTTTATTATGTCTGAATATCATCTAGCAGAGTGCTCTTAGGTGATCTGTGGAACCTTCAGAACATCTCTGGTCCACAGCCTGTATGTTGATGCAAATGAAACCCCTCTCCATCTCAGGAGAAAAACTTTAGTGTATCTATGTGGCGAAAATTAAAAGTATTCGATCTTACCCCATTTAGGTGTACCTATTTGATATCAACATGTTATGCTGTATTGGAAGAACTCATGTATAGTTGGAATATTGATTTCCAGCTTATGCTACAAGATGTTACTACTCCTGAACTTCCCTGGACTCTATTCTTGCCTCTTTGTGAATCTTCACAAATACCTTTTTTTGGTATTTGCAAAGATTTCTTTTAGAAATGGGGAAAATGCTCCCTATCAAACAACCTTCAGCAGCTACATTGGAAAATTTGGAAAAATTACAGGTCTAACTGATGGCGGTTCCAAAATAAATAGATATAGGTGTGTGTGTGTGTGTGTGTGTGTGTGTGTGTGTGTGTGTGTGTGTGTGTGTGTGTGTGTGTGTGTGTGTGTGTGTGTGTGTGTGTGTGTGTGTGTGTGGGGTAGCAGTTTCTTTCATCTTCTCAGTAGCTGGTTCTCTTCCTACTGCAGAATTCAGGAAGCTACATTCTGCAGGAATTGAATCTATACTGCTGAATTGTATTAATAAAACTATTTCTAGACAACATAAGAAATTGCCCTTTCAATCAAATTCTGATATACAGGGTGTCCCAAAAGTCATTGTGTATTTTGGTGAAACAGTGTGATTTTCAAATAAATTTCATTATGACAAGTATATTTATTGTTTTTTACATAAAACGTAAGTATTTGTAATGTGGTATTATAAGTATTTGCGATGTGTTATTAATGAGATGTTATTATAATTTTTATTAATTTTTTAATGTTTTCTTTTCAGACCCATAATTCACAATGAATGTTCAAGAACAAAATTTTGTTGTAACATCCTGCATCAAAGGAATGAAATTTTGTGAAATTAGAGAAAGAGTTCCGGTCCTATATACAATGCAGTTCGTGCACTGGTGAATAAGTTTAAAAGAACTGGGTGTGTGCGTCACAAGGAGAGATGTGAATCCCAAGGACAGCATGTGAAAGCATTGAATCAATTCAAGAAATGTTTGAAGAGGACCCAAAATTATCAGTTAGGGAGGGATCTTGAAGACTGAACATACATGAATGAGGACAAAATTTTCAAGATTATAAATGATGCTAGAACTAGGGGACATAAATACAAGTTACCGGGGGAAATGTTTAGATTGGACTGCAGGAAGTTTTATTTTAGCCAGCAAGTTATAAATTACTGGAATAAGTTGCCTACATGGGTGGTAGAGGCTGACAGTTTGGGGAAATTCAAAGGTCATCTGGATAGTACCTTCGGGTGAGGGAAGTGCATAGGATGATAGGTTTAATTTCCTTTTCTTTTATTAATTATTATTATTTATTTATTTTTTTTATCATTGTTTTATTCAGGTTTTTTTTTTTTTTTTTTTTTTTTTTGGCTGGTGCAGCATAAGCCATAGGCTTTCTTGCACCATGCAACCATTACTAATACTAATACTAATACCCAAGACATCAGTTCACAAAATTTTGCATTCAACACTGATGAAAAAGCCCTAACACATCCAAGTGTTGTATGACCTGCATGAAGAAGATTTTCCACGTTGAGCAGCAAAGTGTGCAGAACTTATCAATCAAATCCAAAATAACAGCTTAATGGACCATATCTTGTCTTGTTCAGTGATGAGGCAACTTTTCACACTTGTGGTAAAATTAATAGCCAAAATTATCATATCTGGGCTTCCTGAAAACCAGCTGTCCTTGGGCATCCACATCTCTCCTTGTCATGCACAGACCCAGTTCACCAGCACACAAATTGCATTGTCTGTAGGACCAGGACTATGAAATCTCCTTGAAAATCTTTCCCTAATTTCACAAAACTTTATTCCTTTGATGTGGGATATTACAACAAAAATTCACTCTTGAACATTCATTGTGAACTATGGGTCTGAAAAGAAAACATTAAAAAATTAATAAAAATTATAATAACATCTCTAACACATTACAAATACTTACATTTTATGTAAAAAAAAGAATAAATATACTTGATGTAATGAAATTTATTTGAAAATCACACCAAAATACAGACTATATATATATATATATATATATATATATATATAGACTCCTTAAGTGCAGTTACCACCAGTGTACTCATTATTGAATTTATTGAATGAATATATATATATATTCATATTGGTTTCTTCACAGTGTTGCTGAGAAGAAATCAATATGAAGAAACTTTGGTTGTCCACAGAAGCGTAGCTACCCTTTTTCGAGCCCGGAGGCAAAGAACACATTCGAGCCCCTACTTAATTAATGAAAATTGCAAAAACAGGAGACAGCCAGCCAAAGACGCCGGCCCCTAAAGGGCCCTGGGTCTGGAGGCAATTGCCTTGCCTGCCTACATGGTAGCTACGCCACTGGTTGTCCAGTTTGTGTTTACCTGTAATATATCATTTTTCTTCCTTTCCTTTTTTTAGAATACATTTCGAACTCCAGTATACACAACATCAGAAAGAAGAAATGCCATGGGTGTAGGTCTTGTATTTGAGGCCAACCTTTATACTGCAGAACACATCAGTCATTGGGTATTACAAGGCGTTTGCTTAATCCTTAACACTACTGACTAACCATAAAATTAAAAATCCTCATTAAGCAATTGAATAACATAGAATTGCTAATTTATTAAAATAGTTTTTTAAGCTGTATAACCTGTTTTATGTTCATATTTAATTTTATAAATTTAATTTTTGAATCACTCATTGTCTTGGTAAAATTAGTTTTCAGAGCGACATGCTTTCTTTTTTTGAAGTCTTTATTTATTTATTAACTAAATTAACTAAATAGAATCTTGTGTTTATTGTTATTTTCTGTATATAGACAAAATTCAAATTTCAAGATACCAGCTGGTTTCAAAGTTTCTTTGGGTATTTTGCAGGTATTGTATATAACTGTCAAACTAATTGCTCAAAGAGTTGAAAGTTTGCAAAACTGTGTAATCCATTTTATTATTTTTATTTGCCAACATTATATCATGTTTTAAAGATGGTGTATGGAATGTATGTTAGGCAATAAGTACATATATATATATATGTACGTGTGTGTATAGATTGTATTATATAATGAGTATAATTAAAATGAATGTTTTTATGTATGATTTTATGCATATTAGAATTGTGTATTTTTGTGGCTGAAAAATAAATAATTTTTCTTTAAAAATCATTTAGTAAAGTGTTTGGTGATGGAATGTCAGCAAATGTTTAGCATAACATTTCTTCACTTACTCCTATTTCTCTTCTTTGGAACAATCTTTTTTATGTACATAATATAGCCATGAATACTGTAAAAAATTTTGCACATTGAAACATCTAGATAAAATTAAATCACTTTTTGCAGTATTTAGTGGCACCTCCGTAGCCAGGTGGGAAGGAGCAGCAGTGCGTAGCACACGCTTCTTGATTAGACCGGGGTTCGAGCCCGTCACCACCAATTACGGAGGATGGGGAAAGGTCAGGGAATGACCACCGCATATTCCCGGAGCAATATGGCCTTAGTTGCTAATGCTCCTAAAAACCAAATAACAAACAAACAACAAACAGCAGTATTTAGTATATTTTTTGTGTGATATATATATATATATATATAGTGAAATAATTAGTAGTCATTATGTTAACTTCTGTGTACAGAATAGCATGGAGTGAGGGCAACAAAAAAGGAGTGACTGTTATAGCACACAAAAGAGGGCATTATCTGTTATAGCACACAAAAGAGAGCAGTATCTGTCCTGTATTTTCAAATTGCTCCATCCGTTAGAATTAGTAAACAGTTTGATTCTACTTTGTATTAAAAGATATAGTGATACCCAAAGACTAGAAGCCCACTCTAGATATAATTACCTGGGCATAGTGATGCATCCAAATGTGACGGGAATATCAAGTTTAGTTAATATAGCTGACAGCTCTCTAGATTTACAGATCTGTCTAGAGAATCCATCTTTCGTTTTCTTTTTTTTTTTCCACAAAATAATAGAATAATAAACATTAAAATTGGATTATTTTTATTATTATTCTTTATTTTGCAAATTTCTGCTTATTTTCATTAATAAATTGGCTGCCAAGTGTGCTGTGGTGGTCTACACTGCCAAATAGAATTACATCACAATAGCTTTGTTCATGGTAATGTGTGATATTTCATTGGACTTTGTGTGCAAAGCTAATGAACACTGTTTTCAAGTAAGACCTGTCTAATGGCAGGTCACATCTTATTTCTGTTGTTTGGACATAAGTTATTTGTTGAAATAGCACTCATGTGTGGCTTTATGACGACGGTAAGCTTCCCTGGACGTAAAAAGCAGAACTACATTGCCTTCAATGGTTGAACGCATGCATTTGAATTATGCACATCCCATTTGTTCGCTTGACAGTAGGTCCCTGGCCCAGTTCCATGCACCACAGATTGTGACCAACTAGTAGCTGTATAGTGGCACAGTATAATATATGTGTTAATATTATTTGTACAGTAATGTGAATAGTGGCGGGATCCCAGGGGCTCACATCTGGTGAGTATGGGCTTGGCAAACCCAGGGTCCTGAGCTGGATATCATCATTCTTCTCTTTCTTGGTGATTCCTTTCTACTTTTCTCTCTCTCTCTCTCTCTCTCTCTCTCAGGATAACTCGGGAATTTTTTTTTTTTTGGCTGGTGCAGCATAAGCCTCAGGCTTCCTTGTACCATGTGGCTAATAATAATAATAATAATAATAATAATAATTGCTGGAAAAGCTGGCTGGGACCACCTAGTTTAATAAATAAATAAAAAATGGTATATTCGCAAGACAATCCTTTATGAATTACATCTCCAAAATGGACCAAGCCATTAGCATCAAAGTTCTCAACCAGACAGATGAAGTATGCAAGTGCAGAAAATACAGTGAAATTTTTCAGTGATGGGACATGTCTGAAGTGGATTAGTTTGCTAAGCCTGCAAGTAATGTGTGTATTGAACAACCATTGTATGTGAGTTTGCATCAGTGGAATCTATAGTCCCTTTGAATTTTACATTCTGCACACATCTGACGAGTATTTAAATCTAGGAAAAGTCTCTAAAAGAAATATTTTTAGGAACATCAGTCCTTAGTGTGCCTATTTTGAGAAACACTTCCTAACTATGGATGCAGAGCTAAAGATTCTCTACAGAACTGAAAATGAAGATCATTGTGCAGTGGTTACCAAGATGTGTACTAAGCCTGAAAGTGGAACTAATCAATGAATAAAACATTTTACAAAGACAAAGGCTGCAGAATCATTAGGAAGGGTCTGTCTTGATTTATGCCATCAAACAAAATCCCTAATTAACAGTGTATCTCTTTGAATGTGATTAGTGAGTTCTCCCAAATTTTCCCTGCTATCTGTTGACTCATCAGCTGAAATTCACATTTTGGAAGTTTCACTTTCTTTACCCCATCATCCATGATGGGGTAAAGAAAAGTAAATGTGATCTGCTTTTCCATGAGATAGTGTTTATTTAAGGTAGATACCAGTTGTAGGAATCATCTAGTGAAGCTTTCAGTAGATTGTTTGCATGTAACCCCCCTTCAATTTTCTCACTTCAGTCCATGTTATATGATTTTGACAGCAAATGGTAGGCAGTACTGTTCAGTTCCTGTAACACACACACATACATAAGTGATTTTAAAAGAGGACCATATCTCTCCACTTTCTCATCATGTGACTCATGATTTAGGAAATGGTAGCTCTTATCTGGATTACAGTGAGGGTAATATACTATGTGGCTTCAATTTATCACCAGACCATAATGCAACAGCATACACTGAGACAGTGTTTATTTAGAAATTAAATTTTCAGAGCAAGTGTCAAAAATATATTGTATGCAGAGTACAAGAATTTACTAACCATAAGTAAGGACTGTTCAGTGGTACTTAATTACAAAGCAATATATCATGTTTCTTTAGTGTTTGCAGATAGATAGTATCATTAGGAATTTTAACAATGGTGTGTACACTTGTGACTAACTACCAAATAACTACCACACCTACACTCCTCATTGTAAATACTCATCCATCATATTTCCTGCTGAGCATTGGGTAGCAACATACCTCGGGACAGAGGATTTCCAATACTTTGACAGTTTTTACATTAATTGTCTCTGGCAAAGGCTGCTTTTCTTAACAGTCAAAGCAGAATATGAAATTATAGTACAACTATAATACACCATCAAGAAATTTTTCTTGATGTTCCTAAAAGCAGTAGACAGTTTTTTTGAGATGGGAGGATATCAATTGTCGACCATGTTAAATACATACACTACACAAATGTCTTTCAGATTATATGGCTCTGAAGAAAATACTAGGGGATAACAGGTGAATAAACATTTTTAAAATGAGTTGAAGTGTTCTTGTGAATGAATGGATGTATAATGAATTTATAGATAGAATGTGTATATGTTGTTTTTAATCTTTGTAGTACCAGGTGGTGAATTCTTCAAATGAAATCTCCAAAACTGAGCTTATTAATAATCTCTCCAAGAGAATGATCCTCGGGTGTGCAAATATCTCTAGGTATATACATATTATAGTCTTTATGCAATGATCTCTATGAGTCTTTTAAAAGACTCATAGAGTTGCATATAACTTTATAGTGCAGCGAGAGGATCAGAGTGGAAGCAGAGGGTGCTAAGAATCTCTGGGTACGACCAGGCTGCCATGCACGGAAACTGAACTTGGCCTGTTATAACGTACGATCACTCATCGGTGAAGACAGGATTAGAGCTGGAAAAGGAATTAGAAAATGTGAATTGGAATATCATCGGTTTGGCTGAAACAAGAAGAAAAAATGAATCACTTATAAGTTTATCAAGTGGAAATCTGCTGTACACCAATGGAAACAGTGAAAGGAGTGAAGGTGGAGTTGGGTTTCTGGTTCATAAAGATTTTAAAAACAACATTTTGGAATTCAAAAGTACATCACCAAGGGCGTCAAGGCTAATACTCAAGATTTCTAAGAGGTACAAGCTAAAGATTATAATGATTTATGCACCAACATCGAGCCATGATGATGAAGAGGTTGAAGAAATGTACACGAAATTGAGAGTCTTCTAGATGAGCAGAAAACCCACTACACTATTATTATGGGGGACTTCAATGCTAAGGTTGGAAAAAGGCAAAACAGCGCAGAAAGAGGAACTATAGGAAATTTTGGAATTGGTGAAAGAAATAAAAGAGGTGAAAGACTTGTGGAATTTGCAGATTCTCAAGGACTGTCAGTAATGAACACTTTTTTCAAGAAAACGGTGAACAGAAAGTGGACATGGAAGAGTCCAAATGGATTAACAACTAATGAAATCGACTTCATCCTCACTAACAGAAGATATATTGTGAATGATGTTACCGACCTGAATAAGATAAATGTTGGAAGTGATCACAGAATGGTAAGATGTACACTTGATATAGATGTAGGAAAGGAAAGGAAAAAACTGACTCGAGTGAATAATACAAAGGTCTTTGAGATAACAGAGGAGGAGAAAAAGCAGTATGTACTGGAACTTAAAAACAAGTTTGAGCTTCTGCAGACTGCTCAGGACAAAGATATCGACGAGGAATATTACAACTTTCTGAAAGTGATAAAGCCCAAGAAACCTATAGGGAAACAGAAATCCAAAGAAGAAAAAATTAGTCAAGAAACACTTGTCATGATGAACCGAAGTTGACAAATGAAGAGCAAGAAAAACACTGACAGGGAGAAAATTGAGTATGCTGAGTTATGCAAAGCCATTAGAAAGAGACTCAGAGAGGACATAAGAAGATTTAACACAAGAAAAGTAGAACAAGCATTAAGGGAAAACAAAGGATTTAAATCAGCAGCCATGAGCAGTAATACAGAAAGACAAATGATACTGAAACTGAAGAATAGCGATGGTGTACTTATAAACAGCAGAGAAGGCATAATTCAAATAGCAGAAGACTACTATAGAGAATTATACAAGGAGCGAGGGAATGATACCAGCAGTGGGGAAGATGGATTGCAAAGTAGCAACACATACAACATACCCGATATTCTTCCTGATGAGGTAGAACATGCATTGAAGAAAATGAAGAATCGGAAAGCCCCGGGGGAAGATGAAGTTACTGTAGAGTTGTTAAAATTGGGAGGAAGAGACATAACACAAAAACTGGCAAGGCTTTTCACAAAGTGCAATAGAAAAGATGTGACGCCTAAGCAGTGGAATAATGCAATCATAGTTTTGCTGCATAAGAAAGGAGATAAATCAGAAATTGGAAATTATAGACCAATTAGCTTGTTATCCCACATCTACAAGTTGTTCACAAGGGTCATTACTAACAGATTAGAAAGAATACTTGATGAGAATCGACCGAAAGAGCAAGCAGGCTTTAGGACAGGATTCTCAACTATGGATCACCTTCACGTAATATCACAGCTAATGGAGAAAGCAAATGAATATAAAACACCATTATGCCTGGCATTTGTGGATTATGAAAAGGCATTTGACTCCATACAGCATAAGGCAATATTTCGGGCACTGGAAAGACAAGGCATAGATACCCCATATATTATGATTTTGATTCTGATTCTACAGATCTTGCTCCTTCTTCTTCTTCATTTCTTCCTTTCTTTCCTTTAAAAATCTTCTGCACTGGATTTCAAAGTATAGAGAGAGACTGGCTTTAAACAAATCTTAGTTGGTACCACAAAAAAAAAGTATTATTACCCATAACTGATTACATAAACCCGTATTTGTGTCTATATATTGTGTGTATCTCTGGTCAATTTGTCTGTTTTGCTGGACGTAAAAAACCCTAGTTAGTGGGGGAAAAAGCTTGCCATCTACTCCTGAGACCGACTAACACAGCCACGGAGTGAAAAAGTACCATTAAAGTTCCTCGCATCGTCGGCGGAATTCGAACCCAGGCCTCGTCCATCCGGTGTGGTGAGGACGGTGACGATACACTGCAGACTAGTTGGTGCCACAGAACTTGCGACAGAATTGGAAGTATCTGCAGAATTTTGCACAAGAAGATTACAAAAAAGAAAGAGGCACTTCAATTACCAGCCTGCTGATGAACCTATAACAAATCCTAAGGAAGCTTACAAGGTAAACTGCTTTAATAAAATCGTAGACATGGCTTTGCAATCTCTTCAGTTATGTTTCTAGCAGTTAATAAAACATAACATTTTTGGTTTCTTGGGTAAATTTCTAAGAATTCCAAAGGACGAGTTAAGAAAACACGCTACAGATTTAGAAATCGCACTTTCAGATGCTAAAATCATTGAGGGCAACGAATTGGTCAAGTCTATGAACGTGGGGCAGATATTGATGGCCATACAGTAGTGGAGGAATGAAAGTACTGAAACCAATTCTTCCAGAATCGTGCTTCGAAAATCCTTTAAACATTTTACAATTTCTCGCAACTAATGAAAGAGCCACCGGATTTTATTGATATCGCTAAGAATATTTTTAACGATTCCAGTGACTGTAGCGTCTCTCGGAAAAGAAGCTTTTCCCGATTAAAGTTCATTAAAACATAATAAAATAATAAATTATACAATTTTTTTAATAAAACATATCTAGGGTCGACAACGCTTAAAGAGAGACTCACCAGCCTTGCTATTGTATCCATTTAAAGAGAAGAAGCAAAGAATATAAATTTTAAGAATCTTCAAAGATTTTGTCAATAAATGAGCAAGAAAAATATCCTTCTGATTAGTTTTGTTTATATTAACATTTCTGGTCAATTGTTAACAAATTGTAATAATAAAAAAATAATAAACAATTATTAATAGTTTTAGTTTTTCATTATTTCAAAATATTGAAGGATAAATATCGAATTTTTCAAGGGCCCGGCCGGCATACCCCAATCGGGTCCCGCATTTGGTAACGCCGATACAGATTTCTTGTATTAGTAAATTAATAAGAGGAGTTTACCTCAATATAGTACGTGGAACACTTCCGTATGATACCCTCCAGAAATTAAAACGGAAAAAACGAAAAAATCGACAACTTACCGGTACATTAAAGTAAAATATAAATAATTAAAGAAAATATAAATAATTAAATAATCAATTTAACACAATTCAAAATCAATTCAAAACAATTAAAATTCAAATTAACGCAATTAAAAGAATCTAACGAAAATATTCAAAGTATCCAACGAACCCAGTATCCAACGAATCGACATATCAACAGGTTACAAATCTTTCCTCGTGTACACTATCGCAGGACCAGATTTCACTTTTATCCAAAGGATTAAATTATAATTTACCACCTCGAAAGCTGCCAAAAAAACAATGCGTAATTGATATTGAATTTGGACTTCGTAGTGTTCCACAAAAAGATGTATTTATTCAGCAAGTTAACCAAGTAGTGAATAACATAAAAGAAACGCGACTTCCTAAATTGAATACACATGACAGTTCAGCTTTACGAGAACTTCGAGAAAATAAGGACATTATTATACAGAGGGCAGATAAAGGAGATACAGTGGTAATACTAGATAAACATGATTATATTAATAAGTTAGATTCAGTTGTATCTGATAGCTCCACTTATTGTGAAGTGGACCCGACACTGTTTACCAATTTGGTAAATCAATACAATAAAACGTTAACCACATATCGAAAAAACGACTACATTACTATGGTTCAGTTGAAGGAATTGAAGTCCAGAACATACAATATTCCTGCACTTTTTGGTCAGGTAAAATTACACAAGCCTGGATTTCCGATTCGACCTATTGTTTCCTACAGGAACTCGGCATTTTCAGCCTTAGCCACACATGTATATAACATTATAAAACCTTTTAGACAGGTTATACAATTTGGGATTAAGAATTACGATACATTATTTAATAATCTTAAAGACTGTAGACTCGGCGACAATGACAATTTATTCTCATTAGATGTTACATCATTATATACGAATGTAAACGTTGAATACACATTAGATATTATTTGGGATATGTTAAATAAAAACTCGACACCGATTAATTATACGAAGCTGCCTATAAAGGAGATTTTTCACTTAATTAAACTATTAGTTGAGGCTAACTACATCACCTTTCGAGACAAGGTGTACAAACAAATTTTTGGATTACCAATGGGTTTGAGCCTGAGTGGCTTAATGTCAGAGATCTATCTCTCAACGATTGAGCAGATACATTTGACACCTTTTCGTCCCCGTATCACATACTATGGGAGGTATTTAGACGATGTTCTAGTTATTACCGATAGTAGTACTATCCAAGATATTTTACATTCGTTTAATAATATTCATTCTAGACTCAAATTTACATTGGAAAGGGAAGATACGGATACTAAGTCATTAAACTTTCTAAATTTCACGCTTACCCGGGACTCGAACAAAATACAATTTAGCATCTATCGAAAACCCACAAACACCGGTATGCTTCTACATTATAATAGCTACCACCCGTTCACCTACAAAAGATCGATTATCTTTAATCAATTTCTAAATGCCTATAAATATTCAACGACGGATTCTGCTTTAGACTCAGAAATACAAATATTAACTAGCAGATTCTGGAACAGGGGTTATCCCATTAACACAATAAATCGAATTAGGGTACAAGCTAAGGATAGGATACAAAATACTGCACCAATCAACAATAGTAATATCAAAAAATACTTTATTTCTGTCCCATATGTTGAACAGTGGCACAAACAGCTTAACAGATTCTTTAAAGATACCGAATTTAAAATTATAGCTAGGCCTATACGGAAGTTACACACTATACTGAACAATCGCTCGGTTCTTTCGGCGTTCGCAACACAAATTAATGATCTAGTATACAACATTTCTTGCGGTGATTGCGACTCGTCTTATCAGGGTTCGACGCGGTTTTCTCTTAATATCCGTGTAAATCAACACGAAGCCTCAGTTCGTGCTTCTCGTTCAGCAGCGTCAGAATTAGCCTTTCATGCCATTAACGAAAAACATACTTTTTTATTTAACGAGGCCAAAATACTTAACGTTCAACGTAATTATACGCGACTATTAATTGCAGAAACCGTTGAAATTAAATTACACGAGAATTCTGTTAATGTTCGGCGGCCATATTTGATCTCCGATGCGTGGACCTTTACGCGCATGCGCGAAGACACATAATCACTATTTAAGTTGCAGGTTTAGCCTGATTCGGTAATTTTCATTCCTGTGATCACGACAGTCGGTCGAAAAGCATTGTCAGCTTCAGGAAGGAAAATCGTTTTGAATATTTTCGTTAGATTCTTTTAATTGCGTTAATTTGAATTTTAATTGTTTTGAATTGATTTTGAATTGTGTTAAATTGATTATTTAATTATTTATATTTTCTTTAATTATTTATATTTTACTTTAATGTACCGGTAAGTTGTCGATTTTTTCGTTTTTTCCGTTTTAATTTCTGGAGGGTATCATACGGAAGTGTTCCACGTACTATATTGAGGTAAACTCCTCTTATTAATTTACTAATATTATTATCAACGTAGAACATATTGAGTATTACAGCTCTGATTCATACTATCTAATTAGATTTCTTGTATGTATATTTTTCCTCAATAAATGAAAATAATCGTTTCGTGTAGATTCTTGTGTGTGACCTGTTTTTTTTTTCAAATTAATATTAGAATTTCAATTTAAATTTTACACAGCAACCTAGTGCGTTTTCACAGAAAAAGGCCTGTGTTAGTCCTATGAACTGGGGTAATTTTTACCCGGTTCAAATTTCTACTAACGTTCTATCCACAGAGCTGAAAGTAGCTGAAGCCAAAACTGTTTTCTTTGATTTTCCCACTTCAAATCTCAGAAATCTCTATAATCACACAAAAGGCAGAAATGTGCCATCAAATTTGCTTATTTGAAGCACTCGTGCATTCGAGTGCACTACTCCTTTCGTTTATTTTTCCCGCGAGTGCCCTCGCTCTGTTTACAAAAGCGAATTATGTTTAGTTTACAGTGGGCTGTGAACTTTCAGCATTGCGTCACTGCGGAGGTAGTCTCTTTCTCTCTCTCTCTCTCTCTACATTACGGCACAGTTCTTCGTGAAGCTTTACCGAGAAGTTAAAAAATTTTCTTGGTATAAGAAACAATAAAAGGATCGCGATAATTGTTTTTGAAAATCAAAAAAGACCGTACTTCCTTTCTTCAATGTGTATTTTCATCTACTAAGCCGGAACTAGGTTAGGGCGAACGGGGCGACAACCCCAGGTGCAGCATTGTAAGGGCGTATTCGACCAGTTATATATTTTAAAATTGCTTCATTTTTGATTGAATTACAGTCAGACCAGTGTTTAACGAACTTCTTTATAGCGAATTTTTTGAACTCCTTTTGGTAATTACATTTAAAAGTTTCTGTAGAATGAAGAAAATTTCCATATAACGAACGTATTAAGAGAGACTTAACTTTGTGTTCTTTGTTTCCACCTCTGACCTTTATGCAATTTAAGCAATTAGAAAGCGAGAATTAAGGGATTACCGTTCCACAATGTAAGTTGAACGTAAAACGTATGCAGCCACCTATAAAAATTTTATTAGAAGAAATACTGCATTTATCTTTGGAAGTGCTACTTTATGATTCCAGAAATTTTTGTGAGAGTGAAAAAAATTATAAATTCGGGATTTATAATCACTTACGGAAAAAAAAAATCAGGAGGAACAGTGTTTTACAAATTTCGAAAATAACAGAGAAACTCCAATTACAAACGTCTAAAAAGTATGGCCCGTTTTGTGACGTCACACCTCTGAGCTTTTTGAAATATCTGTTGATATATATCAAGAGATATTTGAAAAACAGGTTTTATCAATTCTTACAACTTCTTCAATTCATTCATGAGTATTGTCTAACAAAATCGTATTTAAATATAGAAATAGCGCTATTAATGTTTCTTACCCTGCCTGTAACAGCAGCTTCTTGTGAAAGGTCCTTCAAAGCAAGAAAAATTCAATTAAAATAATGCACCTTCACTGCATAATTTTAGTTAATGTTATTACGTAAAAGTACTGTATTTCGCAATATTTTGTTTCTATGATTTTATACTAGATATATAAACATAAACTATCTGGTTCTCTAATTTCTTTGTAGTTATATGTACTTCCTTTGTAGTTTATATAGAATTAAATTCTCTGCGGATATAAACAAATATTTGTAAGTTTCTTGTTCTTTGATATTTTTGTTTTGTTACATTAGCATTAGCATTAGTAGAGGCATATGATGCAAGAAAGCAAGCTTATTCAGCATCAGCCAAAAAAAAAAAAAAAAAACACCACTACTCCCATTTCACCCCTCCATTCGTTCGAAATACCTGTCCAGTTGAGCCTTAAATTTGTTTAGGCTATCAACTTCAACAACAAGTGATGGAAGTCTATTCCACAAACCAACTGCCCGCTGGCTAAAGGCAAATTTCCGCACATCTATCCGACATCCGTCCTTCCTCAATTTGAATTTATGCCCTCTCAGGCGATTATTCTGAGCAAGAGGAAGAATCCCATCGGCATTGAGCATGCTCAAGCCATTCAAAGCCGTATACACCTCTATCAGATCACCTCGCCGATGCCTAGTCTCCAGACTCTGTAATTTGCAAAACTTAAGCCTTTCTTCGTAAGAGCAACCCTTTGTTCCATTCACTAATCTTGTTGCCCTTCTCTGTACTCGTTCCAGCAGCTCTACATCCTTCTTGAAATGAGGCCTCCAGACCTGTATACAGTACTCAAGGTGTGGCCTGACCAATGCCTTATACAATAGAATAATCACATCCCTATCCCTGCTAGAAATATTCCTGTATATCATTGACAAGACACCATGAGCTACTCTTGCAGCTCGTCTGCACTGCTCAGAGAACTTCATATCTGCCTGCACAATTACCCCCAGGTCCTTTTCATTCTCTACCACTGTCAGCGTAGTACCACAGAGTTGATACGTTGATCTGGGGTTACTGTTTCCCATATGTAGTACTTTACATTTGTCAATGTTAAACTTCATTTGCCACCTCTCAGCCCATCTGCTCAACCTTTCCAGATAGTATAGAGTCTGTATGGTGTGAGATAGTTGGAAACAAAGGTATAATGCGAGTAGGAGTAATCTACAGACCAGGTGATTGTGAAGATTATGACAAAAGCCTCTACATGCAAATGGAATGGGCAAGTAAGCGTCAATGCCTTATTATGGGTGATTTCAATTTGCCTCTAATTGATTGGAGTAAATGGGAAGGAAACTCGACATGGGGAACAGAATTTTTAAATCAACTAGATGACTGTTATTTGTATCAACATGTCAGGGAAAGTACTAGAGAAAAGAATATCCTAGACCTCATCATCACACATGAATCAGATGACATAACAGGGCTGACAGTAGAGGAACCAGTAGCAGGAAGTGATCACGGAGTTCTACGGTGGATGATGACGAGAGAGGTAGCAGAAGTAAAAGGCAAAGGAATGGGTTTTAATTTCAGAAAAGGAAATTGCGATGCCTTAAGGTACTACATGGCCTCTATTAACTGGGTAGATATCGCGCTGAGATTGAATACAATTGAACTGTGGTACGCTTTTAAAACATTAATCACAGATGCCTTGAATGCGTATATACCATTAAAAAAATACTCCACGAGAAGGGTTCCAAGTTGGATGAATAGTGAAGTTGCCACATTACTTGAGCAGAAAAAGGTGGCATGGAAAGGTTACAGAGCAATAAAAAGTACTGAAGCCTATAACAGCTACAAGGTGATCTGTAATAGAGCCACAGAAAAGGTTTGACAGGCAAAGGCAGTTTATGAGAAATCACTAGCAAACAGAGCAAAGAGGGGGGATAAAGAATTCTTCACATATATAAATGCCAAGAAGAGCAGGACAAACCAGATCGCACCTTTACGTAAGGGAAAGGGGATAGTAATAAATACACCAGCTGCCGTTGCAGATGAACTC
Organism: Mastigoproctus giganteus; assembly: GCF_048544385.1. Taxonomy (NCBI): domain Eukaryota; kingdom Metazoa; phylum Arthropoda; class Arachnida; order Uropygi; family Thelyphonidae; genus Mastigoproctus; species Mastigoproctus giganteus. The sequence goes on along the minus strand of NC_143576.1, from coordinate 1,796,002 downwards.
AACAGTTATTTTGCATCGACATTTACAAATGAAAAGCCTTTTGTGGCAATGGGAAATTGTGGGAGCGAAGTTAAAAAATATGTAATTAATGATATTGAAATTTCGCGAGATTATTTAATGAAAAAACTTTCGAGCCTACAGACCAGTAAGGCTCATGGAGTTGATGGAATATACCCTATAATCTTAAGGGAGGCGGCAAGCGAGTGCATTGAACCATTGAGGCTACTTATGCGAGCATCACTAGACTCTGGGGAGATTCCCTTGGATTGGAAAAGTGCAAATGTATCTCCCATACATAAGGGTGGCTCTAAAAGTGAAGTTGGAAATTATCGACCTGTCAGTCTGACTTCAGTAGTAGGGAAAATCATGGAGGCAATCATCAAGGGTGGAATTCAGGATCATTTGGATCAAATTGAAATTCTCAAGGATACTCAGCATGGTTTTGTAAAGGGAAAATCATGTTTAACAAATCTGGTTCGCTATTTCGAGAGGGTCACTCACGAGCTGGATTTAGGGAATAATTTCGACATTGTTTATTTAGATTTCAGCAAAGCTTTTGACTCAGTCCCACATGAGCGGTTGCTTTATAAGCTGGAACAAGTTGGAATCACTGGGAAAATCCTTAGATGGATAGAAGGATGGCTTCAGGGCAGGAGGCAGAGGGTTGTGATAAATGGCTATTCCTCAGATTGGGTTGATGTAAGAAGTGGGGTTCCCCAAGGATCAGTATTAGGATCACTGTTGTTTTTAATTTTCATAAACGACATTGATGAAGGGATAGAGGGCGTGATGTCTAAATTTGCAGATGACGTCAAAATTGGTAGAGTAGTTAATGATCACTCTCAAGCTGAGCTTCTTCAGAGAGACCTAGATAGACTTCAAGAATGGTCAGAAAAATGGCAGCTGTGCTTTAATCCAACAAAGTGTAAGGTATTACACCTGGGAAACAGTAATCCCAAAAAAACTTATTCACTTGATGGAGTTCAACTAAACCCAGTACTGGAGGAAAGGGACTTGGGTGTTACGATACGGTCAGACATGAAATTCTCTGAGCATTGTAAACAGGTTGCAAGGAAGGCCCATGGTGTCCTATCGATGATCTATCGAACTTTTGCAAGTAGAGATAGGGACGTGATAATCCCATTATATAAGGCTTATGTTAGACCACACTTGGAATACTGTGTTCAAGTATGGAGACCGCACCTAAAGAAAGACATCGAGCTTCTTGAAAGGGTGCAAAGAAGGGTAACTCGCCTGGTGAGATCGGCAAAAGGGCGTCCTTATGAAGAAAGACTTCGAATATGTGGGTTGCAGAGTTTGGAAACTAGACACCTTAGAGGAGATTTGATTGAGGTGTTTAAGGCTCTGAGAGGCATCAGTAAAATGAACGAGGACAAAATTTTCAAGATTATAAATGATGCTAGAACTAGGGGACATAAATTCAAGTTACGGGGGGAAATGTTTAGATTGGACTGCAGGAAGTTTTATTTTAGCCAGCGAGTTATAAATTACTGGAATAAGTTGCCTTCATGGGTGGTAGAGGCCGACAGTTTGGGGAAATTCAAAGGTCATCTGGATAGTACTTTCGGGTAAGGGAAGCGCATAGGATGATAGGTTTAATTTCGTTTTTGTTTATATTTCATTTTATTTATATATATATTTTTTTTATTTATTAATTATTATTATTTAGTTATTTATTTTATTTATTTATTTTTTGTTTTTATCATTGTTTTGTTCGGATTTTTTTTTTTTTTTTGGCTGGTGCAGCATAAGCCATAGGCTTTCTTGCACCATGCGGCCGTTACTAATACTAATACTAGATCCTGTTGCAGCAGCATAGCATCAGTAGTGTCCTTAACAACCCTGCCAACCTTTGTATCGTCTGCAAACTTGGACATTAAGCTTGATATACCATCATCAATATCATTTATAAATACAGAAAACAACAATGGACCCAACACTGAACCCTGAGGAATCCACTAATAACATTAGTCCACGTTGAGCAATGTCCATTGATTACCACTCTCTGTCTTCTGCCACTCAACCTTCCCTTTATCCATAGCAGCAATTTGCCTCCAATGCCACACTGCTCCAATTTGTGCAGCAGTCTTCCATGTGCAACAGTATCAAAAGACTTTCTAAGATCCAAGTATATAATATCAAAGTTATTCCCTGCATCCACTTCTTTTGTGACTGCATCATAGTATCCAATCAAATTGGTCAGGCAAGACTTCCCCTTAACAAAACCATGCTGTGTCCGAGCTATAACTGAAGTCTTGTCTAGATGATCCTGCAGTGCTTCTTTAACCAGTGCCTCCATTAATTTTCCTGGAACAGAAGTTAAACTCACAGGTCTATAATTACTTGTGTCAGCCTTTGATCCTCCTTTGTGAATTGGGGTCACATTTTCACATCTCCAGTCTGTGGTTACCTCTCCTGAGTCCAAGGAAGCTCTCATAATTATGGCTAAGAGTTTGCTTACTTCCTTTGCTGCCTCCTTTAATATAACTGGATAGATCCCATCCACCCCAGGTGCCTTTCTTGTGTTTATCTTCAACAATTTCTCCTCCACTTTACTCTGTTATTACAAGATTCTCTAGCTTATTGCCAGAGTTGAATAAACCTCTGGTATTCCCCTGGCTGAATAACTCCTCATGTGTGAATGGCGATGCAAGATATTCATTTAGTTTGTTGGCTACTGAGCAGGATCATTATGTTTATCCTCAACAATTTCTCCTCCACTTTCCTCTCAGTTATTAGAAAATCATCTAGCTCACTGCCAATGTTTACTTCACCTACGACATTCCCCTTCCTGAATAACTCCTCAAGTGTGAATGTAGATGCAAAATATTCGTTTAGATTGTTAGCCACCTGAGCAGGATCCTCAACTGTTGAACCATCAACATCCAGTGGACCAATCTGATTCATCCCTTTCCTTCTTGAGTTTAAATAGGTAAATATTCATTATATTAATATTTAAATATTATATTTAATTTAAATATTTTAATTATTTACATTTAAATATTTTAATTATTTACATTTAAATATTTACATTATATTTAAATATTCATTATATTATTTAAATTATTTTATTAATAAATATATACAAATCGTTGACCGTTGCAGTAATAATTTTTATAAATCCATAAAGATTGCAGGGGTGAAATTTTGCCCCAGGCGCCGAGCTTCAGGGGCGCAAACTGAAGGAATTATCTATCACAATCAGGGGTGCCAGGAAGACATATTTCCCCCGGGCGTCACGACCCTAGCTACGCTACTGAAAGATTGACTACCTTATAAATACCCCATATAATGGGGTATTTATAACACTTTTGCCCAAGGCGTTGGATTGCCTAGTTCCGGCTCTGCTATTTGAAGCTACACTGCAGAGTTCTTGTGGTTTCTCTGCTCCCCGCTATCCCCTCCTAATGTGGCAGTTAAACTTGTAATAATATGAAATGTTCTCTCATCACTACAAAGGCTGCTAAGAGATAAGATGCATTTTCAATGTTTTCACTAAACTCATGACAGAAAGCTAATCTCTCATGGTAGTTCTCTTCCAACATCTGATGCATTGAATCATATAATATTGCTTGTGCAATTTTACTCTAAAAATTTGGTGCACTGTTGTTTTTGGAACACAGAGTTCCAGAGTTGACTTAGTGATTTTCATGGCTTTGCTGGAAAGAACTTCGTACAAAAAAAAAATCCTTCTTACATCAAAATGTACGAAAGTACATTTTTGTTCAACAAAGCATTTTTTTTTTTTTTTTTTTTTTTTTTGTACGAAGTACAGCAATACCCCGCATAGAACTGATAATTGGTACTGAAACTGTTGTGTTATGTGAAACCGTGCTGATTGAGTATAATTATAATGGGTTTTAAATGAATGCGTACCAGAGAAACAGTCTATAAACAAATTATAATAGATCTTTAAACAGTTTGTGCTTGATACCAATTATTAATATTATTATTAGTCAGTGGATTTTAAATAAAAAATACTGCAAAAATTTTATTAATGAAAAGATAACATCATGAGAGATGAGAAAAAAACTTTATTGTTTATTTGAGATATTTCAAAAATGAAGTTTGGTGAAGTCATCTCTTCTTTTTCTCTGTATACAAGTCTTTGTAGCATTGAATCCCACCTTATAAAATTTGCCGTATCTGGATGCTACTTCCAACATTTGGATCTTCATTCATAATTGCCTCACAGGCAATGTCAAGCCCCGAAAAACTCTTCAATTCTTCTGTTGAAAATTCTTTTGGTGCCACTTCGGTGTTATCCACTTCAGAATTGTTTTCCTCTTCTTCATATGCAATTTTCTTATCAACTTCAAGGAGAGTTGCATCATCTAAGTTATTTGCACGTGAGTCATTGCAGTCACGTACATAGGCAGTGTCCAAAATTTCGAATCCCAAGTCTTTTCCGATCTTCACAATGTCTTTGGCAATTGTCTGAACTTGCGATTCAAAACCAATGAAATCATTTGCCAAATGGGGCAAAACATGTTGCCAAACATAATGCATGTTGTTGGCAATAATTTCTAACGAAGACGCAGACATATTTTCGATCGTATTTAGAGGGTAAAAAATAAATTGTAAAATGAAAAGTTTGAAAAGCTATCATGTCGTCTCGTCAGGATGGAATTAAGAAAAGTGGACACTATTGCCACTGGTTGCTGAGGGGACTACTCTCATATGTGCAGCCTATATGAGACAATACTGTTGGCATCGCAGCATATGTACCCGTACCTACTCTACGCAACAAGCATATATGTAGAATACGTGTCTAGTCTATTGAATGAGTTTTAATATGTACAGTAAATTTTCAACTTAAATTTAATTGAAAACCGTGTTATAGTGAAACTGTTTGAAGCCGTGCTAACCGAGGTATTGCTGTATACATTTCAAATTATTCCCCAGAAAAAACAAGCAGCGTTGACCCTGATTATAGAACGCGTCACTGCAGTTTGAATTTCGCGTGTGCGTTCCACCGCCGGCTAAAAATATCCCGTTGTACATTTTTGCTGTTTTTGCGTTAATTAATAGATTTTTCTGAAATTGAGACATTAAAGAAAACACTTCTGTATATATATATATATATTGTGAGTTTCAATTTTGTAGAATAGAAATAATGTGATAAACAACCCATCTGGTGAGTATGGACCTGGCATACCCAGGGTCCTGAGCTGAACATCATCATTCTTCTCTTTCTTGGTGATTCCCTTCTTTTTCTGACTCTCTCTCTCTCTCTCTCTCTCTCTCACACACACACACACACACACACACACACACACACACACACACACACACACACACACACACACACACACACACACACACACACACACACACACACACAGGGTAACTTGGTAATTTTTATTTGGCCGGTGTAGCATCATAAGTCTCAGGCTTCCTTGCACCATATGGCTAATAATAATAATATATAATTTCACAGTGGCAATTTTCACCCCGGACGCCATAATCTCGCTTTCCACTAGTGAAAAAAAGGTCAGATTATATTATGATACCATTTTCGGGACATTCAAAATAGGAGCATACTAAGCAGTGTTGGATCCACGGTGGTGACCGGTTATAATCACCGGATGGAATGAAATATACATCCCCCCGGTGAAAAATAGTAATTTTTATTTTAGAAAACACGAATTCAATAAATTTATGTCAAATAAACAACACGAAAAATAACATCAAATAAGTGTGGTACTTGTTTGATGGTAGACGACCAAAATAAATCACTAAAATTCAAGACATGAAATGTTCAAAATAATTAAATGGGTAATAGTAATATTAATAGAGACAGCTGATGCAAGAAAGCAATCATGTGAGCTTATGTAGCAACAGCCAAAAAAAAAATAAAAATAAATAAATAAAAAGAGCTCCTCCTTGAATTTATTAAAGCTCTCAACTTCCACAACGACAGATGAAAGTTTGTTCGAACAATTAACCACCTGCAGGCTATAGGAAAATTTCCGCACATCTATTCTACAACTGTCTTTCCTCAATTTGAATTTATGCCCCATTGGGTTCGTAATCTGAGCAAGCAGAAGGATCCCATTAGAATTCAGAGTGCTCAACACATTTAAGGCCTTATACACCTCAATCAGATCAACTCGCAGATGCCTAGTCTCCAGCCACTGCAATTTGCAGAACTTAAGCCTCCCTTGGTAAGTGGACCCCTTCGTTCCCCTCACCAATCCAGTTGCTTTCTCTACGTATACATGCTCAAGCAAATCTACATCCTTCCTGAAATGAGGTCTCCAGACCTGTATGCAGTACTCAAGGCATGGCCTGACCATTGCCTAACACAAAGGATAATCACCTTTTCCCTGCTAAGAAAATTCCTTTCTGTACATCATTGACAAAAAATCCATGACCTGCTCTGGCAGCCGATCTGATTTGCGTAGGAAACTTCGTATCTGATTGCAGAATTACTTCCAGGTTTTTTTCTTTTTCTACCACCAATGTTAAACTTCAGTTGCCAATTCTCAGCCCATCTTCTCAGTGCATCATTTTATCTGTATCTCATATTGTGCTCATCCTTCACAGCGTGTTGCCATTTATTGCACTACCTCGAATAAGTAACGCTTTACTAAAAGAGAAGATTATTGTTACTTATTCTCAGTGGGCACCACCACCCAGATCTGTTGTTGTCATTTCCTCTCCCCTTATTTTAGTCTAATCACCGATTAATCTGGTGCCTCCGTAGCCAGGTGGGAAGGAGCAGCAGTGCGTAGCACACGCTTCTTGATTAGACCGGGGTTCGAGCCCGTCACCACCAAATACGGAGGATGCGGAAAGGTCAGGGAATGACCACCGCATATCCTCAGAGCAATATGGCCTTAGTTGCTAATGCACCTAAAAACCAAATAACAAACAACAACCTGATTAATCCTTTCGCCCTTGACCATCTGAAACCCTTTTTGTTCGTTCCGTCGTATAAATCCTGGCTTGGCCATTTCCAGGAAAACGATCTTTTCGAGGAAAACTTTCCTTGACTTTTTTTTTTTTTTTATCAAAGTTTTCTCTTCCTCGCTTTTTTGTACCTTCTTAAAACATTTATTGCCTGTTTCTATTTTAATCAATTAAATGTTTGCTAACTCAAACTGTAATATTACAATGTGATATTTTAAAATATTTTATATCAACATAGTTCCGGAAATGCTTGGTTTCCGAGTTTTGAGGGTCTGTCTATGACACTTAACTGTTCACATCACCTTATAGTAATTGTTCAAAATGTCCACCTTCTGCCTGAATACAGGCCTCACATCGACGTCTCATGGACTCGCGAAGACCATGCCAAATTCCTGGCATGTTTCGTATTGTGTCACAACCTGCCACAAATCGATTGCGGAGAGTTTCCACATCAGCTACCGGAGTCGAATACACCAATGACTTTAAATGGCCCAACAAGAAGAAATCTAGTCAGTTTAAATCAGACGAGCGTGGAGGCGAGGCAGTTGGTCCACCCCTCTACTTTAGGAGTCATAGATCTTGGTCGTCCTTCGTCGGCAGCACAAGATGTAAAGGTCCCATGTTCACAAAGGGCGATGGATACCTACAAACGTTTTCCTGTCTGGACATCTTCGTTCTGGGAACCTTTCATGGTACAAACGACGAGCCTCCAGAGCATTGCCGTACGCCAAACCGTACATAAAATGTATATCCGCTTGCTCCTGATTTGAGTACGTGGTCGTAATGAAAAACCACCAGTACCTTCTGTCGGTACCTTGTGATGAAGGAAATCACCTTCGGGAAATAAGACATTCCGGTTAATAACTCGGGAACCAAGCATTTCCGGAACTATATTGATATAAAATATTTTTATTGTCTACATATGAGGAACTCATTCCTGAATTTATGCCATGTATTTTTGAGCCACCCTGTATATATATATATATATAGATACATATATATAGACATACAGCGTGTCTCAAAAATATTGGTACAAACGTTTAGGGGAAGTAGGTAACATCTAAAGGAATGTGAATCGCATAGGAACCCATAACCGGAAACGTCCCGGGAAAGTAGTAGCAGGAACACGAGAAGCAGAAATGACACAAGACAGTAATTAGTGGCAAACTTTTAGTTGACATAATATTAACAATGGAGTACGAGATGAATGCATTTCGTGATGTTACAACAGATGCTCGAAGGTTCCACCATGAGACGCGATGCATGCGTCACACCGACGCAGCATGGATTGGCGGACACGGTGGAACACACCTGGAGTTTCTTTGACAGTAGCAGCAGCGCAGACGGGTCTCGCCACGTGATCCATTTCCGTCTCCACAGGCGATTCATACACGATAGATCTGAGGGCCCCCCCACAAGGCTCGATAAATCAGGTGAGCGTGGGGCCAGGCAACGGGTTCACCACGGCCAATCCATCGATGCCCAAAACGCCTGTTCAAATGGTCACGAACACACCTTCCATAATGGGCAGGCGCCCCGTCATGTTGAAACCAAATGTTGCGTCTCACATTTGCTGGAACATCGTCAAGAAATCTTACCCTGGTAGAACTTGTTCAAGAAAGATCCGATATTTAGCGGAGTTCATGCGGGATGGTAACAGGTATGGGCCGACTAAGCAGTCACCGACAATACCTGCCCACACATTTATTGCGAAGCGATGTTGTGCCGCATGGGGGTCGCACACCGTGTGGGTTGTCGTGAGTCCACACATGAGCATTGTGCTGATTGAATAAGCCTTCCCGAGTGAAATGAGCCTCATCCGTGAACAAAACATAGGCTGGAAAATTCAAGTCTTGAACACTTTCTTGGAGAAACCACTGCGCAAAAGCCACACGTGCAGGATAATCTTGGGGGAGCAGTAACTGAACCCTTTGAAGATGAAAGGAGTGTAAGGAATCGTTGTGCCAGACACGCTGCACACTGCAACGAGACACTCCTAAGGCAGAGTCAACGGCACGTGTGCAGGTAGTAGGATGATTCTGGACAGCATTCAAAAAAAAAAAAAAAAAAAATATATATATATATTTTTTTTTTTATGGCGAAACATAAAGTAAATTTTTTTTTTTAGTAATGAGTGTAAAAAAACCCAGCAAATTAAAAGCATCAACGTATTCCAAAGCAACTGTTGTTTATGTTGTAAATAACAACCTATAAAGTGAATTCTAACTACTTTATGCGCCAAATTAAAAAAAAAAAACCTTATTTCTTAAATCAAGCTTATGCCATGGCAAACGTTTAGGAGGAACTGGACAAACGTTTAGAGGGTTTGCAGATTGTACGTTCCTGTACCCTCTAAACTAAAAAAAAAAGTTATGTTAGCTTATGCCACCAAATTTGTGAAGTATTTTAGTATCCGTACGTTTTTTTCGCTTGAAACCATCCCGAATTGTGACGAAATCTAACCTGAACTATTTTCACTAGTGGAAATGAAAATTCCTACTACAAACCACAGAGTAAGATATGTCGCTACTCTGTGGTACTAGAGAGGCATGTGATGCAAGAAAGCAAGCTTATGCCGTGTCAAACGGTTTGGAGGAATTGGACAAACGTTTAGAGGGAATCAAGCTTCCCTCTAAACGCTTGCCTAGGTCCTCGTTGAATTAATTTAAGTTCTTAACTTCCACGACGATAGATGAAAATTTTTTCCAGCAATCAACTACCCGCTGGCTAAAGGCAAATTTCCCCACATCTATTCAATAACCAGTGGCTTACCTACCCGATATGGCATGGGTTGTCCCGAATTAAAACTTCAAGTCCCGCTTCCCGATAATACCATTATTTGTCCCGATAAGAGAGGAAAAAAACTGTTAATTTATTGATTTTACGTATTTTTAATTAATTAATTTTGGAATCTAACGGATGTATTAAAAATTAATTCGAATAACAATGAGAAAAAAAAAGGGAAAGGGGAACCTTTTTTTTTCTTTGTTGTTTTTAATTACATCGTCACTGAGTAATAAAGAAAAGAAAATGCGTGTTGATAAAAAATGGGCGCAATTTTTCTCAAAATTTCCCTGAAATAATTTTCTCAAATTGTATGTTCCATAGGTTACAAATGCCTCATCAGAAAGAATTTTCAACTTAATAAAAACTTTTTAAAATCTTTGGAAGGAGAAGAAATTTTAAAACTAGCGAAATCTAAAGAAAAATATATAAAGTAAAAGTAGTCTTCCTCGCTATTTTTAAAATTACCGTTATAATATTTTAGTTTATATAGGATAAATACATATTAACAACAATCATATAACAAATAAATATTACGATTGATTGATTGATAAAAATGTGTATTTTAATTGTAATTTTATATTTTTCTTTCACTTTTTGTAGGATAAAATGCTATACAGTACTATACATTTCGTTTTAAGTTGTCTGGCTTAACCAGTGTCCAAAATATGGCCACCCTCTCTCTAATTTTCCCTCAATTTGAATTTATGCCCCCTTAGGTTCGTAATCTGAGCAAGAGGAAGATCCCATCAGAATTGAGCCTGTTCAACCCATTCAAGGCCTTATACATCTCAATCTCATCACCTTGCAGGTGCCTAGTCTCCAGATGCTGCAATTTGCAATATTTAAGCATTTCTTGGTAAGAGGACCCCTTCGTTCCCCCCTCACCAATCTTGTCACCCTTCTCTGTATTCGCTCAAGCAACTCTACATCCTTCCTAAAATGAGGCTTCCAGACCTGTACACAGTACTTAAGGCGTGACTTGACCATTGCCTTATACAAATGGATACTCACCTCCTTTTCTCACTAGCAAAATTCCTGATTATCATTTATAATACCTCATGATCTGCTCTGGCCCAAAGGTGATAAACGGAGGTCAGGTTCACTCACAGAATAGTAACATATCTTTCTTTTCTGTTTGTTTACTGGCTTGGCTATCGTATTCCTTCCGGTTCTACTCGCTTGAAAAAACTCACTCACTCTAATACAAAATGGAGGTGATTAACAGCCAATCAGCGCGGAGTTAGTTCGATGTCACAGAGAAGTAAGATATGTTACTACTCTGTGATCTAACGGTACGCCGATAATACGAAACTAATACAAAGGTAGGTGATATGTTCATTGTGTTCCTCGTGCGTATTGCTCTTCCGATGACATGGCGCATTATCGTGTTGGAATGCATTTCTCTCCCGGAAAAATGCAACATGGCAGGTGACAGTAAAAATAAAAATATTACATTATGGTCTCCCGTAAATGATTACATCTATCCGTTTATGTATTATGTCTGTAAATTGCGTGTGTTCTCTGGGCGATATGCCTGTTTTGCTGGACGAAAAACCACAGTGTCTGGGCGGGGGGAACTTTGCTATCTACGCCTATGACCGCCTAACTCAGCCACAGAGTGAAAAAAAGGCTTTTAATGTTCCTCCCGTCATCGATAGGACTCAAACCCGGGCCTTTTTCACCCGATGTGAGAAGTACGGTGACGATACCACTGTGCACTGCGCAGACAGGAAGGTGACAGTAGGCCGCACCAGTGAAACGTTGCTCCATACGTACCTGTGTTCCTAGTTTTTGCCAGAAAATCATACGTCATACTAAACAATCACCTCTCCTTTCTGGATGGTAAGCATCAGGTACAGTGGGTCCATGGATTCGTGTTGATTGCGCCACACAAGAAGGCGTCAGTCGGCATGTTGCACCAAGTAAAGTGTTCGATGTCTAACGGCCCTAGGGATTTCCCCAATCTGCGCGTTGTGCATTCTGTTTGTGTATCACAGAACTCTGTGAAGGCCAGAGGTTTAAAAAGTGTAATGGGTGTGTTAGCGTTGTGTAGTGTCATGTTATGTTGTTCTTCTGACCATTTAGCCGTTGGGCCCCTAGTGGGACCACCCCGTTGCCCACACTTAGACCCGAGGAAGCAGGTCAGGGAGTAGAGGGACCGCTTAAGTACTCTGGCAGGCCCTGCCACTTAATTTCCGAAGATTTCAGAGGCAAGTGCCTAAAAAAAAAAAAAAATAAAATAAATAATAATTAAAAAATATATAATAGAAAATAAAAACAAATAAATAAAGTAAAAAAAATAGTGCGAGACAAGTTAGGGTAGGGGTAGAGTCTGAAGGAAGGGGGAGACAGGTAGAAATATGGGGATGATAGGGCAGATAACCCCAACCTGCTCAATGGGGAGAAGTCCCACCAGGAGAAAAGAGGGCAGCAGGGAGCGGAGGGGATGGAAAACTGACCCCTCCTCCCTGCCCAAGGGATGGGGATTAAAAGTAAACTGGGAAAGAGCGCCCCGTTCAGGTCGCCAATGTCAACAGTCTCTCAGATAATGGATCCATTATCCCAGACAAGAAGTACATTCAAGAGGCTGGCATTTTGCCTCCTCCGGGTGTTTCTTGGGTCTTCCTTGCCTTATCAATGGCCATTGTCTGGAGAGGTCAGGTCCAGTTTATTGCCTCTAATAGGATTAAGTCACAGTTAGGTGCTGATGGTCTAAGTTTCCATTTCTCAAGGACAACCATAGTGCATTTCCAGTGACTGCTGGCTCCCCATCGAAATACGACACATCCGGTGTTGTAAGATCGCTCCCAGTCAACAAAGGTAGGTCTCAGCGAACAGTTTGATTTCACTCTCATTGTCTCAAATTAGTAATTGGTAGTAGTATATGTCAATATTCGGTGGATCCTTACGGTATAGATCCATCCAGTAGGTGTTATTCTCAAAATGCAATATTAAGTTCAGGGTTTTCAACTTAGGTGGTTTCAATTCCCTGTGTCTCTTATTGGACGCATCATTATTTTTTCAGTTCATCCAAACGGTTTGTCAACTTGTGCTCAGTTTAGAGTATAGCCATATAGTCAGTTCCATGGCTTGCATTTAAAAGGTCCATGTCAGTGTTCGTGAGCTAACAGTCTCAAGTCCACTGTTTTCAATTTGGGTTATATAATTTTTCAGTTGCATTTTATTAGACGTATTTATTTTGTTGGTCATTTATGTCAGGGCAGTTTATCCATTTCCGATCAGTTTAGTCATATTGTCAATTCCATGGCATTAATCAGTAAGGTCCATGCTAGTGGTCTCTGTGGATGGCAGTTAATGTCCTGCGTCGGGCAAAAAAAGTTCCTGTACATACTTAGTAAAAGTCTTGTACTCTTCTGGTGAGTCCAGGAGATGTGATTCCAGATTCCGCGGGAAGTAAGTGATTTTTGTCATTAACCGGCAGCGAAGGCCCTCATAATGGGTACAGTCAAATATAATATGGTGCCAGGTCTCAACTTCCCAGCATGTGCAACATGGGTCCTCGATGATCCCAAAGTTGGTTAATTTTGCATTGAATGATCCTTAGCCGGTCAGTACTGAATAGTCCGTGGTGGAACCAAATGGAGGATTTGGATACAACATGTCAATACTAGATAAGAATTTTTTGTGATTTCGCCTTTTGTTGATGCAGTCCATCGATCCTGCCATGCCTGCTGTAGATGCCTTTGGAGTCTTGTTTTCTATGTGCTTTCTGATTCGCTGTTGGGTCTATGGTGAAATTCAAAAAGGTGCAGGGCAATCCCTTGGCAATGTAATAAGCCATACCGCAGCGTATTATCTCATGGTCTAGAGGGAGGGCCCCAGCAAGGACCTGGAGGGCGTGGGTACTCGTTGAACGGCAGGCACGCGTGATGGTAAGTAGAATCGACCGTTGGACTGTGCCCAATGTTCAAGTACTGTATTTGTACTTATCTGACTTGCACACTTGTTTTCAGTCCTCCAGTGTCCAACTAGCGTGTTGTTTACACCACAGCATTCGCCGTCAACGATGATCAGTGGCGAGGAAAGGGTGTCTCTTGTGTCGTCTGCTGTGAAACCTATAAGTCTAAGTTTGCTGCATATAGCCATTTGGGACATTGCTCTTGCATTTCCCATATTGTATTCTGAGGTCAACTGTCGCAAGTTGATCTGCCATGGAGTCTGTTCAATGTTCTGCACCCTTCGCTCACCAAGAACATTCACCTTGCATAATCTTTGCAGTTCTGTCGGCGTTAGGTAATTTCATTCGTGCGATACTATTATTTACTGAACCACAGCCTTGAACCACGGCCTTGAAGAACTGATAAAACGCGCCGTTTCCCATTTGGGACCACCCGACGCACAGCCCCTACAGTCATACCCCTTTGACGATCTTTGATATCTTTACTGCTTCGCATAACGGCTCTATTATCACTCTGACTTGCACGACTAGATATAGTGCCGCTGCTCTAACTTCGAAGCTTCTCGGCTTTTCACACAGCGAGCTATGTGAATTATCAATTATTATGACCATCCCATCCATTATGGATGGGATGGTCATAATAACTGATCACTCTATATACATGTATACCACTGTACAGGCACACTGAGTTGGATTGCATTAGTAATACCCCCCCAACGTGTATAACGTGTATATTAATTCACACATGTTTCGATCAGTTTTTGAGTTTCTGCGAGGACGAATGGGCCTTTCAGACTTCTAACCTGGTATGATTGTGGGGACATGGTGTTTAGGTGCCAGTATCTCGATTGTTATCGAGTTACTGGCACCTGCACTTACACATAATTATATGATTATATGGCACCTACACCTAATCTTATATCTCAATTGTTGTCGAGAAATATGATGGTGTGCTCTTGTTCTGTGGTTTCACAACACTACCGTGACTGGCTCAATAGCGGTCGAACAGTCAGCCATAGGTCACGTAACAAGTGAGACAACCTAGTGTGGTCTACTCCCGTGGTGAGCATAGTCTGTCTCGTGCCGCAACAAATTAGCGACGCAGCGCTATGGCCTAGCTAAACACGAAGCACAACAATCGAAAGCAAGAGCAATATCCACGTGGAGTATGCAACGGACAGTAGCTCATATAGACTGTCTGCCTGAGTAGCACAGTGGTATCGTTACCTTCCTTCCCACACCGGGTGGAAAAGGCCCGGGTTCGAATCCCGTCGATGACGCGAGGTACTTAAATGGAGTGGCTGAGTTGGTCGGTCTCACGTGTAGATAGCAAGGTTCTCCCCACAGAAACTGGGTTTTTTGCATCCATCAAATAGGCAAACCGATCAGAGAACACACACGCAATTTACAGACACAAATACGGGTACATGTATTAAATTATGGGTGACCTTAATATAATAATAAATAGCTCATATAGACTATGGCTGTCATGGGTACTCGTGCTCCTTGTGAGACAAGACACTGCACCTTATATGAGCACGTCAGCAACACTGGAACACTAACGTGGGAATCTACCGCCTGGTCTGATGAATCCTGTTTACAACACTGTCACGCTGATGGGCCTCTATCAACAAGACGACGCTCTATGCTACAAGGCCCAGCTGATTACTAACTGGTTTCGGGAATGTGACAATAAATTCTCTGTTCTTCCGTGCCTGACAAACTCAGCCGATCTCAACTGAATTGAACATGTTTTGAACCTACTTAAAAAGGGCATATGATGCTACGACTATTCACCTACCCCTGCGCACTTTGAAGAGTCCATGTCAAGATGTGTATGGGGAAAAGGTACGACGTATTTTACATATATAGAATGACTGAAAATAAATCGAAGTGAGCTTTTTTTTTTTTTTTTTTAATTAAAGAGGGTGTTCTGTTTTTTTTTTTTTTTTTTGTTTTTTTTTAATTTATATATAGGGAATTCAAATGTTATGTTATGTTAGGGAAATCTTGTCTGAGGAACTGTATATCAATGTTCTGCTTGAAATATTAAGTTTAATTGGAACTAGAGGTACGATATGTAAAGAATAATAATAAATTTAGTTTATTATTTTCTTACCCGAGATTAACATCGGCTGGAACATTTTAGTTGTTATGGAAAGCGATAACAAGAGTTAAATTATGAAAACCTAAGTTGTAGTTGGGGATGTGTCATCATGGAATAGGGCGCAATTATTATGATAACGTGCTGTAGGATTTGACTGTCGCTAAAATGTTTTCTCCCTTTCATTTAGATCCTGCAGATGTGGAATTTGCAACATTTTGGCCCTTTCTCGTTGCCAGTTCAACTTAAGCGTAATAATTATGAGATATACTTGAGAAAAACAAACCCACTTACATATACTGTACACAGAAATTCAAAGTCGCATTTCAGGCTTGGATGTCTAACCTCTACGGTTACAGACTGATATTATTTATTATTATTATCAGCCATATGGTGCAAGGAAGCCTGAGGCTTATGCTGCACCAGCCAAAAAAAAAAAAAAAAAAAAAAATTCTGAACGACCCCAGAGAGAGAGAGAGAGAGAAGTAGAAGAGAATCACCAAGAAAGAGGATGATATCTAGCTCGTAACCCTGGGTGTGCCAAGTCCATATTCACCAGATGCGAGCCCCTAAGGTACCTTACTAAATTCATGTTTAGAGCTTCTAAACAGATCAAAGCTTTATATTGCATTTGCGCTGACATGTGAATACGAGACGAATCCACAGAACTAGAAAGGAACCGTGCATAAAATTTGACGTTTGTCAAGTGGGCTGTGCTTTCCAGTTAGTGAAGTCCAGTTACATTTTTTGTTTTCCAGGACTTCAGTTTCTCTGTATTGCATTTGGCTGTTAGAGTGAAATAATTACACCATGAATGTGTATATTCATGGTGTAACTATAGGTATATCTGCAAGTGACTGAAATGGGACACTTGTATAATGAGAAAGCCTGTAAAAATTGGAAAGTTGTAGCTTTTTACAATTCCTACCCTAAATCCATTCTTTAAGTTGTCAGAATTTTATTTGTTGGGGGAAAATGCATTCAGTATTGCTTTAGAAATTTTCAGTATTACTTCCCACTGCTAGAAGTTATTTCCAGACTGTTTTAAATTTTCACAAGATACTTCATTTGTTGAAAAATGTGAAAAGACATCCACCCGTCTTGTATCATTTTATGTGGTTTTGTTGTTCTATTTGAAATTCACATTTAAACACCCTAAAAATGCCTAATTGTTTATAACAAGAATAAAACATCACTGAAGCACTACATGAACTGCACCGCACAGTGATGCAACTGGGTAGCCCAACCATTAAATTACTAAAATATAAAATAGTTTTACCATATGAGAAATGCTAGCATTGAAGGGGGAATGATATGAACTTTAATACAATTCCCCAAATTCAAAATTAATTCTACTTTTGTAACTTAGGAATAGGTAACGTTCTGAGGTGCCAAAAGTTGGAAAGAATTTAAAAGTGGAATGGGCAGGTTCACAACAGATCATTATATAGGCCATAAGATGTAAGAAAAGACATTTGCTGCATCTGATAAAAAAACTTCTATACAACCCCCATATCCTTTTATCATACTCTTCCCACTGTCAAAAGTAATTCATCCAGTTGCCACTTACATTTCCAGACAACTTCAGCTACCCAGAAGGCAATTTTTTTTAGTGACTAACAACACACTGTGTATCTAAAATATATTTCTTGCCCAAATGCCTAAGAGTATGAATGAAGTTATTTATGCACACACATTTCTACTACCAAGGTAATTTTAATGCATCATTTGATTATATCTCATATTGTGAATGAAATATAATCACAATATATACATGAAGAAGAATGAACTCACATCTCTTGAGTATGGACTCGGCACACCCAGGGTCCTGAGCTGAATATCATCATTCTTCTCTTTCTTGGTGATTCCCTTCTACTTCTGACTTGTTTTTTCTCTCTCTCTCTGTTTCTCAGAGTAACTCGGAAATTTTTTTTGGGTGGTGCAGCATTCAGGCTTTCTTGCACTATATGGCTAATAATATTAATAACATCCTCTTCATGTACAGATATAAACTTCCCAAGGTTAGGAAGCTCATGTCTGTACACGAAGAGGAAGTTCATTGAATTTCTCAAATATTTTATGCAGCCTGATCTTTATGTCCAATTTTAATGTAAAAATTTCACCATCATTCAGTTCTTCCAATGCCTTATACCATTTCTGTTAGATCAGTGAGATGCCTTATTCCCAATTCTAACTCTCTGGCTCATACCTTTGCAGTCTCTCCTTGTTTGAATCCTGTTTGCTATTTATAAGGACCAATTGTCTGTTTTCGTACTCTCTAGCTAAAAGTATGATACTGTAACAGGGCACACACACTGTGGGAGGGATAAAATTTGCAAGGGTGATTTACTTATTAATGAAATTAATGCACAAATAAATGTAAATAAAAATATAATAATAAACTTTGAAAAGTTCATAAATTGTAAATAAAATTCTCAATTAATGCACTGTTACATTGTGAATTTATTGAGAAAACTTATGCCACTGAGGAAATAAATGGCCTATATATGAAGTCAGGGCTTGCTTAAAGGGGAACAGGTATTCTGCGTGTTATCAGACACTCAGTCTAAAACACTGTTGGATCCAATGTCTTTCTATTACAGAAGATTTAGGAGAAGTCCGGTTGGCCTGCCTCCCTAAAATCCACTCATGCACACCTTCTCGATGGTAAGCCCTGTTACGTCACTTAGGTGGCAATGAACGTGTAGAGTGGTTCTCTTCAAGATGCCTGGTCAGCGTGAAGAGGAAAAGACCAAACCCTCCAGCATATGACAGCACGACGAAACAAATAGCCCTCAGTCCCCAGCGGCTTTCACTCCCCCTCTTATGGCAGCGAGAGGATCAGAGTGGAAGCAGATAATCGTACCCAGAGAATGCTAAGAATCTCTGGGTACGACCAGGCTGCCATGCACAGAAACTGAACTTGGCCTGTTACAATGTAAGAACGCTCATCGGTGAAGACAGGATATTAGATCTGGAAAAGGAACTAGAAAATGTGAATTGGAATATCATCGGTTTGACTGAAATAAGAAGAAGAAATGAATCACTTATAAGTTTATCAAGTGGAAATCTGCTGTACACCAATGGAAACAGTGAAAGGAGCAAAGGTGGAGTTGGGTTTCTAGTCTATAAAGATATAAAAAACAACATTTTGGAATTCAAAAGTACATCACCAAGGGTGTCAAGACTAATACTCAAGATTTCTAAGAGGTACAAGCTAAAGGTTATTATTATTTATACACCAACATTGAGCCATGATGATGATGATGAAGAGGTTGAAAAATGTACACCGAAATTGAGAGTCTTCTAGATGAGCAGAAAACCCAACACACTATTATTCTAGGCTCGACGTAGCCCAGTGGTCAGGAGCAAGAGTGCATAGCACGCGTTCCTTGAGTGGACCAAGGTTCAAGCCAGTGACTACTAAATACGATAAATATTTTATTTTATTTTTTTTTTTTTGTAGTTGTTGGCACATAGGCTTCTGTGGCCATAATGCACCTCCCAAGGTTTTTGCAGTACTTTGATCCAAGCCCGAGGCGGGAATCGAACCCGCGACCTTTGGGTTGCCAGTCAGGCACTTCACCCACCCGGCTAGCCCGGTCGACATATATATAAATATTTGTATTGAAGATTTATTGTAAACTCTACTGACTTGGTTGTCGTGCTGGAGTATAAACAGAAAAAAAAAAAAAAAAAAAAAATTATGGGGGACTTCAATGCTTAGGTTGGAAAAAGACAACACAGAAAGGAAAATTTTGGAAATTTTAGAATTGGTGAAAGAAATGAAAGAGGTGGAAGACTTGTGGAATTTGCAGAATCTCAATGATTGTCAGTAATGAACACTTTTCTCAAGAAAAGGGCGAACAGAAATGGAAATGAAAGAGCCCAAATGGATTAACAACTAATGAAATCGACTTCATCCTCACTAACAGAAAATATATCGTGAATGATGTTACCGTCCTGAATGAGGTAAATATTGGAAGTAATCACAGAATGGTAAGATGCACACTTGATATAGATGTAGGAAAGGAAAGGAAAAAACTGACTCGAGTAAATAATACGAAAGTCTTTGAGATAACAAGAGGAGAAAGAGCAGTATGTACTGGAACTTAAGAACAAGTTTGAGCTTCCGCAGACTGCTCAGGACCAAGATATCGATGAGGAATACTACAACTTTCTGAAAGTGATAAAGCCCAAGAAACCTATAGGAAAAAAGAAATCCAAAGAAGAAAAAATTAGTCAAGAAACACTTGTTATCATGAACCGAAGGTGACAAATGAAGAGCAAGATAAACACCGACAAGAAGAAAATTGAGTATACTGAGTTATGCGAAGCCATTAGAAAGAGACTCAGAGAGGACATAAGAAGATTTAACACAAGAAAAGTAGAACAAGCATTAAGGGAAAACAAAGGACCTAAATCAGCAGCCATGAGCAGTAATACAGAAAGACAAATGATACTGAAACTGAAGAATAGTGATGGTGTACTTATAAACAGCAAAGAAGGCATAACTCAAATAGCAGAAGACTACTATAGAGAATTATACAAGGAGCAGGGGAATGATGTCAGCAGTGGGGAAGATGGATCGCAAATTAGCAACACATATGACATACCCAATATTCTTCCTGATGAGGTAGAACATGCGTTGAAGAAAACGAAGAATCAGAAAGCCCCAGGGGAAGATGAATTACTGTAGAGTTGTTAAAATTGGGAGGAAGAGACATAACACAAAAACTTGCAAGGCTCTTCACAAAATGCATATAAAAAGGTGTGACACCTAAGCAGTGGAATAATGCAATCATAGTTTTGCTGCATAAGAAAGGAGATAAATCAGAAATTGGAAATTATAGACCAATTAGCTTGTTATCCCACATCTACTAATTGTTCACAAGGGTCATTAATAACAGATTAGAAAGAATACTTGATGAGAATCAACCGAATGTGCAAGCTGACTTAGGACAGGATTCTCAACTATGGATCACTTTCATGTAATATCATAGCTAATGGAGAAAGCAAATGAATATAAAACACCATTATTCCTGGCATTTGTGGATTATGAAAAGGTATTTGACTCCACACAGCATAAGGCAATGTTTCAAGTACAGGAAAGACAAGGCATAGATACCCATATATTATGATTTTGAAGAAAATATATGAGAACGCTACCTCCTTTATTAGACTAGACAAAGACAGTATCAAATTTAAAATCGAGAAAGGAGTTCGACAAGGGGAGACAATATCTCTGAAGCTGTTTATTGCTGCTCTTGAGGAAGCTTTCAGAAGATTAGATTGGTCGCAGAAAGGAGTCAGTGTGAAAGGAGAATACCTAAACCATTTACGATTTGCAGATGACATTAGGCCTCTCCGTAGCCAGGTGGGAAGGAGCAGCAGTGCGTAGCACACGCTTCTTGATTAGACCGGGGTTCGAGCCCGTCACCACCAAATATGGAGGATGGAAAGGTCAGGGAATGGCCACCGCATATCCTGGAGCAATATGGCCTTAGTTGCTAATGCTCCTAGAAACCAAATAACAAACAAACAAATAAACAGCAGATGACATTGTGGTCATAAGCCACGATCCCAAAGAATTAGAGGAAAATCTTAATCAGTTATGCAGAGTTAATAAGGGTTTTGGACTAAAGATGAATATGGCTAAAACAAAAGTAATGATGAAAAAGTATGCCGAAGAATGGGACATAATGATTGAAGGAGCAGTAATTGAAATTGTGGAGTCATATACTTCTCGGGGACAAGTTATTAGCTGTAATAATGATAAATGGCTGGAAGTCAAGAGAAGAATAAATTTTGGATGGATAGCATTCAGGAAATATAGTCACATACTGAAGAGCAATATCCCAGTTTGTCTGAAACGTAAAATAATGAACCAATGTATACTCCCCACCATGACTTATGGAAGTGAAACTTGGGCACTCACCAAAAGAATGGAAGAGAAGCTGAGAACTACACAGCGAAGAATGGAACAAATTATATTGGGAATCAGACTGTTAGATAAGAAGAGAAACACATGGATTAGGCAGCAAACTCAAGTAAAGGACATTCTTATCGAAACTAAAGAACTAAAATGGTGTTGGGCAGGACACATAGCTCGAAGACATGATGACAGATGAACTAAGAAAATAACAGAATGGCACCCAAGAGGAGCTAGAAGAAACTCTCGAAGACTACGGCAAAGATGGATAGATGAAATTCACGAGTTTGTGGGTAGTAAATGGATGGCCATTGCACAAAAGAAGGGACTGGAAAGTTGCTGGAGAGGCCTTCATCCTGCAGTTAATTGAAAATGGCTGATGATGATATGAAGTCAAAATAGTATTGCAATTAAATTGTAATTAATATATTTAATAATTATCTATCTATACATTAAAAACGTTTTCCTCCTAGTGATATTTATTCGAGCCAATGGGAGAAGAGGGCGAGGCAATTAAGTCACTACAAATGCAATTAATTATTGACAACTGCCTCCGTAACGTTCACCAACTTCGTGCACGTGATTCTAAGTCTAACATTTGATGTTCCATTGTAATGTTTTTTGTATATTAATGAATATTGTATATTTGTAAATATTCTAGTTTAGTTTTTTGTAAATATTTGTTAAATTTGATAATTGAGAGCTATTAAATGCTCAATAATTCCTATATTCTATTATATTATAAATCAACAGGGATTACCTTTATTTTAGATATAGGAAGCTTCTTTTCCAACTCTCCTAGTCCAACTCACTAATAATTCTTGAGGATGGCGATATCTATTTTGTAAAGCAGGTGGGACATCTTCCCCACTGTCAGAACCGAAGTGTTCAGACCGTGGAAAAGAAGCTTCCTATATCTAAAATAAAGATAAATATTTGTATAGTTTGTAAATATTTCAGTTGATTATTTTAGTCCTGCTCTTTCGGATGCAACAATATTCCTCATGTATTTAGGATCCCGAAGCAAAAGGCCTTTTTCCTAAGTGACCTTGTAAACACATGTAAATAATTACATAGTGATATTGGGTGAAGTCCAGTATAGTATACACCGGCAGGTACTTCGATGAAAGGGAGGAAGACTGTGGTAATTGACAAGTGAAGTCACCTCCCTTTTCTGATTGTTTTGTGTCATCGAGGAGGGGGCTTAGCTTAAGTAGGGAGTTTATCCCTCCATCCCGCTGTTTTAAAATGGGAAAATGAGTTCCTGATTTAAAAACAGTGGCAAATGTTTGAGAAAAACACCCTAAGCATATCAACCTAGGAGGACAGTGGATGGGGAAAGCAGTGGCATCTGCCAGTCACTGCTTTCCCACTGTTTTGCTTGCCACCATGTTGGAGGGAGTATGCTGTTCTGGAGTTTTACGGTGATATTTATTCGACTTTGAGAATGCTGCGCACTAAAATCGCACAGGTAAATAATTACATAGGTCATTTCCTGATTAGATATCGCCCGGTGTCTTTTCTACGTAAAAGACACCTGTCTTTTACGTAGAAAAGAGATTAACTGAATCAGAGAAATATTGTATTGAAATTACATAGACCTCTTTTTTAAATATATTTTTTAAAAGATTTTTTTTGTTATAATTATTATATCCAAAATTGATACTTAACCTTTATCTGATTGCATTGCATCTGACAGATGGCACTTTTTAAAATTTTTCTGTTAATTTTTTAAATCTGGAAATAAAATGAAATCCTCTTGGGTACCTTTGCCCACCAATATTCTATAAATGGTTATACTGTAATTTCTGTTTTCATTTTGATATACTATTGATTACAAGGCATTAAATTTTTGTTTGGCCTTTAACAGATGGCAGGTGAGAAAAGATGACTACCTTTCTTTTATGCCACTCCCATTCCCACGTGGTCTCTGTGAGATGCCATCAACAGGTGTCTAATCTTGTCATAATGTTTTGATTTCACTGGCTACACATAAACTAGTCTTGTCTAATCTTGCCGTGATGTTTTGATTTCACTGGTTAAAACATAAGTGTGTTATAGGCACAGTGACTTTGATGAATACAACAAACAACTGTACAGAGAAATAGTGGGTCATTAAATCCGAATGTCTTATAATGGGGGATTTTAGCTTTCCTGATATTGACTGGAACTTGTGGCTTGGTCACTTACACACTAGTAAGACTTTTGTGGATTTATTGGATGATTGTTCTTCAGAGCAGCATGTTCGAGAGCCATTCAGAGGGAGTAATACTTTTGGTTTGATTTATCAGCAGTGATTTCATGTGTTAAGAATCTGCAGATAAATGAACCACTAGGAGGCAGTGATCACAGTGCACCGATGTGGGATTTACATAAAGCTGTAACTACTATCAGGGATAAAAGGAAGGGTTTTTGCTTTCGTAAAGGTGACTACAGTGGTCTCAGAGATTTTTTAAATTTTATACAGTGGGACCAACTGATGATGAATTAAGAATCCTTCCTATTAGCTTCCAAGAATTAAACTTGGAGGCTACTAGGCTTTCATACCAACTAAGAAATACTGTTTAAGGTTTAGGCCAAAACGGATGTCAAATTTACCTAATGAGACTCGTGGTAGAGAAGAAAAATGCATGGGACGCATATAAATTATCAGGAGACACAGATGCCTATGGTAGATATAAGATAGTCTGTAATCAAGTCACAAAAGATGTTAGGCAAACAAAGGCAGATTACTAGAAATCTTTGGCAAAGGATGCAAAGAAAAACAGTAAAGACTTCTTTACTTATGTAAACTGTAGAAGGAAGGCGATGAATCAGATTGATCCCCTTGACATCGACAGTTCAATTGTTGATGAACCTGCTGAGGTAGCTGAAAAACTGAATGAGTATTTTGCATCTACATTCAAATGTGAGGAGGTATGTAGGGAAGTGGAGGCCAGAAGCTTATCAAATTCTGGTAGGTAGCTAAATAATTTTGTAATAACTCAGAATAAAGTGGAGGAGGAATTGTTGAAATTGAACATAAAAAAGGCACCTAGGGGCGGAGGGGATCTATCCAGTTATATTAAAGGAAGTAAGCAAACCCTTAGCCATAATTATGAAAGCTTCCTTGACTCAGGGGAGGTCCCCATGAACTGGAGATGAGAAAATGTGTCCCTAATTCACAAAGGGAGATCAAAGGGTGAGACGAGTAATTACAGACTTGTTAGTCTCACTTCTGTTCCAGGGAAAATAATGGAGTCACTGGTTAAGGAAGCAATGCAGGATCATCTAGACAAGACTGCAGTTATAGTTCAGAATCATGGGTTTGTTAAGGGGAAGTCTTGTCTGACAAATTTGATTGGATACTATTTTTTTTTTTTTTTTTTTTTTTTTTTACGAGCATTAGCAACTAAGGCCATATTGCTCTGGGGCTATATGGTGGTCACTCCCTGACCTTTCCACATCCTCCGTATTTGGTGGTCACAGGCTCGAACCCCGGTTTAATCAAGAAGTGTGTGCAACGCACTGCTGCAACTGCCCACCTGGCTACGGAGGCGCCATTGGATATTATGATATGGTCACAGAGGAACGCGATGCAAAAAATAATGTTGATTTCATATACTTGGATATCAGGAGAGCTTTTGACACTGTTGCGCATGGAAGACTACTGTACAAATTGGAGCAGTATGGCATTAAGGGCAATTTGCTACAATGAATAAAAGGATGGTTGACTGGGAGAAGACAGAGAGTGGTAATCAATGGACACTGCTCTTTGTAGACTAATGTTATTGGTGGAGTTATGGGCCCAAGGTTTGGTGTTGGGCCCATTTTTGTTTTGTATATTTATCAATGATATTGATGAAGGTTTATTAGCATTAGTAAAGGCACATGATACAAGAAAGCAAGCTTATATAGCATCAGCCAAAAAAAAAAAAATCAAATTTCACCCATCCACTCACTCCAGATGTTTGTCTAGTTCTGCCTTGAATCTGTTTAAGTTATCAACTTCTACAACGATAGATGGCAGTTTGTTACAGCAATCAAACACCTGCTGGCTAAAGGCAAACTTCCGCACATCTATCCTACAACTGTCTTTCCTCAATTTGAATTTATGCCCTCTCAGGCGATTATTCTGAGCAAGAGGAAGAATCCCATCAGCATTGAGCATGGTCAAACCATTCAACGCTTTATAAACCTCAATCAGATCACCTCACAGGTGCCTAGCCTCCAGACACTGTAACTTGCAAAACTTAAGCCTTTCTTCGTAAGAGCAACCCTTTGTTCCATTCACTAATCTTGTTGTTGTTCTCTGCACTTGCTCCAGTAGCTCTACATCCTTTCTAAAATGAGGCCTCCAGACCTGTATACAGTACTCAAGGTGTGGCCTGACTATTGCCTTTACAAGGGGATAATCACCTCCTTATCCCTGCTAGAAAAATTCCTGTATATCTTTGACAAGACATCTTGAGCTGCTCTTGCATTTCTCACTGCTCAGAAAACTTCATATCTGCTTGCACAATTATCACGAGGTTCTTTTCATTCTCTAGCACTGTCAGCGTAGTACCACACAGTTGATATGTTACTCTGGGGTTACTGCTTCCCATATGCAGTACTTTACAATTGTCAATGTTAAACTTCAGTTGCCACCTCTCAGCCCATCTGCTCAACTTTTCTAGATCCTGTTGCAGCAGTATACTGTCATTAGTGTCATTAACAACCCTGCCAACCTTTGTATCATCTGCATACTTCAACATACCATCATGATATACTGACTGATATACCATCATCAGTATCATTAAGAAATACAGAAAACAACAATGGGCCCAACACTGAACCGTGAGGTACTCCACTAATAACATTAGTCCACGAAGAGCAGTGTACATTGATTACCACTCTCTGTCTTCTCCCACTCAACCATCCCTTTATCCATAGCAGCAATTTGCCTCCAATGCCACACTAGTCTAATGTTTTCAGCAGTCTTCCACGTGCAACAGTATCAAAAGCCTTTCTAAGACCCAAATATATGATATCGAAGTTATTCCTTGCATCCAGTTCCTTTGTGACTACATCATAGTATCCAATCAAATTGATCAGACAAGACTTTGCCTTACGAAAACCATGCTGTGTTCGAGCTATAAGTGAAGTCTTGTCTATATGATCCTACAGTGCTTCTTAACCAGTGCCTCCATTAATTTCCCTAGAACAGAAGTTAAACTAACACATCTGTAATTACTTGTGTCCCCCTTTGATCCTCCTTTGTGAATTGGGGTCACATTTGCACCTCTCCAGTCCATAGGTACCTCCCCTGAGTCTGAGGAAGCTCTTATAATTATGGCTAAGGGTTTGCTTACTTCTTTTGTTGCCTCCTTTAATATAACTGGATAGATCCCATCCACCCCAGGTGCCTTTCTTAAGTTTATCTTCAACAATTTCTCCCCTACTTTGCTTTCAGTTATTACAAAACATCTATATATCATGATACTGTGGCACATGGTAGACTACTGTACAAATTGGAGCAGTATGGCATTAAGTGCAAGTTTCTACAATGGATAAAAGGATGATATCAGGCTTAATGTCAAAATTTGCATATGATAAAAAGGTCAGCAGGATTGTTAATGACAGTATGCTACTGCAGCAGGATCTGGAAAAGTTGAGCAGATGGGCTTAGAAGTTTAACTTCTAATGTAAAGTATTTCATATGTAAAGTATCCCCGAGTAACGCCTCAACCTAAAAGTTGAGATGTTACTCGTGGAAAAGGACCTGGGGAATTGTGCAATCAGATTTGAACTTTTCTGAGCAGTGCAGATAGCTCATGGTGTCTTGTCAATGATATACAGTTAGTTCCCGACTTACGTAAGCCTGAGTTACGTAATTTCAGACTTAGGTAAATTTTTTTAGTAAAATTGTAAAGATACTTTCTCTATTATTTTTAAGAGTGAAGTCAAATGAAGGAACAATAAGTATAAGTTTTTATTTTCATTCCCATACAAACTGTTGGATAATAACGTGCAACATAACTAGAATCTAGGTAAAGAAATTTCATTTTCTGCTTTAAAAATTCTGAAGTAATATTGGACAATATGTGTTTGAGACAGGGGAACTACATTGAAGCACTTCAGAGAAACCCCCACAACGTTTAAGCCATGTGGACTGTGTCCCATCAATTATTTGTTTGGAGAATTACACTCTATCCTTTTAACATCCTTTCAAGAGTTCGGAATGATTTGACACCAACTTGTGTGAGTGGAGTTTGGAAAAATCTTCTAAAAAATACTGAGCTCGACAATGAAGGCTTCAACAAAGATGAGCTGATGTCTTCTGTTACCAAAGAAATTGTAAACTTAGCGCAGGAGTTGCAACTGGTTCTGAAGAACAAAGATGTAGACGAGCTTGTGGATGAACGAGGTGAAGATTTAACAACAGAAGGCCTAGCCCAGTTGAACGTGTAAATAGCTGAGGAGCAAGGAAGGGCTGAATCCGTTGAGGAACTGGAGCAACCCAAGGAGCAGTTCAAATTAAAGGAAATGGCAGAAGCATTTTGTAAAATTCAGGAAGGTCTCTATTGATGGAATGGATGAAAACACTAAACTTTTCTTGAAAATAGAAAGAAAAGTTCAAGATTGCTTATCACAAAATTTATGAAGAGAAAAAAAAAATATACGAAACAGATGAAGTTCGAAGATTTCATATCACATACTACCTCGCTGACCTCTACTCAGTGTATGACACTCTGTGATTATTGTGATTTTTTAATGCTTCAGGCTTGTTTTAAGTTTCCTTTAGTTCATCACACCTGAAGTGTATACTGATTCATTGTTTGTTTGGTTTAGACAAATTTTCTTAAATATGTGCACTTTGGTTTTGATTCCCTTAGTATCCCTTCTAAAGCCTACACGGCATATGAAATACATATCAGTTTTTACAGTATAGTAACATGCGTTTTTTCTTCCTTGTATGTTTTCTTTTCTTATGTGCCACTCTGGTTAATTCACTACTGTCTCCAGATAAAGTTTTTAATTGTTATGGCATAAAACTAATTTTCTTCATTCTTCTGAGGATATTATGTGGTTTTTGTTAATTTTGGCATATCAGGGATATAGTAGCAATATTTTATTCCCGAGTTACATAAAAATCGACTTTCATAAGAAGTCCTGGAATGTATCTCTTAAGTATGTCAGGGACAGACTGTACAGGAATTTTGATAACAGGGATAAGGGGGTGATTGTCCCCTTGTATAAGACAGTCCCCTTGTATAACACCTTGAGTACTGTATACAGGTCTGGAGGCCTCATTTTAGGAATGATGTAGAGCTGCTGGAATGAGTACAGAGAAGGATAACGCGATTGGTGAGTGGAACAAAAGGTTAGTGTTACCAAGAAAGGCTTAAGTTCTGCAAATTGCAGCTTCTGGAGACTAGTCACCTGCAAGGTTATCTAATTAGCATTAGTAGAGGCATATGATGCAAGAAAGCAAGCTTATGCAGCATCAGTCAAAAAAAAAACAAAAACAAAAACATTCCCATTTCACCCCTCCGTTCTTTCGAAATACCTATCCAGCTGAGCCTTAAATTTATTTAGGCTATCAACTTCCGCAACAGGGGATGGAAGTCTGTTCCGCCAACCAACTACCCGCTGGCTAAAGGTAAATTTCCGCACATCTATCCTACATCTGTCTTTCCTCAATTTGAATTTATGCCCTCTCAGGTGATTATTCTGAGCAAGAGGAAGAATCCCATCAGCATTGAGCATGCTCAAACCATTCAAGACTTTATACACCTCTATCAGATCACCTTGCTGGTGCCTAGTCTCCAGACACTGTAATTTGCAAAACTTAAGCCTTTCTTCAGAGCATCCCTTTGTTCCATTCACTAATCTTGTTGCCCTTCTCTGTACTCGTTCCAGCAGCTCTACATCCTTCTTGAAATGAGGCCTCCAGACCTGTATACAGTACTCGAGGTGTGGTCTGACCATTGCCTTATACAAGGGAATAATCACCTCCTTATCCCTGCTAGAAAAATTCCTGTATATCATTGACAAGATGCCATGAGCTACTCTTGCAGTCCTTCTGCACTGCTCAGAAAACTTCATATCTCTGCACAATTACTCCCAGGTCCTTTTCATTCTCTACCACTGTCAGTGTAGTACCAAAGAGTTGATACGTTACTTTGGGGTTACTGTTTCCCATATGTAGTAGTTTACATTTGTCAATGTTAAACTTCATTTGCCACCTCTCAGCCCATCCGCTCAACCGTTCCAGATCCTGTTGCAGCAGCATATCGGCGCCTCCGTAGCCAGGTGGGAAGGAGCAGCAGTGTGTAGCACACACTTCTTGATTAGACTGGGGTTCGAGCCCGTCACCACCAAATACGGAGGATGCGGAAAGGTCAGGGAATGACCACCGCATATCCCGGAGCAATATGGCCTTAGTTGCTAATGCTCCTAAAAACCAAATAACTATAACAAGCAGCAGCAGCATACTGTCAGTAGTGTCCTTAACAACCCTGCCAACCTTTGTATCTTCTGCAAACTTGGACATTAAGCTTGATATACCCTCATCAATAAGGAGATAAATCAGATTCTTCCACTTAACATAGATGATCCTGCTCAAGTAGCTGATAAACTGAATGAGTTTTTTGCATGTACATTCACACATGAGGAATTCTGTAAGGATGGCGAGGACAGAAGTGTACTAAACTGTAACAGAGAGCTAAATGATTTTGTAATAATGGAGAGCAAAGTGGAGGAGAAATTGTTGAAGGTAAACATAAAAAAGGCACCTAGGGCAGTTGAAATCTATCGAGTGATATTGAAGGATGCAGCAAGTGAACTATGGAAACTCTTAGCCATAATTATGAGAGCATCCTTAGAGTCAGGAGAGGTTCCCATGGACTGGAGATGTGCAAATATATTCCTGATTTGAAAAGGGAGTTCAAAAGGTGACACAAATAATTATAGATGTGTTAGTTTAACTTTCAGGAACGCTTTTGATACTGTTGCACATGGAAGACTGCTGGACAAATTGGAACGGTATGGCTTTAAGGGCATTTTACTGTAATGGATAATGGTTATGTTAATAAATGGTCACTGGTTTATGTGGACTAATGTTATTAGCGGAGTCCCCAGGGTTCGGTGCTGGGCCCATTGTTGTTTTGTGTATTTATCGATGATGGCATATCAGGCTTAATAGTAGTAGTAGTAGTAGTGGCACGTGATGCAAGAAAGCAAGTGTATGAGCTTATGCAGCATCAGCCAAAAAAAAAAAAAAAAAAAATCACACCATTCCCTCCAAATGCCTGTCCAGTTCCTCCTTAAATTTATTTAACCTATCAACTTCCACAACGACAGATGGAAGTTTGTTCCAGCAATTAACCACCCGCTGGCTAAAGGCAAATTTCCGCACATCTATTCTACATCTGTCCTTTCTTAATTTGAACTTATGTCCCCGTAGGTTCGTAATCTGAACAAGTGGAAGGATCCCATCAGAATTCAGCGTGCTCAACCCATTCAAAGCCTTATAGACCTCAATCAGATCACCTCGCAGGTGCCTAGTCTCCAGCCACTGCAATTTGCAGAACTTAAGCCTCTCTTGGTAAGAGGATCCCTTCATTCCCCTCACCAATCGTGTTGCTCTTCTCTGTACACGCTCAAGCAAATCTACATCCTTCCTAAAATGAGGCCTCCAGACCTGTACGCAGTACTCAAGACCTGGCTTGACCATTGCCTTATACAGAGGGACAATCACCTCCTTTTCCCTGCTAGCAAAATTCCTATATATCATTGACAAAACCCCATGACCTGCCCTAGCAGCCTGTCTGCATTGCTCAGAAAACTTCATATCTGACTGCACAATTACTCCCAGATCTTTTTCATTTTCTACCACCTTAAGTGTAGTACCACACAGTTGGTACGTTTCTCTGGGGTTACTTCTACCCATATGCAGTACTTTGCATTTGTCAAGGTTAAACTTCAGTTGCCACTTCTTAGCCCATCTGCCCAAATTATCTAGATCCTGTTGCAGTAGCACACTGCCATTACTGTCATTAACAACCCTGCCAACCTTTGTGTCATCTGCAAACTTCGACATTAAGCCTGATATACCTTCATCAATATCATTGATAAATACACAAAACAACTGTGGACCCAACACCGAACCCTGTGGGACTCCACTAATAACATTAGTCCACGAAGAGCAGCACCCATTGATTACCACCCTCTGTCTTCTCCCACTTAACCATCCTTTTATCCATTATAGCAACTTACCCTTAATACCATTCTGCTCCAATTTGTACAGTAGTCTTCCATGCGCAACAGTGTCAAAAGCTTTCCTGAAATCCAAGTATATGATATCAAAATTATTTTTTGCATCCAGTTCCTTTGTGACCACATCATAATAACCAATCAAATTTGTCAGACAAGACTTTCCCTTAACAAACCCATGCTGTGTCTGAATTATTGCTGCAGTCTTGTCTAGATGATCCTGCAATGCATCTTTAACCAGTGACTCCATTATTTTACCCGGAACAGAAGTTAAACTAACTGGTCTGTAATTACTCGTGTCACCCTTCGATCCACCTTTGTGAATTGGGGATACATTTGCACATCTCCAGTCCGTGGGAACCTCCCCTGAGTCCAAGGATGCTCTCATAATTATGGCTAAGGGTTTGCTTAGCCATAATTATGTCCAAGTTTGCAGATGATACAAAGATTGACAGGATTGTTAATGACAGTAAAGACAGTATGCTACTGCAACAGGATCTAGAAAAGTTAGGCAGATGGGCTGAGAAGTGTTAACTGAAGTTTAACATTGACAAATGCAAAATACTCCATATGGGTAGCAGTAACCCAACAGAAATGTACCAACTGTGTGGTTGATTGGTGGAGATTGGTGCAGAATGAAGCAGGTCTTGGAGTTTTGTCAATGATATATAGGAATTTTGCTAGCAGAGACAAGGCGGTGATTATCCCTTTGTATAAGGCAATGGTGAGTCCACACCTTGAGTACTGTATACAGGTCTAGAAGCCTCATTTTAGGAAGGATGTAGAGTTAGGAAGGATGTAGAAGGATGTAGAATGAGTACAGAGAATGGCAACAAGATTGGTGACAGGAACAAAGTAGCGTGCTTACGAAGAAAGGCTTAAGTTTTGCAAATTAGTGTCTGGAGACTAGTTACCTGCAAGGTGATCTGATCGAGGTGTATAAGGCCTTAAATGGTTTGATTAGGCTCTATGCTGATGAGATACTTCCACTTTCTCAGATTAAGAACCTGAGGGGGCATAGATTCAAATTGAGGAAAGCATTTGTAGAATTGATGTGCAGAAATTTGCCTTTAGCCAGCGGGTAGTTGATTGCTGGAACAGACTTCCATCTGTTGTTGTTGTTGTGGAAGTTGTAGCTTAAATAAATATAAGGCTGAACTAGACAAACATTTGGAGTGACTGCATTGGTGAAATGGGAAGGTTTTTTTTATTTGGAAGATGCTGTATAAGTTTGCTTTCTTGCATCATGTGGCTCAACTAATGCTAAAATGCTAAAGCTTAGAACTAGAAGTGGAAAGTATTTTTACCTTGGATAAGAGATTTAAAATGATGGAAACATCATGATGGGAACTAAATGGCACATAGAATTGGGGTGGCAAGCATTTGGAAAGCTTAATATAGTCTTTAAGACAAAGTTATCACTCTGTCTCAAATGAAAAGTTTTTGCTCATTGTGTCCTACTTGTCCTAACATATGGTTGTGAAATGTGGACATTGAATGCCAAAGCTTTATAAAGATTGAGGATCACACAGAGAAGTATGGAGCACCGAATTTTGAACTTAACCAAAAGAGACCGAAAAACCTGTGCATTTATTTGCCAACAAACCAAGGGCTGTGACATTAAAAAAAAAACAAAGCACTTAAAATGAAATGGAAACAGGTAGCTTACGTATCAAGAACTGATGATAGATGGACCAGACAAATTTTCAAATGGATACTGTTTGATTTTATACATCCAATAAAAAAGATCAAAGATAGGTGGAAAGATGATATTTGAAATTTGCCGGTGTACAATGGCAACAGAATGCAAAAGGCCGCAGTTGTGCATTGCTGGAAACTTGTGCGAAAGCCCTTATCTCGCAGTGGATCGACAGTGGCTGAAGATGATGAACTGTTAAAAATAGGAAAAGAAAAGTTTTCTTTAAAAGTTATTCGGAGTCATTTTATTTAGTTTAAAATATATTCCTGTAATGCCAAAACGTTTTTTTTTTTCAACAATACCCTTCAAATATCAGATGCAAAAAAAAATAACTGTTTGTGAGACTGCACCATACTGCTGATCCAATAAAAATTGCAACAAATTAATAAGGTTAAATATCTGAAATCACGCTTGTGACCAGTGAAGAAAACTCACCTACCATTTGATTGTTTTTCCAATAAATTTTAATTTATTGGGTTTACATTAGCTGTTAATTAGGATGACTTTAGTATCAGTTCTATTATATAATAATAGAACTGAAAATGAAAATGAAAAGTGGTAGAGAATGAAAAAGACCTGAGGGTAATTGTGCATTCAGATATGAATTTTTCTGGGCAGTGCAGACAAGCTGCCAGAGCAGGCCACGGGGTCTTGTCAATGATATATAGGAATATTGCTTGTAGGGAGAAGGTGATTATTCCTTGGTATAAGGCAATGGTCAGGCCATGCCTTGAGCACTGCATACAGGTCTGGAGGCCTCATTTTAGGAATGATGTAGAGTTGCTAGAATGAGTACAGAGAAGTGCAACAAGATGGGTGCGAGGAACGAAGAGGTGCTCTTACCAAAAAAGACTTAAATTCTTCAAATTGCAGCATCTGGAGACTAGGCATATGCGAGGTGATCAGTTAGGTGTATGAGGCCTTGAATGGGTCGAGCAGGCTCAGTGCTGATGGGATTCTTCTTTTTGCTCATATTACTCACCTGAAGGGACAAAAATTTAAATTGAGGAAAGACAATTGTAGAATAGATGTAGTGGAGGCCAACAACTTAAATAAGTTCAAGACAGAACTAGATGAGCATTTGGAGTGAATGGATGGGTGAAATGGGATTTTTTTTTTTTTTTTGGCTGATGCTGTATTATAAGCTTGATTTCTTGCATCATATGCCTCCACTAATTCTAATGCAAATAACAGTTGCTATTTCAGTTTGTTTGAAATTAATTTTACAACAACTGATTAGAATGTTAAGCACTGAAGCAGATGTTATATTGAGTGTGATTTAATTTGAACTGTTCAGTAATCAAATTAATTTGAAAAAAAAAAATCATTCTCATTGGGAATTTTATGTTGTCAGAATGTTTTTGAATGAAACAAGGTGGAATAAAATGTGTATAAATTCAGTTGCATGGCCTGCATTTGATATTATTTGTGGAAATTTACTGTTTTTGTTCATTCACAAGCCCTAATAATAGGTCATTTGGGTGTTCAATAGAAACCACCTAGGAAAGGTTATATGATTGAAAATTTGTCTTGTGCATTGCCTTACTTATTTCTTGATATATATAAAGTGAGGGGAAAAAATATATATATACAGTATATATATATATATATTCTTTTATGGTTTGCAGTAACTACATAAAAGCGATTTTACAAATTCATTTATGAATATTTATATTGAAATTGACAACATGCAGAGAATAAAACTGTTATAAAATGAAATATATAATATCTCAAAGTTTATATTTGTTTTTCTTGCTTTTTCAGAAGCAGTTTAGTTTTTGGGATCTTTGGAGTATTTTATGATGTGCCTATTATTTCTTTATGTAAATCCCATTGCCAATGAGAATGACTACCATCTTATACTTGTGAATGTTAGAGATGAAGTTTTTAAACGACCAACAGCATTGGCAGCTTTTTGGCCAGAGTGTTCAGATGTTATTGGTGGTAATAATTTTTTTAAAAAGATTTCATTATTGTTAAATTTGCAAATGATAGTGTTATCATAATTGTGTGTGATCTGCATTTATTTATTATATCTAGTGGTATCAGCCATCCATGTCACGCTATTTAAATAAAACCAAATTATATAATTTGTATATGGAGCTGTGTAATAGAAATAAACAATGTTTGCATACAAAGCATTATTTTACAAAATCTCATATTTTGAATTCCTTTGCAAATTATCCTAATATGGTAACAGATGCTATCCTGCATTCAGTTTTTCTGCCTTTTGTTTGAAGAAGCTTTGTAGTAGTGGGAATAATCAAATGATTAGTAATTGGGAGATTTCGATAATAGAAATATTCATTTGCTGAAAATCATTGTTTATATGAATGATAGAGAAACTTAGGCTGTTTAATTTCAGTAAGATTTAAAATTTGAGTCAGTATCTTATACGTCATTATGTGAGGCAGAATCTTATACATCATTATGTGAGTATAATGAACAACCATTTGATCTGCTAAACCTGTGACAGTTTTGGCAGATCGGCAGCTTAAATTTATTGCCTTCAAAAAAAAAAAGAAGCCTCAAAGCTAATTAGCCCGGACGTGGTGGTATCTGCAACCAACAAGATCAGCTGATGATGACATATATTAAACTAGCCACACTCAATATTATGACATCGTCAGGAAAAATTGAGGAGTGTGTGGACATCTTAAAGGACAGAAAAATAAGCATACTTGGAAAAGTATGCTTATTTTTGGAAAATGGAAAAGAAATGGGTGTAAAGAGTTATGGGGAGGCTATTACCTATATTGGTCTGGGGGTGATGTAGCGAGGAAGGTTGTAGCCATCATTATAGATCACAGGATTAAGGAAAGGCTACTGGAGGTGAATAATAGGTGCCGAAGGAATGGAAAGAAGGTTTGATCATCCCGTTGTTCAAGGAGGGGAACAGAAAAAGTGTTCCAATTATAGAGGCATCACACTGACATCACATGTGAGTAAGCTGTATGAGAGAGTATTAGAGCAGAAGTTAAGAGGAACGATTGAAAATAGGATGGCCGAGGAACAGTATGGCTTTAGGCCTGACAGATCGACGGTGGATCTAATTTTCTGCATAAGGCCACTGATGGAAAAGTATTATGAACACAATAAAGAATTATGGATGGCATTTTTGGATATAAAGAAAGCATTTGATGCCATAAAGAGAGAGAAAGTGTGGGGAGTTTTTTAGAAATTTGGGGATAGAGGAACATCTTGTGGAGAGAATTGAGAATATCTGCACCAATACAGTGAGCAAAGTAAGAACAGTGATGGGGTTGACGGAGAGCTTCGGGTTGAGGCAAGAAGGCGTCCTGTCACCATACTATTCATAGCCGTCATGAATGATGTGCAGTGTAGAGTGGTGGAACAACTTGGACAGGACCAGATGAAAGTCATGATCTTTGCAGATGACTTCTGCATATGTGGAGAGAGCAGGGAACAAGTGCAATGGCATGTTGATATATGGGCTAGTATGGCCAATGAATTTAGACTGGTTTTCAGTCAGGAGAAGAGTGAAGTAATGGTTCTAAAGAGGAGTGGTGAGCTTGACGGATACATTACAATGCAAGGGAAAGAGCTAAAAATGGTTAACAACTTCAAGCATTTAGGAAGCACCATTACAAAGACTGGAGTGATAGACAAAGAAATAAGTAGAGGATACAAGCGGGTGGGAATTTCTATAGGCAGACAAGAGATCTGATCTGGAACAGGAACATACCACTGAAGTGTAAGAAAGCTATATATCAGGCCTATTATGTATCAATTCTGACATATGCATCTGAAACTTGGACTATGAGGAAAAAGGATGAAAGCAGAATTCAGGGGGCAGAAATGAGATTTATGAGGAGCATAACGAGAAAGACAAGATGCAACAAAATCAGGAATGATGTGATTAGGGAGAGAATTCAGGTTGAAAAAAGGTCCCATTTGAAATGGTTTGGACATGTCAAGAGGATGAACGAGAGACGTTTGCCAAGAAGAATGTTTGATTTACAATTAAGGGAAAAAAGACCAAGGGGGAGACCAAGAATGAGATGGCAAGACGTGATAAAGACCGTTGTCATTAAGAGAGGAGAAAACTGGAGTGAAATCAACAACGGAGAGAAGTACACAGAGAGAGAATGGATGGTGACAAGGCTTCATACATCGACCCATGGAATAGCAGAATGATGACAGATGATGATGATGAATAAACAACCAGAAAAGTGGAGGGGCCATGAAATCAGAATGTCTTGTGGGGGGGGGGGTGCAATTTAAAATTTTCAGATACTGATTTGAACTTGTGGGTTCAATGCTTACTTAGTAACAGAACAGGCAGCTGACAAGCAGAAGAGGTAATGAAAACTTTAGAATGCTTAAAGGTTTCACAAGAACTATAATACTGAGATGATCCTTGGATTCTTTGGAATTGCAGTTGTTCAAGTATGTCTCGTATTCACATGGTTCAAAGGGCTAGCGAGTAATTACAAACCTATAAGTTTGCTTCTTGCTAGAGGAAGTAATGTAGTTAATAGTAAAATAAATAATGCAAGATCATCTTGATTGCAATTAGGACATAATGCAATCACAGTGTTGTAAGATGTGTATCTTATCTTATCTTATCTTATCTTCCTTCATGGATTAGGTGATCTGCCTGTTCCAATCTCGAAGAGGTCTGCCCATCTGTTCTTTGGTCTTCCTCTGTCTCTTTTTCCTTTTGCTCTATATGTATAAGCTAATTTAGGGAATCTATTATCTTCTATTCTTTCTACATGTTCTTTCCATATTTGTCTATATTCTATAATTTTTCCATTAATTTAGTTAATCTTTAATTCCTTTCTAATATTTACATTTGGTATTTTATCTAATTTTGTACATCCTTTAACATATCTTAAAATTTTAATTTCTGCAGCTTTTATTCTATTAATGTCTCTGTTTCAGTATCCATCTTTCAGAACCATAAAGAAGTGTTGGTATTGCCATTACTTTGTAAAATTTCAGTTGTGTTTCTTTCCTTGTTTTCGTAGCCAGAGTTTCTTTTTTATTGTTCCACGTATATTTTAAAATTTTGCCAATTTCTGGTTCATATCTTTATTATTATTATTATTATTAGCCATATGGTGCAAGGAAGCCTGAGGCTTATGCTGCACCAGCCAAAAAAAATTTGAGTTACCCTGTGTGTGTGTGTGTGTGTGTGTGTGTGTGTGTGTGTGTGTGTGTGTGTGTGTGTGTGTACGTGTGTACGTGTGTGTGAGAGAGAGAGAGAGAGAGAGAGAGAGAGAGAGAGAGAGAGAGAGAGAGAGAGAGAGAGAAGTAGAAGGAAATCACCAAGAAAGAGAAGAATGATGATATCCAGCTGAGGACCCTGGGTGTGCCAAGCCCATACTCACCAGATGTGAGCCCGACATCATATGTTATATCACATCCTAGATATTTAAAATGTTTTACTTGTTCTAATATTTTATTGTCTCTAACTATTTTTGTTCTCACTGTATTTTTCCTTTAAAAGCCATTGTCCTAGTTTTCATCGTTGATATTTTAACTTTATATTCTTCTGTTATTTGGTTTAATTTAAATACTACTCTTTGTAAATTATCTTCACTTTCTTGAATAATTGCTTGATCATCTGCAAATAACAGTGTATTAATCCTATTCTTTGTATTTAAATATATACCTGTATTCATTTCTTCTTTTCCATTTACATATCATATCCTCGATATATATGTTAAACAACATTGGTGACAAGCTACATCCCTGTCTAACTCCTTGATTTATTATACTTTCTTCTGTTAATTATTACCTGTATCTATTACTATTTTTGTTCCTTGATATAAACTCTTATTATTTTTGTAAGATGCTTTGGGTATCCTTAGATGTATATATATATATATTGATTATACCAGATGTGATGTGATTTGACTTGTGTGTGTGTGTGTGTATATAATATGTGTTTATTATATCTGTACTCTGGTTTTATTATATCTGTAATCTGTTGTCTAAATATGAATTTTTTGTCTAATCAGAGAAAATGTTGATATGCAAACTAGCATAGTAACAAATATATATTTTTGCTCCAACTGAACATGCTACAGTTGGAACTCTTTGTAGCAATCCTCTTTTTAACTTTCCAACACGTTATAACATCCTATGCGGTTAGTCCTGGCCAATTTTTCATTAACCTAATGCTATTTTATATCAACAGTATAATGACATTGAAAATAAAAGAATTTATAACAACCATAAATTCCTCTTAATCTGAATTTTTACTTTTTTATTACAGTTTTTGCATTTAAAAATGACAGAACACTTCAAATATGTTGAAGTAATTGCAGCCTGACCATGAGAAATCATTTGTTAACATTTCCCACGCTCTTTTCTCGCTGTGCTGTGCTGTGCAGTAATGAAATGAACATTGGGTAGAAATTAGAGTGTATGTTTATCAGTAAGACTCTAAGAAAGCAGATAGCTTTAGGATTTTTCAACCCGAAACCTTTCAATCTTTTTCCGATCTTTCAAAATAGTGAACGGAGTTCACTATTTTGAAAGATTGGAAAAAGATTGAAAGTTAAGAGACATCTGCTGCATGGGGTAGATTCGAGCATGAAAGGCGAAGTATCTGGATCTTGAAAAGGTACTTTTGGAATGGCTAATGATGATGTGTGCAAAAAACGTTCTTGTAGATGGCAATCTTTTAAAAGCTAAGGCTGAATTGTTTGTGCATCGAATGGATATTGAAGAATTTAAAAGTTCAGATGGATGGTTCCAGAAATTTAAGATTGTCCCTGGCCTGTCTTTCAAAAAAAGTGTGTTGCAAAAGTGCAGCTGTGGACATTGACGCTACAAAGAAATGGAAGGAAAATCATTTAAAAATGTTTTGCTGATGTACAACCACAATGACATCTTCACTGCTAATTGAACTGACTCTTTAATGGGGGAAAGGCCACAAGCCTTGATGCTTTGAAGGTTTTACTGACATTATCGAGTAAACCAAAGGGCATGGATGACATCACAAATCTACAAAGAATAGATCAGAGAATTAGATTGCAAGATGAGTGAGAAGAATAGAAAAATTTTGCTGTTTGTAGATAACTGCACCCCTCATTGCCAAATAAACAACCTATGTACAATCACTGTTGAGTATCTACCATCAAATATGACGTCAGTTCTTTGGCCACTTGATTAAGATATAATCCAGTATTTTAAGAAAAAACTACTGAAGAATGCTATTAAACAAAATTGTGCTATGTCTTGAAAGCAGAATTCAATGTGAAATCTGCCTCCTGCAGGCAATGTATTTATGTGTTTCAGCATGGAATGAAGTTGATGAAAAAGGAATTGCCAACTGCTTCAGACATGTTGGATTTACTGTCTTGAATGATTCAAGGTGTGAAGTTTTGCATGGTTCTTCCTCTATTAATTGTGAAGAACAGTCCGATGAAAGGGAAGAAATATTTGAGCATGTGTGACATTACTACAGGAAAATGTAAGCTTCAAAGATTACACAGAAATGGATGCAGACATTGGATGTTTCAGGATATGTATGACTGAAGAGGAACTCATTGCAGACATAATGGAATCTTCTGAAATTTGTAGTGATGCAGATGAGGAACCAACTGTGTTTGAAACAAGAAGTTTCAGTGAAAGATGCTCATCAAGGATTAGAACTTGTACATTGATTTTTTTCATGTGCAGCCTAACTGCAAAAGTGAAATAATTGCTATCGCGCACCTCATAATTCTCTTTTAAAACATGTTCTATCATTGAAACAGTGTGTTTTGACAGATTATTTTAAAGTATGAAACAATTCTCTTGTTAGGTCTTGATAGTAAATTTCACTACATAGGCTATATATGTAGCCTATGTAGTTAAATTTACAATTTAATCGTAACCCTACTTCACTCTACAATCAATGCAAAATTTACAGTCATG
This sequence comes from Mastigoproctus giganteus, assembly GCF_048544385.1. Taxonomy (NCBI): domain Eukaryota; kingdom Metazoa; phylum Arthropoda; class Arachnida; order Uropygi; family Thelyphonidae; genus Mastigoproctus; species Mastigoproctus giganteus. The sequence continues at coordinate 1,754,490 of NC_143576.1, read as the reverse complement.
ATTTTCTTGTTTAATATTGTCACATATATTATAAATAAGATTATATTATATTGTATTAGTAGAATTACATTGTATTCAAGCTTTTACTTGTTTTGTTAGGCACCTCCATAGCCAGGTAGGCAGGAGCAGCAGTGCATAGCACACACTTCTTGATTAGACCGGGGTTCGAGCCTGTGACACCAAAACGGAGAATGCGGAAAGGTCAGGGAATGACCACTGCATATCCCCAGAGCAATATGGCCTTAGTTGCTAATGCTCCTAAAAACCAAAAATAACAATAACTTGTTTTGTTGCTGATTTTATGAATGATCGATATAACGTCCTTCCAATATAATGATCGTTTTTCTCATTTCCCCTTGAGAATTGCTATACAGTGCTTAGACTGTATTTACGATGCATAAATCATGTATCTGTGTTCTCATCAATAGAATTGAAGAGAACACAGATGATTTATATTAGATACTTTATTATACGTAAAGACATTGTGTCACGTCTTTACATATAATAAAGATTAATTAAAAATATTTACAATAGAACACTAAGCTGCATAAATGTGGTTCTTCAGACTCAACATATGAGACTGTATGTTAAGTGTATAAAATTAAAAAAATCTTTTTGACAAGTTGCTAATAATCTTCAGCTAGTTAATACAAAGTCATTCTCTAAGTTACTGTTCAAAGGCAACTATTCAAAATTCCCCTGCCTATTCTGTTGTCTCTTTCAGGTTAAAGTAAAAAAAGTCTAATCTCTCTTGTTGAGCAACATTTTCAAAAATACCCATTTAGTAACCATGTAACTGACATTCCTCTTGATTATTTGTTTTCAGGGAAATGCAAAAAAATACATTGTGGGCACCTACAAAAATTTCAACCAAGTACCTCTGGTCACGAAAACATGCATCATGGAAGTAATTACTTCATCTGTGGCCTCCGCCAGAGGCACTTCCCATGCTCCCACTGTGCCTGTGCTGAGCACTCGATGCAGCAGTAGTGTGATTACAGCGCATAGCTCATATTTTCGCGACCAGTATGATATCTCGAGTCCTAGTGAACAGATTTATGAAATTCAAATGCCATTCATTTGAATTTCGTCAAACTGCATATAAAAACACAATAAAATAAATAATTTTTGAAAGTAAAATTTGAGTGTTCAACGATGTCAAAGTCATCGAGAGTATCAAACAAGAATGAAAGCAACAAGGCTTAAGAAAATAAAGACGAAAGACGACAACAGAACCTTTCTCCAATTGCAGAACAGATGAGTTTAAATGATCAAATTCCTTTTCCTTATGCCGACTACTATTTACATAAGAATGTGCATCAAGAGTTTGAAAGGAGATTTATGAAAAATTATTTCTGTTCTGTACGCTACATTTGTGATCGTCTATGGTTCGAAAACGACACAAAGAAATCAGCTGCTAAAGATGCATCATTGATATGCACTGCATTTCCCAATGTTGACATCATCGATGGGATCCTTGTGTGTAATAGCTTGTGTGTAAAAGATTTCAGCAAAGCTTTTGACTCAGTCCCACATGAGCGGTTGCTTTATAAGCTGGAACAGGTTGGAATCACTGGGAAAATCCTTAGATGGATAGAAGGATGGCTTCAGGGCAGGAGGCAGAGGGTTGTGATAAATGGCTATTCCTCAGATTGGGTTGATGTAAGAAGTGGGGTTCCCCAAGGATCAGTATTAGGACCACTGTTGTTTTTAATTTTCATAAACGACATTGATGAAGGGATAGAGGGCGTGATGTCTAAATTTGCAGATGATGTTAAAATTGGGAGAGTAGTTAATGATCACTGTCAAGCTGAGCTTCTTCAGAGAGACCTAGATAGACTTCAGGAATGGTCAGAAAAATGGCAGCTGTGCTTTAATCCAACAAAGTGTAAGGTATTACACCTGGGAAACAGTAATCCCAAAAAAACTTATTCACTTGGTGGAGTTCAACTAAAGCCAGTACTGGAGGAAAGGGACTTGGGTGTTACGATACGGTCAGACATGAAATTCTCTGAGCATTGTAAACAGGTTGCAAGGAAGGCCCATGGTGTCCTATCAATGATCTATCGAACTTTTGCAAGTAGAGATAGGGACGTGATAATCCCATTATATAAGGCTTATGTTAGACCACACTTGGAATACTGTGTTCAAGTATGGAGACCGCACCTGAAGAAAGACATCGAGCTTCTTGAAAGGGTGCAAAGAAGGGTAACTCGCCTGGTGAGATCGGCAAAAGGGCGTCCTTATGAAGAAAGACTTCGAATATGTGGGTTGCAGAGTTTGGAAACTAGACACCTTAGAGGAGATTTGATTGAGGTGTTTAAGGCTCTGAGAGGCATCAGTAAAATGAATGAGGACAAAATTTTCAAGATTATAAATGATGCTAGAACTAGGGGACATAAATTCAAGTTACGGGGGGAAATGTTTAGATTGGATTGCAGGAAGTTCTATTTTAGCCAGCGAGTTATAAATTACTGGAATAAGTTGCCTTCATGGGTGGTAGAGGCCGACAGTTTGGGGAAATTCAAAGGTCATCTGGATAGTACTTTCGGGTAAGGGAAGCACATAGGATGATAGGTTTAATTTCCTTTTTATTTATTTTTTATTTTATTAATTATTATTATTTAGTTATTTATTTTTATTTTTTTGTTTTTATCATTGTTTTGTTCGGATTTATTTTTTTTAATTTTTTTTTTTTTTTTTTTTTGGCTGGTGCAGCATAAGCCATAGGCTTTCTTGCACCATGCGGCCGTTACTAATACTAATACTAATACTATCTGAGTTGAACGACTTTGCCGACCCTGAAATTCCGTTGGATTTAGTGACATAGAGGCTCATATCTCCTTGCTTACTGTTCATGCAGAAAGCTCTTTTATTTTCTAATCAATATATACAAATCAAAATTCATAAAAGAAACGCAAAGGATGTTTCACATAAAACAATCTATCACACATGCACATTTTTTTTATGTCCCTGTGTGTGTGTGTGTGTGTGTGTGTGTGTGTGTGTGTGTGTGTGTGTGTGTGTGTGTGTGTGTGTGTGTGTGTGTGTGTGTGTGTGTGTTACCTGAGAAAGAGTAAAGAATAACATATAAAAGTGACACAAAAGGATATTCTTGATTAAGAATATCCTTTTGTGCCACCACAGTTGTGAAAATTTGCTTTCAGCCAGGACTGTTGGAATAAGCCTCTATTTTGCTTCTGGAAGCAGTCAGTTTGAATAAATTTAAAGGAGCATTAGATAAATTATTAGAGGGGATGCACAGATGAGGTGGTTACTTTTTTTTTTTTTTTTTTTTGGTTAATACCATGCAAGCTTGTTTCCTTGTATCATTTTTTACTACTAATACCAACTAAACTTGTTCATCCGTTCATCTGCACCCTTTCTAACAGACCTATGGCCTTCCTAAAATGAGGTTTCCAAACCTGTATGCAGTATTTGAGATGTGGCCTAACCATTTCAATATACAATGGGATAATCACTTCTTTGTACCTGCTTGCAAATTTCCTGTATGTCATTTACAAAATCCAATGGACTGTTCTAGCTGCCTGTTTGCACTGCTCATTGAATTTCATGTCAGGATGTACAGTTACCTCTAGGTCTTTTTCCTTATCAATTGTACTGAGTTTATTGCTACCCAAATGATATGTTACTGTGATATTGCTGCTACCCAAATGCAGTACCTGGCATTTATCAATTTTAAATCACAGGAGCTATTTTTGAGCTTTTCTGTTTAGTTTGTCTTCTTGAAGTAGCATTATTCTGTGAGTAATTAAACACTGATTGCTATTAGCATATGCTGATTGCTGTCTTTAATCATCAGCAAACTGAAACATAAAACTTGAAATAGCTACATCAATAACATGAATAAATATTAAAAGCAGTAGGGAGTCTAATATCTAACACTAAACCATGTGGTATCCTCGTTCTCTCACATTAGTCCATGAAAAGCAGTGGGCATATATAACCACTTTTTGTCTCCTACCACTTAATCATTCATTTATTTATAATTATAACTTGCTTGTAATATCGCATTGCTCCAACTTATACAATAACCATACATGTACAGTATTAAACTCAGTATTCTATCCTTTACTTGAATAGAATCTAGGAGCTTGAAAGAGTTTGGGAGGCACCAGATGTGGGAACATTATTCTGTGGTAGAGCAGATTAGAGATTTGTATAGAATTAGTAACTGTTTTGAAGAAGAGTTATATTGAGAGTAAAAATGAAAATGCTAGCTTTTTTTGATACAGAGGAAGCAATAGTTGTGGTGTGCTTATTTGCCAAGAGGGATTAGAAGTAAGGGTAATCCTAACAGAGATATGTGATCTTGCCTAGAATCTGATGTCATATCCAGTTTTTGTAGTCATCAAAGATGAGCAGGGGAGCAGCAGCATTTTTTTTTTTTTTTTTTTTTTTTGTGAGAAATGGGACATGAAGGAATGAGGTTTAGAAGGATTTCAGTTAACAAGGTTTCTTCATCTCGGTGAAAAATCCAAATTACCACTGCTAATTAAAAATATTCACTGCTAATTCCTTAATTAGCAGTGAATATTTGTTGTTGAATATTTATTTGTTGCTGTTTGTGCAGTGCAAGGTTTCTCAAACTGAAAGGTGTAATTTATAATCAGTGAAACTGTGGAATGGATTTTCTTTGAGTGGAAGAAGGTCAAAAAAAAGACAGCCATCCATAAGATGCTTGTTTAGAACAGTGTTTTCCAGCCTGTGGTCTGTGGGGGGTTGAGAATAAGACAGAACTTTGTTATTGTAAGTAGCAACCCCATTAACAGTGATTTGAAATACAGGTATGTCTATAACAACATAATGTAGACTACATACGTTAAGTATGAGTACACATTATATGTAAAAAAAAAAAAACCGTGTGTGTACCTTGTATGCATGAAAGATGTTTTATTTTATGTGAAAACATTCTTGGCTTGAAAGAGGTTAGCGAAATCCAAGCCAATAGCCTAATTAGCCATTTGATTGTAGCCATTTGTTGAATAGTATGATTGCAACAATACATGTATTTGTCAAGAAATGTTTTTGTTTCGCATTTTTGTTACATTCCATTATTAGGCACCATTATAGATGTTTTTACATCAACAATAGTTAGTAATATGTTTTTAGTCTGTGGCCTGTACCTTAAATATAAAAGCAATCTGTGGTTTCCATTTCAGTTATAGGAGTGGTCTGTATCTGAAAAAAAGGTTGGGAAACTGGTTTAGAAGACCTTTATGCTAAACGTGATCAAATGCTTGGGAAATGTAAAGAGCAACTGCTTGAGCTTTGCCAACCCTTACCATCAAATTTGTCCAAAGATGAATAAAATAAGCCAATATCATGGATAGACACCGATGGAATCCATAATTGGTGATCATTAAAGAGATGGAATGTTTCCAAATAGCTTTAAGAGTTGGTGATTTATGGCAGTTGGTGGAGCTTATTTTTTTAAGAATTTTGTTTTTGCAAAATCATTGTAATCATTTTAATTTTTAGAAAAATTCATTTATCCCACTCCAGTTTTTGTAGTCTAAGCTGTTATCATATACAGATGAAAAATTTTTCTTTCTTGTTTACAATTACCTTAGGAAGATGTGTGCTGAATATTCATAATACAGAAATTTTGTGTGTGTGTGTGTGTGTGTGTGTGTGCAAATAACAATATTTTGGGTAGACAACAATATTCTTCAGTATATTGTTGCTTCTGTTTTTATGTGTTAATTTTTTTTTTTTTTTTTTTTTTTTTTATTTGGTAGTTGTTGGCGCATCGGCTTCTGTGGCCATATTGCACCTCCCAAGGTTTTAGCAGTACTTTGATCCAAGCCCGAGGCGGGAATCGAACCCGCGACCTTTGGGTTGCCGGGTAGGTACTTTACCCACTCGGCTAGCCCGGTCGGCATGTGTTAATTGGAGGAATTGTTAACATTATTATGGCAAAGCCATAATAATGTTAACAATTCCTCCAATTAACACATAAAAAACACGTGGAAAAAAGAAACTTCTGTTTCATTTTTATTACATTTTTCTCCATTGTGACAGCAAGTAAAATTGTCGCATTACCAAATAGATTTTAGAATTTTGCTTCAAGATATCTAGAATTTCTTGAAACAAACAGAAATAACAGTCCTAGAACTAGGACTGTTATTTCTGTTTGTTTGTTTGTTATTTGGTTTTTAGGAGAATTAGCAACTAAGGCCATATTGCTCCGGGATATGCGGTGGTCATTTCCTGACCTTTCTGCATCCTCCATATTTGGTGGTGACGGATGGGCTCGAACCCCGGTCTAATCAAGAAGAGTGTGCTACGCACTGCTGCTCCTTCCCACCTGGCTACGGAGGCGTCTTGTTATTTCTGTAAAGGAGTGAAGGGGATAGGACTGTGGCATGTAGCCTGTGTTACAGTCCAGCTTAATTTTTTTTTTTTTCAAGACATTAAAAGGTTCTTTTACAAAGGGTTAACTTTAAAACATAAAATTTTTGAATTGTTTTTTTAGTTATGCTTTAGGAGGCATTAATTTCTGACAAATTTCATATATTCAAGAAAGATTTTAAAGAAATCCTCTATTATGAATAAAATCTACATATACAGTGTGTCTCAAAAATACACGGCATAACTTCAGGAATGAGTTCCTCATATGTAGACAATAAAAATATTTTATAGCAACATAGTTCCAGAAATGCTTGGTTTTTGAGTTATGAAGGTCTGTCTATGACACTTAACTGTTCACATCACCTTATAGTAATTGTTCAAAATGTCCACCTTCTGCCTGAATACAGGCCTCACATCGATGTCTCATGGATTCGCAAAGACGATGCCAAATTCCTGGCATGCTTCGTATTGTCTCACAACCTGCCACAATTCGATTGCGGAGAGTTTCCACATCAGCTACCAGAGTCAAATACACCAATGACTTTAAATGGCCCCATAAGAAGAAATCTAGTGGGTTTAAATCAGATGAGCGTGGAGGCCAGGCAGTTGGTCCACCTCTTCCTATCCACCGACCGGGAAACCTTCGATTCAGATAATTGCGGGCTAGGTGGCTGAAATGTGCGGGAGTGCCATCATGCATGAAGTGTGCTTGTTGAAGAACGATCAGTGGCATGTCATCCAAGAAATCAGGCATGTTGTTTTCTAGAAAGTTTCTGTACGTCTGCCCTGTGAGTTTGTAACTTATCACCAAAAACACCCGCCCAGACGTTGAGGCTGAACCGCTGTTGGTGTGATGGAAGAATTGCATGTGGGTTTTCCTCAGCCCATACATGCTGATTGTGAAAGTTTTGGATTCCGTCTCGTGTGAACTGTGCTTCATCTGTGAATATCACTAAGGCAGGAAAGTGAGGAGTTGTACCACAATCTGCTGGTGACAAGGCAGTAAGGATACAATTGGTGTTCTCAAAACACTCTCCAAATAGTCGAACATTGAACAGCCAGTTGCATTGCTATTCTGAGTGTGCTGATTCCAGGAGTGGCATGCACAACATCCAAAATCTCCTCTATTTCAGGAGCCGTAGATCTTGGTCGTCCTCTGTCGGCAGCATGAGGTGTAAAGGTCCCATGTTCACAAAGTCGGTGATGGATACCTTCAAACGTTTTCCTGTCTGGACATCTTTGTTCTGAAATCCTTTCATGGTACAAACGACGAGCCTCCAGAGCATTGCCATCCGCCAGACCGTACATAAAGTGCATATTCGCTTGCTCCTGATTGGAGTACATGGTCGGAATGGAAAACCACCAGATTTTGTTAGTACCTTGCGATGAAGGAAATCACCTGCGGGAGATAAGACATTCCGGTTAATAACTCGAGAACCAAGCATTTCCGGAACTGTGTTGATATAAAATATTTTTATTGTCTACGTATGAGGAACTCATTCCTGAAGTTATGCGGTGTATTTTTGAGACACCCTGTATATAAAAAAATATGAATGTTATACATTAATATTCATATTATATCATAAAGAAAATATGTTATCCTTAACTGTATTAAAAGTTAATAATATTATCCTAAAAATCTGTCTTACAACTACTGTAATAAACAAAATCAAAACATTGGGGTCAGATGACACCTTTAAAATAAAATCTTTCTTGAATGGTAAGTATTAGGTATAGTAATAGATTTAAAACCATGCATGTTTACCAGAAAACAATTTAATTTCTAGGGAAGGACCTTGAATATGGGAAAGAAGGAGGATCATGGTTAGTAATGAATAAGAATGGCAAAGTGGGTGTCCTTCTTAATATTCTGCAGCCTGATGATGAGATAATGCCTAATAAAAAAGGACGAGGTATTTTTTTTAATGTATAATAATTTTGAAGTGTAATTGTATTGTAACTGGATATATATATATATATATATATATATACAGGGTGATTTACTACCAGTGCGACAAACTTGCAGGAGGTGTAGGGGGCACAAAGACGAATCGGAATCACATAGCATTGCAGGGTCCAAAATGCCTTCGTCATGCGGTAGAAGACGAACGGGAGGTCGCGTGAACAGCGATCCCGCTGGAAGTCAGCATTTGCGAACCGTTTCTGTTGAAGAAACCAAGTAGCAAAAGTCCTCCGGAGTGCATAATCTGCAGGCTCCAATGGACGCGTTGCGGATGATATGAACTCATTTGGTTTGTTGACAGTATCCTTCATATAGTGGATTGGGAAATACCCAATCGTTGGCCTATCGCTCGAGTACTCATACTCGGATTGCCTTCTGCAAGACGTAGGACATTCTCCTCATTGTCTGGCGTCCTCGTCGTTCGCTCTCAATTCATGGTACCTCTCGTGAAACAACAAGTCTCACGTAACCTTCTGTGCACACGTGCAAAAATCGTATGATGAGGAGCACGCCTGTGCGGGGAAACGTTCCTGGTACAAGCGCAGAGCAGCGCGCCCATTACAGTCCGCAGCTCCATATGCGAGGTGCATGTCGGCCAGTTCAACGTTTGAATACTCGTCCATCCTACTGCCTCGGGAACCGGTTCGCAAATGCTGACTTCCAGCGGGATCGCTGTTCACGCGACCTCCCGTTCAACGTCCTCTACCGCATGACGAAGGCATTTTGGACCCTGCAATGCTATGTGATTCCGATTCGTCTTTGTGTCCCCTACACCTCCTGCAAGTTTGTAGCACTGGTAGTGAATCACCCTGTATATATATATATATTTTTTTGTCTTTATTTTTCTTTTGTATTGTTATTCTTCCTTAGTTTCCTTTGTAGTATTATTCTTCACGTTTCACAAACTGATTTTAAATTCATGGTTCATACTCCCAGATGCCAGTTTAATATCCTGTAATCTATAAGAATGGGTAATTATTGCAACCCCGAAATACTAAGCCAATCTGTTTTTCTGCCTTTTCCTTTACTGTTTTCTTTTCTATATTCTTATTTCTCATGAGCCATTAGCTTTATTAATGCATATTGAAAAGTTATATTCTTCCTGTATAACTTTTTTCTCCTTCACACATAGTTTAGTATCCTTTATTTTGCTACTTTGTTTTCATTCTTTACTTTCCTTTTCTATGCTTGGCTGTATTTATCATGAATTTAATTAAGCATACAACGTACACTTATTTCTGTTTCTTTATATTTTAGATCCTCTTGTTTTTTTCACATGAGGTCATTGTGGTCTTTTTAGTTCAGGCTAATGGGTTCCCACATTGTTTGGATGTATTTTTGCTTTGGAAACACTAAGTTCTTTTTATCTGTTTACTTTTACTTGTTCTATTTGATCCTCTGTTGAGTCAACTGTCAGTTGTGTGCTTGTCATTAATATAATATTTCCTTTCATAATTGTTTTTGGCCTTAATCTTTCTTTTTTGCTAAATTCTAAATCTAGAAGAAGAAGAACTCTTTATTATATATACAGAAGGCATATTGCTGTATACAACTCCCTTCATGGCTACATTGTAGCTGTGAAGGGATTGTAGCTGTGAAGGGAGTTGTCTCTAATCACTATTTATTTGCACAATTTTTATATCTGAGACGGCTTACATGTTTTCTCACAGTTTTGGGAACCAACCCTTGATAACAGCATTGAAGTTGTTTTTTTAGGACTATTTTTTTTTTCTTTGTGTATACTGCCTTTTGCTTTTCCCTTTTTTTTAAATTTATATATTCATTATGGTTGTAGGCTCTTTTGTATGGAAATCTGAAGAAAGGCAATTCGTGGCTGTGAATTCTTTGGGAGAATTCAGTGTATGGCAGAGCAAGACAGAAAATGCAAACTTTTAACACTCCATGCTGTGAATGGTGAATTTAGTGATTACAGTACCATTCAAAATTTTATATTTTTGATGGCGTGTACTCCTGTTTCTTTTGTCTTCCCAACTCTGTCAACCAAATCATGCTGCTTGCGCATGATTTGGTGTAGGCTGAAGCAGCCCAAAAAAAAAAAAAAAAAGAAAGAAAGAAAAAAAATCAAAGTGAACTTCAATAACTTTGCTTTCATATAGTTTCTCTGTTAATAAGTTTCTTCTGATTTTTATTCTGAATTCCCAACCTGCTAGAACAGCACAGGCTCCATGGCCTGGCTTTAACAACATTCATGGTGATAATCTTCATTTCTTCTTCTCACCTGGTTTCTGTGACCGGAATTCTTCTAGCTTTCCAACCCTCAACTAATTCATGCTCCTGGGAAAGCATACTGAGTAGATATGTTAAAAAAAATAAATAAAATAAATAATAATATTATCTGTATTAAAGGTGATACAATGTGGATGGAGTTATACTGAAATAGGCAAGTACTCGCTTTCTAACCTGCTTACGAGAAGGATTAGCATAAATTCTTTTTTCTAAGGAACAAATTTTTGAATTTCTTTAGACTAATTTTCAGGAAATACATGGTAGGGAAGGTTGTTCCAGAGAACAGAAGTAGAAGGGACAAATGAGGAACAGGAAAAGTTGGTTATGCAATTTTGGAATTAAACAGTGAATGTGTCAGTAGAATTATTTTTATTTCATAAATCTTTTACTTCACTGATTTTGCTAGTTTCTGATCAGCACCCCTGTCACATGGGGTGTTTGGCAATATCCGCTATGCCATGGAAATGAGGACTATGCTCTTTGTTTTAGCGTACCATACTAAAAGGATTTTGAGAATCATTAAAAAGGTTATACATAAATTGCTATCGACAGGGAAAGCAATAAGGGGCAAATGTCATAAATGGGTAAAGCAATAATAGATCTTAGTCCCTCATATTGCAGTTTGGCCACTGCTCGTAATGGCTTATAGATTTGCTCATTATATCCATGAAGCTTTTAACTACTGTGATTGCTTTAATTGTGAAATGGTTGCTCATAAAATACATCATTTCCAGTCAGCTCTTCTCTGTTTGCTCATAAAATACATCATTTCCAGTCAGCTCTTCTCTGTTTGCTCATAAGACCGAACCTCATTATAAATGAGTTCAACTGTATACAACTAAGAAGCATGTTAAGGGAACTACAAAGAAATTACCATCAGTGATGAAGACCACAAAGAAAACTGAAAACCACACAGTATTGTTGCTTTTCAAACACAAGATAAAGTATTAGCATGGAACAATAAAAGAACTGCACTCATGCTTTCTATAATAATTGAAGTAACAATGGCTAAAGTAGAGGGAGGCAAATATTTAGATTGAAAAGGGTCACTGAATGCACAATGAATATAGGTACTGTAAATACAGCTGACCAATAGATGACATGTTTGAAATGACATCCTTCTTTCTAGAAAAAGGTTATTGAGTTCAGATGCAGAAGACAGGCTGTCCACCCTCGTTTTGTAATGAAAAATGAGAATCCAAATAAGAAAAAAAGACTACGCAATTATGTAGTGACAGAAATGTTAGAAGTGGGAGAAAAAGAAACAGTTTGGTATTGTGAGACATGCTCCCTCAAACCAGGATTGCAAGATTTTTAAAGTTTCAAGAAATACCACACACTAAAATAATATAAATAATTAACATTTAAAATGTGTAAAGAGTTTATAAAATGTTTTATCATGCATACAACCCAAAAGCAAATAATTTTTGAAATTAAATTTTGAGTAGCAATTTTTTTTTTTTTTTTTTCAATTTTAAAGCTGGACTGGATTGGGAAGACAGCAAAAATAATTTTGGACTGAAAAGGGGTTAATAGTGACACCCTCAAGGAACAAATTTTGATTGCATTATCTCCTCATTATCAAACAAATACAATCAGCATGACCTTCACATGTGATTTTGACTGCTGCACCTTTTTTGGCCTTATTTGATGACATTTTCCATTTTTAGCTTTAAACTGTGGTTTCTAGATCATATCCACAAAACCAGTGACTTGTCACCTATTATAATGCTTGTCTGAAGGGTCTGCTTCAGCTTGCACAAATAACAGAAATGAAATGAGGGCTCAATAATGTCTTTGATCTCAAGAGAATTCACTCGCCTCATGCCCAAATCTGCCATCAAAATGATTCACTCGCCTCATGCCCAAATCTGCCATCAAAATGGCCTGAGCATTAGCTGAAAGAGAAGATTTGATTCAACTTCCAATTTGATTAATTTAAGTGCTGGTGTATAAACTTCATTGATATTTTGATCATTTCTGGATGTTGACAGGCAGCCACTTCTTTCTTCATTTTCAAACCAAAAATTTTCCTAACAAAAACCTTTGAAACCTATTAAATTGTCATAGCATCATCTCCAAAAACTAATGATGTTTCATGTATTTCTATGACGGTCTTTCCAATTTTACAAGTTAACATTTGTACATTGATCAAATTTTCATTTTCAGTAATCGAGAAAAATGTGAAAAAAAAAGTGTTCACTCAAAGCAGCTTTCTGTTAGCCTTTAACAAATTAAAACATTATGTGCACACACTCAAAAGATATTGTAAGCCCTGCCCATTATCTTTTTGTTAATTATGCATTCAATAATTGTAAGATTTTTCACTGAACTTTTTGATCAAACCTTCTGTGTATGTAACTTCATTTCTAATGAATTACATTTTCTCTAATGTATTGTAAAAACAATAATGCATTATAATATATTTAGTTCATTGATAACTAACTACTTATGTATATATGTTTCTCAAGGTAAGCATCACATTTTGAGAAAAGTTTCATGTGCATGACACCTATGAATTTGAATAGAATGAATAAGTATAAATATAATGTTACAGAGAGGATGTATGCATTCTGAAAAATCAGGGAAGGTCAGGGGAAAATGTTAAACTTTAGTCTGTCCAGAAAATCATGAAGCTTAATTTTTAGCTGTAGAAGCAGATTGGCCGAAAGGGAGTTAGCATTAGCATTAGTAGAGGCATTTGATGCAAGAAAGCAAGCTTATGCAGCATCAGCAGAAAAAAAAAAAAAAAAACCCACTTCCACTTCACCCCTCTGTTCGTTCAAAATACCTGTCCAGCTGAGCCTTAAACTTATTTAGGCTATCAACCTCCACCACAAGGGATGGAAGTCTGTTCCACCAACCAACCACCCGCTGGCTAAAGGCAAATTTCCGCACGTCTATCCTACATCTGTCTTTCCTCAATTTGAATTTATGCCCTCTCAGGTGATTTTTCTGAGCTAGAGGAAGAATCCCATCAGCATTGAGCATGCTTAAACCATTCAAGGCTTTATACACCTCTATCAGATCACCTCGCTGGTGCCTAGTCTCCAGACACTGTAATTTGCAAAACTTAAGCCTTTCTTCGTAAGAGCACCCCTTTGTTCCATTCACTAATCTTGTTGCCCTTCTCTGTACTCGTTCCAGCAACTCTACATCCTTCTTGAAATGAGGCCTCCAGACCTGTATACAGTACTCTAGGTGTGGCCTGACCATTGCCTTATACAATGGAATAATCACCTCCTTATCCCTGCTGGAAAAATTCCTGTATATCATTGACAATACTCCATGAGCTACTCTTGCAGCCCGTCTGCACTGCTCAGAGAACTTCATATCTGCCTGCACAACCACCCCCAAGTCCTTTTCATTCTCTACCACTGTCAGTGTAGTACCACAGAGTTGATACGTTGCTCTGGGGTTGCTGTTTCCCATGTGTAGTACTTTACATTTGTCAATGTTAAACTTCATTTGCCACCTCTCAGCCCATCTGCTCAACCTTTCCAGATCCTGTTGCAGCAGCATAGTGTCAGTAGTGTCCTTGACAACCCTGCCAACCTTTGTATCGTCTGCAAACTTGGACATTAAGCTTGATATACCATCATCAATATCATTTATAAATACAGAAAACAATAATGGACCCAACACTGAGCCCTGAGGGACTCCACTAATAACATTAGTCCACAATGAGCAGTGTCCATTGATTACCACTCTCTGTCTTCTCCCCCTCAACCACCTCAACCCTTTATCCATAGCAGCAATTTGCCTCCAATGTCACACTGCTCCAATTTGTGTAGCAGTCTTCCATGTGCAACAGTATCAAAAGCCTTTCTAAGATCCAAGTATATAATATCAAAGTTATTCCCTGCATCCAGTTCTTTTGTGACTGCATCATAGTATCCAATCAAGTTGGTCAGGCAAGACTTCCCCTTAACAAAACCATGCTGTGTCTGAGCTATAACTGAAGTCTTGTCTAAATGATCCTGCAGTGCTTCTTAAACCAGTGCCTCCATTAATTTTCCTGGAACAGAAGTTAAGCTCACAGGTCTATAATTACTTGTGTCAGCCTTTGATCCTCCTTTGTGAATTGGGGTCACATTTGCACATTTCCAGTCTATGGGTACCTCCCCTGAGTCCAAGGAAGCTCTCATAATTATGGCTAAGGGTTTGCTTACTTCCTTTGCTGCCTCCTTTAATATAACTGGATAGATCCCATCCACCCCGGGTGCCTTTCTTGTGTTTATCTTCAACAGTTTCTCCTTCACTTTTCTCCCAGTTATTTCAAGATTCTGTAGCTTACTGCTAGAGTTGAATAAACCTCTGGCATTCCCCTCGCTGAATAACTCCTCATGTGTGAATGTCGATGCAAAATATTCATTTAGTTTGTTAGCTACCTGAGCAGGATCATCAACAGTTGACCCATCAATATCAAGTGGACCAATCTGATTCATCCCCTTCCTTCTAGAGTTTACATAAGTAAAGAACTCTTTGCTGTTTTTCTTTGCATCCCTTGCCAAGGATTTCTCGTAATCTGCCTTCGCCTGCCTAACCTCCTTTGTAACTTGGTTGCATATCAACTTGTATCTATCATAGGCTTCTGTGTCATGTGTTAATTTGTAAGTATCCCATGCATTTTTCTTCTCTGCCATATGCCTCATTAGTTCATCTGACATCCATTTTGGCCTAAACCTTGAACAATATTTCTTAGTTGGTATGTAAAGCCTAGTAGCTTCCAAGATAAGTTCTTTGAATGCTTCCCATTTTGAATTTGCTGTTGGTAACATCATCAGTTGGTCCCACTGTATAGAATTTAAATACTGTCTCAGTCCATCGTAGTCGCCTTTACGAAAGCAATAACCCTTCTTCTTACCCCTAATGGTAGTTACCTCTTTGAGTAAATCCCACTTCAACACACTGTGATCACTGCCACCTAGTGGTTCCTTTATCTGCAGATTCTTAATGCATGAAGAATCACTGCTGATAATCAAATCAAGAGTATTACTCCCTCTAGTTGCCTCCCGAACATGCTGATGTAGAAAACAATCATCCAATAAATCCACAAAAGCCCTGCTAGTGCGTGAGTAACCAGCCCCCAAATTCCAGTCAATATCTGGGAAATTAAAATCTCCCATTATAAGACTCCCTGATTTACTGGCCCACTCTATTTCCCTGTACAGTTCCTTATTATACTCATCAGAGTCATTAGGCCTATAGCACACTCCTACTCTCAATTTTGATCTCCCAATGCTTATGTCACACCAAACTGACTCAACACTGCACTGTCCAGCGATGTCGACTGGCTTCACTTCCTTGGTTTTTATGTGTTTCTTAACTAATAGCATAACCCCTCCCCCCTTCCTATCCTGTCTATCCTTTCTGTAGACGTTGTACTCCCCAAATTGCAGTTCTGCATCCCTTATATCTGTGTGACACCACGTCTCTGATATCCCAACAATATCTGCCTTTGATGTTTTGAGCAATACCTCAAATTCATCAAATTTATTTACTAAACTCCTAGCATTGGTGTACACGCAAGTATACCTGCACCTGTTTCTATTCTTAGCTACCCTAACACAACCCATGTGTTTACTTGTACCGCAATGGCTCCCAGCAGTCTCTGAAATACCATGCATCTTGTTTTTCAGGCTTCTGCTCATTCTAATAGAAGCAGTGCAAGAATCTCTTTCACCTCTGCCAGTGGCTACTGTCAATCTATTGGTCTTTGTCTCCCCCCAAGCTAGCAGTTTTCCGACCCACCTAACACTGCCTCGATAGCATCAGCAAAAGGAGTTACGCCTCCTTTCCTTATTTGTGAGCTGTTTAGCTATCTTTACGTTTGAATTTGTTATGAATAACTACTAATAGAAGTACAATTGAAGTATTATGACTTATTGGCCTGTATATTATATACAAGGGTAAGTCAGAATATGCATAAAATTTTTAACTCATAACTGGTCGCATTTTTCAGATTACTCACACACACTTAGTTAAATGGAGTAAAAAGTTACTGTGTTTAACTGAGCATATTTATAATCCTAAAAATTGGCAAGGAATAGTTAAATTGGTGCTTCCTTTGTTTTCAACCTATTATATGTACAGCTGTGAAAAATCCATTATTTTTTAATATTTATATAAATAAGCTATATGAAAAATAAGCTATATTTTTCTTTAAATTTTTTTTGAAAATAAAACACCCTCCGCAGTGCCTTAAACAAATACTTTAGACCTTTTTCATCACCTCTCTTATCCAAATAGTTATCTTCCATTATTGTTTTTATTGACATTGAGCAAAATGTCAATAAAAAAAAAAAAAAAACCCTGGCTGGCATACAATAGTTGTATGCCAGTAGGCTCTTTTGTGACACAGAACGAATGAGAATAATGATTGGAGACACTGCTATAAAACATAAAGAACACGTGCTTCAGTAATTGGATGCAAGAAAACTGCTAATTTTAAATTCATGTTTTTCAGCACATGCTTATTGAAAATAGGCTTAACTCAATCTTGAATTTCCCCCCTTTTTGCATGATGATTAATAGAAATTTCTGGAAATTTCATTAGGAAATTAAAGAAGAAAAACACTTTCGCTGTAAGGTATTGAGATGAAGAGCACAGAATTACTAAAAAAATCGTTTGGGGTCTCAAAGAACCTGAACTAACAGCTCCAGGTTAAAAGGCCATAATTTGCTAGACAGAACTATCAGTTTGAATGAAAAATAGTTCATTTTTAAACTAAAATAAACAGTTAGGTTTTTAATGGTTTTCATTATGTTGCAGATTAACTGTGGTGACCTAATGAGTATGGAGAATATTCAACTAACATTTGAAGAAAGGAAATGCATTCTGAAATATTATTGGAAGTATGAAAATATAAGAGAGATTCAGTTTGTGCAAAATCATCAATATAGAACAAGGATGCCAATGCATTTAACAATAACCTGTCTCCATGGTAACTTTGAAAAACATGAAACTGTTCACAACATCAATAAGAAAAACTTTAGGAGGAAAAGAACATCAAAACATGCTGAAAATATCTAAAATATCTAAGTCATTACAAGTGCATATAACCAGCTATCACAAAGAAATCACTCAAACATTGTCCACAAGAAATGCAGTGCATTTAGGTCAATCAGGTATTATAAGAATCTTAAAGGACAGAAGTTCAATTCTTTCATTTCTTGGCTGTTGCTTACGATTTGAAAAGATGATCCTGAAACAAAGAGTACAATTTTGTAGGTAGTACTTTCAGAAGAGCAGTGAAGCTGGTGATTTTTAAGTTGTAATTATATGATCAGACAAAGTGATGTTCAAATGAAATGGATCATTTGAATTGTAACAACTATTATAAATGTTTATTAGGCCAGCAACAGGGATCAGTCTGTGGTGATAATCAGATTACAGCTTTTCCTGTTACTGGGAAGAATTATCTTGAATTGCTAATGAATGTTGAAATTCCTGCAATAAGGAAACTAACAGGTCAGTAATTACTTGTCGCCCTTTGATCCTGCTTTGTGATTTGGGGTTACATTTTGCACATCTCCAGTCCATGGGTACCTCTCCTGAGTCCAAGGAATCTCTCAGAATTATGGCTAAGGGTTTGCTTACTTCCTTTGCTTCTTCCTTTAATATAACTGGATAGATACATCCCAACCACCCCAGTTGCCTTTCTTACATTTATCTTCAACAATTTCTCCTCCACTTTGCTCTCAGTTATTACAAAATCATCTAGCTCACTGCAAGAGTTTAATACACCTCTGGCATTCCCCTCCCTGAATAACTCAATGTGTGAATGTAGATGCAAAATACTCATTTCGTTTTTTAGCTGCCTGAGCAGGATCATCAACAGTTGAACCATTGATATCAAGTGGGCCAATCTTATTCATTCCCTTCCTTCTAGAGTGTACATAAGTAAAGAACTCTTTGCTGTTTTTCTTTGCATCCTTTGTCAAAGATTTCTCGTAATCTGCCTTTGCCTGCCTAACCTACTTTGTTACTTGGTTACAGACCAGCTTGTATCTATCATAGCCTTCCATGTCACCTGTTAATTTTATGTATCCTATGCAGTTTTCTTCTGTTGTTGTTATTTGGTTTTTAGGAGCATTAGCAACTAAGGCCATATTGCTCCGGGATATGCGG
Organism: Mastigoproctus giganteus; assembly: GCF_048544385.1. Lineage (NCBI taxonomy): Eukaryota > Metazoa > Arthropoda > Arachnida > Uropygi > Thelyphonidae > Mastigoproctus > Mastigoproctus giganteus. Next base: position 1,735,771 of record NC_143576.1, on the reverse strand, counting down.
TGGTCATTCCCTGAATGACCTTTCCGCATCCTCCGTATTTGGTGGTGACGGGCTCGAACCCCGGTCTAATCAAGAAGCGTGTGCTACGCACTGCTGCTCCTTCCCACCTGGCTACGGAGGCGCCGCAGTTTTCTTCTCTGCCACATGTCTCATTAGTTAATCTGTCATCCATTTAGGCCTAAACCTTGAACAATAATTCTTAGTTGGTATGATAAGCCTAATAGCTTCCAAGATTAATTCTTTGAATGCTTCTCATTTTGAATTTGCTGTTGGTAACATCATCAGTTGGTCCCACCGTATAGAATTTAAAAACTGTCTCAGACCACTGTAGTCACCTTTACAAAAGCAAAAACTCTTCCCTTTACCCCTGATGGTAGTTACCTCTTTGAGTAAATCTCACTTCAGCACAGTGATTACTGCCATCTAGTGGTTCCTTTATCTGCAAATTATTATTATTATTATAAGCCATATGGTGCAAGGAAGCCTTAGGCTTATGCTGCACCAGCCAAAAAAAAAAAATTCCCGCATTACCCTGAGAGAGAGCGAGAGAGAGAGTGCAAGTCAGAAGTAGAAGGGAATCACCATGAAAGCAAGAAGAGAAGAATGATGATATCCAGCCCAGGACCCTGGGTTTGCCAAGCCCATACACCAGATGTGAGCCCCTGGGGTTCTTCATGCATGAAGAATTGCCACTGATAATCAGATCAAGTGTAGTTGATCAGATTATCAGTAGCTCCGTGTAGTTGCCCCCCAAACATGCTGCTGTAGAAAACGGTCATCCCATAAATCCACAAAAGCCCTGCTAGTATGTGAGTGACCAAAGCACAAGTTCCATTTTATATCTGGGAAGTTAAAATCCCCCATTATGAGACAATCTGATTTACTGACCCACTCTTTTTCTCTGTAGAGTTGTTTGTTATGCTCATCAGAGTCCTTAGGCCTATAACACACTCCTATTCTCAACTTTGCTTTCCCAGTGCTTATGTCACACCAAACTGACTAGACACTGCACTGTCCAGCGATGTCGACTGGCTTCACTTCCTTGGATTTTGTGTTTATTAACTAATAGCATAACCCCTCTTCCCTTCCTATCCTGTCTATCCTTCCTGTACACATTGCACTCCCCAAATTCCATTTCTGCATTCCTTATATTCATGTGACACCATGTCTCTGATATCCCAACAATATCTGCCTTTGATGTTTTTATCAACACCTCAAATTCATCATGATGTTACAGGATGCAGACAGAATTAGAGCTAACACTTACATAAATGTATATTAGGCTGTTCCTGCTGTATTTCCTTTTTAATCTTTTAATTTTAGCAGCATATTGGCTTACTGCGCATTGCTAAACTGTTTGAAGATGACTTTCACACAGGTAATATTATTGTTCCTTTTAATATTATAATGTTTTATTTGTTCAGGCTTTTTAGTTGTGGATTATGTGTTTGGAGATCTCGATGGACTCTCTTATCTTCAGCATATCCATTCAACAGCAGGAGACTACAATGGCTTTCTTCTTGTCACTATGGAACTTTGGCAAGTGTTAGCAACTTACTTTCTAGGTACAGCTACATTTATTTGTGGCAAAGCTAGATCTTAAATATTTTTTCTTCTCTGAAATGCTGAACTTATGAAACTATAAATTTAATCAATTAGTATATTACATGTATTTTGAATTTATGATTATAAAAGTCTTTTCCCAAAAATTTTGAGCATTAAAATAAAAATTATATTTATATATTTGAGCCTCCAAAATATGGCAGTTCATTTTTCAGCACTACCCACTTCCCAGTTATGTTTAAGAAAATTATAAAGGTTTTTAGTTTGTGCTAAAAACATTTATGTTTTTAGCACAAACATTTAAATATTTCTTTATGACATAAAGCAGCATTTGTCAAACTGTAGTCTGTGGACACTTGGGGGAGAGTTGTATACAAATACTTCAGGGAGCAAGAAAAATGTGTGGAATTTGCCTCTAAATATTTAAAAACCAAAAGAATTCTAGCATAGGGGTAATTTTGATAATCTTTTAGCTTTAAAAATTTTTCATGGAAAATTTTGAAACTACTGACAAATTTCAACATTTTGATCATCTGGTCATAAAATATAAGGTCTTGTTGGAAAAACATCTCAAGATAGGGAAAATTGTTCTTGTATATAAATTCAGACATTTAGGGAAGACTAAGATGAAAGTCTTGGCAATTAACTTTAGATTTGATGGACTCCTGAGGCTTATGGGGGAAGGTTATCATGGCATGTTCTAGTTTGAAAAGGAATCTGGTTCCTAGGCAGGGTGACCACACATTTCGGTTTTCAGTATTTTGTCCCGAAAAATTTCTTTTCAGGATGCATAAATGTTCACGTTTTCAGAAATTTGGTTGTGAACCTTTCTATAAATTTATAGAAAGTGGCCAGCCTTGTGAAAAGGCTCATCATTGCTGTGAGGACAGCAGTGATGAGTGAAAAGGCTCATCACTGCTGTGAGGACAGCAGTGATGAGCCTTTTCACTCTGCATTCCAAAAATAAACTTAAATAAAAAAAAATACATTTTGCATTGTCCTAAACAAAAATGTAATTTTCATATGCATAGGAAAGGGGAAAAAAACCAAAATTAGTAAGTAGTCTTTATTGTTATAAAAAAAAGATAATAATACATGAATGTTTCTAATGAGAATTTTGTTTGCTATATACAGTAATTCTGTGTGCAATTACATTTCTGAAAATTGCATAATTGAAGTTAAATATAATTAAACTTTATATCATAATTAAACCAAGTAGGTTTAATTATGATATAATCAAAACGTTTGAGAAATAAAAAAAAATTGGTTTAATAAAGTAACAGTTTAACAGATTACAGTAGATTTTATTTTTATTTTTTGGAAAGAAGTGAAATATAGAATAAAAATTTCTTATAATAAATATTTATCCTCAATAGAACCTTCAGTTATTAAGAAAAATAACCTTAATTTATTTTGGAATCATTGGACCAAATATGTAATCCAATCAAGTACAGAAAAAAATGAATTATTACCAACTATGAAAGAATTCGTGGAATGCTTTGAAAAACTGTATTCATCAAAAAATGATAACAGTAACAATAATCTTACTTTGCAGAATATTTTGGGAAATGATCATATTAGTAATTTTTAAATTAGCCCAGAAATATTAGTAGCAACAATTAGCAAATTTCCAATAAACTATAATACTAAATTGGGTAGTATCCCAATGGCCTTTTGGAAGAATTGCTGTATTATGTTATGTAAACAACTGTTACATTTCATAAACACTATTTTTAAGACAGGTCATTTATCTAATAATCTTAAGATCACTACTGTTAGTCCCTTATATAAAAAAGGTGATAAAAGTAATCCTGCTTCTTATAGACCAATTCAAAAATCAAGCTCAATCACTAACATTGTGGAATATATAGTATATAAAAAAATTGCCTTTTTTTTCATAATAAAATACATCATATTCATCATGGTTTTATAGAAGGTAGGTCGACAGTTCCAAATTTATTGACTACGGAGCATGATTTTAAGAAGACACTTGATAACGGTAAACAGATGGATATAATTTATTTAGATCTTCAAAAAGGTATTCAGTTTCTCATAATATATTGTGTATTAAGCTTGCTGATATGGGTATATTAGCATTAGTTGAGGCATACGATGCAAGAAAGCAAACTTATAGAGCATCAATCAAAAAAAAAAAAAAAAAAACCCCTTCCCATTTCACCCATCCAGTCACCCCAAATGTTTGTCTAATTCAGCCTTAAATTTATTAAAGGCTATGAACTTCCACAACAACAGATAGAAGTCTGTTTGAGCAATCAACTACTCTCTGGTAAACTTCTGCACATCTATTCTACAACTGTCTTTCCTCAATTTGAATCTATGCCTTGTACACCTCAATCAGATCACCTTGCAGGTGCCTAGTCTCCAGATGGTGCAACTAACAGAATTTAAGCCTCTCCTGGTAAGAAAACCCCTTTATTCTTCTCACTTTATTCATCTCACTTAATTCTTCACTACTTGTTCTTCCTAAAATGAGGCTGTTGTTGTTGTTGTTGTTTGGTTTTTAGGAGCATTAACAACTAAGGCCATATTGCTCCGTGAATATGCGGTGGTCATTCCTGACCTTTCCGCATCCTCCGTATTTGGTGGTGACGGGCTCGAACCCCGGTCTAATCAAGAAGCGTGTGCTACGCACTGCTGCTCCTTCCCACCTGGCTACGGAGGCGCCCTAAAATGAGACCTCTAGACTAGTACACAGTACTCAAGGAGTGGCCCGACCATTGCCCCACACAAAGGCACAATCACTTCCCCGTCCCTACCTGCAAAATTCCCACATATCACTGACAAAACTCCATGACCTGCTCCGGCAGCCCATCTGCACTGCTCAGAGCAGGTCATGGAGCCCTGCTCGGAGTGTAATGGGACTAGCTTTAACCTGGTTTCAAGACTATTTTAAAAATAGGAAAAGTATAATCTGTTTTAATGATTTTTATTTGAATCACATTAATATACAGAGGTGTGTCCCACAGGGTTCATTTCTTGGTACTTTGTTATTTAGTATATTCTTGAATGACATATATGTATGTTTTCAAAAAGCCAAGTTCAGTATCCTTACTTATGCTGATGACATGAAATTATATATAGAGAGAGAGATTAACCAGTTTATGGACTGTGAGGAATTAGAAAAGGTTATTCAGTTGATTTATAATTGGATTATTAAAAGGCATGGCCTGTCTGTGAATATTGATAAATGCCATGCCATTACCATAACTGATTCTCACAAACAATTAGTTATCTGTTGTAATTATACTTTGGAATCCCTACTCATTAAAAAAGATACATGATATTTTGGATTTAGGGGTATTAAGAACTAGTAATGGTTACCTCTCATATTATTAAAGTAACTGCCAGAGCATCTAGAATGCTTGGATTAATAAAAAGAGCCTGTTTTGATTTTATTGGCTCTGATATCCCAAAATTGGCTTATATTTCATTTGTTTGACCAATTCTGGAGTATTGGGCTGAACTTCTGTATAAATATAAATTTATGAAATAGATGATTTTAAAAAGTCCAATTTGGTTAGAAGTGCACATTGCATATAAGTACTAGGTGGTAGATGACTCTCATCAGGCGCCTCCATAGCCAGGTGGGAAGGAGCAGCAGTGCGCAGCACACGCTTCTTGATTAGACCGGGGTTAGAGCCCATGAATTTGTCCATAGAGGGGTAACATAACCCATAATGTTACCAGTAGATTGACACTGATGGAATCCATATTGGAAATCATTGATTAGATGGAAGGTTTCAAGATAGTTTAGGAGTTGGCAGTTTATAGATTTCTCCATTGCTTTGGAAAGAATAGAGGTAAGTGCAATTGGATGATAATCAGATTGGAGGGATTTGTCACCTTTTTTTAGGAACTGGCTGGATATGAGCAAATTTCCAAGCAGAAGGAAAAACACCAGTGGAACAAGGAAGTGTAAAAAAGGTGACACAGAAGAGTAAGATCAGGTTTTCAGGTTTTGAGAACAAGTCAAGAAATACCATCAAGACATCTGGTATTCTAATGTGATCAAGATTGCATAAAATTCTTCTGACATCCTTTTGATAGAAGATCACAGGAGGCATTGAGTGGGGTGTAGTCGGAATGGTAGAAGATAGTTTACTTAGATATGTCAATACAAGAATTAGAAGAAAGTAGGATGCTAGTAAGTCAGTTTTATCATTAGCTGAGGAAGCAATAGTGCTATCAGGTTTAAAAATAGCATTAGTAGAGGCATATGATGCAAAAAAGCAAGCTTATGCAGCATCAGCCAAAAAAAAAAAAAAAACTTCCACTTCACCCCTCCGTTCGTTCGAAATACCTGTCCAGCTGAGCCTTAAATTTATTTACTCTATCAACATCCACAACAATGGATGGAAGTCTGTTCCACCAACCAACTACCCGCTGGCTAAAGGCAAATATTCGCACATCTATCCTACATCTGTCTTTCCTCAATTTGAATTTATGCCCTCTCAGGTGATTATTCTGAGCAAGAATCTGAGGAAGAATCCCATCAGCAAGGCTTTATATTCAAGGCTTTCAAGGCTTTATACACCTCTATCGTATCACCTCGCCGGTGCCTAGTTTCCAGACACTGTAATTTACAAAACTTAAGCCTTTCTTCATAAGAGCAACCCTTTGCTCCATTCACTAATCTTGTTGCCCTTCTCTGTACTCGTTCCAGCAGCTCTACATCCTTCTTTAAATGAGGCCTCCAGACCTGTATACAGTACTCAAGGTGTGGCCTGACCATTCCCTGCTAGAAAAATTCCTGTATATCATTGACAAGACACCATGAGCTACTCTTGCAGCCCGTCTGCACTGCTCAGAGAACTTCATATCTGCCTGCACAATTAGCCCCAGGTCCTTTTCATTCTCTACCACTGTCAGTGTGGTACCACAGAGTTGATACGTTACTCTGGGATTACTGCTTCCCATATGGAGTACTTTACATTTGTCAATGTTAAACTTCATTTTCCACCTCTCAGCCCATCTGCTCAACTTTTCTAGATCCTATTGCAGCAGTGTACTGTCATTAGTGTCATTAACAACCCTGCCAACCTTTGTATCGTCTGCAAACTTGGACATTAAGCCTGATATACCATCATCAATATCATTTATAAATACAGAAAACAACAATGGACCCAACACTGAACCCTGAAGGACTCCACTAATAACATTAGTCCACGAAGAGCAGTGTCCATTGATTACCACTCTCTGTCTTCTACCCCTCAACCACCCCTTTATCCATAGCAGCAATTTGCCTCCAATGCCACACTGCTCCAATTTGTGCAGCAGTCTTCCATGTGCAACAGTATCAAAAGCCTTTCTAAGATCCAAGTATATAATATCAAAGTTATTCCCTGCATCCACTTCTTTTGTGACTGCATCATAGTATCCAATCAAATTGGTCAGGCAAGATTTCCTCTTAAAAAAACCATGCTGTGTCAGAGCTATAACTGAAGTCTTGTCTAGATGATCCTGCAGTGCTTCTTTAACCCGTGCCTCCATTAATTTTCCTGGAACAGAAGTTAAACTCAAAGGTCTATAATTACTTGTGTCAGCCTTTGATCCTCCTTTGTGAATTGGGGTCACATTTGCACATCTCCAGTCTATGGGTACCTCCCCTGAGTCCAAGGAAGCTGTCATAATTACGGCTAAGGGTTTGCTTACTTCCTTTAATATAACTGGATAGATCCCATCCACCCCAGGTGCCTTTCTTGTGTTTATCTTCATCAATTTCTCCTCCACTTTACTCTCAGCTATTACAAGATTATCTAGCTTACTGCCAGAGTTTACATCACCTCTGACATTCCCCTCGCTGAATAACTCCTCATGTGTGAATGTCAGTGCAAAATATTCACTTAGTTTGTTAGCTGCCTGACAAGATCATCAACAGTTGAACCATCGATATCAAGTGGACCAATCTGATTCATTCTCTTCCTTCTAGAGTTTACATAAGTAAAGAACTCTTTGCTGTTTTTCTTTACATCCCTTGCCAAAGATTTCTTGTAATCTGCCTTCACCTGCCTAATCTCCTTTGTAACTTGGTTACAGACCAGCTATCTATCATAGGCTTCTGTGTCACGTGTTAATTTATATATATCCCATGCATTTTTCTTCTCTGCCATATGTCTCATTAGTTCATCTGACATCCATTTAGGCCTAAACCTTGAACAATATTTCTTAGTTGGTATGTAACGCCTAGTATCTTCCAAGATAAGTTCTTTGAATGCTTCCCATTTTGAATTTGCTGTTGGTAACATCATCAGTTGGTCCCACTGTATAGAATTTAAATACTGTCTCAGACCATCGTAGTCGCCTTTACAAAAGCAATAACCCTTCCCTTTTACCCCTGATGGTAGTTACCTCTCTGAGTAAATCCCACTTCAGCACACTGTGATCACTGCCACCTAGTGGTTCCTCTATCTGCAGATTCTTAATGCATGAAGAATCACTACTGATAATCAAATCAAGAGTATTACTCCCTCTAGTTGCCTCCCAAACATGCTGATATAGAAAACAATCATCCAATAAATCCACAACAGCCTTGCTAGTGTGTGAGTGACCAACCCACAAATTCCAGTCAATATCTGGGAGATTAAAATCGCCCAATATAAGACTCTCTGATTTACTGGCCCACTCTATTTCCCTGTACAGGTTCTTATTATACTCATCAGAGTCATTAGGCCTATAGCACACTCCTACTCTCAATTTTGATATCCCAATGCTTATGTCTTTAGTTTATAGATTCACCAAACTGACTCGACACTGCACTGTTCAGCGATGTCGACTGGCTTCACTTCCTTGGATTTTATGTGTTTCTTATAGCATAACCCCTCCTCCCTTCCTATAGGTGGGTGTATAGATGTGCAAAACCTGCAGCAAATAGCTTTGGTAAGAGACTTTGAATGCTCAACTGCTGTTTGGGCAAGAAGCATGTTTTCTACTTTTAGCCTGTTCAAAATCTGGTTTTTACTTATTAATAGCTGCTTTACAATTGTTGCAAGCTTTAGTGTAGGCAGAAAATGAACCTGGATATTTGGATATGAGCCAGTTGCGATATGCAACATTCTTTTCTTGAGCACACTTATTGGGAAACTAAGGTTTGATTTCCCAATAAGTAAAATAAAGGATGAGATTTTAAGATGGAGTGTGGAATAAAGGATTCCATCTCTACAAGATTTTGCTGACAAGATCTGAGCAAACATTGACATACAGTATTCCAACCAAGGAAAAAACAGAAATCTTTCAGATCATACCATTTGCCATTTTTTAATGCTAAACATGTGGCTGAGAATGGCCATGAGAGAAAGGCTCCATTGGAGAAGAGATTATTACTAAAAAGTAGTGATCTGAGTTGCCTAGAGGACCGCTCACCTCGACTGTGTACTTGGAAGTGTTGTTCGTGCAAAACAGATCAAGATTGTTGGCTGTGTGGTATTCTAGTATGGGCTGGATTTTCTGGTATTCTGTAGGTAAATGAACAGTGTGTGAGATAATTTGTAGTTATCTCATTACCTACTTTGTGAAAGAAAATTTAACTAATATAATTTTCTAATTATATTATTTAAATTCATACCATTTGCCATTTTTTAATGCTAAACATGTGGCTGAGAATGGCCATGAGAGAAAGGCTCCATTGGAGAAGAGATTATTACTAAAAAGTAGTGATCTGAGTTGCATAGAGGACCGCTCACCTCGACTGTGTAATCAGTCGAGACAGATCAATCAGATCAAACAGATCAATCTTGATCTGTTGTTCGTGCAAACAGATATGTTGGCTGTGTAGTATTCTAGTATGGTCTAAATACATCATACACCATCAGGCATCTCTCATATTGTGGAGTTATACTTCATAACTGTTTTTGCCATCATTGCATCACTTGGGTACCTACCCACTCACTGACGAAGGGCCAAATAGCCCTGAAACAGTGCTATCTGGGTGGTGGTACCTATCTGAGAATAAGTAACACTAGTCTTCTCCTTAGGTGAAGCGTTACTTATTCGAAGTAGTGCAATATCATGGCAACTCGTTGTGAAGGTATTCACAATATGAGATATAACCTAAAACGATGCCACCTTAAAAATTTTCTGTTTATACAGAAATGGCTGTGTATTATGATTCTAAGCACTTTATATACATAGTCTAAATTTGTTCGCAGCTTGAGGCTCTAGCCCTAAATGCGCCTTATTATTTAAATTTCTTAAAAAGAAAAAGTTGTGATTGCTTTTAAAATGTTTTTATTAGAATATAACTGTATTTATGAAGATAATACATTTTAATCTTTATAAATGTTATCAATCAGCTTGCATTTTGCATATGTACATTTTAAAAAGTATTTTCTAATAATAAATTTAAAACTTAGAAAATAGAATGAGTAATTTATAATTTTAACAATTTTAGTTTATAGATTTTGATTTTATATGTTGGGATTTTGATTTGGCATATTCTGATTTTGGTTGTTGGGATTTTGATAAGGTGTGATTTAGCTAATTGATCAATCAATCAATCCAGGAGTAACACAAATTTCGTTTGAGCCCATGTGACTGCAGAATGCAATACAGGTAATGATTATTTTCTTGACAAAATGATTAGTTATAAGCCCCTTTGACTCATGTGATTTCCCTATTTGGCTTTTGAGATTTTGACTCATACCCCACAAACATAACATCTGGAATAGTCAATAGAGTATATTTGTTCCACTTTTCATAAGTGAAAGCATATTTCTGTTTGTTTGGGGGGGGGGGGGAAGATGAGGTATGATATGTGTTAAAATACTTTTTTATAGTTTTCTATACCAAAAAACTAAGGTGATTCAGTTACTTAAACTTAACCATTTAGAATAAATAACAATGTAGCTATATAAACTGAAGGAGAATCAACATACAGAAATTGGTGCAGTCAATTAATTTAGTGGGTATTATAGGTGAGTAACATTTTTATATTATTTCTGGGAGTATTATGTTTATTAAAACACCCATTTTACTAACCACTACTCCCTTCTGCTTACAGTTTCCGACTGCAATAGTGGCTCCATACAGAAACAATGGATGCATTTAGACATATGAATAATTTAATGTAATAAGAATCGTTGACATTTAGAGTTTTGCTTTGATATTCAGAATAATTTTCAGATTTTAGAATACACATCACGAGTATTTTTTATATTTACAAATTTTTTTATTAGGTGTGCATGCATGGAGAATTGCACTTTAATCACTTATAAATAGTAATAGATTTTTATTTCAACTGTTTGCTGTAGGCCATCAAAGAAACAAGCATCTGTTTCTTATTTTACAAATGCAGTGAGTGGTCAGCCAGTTGTACTTGGTTCAGGTAAAGAAATAATTTAATTTCTTATATTAGTTTATTATACAATGTAGAATTTTGAATATTATTCTTCAGATACCTAGTTATAGTAGTTTAGGGATTAAATTTCTTGCTTCTGTTTTCAAACTAAAGTCTGTAGTACTGAAACAAATGTTTCTATCCTTGACCAACCGTCACACTTAAACCATCATAAATTGGCTTGTATTTTACTGTGGTGGTTTTTTACTGATTTTCTACAAAAGTAGTCAAAGAAGGCTTGATAATACCAGATATATTACATGTTGTATATTACATGCTTAATTACATGCCAGATATATTACATGCTTAATAAATTGTCGAAAGAACCCTTTAAGGTTGAGAATACAATACATATTAGTTCTGTCATATGGCAACTGTATTCAAAATTCCTTTAATATTGGTAGAACGCTATTCACATATGGTTGTATAAAATATAAATGTTGCACATTTAAAACTTTAAAATAAGTCACATAAATAAAATAAAATAAAAATAAAGAACTCTATACAATTAAAATACTAAAGAGGAACTGTAATAAAATGCAGCAGCTTTTGGAAAATGAATATTGTCTGTTTCAGCCATGTTAATTTGTCTGATAATTCACTTAAATAACATAAGTAACACATGAAATTGGCTCTGTTATCATGTAATTAAAGAAACACTCTTCATTATCATATTCTGGCATCATATCCATTGATCCCCCCCCACCCTTTTTTTAATTTCCATCAGAGAGTGTCACAGTATAATAGTAGAGACTCAAAGACATGTTGTATTTGAGTACTTCTGTGTTTATCAATTTTTTTTTTTTTGCACCAAAAAAACAATTGATAAACAGATAGTGGCCCAGTCAATAGGTTGTACCTTTTCTATAGTAGTTGTGTATTTTCTATATTTTCACTAACAGAAGATATATTGTGAATGATGTTACCGTCCTGAATAAGGTAAATGTTGGAAGTGATCACAGAATGGTAAGATGTACACTTGATATAGATGTAGAAAAGGAAAGGAAAAAACTGACTCGAGTAAATAATACAAAGGTCTTTGAGATAACAGAGGAGGAGAAAAAGCAGTATGTACTGGAACTCAAGAACAAGTTTGAGCTTCTGCAGACTGCTCAGGACCAAGATATCGACGAGGAATATTACAACTTTCTGAAAGTGATAAAGCCCAAGAAACCTATAGGGAAAAAGAAATCCAAAGAAGAAAAAATTAGTCAAGAAACACTTGTCATGATGAACCGAAGACGACAAATGAAGAGCAAGAAAAACACTGACAGGGAGAAAATTGAGTATACAGAGAGGACATAAGAAGATTTAACACAAGAAAAGTAGAACAAGCATTAAGGGAAAACAAAGGATTTAAATTAGCAGCCATGAGCAGTAATACAGAAAGACAAATGATACTGAAACTGAAGAATAGCGATGGTGTACTTATAAACAGCAGAGAAGGCATAATTCAAATAGCAGAAGACTACTATAGAGAATTATACAAGGAGCGAGGGAATGATACCAGCAGTGGGGAAGATGGATTGCAAAGTAGCAACACATACGACATACCTGATATTCTTCCTGATGAGGTAGAACATGCATTGAAGAAAATGAAGAATCGGAAAGCCCCGGGGGAAGATGAAGTTACTGTACAGTTGTTAAAATTGGGAGGAAGAGACATAACACAAAAACTGGCAAGGCTATTCACAATGTGCATTAGAAAAGGTGTGATGCCTAAGCAGTGGAATAATGCAATCATAGTTTTGCTGCATAAGAAAGGAGATAAATCAGAAATTGGAAATTATAGACCAATTAGCTTGTCATCCCACATCTACAAGTTGTTCACAAGGGTCATTACTAACAGATTAGAAAGAATACTTGATGAGAATCAACCGAAAGAGCAAGCTGGCTTTAGGACAGGATTCTCAACTATGGATCACCTTCACGTAATAGCACAGCTAATGGAGAAAGCAAATGAATATAAAACACCATTATGCTTGGCATTTGTGGATTATGAAAAGGCATTTGACTCCATACAGCATAAGGCAATGTTTCGGGCACTGGAAAGACAAGGCATAGATACCCCATATATTATGATTTTGAAGAAAATATATGAGAGTGCTACCTAATTTATTAGACTAGACAAAGACAGTAGCAAATTTAAAATCGAGAAAGGAGTTCGACAAGGAGACACAATATCTCCGAAGCTGTTTACTGCTGCCCTTGAGGAAGCTTTCAGAAGATTAGACTGGTCGCAGAAAGGAGTCAATGTGAACGGAGAGTACCTAAACCATTTACGATTTGCAGATGACATTGTGGTCATAAGCCATGATCCCAAAGAATTAGAGGAAAATCTTAATCAGTTATGCGCAGTTAGTAAGGATTTTGGACTAAAGATGAATATGGCTAAAACAAAAGTAATGATGAACAAGTATGCCACGGAAAGGGAAATAATGATTGAAGGAGCAGTAATTGAAAAGGTGGAGTCATATACTTATCTGGGACATGTTATCAGCTGTAATAATGATAAATGGCTGGAAGTCAAGAGAAGAATAAATTTTGGATGGATAGCATTCAGGAAATATAGTCACATACTGAAGAGCAATATCCCAGTTTGTCTGAAACATAAAATAATGAATCAATGTATACTTCCCACCATGACTTATGGAAGTGAAACGTGGGCACTCACCAAAAGAATGGAAGCTTATATTGGGAATCAGACTGTTAGATAAGAAGAGAAACACATGGATTAGGCAGCAAACTCAAGTAAAGGACATTCTTATCAAAACTAAAGAACTAAAATGGTCTTGGACAGGACACATAGCTCGAAGACATGACAGATGGACTAAGAAAATAACAGAATGGTACCCAAGAGGAGCTAGAAGAAAACCTGGAAGACAAAGGCGGAGATGGATAGATGAAATTCATGAGTTTTTGGGTAGTAAATGGATGGCCACTGCTCAAAACAGAAGGAACTGGAAAGATGTTGGAGAGAGGCCTTCATCCTGCAGTGGATTGAAAATGGCTGATGATGATGATTTTCTATATTAGTTTGATAAACCATCAATGACCCCTTCTACTAATCTTATTTCCCCTCCCCTTGCCTTTTGCTACTGTTAACACAACCATTTTTTATATAGTCTGATACAATATAATATATATGATCACATGCACATGTGCTTATTATAACTTAGAATATTTCAATACAATTTGTATAAACCAACATAATAAGTACAATATAGTATAATATTAGCATTAGCATTAGTAGAGGCATTTGATGCAAGAAAGCAAGCTTATGCAGCATCAGCCAAAAAAAAAAAAAAAAAAGTAACATAAATAAATAAAAATAACCACTTCCACTTCACCCCTCTGTTCGTTCGAAATACCTGTCCAGCTGAGCCTTAAACTTATTTAGGCTATCAACTTCCACGACAAGGGATGGAAGTCTGTTCCACCCACCAACCACCCGCTGGCTAAAGGCAAATTTCCGCACATCTATCCTACATCTGTCTTTCCTCAATTTGAATTTATGCCCTCTCAGGTGATTTTTCTGAGCTAGAGGAAGAATCCCATCAGCATTGAGCATGCTCAAACCATTCAAGGCTTTGTACACCTCTATCAGATCACCCCGCTGGTGCCTAGTTTCCAGACACTGTAATTTGCAAAACTTAAGCCTTTCTTCGTAAGAGAACCCCTTTGTCCCATTCACCAATCTAGTTGCCCTTCTCTGTACTCGTTCCAGCAGCTCTACATCCTTCCTGAAATGAGGCCTCCAGGCCTGTATACAGTACTCTAGGTGTGGCCTGACCATTGCCTTATACAAGGGAATAATCACCTCCTTATCCCTGCTAGAAAAATTTCTATATATCATTGACAATACACCATGAGCTACTCTTGCAGCTCGTCTGCACTGCTCAGAGAACTTCATATCTGCCTGCACCACCACCCCCAGGTCCCTTTCATTCTCTACCACTGTCAGTGTAGTACCACAGAGTTGATACGTTGCTCTGGGGTTGCTGTTTCCCATATGTAGTACTTTACATTTGTCAATGTTAAACTTCATTTGCCACCTCGAAGCCCATCTGCTCAACCTTTCCAAATCCTGTTGCAGCAGCATAGTGTCAGTAGTGTCCTTGACAACCCTGCCAACCTTTGTATCGTCTGCAAACTTGGACATTAAGCCTGACATACCATCATCAATATCATTTATAAATACAGAAAACAATAAAGGCCCCAATACTGAACCCTGAGGGACTCCACTAATAACATTAGTCCACGATGAGCAGTGTCCATTGATTACCACTCTCTGTCTTCTCCCCCTCAACCACCCCTTTATCCATAGCAGCAACTTGCCTCCAATGCCACACTGCTCCAATTTGTGCAGCAGTCTTCCATGTGCAACAGTATCAAAAGCCTTTCTAAGATCCAAGTATATAATATCAAAGTTATTCCCTGCATCCAGTTCTTTTGTGACTGCATCATAGTATCCAATCAAATTGGTCAGGCAAGACTTCCCCTTAACAAAACCATGCTGTGTCCTAGCTATAACTGAAGTCTTGTCTAGATGATCCTGCAGTGCTTCTTTCACCAGTGCCTCCATTAATTTTCCGGGAACAGAAGTTAAACTCACAGGTGTATAATTACTTGTGTCAGCCTTTGATCCCCCTTTGTGAATTGGGGTCACATTTGCACATCTCCAGTCAATGGGTACCTCCCCTGAGTCCAAGGAAGCTCTCATAATTATGGCTAAGGGTTTGCTTACCTCCTTTGCTGCCTCCTTTAATATAACTGGATAGATCCCATCCACCCCAGGTGCCTTTCTTGTGTTTATCTTCAACAATTTCTCCTCCACTTTGCTCTCAGTTATTACAAGATTCTCTAGCTTACTGCTAGAGTTGAATACACCTCTGGCATTCCCCTCGCTGAATAACTCCTCATGTGTGAATGTCGATGCAAAATATTCATTTAGTTTGTTAGCTACCCGAGCAGGGTCATCAACAGTTGACCCCTCGATCTCAAGTGGACCAATCTGATTCATCCCCTTCCTTCTAGAGTTTACATAAGTAAAGAACTCTTTGCTGTTTTTCTTCGCATCCCTTGCCAAGGATCTCTCGTAATCTGCCTTCGCCTGCCTAACCTCCTTTGTAACTTGGTTACAGATCAACTTGTATCTATCATAGGCATCCGTGTCACGTGTTAATTTGTATGTATCCCATGCATTTTTCTTCTCTGCCATATGCCTCATTAGTTCATCTGACAACCATTTAGGCCTAAACCTTGAACAATATTTCTTAGTTGGTATGTAAAGCCTAGTAGCTTCCACGATAAGTTCTTTGAATGCTTCCCATTTTGAATTTGCTGTTGGCAATAATATAATATAGAGTGACACCAATAATAAGTACTCCATTTTAAATGTTTGATTTTGTTACTATCTAATGAACTTTTACTTTCATTGCAGGTGAATTTATATTCTACAGCAGCAGTTTCCATTCAGTGGTTCGCAAACCTCCAGGGATTTGCATAGTGTCCCAGGGGGTTTGCACTAAAAATTCTGTTATAGTGTTTGCTTAGATTTACACAGGTATATTTTCGTAAACTACAAAATAGTTTAATTTCAATTTATGTCGTTCGGTTCACAATTTATATTTAGTTGTGGTTTGGATCACATGCCCTTACTTAGCAAGCATGCAGTATTGGGTGCAAATGTGCCGATATGCATCACACCATTCGCCTGTGGTAAAAGGGTTTTAAAAAATTATAATTAATAATGAGATAAAATAAAATTAAATTAAATATAAAGTGAATAATTGCCAATGAAAGATACCACATCTCTCATAATTCCTTATACTGTAATTAGTTTACTATCTTACAGTATATTGTGTTAAATATATTTTCCATACTGAATTTTTTTTCATTTTCAAAGACCTTTGTTATGTATAGGTACTTAATAATAAATTTATATTATTACACAATGTCGTTAATAAAAACATAATACTGAAAATATTTTATAATAAAAATTCAAAACTATTATACGATTTCAGGAATTTCAGTGGTTGTGATAAAAATATTATGTTAAAAGGGGTTCATGAGTTAAAGAAGGTTGGGAACTGCTGCTGTACAGTGAATTCTCAATGAGCAAAAGAAATTTGGGAAAAGGTTTTAAGAAGGTTTTGACTATATCTCAAAGAGTGAAAATTGAATTTTATTTTTAGTCAAACTCTTTGGTTCAGACTCAGTATTGATATTTTCACTAATTCAACACCAGAATAGCACTGACTAAAAATTTTGAGGCAAGAGAACTGTACTAAGTCCTCTTGCCTCAGCATAAAGCAACTTTTAGATAGAGCCAGGGCTGTAAAGTTCAGAGGGGAACATTTTGCTATGCATTCCATTGGCATTTCAAAGTCCACAAAGGGGCATTGAAAGCATTCATGGATCTAGTCCTGCAACCATCAATTTTGAGAAGAATATTGAAAGTTGACTCTGCGGTATTTCTCTTCAAAATCCAGGAGAGCCATCTTAAAACAAGTTAACTAATAATGATAAGCATGTCACTATTAGTTAACCATTCATCTTCACTTTATTAGTTGCTATTAGTCATCAGTTAGTCACTGTTCTCAAAAATCTAACTCTTCTGGAAAATCACCATTTTTGGCCATAGTTTTTTTACGAGTTTTCAGTAAGTTTGGATAATCCAGAATCCAGTCTTCAGCAAGAGGAAAGCACAATGCCACATCTTTTAACATTATCCTTTTTAATCTAATTGTGATATTTTCAGTTTATATTACTTTGTGAACAAGATTTTTATAGTAACATAATTTCATTCTCTGATATCATGATATCATATTTTTTTCCACTGGCTGCATTAGAGGCATGCAATTAGGAGGAAGAAATCTTGTTACAGTTTCTTCCTCCAGTTGCCTCAAGAAATCTTGTACAGTTTCTTCCTCCAGTAGGTGAATTGCACAGTTGCTATCACTGAGCAATTCACCTGCTTTTGG
Source organism: Mastigoproctus giganteus (assembly GCF_048544385.1). Lineage (NCBI taxonomy): Eukaryota > Metazoa > Arthropoda > Arachnida > Uropygi > Thelyphonidae > Mastigoproctus > Mastigoproctus giganteus. The sequence goes on along the minus strand of NC_143576.1, from coordinate 1,717,870 downwards.
ATGACCATGGTGCATTGTTTTTAACAAGTCACCACAGTCATCCAAATCAACGCACTTTTTTTTCTGTAATTTTCATTTCTTTTAGACACCTTTTTACAAATTCTAAGTGCCATTTAGCAGTCATTTCTTTAAGTTGTTCTGAGCTTTTCAGCTTGCACAATGATGTTATTGGCCTGTGAACATGCACACATACACAGTGACACTGTATGGTGCTGTTGTGCCCAAAACCAAACAACACTTACATGGTCCTTGATCACTAGTTGAAATAGGGGGTGGGAATTTATTTTTTATTTGTACAATGTTACACTTTTGAAGAAAAACTATCAGTTTCGTTCCAGCTTCTAATCAGGTTGCTCTAAAATGTCATATCGAGTGAGAGAGAGAGAGAGAGAGAGAGTTTTGTGCTTGCTGCTGCAGAATATTATAATCAATTAAAACATGGCTGCATTCAAATACAATACATGTACTGTAATGTTGTGCCCTTCACAGCAAACTGAACTGATAGCATAAAATCTGTCTGCTAATCGCTCATTCTTTCCACAATAAAGAGTAGGTGATTAGTGGAGTGCAAAAATACTGGCAACGGGAAAAAGTGCATTCTCATACTGCTGACCATCAAGAATATATTGAATTTGGCATGAAGCCTATATGATTGTCTGCAGCAAACTTTATTCAGCAGTTGGCTTTCAGCTCTCTTGTAATAAAATTAGACCTATATTTACTTCAAGGGAGGGGAAGTGTTATGAATTCTTACTTAGAATTATATCCATACTAAGTACAGTGGATTCTGGTTATTTGGGCCACTGGTTAACTGGGGCAGCCGTTTATTTGGGGCAAATCTTAAAAAATAGAACCCAATCGAGAAAATAGGCAGAGTTTACTTCGCTTAATTGGGACAACATGCCATTTAATCAGGGCAGGAGACCGTAGCACTGGAGATTACCCCATGATTGTCTCCAACTGTACCATGTGGTTCAGTCAGATTTCTGGAGATCACAACCTTAAAACAATAAAAACAATTAGCAGTCACCTGTTTTTTTTTGGCTTTTCCGTTAGTGCAATCTATCATAAACGGATAGTAAACTCGTTCTTACTGAATTTGTGATAATACCGACAGCTGGAATTCTGTGGGTTATTATGGTGAAATGTGTTTACACTTCCATGAAATTGTCAATCATAAAAAAATTAATTTTCATTATCTTCTCTTCATTTCTATTTTTAAAGCTTCATAACTTGTTACTCCACTTGCACGTATCGTGTTACTTGCAATTTGTGTGTGCTGTGTTTTTTGTTATTGATTGCTTATCTTTTTACTGTTTTAAATTTTAACCCTGTCCCACAAATGTCAGTGAACAGAAATGTCAACTATTTCACGTATCGTTTAATTTTTTTAATTGGTAAGGTAATAAAGGGTAAATTTGTGTTAAATATATATTTACTTTTATAGCCTGTGGATAATATTCCTCCTATTTTCACTAATTAGAAGCGCTGTTTAATAGAATTAAAATTCAATTCACAAACGTGATCACAATGACCAGTGCTTACTACACATCGTATAGTGAATGGTACTTTACTATGGTGAGGCCATTGTAACGTGATTTCATTGTACAGTGAACCAATTGTAAAGTGGGGGTCCATTGTATTTTGTGAAACTTCAGATAATTGGGGTAGCCGCTTAATCGGGCCAAAATGCACTAGTGTCCTGATGTGTCCCAAATAACCGGAATCGGCTGTACATATAATAGTTACCTTGTATGTATAATACACATAACAGTTATCATGCTGTATTACAATAGTACAGTTAAATAGTACTGACTATTGCTATATAAAACAATATCATGCTATATTGTTTTTGATATATGGTATTTATTAAGATAATACAGCAATACCCCGCATAGCACTGATAATTGGTACCGAAACTGTTCAGTGTTATGTGAAACCGTGCTGACTAAGGTATAAATTATAATGGGTTTTAAATGAATGCATACTAGAGAAACAGTCTATAAACAAATTATAATAAATCTATAAACAATTTGCACTTGATATCCAATTAAAAGGATTTGAAATAAAAAATATTACAAAAATTTTATTAATGAAAAGGTAACATCATGAGAGAGAGATGAGAAAAAAGCTTTATTCTTTATTTGGGTATTTCAAAAATGAAGTTTGGTGAAGTCATCTCTTTGTTTTCTTAGTATACAAGTCTTTGTAGCATTGAATCCCATCTTATAAAATTTGCCGTATCTGGATGCTACATCCAACATTTGGATCTCCATTCATAATTGCCTCGCAAGCCATGTCAAGCCCCAAAAAACTTTCTTAAATTCTTCTGTTGAAAATTCTTTTGGTGCCACTTCAGTGTTATCCGCTTCATAATTGTTTTCGTCTTCTTCATATGCAATTTTCTCATCAATTTCAAGGAGAGTTGCATCATCTAAGTTATTTGCACGTGAGTCAATGCAGTCGTGTACATTGACAGTGTCCAACATTTCGAATCGCAAGTCTTTTCCGATCTTCACAGTGTCTTCAGCAATTGCAATTCAAAACCAATGAAATCATTGCCAAATGGGGTAAAACATGCTGCCCAACATAATGCATTGTTAGCAATGATTTCTTACCAAAATGCAGATATATTTTCGATCGTATTTAAATGGGTAAAAAATAAATTGTAAAATGAAAAGTTTGAAAAGCTATCATGTCATCTCGTCAGGATGGAATTAAGAAAAGTGAACACTGTTGCCACTGACTGCCTGAGGGGACTACTGGCATATGTGCAGCATATATGAGACAACAGAGTTGACACTGCAGCATATATGTACTCGTAACTAGGCTACGACAATACAGCATATATGTAGAGTATGTGTCTATGCTATTGAATGAGTTTTAATATGTACAGTATATTTTCAACTTAAATTTAAATGAAAACCGTGTTATAGTGAAACCCATGCTGTTTGAAGCCGTGCTAAGCGAGGTATTGCTATATATGTTATATATCAAAAATATATCTTGTGTTTTGTTATTCAAATAAGTTTTTCACTCACAAAGTTTTGTGTGAGAATGAATTTGTTATTCAAGCATATTTATTTTTGCCTAGATAGTCTTACATACATAAATACTATAAACAAATCAAAGTTTATCTTTTTTTTTATTTTTATTTTACAGAGTTGTCATTATTTAGGTGTAAAGGCAACAATTGTCAGAGCAAACCTTGATGATGGAGATATTAATAATCTGAACTTCTCATAAATTTATCTTTCTTTTTTCTTTATTTTATAAAGGAAAAAATAAAGTGGTGTAGTAACAATTAAGAACTTTTAGTTCTAACTGAATGGTAACAATAGAATTTTAGGAATATATACAATTAATTTATCTCATATAATCTTACTTTAAATAGCAAAGAAAGTGATGACAGTAATTTCAAAGTTATAACTCCCCATACTGCTTAATAGCTCATATCGAACAACTTAATTTCACTGATTTGTGAGAGGATTAACACTAGAGACCTCTTGCTATTTGATGAAGGGCTAGAAGGGGCTCACATCTGGTGAGTATGGGCTTGGCACACCCAGGGTCCTGAGCTGGATATCATCATTCTTCTCTTTCTTGGTGATTTCCTTCTACTTCTCTCTCTCTCTCTCTCTCTCTCTCTCTCTCTCTCTCTCTCTCTCTCTCTCTCTCTCTCTCTCTCTCTCTCTCTCTCTCTCTCTCAGGGTAACTCAATTTTTTTTTTTTTTTTTTTTGGCTGGTGCAGCATAAGCCTCAGGCTTCCTTGCACCATATGGCAAATAATAATAATAATTCCATAGTAAAATTTAGAAATATTTTTGGATTTTACTATGGAGGTATTTTACTGAATTGAATATAATGAATTTTATAATTTGGAGATATTGCACAGAGATGGAAATTTTTAAAGACCTTTTCTCAATTTTATAATACAATAAACCATGACTTTTTCACACAGATAAAACATCTTAGATAATTGGCGCCTCCGTAGCCAGGTGGGAAGGAGCAGCAGTGCGTAGCACACGCTTCTTGATTAGACCGGGGTTCGAGCCCGTCACCACCAAATACGGAGGATGCGGAAAAGGTCAGGGAATGACCACCGCATATCCCGGAGCAATATGGCCTTAGTTGCTAATGCTCCTAAAAACCAAATAACAAAATAACATCTTAGATAATTATATATATATATTTAGTTAATACACACTTAATGTCCATCACAAGTTTAATCAATGCATTTTACTATTTATAGGTGTATTTGCATTTGGCAACAGTTCTCCAAATCAGCCATGGCCAAAAGTTATTAAAGGAAAAGAAAGATTTGAAGAAATTGTGAAACATTTTCATTCGACCAGTAATAAAGATCTTCTGACAGATGAACTTTTTGCTCTTCTAAATGATAGAACCCAGTAAGACTTAAATTTTTTTCTTTCTTTTTTTACAGCCAAATAAGGATAATATAGCATTATTTTAAGTTGATATAAAGTTTTTTTTCTATCTATTTAATGACAGGTCTGAGAGTTTTTTTTTTTTTAATTCTGTGGGATAATGTTTTATCCTGTGCTCTCCCAATTAAAAAAAAAATTTTGTAGTCACTTTTTCAAAGAACCTCAAAGTTGTGATCATGCTGTTAAATATTTTTCCTCCCCCTCTAACCCATTCCACCACTAAGCCATGCATTTCATTTGTTGCCTCTAATTCACTAATTTGTCTTAATTGATGTATTTTGATGTGATATAATTTACCTTAAACAGAAAGACAATGACTGGAATTTAGATTTGAGAAATAATTATATTTAAAAAAAATTAAGTGACTAATAAAAACAAAATTGTCATCTCATAATTTTGAATATCAATTTTTTTTTAAATTTATGTTTTTTCTAGAAATTAAAAAAAAAATCAAATAGGGCTATTTGCAATGTTTCTAGCACCTAAAATATATTTCATAATTTTAAAAAATAAATAAATATACCATAATATTAAATTAGACTGCTTCTACAGGGATGGGATACATTTAAATAGAAAGGGTGCAAGAATATTTGCTGATTCTATCGAGGCAGAGTTAGGTGGGTCAGAAAACTGCTAGCTTGGGGGGGGGATACATGGACTAATAGATTAACAGTAGCCGCTGGCAGAGGTAAAAGTGATTTGATTCTTGCACTACTTCTATTAAATGCAATTGAGCAGCAGCCTGGAAAACAAGGCAATGGGAATTTCCAGGACTGCTGGGAGTCATAGTGGAACAAGTAAATACATCGGCTGTGTTAGGATAACTAAGAGTAGAAACAAGTGCATGTATACTTGCATGTACACCAATGCTAGGAGTATAGTTAATAAATTCGATGAGCTTGAAGTGCTAGTCAAGACATCAAAGGCACATATTGTTGGGATATCAGAGACATGGTGTCACACAGACATAAGCAGTGCAGAACTGGAATTTGGGGAGTACAGTGTGTACAGAAAGGACAGACAGGACAGGAAGGGAGGAGGGGTTATGGTATTAGTTAAGAAACACATAAAATCTAAGGAAGTGCATCCAATTGATGTTGGTGGACAATGCAACGTTGAGTGTTTGGTGTGACATAAGCACTGAGAAAGGAAAAATGAGAGTAGGTGTGTGTTATAGCCCTAATGAATCTGTTGGGTATAATGAGCAATTGTGCAGAGAAATAGAGTGGGCCAGTAAATTAGAGTGTCTTATAATGGGAGATTTTAATTTCCCGGATATTGACTGGAATTTGTGGGTTGATCATTCACACACTAGCAACTAGAGGGAGTAATACTCTTGATCTGATTATCAGTAATGATTCTTCATGCATCAAGAATCTGCAGATAAAGGAACCGCTAGGTGGCAGTGAACACAGTGTGCTAAAGTGGGATTTACTCAAAGAGGTAACTACCATCAAGGGTAAAGGGAAGGGTTTTTGCTTTCGTAAAAGTGACTACGGTTGTCTGAGACGGTATTTAAATTCCATTCGGTGGAACCAACTGATGATGTTACCAATAGCAAATTCAAAATGGGAAGCATTCAAAGAATTAATCTTGGAAGCTACTAGGCTTTTTATACCGACAAAGAAATATTGTTCAAGATTTAGGCCTAAATGGATGTCAGATGAACTAATTAGACATGTGAAGAAAAATGCATGGGATACATATAAATTAACATGTGACACAGAAGCCTATGATAGATAGCTGGTCTGTAACCAAGTTACAAAGGAGATTAGGCAAGCGAAGGCAGATTACAAAAAATCTTTGGCAAAGGATGCAAACAAAAACAGCAAAGAGTTCTTTACTTATGTAAACTCTAGAAGGAAGGCGATGAATCAGATTGGTCCACTTGATATCGATGGCTGAACTGTTGATGATCCTGCTCAGGTTGCTAATAAACTAAATGAATATTTTGCATCGACATTCACACACGAGGAGTTATTTAGGGAGGAGAATGCCAGAGGTGTATTCAACTCTGGCATTAAGCTCAATAATCTTGTAATAACTGAGAATAAAGTGGAGGGGAAATTGTTGAAGATAAACACAAGAAATGTTTAGCAAACCTTTAGCCATAATTATGAGAGCTTCCCTGGACTCAGGGGTGGTACCCATAGACTGGAGATGTGCAAATGTGACCCCAATCCACAAAGGAGGATCAAAGAGAGAGACAGGTAATTACAGACCTGTTAGTTTAACTTCTCCTCCAGGGAAATTAATGGAAGCACTATTTAAAGAAACATTGCAGGATCATCTAGACAAGACTTCAGTTATAGATCGGACACAGCATGGGTTTGTTAAGGGGACGTCTTGTCTGACTAATTTGATTCGATACTATGATGTAGTCACAAAGGAACTGGATGCAAAAATAACTTTGATATCATATATTTGGATCTTAGGAAATCCTTTGATACTGTTCCACATGGAAGACTGCTGCACAAATTGGAGCAGTGTAGCATTGGAGGCAAATTGCTGCTATGGATAAAGGGATGGTTGAGTGGGAGAAGACAGAGAGTGGTAATCAATGGACACTGCTCTTCGTGGACTAATGTTATTAGTGGAGTCCCTCAGGGTTCAGTGTTGGGTCCATTGTTGATGGTGGTATATCAGGCTTAATGTCCAAGTTTGCAAATCATACAATGGTTGGCAGGGTTGTTAATGACACTAATGACAGTACACTGCTGCAGTAGGATCTAGAAAAGTTGAGCAGATGGGCTGAGAGGTGGCAAATGAGAAATCACTAGCAAACAGAGCAAAGAGGGGGGATAAAGAATTCTTCACATATATAAATGCCAAGAAGAGCAGGACGAACCAGATCGGACCTTTACGTAAGGGAAAGGGGATAGTAATAAATACACCAGCTGCCGTTGCAGATGAACTCAACAGTTATTTTGCATCGATATTTACAAATGAAAAGCCTTTTGTGGCAATGGGAAATTGTGGGAGCGAAGTTGAAAAATATGTAATTAATGATATTGAAATTTCGCAAGATTATTTAATGAAAAAACTTTCAAGCCTACAGACTAGTAAGGCTCCTGGAGTTGATGGAATATACCCTATAATCTTGAGAGAGGCGGCAAGCGAGTGCATTGAACCACTGAGGCTGGTTATGCGAGCATCACTAGACTCTGGGGAGATTCCCTTGGATTGGAAAAGTGCAAATGTATCTCCCATACATAAGGGTGGCTCTAAAAGTGAAGTGGGAAATTATCGACCTGTCAGTCTGACTTCAGTAGTAGGGAAAATCATGGAGGCATTGATCAAGGGTGGAATTCAGGATCATTTGGATCGAATTGAAATTCTCAAGGATACTCAGCATGGTTTTGTAAAGGGAAAATCATGTTTAACAAATCTGGTTCGCTATTTCGAAAGGGTCACTCACGAGCTGGATTTAGGGAATAATTTCGACATTGTTTATTTAGATTTCAGCAAAGCTTTTGACTCAGTCCCACATGAGCGGTTGCTTTATAAGCTGGAACAGGTTGGAATCACTGGGAAAATCCTTAGATGGATAGAAGGATGGCTTCAGGGCAGGAGGCAGAGGGTTGTGATAAATGGCTATTCCTCAGATTGGGTTGATGTAAGAAGTGGGGTTCCCCAAGGATCAGTATTAGGACCAATGTTGTTTTTAATTTTCATAAACGACATTGATGAAGGGATAGAGGGCGTGATGTCTAAATTTGCAGATGATGTTAAAATTGGTAGAGTAGTTAATGATCACTGTCAAGCTGAGCTTCTTCAGAGAGACCTAGATAGACTTCAAGAATGGTCAGAAAAATGGCAGCTGTGCTTTAATCCAACAAAGTGTAAGGTATTACACCTGGGAAACAGTAATCCCAAAATAACTTATTCACTTGGTTTAGTTCAACTAAACCCAGTACTGGAGGAAAGGGACTTGGGTGTTACGATACGGTCAGACATGAAATTCTCTGAGCATTGTAAACAGGTTGCAAGGAAGGCCCATGGTGTCCTATCGATGATCTATCGAACTTTTGCAAGTAGAGATAGGGACGTGATAATCCCATTATATAAGGCCTATGTTAGACCACACTTGGAATACTGTGTTCAAGTATGGAGACCGCACCTAAAGAAAGACATCGAGCTTCTTGAAAGGGTGCAAAGAAGGGTAACTCGCCTGGTGAGATCGGCAAAAGGGCGTCCTTATGAAGAAAGACTTCGAATATGTGGGTTGCAGAGTTTGGAAACTAGACACCTTAGAGGAGATTTGATTGAGGTGTTTAAGGCTCTGAGAGGCATCAGTAAAATGAACGAGGACAAAATTTTCAAGATTATAAATGATGCTAGAACTAGGGGACATAAATTCAAGTTACGCGGGGAAATGTTTAGATTGGACTGCAGGAAGTTTTATTTTAGCCAGCGAGTTATAAATTACTGGAATAAGTTGCCTTCATGGGTGGTAGAGGCCGACAGTTTGGGGAAATTCAAAGGTCATCTGGATAGTACTTTCGGGTAAGGGAAGCGCATAGGATGATAGGTTTAATTTCCTTTTTATTTAATTTTTAATTTCATTTTATTATTTTTATTTATTTATTAATTATTATTATTTATTTATTTAATTTTTGTTTTTATCATTGTTTTGTTCGGATTTTTTTTTTTTTTTTTTTTGGCTGGTGCAGCATAAGCCATAGGCTTTCTTGCACCATACGGCCGTTACTAATACTAATACTAATACTAAATGAAGTTTAACATTGACAAATTTAAAGTACTACATATGGGAAGCAGTAATCCCAGAGTAACGTATCAACTCTGTGGTACCACACTGACAGTGGTAGAGAATGAAAAGGACCTGGGGCTAATTTGTGCAGGCGGATATGAAGTTTTCTGAGCAGTGCAGATGGGCTGCAAGAGTAGCTCATGGTGTCTTGTCAATGATATACAGGAATTTTTCTAGCAGGGATAAGGAGGTGATTATCCTCTTGTATAAGGCAATGGTCAAACCACACCTTGAGAACTGTATACAGGTGTGGAGGCTTCATTTTAAGAAGGATGTAGAACTTTTGGAATGAGTACAGAGAAGGGCAATAAGATTAGCAAATGGAACAAAGGGTTGGTCTTACGAAGAAAGGCTTAAGTTTTGCAAATTACAGTGTCTGGAGACTAGGCACCTGCGAGGTGATCTGATTGAGGTGTATAAAGCCTTGAATGGTTTGAGCATGCTCAGTGCTGATAAGATTCTTCCTCTTGCTCAGAATAATCACCTGAGAGGGCATAAAATTAAATTGAGGAAAGACAGTTGTAGGATAGATGTGCGGAAGTTTGCCTTTAACCAGCGGGTGGTTGATTGTTGGAACAAATTTCCATCTGTCATTGTAGAAGTTGATAGCTTAAATAGATTCAAGGCAGAACTTGAAAAACATTTGGAGTGAGTGGATGGGTGAAATAAGGGATTTTTTTTTTTTTTTTGGCTGATGCTATATAAGCTTGCTTTCTTGCATCGTGTGCCTTTGCTAATGCTAGAAACATTTATTTACACATAACTCAATTTTTAGAGAAATTTAAATATTATTATTATTTTAACTTTATGTTTAAAAAAATCATGTTCAACAAAACCAATAATTTCACAAAAGAGAGCCAATTGGTAATGGATACATTATGCTATGGCTATATATTGTATAATATAGAACTGGTTTTTGAATTCAAAAGAGGTCTCTGATTGTTGAATCACTGAAAGTACTGATTTCTGAAAGAGTGTCAAATTACAGTGCATAGCAAAGACACTAATTATATCTTGTGAATGAGTCCCTCACAGTGTCCATAAAGAATTGACCATGAAAATAATTTCAGCAAATTTTTTACTGTTTTTTTTTTTTTTTGTTCGGTCTAGGATTCAAAGAGGTTTGTCAGCCAGCTGGTAACTGGATAAAACTTACATTTGTTTCATCCAGTTATGAACCAGAAACCAAACAACAATCCATTGAGTAGCATCATGAAAGATCTCTTTAGTAGAAATTTCAAAGTACCCCATCGGCTACCAAGGTGTGTAGCATTATTATTTTTTTTATTTATTTATTTTTTTTTTTTTACAGAGAGGGGAGTATATTACAGGTGAATATTATTCTCTCTTGCTACCAAAATTTCATGAGAAATTACAGGCCAAGCATCATGGATTAAACTACCAGAAAGATATGGGACACTTTCCAGTCACAAGGCCATGGAAACAGTGAACAGTTTAGATTATGAATTGTTGTCACATCCAACTTATTTATCAGATATGGCACCCCTTCCTATTACCAGCCATTTCCTGCACTGAAAAAAAAAATGTTGAAAGGGCAGCACTTTGATTTGAGGAAAATAATGATATTATTTTTTCAGTTATATGTGACTCTTCAAAAAATATAAGGGCATGTTGTTTTGTATGTATAGCTTACAGTTGATTGTTATTACATTAAATTTAATTTCAGGTTGATTTATTCTTTCTGCGATAGGCCTAAAACACTTTTCAAATACCCCACATTCATGACAGCGTCTATTCACATTGTTCATTGCCAAATACAATTTATCACTGAGCTGGTCCATTGTACTGAAAAATTTTGATTCAGTTAAAAAACTGAATCAACATTTTTGTCAGTTAAAAAAGAAAGTGCCAGATGTGCAAACAATGATCTTAGAGAAATGACAGAAAAAAAAGATGAGGAGTTTAAATTAATCAGTTAAACAATGACGCGTGACTCCACGTGACTCAATTTTTAGTTTAGCATATTGTAGGGTTACCATCCGTACTTTTTTGGGCAGTAAAACAACCTACTCTTACTTTTCACTTATCGAAGCCGAATGTACTCTTTTTGAAATTTTGAAATTAGCATTAGCATTAGCATAGAGGCATATGATGCAAGAAAGCAAGCTTATGCAGCATCAGCCAAAAAAAAAAAAAAACACGCTCCCATTTCACCCCTCTGTTCATTCCAAGTACCTGTCCAGCTCAGCCTTAAATTTATTTAGGCTATCAACTTCCACAACAAAGGACAGAAGTCTGTTCCACCAACTAACCATCCGCTCGCTAAAGGCAAACTTCGCACATCTATCCTACATCTGTCTTTCCTCAATTTGAATTTATGCCCTCTCAAATGATTACTCTGAGCAAGTGGAAAAATTCCATCAGCATTGAGCATGCTCAAACCATTCAAGGCTTTATACACCTCAATCAGATCACCTCACAGGTCCTTGTCTCCAGACACTGTAATTTACAAAACTTAAGCCTTTTTTCATAAGAGCAACTCTTTGTTCCATTCACCAATCTTGTTGCCCTTCTCTGTACTTGTTCCAACAGCTCTATATCCTTCTTCAAATGAGGCCTCCAGACCTGTATATAGTACTCAAGGGGTGAAATGGGGGCGTTTTTTTTTTTTTTTTTTTTTGGCTGATGCTGCATAAGGGGTCAAGGAGTAGCCTGACCATTGCCTTATACAAGAGGATAATCAACTCCTTATCCCTGCTAGAAAAATTCCTGTATATCATTGACAAGACACCATGAGCTACTCTTGCAGACCATCTACACTGCTCAGATAACTATATGTAGTACTTTACATTTGTCAATGTTAAACTTCATTTGCCACCTCTCAGCCCATCTGCTCAACTTTTCTAGATCCTGTTGCAGCAGTGTACTGTCATTAGTGTCATTAACAACCCTGCCAACCTTCGTATTGTCTACAAACTTGAACATTAAGCCTGATATACCATCATCGATATCATTTATAAATATAGAAAACAACAATGGACCCAACACTGAACCCTGAGGGACTCCACTAATAACATTAGTCCACGAAGAGCAGTGTCCATTGATTACCACTCTCTGTCTTCTCCCACTTAACCATGCCTTTATCCATAGCAGCAATTTGCCTCCAATGCCACACTGCTCCAATTTGTGCAGCAGTCTTCCTTGGGCAACAGTATCAAAGGCTTTTCTAAGATCCAAATATATGAAATAAAAGTTATTCTTTGCATCCAGTTCCTTTGTGACTACATCATAGTATCCAATCAAATTAGTTAGACAAGACTTCCCCTTAACAAACCCATGCTGTGTCTGAGCTATAACTGAAGTCTTGTCTAGATGATCCTGCAATGCTTCTTTAACCAGTGCCTCCATTAATTTCCCTGGAAGAGAAGTTAAACTAACAGGTCTGTAATTACCTGTGTCTCCCTTTGATCCTCCTTTGTGGATTGGGGTCACATTTGCACATCTCCAGTCCATGGGTTACCTTCCCCTGAGTCCAGGGAAGCTCTCATAATTATGGCTAAGGGTTTGCTTACTTCCTTTGCCGCCTCCTTTAATATAACTGGATAGATTCCATCCACGCCAGATGTCTTTCTTGTGTTTATCTTCAACAATTTCTCCTCCACTTTACTCTCAGTTTATTACAAGATTATCTAGCTTACTGCCAGAGTTGAATACACCTCTGGCATTTCCCTCCCTGAATAACTCCTCATGTGTGAATGTCGATGCAAAATATTCATTTAGTGTGTTAGCTACCTGAGCAGGATCATCAACAATTGTTGAACCATCGATATCAAGTGTACCAATCTGATTCATCCCCTTCCTTCTAGAGTTTACATAAGTAAAGAACTCTTTGCTGTTTTTCTTTGCATCCTTTGCCAAAGATTTCTTGTAATCTGCCTTCGCCTGCCTAACCTCCTTTATAACTTGGTTACAGACCAGCTTATATCTGTCATAGACTTCTGTGTCACCTGTTAATTTTATGTATCCCATACAGTTTTTTTCTCTGCCACATGTCTCATTAGTTCATCTGTCATCCATTTAGGCCTAAACCTTGAACAATATTTCTTACTTGGCATGAAAAGCCTAGTAGCTTCCAAGATTAATTCTTTGAATGCTTCTCATTTTGAATTTGCTGTTGGTAACATCATCAGTTGATTCCACTGTATAGAATTTAAATAGTCTCAGACCACCATAGTCACCTTTACGAAAGCAAAAACTCTTCCCTTTACCCTTGATGGTAGTTAACTCTTTGAGCAAATCCCACTTCAGCACACTGTGATCACTGCCACCTAGTGGTCCCTTTATCTGCAGATTCTTGATGCATGAAGAATCACTACTGTAATCAGATCAAGAGTATTACTCCCTCTAGTTGCCTCCGGAACATGCTTCTGTAGAAACCCATCATCCAGTAAATCCACAAAAGCCTTGCTAGTGTGTGAGTGACCGACCCACAAATTCCAGTCAATATCCGGGAAATTAAAATCCCCCATTATAAGACTCTCTGATTTACTGACCCACTCTATTTCTCTGCACAACTGCTCATTATACTCATCAGATTCGTTAGGCCTATAACACACACCTACTCTCATTTTTCCTTTCCCAATGCTTATGTCACGCCAAACAGACTCAACATTGCATTGTCCACTTACATCAGTTGGATGCACTTCCTTAGATTTTATGTGTTTCTTATCTAACAGCATAACCCCTCCTCCCTTCCTGTCCTGTCTATCCTTTCTCTACACATTGTACTCCCCAAATTCCAGTTCTGCACTGCTTATTTCTTTGTGACACCATATCTCTGATATCCCAACAATATCTGCCTTTGATGTCTTGACTAGCACTTCAAGCTCATCGAATTTATTAACTATACTTCTTGCATTGGTGTTCATGCAAGTATACATGCACCTGTTTCTACTCTTAATTATCCTAACGCAGCCAATGTATTTACTTGTTCCACTATGACTTCCAGCAGTCCTGGAAATTCCCATTGCCTTGCTTTCCAGGCTGCTGCTCAACTGCATTTCAATAGAAATAGTGCAAGAATCACTTTTACCTCTGCCAGCGGCTACTGTTAATCTATTAGTCCGTGTATCCCCCCGAAGCTAGCAGTTTTCCGACCCAACTAACTCTCAATAGCATCAGCAAATATTCTTGCACCCTTTCTATTTAAGTGTATCCCATCCCTGTAGAAGCAGTCTCTCCTGTTAACAATTCTACCCCTTGATCTTTGCACAATCTCTCAAAGGCAGAATTGATCGACAAGGCTCTCATCATATACTCCCTCCTATCATGTCTGGGCAGAATTGCAGACACTTTCAAATTCAACCCTAACTCATGGCTTTTTTTCAGCAGTATTCTCCTACAATGCTGAAAAAAATGTACTTGTTAAGTAATTCTGCCAGTCTCTTACTCTTAATATCATTAGTGCCAACATGTACAACAATATCACCCTTTGTGCCCATAAAGGATGATATCTGTCCTACAACGTCATCAACCTTTGCCCCTGGCAGGCAGACCCTCGTCCGGTTCCATCTATCCTTTTTGCACAATATGTTCCCCGTTTTCCTGACAATAGAGTCACCTACAACAACTAGTTCCTTTGGGACCTGCGCATTCTGCCTTCGGGGTTGCCGCTGTGACTAACTAAATTTGAAATTTCTTAACCAGTTGCTGAAGCTGAATCAAATAATACATATATAAATGAAGATGATATTCAAGAGCAATGTTTTTTTTTTTGTTAACAATTTCAAAATGTTCGTACTTTTTTTAAATGAGATTTTGATTTTGTTTTTAACAATAATCTCTCTCTCTCTCTCTCTCTCTCTCTCTCTCTCTCTCTCTCTCTCTCTCTCTCTCTCTCTCTCTCTCTCTCTCTCTCTCTCTCTCTCTCTCTCTCATGTTGAGCTATAAAGTCAAAATAGTAAAACAAATTAATATTTAAAAGCTTTTATATACATAGTTTTTCAATTTTTATAGAATTCCAAATTCCTCAAAGGAACTTACAGCAGATTCCATACACATCAAGAAAATCATTAAAGAAAGGTTACTCTTTCTTTATAATTTGTAAATTAATGACATTTCACATTATACAACATCTCATTGTTTAATGTAGATAGAAATCTATTTTTATTGCTTTTAATATAAATTTACTATTCTCCAGATGATAGCTAATAGTAGTGACCATTTGATGGCATATGATGCAAGAAAGCAAGCTTATACAACATCAGCCAAAAAAAAAAAAAAACTTCCCATTTCACCCAATCTCTCCAAAAGTTTATCCACTTCTTCCTTGAATTTATTTAAGCTATCAACTTCCACATTGACAGATGGAAGTTTGTTCCAGTAATGTTGAGGTTTAAACCGTTCGTAGGTAGTTCATACTTATTCAATTTTACTTGCTTAGCATCATAGCGCCTTTGAATTAAGGCGCCTTAGCCTTAGCTTTATGCAATTTTATTAAACAACTTTAGTTTTAATGAAAAGAAAATGTGAGTCATTGACAAGTATTTATCATAATTCTGAAATCAATGGTTTATGTTTTTATTTATTTTAGATATATGGTCGATCAGCAGATGAAAATGCAAGGGAAAGGAAAGCCGGACAATTATATTAGTAGGCTTAATTCAATTCATGTTTCTATACCAGAAGCAGGTTATGGCAGTAGGTGAGTGATAAAAAATTATAATTATGGTTATATAAGATTTGTGTGTGTTATATAGGTAATATTTGATTTTGACAAGAAATACTGAACAGTGTATTGGTTAGAATTAAAAGTCACTATTTAATCTGACTTGTTTAATTATAATAAAAAAAAAAAAAAAAAAATCAGTGCTTAAATCTTATATAAGTAAAGTACAGTTTAGAAACGGCTGTGGCATAACAGCAGAAATGGCATGATATTGTACTAGATTTTTCTGTATTGTACAGTAAGTCTCCGACTTATGTAAGCCTGAGTTACATAACTTTGGACTTACGTAAATATTTTTTCGCTCTTTTTTTTTTTTTTTTTTTTTTTTTTTTAGGATTGTAAAATTTAAAACAAAAAAAAAATATAAGCAGTCAATAACGAACAAATTCCACAAGTGAGATACGGAGTAACAAGTTTTTGCAGCTTAAAAAATAGGAATGACGAGCAGATTCTAAAAATTTATTTGTTTTTTTATGACGAAAGATTTCAGTGAAGGGATGTACATGTAGATTTGTAGTGTCAACAGTGAACACAATCATAAAGGACAAAGACAGAATACGAGAAGCAATGAAGTCAACTATAATAACCAAGGCTACGAAATACTTATCAGTTTTTACAGTACAATAATGTCCATAATTGATGCCGCCAACTCTGACCAATTATTACTTTATAAACATAAATAAAATTAAATTACAAATAAAATACATAAAATCGACTGTAAAATATAATATAATTTAAAATACAAATTTAAATTTAATTTAAAATACAATAAATTTAAATAAATACAATATAATTTAAAATAATAAAAATATAAAAATAATAAAAATATTATACATTAAAAGTGTTAAACCCGTACTACTGTAAAACAAGCTTTCGGCAGCATCTGCTGCCTTTCTCAACATAAGTAGTGCTGCATCAACAATTCATTATAAAGTACTAAGCCTTCCCAGCAGACCCAGGGCATACTATGGTACCTGCTCATGCTCCATTTCCTGTATATCAACACCGGAAGTGGCTCGGGGCTGTACGACCTTAAAACGCTCATTCCTATCCAGGAATCCTATCAAACATTACATTAATCCTAGGCCGACCGGGCTAGCCGAGTGGGTAAAGTACCTGCCCGGCAACCCAAAGGTCGCGGGTTCGATTCCCGCCTCGGGCTTGGATCAAAGTACTGCAAAAACCTTGGGAGGTGCAATATGGCCACAGAAGCCGATGCGCCAACAACTACCAAAACAAAAAAAAAAAAAAAAACATTAATCCTACAACCCTTATCCCATTCAGGCCATGATCACCCAAGGAACAAATCCTTAGGCTCTCCAGCCACTTCCGGTTCCAGAAGGCCTCTATCTTATCTGTAATTACAGCTCCTTCAGCTGTTATCCCATGCCCGGATTTGTTCCTTGGATGATCATAGCCTGAATAGGGATAAGGGTTGTAGGATTAATGTAATGTTTGAGACCGTTACCTTGGATAGGGATGAGCGTTTTAAGGTCATACAGCCCCGAGTTATTTCCAGTGCTGATGTAAAGGAAACGGGACATGTGCAGGTACCATAGTACGCCCTGGGTCTGCTGGGAAGGCTGAGTACTTTATAATGAATTGTTGATGCAGCACTACTTATGTTGAGAAAGGCAGCAGATGCTGCCGAAAGCTTCAGTTTTACAGTAGTATGGGTTTAACGCTTTTAATGTATAATATTTTTATATTTTTAATATATTCATATGATTTATTGTATTTTAAATTATATTATATTTTACAGCCGATTTTATGTATTTATTTATTTATTTTATTTGTAATTTAATTTTATTTATGTTTATAAAGTTATAATTGGTCAGAGTTAGCGGCATCAATTATGGATAGATTTCCTGACCACAGAGGCCTTTTTAGTGAGTACAATAATGTGTTTTTTCTTCCTTTTATGTGTTCTTTTCTTATGTGCCACTTTGGCAACTTCACCACTGTCCCCAGATAAAGTTTTAATTGAACTTTTTTTATAGGTTAGCCAGGCCTCGCATAATGCGAGTTCAATTAACATGTTTTTCAGTTACTGCTATTTGAAAAAATTATATCACTTTTCACTTTACACGATGCAAATTTCCAGTTAACACGATCTTTTTTTTTTTATGTGATAGTTGAAAAAGATTTGAATCGCACGTTAAGCTTACCACAAGTCGGACGGATAATAAACAAACGTTTGCCTGCTGCCCGCCTCAGTGTGTTCTATCAACCATTGGAAGAAGACGTGTTACTTGTTTGTCTCCCGCTAATAAAGTCAATGCAGACTTGCATTTAAAAATTCAAATTTTTAAATGAGCCAGATGAAAATGTTACCGCGAAGGAGATAACAGTAAAAGAACTAAATGAAATCTTTCGTATCGCAGAGAACCTCAGACAAAAGGTTTGAGGTTCTCTGCAATATTTCGCCAGGGCCCAGAGAAGATTATTGTCGGCTATCAGAAATTGATTGATGAAAAGAGAAGTCAACACTGTTCAAATATTTCTGCAACAGTCATTTCTTCATTGTGTATTTTATGTCAGAAGTTTCCAAATTTTCTCGGTTCATGGCACCCTTAGTGTCTCAGTAATTTTTGCACGGTGCACCTAGACCAAAAGAAATACCTAACGGTTCCGTTTATTAAGTAGTTAGGTCTAAACAACTTAATTAATAAGAAATGTTCAAACTGTGAACTACCTTGAGCTAATAGTTTGCGCAGTGTCCGACAGATGTCAAGTATCACTGTGTTTCCCTCGAAAATTTAAAATATTCCGCGATGCACAGTTTGGGAACCGCTGTTTTATGCAATAAACATTTAATTACATAATTATTTTCATTATCTTTTACATTGTATACAGTTAAAAAGGTATTTTTAAAATTCTTTATGGACATTCCAGAAGGTCAAGGACCAATTATAATTTTTCCTATTGATTATTATATTTGATTAACGCATTTCCATTTTGTGCGATGTGCTCACGGGACGAATTAATCGCGTTAATCGAGGCCAGCCTATATATAACTAACATATAAAAAATATATAACTAATTAATTGAAAAATAAAGGCACTCCCCGACTTACATAAGGGTTGCATTCCGTGGAACTCTGCGTAAGTCAAATTTTACATAAGTCTGAATTTCCCTAAAGACTTATGCAGCACTCGCAACTATGCTTGCTGAATTTGATTGAAGCAAAAAAGAAATGTTCGACGAACATGTAAATAGAATTATTTATTCAATTTTTTTTTATCTGATGTGTAGGAAAAATTACAAAAGTCTGCAATTACAAAAACTTAAAAATTATAAAATTACAAAAAAGGGGAGGGGACAGGCATAACGTCAGCAAGTTTTACCTTTTGAGCATCATTGCCAGAATCAACATCTCCAACTGATAAGTATGCTGCTGCAGAGGTTGAGGGCTGAGGAAATTTAGAAGGGGTTTTTTTGACCACATCACAAAATTCTTCTGCTGCTGCAGAATTTGGCCGACTTTGTTCATATTTTGTTCATATTTGGCCAACCAAATATGAACATGGGAAGAAGGCGAGGACAAAGAAGAATAAGCATTAATGATTCGGGTGGTACTATTTTCTGTATTTTAATTTACTTTTTAAAAGAGTTTGTTAAAGTTTCTCTCTTAATTTTTTTAATAGAGTTTATTTATGAATGAATATTAGGTTACTTTGAATTAATCTTGACAAGAATTCAGTAATAGCTCAGACACAGCATGGTTTTGTTAAGGAAAGGTCTTGCCTGACCAATTTGATTGGATACTATGATGTAGTCACAAAAGAATTGGATGCAGGGAATAATTTTGATATTATATATTTGGATCTTAGCATTAGCATTAGTAGAGGCATATGATGCAAGAAAGCAAGCTTATGCAGCATCAGCCAAAAAAAAAAAAAAAAAAAAACCTTTCCATTTCACCCCTCCGTTCGTTCAAAATATCTGTCCAGCTGAGCCTTCAATTTATTTAGGCTATCAACTTCCACAACAACGGATGGAAGTCTGTTCCACCAACCAACTACCTGCTGGCTAAAGGCAAATTTCCGCACATCTATCCTACATCTGTCTTTCCTCAATTTGAATTTATTCCCTCTCAGGTGATTGTTCTGAGCAAAAGGCAGTATCCCATCAGCATTGAGCATTCTCAAACCATTCAAGGCTTTGTACACCTCTATCAGATCACCTCGCCGTTGCCTAGTCTCCAGACACTGTAATTTGCAAAACTTAAGTCTTTCTTCGTAAGAACAACCCTTTGTTCCATTCACTAACCTTGTTACCCTTCTCTGTACTCGTTCCAGCAGCTCTACATCCTTCTTGAATTGAGGCCTCCAGGCCTGTATACAGTACTGAAGGTGCGGCCTGACCATTGTCTTATACAAGGGAATAATCACCTCCCCTTCCCTGCTAGGAAAATTCCTGTATATCATTGATAAGACACCATGAGCTACTCTTGCAGCCCATCTGCACTGCTCAGAGAACTTTATATCTGCCTGCACAAGTACCCCCAGGTCCTTTTCATTCTCTACCACTGTCAGTGTAGTACCACAGAGTTGATACGTTGCTCTGGGGTTGCTGTTTCCCATATGTAGTACTTTACATTTATCAATGTTAAACTTCATTTCCACCTCTCAGCCCATCTGTTCAACCTTTCCAGATCCTGTTGTAGCAGCATAGCGTCAGTAGTGTCCTTAACAACCCTACCAACCTTTGTATCGTCTGCAAACTTGGACATTAAGCTTGATATACCATCATCTATATATTATTTATAAATACAGAAAACAACAATGGACCCAACACTGAACCCTGAGAGACTCCACTAATAACATTAGTCCACGATGAGCAGTGTCCATCTTAGAAAGGCTTTTGATACTGTTGCACATGGAAGACTGCTGCACAAATTGGAGCAGTGTGGCATTGGTGGCAAATTGTTGCTATGGATAAAGGGATGGTTGAGTGGCAGAAGACAGAGAGTGGTAATTAATGGACACTGCTCATCGTGGACTAATGTTATTAGTGGAGTCCCTCAGGGTTCAGTGTTGGGTCCATTGTTGCAACAGGATCTGGAAAGGTTGAGCAGATGGGCTGAGAGGTGGCAAATGAAGTTTAACATTGACAAATGTAAAGTACTACATATGGGAAACAGCAACCCCAGAGCAACGTATCAACTCTGTGGTACTACACTGACAGTGGTAGAGAATGAAAAGGACCTGGGGGTAATTGTGCAGGCAGATATGAAGTTCTCTGAGCAGTGCAGACGGGCTGCAAGAGTAGCTCATGGTGTCTTATCAATGATATACAGGAATTTTTCTAGCAGGGATAGGGAGGTGATTATTCCCTTGTATGGCAATGGTCAGGCCGCACCTTGAGTACTGTATATAGGTTTGGAGGCCTCATTTCAAGAAGGATGTAGAGCTGCTGGAACGAGTACAGAGAAGGGCAACAAGGTTAGTGAACGGAATAAAGGGTTGCTCTTACGAAGAAAGGCTTAAGTTTTGCAAATTACAGTGTCTGGAGACTAGGCACCAGCGAGGTGATCTGATAGAGGTGTACAAAGCCTTGAATGGTTTGAGCATGCTCAATGCTGATGGGTTACTGCCTCTTGCTCAGAATAATCACCTGAGAGGGCATAAATTCAAATTGAGGAAAGACAAATATAGGATAGATGTGCGGAAATTTGCCTTTAGCCAGCGGGTAGTTGGTTGGTGGAACAGACTTCCATCCCTTGTTGTGGAAGTTGATAGCATAAATAAATTTAAGGCTCAGCTGGACAGGTATTTCGAACGAACGGAGGGGTGAAGTGGAAGGGTTTTTTTTTTTTTTTTTTTTGGCTGATGCTGCATAAGCTTGCTTTCTTGCATCATATGCCTCTGCTAATGCTAATTCAAAGAAGAGAATGACAAATCAGATTGGACCCTTATGTAATGGATGTGGGATAGTATTAGATACCCCAGCTGATATTGCAGTTGAACTCAGTAATTACTTTGCATTGATATTTACAGAAGAAAAACCCTTTATGTAAATGAGAAATTATCAGAGTGAAGCTGAAAAATATGTAATTAATGATATCGAAATTTCACATTATTATTTAATGAAAAAACTTTCAAGCCTACAGGCAAGTAAGGCTCTTAGGGGTTGATGGCATTACTCTATAATTTTAAAAGAGAGAGGTGGTAACTGAGCACATTGAACCATTGAAGCTAATTATGAGATAATTAGCACCCTTTTCCAATCCAATGGTATCTCTCCTGTACTCAGGAGAGATTCCATCGGATTGGAAAAGTGCCAGTGTATTGCCAATACATAAATGCAATTCTAAGAGTGTAGTGGGAAATTACTGACCGGTCAGTCTAACTTCAGTAGTAAGGAAAATAATGGAGGCAATGATCAAGGGTAGAATTCAGGATCATTTAGATAGAAATGGAATTTTGAAGGATACTGAGCATGGTTTTGTTTAGCTATTTTTTGACAGGGTCACTCGTGAGCTGGATTTAGGGAATAACTTTGACATTGTTTATTTGGATTTCAGCAAAGCATTTGACTCAATCCCACATGAGCGGTTACTTTATAAGCTGGAACAGGTTGGAATCACAGGAAAAATCCTTAGATGGATAACAGGATGGCTTCAGGACAGAAAGCAGAGGGTTGTGATAAGTGGTTATTCCTCAGATTGGGTTAATATAAGAAGTGGGGTTCCCCAAGGATCAGTATTGGGACCAATGTTGTTTGGTCCCAATACGTGTTGTCAATGAAGGGATAGAGGGCATGATATCTAAATTTGCAGATGATGTAAAGATCGGTAGAGTATTAATGATCACAGCCAAGCAAAGCTTCTTCAGAGTGACCTAGATATACTTAGGGGTGGTCAGAAAAGTAGCAACTATGCTTTAATTCAGCAAAATGCAAGGTCCTACACCTGGGGAACAGTAATCTCAAAATAATGTATACACTTGGTGGAGTTAAACTAAAGTCAGTAGTGGAAGAAAGGGCTTTAGTTATGATACAGTCAGACATGAAGTTCTCTGAGCATTGTAGACAGATCGCAACGAAGGCCCATAGTATTCTATTGATGATTTATTGAACATTTGCTGGTAGAGATAAGGACATCATAATACCATTATATGAGGCTATTGATAGACAGCACCTAAAAAAAGACATTGAGCATGGTCTAGAGATGGGTAACTTGCCTGGTGAGATCAGCAAAAGGGCATCCATATGAGGAAAGACCTGAATATGTGAGTTGCACAGCTTGGAAACTTGGCACCTCAGAGGAGACTTGATTGAGGTGTTTAAGGCTCTGAGAGAAAAAAGTAAAATGAATGAGGATGAAATTTCACGGGTATAAATGATTCTAGAATAGTGGTCATAAATTCAATACGGGGGGAGATGTTTAGACTGGATTGCACAAAGTGTTATTTTAGCCAGAGAGTTAAAAATTACTGGAATAAGTTACCTGCATGGGTGGTTGAGGCTGACAATTTGGGAAAATTCAAAGTTCAGTTGGATGGGAGGAAGGAAATGCACCTATGGTGCATTTCCTTCCTCACAAAAACACACAAATTACCTATGTGAGGAAGAAAATGCACAGGTTGTCTATTTTCTTTTCTTTCATTATTTATTAATTATTTATTTTATTATTATTATTATTTTACTTGTTTTCTTTTCTCTTTTTTTTTTTTTTTTTTTTTTGCTGGTGCAGCATAAGTCTTAGGCTTCCTTGCACCATATGGCCATTACTAATGATTGAGTGATCTGTGACTGCACTGTCGTTGATGATTTGCAGAAGGGTTGGCATGGTGCATTATAGGTTGAGAGGATGGAAAATAAGCAAGTAACTTTAAAATACAGTTATTGTATTTCAGGGTGACATGTGCAATCTACTTGATACAGAAAATTCTGGACACACCATTTAAACAGTGTTGGATTATAATTCCAGGTAATCTTGATATCAACGACCAATACATAAATATTTTCATTTGGAAATGTCATTATACAGTTCTGTTAGGTAATTTTACAATAAATATTCAAAACTGCTAGCTATAAACATTTTAAAAATGGGATAGTCATGTACTAACTCCACCCACACTTGCACTTTAGAATTTTATGCTTTCACTGATGGGTTAATCCAGCTTTGTAATAACAAGGTGAATTTAAATATAAGAATTATTCTGTTTAAATATAAACCTAATGACATATCCTAAATAGTAAGAAACGAGTTCAATACTATCTTATGAGTAACAATTGAAATATAATGTTTTTTAATTTGCTTTCAGAAGTCAGACAGTAATACTTGTAGATGGTAATGGTAAAGTAGACTATATTGAAAGAAGCAGGAAGGAATCCACACCTCCATTTATGGAAGAAGATTGGCTTAGAAATTCGTATACATTCTATTTGCAAATGTGATACTCAGTTTCTTCTGTATATCTTATCTTTATTTTATATGATAAAAAACTGTAGAATATTAATTTGCATTGTTAAAATGAATATCATTAAAAATTGGATAGTTTATAACCCTTTATTTTTAATTATCCTTGCATTGTTTAGCATTAGCATTTGTAGGGGCATACAAGATGCAAGAAAGCAGCAAGCTTATATAGCATCAGCCAAAATAAAAAAAAAATAAAAAAAAACCACCCTTCCCAATTTCACCTATTCATCATCATCCATTTTCAATCCACTGCAGGATGAAGGCCTCTCCAGCAACTTTCCAGTTCCTTCTGTTTTGAGCACTGGCCATCCATTTACTACTCAAAAACTCACGAATTTCATCTATCCATCTCCGCCTTTGTCTTCCAGGTTTTCTTCTAACTCCTCTTGGGTACCATTCTGTTATTTTCTTAGTCCATCTGTCATCATGTCTTTGAGCTATGTGTCCTGCCCAAGACCATTTTAGTTCTTTAGTTTTGATAAGAATGTCCTTTACTTGAGTTTGCTGCCTAATCCATGTGTTTCTCTTCTTATCTAACAGTCTGATTCCCAATATAATTCGTTCCATTCTTCGCTGTGTAGTTCTTAGCTTCTCTTCCATTCTTTTGGTGAGTGCCCAAGTTTCACTTCCATAAGTCATGGTGGGGAGTATACATTGATTCATTATTTTACGTTTCAGACAAACTGGGATATTGCTCTTCAGTATGTGACTATATTTCCTGAATGCTATCCATCCAAAATTTATTCTTCTCTTGACTTCCAGCCATTTATCATTATTACAGCTAATAACTTGTCCCAGATAAGTATATGACTCCACCTTTTCAATTACTGCTCCTTCAATCATTATTTCCCTTTCCGTGGCATACTTGTTCATCATTACTTTTGTTTTAGCCATATTCATCTTTAGTCCAAAATCCTTACTAACTGTGCATAACTGATTAAGATTTTCCTCTAATTCTTTGGAATAGTGGCTTATGACCACAATGTCATCTGCAAATCGTAAATGGTTTAGGTACTCTCCGTTCACATTGACTCCTTTCTGCGACCAGTCTAATCTTCTGAAAGCTTCCTGAAGGGCAGCAGTAAACAGCTTCGGAGATATTGTGTCTCCTTGTCGAACTCCTTTCTCGATTTTAAATTTGCTACTGTCTTTGTCTAGTCTAATAAAGGATGTAGCACTCTCATATATTTTCTTCAAAATCATAATATATGGAGTATCTATGCCTTGTCTTTCCAGTGCCCGAAACATTGCCTTATGCTGTATGGAGTCAAATGCCTTTTCATAATCCACAAATGCCAGGCATAATGGTGTTTTATATTCATTTGCTTTCTCCATTAGCTGTGATATTACATGAAGGTGATCCATAGTTGAGAATCCTGTCCTAAAGCCAGCTTGCTCTTTCAGTTGATTCTCATCAAGTATTCTTTCTAATCTGTTAGTAATGACCCTTGTGAACAACTTGTAGATATGAGATAACAAGCTAATTGGTTTATAATTTCGAAATTCTGATTTATCTCCTTTCTTATGCAGCAAAACTGATTGCATTATTCCACTGCTTAGGCATCACACCTTTTCTAATGCACTTTGTGAAGAGCCTTGCCAGTTTTTGTGTTATGTCTCTTCCTCCCAATCTTAACAACTCTACAGTAACTTCATCTTCCCCCGGGGCTTTCTGATTCTTCATTTTCTTCAATGCATGTTCTACCTCATCAGGAAGAATATCGGGTATGTCGTATGTGTTGCTACTTTGCAATCCATCTTCCCCACTGCTGGTATCATTCCCTCGCTCCTTGTATAATTCTCTATAGTAGTCTTCTGCTATTTGAATTATGCCTTCTCTGCTGTTTATAAGTACACCATCGCTATTCTTCAGTTTCAGTATCATTTGTCTTTCTGTATTACTGCTCATGGCTGCTGATTTAAATCCTTTGTTTTCCCTTAATGCTTGTTCTACTTTTCTTGTGTTAAATCTTCTTATGTTCTCTCTGAGTCTCTTTCTAATGGCTTTGCATAACTCAGTATACTCAATTTTCTCCCTGTTAGTGTTTTTATTGCTCTTCATTTGTCGTCTTTGGTTCATCATGACAAGTGTTTCTTGACTAATTTTTTCTTCTTTGGATTTCTGTTTCCCTATAGGTTTCTTGGGCTTTATCACTTTCAGAAAGTTGTAATATTCCTCGTCGATATCTTGGTCCTGAGCAGTCTGCAGAAGCTCAAACTTGTTTTTAAGTTCCAGTACATACTGCCTTTTCTCCTCCTCTGTTATTTCAAAGACCTTTGTATTATTTACTCGAGTCAGTTTTTTCCTTTCCTTTCCTACATCTATATCAAGTGTACATCTTACCATTCTGTGATCACTTCCAACATTTACCTTATTCAGGACGGTAACATCATTCACAATATATCTTCTGTTAGTGAGGATGAAGTCGATTTCATTAGTTGTTAATCCATTTGGACTCTTCCATGACCACTTTCTGTTCACCCTTTTCTTGAAAAAAGTGTTCATTACTGACATTCCTTGAGATTCTGCAAATTCCACAAGTCTTTCACCTCTTTTATTTCTTTCACCAATTCCAAAATTTCCTATAGTTCCTCTTTCTGCGCTGTTTTGCCTTTTTCCAACCTTAGCATTGAAGTCCCCCATAATAATAGTGTAGTGGGTTTTCTGCTCATCTAGAAGACTCTCAATTTCAGTGTACATTTCTTCAACCTCTTCATCATCATGGCTCGATGTTGGTGCATAAATCATTATAATCTTTAGCTTGTACCTCTTAGAAATCTTGAGTATTAGTCTTGACACCCTTGGTGATGTACTTTTGAATTCCAAAATGTTGTTTTTAAAATCTTTATGGACCAGAAACCCAACTCCACCTTCACTCCTTTCACTGTTTCCATTGGTGTACAGCAGATTTCCACTTGATAAACTTATAAGTGATTCATTTCTTCTTCTTGTTTCAGCCAAACCGATGATATTCCAATTCACGTTTTCTAATTCCTTTTCCAGCTCTAATATCCTGTCTTCACCGATGAGTGATCGTGCGTTATAACAGGCCAAGTTCAATTTCCGTGCATGGCAGCCTGATCGTACCCAGAGATTCTTAGCACCCTCTGCTTCCACTCTGATCCTCTCGCTGCCGTAAGAGGGAGAGTGAAAGTTGCTGGGGACTGAGGGCCATTTGTATTGTTGTGCTCTCATTGCTGGAGGGTTAGTGACCTATTCAATAGTGACCTGTTCAATGAATAGGTCACCTATTCATTCACTCCAAATATTTGTGTAGTTCTGCCTTGAAGTTATTTAAGTTGCTGACCTCCACTACAACAGATGGAAGTTTGTTCCAAATATCAACCACCCGCTGGCTAAAGGCAAATTTTCACACATCTATTCTACAATTGTCTTTCCTCAGTTTGAATTTATGCCCCCTCAGGTGTGAGTAATCTGAGCGATAGGAAGAATCCCATCAGCAATGAGCTTACTCAATTCATTCAAGGCCTTATACACCTCAATTAGGTCACCTCGGAGATGCCTTGTCTCCAGAAACTGCAATTTGCAGAACTTAAGCCTTTCTTGGTAACCACAACCCTTTGTTCCCCCTCACCAATCTCGTTGCCCTTCTCTGTACTCGTTCCAGCAGCTCTACATCTTTCCTAAAATGAGGCCTCCAGACATGTATACTGTACTCAAGGTGTGGCCTGACCATTGCCTTTTACAAGGGGACAATCACCTCCTTATCCCTGCTGGCAAAATTTCTGTATATCATTGACAAGATACCTTGAGCTACTCTTGCAGCCTTTTTACACTGCTCAGAAAACTTCGTATCTGACTGCACAAGTACCCCAGGTCCTTTTCATTCTCCACTACCCTGAATGTAGTACCACCCAGTTGATACATTATTCTGGGGTTATGCAGTACTTTACATTTTTCAATGTTAAACTTCAGTTGCCACCTCTCAGCCCAGCTGCTCAACTTTTTGCGATCCTGTTGCAGTAGCATACTATCATTACTGTCATTAACAACCCTATCAACCTTTGTATTGTCTGCAAACTTAGACGTTAACCCTGATATACCTTCATCGATATCACTGATAAATACCGAAAACAACAATGGGCCCAACACTGAACCCTGAGGACTCCACTAATAACATTAGTCCATGAAGAGCAGTGTCCACTGATAACTACTGTCTGTTCTCTCACTCAACCATCCTTTTATCCATTGTAGCAACTTGCCCTTAATTCCACACTGCTCCAATTTTTACAGTAGTATTTAATTTTGTATAATCCTCATTCTTAAAAAATATGTGGTAAAACAGGTACAACATTAATGTGGGGCATCAGCTTAGTCTGATGCCCCACAGCCTTGGTTGTTTTGACATGAAAAATATTTTCATGTCAAAATATTTTCAGACAGTTAACATCCCCTTTGAGGGGATGGATAGTTGATGTTGGATTTTTGTTCTTTTTTTTTTTTTTTGGCTGATGCTTGATGAACTTTCCTGCATCTTTAGCATTAGTTGATGCACGAAAGCAAGCTTATATAGCATCAGCCACAAAAAAAAAAAACCTTCCCATTTCACTGATCCATTTGTTCCAATTTGTCTAGTTCTTCCTTGAATTTATCATATTTATCATATGCTAATCATTCATCATTCACATCAAAATATAATTAAGCATTAAAATAACCAATAATAAATAAATGTGATAAAAAAATAAATATAAATATTTTAGTTGTTTCCTGTTTAGGAAACACAACAAAAAGTTTCCCATATTTAGGAAATTTTTCCTAAATTTGTGATTGCAAAAATTATTATGATGGCAGGGATATATTTCAATGTAAAATAGCTGAAATCAAATAAAATTCATATTTTAATTTTATTTTATTTAAAAACTGAATGCTTTACCTGCATTCAGTTTTGACCACTTTGAGATTTTTCTGCTCCTGCTGAAGACCAAGGGCCGAGTATTTGATTTTATGGATCGAGTTTATGTTTTCTTGTAATCTCAGCAGGTCTCACAGGCTATGCATCAGAATATATTAATATTTATTAGCAGAGTAGACATAGGATGTGGGTGGGTACTGATCTTTTTACTGACAAATACTGTTGTCTAAATTGCTAAATTTTTAATTTGATTAGCACCACAGAAAAGGTGAATCAAAGGGCCAGCTGATGAGAGGCCAGTAAGCTCTGAAACAGCTGTGTGCAATGAATATCATATTTTTAAATATATAGCAGATTCATCTTTTCTGGCAATGCATTACAATTTAGAAAGATATTACCAATGTAGATGGAACCATGGTTAATGGTAACAGTCTCCAAGTTCAACACTAGCCCAGGCTACAATGTCAAATAGCTGGTCTCCTTGATCTTCAGTGGAAGCAGAAGGATATCTCCTTGATTGAAATCAAATGCAGGTAAAGTACACAATTTTATTATGTTTTCCAAATAGAAAATTATAAATTATATTTTCCATGATTTCTGTTTAAAACGAATTTAAACAAAAATCATACCTCAATGGACTCAAAAGTAGTGAGAGTGCTGTGGCTTGGGAAAACTGAAGGAAGCAATTCTCTAATGAATCGTGCATATCCTTACAATTTGCACAATTTGCAAGGATATGCACGATTCATTGTCACTTGTTCAATGTTTTCAGAACTACCGAGAATGGGACATGATACAGCCAGGAGGGAGGAATGTTTTGTGAGTGTGAACTTTTAGGTGCAAACATCAGCATTCTGATGAGTGATTATGAGCACATGAAAAATAGGGTGGATGCTCTTGAGGGAATTAAAATGGGGACCCATCAAACTCTTAGCTACCTAACTCAATACCACAGCTTACGTTTGTTATCAAGCAACACAGCAGTGAACTCAAGGCAGAATGCATTGGTTTCACAGAAGTAGTTATTGTCCGTGACTATTATCAGGAAAAATGGGAAATGTATTGTGTAAAAAGGAAAGTTTGAATAGGACACCTGGTTATGTCTGCCAGGGGCAAAGATAAGTAATGTATAGTAGACATCTTTTAAGGGCACAAAAGGTGATATTGTGCATGTTGACAGTAATGATATTAAGGGATCTGAGAACTTAACAAGTACAGGAAAAAGTTTTGGGAAAAGTTGCGAGTTAGGATTAAATTTGAAAGTGTCTACAATTCTGCCCAGACACAATGGGGGAGAGGGGAATACATGTTGAGAGCTTTGTCAATCGATTTGGCCCTGGAGAGACTGCAAGGCTTATAGGTTGGAAGTTTTCTCAACGTGCTCTATGCAAACAGGAGAGACTATTTTTACAGGGATGGCATACACTTAAATAGAAGGGGATCCAAGAATATTTGCTAATGCCATCAAGGAAGTGATAAGTGGATTGGAAAACTGATTGGTTAGGGGGATATATACAGACCAATAGATTAACTAGAGCTGCAGGCAGAGGTGAGAGTGATTCTTGCACTGCTTCTATTGGAAAGTGCAGCATACTGAAAAGCAAATTTCCAGGGATTTCAAATGCTGTGGGTTAGCATGGAAAAGTAAATATGTGAGCTGGGTTGAGGTAACTGAGTAAGAACAGGTGCATATATTGCACCTGTTCTTACTGTTAAGAGCCATCCTCTTAAGGAAATGCAGCAAATGCATGTCTGTTGCCAGTATGAAACCTCTCTTTTTGGCATCCAGATATTACAGCAGACTCTCGATTTACTGGGATCGGATTAACCGGTACACTTCAAGACTCCAAATTAAAAAAAAGAAAAATCAACTAGAAATCATAAAATTCAAGTAATAACTAGAATAGATATAAACATGTTTTGCAAGTTGTAAATAAGCGACAAGAAGTAGTAGTAGTAGTGGCATGTGATGCAAGAAAGCAAGTGTATGAGCTTATGCAGCATCAGCAAAAAAAAAAAAGAAAAAAAAATCACACCATTCCCTCCAAATGCCTGTCCAGTTCCTCCTTAAATTTATTCAACCTATCAACTTCCACAACGACGGATGGAAGTTTGTTCCAGCAATTAACCACCCACTGGCTAAAGGCAAATTTCTGCACATCTATTCTACATCTGTCCTTTCTTAATTTGAATTTATGTCCCCTTAGGTTCGTAATCTGAACAAGTGGAAGGATCCCATCAGAATTCAGCGTGCTCAACCCATTCAAGGCCATTGAAGTGACGTTATAAGTCATCATTGGGAGATAATGTACATATTATCTTGCAACCACCATTGTCTTCACACCCGCTGCTCAAAAAAAAAGAACGTTTAGTTTGTTTTAGTCGTCGTGTCGATTATTGTGTTCTGTTCCTCACCGCAAAAATGACAAATTTTGTTTTATTTGTCAGGGATGTCATTTTTTTTAGTTTTTTTTTTTTTTTTTGTTTAGAAATGGAAAAAATGATGGGTAAACCAAAACACTTGCACTTTCGGTCAAGATTCAGAAAGGGGTAACCCTTCCACACTGCTAGCGATACGGCCGTGATTGACGGTTGGTGACCAAACCATACGCATTAAAAATAAAAGGGAGCTATTAGATTTAAAACCGACATTGCAAAAAATAAAGGGAAGCATCGTATTGGACATGTGAGTAGCACGTGGTAAGTTTTTTTCTATTTATCGCCATATCTTTTACGTAGGTTGCTGACATTTTTCGATACCGTAAGTCCCCGACTTACGCAACTACAGATTTACTTAATTTTTTTTTTTTTTTTTTTTTTAGAATTGTAAAATTTAAAACAAAACAAAAAATAATAATAAGCAATCAATATCGACGGTCAGGCATGCACAACTTGCACAAGTGAGATACTGAGTAACAAGCAAAATAGAAAAGAGAAGATTCTTGCAATTTATTTATGGCTTTTTTTTTTTTTTTTATATGACAAGATTTCAGTGAAGGGGACATGATTTCACCATAATTTGTTGAGTATGGGCTTGGCACACCCAGGGTCCTGTGCTGGATATCATCATTCTTCTCTTTCTTGGTAATTTCCTTCTTCCCCCCCCCCCCCTCTCTCTCTCTCTCTCTCTCTCTCTCTCTCTCTCTCTCTCTCTCTCTCTCTCTCTCATCACTCTACTCTCTCTCTCTCTCTCTCTCTCTCAGGGTAACTCAGAAATTTGTTTTTGCCTGGTACAGCAAAAGCCTCAGGCTTCCTGCCACCATATGGTTAATAATGTAAAATCCCACAGAATTACAGCTATCGGTATTATCGCAAATGCAATAAGATCGAGTTTACTACCCGTTTATAATTAGATGCACTAACAGAAAAGCCCAATAAACCAGGAACTGGAAATTGTTTTTATTGTTTTATGGTAGTGACCTCCAGAAATGTACTTTAATAAAATGTGAGTTCGCGCGGGGTGGTAATAGTGAGTTTTCTCCTTAACCCTTTGAAGTTCTTTACAGAAAATTTCATTTTGACCGTTATCATGGTGCCGACTAAGGGAATAAGTGAAAATTAAACTAATAAGAATGTATGAAAATGGTCAAACATTAACAAGTATTGCGCTGAATTCAGATTTGTCAATAATAACATAGTAGCAATATGTTATTAGTCATTCCCGAGTTACGTAAAACTCAACGAAGAAGGCCTGTAACGTATCTCTTACGTATGTCGGGGACTTCTGTATTTAGATTAACCTGGAAATCGATTATCCGGGATTTGTTTTTTTACCATCTATCCTGAAAAATCGAGAGTTTACTGTATATCCTACATGAGCTTATCAGTCATTACCTATTCCAGTTCATGCATCCTGGTATAACTACTCTCAGCACTTGGTAAGTGCAGAATTTGGTACTCTTTGCTCAAAACACGCACATTGGGAGGCCTGAAAAAGCTATATTTACCTTGAGCTGTAGACTTCATAGAAGTTATAGGTTATCTTTCTAAGCATGTCCAGAATCTCTTTCCTGCATCAAGTGGGATGGAGGGGGGGGGAGTTCTCAAAACAACTCATCATAAGTAGAATGGGATACCCGGACATTTGACTCTTACTTTTTTCCTTAAAAAAAAAAAAAAAAGGAAAAAAGTCGAAGTAACTAGTGTTTGGTGAATGTGTCACTGGAACTAGCTAACTATTGTAATCTGGGAAATCTAGATAAATGTTTCTAATTTTTTGGCTAATGAGTATATATAACAAAAATACTCCATGTACCTTCCTAGCCACTGGTTTATTAACATTAGTAGAGGCATATGATACAAGAAAACAAGCTTATGCAGCATCAGCCAAAAAAAAAAAAACGCTTCCATTTCACCCCATCGTTAGTTCCAAGTACCTGTCCAGCTCAGCCTTAAATTTATTTAGGCTATCAACTTCCACAACAAAGAGTGGAAGTCTGTTCCACCAACCAACCACCTGCTGGCTAAAGGCAAACTTCCGCACATCTGTCTTTCCTCAATTTGAATTTATGCCCTCTCAAATGATTCTAAGCAAGAGGAAGAATGCCATTAGCATTGATCGTGCTCAAACCAAGCCTTTATACACCTTAATCAGATCACCTCGCAGGTGCCTAGTCTCCTTGCAAAAAATATGTGTGGAATATTTTGATTCAATTGTAACCCCTAAGTCTGGACCGCTTTTAACTCCACTCTGACCTAGCTTCTAAATTAACTCCTGAATTTCTCTTCCTGAGTTCCAAAATTTTACATTTAGAAGCAGGGTGGCCATATTTTTAAATTTTGTAAGTGGAACAACTTGAAACGAAATGAGTAGTTTAGCATTTTTTCCTTCAAAAAGTAAAAGAAAAATATAACATTACAATTAAAATACATTTTTTTTATCAATCAATCAATTATAGTATTTATTTATTATATGATTGTTGTTAATATGTATTTGTCCTATATAAACTATAATATTATTTATAACAGTTATTTTAAAAATAACGAGGAAGACTACTTTTAGTTTATATATTTTTCTTTAGATTTCACTGGTTTTAAAATTTCTTCTCCTTTCGAAGATTTTAAAAAGTTTTTAAATTTTGAACAGGACACGTTATAGTTTTCTTTCACCATAAGTTACGCTTCTAAATTTTCTAATAAAAGACAGTTTCTCTCTTTCCACCAAGCAGTTTTCATAAAGCTAAAAACTCTGATGAAGCATTTGAATATGGAATGCTTAATAGGGAGCTTACAATTTGAGACAAATTTCGAGAAAAATTACACCCATTTTTTTTTCAACACTCATTTTCTTTTTTTGATTACTCAGTGACGAACAAATTTTTTTTTTTTTTTTTTTTTTTATGAAAACCCCAAACAGGAGAGGTATTAGAACCTATAGTACTTATTACCATGCTTGGGTTGGAGGTTGAGAAGACGAAAGAAGATATTTGTTGCCATTAGATTTGAACTTCTTTAGACTAATTTTTAGGAAAGACGTATGAAGGAAGGTTGTTCCAAAAAACGGCAGTTCAATGAATAAACTAGGAAGATGAAAACTTGGTTCTGTGAGTTTGAAGTTTGACAGTAAATGGACGTTGGCTGGTGGAGGCACACATTCGAACTGTACTAGTAGTAGTGGCATGTGATGCAAGAAAGCAAGTGCTTATGCAGCATCAGCCAAAAAAAAAATCCACACCATTCCCTCCAAATGCCTGTCCAGTTCCTCCTTAAATTTATTTAACCTATCAACTTCCACAATGACAGATGGAAGTTTGTTCTAGCAATTAACCACCCGCTGGCTAAAGGCAAATTTCCGCACATCTATTCTACATCTGTCTTCTTAATTCGAATTTATGCACCCTTAGGTTCGTAATCTGAACAAGTGGAAGGATCCCATCAGAATTCAGCGTGCTCAACTTCAAGACCTTATACACCTCAATGAGATCACTGCCCAGGTGCCTAGTCTCCTGTCACTGCAATCTGCTGAACTTAAGCCTCTCTTGGTAAGAGGATCCCTTTATTCCCCTCACCAATATTGTTGCCCTTCTCTGTACACGCTCAAGCAATCCTTCCTAAAATGAGGCTTCCGAACCTGTACGCATTACTAAAGGCACGGCCTGACCATTGCCTTATACAGAGGGGCAATCAGCTCCTCCCTGCTAGCAAAATTCCTATATATCATTGACAAAACCCCATGACCTGCCCTGGGAGCCTATCTGCATTGCTCACAAAACTTCATATCTGACTGCACAATTACCTCCAGGTCTTTTTCATTTTCTACCACCTTAAATGTAGTACCACACAGTTGGTACGTTTCCCTGGGGTTACTTCTACCCATATGCAGTACTTTGCATTTGTCAAGGTTAAACTTCAGTTGCCACTTCTTGGCCCATCTGCCCAAATTATCTAGATCCTGTTGCAGTAGCACACTGCCATTACTGTCATTAACAACCCTGCGAACTTTGTATCATCTGCAAACTTCGACCCTAAGGCTGGTATACCTTCATCAATATCATTGATAAATATACAAAACAACAGTGGGCCCAAAACCGAGTCCTGTGGGACTCCACTAATAGCATTAGTCCATGAAGAGCAGCACCCATTAATTACCACACTCTGTCTTCTCCCACTCAACCATCCTTTTTTTCATTGTAGCAGCTTACCCTTAATACCATTCTGCTTCAATTTGTACAGTAGTCTTCCATGTGCAACAGTGTCAAAAGCTTTCCTGAAATCAAAATATATGATATCAAAATTATTTTTTGCATCCAGTTCCTTTGTAACCACATCATAATATCCTATCAAATTTGTCAGACAAGACTTTCCCTTAACAAACCCATGGTGTGTCTGAATTATTGCTGCAGTCTTGTCGAGATGATCCTGCAATACATCTTTAACTTGAAAGTGTCTGCAGTTCTGCCCAGACACGATAGGAGGGGGGTATATGATGAGAGCCCTCTCGATCAATTCGGCCCTGGAAAGATTGTGCAAGGCTCAAGGGTTAGAATTTTTTTCAGCCTTGTCTGTACTTGTTAACAGTGCCAATTTGTGCAGCAGTCTTCCATGCGCAACAGTATCAAAAGCCTTTCTAAGATCCAAATATATAATATCAAAGTTATTCCCTGCATCCAGTTCTTTTGTGACTACATCATAGTATTTTAAGGGCACAAAAGGTGATATAGTTGTACACGTTGGCACTAATGATATTAAGAGTAGGAGACCAGCGGAATTACTTAACAAGTACAGGTCACTGTTGAAAAAAAGCCGTGAAGTAGGGTTGAATTTGAAAGTGTCTGCAATTCTGCCCAGACACGATAGGAGGGAGTATTTGATGAGAGCCTTGTCGATCAATTCGGCCCTGGAAAGATTGTGCAAGGCTGAAGGGGTAGAATTTTTTTCAGCCTGGACTGTACTTGTTAACAGGAGAGATTGCTTCTACAGGGATGGGATACACTTAAATAGAAAGGGTGCAAGAATATTTGCTGATGCTATCGAGGCAGTGTTAGGTGGGTCGGAAAACTGCTAGCTTGGGGGGAGACAAAGACTAATGGATTAACAGTAGCCACGGGCAGAGGTGAAAGAGATTCTTGCACTGCTTCTATTGGAATGAGCAGAAGCCTGAAAAACAAGATGCAGGATATTTCAGAGACTGCTGGAAGTCACTGCGGTACAAGTAAACACATGGGTTGTGTTAGAGTAGCTAAGAATAGAAACAGGTGCATGTATACTTGCGTGTACACTAATGCTAGGAGTTTAGTAAATAAATTTGATGAATTTGAGGTATTACTCAAAACATCAAAGGCAGATATTGTTGGGATATCAGAGACGTGGTGTCACACAGATATAAGGAATGCAGAAGTGGAATTTGGGGAGTACAACGTCTACAGAAAGGATAGACAGGATAGGAAGGGAGGAGGGGTTATGTTATTAGTTAAAAAACACATAAAATCCAAGGAAGTGACGCCAGTTGACATCGCTGGACAGTGCAGTGTTGAGTCAGTTTGGTGTGACATAAGCATAGGTAAATCAAAATTGAGAGTAGGAGTGTGCTATAGGCCTAATGACTCTGATGAGTATAATAAGATACTGTACAGGGAAATAGAATGGGCCAGTAAATCAGAGAGTCTTATAATGGGGGATTTTAATTTCCCAGATATTGACTGGAATTTGTGGGTTGGTCACTCACACACTAGCAAGGCTTTTGTGGATTTGTTGGATGATTGTTTTCTACATCAGCATGTTCGGGAGGCAACTAGAGGGAGTAATATGAATGGAGTGAATGGAACAAAGGGTTGCTCTTACGAAGAAAGGCTTAAGTTTTGCAAATTACAGAGCCTGGAGACTAGGCATCGCCGAGGTGATCTGATAGAGGTGTACAAGGCTTTGAATGGCTTGAGCATGCTCAATGCCGATGGGATTCTTCCTCTTGCTCAGAATAATCACCTGAGAGGGCATAAATTCAAATTGAGGAAGGACGGATGTCGGATAGATGTGCGGAAATTCGCCTTTAGCCAGCGGGCAGTTGGTTTGTGGAATAGACTTCCATCGCTTGTTGTTGAAGTTGATAGCCTAAACAAATTTAAGGCTCAGCTGGACAGGTATTTCGAACGAATTGAGGGGTGAAATGGGAGTAGTGGTTGTGTTTTTTTTTTTTTTTTTTTGGCTGATGCTGAATAAGCTTGCTTTCTTGCATCATATGCCTCTACTAATGCTAATGCTAATGCTAACAGGAGAGACTGCTTCTACAGGGATGGGATACACTTAAATAGAAAGGGTGCAAGAATGCTTGCTGATGCTATGGAGGCAGTGTTAGGTGGGTCGGAAAACTGCTAGATTGGGGGGGAATACAAGGACTAATAGATTAACAGTAGCCACTGGCAGAGGTGAAAGTGATTCTTGCACTGCTTCTATTGGAATGAGCAGCAGCCTGGAAAATAAGATGCAGGATATTTCAGAGACTGCTGGGAATCATTGGGGTACAAGTAAACACTTGGGTTGTGTTAGAGTAGCTAAGAAAAAGAACAGATGCATGTATACTTGGCGTACACCAATGCTAGGAGTTTAGTAAATAAATTTGTTGAATTTGAGCTATTGCTCAAAACATCAACGGCAGATATTGTAGGGATTTCAGAGACGTGGTGTCACACAGATATAAGGAATGCAGAACTGGAATTTGGGGAGTACAATGTCTACAGAAAGGATAGGAAGGGAGGAGGGGTTATGCTATTAGTTAAGAAATACATAAAATCCAAGGAAGTGAAGCCAGTCGACATCGACTGGCTTCACTTCCTTGCGGTGTCGAGTCAGTTTGGTGTGACATAGGCATTGGGAGATCAAAATTGAGAGTAGGAGTATGCTATAGGCCTAATGACTCTGATGAGTATAATAAGAAACTGTACAGGGAAATAGAGTGGGCCAGTAAATCATAGAGTATTATAATGGAGGATTTTAATTTCCCAGATATTGACTGGAATTTGGGGGCTGGTCACTCACACACTAGCAAGGCTTTTGTGGATTTATTGGATGATTGTTTTCTACATCAGCATGTTCGGGAGGCAACTAGAGGGAGTAATACTCTTGATTTGATTATCAGTAGTGATTCTTCATGCATTAAGAATCTGCAGATAAAGGTACCACAAGGTGGCAGTGATCACAGTGTGCTGAAGTGGGATTTACTCAGAGGTAACTACCATGAGGGGTAGAGGCAAGGGTTATTGCTTTCGTAAAGGCGACTACGATGGACTGAGACAGTCATTAAATTCTATACAGTGGGACCAACTGATGATGTTACCAACAGCAAATTCAAAATGGGAAGCATTCAAAGAACTTATCTTGGAAGCTACTAGGCATTACATACCAAGTAAGAAATATTGTTCATGGTTGAGGCCTAAATGGATGTCAGATGAGCTAATGAGACATATGGAAAAGAAGAAAAATGCATGGGATACATACAAATTGACACGTGACACAGAAGGCTATGATAGGTACAAGTTGATCTGTAACCAAGTTACAAAGGAGGTTAGGCAGGCGAAGGCAGATTACGAGATATCTTTGGCAAGGGATACAAAGAAAAACAGCAAAGAGTTCTTTACTTATGTAAACTCTAGAAGGAAGGGGATGAATCAGATTGGACCACTGGATATCGATGGTTCAACTGTTGATGATCCTGCTCAGGTAGCTAACAAACTAAATGAATATTTTGCATCGAAATTCACACATGAGGAGTTATTCAGCGAGGGGAATTCCAGAGCTGTATTCAACTGTGGCAGTAAGGTAGAGAATCTTGGAATCTCAGAGTAAAATGGAGGAGAAATTGTTGAAGATAAACACAAGAAAGGCACCTGGGGTGGATGGCATCTATCCAGTTATTTTAAAGGAGGCAGCAAAGGAAGTAAGCAAACCCTTAGCAATAATTATGAGAGCTTCCTTGGACTCACGGGAGGTACCCATGGACTGGAGATGTGCAAATGTTACCCCAATTCACAAAGGAGGATCAAAGGCTGGCACAAGTAATTATAGACCTGTGAGCTTAACTTCTGTTCTCGGAAAATTAATAGAGGCACTGGTTAAAGAAGCACTGCAGGATCATCTAGACAAGACTTCAGTTATAGCTCGGACACAGCATGGTTTTATTAAGGGGAAGTCTTGCCTGACCAATTTGATTGGATACTATGATGCATTCACAAGAGAACTGGATGCGGGGAATATCTTTGATATTATATACTTGGATCTTAGAAAGGCTTTTGATACTGTTGCACATGGAAGATTTATGCACAAATTGAAGCAGTGTGGCATTGGAGGGAAATTGCTGCTATGGATAAAGGGGTGGTTGAGGTGGAGAAGACAGAGAGTGGTAATCAATGGACACTGCTCATCGTGGACTAATGTTATTAGTGGAGTCCCTCAGGGTTCAGTATTGGGTCCATTATTGTTTTCTGTATTTATAAATGATATTGATGATGGTATATCAAGCTTAATGTCCAAGTTTGCAGACGATACGAATGTTGGAAGGGTTGTCAAGAACACTACTGACACTATGCTGCTGCAACAGGATCTGGAAAGGTTGAGCAGATGGGCTGAGAGGTGGCAAATGAAGTTTAACATTGACAAATGTAAAGTACTACATATGGGAAACAGCAACCCCAGAGCAACGTATCAACTCTTTGGTAATACACTGACAGTGGTAGAGAATGAAAAGGACCTGGTGGTGGTTGTGCAGGCAGATATGAAGTTCTCTGAGCAGTGCAGACGGGCTGCAAGAGTAGCTCATGGTGTATTGTGAATGATATATAGGAATTTTTCTAGCAAGGGATAAGGAGGTGATTATTCCCTTGTATAAGGCAATGGTCAGACCACACCTGGACTACTGTATACAGGCCTGGAGGCCTCGAATCAAGAAGTATGTAGAGCTGCTGGAACGAGTACAGAGAAGGGCAACAAGAGTAGTGAATGGAACAAAGGGGTGCTCTTACGAAGAAAGGCTTAAATTTTCCAAATTACAGTATCTAGAGACTAGGCACCAGCGAGGTGATCTGATAGAGGTTTATAAAGCCTTGAATGGTTTGAGCATGCTCAATGCTGATGGGATTCTCCCTCTTGCTCAGAATAATCACCTGAGAGGGCATAAATTCAAATTGAGGAAAGACAGATGTAGGAAAGACCTGCGGAAATTTGCCTTTAGCCAGCGGGTGTTTGGTTGGTGGAATAGACTTCCGTCGCTTGTCGTGGAAGTTGATAGCCTAAATAAGTTTAAGGCTCAGCTGGACAGGTATTTCGAACGAACAGAGGGGTGAAGTGGAAGTGGTTATTTTATTTTATTTTTTTATTTTTTGGCTGATGCTGCATAAGCTTGCTTTCTTGCATCAAATGCCTCTACTAATGCTAATGCTAACCAGTGACTCCATTATTTTACCCTGAACAGAAGTTAAACTAACTGGTCTGTAATTACTGGTGTCACCCTTTGATCCCCCCTTTGTGAATTGTGGAAACATTTGCACATCTCCAGTCCGTGGGGGCCTCCCTTGTGTCGAACGATGCGCTCATAATACGCGTTTGCTTGGTTGCTTTGCCGCCTCCTTTAATATAACTGGATAGATCCCATCCACCCCAGATGCCTTTCTTATGTTTAACTTCAACAATTTCTCCTCCACTTTGCTCTCAGTTATTACAAAATCATTAAGCAACCTGCTACAATTTGATAACCTTCTGCCATTTTCAAACCTTAATAACTCCTCATGTGTGAATGTAGATGCAAAATACTCATACAGTTTGTTTGCTATCTGAGCAGGATCATCAACAGCTGAACCATCGATATCTAGTGGACCAATCAGATTCATCGCCTTTCTTTTACAGTTTATATAAGTAAAGAAATCCTTGCTGTTTTTCTTACCATCCTTTGCCAAAGATTTCTCGTAATCTGCCTTCGCCTGCCTAACCTCCTTTGTGACCTGATTACTGACTAACTTATATCTGCCGTAGGCTTCTGAGTCGCTTGATAATTTATATGCATCCCATGCATTTTTCTTCTCTGTCACGAGTCTCATTAGTTCATTTGATAACCATTTAGGCCTAAACCTTGAACAATATTTTTTAATAGGTATGAAACTTTTAGTAGCATCCACGATTAATTGCTTGAATGCTTCCCACTTTGAATTTACTGTTGGTAACATTGTCAGTTGATCCCACTGTACAGAATTTAAAAACACTCTCTGAGACCACTGTTTTGAAAGAGAGAGCGGGAATTATAGAAGCCAATTCAGAAGAACAGTGCCCCTGGAAGTATTAGATGCCTTTAGACTTAAAATAAATCTAGGTTAAGATTTTGGATGTTGAATATTTCTTCGAATTCTTGAATTGCATTAAATGTTGGTGAAAAAAAAGATTTCTCATATTTCTCTTATTAGAATTAATTTTTAACACGTCCACTAAATTGCAATAAGAATTAATTGAAAATACGTAAAATCAATAAATTAACAGTTTTTTCTTCTCTTATGGAGACAGATGATGGTATTATCTGGAAGCAGGACTTGAAGTTCTAAATTGGGAAAATTATGGCCATATCAGGATGGTTGGCCACCCTGTTTAGAACCGTTATTCAATTGCTATTTTTTCAGACCATTTCTGGAACTGAACTAAATCATTTTGAAGCAGAATGGCTGGGTTTTTCTTATTAATCATCCTAACTTTAAAACAACGGCAAAATTTGGTAACTTCTCCTGTACTCTCTCATCATTAAGAAAGTTAAACAGAAGTGGCCCCCAACAGTGATCCCTGAGTGGGAGTACACTTTCCCATCTTCAGGCATGTGCATTTGACTATCTGCTATATTTTAGTCAACCCGTGATCCAACAAAGGATCTTACCATTAAAACCTTGAAAATCACAGTTTTCTGCAAACACTTATCTCCATAAACCTCTGATAGTTTTCCCCATCTCTATAGCACTAATAACAAAATGTTGCTCAATCTTCCAATCTCTGTTATGCACACAAAGGGATCACACTAACGGCAAACAGATAGAGGCACTTTGCAACTACCAGGCAGCGTGTCACGCTAGGGGCGCACGAGTCTATTAGCTACTGCACTGGCGAAAAACCACCTTCTGGCTGAATGCCGGAACAAACTGCCATTTAGTGTTGTGGGAGCGTAAATTCATTGAAGAACTAGATAAACTATTAGAGGGAGATTGGGCAGGTGAAATAAAGTGTTAAGTAAAGTGTGAAGTAAAGTTCTCTGAGCAGTGCAGACGGGCTGCAAGAGTAGCTCATGGTGTCTTATCAATGATTTACAGGAATTTTTCTAGCAGGGATAAGGAGGTGATTATTCCCTTGTATAAGGCAATGGTCAGGCCACACCTTGAGTACTCTGTACAGGTCTGGAGGCCTCATTTCAAGAAGGATGTAGAGCTGCTGGAACGAGTACAGAGAAGGGCAACAAGATTAGTGAATGGAACAAAGGGGTGCTCTTACGAAGAAAGGCTTAAGTTTTGCAAATTAGTGTCTGGAGACTAGGCATCGGTGAAGTGATCTGATAAAGGTGTATAAAGCCTTGAATGGTTTGAGCATGCTCAATGCTGATGGGATTCTGCCTCTTGCTCAGAATAATCACCTGAGAGGGCATAAATTCAAATTGAGGAAAGACAGATGTAGGATAGATGTGCGAATATTTGCCTTTAGCCAGCGGGTAGTTGGTTGGTGGAACAGACTTCCATCCCTTGTTGTGGAAGTTGATAGCCTTAATAAATTAAAGACTCAGCTGGACAGGTATTTCGAACGAACGGAGGGGTAAAGTGGAAGTTTTTTTTTTTTTATGGCTGATGCTGCATAAGCTTGCTTTCTTGCATCGTATGCCTCTACTAATGCTAATGCTAATTTGTGTGAAACACTATCAAGAGATGGTTTGTGTGAAAATAAAGGGGACCTGAAAACCATAAAACTAAAATGCTGACACTTGAAATAGTGGCTTTTAGTTTTTTTTTTTTTTTTTATGAAAACCCCAAACATGAAAGGTATCAAAACCTATAGTACTTAGTACCGTGCATGGGTTGGAGGAGAAGTATAGGGGGGGGGGGATGCCGGAAACTTTGCTCTAGAGACTAAACATGGGTTTCACCACTTCAAGCCTCCAATAAGCAAAGTGGTGGTATTGCACTGGTTAATGAGAGCCATATTGCCCATTTAATAATTTTGAAATTTTCATTTCTTTTGTATTTTAGTGATTTATTTTCTCTGTGTACCACCAATCGAGTACCAACCTTAGTTGATGTGAATTTTTGTGTTGTGTTTATTTGACAGAAATTTATTGAATTCTTTTTTTCCAATTACAACAATTTGTAAATTGATAATATGGCCTTTAAGCAGCGCAGTAAGAAAAAAATTTGAATTAAAATGATACTAAAATGTTGCGAATTTTTCATCGTCCTTTAGGTCTTTGAACAGTTATAGAAATAAAAATTACTATTTTTCTCCGGGTGGGAATTTTATTTCATCGGGGGTGAAACTCAGCTCCGGTATACCCCCCCCCCCCCCCGGATTCAACAGTGGAGTTCGAACTAGGGTCTTTTCTACCTGGTGTAGGGTGGACGGTGATTGTACCATTTGCCACAACTGTTGATAATAACAATAATAGCGTCTACATATAAATTATATCATTTCGTTCTGATATATACACGAGTGATCACTGAATTATGGCCA
Source organism: Mastigoproctus giganteus (assembly GCF_048544385.1). Taxonomy (NCBI): domain Eukaryota; kingdom Metazoa; phylum Arthropoda; class Arachnida; order Uropygi; family Thelyphonidae; genus Mastigoproctus; species Mastigoproctus giganteus. The sequence goes on along the minus strand of NC_143576.1, from coordinate 1,673,490 downwards.
CCTAATTAATACTGTGTTGTGCCAGCGTTCGTACGGATAACAGCCGCTAATTGCCTATGCATTAACTTCAACAAATGGGCGAAGACGTCCACAGGAATATATACAGCCATCCTACCTTGCAAGGCTTTCCACATTGTCGGAATAGATGACGGTAGCGTGACCATAGGCCTCCCGTTCCAAAACATCCCAGAGGTGTTCAATTGGATTGATACTAGTAGAAATTTGAGGCCAATCAAAATGCGTTCCTCGAATCACTTTTGTACAGCGTGGGCCTGATGACACGGCACAGATTATCATCTTGAAAGCTCCTGTTTTCTGTTCAGGAAAAATGCATCATGGCAGGGTAGACATGGTTTCCTAACAGTTCCCAGTAGACTTCACCAGTGAAACATTCCATAGGTACCAGGGTCCTGGTTTTGGCCTGCAAAACGTAATCCATATTAAGCAACCTTCGCCACCTGCCTGGATAGTGGTCACCATTCATGAGGAGTCGATGGACTAATGTTGCTTGCATCGCACACGAAGGCGTTTATCAGTATGTTGCAACAAGTATGTGAATTCATTTGAGTAGCACTCCCGTTTCCAATCCTCAAGTGTCCAACCAGCTTTTTTCTGACATCCCAGCATTCGCCATCGACGATGATCAGCGATGAGGAGAAGGTGTCGCTTGGATTGTCTGCTGTGGAATACAATACATCTGAGTATATGGCACATCCCCATTCCCCATGTTTTATTGCGAAGAGTTTGAGGATATTAGGTGACAACTCAGGTGGTTATAGGCCTTTACGTGAGCTTTAACAACAGAATGGATACCCTGGAAGGATTTATATCGGGGGAACCCTTCAATCTCTCAGTTGCCCACACCAACGCCAGAGCTTTCACTTGATAAGAAGGCAACACAGTGGAACCCCCAAGGCAGAATACAATGGTCTCACAGGAGCTAGTTGTTATCGGTGAGAATATTGTCAGGGAAATGGAAATATATTGTCCAAAAAGGATAGGTGGAATAGGACTAGGATATGACTGCAGGCAGGGGTTGTTTAGGTTATACAGCAGATATCTTTTATGGACACAGAAGGTAACACTTTTGTTCTCGGCATTAATGACTTAAGAGTAGCAGATCTGAGGACTTACTTAACAAGTAGAGGACAATTTTGGAAAAGGCAATGTTGAAAAAAAGTGGTGAGTTAGCGATAAAGTTGAAAGTGTTTGCTATTCTGCCCATATGCTATAGGAGGGAGTATATGATGAAATCGTTGTCAAACAGGAGAGACTGCTCTATACGGAGGAAATACCTTTCAATAGTGCAAGAAAGTGAAAGAGTGCAAGAATATTTGCTGATGGTTCGAGGCAGTGTTAGTAGGTCGGAAACTGCTAGCTTGGGGGGATAAACATACTAATAAATTAACAATAGCTGTATGCAGTGGTGAAAGTTATTCTTACACTGATTCTATTGGAATGAGCAGCAGCCTGTAAAGCAAGGTGCTGGAGATTTTAATGACTGCTAAGAGTCATCATGGAAAAAGTAAATACATGCGCTGTATTAATGGAGGGCCGGCTTCAGGGTAAGGCCCAGTAGGCACCAGTCTAGTGGTGGAAATGCAGCCCTTCCTTCAAAAAAAAAAAAAGCACAAAGACTGCAAGAAAAATTTTAGATCTTTCATATGTCAGTTTACTTTTTGTAAGGGAATAATATGTAAAATTAATCATTCTAAAAAAAATTAACTTCGCATTGGCAGGAGGAGGTGACATTAGTGATGTGGCCCCTGTGTCAGTGTAATTAATTAAGAGTAAGAAGAGTTGCATGTTGTCTGCGTGGTTGCATAACGGTATCGTCATCGTCCTCTCTCCACTGGATGGGAGAGGCCCGGGTTCAAATCCCGTCGATGACGTGAGGAACCTTTATTGGCTCTATCACTCTGTGGTTGAGTAGTCGGTCTCAGGTAGATAGCAAATTTTTTTTACCCGGAAACTGTGGTTTTTCGTCTAGCAAATCGACTAGAGAACACACGTAATTTACAGCCACAAAACACATGGTTAGTTGAATTAACATTCTGGGTGACCCTAATATAGTATAATAATAGTTTTATATAGTATAATAATAGATTTGTACTTGCATGTACACCAATGCTAAGAGCATAGTTAATAAATTTGATGAATTTGAAATGCTCGTCAAGATATCAAATGCAGACAATACTAGGATATCAGATACGTGGTGCTGCTCGTGTAAGGGAAGCAGAATTTCAAAGTGGGGAATACAATGTGAATAGAAAGGACAGACGTGATACGCAAGGAGGAGTTATTCTCTTACTTAGTTAAGAAGCACATAAAATCTAAGCAATGCATTCAGTTGAATAACGGTTAGGAAAGCGAAGGTAGATTACTAGAAAAATTTTTGTTAAAGAATGCAAATAAAATCACCTAAAACATCTTTACTTATGGAAACACTAAAAGGAAGTGGATGAATCAAATTGGTCCACTTGATATCGATGGCTCGACTGTTGATGATCTTGTTCATGTTTCTGATAAACTGAATGAGCATTTCGCATCTACACACATGAGGTATTCTTTACGGAAATGGATGCAGGGGGTTTATCAAACTCTAACAGGAAGCTAAATGTTTTTGTAATAACAGAAGAAAGTGGTAGAGAAATTGTTGAATTTAAACATAAGAATGGCACCTGGGGTGGATGAGATCTCTCCAATTATATTAAGAAAGGCAGAAAAGGAAGTAAGCAAGCCCTTAGCCATAATTATGAGAACATCCTTGGATTCAGGGATCTTTCCCCAGTCCGCAGGGATTGGGGAAGTGCAAAGTTATCCACAATTCAGAAAAGGGATCAATAGGAGACATCAGTAATTAGTGACCTGATAGTTTGCCTTCTGTTCCAGGGAAAATAATGAAGTGACTGATTAAAGATGTAATACAGGATCATTTAGCGAAGACTGCAGTTATAGTACATGGGCTTATTAAGGGGAAATTCTGTCTTACCAATTTGTTCAGATCTTATGATGCACTGACAAAGGAACTGGCTACAAAAAATAAATTTGATATCATATACTTTGATTTCTGGAAAGCTTTTGATAATGTAGCATATAAAAGAGAGCTGTACAAGTTGGAATAGTATGGCCTTAAGAAAAGTTGCTGCTATGGATAAAGGGATGGTTGAGTATGAGTAGACAGAAAGTGTTAATCAATATACACGTTACAATTAATATTGCCAGTCCTTATTTGCATTTCTAATCACATTGATATACTATCACATTTTGCAAGAATATATTAGATTAGCGTGTTTCCCGGTTCATCGCTGTATTTTACTTGACCACAAAGGGACAATGTGTACATTGATACCCGTTGTCATCTATTCGTTTTGTTTCATTGCAATTATTTACAATACAACCTTGTGTTGTTTACTTCTGAATAAAATATTTTCATTCGAACTACTTCTACACCATACAAATTATACAATATACATTCATGCACCCAAATGAACTATACACTTATACTATTTTTTTCTTCTTGGAATAATGTTATAAGTCCACGAAGAAAAAAATTAGTCTTGGCTGAGAAAAAAATGTATGGGATGCATATGAAGTATCAGGTGACACAGAAGCTTATGGAAGATAAAAACTAGTCTGCAATCAAGTCACAAAGGAGGTAAGGCAGATTACGAGAAATCTTTGGCAAAGGATGCAAAAAAAAAACAGCAAAGAGTTCTTTACTTATGTAAATTCTAGAAGGAAAGGAATGAATCAGATTGGACCATTTTACGTGGATGGGTTGACTGTTGATGATCACGTTCAGGTAGCTAATAAACTGAATGAGTATTTAGCATCTACATTCACACATGAGGGTAATGCCAGACGTTTATCAAACTCTAACAGGGAGCTAAGTGATTTTGAAATAATAGAGCAAAGTGGAGGAAAAATTGTTGAAGTTAAACATAAAAAAGTCACCTGGAGTGGACGGAATCTATCCAGTTAAGTTAAAGGAGGCAGCAAAAGAAGTAAGCAAACCCTTAGTCATAATTATGAGAGCTTCCTTGGACTCAGGGGAGGTCCCCATGGATGGAGGTGTGGAAATGTATCAACAATTCACAAAGGGGGTTCAAAAGGTTACACAAGTAACTATAGACCTGTTAGTTTAACTTGTGTTCCAGGGAAAATAATGCCGTTACTGGTTAAAGAATCATCTAGACAAGACTGCAGTAATAGTTACACAGCATGGGTTTGTTAAACGGAGGTCTTGTCTGACCAATTTGATTGGATAGCATGATGTGGTCACAAAGGTAGTGAATGCCAAAAATAATTTTGATATCATTTACTTGGATTTCAGGAAAGCTTTTGATACTATTGCACATGGAAGATTGCTGTACAAATTGGAGAGGTATGGCATTAAGGGTAAGTTGCTACAATGGATAAAGGGATGGTTGAGTGGGAGACAACAGAGAGTGTTAATCAGTGTACACTACTCTTCGTGGACGAATGTCATTAATGAAGTGCTCCAGGATTCGGTGTTGGGCCCATTGTTGTTTTGTCTATTTATCAAATGATATCGATGAAGGTATATCAGGTTTAAGGTCCAAGTTTGCAGATGATGGAAAGATTGGCAGGGTGGTTAACGACAGTAAAGACGGTAAAGGGAGGGCGCTGTCTCTCTTTAAAAATTACAGATGTGAATTACAGGCTCTGATAAAGCGATAAGTGTTTCCCGTTTTATTTACCTAATTGTTATTTTATATTGTACTTTATAAGTAGCCTTATAGTTCTAGTTACGCTGGTTATTTTTATTTCAATTTAGATAAGAGGTTTTGTAGAATACTACTTAATATACGTAAAACGGTTAAGATTATTTGAGGATTACTACTTAATATACGTAAAACCGTTGCTTCGTTCGAATCTTGCAGCCATTGCTTTCGTATAGAGAATGATAGGGAATTCAAATTTTTAATTGTGGTAAATAGGTAGCTCTAAAGTAAAACTAGATAGTGTAATATCTACTGCATTTTTATCGCTGCATTTAGCATTCAATTAGATAGTATAGTATTGACAATTAATTAATTAAATTTATTGATCTTATTAATTTAAAATATCATGTCCCAGACTAGAGCAGCAGAGCAATTGGCAAAAAGTGGTAGGAGTGCTGTGACTCGGGGGAGAACTGAGGGTCAAGGTCAAGGTGTCAACGTGTGTTTGTTTCAATTGCGGTCTCCAGCGTTGGAGTAATTGTGCAGTTAGATATGAAGTTTTCTGATCAATGCACTCATGCTGCAAGAGCAAGTCAGGGGTTTTGTCAATTGTATACAGAAATTTTGCTCGCAAGGAAAAGAACGTGATTATCCTTTTGTATAAGACAATGGTCAGTCTACACCTTGAGAACTGCATACAGGTTCAGAGGCCTCATTTTATTAAGGATGTACATTTGCTTGGGCGTGTACAGAGAAGAAGAGCAACAAGATTGGTGGGGGGAATGAAGGGATGCTCTTACGAAGAGAGGCTGATGTTCTGGAAATTGCAGCGGCTGGAGTCTAGACACCTGCGAGGTGATCTGACTGATGTGTATAGGCCTTGAATATGTTGAGTACGGTGAATTCTGATGGGATTCTTCCATTGGCTCAGATTACGAACCTAAGTAGGTCTAAATTGAAATTGAGCAAAGACAGTTGTAGAATATAGGTGCCGATTTTTTTTTTTTTTTTTTTTAGTTGTTGGCTCATCGGCTTCTGTGGCCATGTTGCGCATCCCAAGTTTTTTTTTTTTTTTTGCATTTTCAATTCTAATCTAAGCCCGAGGCGGGATTGGAACCCGCGACCTTTGGACTGCCAGGTAGGCACTTTACCCACCCGGCTGGTCCGGTCGACTAGAGGTGCAGAAATTTGGCTTTAGCCAGCGGGTGGTTAATTGCTGGAACAAACTGCCATCTGTCGTCGTGGAAGTTGATAGTTAATATAAATTCAAGGAGAAACTCTAGAAACATTTAGAGGGAATGGTCGTGTGATTTGTTTTTTTTTTTTTTTTTGGCTGATGCTACATAAGCTCATACGCTTGCTTTCTTGCATCACATGCCTCTATTACAATTACGATTACTTATACTATTAGTATTATACAATTCTAACTGGATCTAGATAAGTTCGACGAATGGACTGAGAAGTGCGAACTGAAGATTAACATTGAGAATTGCAAAATACTACATATAGGTAGCAATAACCCAAGAGAAACGTACGAACTGTGTGGTACTACACTCAGCGAAGTGGAAAGTGAAATTGGTGTGGTTGTAATTGTGCAGTCAAATATGAAGTTTTCTGAGTAATTCAGACAGGCTGCAAGAGCAGGTCATGGGGTTTTGTCAATGATATATACAGGAATTTTGCTATCAGGGACAGCAGGTGATTATCCCGTTATACATGGCAATGGTCAGGCCACACGTAGAGTACTTTGTCCAGTTCTGGAAGCCTCATTTTAGGTAGGATGTAGAGTCGCTAGAACTAGTACAATGAAGGGCAACAAGATTAGTGAGAGGAACAAAGGGGTGCTCTTACCAAGAAAGGTTTAATTTCTCCAAATTGCATTGCCTGGACAGTAGGCACCTGCGAGGTGTTCTGATTGAGGTGTACAAGACTTTGAATGGGTTGAGCAAGCTGAATGCTGATGGGATTCTTCGCCTTGCTCAAATTAAAAACCTGAGCGGGCACAGTTTCAAATTGAGGAAAGACAGTTGCAGAACAGATGTGCGGAAATTTTTCTTTAGCCAGCATGTGGTTGATTGGTGGAACAGACTTACATCTTTTGTTGTGGAAGTTTATAGCCTAAATAAATTTAAGACTGAATTGGATAGGCATTTGAAACGAATGGAGGGATATAATGATAGTTTTTCTTTTTTTTTTTTTTTGGCTGATCTTTCTTTGTTGCATCGCATTCCGCTACTAATTCTAATGCTAATGCTAAATCTGGCCGTTACAGAGTTTTGTATTGATCACGTAGCCTGACTTTACAGTGGTTTATTCGGACCCCGAATGCACGTGAACGACGTTCCGGTAATATTTTCTTAGTAGTAAATAAATAAGAGGAGTTTACCTCAATATAGTACGTAGAACACTTCCGTATGATACCCTCCAGAAATTAAAACGGAAAAAACGAAAAAATCGACAACAGATGTAATATCACACGACAATAGTAATATCAAAAAATACTTTATTTCTGTCCCATATGTTGAACAGTGGCACAAACAGCTTAACAGATTCTTTAAAGAAACCGAATTTAAAATTATAGCTAGGCCTATACGGAAGTTACACACTATACTGAACAATCGCTCGGTTCTTTTGCGCGTTTGCAACACAAATTAATAATCTGGTATACAACATTTCTTGCGGTGATTGCGACTCGTCTTACCAAGTTTCGACGCGGTTTTCTCTTAATATTCGTGTAAATCAACATGAAGCCTCAGTTCGTGCTTCTCGTTCAGCAGCGTCAGAATTAGCCTTTCATGCCATTAACGAAAAACATACTTTTTTATTTAACGAGGCCAAAATACTTAACGTTCAACGTAATTATACGCGACTATTAATTGCAGAAACCGTTGATATTAAATTACACGAGAATTCTGTTAATGTTCGGCGGCCATATTTGATCTCCGATACGTGGACCTTTACGCGCATGCGCGAAGACATATAATCACTATTTAAGTTGCAGGTTTAGCCTGATTCGGTAATTTTCACTCCTGTGATCACGACATACGGTCGAAAAGCGTTGTTAGCTTCAGGAAGGAAAATCGTTTTGAATATTTTTGTTAGATTCTTTTAATTGCGTTAATTTGATTTTTAATTGTTTTAAATTGATTTTGAATTGTGTTAAATTGATTATTTAATTATTTATATTTTTTACTTTAATGTACCGGTAAGTTGTCGATTTTTTCGTTTTTTCCGTTTTAATTTCTGGAGGGTATCATACGGAAGTGTTCTATGTACTATATTGAGGTAAACTCCTCTTATTATCTTACTAATATTATTATCAACGTAGAACATATTGAGTATTACAGCTCTGATTCATACTAGGTAATATTTTCTAAATGTCATAATAGAGAATGATTAAATTTATACACCTAGTATTATGAAACAATGGCATAATCAAAGGGAGGGAGAAATAATATCTATTTTACAAATTGCTACTAAATTTAAAAACTTTAAAGATTACTATTGTATATTAATAGTAATCTTTAAAATTAATAGATTTCTGTCAAATTTTATTTAAATACAAAAATATAAATTTCGCAATGAAATTAGAACGATTTTTACTAAAGTACAATATGTTAGATAAAGAGATCGAACAACGGAAAGTTTCTTGTTTATTAAACTAGACGGTGCACCATTAGAATTATAGAATCCAAATTTTTATGTCCGATCATGGTTGTGCTCCCATCGTTCTGCTGTTGACCAACAAACAAATAGGGCAGTCCCATAATTTTTTTTTTTTTTTTTTGGTGGTTGTTGGCGCATAGGCTTCTGTGGCCATAATGCACCTTCCAAAGTTTTTGCAGTACTTTGATCCAAGCCAGAGGCGGGAATCGAACCCACGACCTTTGGGTTGCCAGGCAGGCACTTTACCCACCCGGCTAGCCTGGTCGGCAGCAGTCCCACAAGAATAGGTAATCGATCGTGTATGGGAATTTCTATGATTCTTCTGAACGGTATTTTTTTTTAATATTTTAGCATTAACTGAGGCACATGATGAAAAAAAAGCAAGCTTATATAGAATCAACCAAAAAAAAAAAAAAAAACGTCTAATTTCACCCATCCGCTCACTCCAAATGTTTGTCTCGTTCTGCCTTGAATCTATTTCAGCTATGAACTTCTACAACGACAGATAGAAGTTTGTTCAGCAATCAACCACCCGCTGATTAAAGGAAACTTCCAGACATCTATCCTACAACTGTCTTTACTCAATTTGAATTTATGCCCTCTCAGGGGCTATTCTGAGGAAAGGAAGAATCCCATCAGCATTGAGCATGCTCAAACCACTGCAGCATTTATACATCTCAATCAGATCACCTCGCAGGTGCCTAGTCTCCAGACACTGTAATTTGCAAAATTTAAGCCTTTCTCCATTAGAGCAACCCTTTTTTCCATTCACTAATCTTGTTGCCCTTTTCTGTACTCATTCCAACAGCTCTACATCCTTCTTAAAATGAGGCCTCTAGACCTGTATACAGTACTCAAAGTGTGGCCTGACCATTGCCTTACAAGGGGATAATCACCTCCTTATCCCTGCTAGAAAAATTCTTGTATATCATTGAAGGCACCATGAGCTACTCTTGCAGACCGTCTGCACTGCACAGAAAATTTTACATCTGCGTGAATAATAACCCACAAATCTTTTTCAATTTGTACCACTGTCAGTGTAGTATCAAACAGTTGATACTTTACTCTAGGGTTATTGCTTCCCATATGGAGTCAATGTTAAACTTCAATTGTCACCTCTCAGTTCATCTCCTGAACTTTTCTTGATCCTGTTGCAGCAGCGTACTGTCATTAGTGGCATTAATAATCCTGCCGACCTTTGTATCATCTGCAAACTTGGACATTAAGCCTGATATACCTCCATCAACATCATTAATGAATACAAAAAACAATAATGGACCCAACACTGAACCCTGGAGGACTGCACTAATAACATTAGTCCATGAAGTGTAGTGTCCATTGATTACCACTCTCTGTCTTCTCCCACTCAAGCTCCGTTTATTGAAAGCAGGATTTTGCTTTCAACGGTACACTGCTGCAATTTGTGCAGCAGTCTTTATGTGCAACAGTATCAAAAGACTTTCTAAGATTCAAATATATGATATCATAATTATTCTTTGCTTCCAGTTGCTTTGTGACTATATTATAGAATCCAATCAAATTGGTCAGACAGGAGTCCCCATTAACAAAGCCATGCTGTGTCCGAGATAAAACTGGTCTTGTCTAGATGATTGTTCGTCACTGCATCCTTAACCAGTGCCTATATTAATTTCCCTGGAACAGATTTTAAACTAACAGTTCTGTAATTACCTGTGTTTCCGTTTGATCCTCCTTTGTGGATTGGGGTAAGATTTGCACATCTCTAGTCCATGGTATCTCTCCTGAGTCCAAGGAAGCTCTCATAATTATGGCTAAAGCTTTGCTTACTTCATTTCCTGCCTCCTTTAATATAACTGGATAGATTTAATCCAACCCATGCGCCTTTCTCATTTTTATCTTCAATAATTTCTCCTCCACTTTACTATCAGTTATTGCAAGAACATCTAGCTTACTGCCATAGTTTTGTACACCCCTTGCATTCCCTCCCTGAATAACTCATCATGTGTGAATGTAGACGCAAAATATTCATTTGGTTTGTTAGCTACCTGAGCAGGATCATCAACAGTTGAACCATCGATATCAAGTGGACCAATCTGATTCATCCCCTTCCTTCTAGAGTTTACATAAGTAAAGAACACTTTGCTGTGTTTCTTTGCATCCCTTGCCAAAGATTTCTCGTAATCTGCCTTCGCCTGGCTAACCTCCTTTGTAACTTGGTTACAGATCAATTTGTATCTATCATAGGCTTCTGTGTCACATGTTAATTTGTATGTATCCCATGCATTTTTCTTCTCTGCCATATGTCTCATTAGTTCATCTGACATCCATTTAGATCTAAACCTTGAACAATATTTCTTAGTTGGTATGTAAAGCCTAGTAGCTGCCAAGATAAGTTCTTTGAATGCTTCCCATTTTGAATTTGCTGTTGGTAACATCATCAGTTGGTCACACTGTATAGAATTTAAATAGTCTCAGACCATTGTAGACCACCTTTACAAAAGCAATAACCCTTCCCTTTACCCCTGATGGTAGTTACCTCTTTGAGTTAATCTCACTTCAGCACACTGTGATCACTGCCACCTAGTGGTTCCTCTATCTGCAGATTCTTAATGCATGAAGAATCACTACTGATAATCAGACAAGAGTATTACTCCCTCTATTTGCTTCTAGAACATGCTGATGTAGAAAACAATCATCCAATAAATCCACAAAAGCCTTGCTAGTGTGTAAGTGACCAACCCACAAATTCCAGTCAATATCTGGGAAATTAAAATCTTTGCTGACACTTTCATTAGAAGACTCTCTGATGTACTGGCCCACTCTATTTCCCTCTACAGTTTCTATTATACTCATCAGAGTCATTAGGCCTATAACACTCTCCTACTCTCAATTTTGATCTCCCAATACATATGTTACACCAAACTGACTCGACATTTCACTGTCCAGCGATGTCGACTGGCTTCACTTCGTTGGATTTTATGTGTTTCTTAACTAATAGCATAATCCCTCCTCCCTTCCTATCCTGTCTATCATTTCAGTAGACGTTGTACTCCCCAAATTCCAGTTCTGCATTCCTTATATCTGTGTGACACCACGTTTCTGATATCCCAACAATATCCGCCTTTGATGCTTTGAGCAATACCTCAAATTCATCAAATTTATTAACTATACTTCTTGCATTGGTGTTCATGCAAGTATACATGCATCTGTTTCTACTCTTCGTTACCCTAACACAGCCAATGTATTTACTTGTTCCGTTATGAGTTCCAGCAGTTCTGGAAATTCCCATTGCCTTGCTTTCCAGGCTGCTGCTCAACCGCATTTCAATAGAAGTAGTGCAAGAATCACTTTTACATCTGCCAGCGTCTAGTGTTTTTTATCTTCATTTTATATTTTAATTCTTGTATCCCCCCAAGCTATCAGTTTTCCGACTCACTTAACCCTGCCTCAATAGCATCAGCAAACATTCTTGCACCCTTTCTATTTAAGCTTATCTCATCCCTGTAGAAGGAGGCTATTCTATTAACAAGCACAGATCAAGCTGAGAAAAATTCTACCCTTTGAGCCTTGCACAATCTCTCCAGTGCCGAATTGATCGAGAAGGCTCTCATCATGTACTCCTACTATCGCGTCTGGGTAGAATTGCTGATACTTTCAAATTTAAGCCTTAATCACGAGTTTTTTTCAACATTGACCTGCTTTTGTTAAGTAATTCCACCGGTCTCCTACTCTTTATTTCATTAATGCCAACGTGTACAACAAAATGACCATTTGTGCCCTTAAAAGATGATATCTGCTCTACAAAATTATCAATCTTGGCCCCTGGCAGACATACCCTGGTCCTGTTCCACCTATCGTTTTGCATAATATTTTCTCCCTTTCTCTGACAATTGATTCACCACCACAACTAGTTCCCTTGGGACCAGCGCATTCTGCCTTTAGGGTTGCCGCTGTGTTGCGTCATGTTCAAGTAGAGGCTCTGGCATTGATGTGGGCAGTTGAGAGCTTGATGGGCCCCCTTAGTTTAAATCCTTCGGTCCACCCTGTCCTTTAAGTTCTCATATAGGCCCATAACAACTCTGAATTGGCTCCTGATTTCCTTACACTCCTCGTTACATCTCGCACACACAGAGACATCCCCCTTGTCAATATCACGTCCCGTTCCTGATTGTCCACAAACATCAAACAAGCAGTGCATTTCAAAAGACTGTGATTCAGAGGACAACCGCTCCCCTCAGTTCTCCCCTGAGCCACAGCACTCCTTTAGTTTGAGTATTTTGCTTTGCTGCTCTGATCTGAGTGAAGATTTCTATCGAATTTCAAATAAAATTCTAAAACAAAATATAACCTTAAATTTATATCCCAATGCAGTTTTAACTCTATTTATATATGTATTTCAGTATCGGATTTATCTCCGAGTTGCGTTATATGACTTTCTTATCTCCTGTCAAGTTGTGTATATTAATTTATAATGTTACGTTTGTAAAAACTAGGTCGTTATATTTATTTTATTAAAAAAGTACAATTTAATTTAATAAGTTTAGTAAATTTTGCTAATTATTTGATACTACTATACTTGCTATCTGGTTTTCTGAATATAGTTTTCTGTCTAGTTTAATGAATTTTGCTGATTAAAAAAATTACTATTTTAGGGTTACCCGTAAATGATAATTTTACTGATGAATTGATAATACTATAGTATACTAATCTAACAGATTTCTAATACAGTCCTACGTGTTTCGCCATCTTGTTTAAGTTAAATGACCGCTATCTAGTTCGGGGTTGTCGTTGTATCGTATGACAATAGCGGAAAGTTATGAAATGTAAATCTACGTTCTCCAGGTATTAATTACTTTCAACATCGCGCTCTCTAAATTCGAAATAAACCATGGAGCTTGACTAGGTCTATAAGCTACTTATTGAAAATAATTTAATTTAACAATTAAGTTGCCGGCTAAATATAAATAAAAAGTAACGTTCGCGGGAGCTGCAAAACTTGTCCAACACGTGGATTAAATATCCTTACCGATACTTTTGGAGTTTTTGTTTTTTTATGATTTTTAAATTTTTTTGTCTTTGTGTTTTACTTTTGTAATTTTTATTTAATAGTTATAAATAAATACTGAACAAATATTCTAATCTTTGACTTATTTATTTTTTCAAATGAAAAATGCTTAGGTAGCTATTTGTAGTTAATCGACAAGCGTTCTGGTACTATTTTTTTAGGAATACACCTCTGCCTGAGACAGAGTTGGGGGGGAGTCTCCCGGAGCCACATTACAAATAACACTATACACTACATTCTAAAGAAGCCCCAGAACTAGCGGTCGTAAATTCAAATTACAGGACTTGAGGTTTAAATTAGATTGTAGGAAGTATAGTTAGAACAAGTTGCCCTCACAGGTAGTTGAGGCTGACAGTTTGAATAAGTTCAAAGGTCAACTGGATAGTTACATGTGTGAGTAGGGAAGTATATAATTTTAATTATTTTATTTTTTTTCTTTTGCTAGTGCAGCAAAAGCCTGTGGCTTCCTTGCACTATATGGCAAAATAAATTAGTGAATTTTTCAAGTGTTGGGTATTGGACCCATTGTTGTTTTCTATATTTACACTGATGTTGATGAAGGCATATGAGGCTTAATGTCCCAGTTTGTAGATGAATCAAAGGTTGCAGGGTGACAGTAATGAAGTCGTACTGCATCAGAATCTACCCAATTTATTCAGTAGGCTCGGAAATGGCAGGTGAAATTTGTCAACAGTGACAAAAGCAAGTTACTGCATATGGGTAGCAGTAACCCCATATTGAAGTACAAACCTTGTGGTACTACGCTTAGCAAGCAGGGTATAGTGACACCAAGGTCTAAAAAAAAAACTATTATTTTTAGGTCACCTGAATAATGAAATTCATCTGACGTACTGTGTATTTTAAGTCTATTAAATGTGCGTGTTCTATGGTCGATTTGGCTGTTTTGCTGGACGAAAAACCCCAGTTTCTGAGGTAAAAACCTTGTTATCTACGCCTGAGACTGACTAATTCAGCCGCGGAGTGAAAAAAGCCCATTAAAGTTCTTCGCGTCATCGACGGGATTCGAACCCGGGCCTTTTCCACCCGGTGTGGGGTGGACGGTGACGATATCACTGTGCTACGCGTGTAGACTGACACCAAGGTCTTTGGGGGGGAAGGGCGCCGATATTCAAAATTTTTATTAGAACAATATTTAATAAAAGTATCTCAAGGGCATCAAATACATTTCTGCCTAATGGCACCAATTGGCCATAGCTAGAAGTGAGTGTTGATTGCCGGAACAGACCTCCGTCTGTTGCTGTTGGAGCTTAAATAAATTCAAGGGAGAGCTAGACAATTGGAGGGAGTGGATAGAGGAAATGGGAAAGTATTGTTTTTCGTCTGATGCCCTATATGCTTGCTTTCATGCAGCCTATGCCGCTACTAATGCTAATTCCAAGGTCAACTTTCGTACACTGATCTGCCATTTAGCCTGTACAACCCGCTGTATCCTTCGTTCACCACGAATTCACCTTCCTAATCCTTTATCATCGGAGATGGATATCCTGTTCGACCCTGTTCTTTACTCCTCAACCACATTGGGTTACGAGCAATTGAAAAGACTCGTTGTTCCAGTTGTGGAAGCACCTTTCGGCTTTCGAAACTCCCGTTATATCTCTACTAGGTCCATGACTGCTACTTTTATCACTTTGACTTGCACGACCAGATGCGAATTCCTACTTCTTTGCCATTCGAAGATGGGCGTCTTTTATTTTGCGAACTATGCGGCCTAGTCCATTACTAATCTGGTGGTCGGAATTTAGTGATCACTGAGTACATACCTGTATTTAATAAAATTTTCTGTATTATTCGCAACGATAATAAACAATTATCTTTTACTTAATTAATAATTTATTATTATTATTTTTAAGATTTTTAAAATTTTTCTTTTGTTCCCATTCTGCTCACATGGGGTTTCTTTTAGTTTTTGGTAGTGTATGTGTCGGTCTTGTGGGTGCAGTAGTGTTCAAGCATGGCTGATATTTTGGTGAGTTTGTTATCGTTGTTCATTAATTACAGCTATAAGCAGATTTGTGTTTCCATTTGTTAATAGTTTCGATCTCTTTTAGGTTACTCCTTTTGTGAGAGATTTACCTGTTAAAGTTCAGGCAGGAGAATTGTCCACAAGGAAGCAAGTTTTTTGTGAGTTAGAACGTGTGCTGAAAATGGGTATGTTAGTTTTTCAGGAGATAAACTGATTTGCTTTTAAATGAATGGAAATAATCTGTAATAAAGAAAATGTATTGTTTATTGTAAGAAATGCTGCATTCTTCTCGTATGTTGTCATTATAAGTCACTGAAAATGATATTACTTTGCGAGGCATATTTCACATTACCGGTTAAATAATGTATGGGATGATTATAATTAACTAATGATCATTCATTTAAATCATTTTGGGTAAAACTTTAGAACAGGGTTCGCCCTTCCAAAATAGCGGCAAGAGGAAGATGGTAGTGATTGACATGCCTAACCTGCATGGTTGATGTTAGTTGGCAGGGGAATAAAGCCTGCAAGGCTTGTTTATTCCCCCCGCCGCTGTTTTTAAATCGGGAACTCGTTTTCCTATTTTAAAATAGCAGGAAGTGGGGATAAACACACTAAGACAGAGGCAGTCTGGAGGGGGTGGACCCTATTCTAATGATCAGCCTCATTTTTAATGTCAGTAGGTAGGAAACGTCGAGAACACAACACAGTTTGCATTGGTCCATTGGCAGCTGATTGGCTGCTACACTATGAATCTTTCAAAGTCAATTTTACTTCCATCAGTCCTGGAAGTTGATAATTTAAATAAATTTGAGGACGAACTAGACAAACTTTTGGAGTGAATGGATAGGTGAAATGGGAAGTGTTTTTTTTTTTTTTTTTTTTTGTTGCTGAAGCTTGCTTTCTTGCATCATGTGCCACTACTAATGCAAATGCTAACTCTGCAAAGTGCTGCAGCGACAATAGTGAAACTACCATATGGCCAGTTTTGCCACATTGCAAGGGACCATAACAACTGTAATATGGATTTTGGTTTGGTTGTTAAAAATCACAGGAACTAGCCAAGGAGGATGTCTTTGTGTGTGCTATGTGCACAGAGTATCAAGAAATTAGGTGCCCACTCTGCATTCTGATGGCTGTTTATGAGAGTTTGAAGAGTTGGGTTGATGCCCTTGAAGGTATTAAAATGGGGAACCCATCAAGCTCTCAGCTGCCCAACTCAATGCTAACACTCACTCTTGTGCATCAAGCAAAACAGCAAGGCAGACTTTGCTGGTCCCACAGGAGTTAGTTATTGTCGGTGACTCTATTGTCAAGGAGTTGGGTAATATATTGTGTAAAATGGATAGGTGGAATAGGACCGGGGTATGTCTGCCTGCCGGGGGGGGGTCAAAAGTTGATGTTGTAGAACAGATATCTTTTAAGGGCACAAAAGGTGATATTGTTGTACACGATGGCACTAATGACATAAAGAATTTGCAGATCTGCAGATTTACTTACAAGTACAGGTCAATGCTGAAAAAAAGTTG
Source organism: Mastigoproctus giganteus (assembly GCF_048544385.1). Lineage (NCBI taxonomy): Eukaryota > Metazoa > Arthropoda > Arachnida > Uropygi > Thelyphonidae > Mastigoproctus > Mastigoproctus giganteus. The sequence continues at coordinate 1,656,579 of NC_143576.1, read as the reverse complement.
TGAGTTAGGGTTAAATTTGAAAGTGTCTGCAATTCTGCTTAGACATGATAGGAGGGAATATATGAAGAGAGCCTTGTCAATCAATTCGGCCTTGGAGAGACTGTGCAAGGCTTACGGGGTAGAATTTTTCTCAGTGTGGTCTTTGCTTGTTAACAGGACCTTGTTTGCTTGTTAGCAAGAGTGTTTGCTGGGTCGGAAACTGCTAGCTTTGGGGGGGGGGATTCACAGACTGAAAGGTTAATAGCCACAGGCAGAGGTGAAAGTGATTCTTGCATTGCTTCTATTAGAATGAGCAGCAGCCTGGAAGGTGGGATGCTGGGGGGTTCAGGGACTGGTGGGAGTCGTCATGATACAAATAAATACATGGGCTGTGTTATGGTAACTAAGAATAAGAATAGGTGCATGTATACTTGAATGTACACTAATGCTACAGGGTGTTCGGAAAGTCACTGTGCACTTATATATTTATTAACTGACGTGTTTCGATATAGAATACAGGAGGTAAATATGAATGACAATTATAAACAAAGTTGAAAGTGACCCCCCTTAGCATCAATACAGGCTTGGATCCTTCTTATTGCTCTCTTGAAATAGACTGAATGAATGCTGTTATTGCTTCTTTCAAGTCATCCAGCATGTGTGGACAAGCTCGATACACTGCAGATTTTGCTGCTCCCCATAGATAAAAGTGTGGTGGATTTAGATCTGATGAGCGTGGTCGTCGAAATAATGCGTTCTCCAAAACATTCCTTTAAATGCATAGATCTATGAGATGTGTGGGCAGTAGCACCATCCTGTTGAAATCATGAGTAATTGATTTCATCACTTGTCATCTGACCGATGAAGGTGTGAAGAATCTCCAAACAATAGCGCTCGCTGTTTATTGTGTTCATAAAGAAAATAGGGCCAACAATTTGACGTCTGGAAAATCGCAACCCACACACCAACCTTGAAATCATGTAGGGGTGTTTTGTGCAAAGTGTGAGGATTATCGGATGACCACAATCTTGAATTTTGCGAATTAACATAACCCGAGAGATGGAACCTTGCTTCGTCAGTGAAAAAGGTCACATCCAACACATTAGCTGTATTCTCTTCGATAAATCGGAGCTAAAAAAAAAAAAAGAAATTAAAGCTCTTCCCATACAAAATAATGGCAGTTGCTTTCAGTTCATGTACTGCCATTATTTTGTATGGGAAGAGCTTTAATTTCTGACAGCTTTATGAGCAGTTCCAAGACCAATATCATGCTGCTGAGCTAACTTTTGTAATGATTTTGATGGACTCTGCAGCATACTGTCAGAAATATCCAACAGTTTCTCCTCCGTTAGCTTTTCTGGCCTTCCACTGCTCCTGTTTCCCAAAACTTATATCGACAAGGTTACGAACTGTATTGCGATGTGGAACAGGTGTATCTGGGAATTTGTCAGCAAATCGCTTGCGCACCACATCTGTGTATCTACCACCTTCTCGGAATATGTGTTCGACGAGCCATACACGTTCTTCAGTTGTTAAAACCATATTGGGATCAAAATCTGAAATATAAACAAAATATGATTAGAAAAGTGCACAGTGACTTTCTGAACACCCTGTAGAAGTATAGTAAATAAATTTGATGAATTTGAAGTGCTGGTCAAGACATCAAAGTCAGAGGTATTGTTGGGATATCAGAGACATGGTGTCACTGATATAAGCAGTGAAGAATTGGAATTTGGGAAGTACAAAGTGTACAGAAAGGGTAGGAAGGGAGGAGGGGTTATGCTGTTAAATAAGAAAAACATAAAATCTAAGGAAGTGCATCTAGTTGATCCCAATATGGACGTTGTAATGTTGAGTCAGTTTGGTGTGTCATAAGCACTGGGAAACAAAAATTAGAGTAGAAGTGTGTTATAGGCCTAACCCCAGGGGCTCACATCTGGTGAGTATGGGCTTGGCACACTAGGATGTTGGTTACTTGCACACTAGCAAGACTTTTGTGGATTTATTGGATGAGTGTTTTCTGCAGCAGCATGTTCGAGAGGCAACCAGAGATGGTATCAGGTTATCAGCAAGGATTATTCGTATATAAAGAATTTGCAGATATGGGAATCACTAGGTAGCAGTGATTACGGTGTACTGATGTGGGATTTACTTAAAGATATAATTAAATCCTTCTCTTTACCCATCACAGGGTAAAGAGAAGGATTTTTGCTTCTGTAAAGGTGACTACAGTGGTCTCAAATAGTTTTTAAATTCTGTACAGTGGGACCAACTGATCATTTTGCCAACAGCAAATTCTAAGTGGGAAGCATTCAAGGAACTAATCGTGGAAGCTACTAGGCTTTTCATACTGATTAAGAAATATTGTTCAAGTTTTAGGCCTAAATGGATGTCAAATGAACTAATGAGACACGGAGAGAATAAAAATGCGTGGGATGCATATAAATTATCAGGTGACACAGAAGCCTATGGCAGATATAAGCTAGTCTGCAATAAAGTCACAAAGCAGGTTAGGCAAGGGAAAGCAGATTATGAGAAATCTTTGGCAAAGAATGCTAAGAAAAATAACAAGGACTTCTTTACTAATATAAACTCTAGAAGGATGGGGATGAATCAGTTTGGTCCATTTGATATCGATGGTTTGACTGTTGATGAACCTGCTCAGATAGCTGATAATCTGAATGAGTATTTTGCATATATTATGTTCACATATGAGGAGTTATTAAGGGAAAAGAATGCCAGTTTATCAAACTATAACAGGGGTGCTTAATGATTTTATCAAATGCAAAATACTGCATATGGGTAGAAGTAACCCCAGAGAAACATACCAACTGTGTGATACACTTAGGGTGGTATAAAATGAAAAGAAGTTTACTCCAATCTGGAGTAAACTTTATAACAGATATAAAGTTTTCTGAGCAATGCAGACAGGCTGCCAGAGTAGGTCATGGGGTATTGTCAAAGTAGGGAAAAGGAGGTGATTATTTCTTTGTATAATGCAGTGATCAGGCCAGGACTTGAGTACTGCATACAAGTCTGGAGGCCTCATTTTAGGAAGGATGTAGATCTGAAATGGTGCAGAAAAGGGCAACAAAATTGGTGAAGAGAACAAAAGGGTGGTCCTGCCAAGAAAGGTTTCAGTTCTGCAAATTGCATCATCTGGAGACTGCACCTGTGAGGTGGTATGATTGAGGGGTTTAAGGCTTTGAATAGACTGGGCAAACCAGTGCTGATGAGAATCTTCCCCTTGCTCAGACCATGCATGTGAGGTGGCATAAATTCATGTTGAGGAAGGATGATTGCAGCATAGATGTGTGGAATTTTGCCTTCAGCCAATGGGTGATTGATTGTTGAAACAATCTTCCATCTGTTGTTATGAAAGTGGATAGTTTGAATAAATTCAAAATACAGATTGTTGGAGAGGATGGTGAAATGGAAAGATAATGGAATAGACAGATTATTGGAGGCGATGGTGAAATGGAAATTTAAGAAATTATTTTTATTTTTGTGGCAGATGCTGCTTGCTTTCTTGTATCATATGCTACTATTAATACTAAGTTAAAGTTAATTCTCTCTTACTTATGTTAATTGGACAAGATTGACCTAGCAATCTGACCCTTCTAAGTGTAGAAAAAGAAATTAGTGAATATTGATTTTAGTGACATTATTGCTATTTGCAGTATTAAAGGCCAGGAAAATCAATATTTATAAATTATTGTTTAATAGAATTTATCTATTTCTTTAGTAAAGATGAATATAGTGATTATTTTTTTTCTCTCTCATTGTGTGACATTGTTTTACATTTGCAAAGTGTTCTTTTGTAAATAAAACAGTAATAATTATTTTATTTTTGTATTTAAATAATTTACATGAAGGGACACACACAAACCAGTTTGCACCCATCTGTTTTTGACAGCAGGATATAGCCTTTGATAATTCTGTTTTTTATATATTTTTAACAGTACAGTACAGTCAGTCCTCATATAGCACGATAGTTGTGTTCCTAGAAACCCTCATGCAATGCAAAATCGTGCAATATAAACAACAGGCCCTATGGGAAAAATAGGGTTAGGTGCCGACCACCCAAGATTGAACACACATTTGTAACCAAAACATTACCAAACACAATAAATAATCGTAATAAAATACTTACATATTTTATTACGATTATTTATTATTATATGTAATAAAATATGTAATACGTAAGCATTTTAATTACTTAAGTATTTTATTACGACTATTACGTAATAAAATATTGCTAATGCTTTTGCTTCTATCGTAAGCAAACTTTTTTGCTTGATTTTCTATCCAAACAGATGACAGCGTTTCATCTCTTCCAATTCTTTGTGTCTTAATCTAATGGATTTTAATTACACTTTGAGTTGTTCCTGCTATGAAAGTTGTTTATATTTTCTCTGCATTCTTTGTAATTCTCGGTGTTGCCTCATTTAAGTCTGTAGCACGTGCTATATCACGTGGTCTTTCATTTCGCTCAAAGCGTTTCATAATTTCATATTTTTTCTCTATCGACAGAGGCGGACTGGCCATTAGTCTTACCGGGGAAACCCCGGTGGGCTATAGGCCTGTGTGATTTTGACCATAAACCATAGTATGAGGCCACTATAAATTTTCCCCGGTAAGAATTTTTGACCCAGTCCGCCTCTGTTTATCGATATTGCTTTTCTTTTTCTCTCTGAATCTGCAGTGTCTTCACCAGGACGCTTCCTTTTCACACCTTTTAAGTATTTTACTCATTTTTAGGGAATAAAGCACAATTACAAAACGAGGAGGCACACTTGATACAAATAAACAAAGCTGCGGGCGTGTAGCAACTGAATAAACAACACCGTAAAGGCAGAGATACACTATTAACACCTCACATTTTACTAAAGCACATTTCTAGGGGTTACTACCATAAAACAATAAAAATCCCGTTGCGTTTCTGCTAGTGGAATCTGTTATAAACTGGTAGTAAACTCGATCTAATTGCATTTGCGATTATACCGATAGCTGGAATTGTGTTGGTTTTTACTTATTATGGTGAAATGTGTTTCCCCTTCACTGATATAAAAAAACAAATACATTTTCAAAATCTCCTCTTCATTCCTATCCTGTTGCGTTCAGTTGGGGTGATTCTGCATTCGACTGCCATTTCTTGTAAACACAAAGGTGAATCGTGCATAAGCGAATTCGGTTTGTGTTATATAAGATATCGTTCCCCTATTTATAAATCGTGTATGATCGAATTCGTGTAGTGTAAACACGTGTTATACGAGGACTGACTGTACAGTCATCCCAAAATTTGCATGTTTTTTTTATTGAGGAGTTTTGGTATTGTGCGGTCAGATATTTACTACCTAAATTTTAGATTGCATGGCGTTTTTCGCTACCTGCACGATTTTTGTTTACAAAGCTTCAAAAATAGGAATGAAGAGCAGATTTCGAAAATTGATTTGTTTTTTACATGATTGAAGATTTCATTGAAGGAGAAACACATTTCACCATAATAATGTAAAATCCCACAGAATTCCAGCTGTCGGTATTATTGCAAATTAATAAGATCAAAATTACTACCTGTTTATAATTCTGTTAGATTGCACTAACAGAAAAGCCCAATAAACTGGAAAGTGCAAATTGTTTTTATTATTTTATGGCCATGATCTCCAGAAATGCACTTCAGAAAAATATCAGAAAAATATTCAAAACTGATTCTCATAACCAAACAGCAATAATGGTGGTGTTCTTGTCTGGTTATTTTCGAAACAATTTCCTCTTTCGGGACCCCTTTCATCAATTATCCTATATTAGCTGTTTAGACAGAATCTTTTTTCTGGTTTTAAAGTGTTTTAATCGGTGAGCATTGCTTTTGCTGATTTAATATTTCTCTTCTGTATAAAGTGTTTGTTTAATTACTGCCTAAAATGAAGAAAGCTACAACAAAAAAAATTTTAACTTTAGAGGAAAAATTAAAAATCATAAACGAGTTAGAAAATGGCAAAAAGGTTGTGACGTTGGCCAAGAAATATAGCATAAATGAATCTAGCATTTGATGAATTAGGAAAAATTCTGAGAAAAAGTTCATAATCTGTTCCATATCACTGGCTGCAAAAAGCACTAAAAAAAGTGAGAAATCCTATAATAGAGAAAATTGAAAAATTACTTTCTTTGTGGATAGAAGATCTTAATCAAAAGAGAAAGCCTCTTAGTTCAGATATCAGATCTTAGTTCAGATACTAGCACCAGAGCTCTGCAAATTATTTATCGCTTACAAGAAGAAGCCAGTCCATCCAATGCAGACACCTTTCAGGCCAGTAAGGGTTGGTTTGAAAATTTAATGTCATAGTCTTCACAATCTAAAATTAATAGTGAAGCAGACAGTGCAGATACGGAAGCTGCTTCTTTGCAGTATCTGAAAACTTTAAAGGATGTTATTGCAACTGAGGGCTGTCTAGCAAGTCAAGTGATTAATGCTGATGATACCGGCTTATTTTGGAAGCATATGACAAGCTAAAAATTCATTTCAAAAGAGAAGAAAACCACCCCAGGTTTCAAAGCTGCAAAAGATAGGTTATGTGGCAATGCAGAGGGTGACTTTAAGTGTAAACCACTTCTAATTTATACATCAGAAAATCCTCGTGCTTTTAAAGGAATATCGAAAAGCTCCTTACAAGTTCATTGGAAACAGAGGAAAAAAGGATGGTTGACAGCTAAAACCTTCGAAAAGTTTTTAAATTGCTTTTGCATTGAAATAAAAAGATACTGCTGGAAGAAGAACATAGCATTCAAAATTTTGGTCATCCTTGACAATGCACCCAGCCATCCTGTACATTTGTCTGATCTGCACCCAAATGTGAAAGTTATCTTTCTTCCAGCAAATACAGGTTCGTTAATTCAGCCGATGGACCAAGGTTTAGCGTCCTTTAAACTTTATTACCTCAAGAAGATCTTTTTTACAATTGGTAGAAGCTACTGATGGAATAGGCAGTCTTTCAATTCGAGATTATTGGTGGAATTATAGCATTCTTGATGCTGTAAAAAATATTGAATTTGCATGGGGTGAAATTAAGAACTCAACAATAAATGTAGTATGGAAAAAGCTGTGGCCACAAAGCTGCACTAAAGAAGCCATGGTTGAAATGCCAGATGTAGTTGATATTGTGAGAATTGGCAAAATGATTGGAGAGGGATTTGAAGAAGTGGAACCAGCAGATTGAATCTTGTAGAGAACAATTATCAGTGGACCATATTTTTTCGCAATGTGAAGAAGAAGATAACAAAAATGATAAAAACAAAGAAGATGCACACAAAAGTTCGATCGCGAAAAGACTAGCTGTGTTTTTATGACTTGCAAATCAGCTTAGCAAGAAACTCTGGATATGGATTCTAATTTGGAGAGGAGTTTAAATTTTCGCAGAACTTTATCATTAGCTTTAGTCCCTTATGAAGAAATTTATAGAATAAAACTGTGCTTCTAAGCAAACAATTTTAACTAATTTTTTCAAAAAGTGCCGGATACTGTCACAAGTTTATCACAAGAAAACAGCAACAAAGAAGCAATGAATTTAGATTAAAAATTTAGAGGTAAGTATTAGCTAGATTAATTTTATGGACATCTTTCTAATTATTTTTTCTTTTTTTCTTAGCAAATGAAGACGATTTTTTTTGCGTACAGGTACAGAACCCTCATTATGTCATATAAACTATGTTTCGCTCTGTGCGGATTTGGACTGCGTGGTGTTTTTCCGTAATGTTACCCCCCCCCCCCCCCGCGCAAATCAGGGGACGATTGCATTTTTATATAAAATTATCTTATTTATAAAATCTGTAAAATACAAAATAAACCAGAAGCATCTCCCAGTATTTTGAGTTTTTTTTTTTTTTATTTATTTATATGTAAAAAATGCTGATATGATAGATCAAATTTCAAGGAATTTTCTGAAAAATGTAGCTCAGATTTAGTATCAGCAGTAGAACATCAGAGAACTTTTCTTAAAGTGCAGACTGTTGTCAACAGTCTTTGTCCAGTATTTAGATTTAATGCAATTTCCAATTAAACATCCAATGGTAATGAGCTGAGACAAACATGCTGGCATACTGAATACCTGTTAGCAAATTAGTAGTAGTAGTAGTGGCATGTGATGCAAGAAAGCAGTGTATGAGCTTATGCAGCATCAGCAAAAAAAAAATCACACCATTCCCTCCAAATGCCTGTCTAGTTCCTCCTTAAATTAATTCAACCTATCAACTTCCACAATGACAGACAGAAGTTTGTTCCAGCAATTAACCACCCGCTGGCTAAAGGCAAATTTCCACACATCTATTCTACATCTGTCTTTTCTTAATTTGAATTTATGCCTCCTTATGTTCGTAATCTGACCAAGTGGAAGGATCCCATCAGAATTCAGCATGCTCAACCCATTCAAGGCGTTATACACCTCAATCAGATCATCACCGTGCAGGAGCCTAGTCTCCAGTCACTGCAATTTGCAGAACTTAAGCCTCTCTTGGTAAGATGATCCCTTCATTCCCCTCACCAATCTTGTTGCCCTTCTCTGTACACGCTCAAGCAAATCGACATCCTTCCTAAAATGAGGCCTCCAGACCTGTACGCAGTACTCAAGGCACGGCCTGACCATTGCCTTATACAAAGGGACAATCCTATAGCAAAATTCCTATATATCATTGACAAAACCCAATGACCTGTCCTGGCAGCCTGTCTGCATTGCGCAGAAAACTTCATATCTGACTGCACAATTACTCCCAGGTCTTTTTCGTTTTCTTCCACCTTAACTATAGTACCACACAGTTGGTACTTTTCTCTCAGGTTACTTCTATCCATATGCAGTACTTTGCATTTGTCAAGGTTAAACTTCAGTTGCCACTTCTTAGCCCATCTGTCCAAATTATCTAGATCCTCTTGCAGTAGCACACTGCCATTACTGTCATTAACAACCCTGCCAACCTTTGTATCATCTGGAAACTTCGACACTAAGGCTGATATACCTTCATCAGTATCATTGATAAATATACAAAACAACAGTGGACCCAACACTGAACCCTGTGGGGATCCACTAATAACATTAGTCCATGAAGAGCAGCACCTATTGATTACCACACTGTCTTCTCCCACTTAACCATCCTTTTATCCATTGTAGCAACTTACCCTTAATACCATTCTGCTCCAATTTGTACAATAGTCTTCCATGCGTAACAGTGTCAAAAGCTTTTCTGAAATCCAAATATATGACACCAAAATTATTTTTTGCATCCACTTCCTTTGTAACTACATCATAATATCCTATTAAATTTGTCAGACAAGACTTTCCCTTAACAAACCCATGCTGTGTCTGAATTATTGCTGCAGTCTTGTCTAGATGATCCTGCAATGCATCTTTAACCAGTGACTCCATTATTTTACCCGGAACAGAAGTTAAACTAACTGGTCTGTAATTACTCGTGTCACCCTTCAATTCCCCCTCTTTGTGAATTGGGGATACATTTGCACATCTCCAGTCCATGGGAAGCTTGCCTGAGTCCAAGGATGCTCTCATAATTATGGCTAAGGGTTTGCTTAGTTATTTTGCCGCCTCCTTTAATATAATTGGATAGATCCCATCCACTCCAGGGGCTTTTCTTATGTTTAATTTCAACAATTTCTCCTCCACTTTGCTCTCAGTTATTACAAAATCATTAAGTACCCTGCTACAATTTGATAACTCTCTGCCATTTTGAAACCTTAATAATTCCTCATGTGTGAATGTAGATGCAAAATACTCATTCAGTTTGTTTGCTATCTGAGCAGGATCATCAACAGTCGAACCATCGATGTCAAGTGGACCAATCAGATTCATCCCCTTCCTTTTAGAGTTTATATAAGTAAAGAAATCCTTGCTGTTTTTCTTAGCATCTTTTGCCAAGGATTTCTCGTAATCTGCCTAACCTCCTTTGTGACCTGATTACAGACTAGCTTATATCTGCCATAGGCTTCTGAGGCGCTTGATAATTTATATGCATCCCATGCATTTTTCTTCTCATGTCTCATTAGTCATTTGATAACCATTTAGGCCTAAATCTTGAACAATATTTCTTAATAGGTATGAAACTTTTAGTAGCATCCACAATTAATTCCTTGAATGCTTCCCACTTAGAATTTACTGTTGGTAACATCGTCAGGTGATCCCACTGTACAGAATTTAAAAACTGTCTGAGATCTCTGTACTCACCTTTACGGAAGCAAAAATCCTTTCCTTTATCCCTGATGGCATTTAAATCTTTAAGTAAATCCCATATCAGTACACTGTGATCACTGCCACCCAGTGGTTCCTTTATCTGCAAATTCTTAATACACGAATGATCACTGCTGATAACCAGATCAAGAGTATTACTCTCTCTGGTGGCCTCTCGAACATGCTGCTGCAGAAAACAATCATCTAATAAATCCACAAAAGTCTGACTAGACTGTTAATGACCAACCCACAAATTCTAGTCAATATCTGGGAAGTTAAAATCCCCCATTATAAGACATTCTGATTTACTAGCCCACTCTATTTCTCTGTACAATTGTTCATTGTACTCATTCGAGTCATTAGGCCTATAATACATTCCTCCTCTTATTTTTGCTTTCGCAGTGCTTATGTCATACCAAACTGACTCAACGGTGCACCACTCATCTATATCAACTGGGTGCACTTTTGTTTTTATGTTTTTCTTAATTTACAGCATAACACCTCCTCCCTTCCTATCCTGTCTAATTTTTATGTACACATTGTACTCCCCAAATTCCAGTTCTGCATTCCTTACATATGGGTCCACCACGTCTCTGCTATCCCAACAATATCCGCCTTTGATGTGTTGACCAACACTTTAAATTCATCAAATTTATTTTCTATACTTCTAGCATTGGTATACATGCACCTATTCCTATTCCCCCTAACACATCCCATATATAACCACCTATTTCACGATGACTGCCATTGGTCCCTGAAACTCCCAAACCCCTCGCTCCAGGTCGCTACTTATTCTAATAGAAGTGCTACATAGATGGGATTTACCAGGCATCAGTAAATCCCAGCTATGCTTGCAAATTCCAAAAATTTGGTTTCCTTCTTTTTGAAAAATATTTGCTTTTACAAATATTTTTCAAATTATAAGATGCAAAAACTTTGCTTGTTAAAAAAGGTTTGCTTGTTTGAGTTTGGAGCCAAAAAATCATTTTGAATTAAGAATTATCTAGGTTTTCAAATTAATGAAGTATTTTTTGCATGAAATTGGCATTTTCAATCTCAAAATATTTTAAATTTGAATTGCAATTTTGAATATCAGGATTTGAATTAACAAGGTTTTATTGTACAAGGATTTTACTACACTTTCAATATTAAGAAAATATTTTGCAAATGAATATACTGTATAAAGAGATGAACTTGAAAATTGCTTTGGGGTCAATGAGATAAGTGATTGACTGCTTCTCCACCCCAAAATATAAACAGAAATATGTGTGCATGCATAATGTTGTAAATTAATCTTTACAGCAGAAAAGTCCCATTTGTTTTGGTGGATATTGAAGTAATATGTCTTTACATTGTAAGATTGTGATTTACATATTACAGTGAGGGCTTAACAGAAGACCAGTGAGATTGGAAGTGGGTAAGGCCCCAAGTACTGTTTGATATTTACCCTCTTTTATATTGAAATAGGCTGTAAAGGAATGTGCCAGATCTTTAGGGTTGAACATGACATGAGGTTACTATTGGATAGGTAGCCTCCTTGGATTGGAGAATTGCCATCACATATTTGGTTATTTTAACTTCTGTGGTAGAGCAGTGCTCTCTCTCTCTCTCTCTCTCTCTCTCTCTCTCTCTCTCTCTCTCTCTCTCTCTCTCTCTCTCTCTCTCTCTCTCTCTCTCTCTCTCTCTCTCATCAAAGGTGCATTACAAGATCACCTTGAGAACTATGATATCCTAAATGGTCACAACCCTTCTACTTTGTAAAGGGAAAATCTTTCTTTGACTAACCTGATAAACTATTAAACTAATAATTAGTCTGGGTAAAGTATTTGACACATTTCTACACAGGAGGTTTTTTTGTACAAGCTGGAGTGTGTTGATTTATGGACCAAAATGTGAGAATCTTGAGGTTGTTGTACAGGAGGCAGAGGCTGATTATAAATGGTTATACTTTTGAGTGTGTCAGGATTTTAAGTGGAGTCCCAAATTCAGGAGAAGAGCAGAAACAACACTGACACAGCTGTTGTTTCGGATCATCCTGCTGAATGATATTGATGGGAAATAAAGGGCATGATATCCAAATATGCAGGTGACATTAAGGCCTCACTGTAAGTTGAAATCTCGAAGAAACATGAACCTAGAAATCTATCCTTCAAAACAGATTCATATTTTATAAAAACAAAAAAAAAAAAAAAAAAAAAGTTAGCATAAAAATGCACTGAAAATTGCAGGAAGCATTTAATACTCAGTAATAAAGGAATTACTGAGTTTAGTAGTGTGTGAGATGTAAAATTCCGATCATTAATGTAAACAGATGATACTGTACTTTGAGAATATTCAAGAAGCTGAACAGTAACAGTAAGGGCAAAAGATGCAAAGGAGCTAGACTCTTGCTGAACAGTTAAAAAAAAAAAATGAAGTGTACCCTGATGTTATTTTTATGGACTGCAATTGAACAAAGTCGGCACAGGTATCTAATGCTGATAAAGGACTGCCTTCATTGCCTTCCTGCATGAAATAACATCTCAATTCAATGATACATTTCCTGGCATCCTAGTTAGTCACTCGTTTAGGTATATCATCATCATTTTCTTGGTCTTTTGATGTCTCTGAGTGTTTTGCCGCAATATGTTCAATAATTATTTCCTCGTAATCTTCATTTTCATCATGGCATTGAAGGTTATTGTCAATCGTTAAAAATTCTTCACAATTTTGGACCTGTTGCAGTTCCAGAGCCATTTATTTTCTGTACAGCTTATCGTGTCTGAATCACAATTGGTCGTGAAACCACATTTAGAAAAACAATTCCGAATTGTTTTGCTGCTCATTCCTTGCCAGCTATCGGCAATAAATTGTACAGCTTTTAACATTGAAACTTTTGCACTAGCCTCTATTGATTTCGAAGATGATGTCAGTAGATTGTCAGCAGATTTTCCTCAATTGCTTTAAGGATGTGATTAACCAGCTTTCTGCGATAATAGGTCTTCAAATTTTTTATAATTCTCGCGATCGAAGCCTTTGAGAAGTCAAGAGCAACTGCTCGTGTTTCACCGAACTTTTCCATAGAAGTTCTCCATAAATGGGTAACATAAACCAGAATATCACCAGTGGATCGGCACTGACGAAATCCATACTGGCGATCGTTGATCAGACGGAAGGTTTCTAGGTAGTTTAATAGCTGTATCAGGGATGTGGTGTTAGGGGGTAAAAATTTCAGTTCAATATTTTTTAAACCAGCTACATTAGAGTGTGTAGTGCAGTTGTCCAATATCAACAGAATTTTTCTGGACTTCCGTTGCAGTTCCATGTCCCAGTTCATTAGTCATTGCGTAAAAATATATGTGGTCATCCATGCCTTCTTATTAGCATAATACAAAACTGGCAAACTGCCTATTGTAAGTACCTTGAAACAACGAGGTTTGGCACTTTTACCAATAACCAAAAGTTTGAGTTTATAATTTCCTGACATGTTTGAGCAGCACAACAGTGTTACACGATCCATTGCTTTCTTTGAACCGGACAGTGTTATGTGTTGATAGCTGAGGGAACCATTCGGTGTAGCACGATATCACAGCATTGTAAATGTCATCCCCATTAAATTTTTTAAGCAACTCTGGCAGTTTTTTAGACTTCCATTGCTCAGCACTCGTAGCATCAGGACTGTCCTTCTCATCATGTGCTTTTTTGTAACTAATGTCATGTCTACACTTCCATCGAGACAACCAACCATCCGTCACTTTGAAATTTACGTGACCTAGCTTTTTGGCCAACTCTTCTGACTTGGTTTTTAGCATAGGGCCGCTTACGCGCACTCCTCATTTAGATACAGTGGAAAACCATTGATTCAAAGTATCTTCGATGTCTGAATCTTTGCCTTCCCTCTTTCGCTTATAAAATGTTTTCTTTAAATTCACGTGCAATGTCCACTCCTCTCTAAGTTTTTCTTGTTACTGTAGCAGTCGTGAAATTGTAAATTTTGGCACCTTTATTATCTCCGCTAGCTGACGATGACTGATGTTAGGAGGTTGACTTTTTATCTTGTCAAGAATAGCGATTTTTTCTGAAAGCGACAAATCTTTATGTGGCATCTTTACAGGGGGTCTTAAATGTACTGAAAAAAAGGGGAGGGGGAAACCAAAATCAGTGCACTGTTTGGTACAGTTTTTAATCTATTCTAACCCACAAGATGTATACATACGTACCTAGTGTGATCGTAAACAACTGCAAGCAAAATTTCTTCAGAATCCGATTACCACGACACAGAACAAACGTAAAACAACCACTGTACAGCACAACTTTGCAATAACTGACTTGGCTGCTGCCCGCATAATCTCTTTGTTACGAACCATCTAGATTAGTTTATTGTTCAATAAACTATATTTAGATGTTTGTGTGCGCCATCTAAATTAGTTTATTGTTCGATCATGACCTTCATTGTCCCAATTTATTAGTATTAGTAATGGCCGCATGGTGCAAGAAAGCCAAAAAAAAAAAAAAAAAAAAACCGAATAAAACAATGATAAAAAAAAATATATATATATATATATAAATAATAATAATTAATAAAAGAAAAGGAAATTAAACCTATCATCCTATGCGCTTCCCTGACCCGAAGGTACTATCCAGATGACCTTTGAATTTCCCCAAACTGCCAGCCTCTACCACCCATGTAGGCAACTTATTTCAGTAATTTATAACTCGCTGGCTAAAATAAAACTTCCTGCAGTCCAATCTAAACATTTCCCCCCATAACTTGAATTTATGTCCCCTATTTCTAGCATCATTTATAATCTTGAACATTTATCCTTGTTCATTTTATTGATGCCTCTCAGAGCCTTAAACACCTCAATCAAATCTCCTCTAAGGCGTCTAGTTTCCAAACTCTGCAACCCACATATTCAAAGTCTTCATAAGGACGCCCTTTTGCCGATCTCACCAGGCGAGCTACCTGTCTTTGCACCCTTTCAAGAAGCTCGATGTCTTTCTTTAGGTACGGTCTCCATACTTGAACACAGTATTCCAAGTGTGGTCTAACAAAAGCCTTATATAATGGGATTATCACATCCCTATCTCTACTTGCAAAAGCTTGATAGATCATCGATAGGACCCCCATGGGCTTTCCTTGCAACCTGTTTACAAAGCTCAGAGAATTTCATGTCTGATCGTATTGTAACACCCAAGTCCCTTTCCTCCAGTACTGGGTTTAGTTGAACTCCATCAAGTGAATAAGTTATTTTGGGATTACTGTTTCCCAGGTGTAATACCTTACACTTTGTTGGATTAAAGCATAGCTGCCATTTTTCTGACCATTCCTGAAGTCTATCTAGGTTTCTCTGAAGAAGCTCAGCTTGACAGTGATCATTAACTACTCTACCAGTTTTAACGTCATCTGCAAATTTAGACATCACGCCCTCTATCCCTTCATCGATGTCGTTTATGAAAATTAAAAACAACAGTGGTCCTAATACTGATCCTTGGGAACCCCACTTCTTACATCAACATTAACCCAATCTGAGAAATAGCCATTTATCACAACCCTCCACCTCCTGCCCTGAAGCCATCCTGCTCTATCCATCTAAGGATTTTCCCAGTGATTCCAACCTGTTCCAGCTTATAAAGCAACTGCTCATGTGGGACTGAGTCAAAAGCTTTGCTGAAATCTAAATAAACAATGTCAAAATTATTCCCTAAATCCAGCTCATGAGTGACCCTTTAAAAATAGCAAGCCACATTTGTTAAACAGGATTTTCTCTTTACAAAAAACATGCTGAGTATCCTTGAGAATTTCAATTCTATCCAAATGATCCTGAATTCCACCCTTGATCATTGCCTCCATGATTTTCTCTACCACTGAAGTCAGACTGACAGGTCGATAATTTCTCACTTCACTCTTAGAGCCACCCTTATGTATGGGAGATACACTGGCACTTTTCCAATCCAACGGAATCTCCCCAGAGTTTAGTGATGCTCGCATAATTAGCCTCAATGGTTCAATTCACTCACTTGCCGTCTCCCTTAAGATTATAGGGTATATTCCATCAACTCCAGGAGCCTTACTGGCCTGTAGGCTCGAAAGTTTTTTCATTAAATAATTTTGCGAAATTTCAGTATCATTAATTACATAATTTTCAACTTCGCTCACAATTTCCCATTGCCACAAAAGGTTTTTCATTTGTAAATATTGATGCAAAATAACTGTTGAGTTCATCTGCAACGGCAGCTGGTGTATTTAATACTATCCCCTTTCCCCTTATGTAGAGGTCCGATCTGGTTTGTCCTGCTCTTGGCATTTATATATGTGAAAAATTCCTTATCCCCCCCTCTTTGCTCTGTTTGCTAGTGATTTCCCATAAACTGCCTTTGCCTGTCGAACCTTTTCTGTGGCTCTATTACAGATCATCTTGTAGCTGTTATAGGTTTCAGTACTTTTTATTGCTCTGTAACCTTTCCATGCCACCTTTTTCTGCTCAAGTAATGTGGCAACTTCACTATTCATCCAACTTGGAACCCTCCTAGTGGAGTATTTTTTTAATGTTAAATACACATTCAAGGCATCTGTGATTAATGTTTTAAAAGCATACTACAGTTCAATAGTATTCATTCTCTGCGCGATATCTACCCAGTTAATAGAGGCCATGTAGTACCTTAAGGCATTGTAATTTCCTTTTCTGAAATTAAAACCCATTCCTTTGCCTTTTACTGTTGCTACCTCTCTCATCATCATCCACCATAGAACTCCGTGATCACTTCCTGTTACTGGTTCCTCTACTGTCAGCCCTGTTATGTCATCTGATTCATGGGTGATGATGAGGTCTAGGATATTCTTTTCTCTAGTACTTTCCCTGAAATGTTGATACAAATAACAGTCATCTAGTTGATTTAAAAATTTTGTTCCCCATGTCGAGTTTCCTTCCCGTTTACTCCAATCAATTAGAGGCAAATTGAAATTAAGCGGCGAGTTGGCCCAAATAAGCGGAACAAATTCAGGCTAAATATTTGTTTTGTTTCTGTTCTTCATATTTTGTCCCAAATAAGCGGGTGCCCCAATTAACCGGAATGCACTGTATTTGATTGCAACATTCCCTGTTTGTGATAAAACTTTACTGTTTCTCCTAAAGTTATTCAACATTTGATTGTTGAATAACTCACCAAGATACTTACATAGATTTTACTGGTACACTATGGGATGAAATACCTCTAGTAGCAAAATTCTAGTAAAAAAAAAAAAAAAAAGTAAATTGCAGCCATTATCAACCCACTGAAGGATGGAAGCCTCCTCAACAATTCAGGCTGAGGGAAATGGACCATAATCTGCCACGCTGGTCCAGTGCAGGTTGGCAGATTGACCATATTAGCAGTCAGGGGCTTGAACCCGGGTCTACTCAAAGAGTGCGTGCCACTGCACTCCCGCTCCTGACCACTTGGCTACGGAGGCCATTAAAATTTGTAGCCACCTTTTAATGTTATTGTTATTAACAGTAAAAGGTGGTTATAGAATTTTGTAGTTGATTTTTTGATTTTCATCTACAAATCACTCCCCCCCCCCCAATTTCCTAAAATACTCCCTCCTATTTAAACCTTGAACTGTTTCCATATTTTCTTTCTTTCTTTGCTATTGGTTTCTATTGCTTTTTCTAAGAATTTTGAAGAATTTTTTTTCCCTTCTGCTGAGGCCATGTGTATAGATATTTCATCACCCAATGTTCCATCTTAATGTTTTTTATAATATAAATTAATGGATGATTATGGGTCAATTGAACTTTTTTTCCAAACTAGATCTGTATTTTAGAATAAATTAGTATACAGTTATTTTATCTTCAGTTATTCATCTTCTTAGTTCTGCAATATCTGCTGTTGCAAAAACTGAGGACAAACATAGGTGATATGTCACTATCATTCCTTGCAGTTTTATGCTTCATACATTGATGGTGCCTATCTTGATGACTGTCCCATTGTAATGTATTTAGCACTGACTATCTTATTATTGCTGATGATACCCCAATTTTTGAGTCTCTGTTTTGTTTGGGGAGTATAGCAAAGGAACATTCATATGATTATAGACTTTGAGGGTGTGGGTTACAGAGCTTGAAAATCAAGCAATTCATCCTGTCATGGAATAAGTCTTTAGCCCAATAATTTATTTGATTTGGTTGGTTTAGTCCCATATTAGCAGCCATCTTGTTTGTCCAGTAGCCTTATAGTTATCTCCCTGCTAAATGGTTACACTATAAAAAAGGTGTGGATTGGACATGGTGGACTGAGTCATTCCATTTGGTTTTCTTTAAGCTTAGCTTAAGAGATGTGGGTGTATTCTCCTCCTGCTTTGATAGCCTCAGACCTTCAGCAACCCTAATGTGTATAAAAATATATGCTGTATAAAGGTTAGAATTGTGTAATTCAAGTAGTGAATTACATTTGGGAGGATGAAATTTAAAGCTCAAAAACTTCAGATTTATTATAAAACATGTAAGACTTCTCATGTAATGCTCTTCAGTTAGTTTTTGTAATAAAATTTTTGTGTAATGAGTGAAGATAATTTTTTTTGAGTTTTGTTATGTTGTGTATTATTTATGAGTTTTTTCTATTTTCTTGCAGAATTATCAGAAAATCATCTGAAAGATCTATGTAAAGTACTGTTATTGACGCTACATCGGTATTGTGATATCAAATCTAGGCATCTTGTTGATAGCTATGTAAAGACTCTTATTCATCATTATTCACTTTCATCTAAATATGTCATTAGGGTGGTAGCTGCTGTGGCTCAGGACCATAAAAATGTTACAGCCACGTAAGCTTTTCAATAAAATATTTAAATTTTTTGTTAGAGCCTTTTTAATATGATATATATTTAAATAAAAATTTTGCAGACATAGCCAATAATGAAGTGGAAAAAATAAATCATATGTAGTATGTATTGTAGCTGCTTATGTTACTGGAAATTGTACTCATCATTTCAGTTATTAACTATACAGTGCAAGGAAACTCGAGGCATTTTCCACAAAAAAAAAAAAAAAAAAAAACTCTGTTTCCCCTCCTCACATAGAATGATCCAGTTGACTTTTGAATTTCTATTAGGTATCAGCCTTAGTTCTCAGGGAAATAACTTATTCCAGTGATTAACAAATTGCTGTTAAAAGAAAAATTCCTGCAATCTATTTTACAACACTTCCATTGTAATTTCAATATCTGGTGCCTAGTGCCTAGTTCTAGTATCATATAGAACAGTAAGAATTTTACCTTCTTTCATTTTATTGATATTCTACAAAACTTTATAGACCTCAATCAAATTCTCTTCTAAGGTACAATGCTGTATGATTACTAGCCTCCCCAACACATTATTTGAAGTCTTTCTTCATATGGGCTCCCCTTTTGCTATGTACTCACCAGGCAAATTGCTTTTTTTTTTGAGGATGCAATCTCCAATTTGTAAATACAGTAGAATGTCAGTTATCCGGAATAATTGATGTCAGACCTTTTCTGGATAATCGAACCAGAAAATTTTCCTGTTAATTTTTCTTGTAAGATTAAATAAATTAAATAAAATAAATAAATAATTAATTAAATAAATAAATTAATTAAATCTTACCTTATGATTAAATTAAATAAGATTAATTAAATAAAAATATATATAAACCAATCTCGGAAAACAGAAACATCCATCCAGGCATTTTTATACAAAACAGAAAAATTAGAAAGATTTTTAAATGCTCTCGGTTTTTTTGACTTACTGATAATGAGCATGGACAATCTGTGCATCCCAATGGCATTTGCACACACATAGCAATTGTGATTCACTCTTTTCTCATCTTAAAACTTGGTGCAGGCATTTCTCTTTTAGTGGCTAGGGTTTTTCTTGGTAATGCTTTCCATAATAAGCCCATCTCATCAACATTATAAACGTTTTTTTCTCATAATTTGCTTAACTGAAGCAAACTTACTTTTCAAAGGACACCACTGCCGACTTGTCAGCAGAAAGTTTCTTGCCTTGAATATCTATCTAGTTCACTTATACCGTGTCTCAGTTTAATAAAGTTTTTCAGCCAACCTGTGCTTGCCTTAAAATCTTCATTACCTATTAATTTTTGATTAAAATTCAATGCTTTTTCACACAACATTGGAGCAGACACTGGTTCACCTAAACTTCGCTCTGAAGAAAACAAGAAAATAAAGTGAGTGTATTCTGTAAAGTGGCATTTTTAGGTTTCGACAGTCTTTTTTCCTTCCATATCCTCTTTCACTGTGCATAATCGATACATATTCTGTTATAGCATTAGAATTTTTCTTGATAGTAAATTGTTGAAGTCCCCACATTAAACTCTTTGGAGAGAGATTTCCTAAATTTTCACCCTTTCTAATTCTATTAATAATTTCTGTTTTTTGTTGCAATGTTTAAACTACTTGATTTCTTTTCATTCACATTTTACCGTAAAAAATGAGAAAAATAATAAATCGCACAGTTTTAGACTGATATTATTCTTACTGAACCTGGAGCTAAACTAATCTGAAATTCACTCATGGTTTCTGAGAAAACCCAGTAGTCTGATATTTTTCTACAGCACATTTCTGAAGGTCACATAGAATTCTAGAGGTCACAACCATAAAACAATAAAAAACCATTTGCAGTTTATTGGGTTTTTGTTTGTACAATATGTTTTAAATAGGTTAGTAAACTCGATCTTTTGCTTATTATAATCAAAATTCAATTTGCAAAGATAATCACTAAAACTGGAGCTTACTATACTACCGTTAAAAAAAAAAAAAAAAAAAGTCAGTCTTTCAAATTATTCTGGATAACCGATGTTCTACTGTATTATTAGTAGGTAGTGCGAAAAAGGCATATAATGCAAAAAAGCAAGCTTATAAAGAATCAGCAAAAAAAAAAAAAAAAAAATCCCACATCACCTCTCTATTCCCTCCAATTATTTTTATAGACAATAATTTGTCTAGTTTTTCCTTGAATTTATTCCTTCCATCCTTCCTCAACATGAATTTATACTCCCTCGTATGTGCAGTCTGAACAAGAGGAAGAATCCCATTAGCATTGAGTTTCCCAGTCAATTCAGTCTTAAATAACTCAGTCAAATCATCTTACAGGTGTCGGCGCCTCCGTAGCCAGGTGGGAAGGAGCAGCAGTGCGTAGCACACGCTTCTTGATTATACCGGGGTTCGAGCCCGTCACCACCAAATACGGAGAATGCGGAAAGGTCAGGGAATGACCACCGCATATCCCGGAGCAATATGGCCTTAGTTGCTAATGCTCCTAAAAACCCAAATAACAACAACTTACAGGTGTCTAGTCTCCAGACATTGCAGTTTGCAGAACTGATGCCTTTCTTGATAAGACACCCCTTTGTTCCCCTCACTAATCTCATTGACCTTCTCTGTACTTGTTCCAGCAACTATACATCCTTCCTAAAATAAGACATCGACTTGTATTCAGTACTCAAGATGCTGCCTAACTATTGTGTTGTACAGTGGGATAAACATCTTATCTCTGCTATCAAAGTTCCCATATATCATTGACAAAACCCCATGAACTGCACTGCTATCTCCAGGCCTTTTTCATTTTCTACTAGACTAATTACTGCTATCCATATTCAGTACCTTGCATCGTCAATATTAAACTTCAGTTGCCATTTCTCAGCATTTTTAGATCTTGTTGTAATAGCTTACCCTTATTACTATCATTAATCATCCTGCCAGCCTTTGTACCATTAAGCCTGATATACCCTCATCAGTATCACTGAACCTGGGGTACCCAAATAAAAACATTAGTTCAAAATGAGCAGTGTCCATTAATAACCACTCCCTGTCTTTTTTCATTCAACCATCCCTTTATTCAAAGCAGTAACTTGAATTTAATGCCATACTGCTCTAATTTGTATAGCAGTCTTTTATGTGCAGCAGTATCAAAATTTTTTCTGAAATACAAGTATAGTCATCCCTCGATTTGCACGGAGGTTACATTCTAGGAAAACACAGCACAGTCCAAATTCGTGCAATACGAGAAACATAGTTTATATGACATAATGAGGGTTCTGTACCTGTACGCAAAAAAAAATTGTCTTCATTTGTTAAGAAAAAAAGAAAGAAAAAAAAAAATTAGAAACGTCCATAAAATTAATCTTGCTAATACTTACCTAGATTTTTAATCTAAATTCATTGCTTCTTTGTTATTTTCCTGTGATAAACTTGACAGTATTTGGCACTTTTTGAAAAAATTAGTTAAAATTGTTTGCTTAGAAGTACTGTTTTTCCTCTATAAATTTCTTCATAAGGAACTAAAGCTAATGATAGAGTTCTGCAAAAATTTAAACTTCTCTCCAAATTAGGATCCATATCCAGAGCTTCTTGGCCAAGCTGATTTGCAAGTCTTAAAAACTCAGCTAGTCTCTTTGCAGTCAAATTTTTGTGTGCATCTTTTTTCTTTTTATCATTTTTGTTATCTTCTTCACATTGTGAAAAAATATTGTCCACTGATAATTGTTCTCTATGAGATTCAAGGACTTCTGTGATATATATCTGCTGGTTCCAGTTCTTCAAATTCCTCTTCACTAATCATTTTGCCAATTCTCACAATCCCACCTATGTCTGGTATTTCAACCATGGCTTCTTTAGCGCAGCTTTGTGGCCACAGCTTTTTCCACACTGCATTTATTGTTGAGTTTTTAACTTCACCCCATGCAAATTCAATATTTTTTACAGCATCAAGAATGCTATAATTCCGCCAATAATCTCGAATTGAAAGACTATCTATTCCATCAGTAGCTTCTGCCAATTGTAAAAAAGATCTTAGGTAATAAAGTTTAAAGGAAGCTATAACGCCTTGGTCCATCGCCTGAATTAACGAACTTGTATTTGCTGGAAGAAAGGTGCAGATCAGACAAATGTACAGGATGACTGTGCGCATTGTTAAGAATGAGCAAAATTTTGAATGCTATGTTCTTCTTCCAGCAATATCTTTTTGTTTCAAAGCAAAAGCAATTTAAAGACCAATCCTCGAAGATTTTAGCTGTCATCCATCCTCTTTTCCTCGATTTCCAATGAACTGGTAAGGAGCTTTTTTGATATTCCTTTAAAAGCATGAGGATTTTCTGATGTATAAATTAGAAGTGGTTTACACTTAAAATCACCCTCTGCATTGCCATATAACAAAAGTGTTAACCTATTGTTTGCAACTTTGAAACCTGAGGCAGTTTTCTCTTCTTTTGAAATGAATGTTTGGCTTTGCATATGCTTCTAAAATGAGCCGGTATCATCAGCATTAAACACTTGACTTGCTAGATAGCCCTCAGTCGTAATAACATCCTTTAAAGTTTTCGAATACAAAGAATCAGCTTTCGTATCTGCACTGACTGCTTTGCCTGTTAATTTTAGATTGTGAAGACTTTGACGTTTTTTAAAATTTTCAAACGACCATAAAACAATAAAAACAATTTGCACTTTCCAGTTATTTGGCTTTTCTGTTAGTGCATTGGGTAGTAAATGGATAATAAATGGGTAGTAAACTCAATCTTATTGCATTTGTGATAATACCGATAGCTGGAATTCTGTGGGATTTTACATTATTATGGTAAAATGTGTTTCTCTTTCAATGAAATCTTCAGTCGTGTAAAAAACAAATAAATTTTCAAAATCTGCTCTTCATCCCTATTTTTGAAGCTTCGTAAACAAAAATTGCACAGTTAGTGAAACTCGCCATGCAATCTTGGTAGTAAATACCTGACCGCGCAATAAAAAACTGTGCAAATCGAGGGATGACTGATCAAAATTTTTTTTGTTCATCCAGTTTCCTTGTTACTGCATTGTACTTTTCAATCAAATTGGTCAGACAAGCTTTTGAATAAACCATGCTCTGACTGAAGTCTAACTGTACTCCTGTCTAGGTCGTCCTGCATTACTCCTTTAACTAGTGATTCTGTTATTTTCCCTGGAACAGAACTTAATATAATAAGTCTAATTACTCATTTCACCCTTTGATCTCCCCCTTTGTGAATTGGGGAAAATTTGCACATCCCCAGTCACTGGGACTTTTCCTGAATCCAAAGATGCTCTTATAATTATGGCTAAAGGTCTGCTTACCCTCTTTGCTGCCTCCTTTAATATAATTGGATAGGAAATTACTGAAGTTAAACATACCTTATGTTTAACTTCAGTAATTTCTCTTCTACTTTGCTGTCAGTTATCATAAAATCATTTAGCTTCCTGTTAGAGTTTGATAAACTAATTGCATACATTTCCCTGAAGAATAAATCGTGTGAATGTAGACCCAAAATAATTTGTCAGCAACCAGAACAGGATCATGAACAGTTGAACCATCAAGTGGACCAAAGTGATTCATCCCCTTCCTTCTAGTGTTAAGTAAAGAAGTCTTTGCTGTTTTTATTATTTTTTTTATTTGTATCCTTTTTGCCAAAGATTTCCCATAATCTGTTTTAAATCTCCTTTGTGACTTGATTACAGACTAGCTTATATCTACCATAGGCTTCTGTATCAACTGATAATTTATATGCAGCCCATACATTTTTCTTCTCTTTCACATCTCATTGGTTCATCTGACATCCATTTAGGTTTAAGCCTGGAACAGTATTTCTTAGTTGGTCTAGTAACTTCTATAATTAATTAGTATTAGTATTTTTATGAGGTTGACAGTTTCTTCAAACTGTCAGCCTCATCTACCTATGGAGGCAACTTGTTCCAGAAATAAAAAAAACTCACTGGATAAATTAAAACATCCTACAATCTAGTCTCTTCTCCTGTAATTTGATTTTATGGACCCTCATTCTGGAATTCTTTATAAAAGTGAATATTTTGACCTTCATTCATTTTACTAATCCCTCTCCGAGCTTTATAAACCTCAATCAGATTCCTCTAAGGGGCCTAGTTGCCAAGCTCTGTAGCCCCCTTAATCAAAGTATTTCCTTGTATGGTTGCCCAATTGCCGATCTCGCCATGCAAATTGTCCATCTTTTGACCCTTTCAAGAAGCCCAATTCTTTTATAAGATGAGGTCTTTATAATTGGACACTGTATTTCAAATGTTGTCTTACATTTGCCTTATACAGTGGGGCTAGGCACCTCCTCCATAGCCAGGTGGGCAGGAGCAGCAGTGCTTAGCACACGCTTCTTGATTAGACCAGGGTTCGAGCCTGTGACCACCAAATACGGAGGATGCGGAAAGGTCAGGGAATGACTGCTGCATATCCCCGGAGCAATATGGCCTTAGTTGCTAATGCTCCTAAAAACCAAATAACAAACAAACAAACAAACAGTGGGGCTATCACCTCCCTGTCTCTACACAACCATGACTTTCCAGCTGTCTGTTTATACAGCTCAGAAAACTTCACATCTGCCCGTACCATAGTTCCCACATCCCTTTCTTCCTTTACTGTTTTTAATTTAACCCACATATAAGTGTATAAGTTATTGTGGGGATGCTATTCCCCATGTGTAAGACCTTGCATTTTGCTGCATTCCAACATAGCTGCCTCTTTTTCAGACCATTCCCGAAGCCTGTTCAATCATCCTGAAGGAGTGCTGCTTAACATTCATGACCTTTAAATCTTCTGAAAATTTTGACATCATTCCCTTTATTCCTTTGTCGATGTCGTTTATGAAAATCAGAAACAACAGTGGTCCAAGAATCAGTCCTTGGGGATTCCACATCTGACGTTACCAATCTGAAGACTATCCATTAGTGAAAACTTTCCGCTGTGCAGCAACCCTGCAGTCCATCTTAGAATATTTCCAGTAATCACAACGTTTTCCAGCCTATACAGTGATCTCTCATGATAGACTGAGTCAATTGCTGTGCTAAAATCCAAATTTTGAAACTATTTTGAAATTGTTCCCTACGTCCAGCTCATAATTATGTCAAAATAGCTTCTGAAAGACACACAACAAAATCGTTGTGTGTCTTTCAGAATGCCATATGTTTCTAAATGTCGGGATTGCACTCTTAATCATAGCTTCTAAGACTTTCTTTAACATCGAAGTCAGATGACTAACTGGCCTGTAGTTATTGACTTCACTCTTAGAACCACCTTTATAATCCATAACTGTGCTGTGTTTTCTTCAGAATCCCATTTATAGATGCCCTTGTATTGCATTCTTAATTACCATGTCCATGATTTTCCTTACCACTGAAGCCTGACTGACCAGTCTGCAGTTACGATATTCATTCTTAGTCACCTTTATAGATTGGCAGACCATTTGCCAGTCCAAAGGGATCTTCCCCTGAATCCAGCGATATCCTCATAATTAATCATAGAAGGAAAGAATTCATGTGGAAATCTATGCACATTAGAGCGGGATCTCATTGCAATCTATAAGGCTCTGAGAGAGGATAGCAAAATGAATGAAGATGAAATTTTCATTCTTATGATTCCAGAGCTAGTGGCCTAAATTCAAATTACAGGGAAAGAGATTTAGATTGGATTGTAGGAAGTTTTCCTTTAGCCATAGAGTTGTTAATGAATGGAATAACTTTTACTTCTGTGCATAGTTGAGGTTCCAGTCCACCTTGGAGAAATTAGAGGTTAAATGGATAGTTACTTATGTGAGGAAGGAAACAGTTAGATTTTTTATTTTCTTTTTATTGTTTATATATTTTTTATTTATCTGTTTTTTTTTGTAGTGTAGCAAAAGCCTGTAGATTATTTGCACTATACTAATCTTAATGGGTTGATGCACTCTTGCCATCTCCTTAAAAATTACTGCATATATGTATCTATCAATTCAAAGGACTTTCACTTACATGAATACAAAGTATTCTTGATTCAAAGTATTTTTATCAAGTATTTGTTAAAACTAAAATATTAGTAATAGAGGAAGTTTAAGAGACAGTTACTCCGTGCTTAACCTTTTTAATGTATCCGAACAAATATATGTGCAAGTTATTTATGAATGTTGTAACAGATGGTTGATTTCAACTCCTCTATAGGAAAACAACAGCCATAACGTGTGTGACAGCACTTAGTTGGTCCATTCATGCTGCTAATTTTGTTTTATCTGATAATACCGAAGGTTCTCATCAAGAAATTAAGCTGCTGGTAAGTTACTAACAAATTTTACTTAACTTGATAATAAATATAAAAATTATATATCATCATCATCATCATCATCATCAGCCATTTTCAATCCACTGCAGGATGAAGGCCTCTCCAGCAACTTTCCACTTCCTTCTGTTTTGAGCACTGGCCATCCATTTACTACCCACAAACTCATGAATTTCATCTATCCATCTCCGCCTTTGTCTTCCAGGTTTTCTTCTAGCTCCTCTTGGGTACCATTCTGTTATTTTCTTGGTCCATCTGTCATCATGTCTTCGAACTATGTGTCCTGCCCAAGACCATTTTAGTTCTTTAGTTTTGATAAGAATGTCCTTTACTTGAGTTTGCTGCCTAATCCATTTGTTTCTCTTCTTATCTAACAGTCTGATTCCCAATATAATTCGTTCCATTCTTCGCTGTGTAGTTCTCAGCTTCTCTTCCATTCTTTTGGTGAGTGCCCAAGTTTCACTTCCATAAGTCATGGTGGGGAGTATACATTGGTTCATTATTTTACGTTTCAGACAAACTGGGATATTGCTGTTCAGTATGTGACTATATTTCCTGAATTCTATCCATCCAAAATTTATTCTTCTCTTGACTTCCAGCCATTTATCATTATTACAGCTAATAACTTGTCCCAGATAAGTATATGACTCCACCTTTTCAATTACTGCTCCTTCAATCATTATTTCCCTTTCCGTGGCATACTTGTTCATCATTACTTTTGTTTTAGCCATATTCATCTTTAGTCCAAAATCATTACTAACTGTGCATAACTGATTAAGATTTTCCTCTAATTCTTTGGGATCGTGGCTTATAACCACAATGTCATCTGCAAATCGTAAATGGTTTAGGTACTGTCCGTTCACATTGACTCCTTTCTGCGACCAGTCTAATCTTCTGAAAGCTTCCTGAAGGGCAGCAGTAAACAGCTTCGGAGATATTGTGTGTCCTTGTCGAACTCCTTTCTCGATTTTAAATTTCCTACTGTCTTTGTCTAGTCTAATAAAGGAGGTAGCACTCTCATATATTTTCTTCAAAATCATAATATATGGGGTATCTATGCCTTGTCTTTCCAGTGCCCGAAACATTGCCTTATGCTGTATGGAGTCAAATGCCTTTTCATAATCCACAAATGCCAGGCATAATGGTGTTTTATATTCATTTGCTTTCTCCATTAGCTGTGATATTATGTGAAGGTGATCCATAGTTGAGAATCCTGTCCTAAAGCCAGCTTGCTCTTTCGGTTGATTCTCATCAAATATTCTTTCTAATCTGTTAGTAATGACCCTTGTGAACAACTTGTAGATGTGGGATAACAAGCTAATTGGTCTATAATTTCTAATTTCTGATTTATCTCCTTTCTTATGCAGCAAAACTATGATTGCATTATTCCACTGTTTAGGCGTCACACCTTTTCTAATGCACTTTGTGAAGATCCTTGCCAGTTTTTGTGTTATGTCTCTTCCTCCCAATTTTAACAACTCTACAGTATCTTCATCTTCCCCTGGGGCTTTCCGATTCTTCATTTTCTTCAATGCATGTTCTACCTCATCAGGAAGAATATCAGGTATGTCGTATGTGTTGCTACTTTGCAATCCATCTTCCCCACTGCTGGTATCATTCCCTCGCTCCTTGTATAATTCTCTATAGTAGTCTTCTGCTATTTGAATTATGCCTTCTCTGCTGTTTATAAGTACACCATCGCTATTCTTCAGTTTCAGTATCATTTGTCTTTCTGTATTACTGCTCATGGCTGCTGATTTAAATCCTTTGTTTTCCCTTAATGCTTGTTCTACTTTTCTTGTGTTAAATCTTCTTATGTTCTCTCTGAGTCTCTTTCTAATGGCTTTGCATAACTCAGTATACTCAATTTTCTCCCTGTCAGTGTTTTTCTTGCTCTTCATTTGTCGTCTTCGGTTCATCATGACAAGTGTTTCTTGACTAATTTTTTCTTCTTTTGATTTCTGTTTCCCTATAAGTTTCTTGGGCTTTATCACTTTCAGAAAGTTGTAATAATCCTCGTCGATATCTTGGTCCTGAGCAGTCTGCAGAAGCTCAAACTTGTTGTTAAGTTCCAGTACATACTGCTTTTTCTCCTCCTCTGTTATCTCAAAGACCTTTGTATTATTTACTCGAGTCAGTTTTTTCCTTTCCTTTCCTACATCTATATCAAGTGTACATCTTACCATTCTGTGATCACTTCCAACATTTACCTTATTCAGGACGGTAACATCATTCACAATATATCTTCTGTTAGTGAGGATGAAGTCGATTTCATTAGTTGTTAATCCATTTGGACTCTTCCATGTCCACTTTCTGTTCACCCTTTTCTTGAAAAAAGTGTTCATTACTGACAGTCCTTGAGATTCTGCAAATTCCACAAGTCTTTCACCTCTTTTATTTCTTTCACCAATTCCAAAATTTCCTATAGTTCCTCTTTCTGCGCTGTTTTGCCTTTTTCCAACCTTAGCATTGAAGTCCCCCATAATAATAGTGTAGTGGGTTTTCTGCTCATCTAGAAGACTCTCAATTTCGGTGTACATTTCTTCAACCTCTTCATCATCATGGCTCGATGTTGGTGCATAAATCATTATAGTCTTTAGCTTGTACCTCTTAGAAATCTTGAGTATTAGCCTTGACACCCTTGGTGATGTACTTTTGAATTCCAAAATGTTGTTTTTAAAATCTTTATGGACCAGAAACCCAACTCCACCTTCACTCCTTTCACTGTTGTACAGCAGATTTCCACTTGATAAACTTATAAGTGATTCATTTCTTCTTCTTATTTCAGCCAAACCGATGATATTCCAATTCACATTTTCTAATTCCTTTTCCAGCTCTAATATCCTGTCTTCACCGATGAGTGATCGTACGTTATAACAGGCCAAGTTCAGTTTCCGTGAATGGCAGCCTGATCGTACCCAGAGATTCTTAGCACCCTCTGCTTCCACTCTGATCCTCTCGCTGCCGTAAGAGGGAGAGTGAAAGCTGCTGGGGACTGAGGGCCATTTGTATTGTTGTGCTCTCATGCTGGAGGGTTTGGTCTTTTCCTCTTCACGCTGACCAGGCGTCTTGAAGAGAATCACTCTACACGTTCGTTGCCACCTAAGTGACATAACAGGGCTTACCATCGAGAAGGTGTGCATGAGTGGATTTTAGGGAGGCAGGCCAACCGGACTTCTCCTAAATCTTCTGTAATAGAGAGATATTGAATCCATCAGTGTTTTAGGCTGAGTGTCTGATAACACACAGGATACCTGTTCCCCTCTAAGCCCCCAAAATTATATATCATTATATTATAAATGTTATATAGCAAGAACTTCATTGACCTGCTCTAGTGTCTTTAACACTCTTCCTTGAAAAAAGGGGTTATATATGTACTGGTCAGTTTTGATGTAGAATCATTGTTTATGTGTGTTTTTTTTCAATGCATTTAAACTAAGTCTGGTGTACAGAATTGACATAGGAACCCACATATGCCTATAACTCTTGCAAGCAGTTATTGTAGGCCTATCTTTCTTCATTCATGGATATCATAGGCCTATCTGCAGGCCAGTCTTACTTTCAATTGTAGGGACACTACCATAAAAAGAGGACTCTGAATACTGCCTGTAGATATTTTCATGGGTGATTTTGCATCAGCCATTCTGTTATGTTTTCACCCAAGCTGTGGCTTAGGTTTGCCAATTACTCATAATTTAGGGCCATAGCAAAGACAGTTTGGAGTTTCCACTTGTATCTCAACATTTTTAGCCTAAAGTCTTTTCCTGAAGCTGGAGTAAATAAGTCCATTCTCTTTCATTGTGCACTTATCACAGATCAAACCAAAATTGCTTATAAAACATGTTATAGGCCTAATGACTCTAATCAGTACAACGAACAATTCTACAAAGAAATAGATTGGGCCAGTAAATCAGATTGTGTTATAATGGAGGATTTTAACTTCCCAGATATTGACTGGAACTTGTGTGTTGGCTACTTGCAGACACCAGTAAGACTTGTGGATTTATTGTTCAAGTTTTAGGCCTAAATGGATGTCAGATGAACTAATGAGACTCCTGGCAGAGAAGAAAAATCAGACTAGCTTATATCTGCCACAGAAGCCTATGGTAGATATAAGCTAGTCTGCGTACAAGTCACAAAGGAGGTTAGGCAAGCGAAGGCAGATTACGAGAAATCTTTGGCAAAGGATGCTAAGAAAAACAGCAAGGACTTCCTTACTTATAAACTCTAGAAGGAAGGGGATGAATCAGATTGGTCCACTTGATATCGATGGTTGAACTGTTGATGGTTCTGCTCAGATAGCTGATAATCTGAATGAGTATTTTGCATCTACATTCACACATGAGGAGTTATTAAGGGAGGAAAATGTCAAACGTTTATCAAATTGTAGTAGGGTGCTTAATGATTTTGTAATAACTGAAAGCAAGTGGAGGAGAAATTGAAGTTAAACATAAGAAAAGCACCTGGGGTGGATGAGATCTATCCAGTTATGTTAAAGGAGGCGGGAAAGGAGGCAAGAAAACCCTTAGCCATGATTATGAGAGCATCCGTGGACTCAGGGAAGTCCCCATGGATTAGAGATGTGAAAATGTATCCTCATTCCACAAAGAGGGATCTGAAGGTGACATGAGTAATTACGGACCAGTTAGTTTAACTTCTGTTTCAGGGA
The DNA here is from genome assembly GCF_048544385.1 of Mastigoproctus giganteus. Taxonomy (NCBI): domain Eukaryota; kingdom Metazoa; phylum Arthropoda; class Arachnida; order Uropygi; family Thelyphonidae; genus Mastigoproctus; species Mastigoproctus giganteus. The sequence goes on along the minus strand of NC_143576.1, from coordinate 1,624,652 downwards.
AAATAATGGAGTTACTGGTTAATGATACATTGCAGGATTATCTAGACAAGACTGTAGTAGTAATTCAGACACAGCATGGGTTTGTTAAGGGAAAGTGTTGTGTGACAAATTCGATTGGATGCTATGATGTGGTTACAAAGGAACTGGACGCAAAAAATAATTTTGATATCATATACTTGGATTTCAGGAAAGCTTTTGACACTGTTGCACATGAAAGACTACTGTACAAATTGGAGTGGAATGGTATTAAGGGTAAGTTGCTACAATGGATAAAAGGGTGGTTGAGTGGGAGAAGACAGAGTGATAATCAATGGACACTGCTCTTCATGGACTAATATTTTTAGTGGAGTTCCCCAGGGTTCAGTGTTGGGCGCCCACTGTTGTTTTGTATATTTATCAGTGATATTGACGAATATGTATATTTTATCACAGTAATTATATGATAGGAGCTGGTTTTTATTTAATGGAAGATGACTTCCATTGTTTTATTTCTCACAAGAAAGGGTCTGCTTCTCTCATATTTCTTCAACAATGCTCAGGAGTTGTTGACAAGAATACATACCTTTTTACTGGGAGTATTCCTGATTTCTAATCTTTCTTGGCATTAATATAAATATTACTTCTGCTGTGTTGAAAAAAACTTAAGGTGTCTGTTTTCTCTTCTCAACATTACTTTTTTTTTAATCAGCTGCTAACTATACAGATCAAGAATCCATTCTGTTGTGGAATGCTATTCACACATCTGTGTTCACAGTGATTTTTATCCTCATTCATTATATAAGGGTTGGATCTAATTGCTCTTTTTTTGTATTTATTTGTGAAAAACTTGTTTCCTTTTGTTACTCACTTAGCTGGTGATTTTTAATTGGGCCTTTATTGTCCTATTTTTGTTGTACTGTTATAGATCGACTTATAACTGTTTAGTGTTTTAGAACTTTTCATAGCTTTGTGCTATTCCATCATTTGTTGCTCTTTTAACTAGCTTTCTTATTCATTTATCTTGGCTTCCTCCTCCTCATATTTTTTTACTTCATATACAGAAATAAAAGTCTAAGTTTTGATAACATGAATTTTTAACTAGAAGCTAACACTTCATGTTATCAAAAATTAGGCTTAATGCTTTTCTATTAAACAGAAATTATTGTATAAGCAAAACTGGAAAAATACAGTAGGCCTTATGGACACATTGTTCAACCACTCAAACATTTTAATTAAAACAAGAAAAAAGTTTTATAACTACAGAACTTTATTATACTTTATTAAAAAAGTGTAAACCTAAATTTATGCACTCACTTTATTTAAAATGTTCAATAAGAAAGATCTTGATTTTCTTAATTGATTGCTGTTTCATAATGTCCTCAGTATGATTTATTGCAGAGAAATAATTTCTGTTACAGCTGGTTGAGTTGATCTTCAATAAATCTATGCAATACATTTATTTTACTGCCTTCTGAACTTTCTGGCAGGTATGGGCACATAAATTCTTTTTTGTCATTGTTGTCATCATCGTATGCTGTGTTGTTTCCTTGTTCTTGATTTTCATCTGGGGAACTCTCTCTCTGTATTAGTCTACTAATTTAAATATTCCAATTAACATTTATGTCAAATGAAACTGCTTCATTTATATCCAAAGCAGAAATGACAGCATTACAGTTATCAATTGGAATATTTATATTCTTCTCACCTTCTACAAGGGAATTGTTATTTTAAATCCAGATGAATTGAAACAGTTTGCAGTTGTGCTTACAGCATCAGTGTGCTATGGCTTGTTTGCTATTCTCATAATTAGTAAATTGATTTCAAGCATTCCCATCCTGTGTCATGGATACACTTCTGCATGCTTGTTTGTGATATTTTTTCTTAAAATTCTGAATAATTCCTTAGTCCAATGATGTGGTTGATGAAGCACTGATCTGGTTGCTTAGTGGCAGTTAATGTTTTTGGATAATTGTGAGTGCTACATTATCAGTAAATAAATTTGATTTTTCTTTTTTATCTGTTATGTGGTGATCTAGTGTAAAGAGCCATTTAGAAAAAAATTTCAGCTGTCACCCAAGCCTTGGGATTTATGTTGCACAGGGAAGGTTTTTACACCAGAAAAATGTCACAACATCAGAGATTTTCCAGCCACCAGAGAACACTTTTTTGCTGAACCCTTCATGTGGCCTTCCAGTAGGATACCTTGATAAGTGTTGCCCTTCAAAGTCATTTTATGAGCCAATCATTTATGAAACAAATCTGTTTTGTTTGAACTGAATACATCTTTAAAGATGTATTCAGTTCAAACTGAATACATCATTAAAGATGAATTCAGTTCAAACAAGACCGATATTTTACAGACCTCAGATTCTGTAATCTGTTAGAATTTCAGATAAATTTTTGTGCCATTCATTACAAATCATTTCTAATAATTGAACACTTTCTCTCCAAATGTTTGTAAAAACAATATCATGTTGATTAAGAATTTTAGCAAATTCTTCAGTCTTTAACATGAATAAGTGTTACACTTAAAGGAAATGTTCTTTTCTTGACACTGAAAATACTACTTTAATTCACTTTGGTTTTTAGCTGAATCACCTCACTTCTTGTCTCTTTAATATTTCTAAGGGATTCTACTTGCTTTAAAATCGCATCCCTGTTTGTTAGTTCAATAGAGAGAGGTTATTGCAAGGAATTCCAAATTCAGCAGCATTTGGAGACTTCTTTTTATTACCATTTTCTGCAGCTTGGATGACAAATTTTTATTTGCAATTGTAAGCATCTTTAGGTTTCTGTTGTCATATTGAACACTGCTGATACTTTCAGTAAAGTATCAGCACTGTTTATGTTGTGTCATCCTGAACAGTGCTAATACTTTACTTTCAGTAAAGTATCAGCACTGTTCAGGATGACACAACATAAAAGGATATGCATTACTCTGAAAATGAAATCAAAGCAAAACTTCAGCTAAAGAGAAACTGTGCTGGCAGCATCATTTAATATGGCAAAACAATGTGTACTTTCGATATATGCATACATTACTGTAACTGTTGTTATATAACATTTGAAAGCTGGTGAAAAGTATATTCTTAACAAGAATTGAGAGATAGAGACTGAGAGTGAGTGAGTGAGTGAGTGAGAGAGAGAGAGAGAGAGAGAGAGAGAGAGAGAGAGAGAGAGAGAGAGAGAGAGAGAGCGAGCGCGCGCGCATAAAATACCCATGGACAGTTATAAGGAACACCAACCACTAATGGATTTTCTGGGCATTTTCTGCCATATGATCTTTTTGTTTATAAAAAAAAATATTTATTTTTATTAATGACTATGGCTTTAATCCTGAGAGCAATAAGAAATGGTGAACTTTATTTTGCAGGTTTTTAATTTCTAGTACAACAGGTACGAGTGGCTCAGGGATATCTTCTCTTTATACAAAGTTTTTATTATTTGTTCATGAAATATAACAAATATTTATGAAATGTAATAAATTAGCCTGCTTCATTCTTAGCATTTGAACAGTTTCTCATATCAGTGTTTAATGTGAGAAAATATTCAGCCAGGGTATGGGGAAAAAAAATAATAAAAAATAAATAAAAGAGGTGTTCAAAGTTTTGTGTTTTGTTTATAACAGATACAACTGCTGTCTAGATTTGGTTGTGAAAAGTATTTCCAAAACTTCTGGTGAAGTTTTGGAAATACTTTTCACACTTTGGTTCAATTTCTGAAGAGGCCATAGTTTATAGCAGTATCTTTCTTGAAGAAATCATAATCAGTTATTGATGTCTAACAGAAATCCACAGACAGAAAAATCTTAAATAAACTAATGTTTGGAAGCATGATATACTTGTATTGGTAAACAGTTGTATGACTATTTTAATATCAAATTTGTATGTTGACATTGACATTTAATTTCCAGTGCAATGTGGACCATTAGAAACCTCTTGCTTTTTCAGAAAAATCTGTTTTTCACCTATTTTATGAAGACTTTACTTTTTTTTTTTTTTTTTTCTCTTTGCCTGTTTTGGCCAAAAAATCTTCCATTTTTTTTTTTTTTTTTTTTTTTTAGTTTATCATGTTGGCAGACTGATCAATCTGACTGGAAAGCCTTCCAGAGTTTGACATCACCACAATCAGTTAGGAGCCTATCAATGATGCAGTGATGTACATCAGAGAAAATATTGTCATGCAGATGCAATTGTAATTCCAAAAGCATCTGCCATCTACTTCCCACCATTTCCAAAACCATGGTGGAGTGGAGAATGCATAGTAGCTAAAATTGCAAATTAAGCTTGGAGGGTAGTTGGGAGCAACTGCAAAAAAATAAGGTTTAAAAATAAATATCATATTCCAATGATATTCCAATGCCGCCATTCTCCTATCCTTTAAGTATGTACTTGCCAAAGCACATTACATTTGATGTCAGAGTATTTTACATTCTTTGTTACCCAAGCAACCAGTCCTTTGTTACCCAAGCAACCAGTCCTAAGGTGGTCTAGGACAAAAGTCTACATTTTTCATCGATCCTGGAATATAAAGTGCAGATTTAACTGCAACAGAACACTCATTTTTCTAATCACACTGGAGATTACAGAAATGGGTGCCACGTCACACCAGATGACAACCTGAAATAACTTTCATTGAAATCTATGAATCGCCTGCTCTTTTAATAGGATCTTTTTTTCAAATATAATAGGATATATAATATATCAGATCTTTTTCAAAGAGCAGTTTCTAGAGTCCTGCTGTAAGCAATCAATCTTGCCCTTGCTAAGCCAGGAAAGGGTTCTCAAGTTCTAGCTGATTACTGTCCTGTCACTCTGACTAACTGGTTGTGCCAAATCCTGGAGAGAATGGTCAATTCTTGTCTTGTTTGGCATTTAGAAGTAAATGACATCTTCTCTATCCAAGGTGTATTTCCTAAAATGCTCACATTTTGGGGAAACTGTGTAAAAACTCTGACAACTTATTTTTTATCATATTTCCTGCATTATTGCATGGATTCTGCATGTGAAAGTTGTCAAGTACATCCAACTTCTGACCCTTACGTTTTCAGTGTCCTTGCAGGTGCACTCTGCAAGGTTTATTGCATAGCCTGCCAGACTGCAATGAATGCTATATAGAACAAACAAAAAGTGCAGACCACATAAACATATATTTGACATCTATTTGAGAGGGTGTATGTGCAGGATTTCCCTCTGGATGAACGTTTTTATAATATGGGATGCAGGCTGGATTCCAATTAAGTTTATATGATCAATTGTATCCATCAGCCATAACATTGCTGTTGGTTGGGATCACCATACATTTCCACCCCCACCCCCACTTGTTTTAACCATAACTTGTAATTTACTTTAATCACGATGCATCATTTCAGTTTTTAACAAGTAATAACCCAAAGAGATAGATGATTTAATGGGATTTTGCGTGTAGAGTTACTAACTGTACGGTTCCTCCGTCATGCTCTGATACTGTCTCATTAGTCTATTTATTATAGCATTGTTCCCCCCTCGACGTGGGCACCTGTACGTGGTGAGGGGACCTCCCAGTGACGCTGCTGGACTTCCAGACTAGCATCACTGGGATCTAACGCCGTACCTTGGTTCCAGGGTTACATCTTTGGAATCCGGCGCGTGCAGCCGTGCGCCGCAACCCGTGGATTTCGGAAAGGGGGATCTGGTGGTTGAGGGGCCCAGCCTTAACACACCACTTTGGCCCCTGCTTCGACAAGACGGGAGGTCCCGGACCGGCCCGACTGGGATCAATCGGCGGGTGGTTTTTTACTGCTAGGGTCAACTTCGTTCCAATAAGTCTCCCTTCCTTTGGTCCTGGGACGGGATAAAGACTTATTGGTAACGTGGGTATGGTGCTCCTAAGCGAACTCGGCGTCCCATTCGTGTACGCAGTACCTGCTAGTTCACGAGTGGGCGTCCCCTCGTAGGGCTCCGTGGTGGGTGAGGTACTTAGGCATCAGACACTTTCTCTTTACTCTTATGAGTAATTTAAATCCCTCTTTTTCTGGGGCCCCAACAAGGCCCCTACCTAATCGATCGTCGGATGAAAGTGAGAGCAATTCTGCTAAAAGAGCCAGAACTGAGGAGAAAACACCATCTGTGACACCTCTTTTCATCATTCTCCATTCCACCGGAGAGCAGTCAATAGGGAAAATGTCACCTTTCTTTATCCAGAAAGGATTAGAAGGGATGGCAGGTTCACCCAAATCCGTAAAACGGCTGCGTTCTGGAGATATTCTAAATGAAGTATCAAACACAAATCAAGCAGAAAAAATTTTGAAAGCCACATCTATAGGGGGAATACCCATCATCGTAACCCCTCACAAAACTTTGAACTCTTCACGAGGTGTCATATCAGAGTGGGATCTTCATGTTTCTGAAGAAGAGATCTGCTCTGAATTAAAAGAACAAGAAGTAACAGCTGTCAAGCGAATATCCATGCGTAAGGATGGGAATCTCGTCCCTACCCGAGTTCTCATTCTAACATTCAACACCCCACGGCCTCCAAGTTCCATCAAGGCAGGGTACTTAAACTGCCCAGTGAGGATTTACGTTCCAAACCCACTTAGGTGTTTTAAATGTCAAAAGTATGGCCACTCACAAACAGCTTGTCGTGGTAACCCTGCCTGTGCTCGATGGGGTGCCAAAGATCACGAGAGCAAGGAATGTATAGCTCCTAAGCCTAATTGTATTAACTGCCAAGGAGAGCACCCTGCATACTCTCGAGCATGCCAGCGGTGGAAGGACAAAAAGGAGATACAAAAATTAAAAACGGAGCTAAACATCTCCTACCCAGAGGCTAGAAAACACATACAACCAATAAATAGTGGGAAGCCTTCATATGCTCAGAAGGTTTCTGCGAAGTGCACTATCAGTACACAAACAGAGATGACTGTACCACCAAGAGAGTCATTCATGCCGATTGCACGCTATTTATTAAGTTCACAAAAGCCCACCAAAAAAACGCAGTCAGCTGCTACTCCTATATCCGTACCTCCTAGTGCTCCACCACTACCAAAATCAAGCGGTAAAAAAGAGAAACCAATAATAACAGAAACAATGGATGTAGAGGACAAGGAGGTAATTGACGAATCAGTCTTGGAACTTTTCGTGGAGGAGGAAATAAACACCGGACAGCATCCATACTTCCCCAAAAGAGATAAACCCAAGACTGATAAAAGTAAGCCCTCAGCAACTCGGAAGCCGCCTGATGGACCCACCAAGCCAAAATAATGGCTAAATTCCTACAGTGGAATTGTCGTGGATTCCGGCAAAATACTGATGACATCAAGGCCCTCCTGCAAAAGCACGAGCCAGTTTGCTTTTGCTTGCAGGAGACTTATCTAAAAGCAAATGATGATCCCACAATGCATAACATCACAATTTTTCAAGGATAGAATTGCGGATGGTCCTGCTCATGGAGGAGTGGCTATCCTTGTGGGCAACCAGACCCCAGTTCAGCCCTTGCTAATTACAACTAGCATAGAAGCTGTTGCAATTCGCCTTACAGTGGGATTTTTATTAACGGTCTGCTCTATTTATTTGCCACCTGGGACTGACATCTCCCAGGAAGACCTTGATGATCTTGTAACGCAGTTGCCTCCCCCTTTCTTACTTTTCGGGGATTTTAATGGACATAACACCCTGTGGGGTAGTGCTAACATCAATGGAAGGGGATGAGTCATAGAGCATATGCTAAATGACAATAACCTTTCCCTTCTAAATACTGGAACAAATACCTTCTTCCACATGCCTACCCGTACGTTTTCTGCCATTGATCTCTCTATCTGCTCCCCTTCTCTATTCCCTTCACTCACTTGGGAAGTGGAGGAGAACCCATACGGAAGTGATCACTTCCCTGTGATAACCTCGTTATACAGTGCGAGACCGTGTCTTCCTTTCAGGTTACCACGGTGGAAGATTGATCAGGCTGACTGGTCTGCCTTCTAACATCAGGCAAATTTTGACCTCAGTACCGTCAGGAGCCTATCAATGATGCAGTAACGTACATCACAGAAATTATCGTCCAAGCAGCTGCGAATGCTGTTCCAAAAACATCTGCCTGGTTTCCACCATTTCCCAAACCTTGGTGGAATTCACAATGCACAGCAGCAAAAAAGGCTCAAAACCAAGCGTGGGGGATATTCCGCCGATATCCTACCACGAACAACCTTATAGCCTTTAAACACGCACGAGCCAAAGCACGCTACATTCGTCGTCAGAGTCAAAAGGAATCGTGGATCCGTTTTACTTCATCAATCACTCAGTCCACTAGTACTAAGGTGGTCTGGGAAAAAATCCGGAAAACGAAGGGAAAATACACAGCACACCCCTCATCGGTCCTCGAATATAATGGATGTACTATTGCAGACTCTACTGCAATAGCCAATGCTCTTGGGGAAACATTTTCTAACATCTCTGCAACATCATCTTACTCCCCAGAGTTTCCTATTTTAAAGCGCAACACTGAAAAACAGGCCCTTAAATTCACATTGAAGGGTTCCCACCCATACAATGGGCCATTTAATATCCACGAGTTGAAAACAGCACTCGCCCGTACAAAGGCTACCGCTGTTGGACCAGACAACATCCATTATGAAATGATCAAACATCTTTCACCAGAATCCATGGACTGTTTCCTCTTCCTGTACAACAGAATCTTCCTTGAAGAGCACTTTCCGGATACCTGGCGCAAGGCAACTATTCTTGCTTTTGCTAAGCCAGGAAAGGATCCTAAATGTCCAAAAAACTATCGTCCTATTGCTCTGACCAGCTGTCTGTGCAAAATATTGGAGAGAATGGTCAATGCTCATCTCTTATGATATTTAGAATCGAACGACCTTCTCTCCCGCTTTCAGTGCGGCTTCCGAAGAAACAGGTCCACACTGGACCACTTAATTAGACTGGAAACATCTATCCGAGATGCTTTCCTAAAAAGAGAACACTTGGTGTCCATCTTCTTTGACATGGAAAAAGCGTACGACATAACTTGGAGATTTGGTATTTTAAAAGACCTTTACAACCTTGGTCTGAGAGGCCACCTTCTCATTTTTATTAAAAATTTTTTATCCTGCCGTTATTTCCAAGTTCGTGTAGGATCCTCCCTTTCGCTGCCTTTTTGCCAAGAGGAGGGGGTACCACAAGGATCTGTCTTAAGTGTTACGCTTTTTGCCATTAAAATAAATTCTATTCTGAACAATTTCCTCCAACTATAAACAGTGCACTCTATGTCGATGACTTCAGCATATTCTCTCAATCATGCAATATGAGGGTTATTGAGAGACAACTGCAACAAGCTATTGACCTTCTTAACACCTGGGCCACGGCCAGTGGTTTCAGGTTCTCACCGGAGAAGACCGTTTGCGTCCATTTTTGTCGCAAACATAACCTCCACCCCGAGCCTGAATTACGACTTGGACAAAACACCATTCCAGTTGTATCAGGGGCGAAATTCCTGGGACTCTTTTTTGACAAAAAGTTGACATTTGTTCAACACATTCGTCAGCTATGCACAAAGTGCACGAGAGGGCTCAACATCCTCCGCTCTCTCTCTTCTACCTCTTGGGGTGCAGACCGTTGCACTCTACTACATCTATACCGTGCACTTGTACGCTCAAAATTAGATTATGGGTCTCAGGTGTATGCATCTGCCAGAAATAGCGCTGTTCGTTGGCTTGACCCCATCCATCACCAAGCCATTCGTATTGCTACTGGTGCATTCAGAACATCACCTATCCAAAGTCTGTATGTCAAAGCAAATGAACCATCCTTGTCGCTTCGATGAATGCAGTTGTCTCTACAATATGCCTTCAAGCTGAAGTCCCTGCCAGACTATCCCACGTGGACATCCGTTTTCGAGCCATGATGGGAAAATCTTTATAACACACGACGGACCGCCAATCGCCCATTCGGCATTTGTGTTCAAGAGCTACTCAATGAGCTTAACATCTCGGTAGAGAAGGTTGCTCGATCACCAAAGGAGCCCCTTCCACCCTGGCATGCACAAACACCAGCATGTGACTACGTCTCGCTCAAGATTGCGACGAAGTCTAATACTCCAGCTTCTGTCTACCTTCAGCTCTATTCACAACACCGTGCAGAACATTTTGACTTCTTGCCAGTTTAAACAGATGAAGTCAGAATCGTATGTGGGATCACATACGATTACACAGACGAAGTCAGAATCGTATGTGGGATCTGCTGCTGTCTTTCCAAATAATACCATATCAGAGCAGATACCCGTTGACTGCAGCATTTACACTGCAGAGCTGAATGCTATAGAGTTAGCTCTAGATCACATAAGAAAACATCATTACCAACGGTGTATTATATATGCCGATTCAGTGAGTGCACTACAGGCTTTATCAGCGATGCCACACACTAATCATCCAACCCTGTCCCGAATTCAGCAGATAATATACAGCCTCTATGTAAGTGGATTCGATATCCGCTTCTGCTGGATCCCCAGTCACATCTGGATTAGAGGAAATGATTTGGCTGACATTGCAGCCAAATCGGCAGCCCTGACGGATAATCTTGACCTGTTAGTCCCCTATACAGACTACAGGCAAGTGATCCGTAATAACTTACAATCTCAGTGGCAAGATTTGTGGCATCGACTGATTACTACAAACAAACTATGTCGAATTAAGCCTGTGATCCGTCCTTGGCAGTCCAGCTTACGCAGGGATCGCAAAGAGGAAGTTGTTGTTGCTCGGCTCCGCATAGGACACTGTCATGTTACACACTCCTTTTTGCTGAGGGCTGATGACCCTCCTATGTGCGAGCAGTGCGACACCATTTTATTCGTTCAACATATTTTATGTGACTGTACCAGTTTTAGAAATGCTCGTTTTACCGCTTTTAACCATCTGACTGAGCCATATACAGTGAAACTTCCCTTTAACGGACAGCCATGGGGAACGAAAATTTGTCCGTTAGAGAGAAGTGTCCGCTAACAAGAAGTCTGGGAGAAAAAAAAAAGAAAGAAAGAAAAATTGTTAAACGTTTAATGTAAAATTAAATTAAATTATATACCGATTTTGCACAATATTTTTGTAAATAATATACATACAATTGTGCTATGCATATTATGACTTTATCTTAAGAAAAATACATACTAATCACTTATTTTCTTCTGCATCTTCTTCCGGCTGATAATTTTGTCTTCAACATTTGTTTGGAGTGAAGAAACCATCGAAAGTCCTTCAGTATCTTCTTCAGCAGCGAAAAACATTTTTAAACGATTGATTTGTATGAGCGTTTCTTCTATTTTCATCGTTGGTTCGTCGTTAATATGTTCTTCGACAGAATGATCTCCTTCCATTTCTTCATCCTCATGAGGAACTTCTTGAAAAATATCGATGATAATGTCGTTGACATCTAGAGCACCATCTTCTGTAGTGAGGTTCGAGTCTATATCTTTGTAGCCAGGGTCACTTGTAGCTGAAGTATCGTACATTATTAATAGATGTTGAAGTTCTTGTTCTTCTTGGTGCTCCACATTGCTGTTCACAACTTCAATTTTTGCGTTTGAGAAGCCAGACTTTACAAAACAGTTCACGACAGTTTGTTTCCTAATTGCGTTTATTGAAGAGGAAATCCATTGAATCGCATCTAGGATGCTGATTTTCTTTGCAAGGTCACTCACACATGTCACATCATTCATGTTTGCAATGAAATGTCTTAAAACACGTTTTCTGTAGTGAAGTTTAAAATTTTTTATTATCCCTTGATCCAAGGGCTGACATTCTGCAGATGTGTTTGGTGGCAGACAAACGATTTGAATGTTGGACAATTCAATGTGCGGATGAGATGCAGCATTATCCATGAAAAGGATAATTTTTCTGTTTTGATGAATCATGTTTTGGTTAAAGTAACTTATCCATTCGCTCATGATATCTCGTGTCATCCACGCTTTTTTATTAGACTTCCAGTCAACATTCAAAAGATTCAACTTAATGCCTTGAAACAACGAGGATTTTGTAGTTTTCCTATAACAAGAGGTTGTTCAAAGTCTCCCAGCATATTTGTACACAATAATACAATAGTACAGTCAAGCGTTCCTCAGAAATTTTACTGCCCTGGCACTTTTCGTTTTTTAGACTCATTGTTTTTTCAGAAAGAGCTTTAAAAAACAACCCTGTTTCGTCACAGCTGTAAATATCCTTAGCTTCAAAATCACAACATAAATCTTCCAATTTGACGGTCCACTCTGTTACAACCCCAGTATCAACAGATCCACCTTCACCACTTACGGTTTTCCAAGAAATTTTATGCCGAGTTTTGAACTTGTGTAGCCATCCCACAGAAGCTCTGAACTCATTTACTCCCATAGATTTCACAACCTCGAAAGCCTTTTCCCTAATAATAGGCCCATTAATGGGCCTATTATTAGGGAAATTTTTTTAGCACATGCACGACAAAACCACTCATACGTAACATTGTCAACATTTGAATTCCGACAGTTTTCGGGAATGATTTTTGAACCTGATCATTTCTGTGTTGCCAAAATTGTTTGACTAGTTCATTTTTTTTTCTTTAGGATGTCGCTTTTTTTTTTTTTTTTTTTTTTATGTGAACCCCAAACACGAGAGGTATTAGAACCTATAGTACTTAGTACCATGCTTGGGTTGGAGGTTGAGAAGACGAAAGAAGATATTTGTTGACATTCGACTTGAACTTCTGTAGATTGTAATTTTCAGGAAATACATATGAAGGAAGGTTGTTCCAGAAAACGGCAGTTGAATGAATAAATGAGGAAGATGAAAAGTTGGTTCTGTGGGTTTGAAGTTGGACAGTAAATTGGTGTTGGCTGGTGGCGGCACATGTTTGGACTGTTTTGAAATTGAAAGAGAGAGCGGGAATTATAGAAGCCAGTTCAGAAGAACAGTGCCCATGGAAGTATCTGTAGAAGAGGCATGAAGCAGAAACGGTACGTCTATGAGAAAGTGAGTGGAGAGACTCTATTAGAGATTAATCATTAATTAACCTAACTGCCCTCTTCTGAATGGAATCAAGAAGCCTGAGAGAGGTTCTGGGGGCACCACCCCAGATGTGGGAACAATATTCCATGTCAGGGCGGATTTGTGATTTATACTGAGTGAGCAGCTGTTTGGAAGAAAAGTAACGCCGAGAGCGAAAGAGAAAACCAAGTTTTTTAGATGCAGAGGAAGCAATATTTGTAATGTGCTTGTGCCAAGAGAGATTAGAAGTCAGGGTAATCCCCAAAAGAGATATATCATTTTGCCTAGAAATCGGAGTGTCACTAAAGATAAGCATAGGAGCAGAAGAATCCTTTTTGCGAGATATAAGACAAGACTGAGTTTTAGAAGGGTTGAAATCAACTAAGTTGTCTTTGCCCCACTGGAGAATTACCTGAAGATCGGCATTTAAGGAATTGGTAGCAGATTTTCGAGAAGTTGAAGCTGATTGAGCAGGACAAGGTTTCTCAAAATGGAAAGTTGAATGCAATGTGCTATCATCGGCAAAACTATGGATAGGATTTCCAGTCAATGGAAGAAGGTCATTAATATACAAAAGGGAAAGAGTGGGGGAAAGAACTGAACCTTGGGGGACACCGGCATTAGTGGAGAAGTTAGAAGACAGAGAGCCATCTACCATCACCCTCAGTGAGCGATCAGAGAGAAAACTGGATAACCAATTACTAAAAACAGTTGGCAAACCATAAGATGGAAGCTTGTTTAGAAGACCTTTATGCCAAACACGATCAAAAGCCTTTGAGATGTCAAGAGCAACTACTTGTGTTTCACCGAACCTTTTCATTGAATTAGTCCATAAATGGGTAACATAAGCCAGAATATCACCAGTGCATCGACACTGACGGAATCCATACTGGCGATCGTTGATCAGATGGAAGTTTTCTAGGTGGCGGTTAATTGATTTCTCCATTACTTTAGAAAGAGTAGAAGTAATTGCAATGGGACGATAATTGGATGGGAGGGATTTGTCACCCTTTTTAGGAACTGGCTGGATATGAGCAAATTTCCAAGCAGAAGGAAAAACACCTTTGGAATAAGAAAGTGAAAAAAGGCGGCAAAAAATAGGAGTAAGTTCAGGAGCACAGGTTTTGAGAACAAGTGGAGAAATACCATCAGGACCTGGAGCTTTCTTAATCAAAATCCTTCTGATATCCTTTTGACGGAAGACCACAGGAGGCATTGAATGGAGTGCGTTGGGAATGGTGGGAGGTGTTTTACCAAGATCATTAATACATGAGCTGGAAGAAAAATGGGATGCTAGCAGGTCAGCTTTATCCTTGGCTGAAGTGACAACAGAACCATCTGGTTTGGACAGAGGTGGGAGCAGAGATGGGCAAATGTTGCGGCCAATAGCTTTGGCAAGAGAACAGAATGCTCTGCTACCATTAGGGCAAGAAGCAAGTTTTCTACTCTTAGTCTGTTCAAACTCTAGTTTGAACTGATTAATAACTGCTTTACAATTGTTGCGAGCTTTGGCGTAGGCAGAAAATGAAACTGAAGAATTAGAAACAAGCCAATTACGATATGCAACATTCTTCTCTTGGACAGCCTTAGCACATTTATTGGAAAACCAAGGTTTAGATAAAGGATGAGATTTTAAAGTGGAGTGTGGGATAAAGGATTCCATTCCTGCAAGAATAATTTCACTGACACGATCTGAGCAAATGTTGACATCAGGAGTTTTGAAACAGTAATCCGACCAAGGAAAAGAAGAAAAGAAGTCTCGCAGGTCATCCCATTTTGCATTCTTGTAATGCCAAACAACACGTGGTTGGGAATAGCCATGAGATAAAGGTTCCATTGGAGAAGAAACAATCACCAAGTTGTGATCTGAAGTGCCTAAAGGACCTCTCACTTCGACCGTGTACTTAGAAGGGTTGTTTGTGAGAAAAAGATCAAGCGTATTGGCTGTATGATTAGGATTGTCCGGTATTCTTGTAGGTAAATGAACAATCTGTGCTAGGTCATTAGTAATTGCAAAAGCCTCAGCATCTCGACCTGCTGGGTCGGTGTGAGTAGAAAACGGAAGCCAGCAGGAGTTGTGAACATTAAAATCACCAAGAAAAATTACTTCACTGTTAGGAAAGTTGGACTGGAGAAAGTCAAGTTGCAAAGAGAGGAAGTCAAAGAGCTCCAAGTGATTAGTGGAGTTGGGAGAACGGTAGAGACAACAGATGAATTTGACACAATGAGGTAGAGAGATTTTAAGCCAGAGAAGATCAAAGAGAGGAGATTCCAAATTGCCAAGTCTCTGACAGGGAATATCAAAACGGACATATGCACAAGTACCACCTTTGAGGCGAAAGGAATCATACAGCGAATAATTTGGGCATCTGAGATGAGCAGTAGATGAATCAACCGATAACTGAGATTCTGTCAGAAAAAGTACATGGGGTTTGGCAGACTGCAAGTGGAAATGGACATCGTTGAGATTAGAATTGAGACCACGTATATTTGTGAAATGAATTAGGAAGTCCTTGGGAGGTTTAGATCTTTTCGCAGATAAGCTTGCTCTATTAGTTTGACAATTCATGGTGTATTCAATAGTAAGAAAAAGTGGGTGGGACATGCTGTATGAAGTAATGAAATTTTTGGATATGGCATACACGTGGTAAGAATATACCCAGATCCTTGACATAACGTGGCCTCGACAATGCTCCCCGCATACACACTACTCGGACTCCCTCCAGTCACTATCTGGCAGAGTGGAGGTAGCAAGATTATACACTAGCTGATCCGGAAGCCTCCTAGAGAGTTACCAATAGGTTTGGTCCGGTGTACTAACTAACAAACGGCCGGCCTGCGAACACCGTTTTAGAGCTGTACCCTCGAAATGTAAGGAATATTGGATCTCGCCACGACGTTCATCATAACCTCAAAAGTCATCAATCATACTGCATGATGGAAGAGATAGGGAAGGGTTGACCGGAACTTAGCTCTAGAGACTAAACATGGGTTCCACCACTTCAAGCCTCCAATAAGTAAAGTGGTGGTATTTCACCGGTTGGTGACAGTCATCTACCACCTAGTACTGCCTGGTAACATAGAGGGGCGGCGTTCCTCCATGTGGTGTGGGCGCCACACCTCGACCCCTGCTTACGTTGGTTCACACCTTGGTGGTCACCCACCATGTACTTGTGCATGGAGGTTATACCCAGGATTACTAACAGTCCCACCATCGTGAAGGTGCAAGCAGAGGATTTGGCTGTCACAGACTGTCCGGACTTCGCCGAAATTGGGTCCACTTGACTTGAGTGTCACCCGAATGTCAGTTCCATCAGCGTTTTAGACTCCCAGGTAGCAAGTACAGCTTGTCTGGCATATCTGAGAGAATATCTGTGACAACCTCAAGGACCACCTGCGTCAAAGCGACAACCTGCGACCACCTCAAAGACGCTTGCCCACGTCTTCCCGATTTTGAATTTTGCAGTGAGATTGCGAGCACTATTTTTTTGCCGATGATACGCATTAACGAGTTCGACTTTATCTTTTAAAGTTAAATGTTTACGAGAAGACATTGTGCACTTGACACAACACTGAACAAAACTGAAACTCAAAAGACGAAAGGCCGACCAAATTCCCCCCCCCTGCACACACCGAATTCATCAGAAGGTTTACACGTTCCTTAAAATTCTTGAAAAAGGGTTTAGAACCGCGACGTAAACCTTGATAAAATTCAGAGAATCTAAAATAGAAAATAAACACACGATTGAGGTAATACGTGGAAGAAAAGTTCCTAGAAAAAGGGCCGTGAGCTCTCCCGCAGTTCGTTATGGGGAGATCAAATTAAGTGCTAATCTAAACGAAACAGTGCAGATTGCCTGTCCGCGTCCGTTACAGAGAATGTCCACTAGACAGAGGCTGAAAACACGTTAAAACCAATAGAGGTGAGTTGGGGAATTTGAAAATGTCCGTTGTAGAGAGATGTCCGTTAAAGAGAGGTGTCCGTTAGAAGTTTCACTGTACACTCAGTCAGATTTTATCTGATAATGACCATGTGTGTGCTATTTTTAGCTTCCTAAAATCAGTAAACCTTTTTACTCATATTTAAGAAATCCTATTATTTTAAGATTTATTATTGTTACTTGTTTACTGATATTTGTCTTTTACAGTTTATTCTTGTTTTTATACCCTGACTTAGTGACCTAATTCATTAGGTCACTGAAAGTTTTACTTTTTTATGACAAGGTTTTGGCACATTATAGCCTAAGTTGCTGATGCGCCAATAAAACTCAATCAATCATAGCATTGTTCTAAAACTTTGTGGTTTACAAAGACATCTAGTGATATCAAAAGCTACTTTTGCTTTTTACTGTGTTTTTCTTATGCTTTCACTTTATTTTAATTGAACAGTTTTTAACAGTTTTATTTTTTGTTTGAATAATATAATTTATGTGAAAATATAAATTTTATATTTTTATTTTACTTCTGTATGCTTAGTTGGTTGGGATTAAAAAATAATATTCTGATGATGGTGAAGAAAACAATTCTTTACAATTGCAAAAATCCTGGCTGAAAACTGCTACCAATGCCAGGTGCCATGCCATTGTCATTCAACCAGAAAAGACCATAAAAATCCAAACCATTATCTCCTAATTGCATTTTCCTGTATAGAAAAAATTTTAAAAAAATGTTAACAATAGGTTGTCTTGGTTTTTGGAATGCTAGATCAACTCTGAATCCCTTGATAAAATTGGAGGCCAGTAGTAGTGAGAAAGGAAGCCAAAAAAAAAAAAAAAAAAACAATTCCCTCTAAATGTTTGTCCAGTTCCTCCTTAAATTTATTTAACTTATCAACTTCCATGACAGATGGAAGTTTGTTCCAGCAATTAACCAGCCGCTGGCTAAAGGCAAATTTCCGCACATCTATTCTACTTCTGTCTTTCCTCAATTTGAATTTATGCCCCCTTAGGTTCGTAATCTGAACATTTGGAAGAATCCCATCAGAATTCAGCATGCTCAACCCATTCAAGGCCTTATACACCTCAATCAGATCACCTCACAGGTGCCTAGTCTCCAGCCGCTGCAATCTGCTGAACTTAAGCCTCTCTTGGTAAGATGATCCCTTGATTCCCATCACCAACCTTGTTGCCCTTCTCTGTATATGCTCAAGCAAATCTACATCCTTCCTAAAATGAGGCCTCCAGACCTGTACGCAGGTCTGGAGGCCTCATTTTAGGAAGGATGTAGACATGCCTTGAGTGCTGCATCCAGACCTGTACGCAGTACTCAAGGCATGGCCTGACCATTGCCTTATACAGAGGGATAATCACCTCCTTTTTCCTGCTAGCAAAATTCCTATATATCATTGACAAAACCCCTTGACTTGCTCTGGCAGCCTGTCTCCATTTCTCAGAAAACTTCATATCTGACTGCACAATTACTCCCAGGTCTTTTTCATTTTCTACCACCTTAAGTGTAGTACCACACGGTACGTTTCTCTGGGGTTACTTCTACCCATATGCATTACTTTGCATTTGTTAATGTTAAACTTCAGTTGCCACTCAGCCCATTTGCCCAAATTTTCTAGATCCTGTTGCAGTAGCACACTGCTTTACTGTCATTAACAACCCTTTGTATCATTTCAACCCTTTGTAACCTTTGTATCATCTGCAAACTTGGACACTAAGCCTGATATACCTTCATCAATATCATTGATAAATATACAAAACAACAATGGACCCAACACTGAACCCTGTGGGACTCCAGTAATAACATTAGTCCATGAAGAGCAGCCATTGATTACCACCCTCTGTCTTCTCCCACTTTTATCCATTGTAGCAATTTACCCTTAATACCATTCTGCTCCAATTTGTACAGTAGTCTTCCATGCGCAACAGCATCAAAAGCTTTCCTGAAATCCAAGTAAAAAAAGTATACGATATCAAAATTATTTTTTGCATCCAGTTCCTTTGTAACAACATCATATACTATCCAATCAAATTTGTCAGACAAGACTTTCCCTTAACAAACCCATGCTGTGTCTGAATTGTTGCTGCAGTCTTGTCTAGATGATCCTGCAATGCATCTTTAACCAGTGACTCCATTATTTTACCCAGAACAGAAGTTAAACTAACTAGTCTGTAATTACTCGTGTCACCCTTTGTTTCCTCTTTGTGAATTGGGGATACATTTGCACATCTCCAGTCTGTGGGTACCTCCCCTGAGTCCAAGAAAGCTCTCATAATTATGGATAACGGATTGCTTATTTCCTTTGCTGCCTCCTTTAATATAACTGGATAGATCCCATACACCCCAGGTGCCTTTCTTATGTTTAACTTCAACAATTTCTCCTCCACTTTGCTCTCAGTTATTACAAAATCATTAAGCACCCTGTTACAATTTGATAACCTGGCATTTTCAAACCTTAACAACTCCTCGTGTGAATGTAGATGCAAAATACTCATTCAGTTTGTTTGCTATCTGAGCAGGATCATCAACAGTCAAACCATCGATATCAGGTGAACCAATCAGATTCATCCCCTTTTAGAGTTTATATAAGTAAAGAAATTCTTGCTGTTTTTCTTAGCATCTTTTGTCAAAGATTTCTCATAATCTTCCTTTGCCTGCTTAACCTCCTTTGTGGCTTGATTACAGACTAGCTTATATCTGCCATAGGCTTCTGCGTCGTCTGATAATTTATGCTTTATGCTTAAAGTGCTATATGCTTTCTTTCATTATGAACGTATAGTGATGATATGCATTATGAATGATATAATGATATAAGTTCTTCATGAGTGGCTTGAAAGATCACTTGCCACTCCTACTACAAAGTTTCCTAAGCTGTAGCACCTCTCAGGTCAAACACCAAAATATATGTTCACAAACATTCAGACAAGAAGAGGAAGCTCTGGGCTTTGTCCTGAATTCTGTTCTGTTTACTATAAGAATAAAACAAACAGATACCAGATATCTTTGCTGATGATCTTAACATCTCTTGTCACTCACAGCATGCATATTGAGAGACTACTTCAGCACATGATCAATAAAATATAAACTTGGATCAAGAACAGTGGGTATAAAATCTCAAAGCAAAAACAGCTGCAATGCTCTTCTGCAAGTAACATAAAATTCATCCTAATCATGGAATAAGAGTTGAAAGCAACCTGATATTTCTTCCAAACAGTATCTGCCTTCTTGGACTAACTCTCAGTAACCAAGTTACCTTTCCTGACCATATTAAATAGCTTCAATGCTTCAAACAGTCTGCTTAAAAAAGCTTTATTTATTTAGAGTGCTGTCTGTAGTAACTTGGAGCAATGACTGTTGCACCCTATTATGTTCTTCTTCAGAGTAGTCTTCATCTAGTTCAACTCAGATTTGCTGAACTATCTTTTTCTCCTCTTTTTATTCATTCTACTTGTATTCTTTGGAATAACCTCCTTTGCATGTATTTCCTAAGAAATACATTGTAATTTGCAGAAATGCAAGTCTGATGTTAAGTAATTTGTCTCCTGCTACCCAAACCTATATACATTACTAAGCACTTTATATAAATTCTTGCAAAAAAACCTGGTGATATTGTAAATATTACCTGTGTTTGTAAGAATTTACATACATACTTGCTTATGAAGTTTTATTTTTTTTATGATTTATAATTTGTTTTGTATTACTTCACTTGCTAACTTATTTAATTTCATTTTAATTTAGAAAGCTGACAACATTTGGCATCTGTGAATAAAGTTTTATATGTTACTCTCCTTGTAACATGATTTGTATGTTCAATGTAGAGTTTTGAAGTTCTGTCAATTTTAAATCACATGTTCCCCTATAACATATGATTTATGAATTCAAGTGTTATTTTCTTCTCTTCATTCTAGGTTGAAAGCCAGGCAATATTGCTTTGTGTTATTGAAAGTGTTTCTAGTTTACGAATAAGTAGGAAAGCTTACAAAAAACTATGCCAACAATGGAAGAAGGTATGAAATTTTTTATTTTGTTTAAAAAAATGTTTTTTCACAGAAATCTGAAATTTACATCAGCCTTGATTGTGTTTGAGTTGTATATTTGGGAAATTAAAGGCAAAATTTAAAAAAAAAAAATTAAAGCAACTGTATCTTGGTAATCCTAAGCATTGTATTCTGCTGTAGCCTTGTGTTTCAGAGACTTCCATTATACAAATATACCTCCTGCCCAGAGTCCAACAAACAGCAGTTCTATATATATATATATATATATATATATATATAAAATTATTTTTAATGTTATGTGTAGAATGTAGTAGGTATAAATCTATAATTTAACTAATGCTAATAATGAAAATACCGTGTACCCTGGGAGCGATATATGTTGATTAAAGGGGGAAGAACGGAAAAGAAAAATGTAACGTTATAAACAAAGTGCGAATTTTGAAAAAATGTAAATTTTGAAAAGAACGACCAAGGTAGAAATAGCAGATTTTTGAAAAGAACGACCAAGGTAGAAATAGTATTGCAGTATCTTTCATAATTTCTGTGTCTTCTTCAGAGGTCATCCACCCAAATTATGAAAAAGAACAGCAATACTCTTACTTCTGTTTCTGACATGTTCTATGTCAAAAAACACGTGTACGCAAACATGTGGTAAAAACTAAAATAATTTAGAATATAAATTTTGAATAAATAAATAAAATACAAGTTAAGCAAAAAATTATGCCAAAAGTATAACATACAGAACATGGATGACCTTACAGAAGTAAGTGGCCCGCCAAAAAGGTGAAGACAAAGGAAGGTAGTGTCCGAATGACAAGAACTTACCGCTACTGGACGGGTTGACAGAAAAGACAGAGCCGGAGGCTAACCCGTGTATAAATGCGAAGAAACGCTAGCGGCTCCTAGCGTTAGACGAATTTTGGTGTCTGTATATTATGTAATTTATGTAAGCGGTGGAGCTACACTAGGTTAAAGTTAAGTATATGATGCTCAAACGCCCGGGATAGCAAAGAAATATAATAGCTTACAAAGTAGCAGTAGAAGGTAGCTAAACTTTGTTAAGGCGAAAAATATCGATTGGGTATAGTAAGAAAAATAGTACTCTGATATTGCTTTCGTTACACTAATGGCTCACAGAGCATAAAATGTAGAATTTAGTAAAGCAAAAAGATGATTAAATTAGTGATGTGTAGTTGGGCTAGGGTAGTTCGGGGTTGCAACTAGCCCAACTTACCCTAGCCCAACTACATATCACTAATTTAATCATCTTTTTGCTTTACTAAATTCTACATTTTATGCTCTGTGAGCCATTAGTGTAACGAAAGCATTATCAGAGTACTATTTTTCTTACTATACCCAATCGATATTTTTCGCCTTAACAAAGTTTAGCTACCTTCTACTGCTACTTTGTAAGCTATTATATTTCTTTGCTATGATGTTAAGTATATGATGCTATCCATCATATACTTAACTTTAACCTAGCGTAGCTCCACCGCTTACATAAATTACATAATATACAGACACCAAAATTCGTCTAACGCTAGGAGCCGCTAGCGTTTCTTCGCATTTATACACGGGTTAGCCTCCGGCTCTGTCTTTTCTGTCAACCCGTCCAGTAGCGGTAAGTTCTTGTCATTCGGACACTACCTTCCTTTGTCTTCACCTTTTTGGCGGGCCACTTACTTCTGTAAGGTCATCCATGTTCTGTATGTTATACTTTTGGCATAATTTTTTGCTTAACTTGTATTTTATTTATTTATTCAAAATTTATATTCTAAATTATTTTAGTTTTTACCACGTGTTTGCATACACGTGTTTTTTGACATACAGAACATGTCAGAAACAGAAGTAAGAGTATTGCTGTTCTTTTTCATAATTGGGGTGGATGACCTCTGAAGAAGACACAGAAATTATGAAAGATACTGCAATACTATTTCTACCTTGGTCGTTCTTTTCAAAATTTACATTTTTTCAAAATTCGCACTTTGTTTATAACGTTACATTTTTCTTTTCCGTTCTTCCCCCTTTAATCAACATATATCGCTCCCAGGGTACACGGTATTTTCATTATTAGCATTAGTTAAATTATAGATTTATACCTACTACATTCTACACATAACATTAAAAATAATTTTATATATACATTATGGTTGTAGGGTACCTTTGCTCTTGCAGTGTCCCTGATCCATAATTCATATTATCGATAATTCATTTTATCGCTATTCAAATTCAAATCCATTTTCTCTACTTAATTTTATTATTCATAATTATATATATATATATATATATATATAACCTGACATAAAATATATGCCAGTAGCATGGCAAACCAGTAGAGTGAAAATGAACTTAACCAATAAAATAACAAAGAATAAAAGGAAAATACGGGGGGTGAGAGAAAATAAAGAAGAGGGCACTGTTGAAGCAATGTTCCTAATATAATTTAGAAAATACAAGCCAATTCAAAAGAAATTTAGTGTCGCCCCCAGATGGCACCAGTTTCCGAATTATATGAAATCTCACTAAGGTGGAAACGTAGACTACCAAATGAACTGAAAATAATAATTAATAAAATAAAATAGACTGACCATTATGCTCCATCTGGATGGAGGACCACGAGGCCATTAATAGTAAGGGAATCACTGCATTCCGAATGCTAAACAAATCCATGCAACGATGGAATGATACTAAAATCAAACCGCCAATGCAATAGATTTGTATAGTGTCCTTATGCAGTGAAAAATAATAAAACAGAAAGCCTAGTACTCGCATGGCCAAACCACACCACTGACAAAACAATAGTTGAACTGAAAATATATAGAAACAAATTAGGCTATAGATGGCAGTACGAATGCAGCATTAGTACATCGTCACGCTACCCACATGTAAATATAATCCAATTAATCCAAAAATTAAATAGAGATAAAAATTAATAAAAATATATGTTAAAAATAAATAAGAAAAAATAGTAGAAAAGCTAACATGGCAGCAGAAAAGCACATCCACTACATGTTGCTTATAATAAACTAAATTAAAATAGGATTTTTGCCAGTAGCATGGCAAACCAATAGAGTGAAAATGAACTGAACTAAATAAAAAGTAACAATAACAGAAAAATATAGGGGGGGGGAATAAAAATGGAGAGGGTAGTGTTAAAGCAACATTCCTAGAATAATTTAGAAAATTAAGCCAATTAAAAGAAATTTAGCGGCGCCCCCTCGTAGGCACCCATTTCTGAATTATGTGAAATCTCACTAAGGTGGAAACGTAAACTAACAACATTACATGACCAAATAAATTAATAAAATAAAATGAAATAAAATAGACTGACCATTATGCCCCATCTCGACAGAGGATCACAAGGACAATAATAGTCAGGGAATCACTGCATTTCGAACACTAAACAAATCCATGCAACGAAGGTATGATACTAAGATAAAACCACCGATGCGATAGATTTGCATTGGAGTGGTCCTTATGCAGCGAAAAATAATAAAACGGAAAGCCCAGTGCTCGCATGGCCAAACCACACCACTGACAAAACAATAGTTGAACTGAAAATATATAGAAACAAATTAGGCTATAGATGGCAATATGGATGCAGTGTTAGCAAATCTTCATTCTACTACCATATAAATATAATCCAAAAATTAAATAGAGGGGTAAAAAGTAAAAAAAATTTATTGGTTTAGTTCACTTTCACTCTACTGGTTTGTCTTGCTACTGGCATATATTTTATGTGTTTATTATACGCAACATATAGTGGTTTGTGCTTTTCTGCTGCCACTGATGGTAGCTTTACTACTATTTTTTCTTATTTATTTTTTACTACTTTTACTTTTTACCTCTATTTAATTTTTGGATTTTATATATATATATATATATATATATATATATATATATATATATATATAACTGTTAACTATTTGCCATATCCACTATATATATATATATATATATATATATATAAATATGTTTTCAATTGTATATATATATATAGATAGATAATAATATAGATGAAGAGTATGGGGCTAAAAAACCAGCTGTCAAAACCATAGAAAAAAATGCCATTAAGTACCTTTAAATAAAATATTATGAATTATGTTATGTGAATAGTACTTAGTGCTGCAGTTACTATGATTTTGGCGTTTTCTTCAGGAGTCAGCCACCAAAACCGAGGGAAATGCAGCAAAAAAGTAAGGCCTCGGTTTCGAACACGAGATATACTCAGTACGTGGTAATTACAGAGTTTAAGAATTTAAGAAATAAATGAAGAAAAAGAAGAGAATAATTGCTGATGCATATCTCGTGGCTGAGCCTCCAGAGTCAGAGATAAAACCTAAGTAAATAAATTTCAAAGCAAGAATGAAATGAAATAAAATAAATTTTTTGAAGAAGGAATGAAATGAAATAATATATCGGTGGGCTATTGTGGCACTTACTATTGTGCTGTGCTGATGCTGTAATGTGGGCTGTGTGTCGAATGCCAACACGCTGCATAGGAGAAGTGGAAAGAAAGTGCTTCCCGCTTTGTATGTTAGAGTATATATATATAGTGAGGTGAAGCGACTTCATGCTGTTGAATGTAAAAGGAATAAAAAGTAGAAGTATGATTGGGTGAAGACAAAGGTTAAACAAATGTAGCATGCCTCTCAGGGTAGCATAGAAAATTAACTGGAAAAGTAGCATTGATATAGACGCTGAACTTTATGTAAGGCGAAAACAGCAGTTATAGTAGAAAAATAGTATCTTGATTGCTTTCGGAAACCTAATTGTGCACAAGAAGGAAGGACATTGAAGGAAGGAAGGAAGGAAGGAAGGAAGGCCTTGAATGGGTTGAGCATGCTGAATTCTGATGGGATCCTTCCACTTGTTCAGATTACGAACCTAAGGGGGCATAAATTCAAATTAAGAAAAGACAGATGTAGAATAGATGTGCGGAAATTTGCCTTTAGCCAGCGGGTGGTTAATTGCTGGAACAAACTTCCATCTGTCGTTGTGGAAGTTGATAGGTTGAATAAATTTAAGGAGGAACTGGACAGGCATTTGGAGGGAATGGTGTGTGTTTTTTTTTTTTTTTTTTTTTTTTTGGCTGATGCTGCATAAGCTCATACACTTGCTTTCTTGCATCACATGCCACTACTACATATAGAGTATAAGGATCATGGATGCCGGCAGCATGGTGCAAGTGCACCACCTTTGGATTTCAAAGTAATACACAATTTTTAATATTTTCATTAATTTATTGAAACATTAAAACAATACAAATTCTACACGAAATGTTGTCTCGGCTGTACATGTAAATCAGTCAAACTTGACTTAATTAAGATATTGCATGTATTCGAAAATTTGGTGAACAAAAAATTTATTCCCACATGCGCACCATCTTGCAAAATATCCTGCCAGCGCCCACGATAAGGATAGTTGATAGAAGTATTTTTTTTTTTTTTTTTTTTATGAGAACCCCAAACACGAGAGGTATTATAACCTATGGTACTTAGTACCGTGCTTGGGTTGGAGGTTGAGAAGAAGAAAGAAGATATTTGTTGATATTGGATTTGAACTTCTGTAGATTGTAATTTTCAGGAAATACGTATGAAGGAAGGTTGTTCCAGAAAACGGCAGTTGAATGAATAAATGAGGAAGATGAAAAGTTGGTTCTGTGGGTTTGAAGTTGGACAGTAAATGGATGTTGGCTGGTGACGGCACGTGTTCGGACTGTTTTGAAAGAGAGAGCGGGAATTATAGAAGCCAATTCAGAAGAACAGTGCCCATGGAAGTATCTGTAGAAGAGGCATGCAGCAGAAACAGTGCGTCTATGGGAAAGCGAGTGGAGAGACTCTGTTAGAGATGAATCATTAATTAACCTAACTGCCCTCTTCTGAATGGAATCAAGAAGCCTGAGAGAGGTTTTGGGGGCACCACCCCAGATGTGGGAACTATATTCCATGGCAGGGCGGATTTGCGATTTATACAGAGTGAGCAGCTGTTTGGGAGAAAAGTAACGCCGAGAGCGAAAGAGAAAACCAAGTTTTTTAGATGCAGAGGAAGCAATATTTGTAATGTGCTTGTGCCAAGAGAGATTAGAAGTCAGGAATGAGGAAGAGTGACAAAGGTAGTGCTCAGGTAGTTTGGGGTTGTGATTCCCGTTCCTATAGTAGGACCCTGAATGTAGTTCTGAGAGTATGCTGCATGTGTTTAAGTCAGCTGTCCTATAAATGGTAATAAATACCATATAAACAAATACCATTTAGGGTTAAAACCTTTAAAGTGTAAGGAGTTAAAATATGATTATTAATAAAAGTTAGATGAAATTAATAATTTAAAAAAAAATAAAAAAATAATAATATAACTACCCCAGTAAGTTAGCCAATCAGTGGGCACAAGTTTTTCAGACTGTGAGACACCAAAGAGGCTAAGGGATACATTCTGTACATATATACACAGCCTGATAGGAGAGGATGACTATTTCATTTTATACTTTTTATATCTATAGGATAGCTGATTAATTTTTTGTAATGAAAGATGTGGAGAGCTTTATTTAAATGAAACTGGAGGAAGGCTGCTGGAAACATCTTATCCAGTAGTTTGCTGTAGAGGTATTTGTATTAAGGGTGACTAGGTTGTGGTTGTTGCATATTGTTGCTATTTTAATACACTGTGAGAGAATGACGTTGGCATGTATTTTTTCTGAGATGTTGCAGTGCCAGTGTGTGAAGTTGACTACTTTGAAGATGAAGGCTTATGTTTATTGTAGATATTTATGGTAGTCTGGGAGTTATGAAGGTCGGTATCTAAGTCTAAATAATATGTGGAAAGGTTATTGCTGTTAGTTTTTTCCAGTGTGAGCTCTGGTGGATAGATGTGGGCAAAGTCTTTCAGGAAATTATTGCAGTTGATAACTAGCAGGCCACGGGTGTATCTGAACAAGTACATATATATATATATATATATGTATATATACAGTCGAACTTCCCTATAACGAATTCGATAAATCCAGCGAAAAAATTCGTTATAGAGAAATTTCGTTAGAAATTTCTCTATAACGAACATCTTTTTTATTAGAAATTGTTAGAACATCTTTTTTATTAGAAATTGTTAGAACATCTTTTTTATTAGAAATTGTTATCTAATTAGAAAATGAAAACGAATCTACATTTATTTTTAATGTAGTTTATTTCAAAAACATACTTATTTAAATTGCGTTTACACAATTTTCGCCGGTAAGTATCACAAATTAAAAAAAAATCAGTAATTTTTGTTTGCACAGTACAATTAAAAAATTGTCTGATTCTAAAAGAAAACCTCACATTTATTCAGAGCATTACAAACATTATCAGGAACATTTTCACAAAACTGTAGACCCATACGAACCGTTTTAAAAGCGTTAATCATTTCTTTGCAAGTTGGCTTTTCTACAGGTTGTTCTGATGCGTCTTCAGCGTCATCGTTAATTTCTTCGTGATCATGGTCGCGTTTAACATTGTTCAGCAGTATTTCATCTTCATTTGGATGTTCTGCTGTGATCTACATAAACATAACTATCCATTGTTATTTCATTTTCGATGTTTCCGGACGATTCTAATAATGTCCAAAAGTTCTTCAGTTGTGAAAGGGGCAGTTCATCTTGTTCGTCCAGTCGTTGTTCGATTTCTGTATTCACTGCAAATCCCGCTTTCGAAAAACAATTTTGAATAGTGTATTCAGTGACATCGTTTGTCCAAACTTTTGCCAGTTCAGAGATGCAATCTCTAAGGTTAATTGTAACCTCCAAGTTTCTATTTTCTGATAACGCATTGGCAGTCTTCATTATTATTCTCTTTCGATAATGAAATTTAAAATTTTTAATAATGCCTTGGTCTATTGGCTGGAGTTTTGACGTTACGTTTGGCAGAAATACTGGCAGGATGTGCAGGACAGTTGTCAGTTACCAACATGATTTTCCTTTTTTCTTTTGTTATTCGCTTGTCTAGTTTTAATATCCATTCTTCAAAAATATCATTTGTCATCCATGCTTTTTTATTAAAAGGCGTAAACTTCCAAAGATTTTGTGCCTCTAAAACATCTTGGGTTTTTTGATATTCCGACGACTAAAAGTCTTAATTTTTCTCTTCCTCTCATATTTGCTCCAACTAGCACAATGATTCTTTCTTTGCTTTCTGCCAAAACATTTATCATCCTTAAAAGCAAGTGTTCTATTCGGTAAACATTTAAAGAATAAACCCATTTCGTAAGCATTAAAAACATCCTTACGCTCGTATTCTTCCAAAATCTTCTTTAAGGTATTGTTCCTCCAACTGTTGCAATCTTCTTCGCTTACATTAACACTTTCTCCACAAATAACATTTTCCACAATTCTGTGGCGCTTCTTAAATTTATCTAGCCACCCTGTGCTCGCATTAAATTCTGTATGTCCAAGGGACTGCAAATTTCAGAGCATGTTGCTTAATTATTAGGCCCGATATTGGGATATTCTTTTCACATATCATTTGCACCCATTTTAGAACAGCTTTACCAACATCTTCGTATATATACACAACTTAATTCGCTTGTTGTCTGCTCCTTCAATTGCATTTAAAATTGATTCTCGATTTTTTTTAAAATCGTAGATAAAGTGCTTGCAGATATGCCATATTTCTCCGCAACATCTTTTTTCTTAAAACCTTGGTCATTATCATAATAATCTTTGCTTTATCATTAATACTTAAACACTTTCTCTTCGACATTGTTTCCGCAATTGTAAAATTTACTGAACTGCAGCTCTTGCCGATACATACATCGCAAACTTCGCTGTATTGGCCATATAGTGAATTGTTAGTACCGCCTACTCAATGACATTCACTTGCCAATTCAACAGTATCACTCCCTTTGAAGAAATGTATGACTTTGTGAATTTCTTTTATTCTGCTTTCATTCATATATACACGAAAGAAAATTTATGATTAATGTATGCTGAATGTTACTTTTCAGAAAGAAAAAAAAAAAAAATACAAGAGCATATAGCCTATGTGATTGATGACGAACGAAATAAAAAAAAAAACAATTCATGAAAGCCATCTACTGGGAGTCCAGTTAGACGAGAACGGACATATTATATAATGATTGACATGAAGGTCATGTGGTACAGTTGAGGTGAGAAGTGAATGTCACTCAGTAGGCGTTACTAAAAACCGACTATGGTAGCATTCTGTGTATTGCCGCCGCAGCATGCTAAAGGTTTACTGCAGCGAATTTCGTTTTCCCCTGAGCCAACATCAATTTACAAATCTACCCTATTTATTGTAAAGTTTTTACAAATTTACATCAATTTACAAATCTACCCTATTTATTGTAAAAGTGGTCGTAAAAGTTTACGACCACTTTTAAGAAAACCCATTTGGTTTAATAAACTAACAAAAATGAAACAAAGACCCTCCTATGGGCGTCAATGGCCACAAGTGTTCACTAAAAGGATGATTATTTAATTCTAGATGCTAATGCGCAATTTCGGAAGGAAGGAGACAGTATATTTGAGCGGCTGTTTAGCAGTAAATGCTTGAAAATCTTCAAAAATGCTTTTACTAATTTTTTAAAAATTCGTTATAGAGAGGCTAACACTTTGTTATATGGGGTTAATTTCACATAATTTTGTTTCAAGGTGCAATGTTTTGTGAAAAAATTCTTAATATAGAGAAATTCGTTAAATAGAAGTTTGTAATAGAGAAGTTCCATATAGGAAGTTATGCTTTTAGTGTGGAGAGAGAACAGTAGGTAGCGTAATCAACCAACGGGTTTTAAAATGGAAAGGCAGTCATAAAATAACAGAATTCGAACCTGCAACACAAAGTCAAAAATATTATATTATAAGTACTTAGTGCTGTACTTCAGATGATTTTAACGTCGTTAATGAGGGCCAGCTGTCAAAATGCAGAAAAAATTAAGGCCTCTGTTTCTAACATGAAATTTACGTAGCACTTGGTAAAAAGATATTAGGCTTTTAGTTTATTGTTAATAAGCCACGTTAATCATAATGCTAACATACATATCATGGCTGACCCAACAGAGGCGGAGAAATGATAGATAATAAGCAATATGTAGGTAGTAAAAAATTACTAAAGATCATTGAAAGTTGAAATCGCGAGATGGAGCAGATGGTCATGAATCGTACTTACTGATTTTGCAAGCTGGAGAAGTGGGGACCGAAAGAATGCTACGTGCTTGTTTCAATGACTATATGGTATGTAGAAGCGACTTCGGGCGTTGGAATGCAGTAAGATGTATGGGATTGATGGAGGGATTAAACACAATGAGGCTATGCGTCCTGGGGTCCTACAACATACCTGAGCACTACTAATTCCTTTCATCCTCACTCTCCTTTTTACTGTTCTGAATCCCTATCTTTTATTTCTTGTGTGCAATTAGGTTTCGAAAGCAATATCAAGATGTTATTTTACTGCTATACATACTGACTTCGCCTCGTACAAAATTCAGCGTCTTTTTCACGCTATTTTGTATGTTATGCCTTCTCCCCTTACCCGCGATGTGTGGCTTCATTGTGTTTAATCCCTCTGTCAACCCTGTACATCTTACTGCATTCCAATGCCTGAGGTCGCTTCTACATACCATATAGTCATTGAAACAGGCACATAGCATTCTTTTTCTCCCCGCAGTATACTGGACGACCATCCGTTCTCCGGCTTGCAAAATCAGTAAGTACGATTCACGACCGTCTGCTCCATCTCGCGATTTCAACTTTCAATGATCTTTAGTAATTTTTTACTACCTATATATTGCTTATTATCTATCATTCCTCTGTTGGGTCAGCCATGATATATACGTTAGCATTACGATTAACCTGGCTTATTAACAATAAACTAAAAACCTTGTATCTTTTTACCACGTGCTACGTATATTTCATGTTAGAAACAAAGGTCTTACTTCTTGCTGCATTTTGACTGATTTCGACGGCTGGCCCTTGTTAACGAAGTTGAAATCATCTGAAGTACAGCACCAAGTACTTATAATATTTTTGACTTTCTGTGTTGCATGTTTGAATTTTGTTATTTTATGACTGCCTTTCCATTTTAGCTAACCCATTAGTTGGTTACACTACCTACTGTTCCCTCTCCACACTAAAAGCATAACCTCCTATCTTTTATTTATTTATAGCTGTTGGGTGTCCTCTACTCTACATAGTAGTAACCCAGGTCTATATCCCTTCATATAACCTATTACTTCTATTCTGTATATACTAGTAAATTAATCAGAGGAGTTTACCTCAATATAGTACGTGGAACACTTCCGTATGAAACCCTCCAGAAATTAAAACGGAAAAAACGAAAAAAATCGACAACTTACCGGTACATTATAGTAAAATATAAATAATTAAAATAAAATATAAATAATTAAATATTAATTAAATATAAATAATAATTAAATAAAATATAAATAATTAAATATTAATTAAATATAAATAATAATTAAATAATATAAATTATATTTTATTTTAATTATTTATATTTTACTTTAATGTACCGGTAAGTTGTCGATTTTTTTCGTTTTTTCCGTTTTAATTTCTGGAGGGTTTCATACGGAAGTGTTCCACGTACTATATTGAGGTAAACTCCTCTGATTAATTTACTAATATTATTATCAACATAGAACATATTGAGTATTACAGCTCTGATTCATACTTTCTAATTCTGTATATACACATATATATATGTACGTATTGTGGAATACCGTTAAAAGTCATTGTCTGGCTGTTTAGCTAACAGAAGGCGAAATTAGGAAGGTAACTAATGATAGAAATGAACACTTCTGCCCTCTTATTACACTAATAGCCTAGAGTCTGGAAAAATTTAGTTGTAGGAAAGTGAACATTATATGATTGAAGAATATAAAGTTGGTGCTCAGGTTATCTGGGAGCGCAATTTCCTATCCGTGTTAGTAACGGCCCTGGACATGGTAGATATATGCCGCGAATACCGAAAACGCGAATACTGAGTTATGGCTCCCATAGTAATAAAGGAGTTCCATTCCAAAGTATGAAATATATAAGAAAAACTAGTCTAAAATTTTGTCTATGTATGTATTATATGTACCTTCATAATATGACTATGTACATAGACAGTACATAGTGAAATGCAAGTATATAGCATCGAAATGAAAATAAGAAACAATTTAATATTAAATGTAATATTAGAAATTTCAAACAAATCTTTCAAATCTGCACCTTTGCTAACTAAAAAACTTATCCCATCAGTGCTATCACCAGTTTCGCTAAAGTGTTGATAAAGGAGTTTTGCCTTTTCACGAAGGATGAGTGAACTTAACGGAATTTTATTTAGAGTTCGGTCTTCTATTCACAGATTTCCATTTTTTCTAATTTAACATCACGAGTTACAGAGCAAATTTTTGAAGCAATTAGCGCATTTTCACGGACACTGCGGTGGATTTTTTCTTCCGATTTCTTGATTGATCGTACCGTTGACTCATTTTATAATGTTTTGCCACTGAGGAGACAATTTCACCATTAGAAATTTTGTCTAATAACTCAATTTTATTCGCTAATGTCATCACCTTCTTTGATCTTTTCACATTTCCCTTGTTATTCGTAGCCATATTTTTGTATGGGTTAGAAAGAAATAAAGTCACTTTCTTCGGTTAACACACTCGAAAAAGTCTATTTTACACTGCAAAACGGTAGATTTATCACTTTTGTAAGCATATCAATTTATAAATTGATAAATTTATTCAATTTATAAGCATATAAATTAAAAACAAATGACGAAACCTTCCATGACAAGCGCATAACACATACTGAACAAGGATTAGCGAGAAACATCCATGGTCGCGATTTTGTTACCCCTCTTCCCCCACCCACAGAGCACTGTTTTGACCGGGAAAGATAATTTTAGCCACTCCCATGTTTTTTTATGGCGGAAAATGTTCATGGTGCTTTTAAATTCACATTTTTTTAGATTTCATTTTATATTAAATCAGCGACTGCGAATATGTGAAACTGCGAATACAGTTGCCGCGAATAGTGGGGGTTTACTGTATTTCAAAAAGTGCCAATGTATCTCCCATACATAAGGGTGGTTCTAATAGTGAAGTGGGAAATTATTGACCTGTCAGTCTGACTTCAGTGGTAGGGAAAATCATGGAGGCAATGATCAAGGGTGGAATTCAGGATCATTTGGATAGAATTGAAATTCTCAAGGATACTCAGCATGGTTTTGTAAAGAGAAAATCATGTTTAACAAATGTGGTTTTCTATTTTGAAAGGGTCACTCATGAGCTGGATTTAGGGAATAATTTAGACATTGTTTATTTAGATTTCAGCAAAGCTTTTGACTCAGTCCCACATGAGCAGTTGCTTTATAAGCTGGAACAGGTTGGAATCACTGGGAAAATCCTTAGATGGATAGAGCAGGATTGCTTCAGGGCAGGAGGTGGAGGGTTGTGATAAATGGCTATTCCTCAGATTGGGTTGATGTAAGAAGTGGGGTTCCCCAAGGATCAGTATTAGGACCACTGTTGTTTTTAATTTTCATAAACGACATCGATGACGGGATAGAGGGCATGATGTCTAAATTTGCAGATGATGTTAAAATTGGTAGAGTAGTAATGATCACTGTCAAGCTGAGCTTCTTCAGAGGGATCTAGCTCAGCGGTTCTCAAACCTTCTGACCCCACGCCTCCCTTGACCTGTAAAATTTTCCCGGTGCGTTCCTTGAAGTAAAGCATCTATAATTGTGCAATTTCTTATTTTTAATATGTTAATACAATAATTATTAAAATAACTACATGAAATAATAAGCATCTGTAGTTCTAAATTACTACTAACGTAATTTAGAACATACAGATGCTAAATTACGTTAGTAATTTAGAACTACAGCTTCTAAATTACTAACGATTATTATCAGTAAGTAATCATGCCAAAAACAATAAAAAACACAATCGCACACCGCTGAAATCATATTTTCAACCATGCAGCTAATGCTATACTATGCAATCTACCTATACATGTCATACATAGTACGCACTAAATTACAGTGAAACATCCCTTTAACGGACAGCCATGGGGAACGAAAATGTGTCTGTTAGAGAGAAGTGTCCACTAACAAGAAGTCTGAGGGAGAAAAAAAAAAAAAGAAAGAAAAATCGTTAAACGTTTAATGTAAAATTAAATTAAAATATATACAGATTTTGAAAAATATTTTTGTAAATAATATACAATTACATATACAAGAGATAAAGTAAAATCGTTAAATGCTTAATGTAAAATTAAATTAAATTATATACAGATTTTGCACAATATTTTTTTAAATAATATACATACAATTGTGCTATGCATATTATGACTTTATCTTAAGAAAAATACATACAGTAATCACTTATTTTCTTCTGCACCTTCTTCCGGCTGATAATTTTGTTTTTAACATTTGTTTGGAGTGAAGAAACCATCGAAAGTCCTTCAGTATCTTCTTCAGTGGCGAAAAACATTTTTAAACGATTGATTTGTATGAGCGTTTCTTCTATTTTCATCGGTGGTTCATCATTAATATGTTCTTCGACAGAATGACCTCCTTCCATTTCTTCATCCTCATGAGGAACTTCTTGAAAAATATCGATGATAATGTCGTTGATATCTAGAGCACTATCTTCTGCAGTGAGGTTCGAGTCTATATCTTTGTAGCCAGGGTCACTTGTAGCGGAAGTATCGTACATTATCAATAGATGTTGAAGTTCTTGTTCTTCTTGGTGCTCCACATTGCTGTTCACAACTTCAATTTTTGCGTTTGAGAAGCCAGACTTTACAAAACAGTTCACGACAGTTTGTTTTCTAATTGCGTTTACTGAAGAGGAAATCCATTGAATCGCATCTAGGATGCTGATTTTCTTTGCAAGGTCACTCGCACATGTTACATCGTTCATGTTTGCAACGAGATGTCTTAAAACACGTTTTCTGTAGTGAAGTTTAAAATGTTTTATTATCCCTTTATCCAAGGGCTGACACTCTGCAGATGTGTTTGGTGGCAGAAAAACGATTTGAATGTTGGACAATTCAATGTGCGGGTGAGATGCAGCATTATCCATGAAAAGAATAATTTTTCTGTTTTGATGAATCGTGTTTTGGTTAAAGTGAATTATCCATTTGCTCATGATATCTCGTGTCATCCACGCTTTTTTATTAGACTTCCAGTCAACATTCAAAATATTCAACTTTATGCCCTTGAAACAACGAGGATTTTGTGGTTTTCCTATAACAAGAGGTTGTTCAAAGTCTCCCAGCATATTTGTACACAATAGTACAGTCAAGCGTTCCTTAGAAATTTTTCCGCCCTGGCACTTTTCGTTTTTTAGACTCACTGTTTTTTCAGGAAGACTCATTGTTTTTTAACTTGTTTTTTAGACTCATTGTTTTTTAAAAAACAATCCTGTTTCGTTACAGTTGTGAATATCCTTAGCTTCAAAATCACGACATAAATCTTCCAATTTGACGGTCCACTCTGTTGCAACCTCAGTATCAACAGATCCACCTTCACCACTTACGGTTTTCCAAGAAATTTTATGCCGAGTTTTGAAATTGTCTAGCTATCCCACAGAAGCTTTAAACTCATTTACTCCCATAGATTTCGCAACCTCCAAAGCCTTTTCCCTAATAATAGGCCCATTAATGGGAATTTTTTTAGTACGTTCGCGACAAAACCACTCATACGTAACATTGTCAATTTGAAGTCCAACAGTTTTCGGGAATG
Organism: Mastigoproctus giganteus; assembly: GCF_048544385.1. NCBI lineage: Eukaryota > Metazoa > Arthropoda > Arachnida > Uropygi > Thelyphonidae > Mastigoproctus > Mastigoproctus giganteus. Next base: position 1,588,008 of record NC_143576.1, on the reverse strand, counting down.
ATTTTTGAACCTGATTATTTCCGTGTTGCCAAAATTGTTTGAGCAGTTCATTTTTTTTCTTTAGGATGTTGCTTACCTGCGTCTTCCCGATTTTGAATTTTGCAGCGAGATTGCGAACACTATTTTTTTGCCGATCATATGCATTAATGAGTTCGACTTTATCTTTTAAAGTTAAATGTTTACGAGAAGACATTGTGCACTTCACACGACACTGAACAAAACTGAAAACTGAAACTGAAAAGACGAAAGGCCGACCATATCCCCCCCCCTGCACACACCGAATTCATCAGAAGTTTTACACGTGCCTTAAAATTCTTGAAAAAGGGTTTAGAACCACGACGTAAACCTTGATAAAATTCAGAGAATCGGAAATAGAAAATAAACACGCGATTGAGGCAATACGTGGAAGAAACGTTTCTAGAAAAAGGGCCGTGAGCTCGCCCGCTGTCCGTTATGGGGAGATCAAATTAAGTGCTAATCTAAACGAAACAGTGCAGATTGCCTGTCCGCGTCCGTTACAGAGAATGTCCGCTAGACAGAAGCTGAAAACACGTTAAAACCAATGGAGGTGAGTTGGGGAATTTGTAAATGTGCGTTGTAGAGAGATGTCCGTTAACGAGAGGTGTCCGTTAGGAGAAGTTTCACTGTATATATATTACATTACATCATATCAATCATAATTCATCAATCCATTTCAGAAAAATATAATATTTTTTTCCGAAATGTTTATCTCATGTTTATATCAAAGTTAGAGTGAGATAGGTGGCAGTAAATGCTTTAAAAAATAGGTTATAAAATTTAATATTATGTTATGAAAATTACATTTCTGTTAAACTTTTTGCACCTCCTTTTGCACTAGTTTGCGCCTCCCAGTTTGGAAATCGCTGATCTAGAAAGACTTCAGGAATGGTCAGAAAAATGGCAGCTATGCTTTAATCCAACAAAGTGTAAGGTATTACGCCTGGGAAACAGTAATCCCAAAATAACTTATTCACTTGGTGGAGTTCAACTAAACCCAGTACTGGAGGAAAGGGACTTGGGTGTTATGATACGGTCAGACATGAAATTCTCTGAGCATTGTAAATAGATTGCAAGGAAGGCCCATGGTGTCCTATCGATGATCTACCAAACTTTTGTAAGTAGAGATAGGGATGTGATAATCCCATTATATAAGGCTTTTGTTAGACCACACTTGGAATACTGTGTTCAAGTATGGAGACCGCACCTAAAGAAAGATCGAGCTTCTTGAAAGGGTGCAAAGACGGGTAACTCGCCTGGTGAGATCGGTAAAAGGGTGTCCTTATGAAGAAAGACTTTGAATATGTAGGTTGCAGAGTTTGGAAACTAGACACCTTAGAGGAGATTTGATTGAGGTAGTTGAGGCTCTGAGAGGCATCAGTAAAATGAATGAGGGCGAAATTTTCAAGATTATAAATGATGCTAGAACTAGGGGACATAAATTCAAGTTACGGGAGGAGATGTTTAGATTGGAGTGTAGGAAGTTTTATTTTAGCCAGCGAGTTATAAATTACTGGAATAAGTTGCCTACATGGGTGGTTGAGGCTGACAGTTTGGGGAAATTCAAAGGTCATCTGGATAGTACCTTCGGGTGAGGGAAACGCATAGGATGATAGGTTTAATTTCCTTTTCTTTTATTAATTAGTTTTTTTTTTTTTAATCATTGTTTTATTTGTTTTTTTTTTTTTTTGCTGGTGCAACATAAGACGCTTTCTTGCACCATGAGGCCATTTCTAATACTGTACTCTTATACTTATGTTCTAATTTTAAGCTTAAATTAGTACATAACTGGCTGATATATGTGGAACAGTATAGCATCCTGAAGAGATACCGTTTCACATATATCAGCCAGTTACCTACTAATTTAAGTTTAAAATTAGAACGACATAAGTATGAGTATAAAGTAATGTTAAATAGAATTATAATTATAACATTTTGTTGCACATATACTGGTGTTCAAAGAAAGTACATCACCCCTTAAAATTGTAATTGCCGTCTGAATAACATAAGTATATGGCATTATTTCTTACAGATTGCATCAGATAAGATTGATATGCATAGGTGATGACATAATATTGCATCAGCTGTTACTTTCAGCTATATAAGCACGCTCTGCAAGAGTTGCAGTCATTCCTTGCTTGTGTCAGGATGGCTGGCGAGTTACGTGCAGTTGATGCCACGAAGAAAGAGTGCTATTGTTGCTTTACGTGAGGAAGGCTGTTCTTCCCATCATATTGCTTACAGAGTGTCTTGTAATCAGTCAACAGTGAGTAGATTTCCTTTCAAACTCAAGAATACTGGTTCTGCTGATAGGAAAAAAGGAACCGGACCCAAACGAGTCTCTACGCCAAAACAGGACTGCATTTTAAAGCGCTTGTGCCTTAAAAGCTGTAAACCTTCTTTATCTGAGCTGAAAAGAGAATGGAAAAAACATACAGGAGTGGTAGCAAGTGCTAAAGGCTGCTCTTCAAAAATGGACTTGTAGCCCGTCGTCCTAAGATCAAGCTCCTCCTCACAAAAAATGAAAAAGGCCGATTAATTTGGTGCAAGGAGCATCTCAAATCGACCGCCGAGCAGTGGAAGTCAGTTATTTTCTCGGATGAGAAGAAATTCAACCTTCATGCCTCTGATGGGAGACAAACGATTTGCTGTAGACTTGGTGAAGAATACCATCCAGACTGTATTGTGTCTACAGTGAAATTTCCTTCCAGCCAAATGATATGGGGGTACAGTTCGTATCACGGAGTAGGTCAACTGTTTATAAAAGGTTCTGTGAATGCCAATGGATACCTGGCTATATTGGAAGGCAAATTGCTGCCAACCATTAGAGACCATTCAAACCTGCTGAGTAACTGCATCTTTCAGGGGTGCCTCCGTAGCCAGGTGGGCAGGAGCAGCAGTGCGTAGCACAAGCTTCTTGATCAGACCGGGATTCGAGCCCGTGACCACCAAATACGGAGGATGCGGGAAGGTCAGGGAATGATCACCGCATATCCCCGGAGCAATATGGCCTTAGTTGCTAATGCTCCTAAAAACCAAATAACAAACAATAACAAGCATTTTTCAGGACGATTCTGCTCCTTGTCATTGGGCAAAAAGTGTAAGTAGGCACTTCTGTAGTTACTTTAGCTTCATTTCTGCATTAGAGGTTGAGGGCTGATGACCCTCCTATGTGTGTGTCCTGTGGCACAATTTTATCGATCAGACACCTTTTAATTGGATGTCCAGATTTTAGTAATATCCGTTTTACCGCTTTTAACCATCTGACTGAGCCACATACACTCAGTCAGATTTTATCTGACAATGACAATGTGTCTGCTGTTTTTAGCTTTTTTAAATCAATAAAGGTTTTTACACATATTTAAAATTTATTCTTTATTGTTATTTCTTTTATTGTAAGCTTTTATTATATATCTGGACATGGTGACCTACTTACTTAGGTCACTGAAAGGATAAATTTTTAAATTTTTATTTATTACCTGGTCTTGGCGCATTATAGCCTTAGATGCTAATGCGCCAATAAAATCTAAACAAACAAACAAACAGCATTAGAGGTTCGACAGTAATGTGTTTACATTTGTTACAGGTGAAAAAATATTTGGAAGAACAGTCCATTACAACTCTTAGCTGGCCAGGAAACAGCCCGGCCAGAAGGAATTGCCAGAAAGAAACCAAAGACCTTTCGTGAACTTCAGGAAGCCATAATTCGTGTTTGGAACCACAAACTGTCAGTTGATTATCTTCAGAAATTGATCTTGTCAATGCCTCGACGGTGTGCTGCTGTCATCAGGGCCAGAGGTGGTTCAACTAAATATTAGTTTGCACCTGGTGAACTTTTAATTTTGTTTTCCATTAAAAATGATGAACTGAAGCAAATTGAGGGCTTCTGATAACATTTCAGCCATAATTGTTGTGTTTACCAAAACTGTTGTATAAAGGTTTCAAATGCTCATTTTGGAATATTTAAATATCTTTTGTTTATATTTCTATTTGTGGTGCTATTCATTAATGTAACATACCATCGCAAAAAACGGTTAGAAATGTGAAATTTCTAGGTGTTGCACTTTCTTTGAACACAGACAACCACTTCCAAATGCATATATCTACCCTGTCGAAGGCTGTTACTAGCACTGATGGGAAATTGCCCTCCTAGATATCCTGAGTACCAACTTTATATTCTTCAATCATATAATGTTTACTTTTCTACAATTAAATTTTTCCACATTCTGGGCTGTTAGTGTAATACGAGGCAGAAGTGTATTTCTATCCTAGTTACCTTTCTAATTTTGCCTGTCATTAGCTAAACAGCCAGACAAGGCTTTTAACTATATTACACAATAGGTACATAAAATATACATTATTTAATATATATACTTACTAACTCTATCTATGTTGCCAGATAGATGAGTAGATAAGTAGTTTCATGCAAATTACTTATTCATAAATGTCACACACACAAGAATAGATAAGTCTGATAAAGTTTGCGCAGATGGAGGTGAAAAGTACAGAAAGTGCCAAGGACTAGAAGGGTAATGTGAACTGGGGAAAAAAAAAAAAAATATATATATATATATATAAATAAATTCAGATAAAGTCCTAGTTCATTTTTGCATTAGGTTTTTCAAATTCTTTCACCTGTTTAACCACTACTTCACTTCCACTTTCTACTATCCCTTAAAATTCTTAGTTCTGGCACCTTGCGTACCTTTCATTTCCATTTTCACAGACACTTTATCTATTCTATAAACCACACATTATTTATATCCTTTTGCTTCCTGTACTGCTGCACTGCACGTTTTGGAGCATTAGATATACTATAACTTTTGTTATTTTCCTTTTTCTGCTTATTTTGCTTCTTAACAGTTATATATTACTACTACACACACACACACGTGTGTTATAGTGGTATTAGTCATACCATTCTGAAATATATTTTTATTGTATATAATATGTACTTAGGGCATCAAAATAACCATTAATGGAGTGTAAAATGATTTTTGAGTCTTTTGAATGCATTTTTTTGTATTCATATTCATCTAACTGAATAACATTTCAATTTAGCATCCACCTGGCCTTGAAAGATATATTACACATCTTTCTGATTTGGAACCCTCTTTCTATTCAGTAATTCTTTGGGGCTTTGTAATAAGATTTCTAGGAGAAGATAAAAGTGCTAGTCATATTTCCAAATACAAGGTAGGAATAATTATACATACATTTCTTAATATTATTTTTTGTTATATGTTATTGAAAATTATGATTTTTAAGGCTTATTCAATTGAACAGAAATTGTGTATCTCTTACTCTGCATTGCAAATGATTACACAAAACTCTGTATCTATTCAACAATCTCCTCCCTCTCACAGATATGAGGGGGATGGTTACGTGGATTTGGATGAAATGGAGTGCTGAGGATAGGAAGATGTGAAGAAATAGTTGAGTGTATGTGGGGATCTATCCTTGTTAGAACACCAATAATAATAATAACAAACAATAAATAACAATAATAATAATAATAAATGCCAACGCATGAAGTGGAGCATTGAAATGAATATGTACATCATGCAAGCATACTACGAAATAACGAAGCTGGAGACCGATATGACAACTTACTGCATATTACTACATACCAAGTGCCTAGAACAATTCCTGGATATTCAGGTCACTGAAGAGCGAATAGTGGATCAGAGAAGGACCATCGTCACAAAGAACCTGATAGCTTCTGCAATCTTGGAAAAAAATCAAGCAGGACGTGAATGATCAATTACCACAAGGATAAAGAATATGGAACCAGAGGAAGAAGAGCATAGCACAACTGAACCAGAGGAGGAAATGCAAGAAGAAATACAACCCACAGCAGCTGAAGTGGAAACAGACTAGGTCATGATATCCAGAATAGAGGACGAGTGGAAGAAGGCCCTAACAGAATTTGAAGGGATGGATCCCACAAAGACTTGCATGATACCGAAGCAGAGGCTGAATAGAACCTTGTGGAGAGTCACAGACCACATGAATTGGCACATAATACTGCATTACCTTGACAGCAGTGTGGCAAAACTGGAGGCCATCCACACAGCTGTGTATTGTGCTGCAGTAACAGCCACGAGGATTAATGGAAGAGAAGCGAGAGACCAAAAGCAGAAGAACCGAAAACAGAAGGAACCACCAGCCTAGGAGAGAAGGCTTCAGCAGAAATAGAAGAATTAAGAGTCAAGGTAGGCTAATTGACCCAGTACCAATGGGGCAATAGGAGTAAGAAATTAATTGGAAAAGTGAAGAGCATCCACAAAAGAGACAGCATCCACAGCAAACATGAGACAAAAAATCAGAGAATAGGAGAGTACTTGGACACATTGAAGCAGAACCTCCTTGCACTCAGCAAGAGACTATGCCGATACAAAGAGAGCTCCCAGAGGAAAATAAACAACCGAATCTTCGATGAGGACCAAAGAGGTTTCTAAATCTCGGAGAAGATGGGAAAGAAGGGAAATGGACCGTCTGAGAAGAAGATGATTGAGGAGTTCTGGGGAAACATATGGAGCAGGGAAGTAAGATATAACAGCCGAGCCACCTGGAACGAACTAGAACGCAAGAAAACCAAGGACGTACACGAAATGAGAGGGTGGAAAATTCAAAAAGAAGTAAAACAGACGATCAAGAACTCTCACAACTGGCGAACTCCAGGAATAGCTAACGTCCACAACTACTGGTAAAAGAAGCTCACTTGCACACACACACAAGTACCTGGCAGAGCAGTTCACCCGAATGATAAGGCACCCCAGAGACAATCCCGAAGTTTCTCACTCAAGGAATCGCATATCTGAAGTCTAAAGACGAAGATACAAGACTCCCGGCAAAATATAGGCCAACAATGTACAAGATCCTGACCAGCTGCATAACCAGGAAGATATCAGACCTTGGAGAGCCGGAACATAATAGCCGAACAGCAGAAAGGATGCAAGTGGTTGAACAAAGGATGCAAGGAGCAATTAACCATAGATGCCGCGGTTATGGAGCAAGCCTACAAGAAGTGATGCAACGTGTACACAGCCTACATCGATTACCACAAGGCCTTCGACTCCGTGCTTCATAGCTGGCTAATAGAGGCGCTGAAGATCTACAAAGTCAATCCGATAGTGACAAACTTTCTAGGAGAAATGATGAGGAAATTGAGTACCACCATTAAGGTCGAAAACAGCACAACCAGGCCAATCCCCATCAGGAGAGGAATCTTTCAGGGAGTTGCCCTGAGCCCATTGTGGTTCTGTCTAGCACTTAACCTGCTATCCACCATGCTGAACAGTAGCAAGTATGGATATAACCTCAAAGAAGGAAGGAAGAATCTGTACACCGTCACCCACCTGATGTACATGGATGACATCAAGCTCTACGCGGGAACCGAGAAGCGCCTTCAGCAACTACTCCAGATCACCGAAGAATTCAGCAATGATATTAGGATGGAATTTGGTCTAGACAAATGCAAGACCCACAGATTGCGCCAGGGAAAATTAGTCAACCGAAACTACCAGAGTGGTAAAGAGATTGAAGCCATGGCAGAGGGAGAGGCCTACAAATACTTGGGGATGATGCAGTTACAGCACAAGTTTGTTTGTTTGTTTGTTTGTTTTTTAGGAGCATTAGCAACTAAGGCCATATTGCTCCGGGATATGTGGTGGTCATTCCCTGAAGGATTCCTGACCCTTCCGCATCCTCCATATTTGGTGGTGATGGGCTCGAACCCTGGTCTAATCAAGAAGCGTGTGCTATGCACTGCTGCTCCTTCCCACCTGGCTATGGAGGCGCCACACAGCACAAGTAAATTAAGGCCTGCCAGACTGAAAAATACAGTTAAAGCCATAAGCACCTATGCAGTCCCAGTGCTAACATATTCCTTTGGGGTCATAGATTGGACTAACATAGAGCTGGAGGATATCATGAGAAAGACAAGGACAATGATGACCAAGAGCCGCCAAAACCACCTGAAATTTGCCATGGAGAAACTGACAATCGCCCAGGAAGAAGACCGAAGGGGCCTGATAGACCTCATTGAGCAACAAAAGACAGCAATAGTTAACCTGAAGGATTCCAGAAACATACAGCAGCACTCCACCAGGTCATAAGGAAGATAGACAAGCAGTATATCACACTCAACCTAAGCGAGGAGTCCCCCCCCAAACCAGGAGGTACAAATGAAGTTAGAAAGGTGGGCAGAGAAGGCACTCCATGGCAGACACTACAGTGATCTCTATCAAGGTCACAGATAAAATTGCTTCCAGTGCATGGCTCAAGAGCAGGATGCCCTTCCTCCAGACTGAAGGATTCATGCTCGCCATCCAAGACCAGGTAATCAACACCAAGAACTATAGAAAATACATTGCCAAGGAGCCCGAAGTGTTTGATGACACGTGTTGATGAAGCCACCTCATCACTGCAGGATGCAAGGTGATCACCCAGACTGAGTACACTCATAGACACGACCAGGTAGTCAGGATAATATATCAGAAGCTAGCAAGGAAATACCAGTTGATCGAAGAAAGTTTACCGTACTACAAGTACGAACCTCAGGCAGTACTGACCCCAACCCACAAGTTGTACTGGGACCATGCCATAATAATGGATAGGACAATCCTACACAACAGATCGGACATAACCCTTGTGGACAAGAAGGAAAAGGCTACCTATCTGATTGATATAGTGGTACTCAACACTGGCAACCTGCAGAAAACCCATGGGGAAAAAATCAGGAAGTACATGAACCTAAGACAGGTGATCAAAGAGATGTGGCATATGCAACAAGTAACGACCATCCCAATCATCGTGTCAACCACAGGTATGGTGCCAAAGGCCCTACATAACAGCCTAGCAGCAATAGGTCTTCCAGAGAATACCTACAAGGAACTCCAGAAAGTCGCCAGCCTGATGAACACCTGTAGGATAGTCAGAGAGTTTCTCGACCAACAGTAACACCAGACATAACAACAACCATCCTGTGTACTTGATAGCAATACCCGTCACGAGGTGGAACTGCCAATCAGGGAGAAATAATATGTAATAATAATAATAATAACAACAACAACAACAAAAATGATAAGTGCTTAGATATTTTATGTAACGTACTAGACTACCCATCTAGTGTAGTCTTTGCGAAACCTATAGTTTGGAGGATTGAATTGCCAAACAATTCAACCAGCATTCAATTTACCAGAAAACTTGACTTTATTGTTTATTTTAGGATGTTTGTGCTTCTAATCATTTATCTTGATACTATGTGATAGAACATCACTGGATAATAGTCATTAATGATTAATGGAAAGTATGATCAAGACCTTACCAGTAGTAGGAAGCTGCAAGCCTTCCTTGATGGAGAACTCTGATGTTTCTAATGCAAGCTCATCATTCTTCATGCTTATGATGGTAACAGTAATTAATTTCTGGCTACATTGCTGCTGGAAGCAGTGTTTGCATAAAAGGCATAGTGTTTCCCCTTTCCTCTGGGAATGTATGCACAAGATATTGCAAGCAGAAATACATTCACAGCTGCTTTTGGCCATGTAAAAGATTTGTGCATTTATGCTGTACACGCCTTCCAGTAACTCAAGTGGTCTGAGGTTGTCTTGCATGTAGTTTCAGTGCTGCAGTTCACCACTTTTACAATCTTGTGAATCTTTTCATGAACCTTGATTTTCATTCACCTTCACAATTGTTTTATCATTAATGGCATGCTACAACATTTGTATCATGCCTTAAATGATTCAACAACATAGCAAACGATACAAATTTTCCAAGCCATGTGGTGGACTGATGATTTCTCTGTAAACCGTTATGATGTGCTCTTTGCATATGGTTTGCATTTCTTTTTATTTTTTTTATTAAGCAAAATTCATCAAACAGCTTCATTACAAGCAATCTGCTTTAATACAGGAAAATATAATATACTACCCACATAGTGTATTCAAAAAATTCTGTATAAATACTTTACAATTCTGTAACTTAAAAGTTTATTGAGTAAATTTAAACTCTAAGTTTCTACACAATTAGTGGATACAATTTTCTATGTGTAACCATAAGAAAATTTAGATCAGCTGCTCAAAATGCCTCCACCACCTGCTGGCATACACTGGCAGAAGTGCATTTTAATGAGAATGGTGATATATATTTTAGTGCAGGAGTGCCAACCTACTGCATGTCTGCCAGTTATGGTGCGCACGCACGCACGCACGCACGCACGCACGCGCACACACACACACACACACACACACACACACACACACACACACACACACACACACACACACACATCCAAATACGGAGGATGCGGAAAGGTTAAGGAATGACCACCGCATATCCTGGAGCAATATGGCCTTAGTTGCTAATGCTCCTAAAAACCAAACAACAACAACACACACACACACACACAGCACTTTGTGCATGCCACTAACAAGCAATACTCCTGCTAGTCCTGTTTGTTAGTGGCATGCCTCCCAGTGTGAAAATATACAATCGATCTCAAAATTCAGAAATAAAGATAACCACATACAGTTTAAATGCCACTTTCCTTGTCAGAAATTACAACTCAGGTTTCATGTTAGAAACTGGTTGTTTACTTCCTTTTAGCATTATTTTGGTGCAGGTTGGTGCAGATGCCTGCAAGGTCCTTATAACATCATTTCCGTAAAACAAACAATTCTCTGTTATGGATAACCTTTAGTTCTGTGGTTGAAATGACAGTAAAAAGATCGGAAACCTAAAATACTGGAACCTCCCAGCTGAATGAGATTAATTTAAAAGAGGTGTGGATATTAAAATCTAGTTAAAATTAAAATGCATAGAGAGATGTGCACCTTACTCATTGCTTATCATATGGGTTTCACTATATAACCTAATATAACATTACACTCTGTAAATACTGTATAAGCATATATAGTGTTTAATAAATAATAATAAACAATAAATTTTAATAATAAAGTTTAATAATGAATATAATAAATTTTAATTAAATATATAAAGTTTAATAATAAATATAACACTATATAACCTAGCCCAACTTCTTTTTCTGGCATTATAACCCAGGGTGGATGCCTTTTCAATAATGTTTCACCAGTAAGCCCTCCCAGAAGTCAGACTTTTCCAACTTCTTATTCTCATGATCTTTAAGTACTCTTCTACATCATCCATCCATCTTTTCAGCGGTCTTCCCCTTGCCCTCTTGTCATCCATTCTCATAACATGTCCCATCCAGGCAAGTGTCTGGCTCTTCACAAATTGATGATTTCCACACCCTGAAAAAGATTGTAAAGTTCATGGTTCATTCTGATCCTCCAGGATCCATCAACGTCTTGTATGGGCCCAAAAACTTTTCGCAAAATTCTATTCTCGAACACTCGCAACAACTGCTCATCTTTACTTGTTAATGTCCAAGCTTCACAACCATATGTTATAACTGATCTAACTTCCATCTTTGGTCCTTGAGATTGTCACAGACATTCTCTCAGATATGCCAGACAAGCTGTACTTGCTATCTGGGAGTCTAAAACGCTGATGGAACTGATATTCGGGTGACACTCATCAAGTGGACCCAATTTCGGCGAAGTCCGGACGGTCTGTGACAGCCAAATCCTCTGCTTGCACCTTCACGATGGTGGGACTGTTAGTAATCCTGGGTATAACCTCCATGCACAAGTACATGGTGGGTGACCACCCAGGTGTGAACCAAGTAAGCAGGTGTCGAGGTGTGGTGCCCACATCACATGGAGGAACGCCGCCCCTCTATGTTACCAGGCAGTACTAGGTGGTAGATGACTCTCATCAACCGGTGAAATACCACCACTTTGCTTATTGGAGGCTTGAAGTGGTGGAACCCATGTTTAGTCTCTAGAGCTAAGTTCCGGTCAACCCTTCCCTATCTCTTCCATCATGCAGTATGATTGATGACTTTTGAGGTTATGATGAACATCGTGGTGAGATCCAATATTCCTTACATTTCGAGGGTACAGCTCTAAAACGGTGTTCGCAGGCCGGCCGCTAGTTAGTACACCGGACTAAACCTATTGGTAACCCTCTAGGAGGCTTCCGGATTGGCTAGTGTATAATCTTGCTACCTCTACTCAGCCAGATAGTGACTGGAGGGAGTCCGAGTAGTGTGTATGCGGGGAGCATTGTCGAGGCCACGTCATGTCAAGGATCTGGGTATATTCTTACCACGTGTATGCCATATCCAAAAATTTCATTACTTCATGCAGCATGTCCCACCCACTTTTTCTTACTATTGAATACACCATGAATTGTCAAACTAATAGAGCAAGCTTATCTGCGAAAAGATCTAAACCTCCCAAGGACTTCCTAATTCATTTCACAAATATACGTGGTCTCAATTCTAATCTCAACGATGTCCATTTCCACTTGCAGTCTGCCAAACCCCATGTACTTTTTCTGACAGAATCTCAGTTATCAGTTGATTCAACTACTGCTCATCTCAGATGCCCAAATTATTCGCTGTATGATTCCTTTCGCCTCAAAGGTGGTACTTGTGCATATGTCCGTTCTGATATTCCCTGTCAGGGACTTGGCAATTTGGAATCTCCTCTCTTTGATCTTCTCTGGCTTAAAATCTCTCTACCTCATTGTGTCAAATTCATCTGTTGTCTCTACCGTCCTCCCAACTCCACTAATCACTTGGAGCTCTTTGACTTCCTCTCTTTGCAACTTGACTTTCTCCAGTCCAACTTTCCTAACAGTGAGGTAATTTTCCTTGGTGATTTTAATGTTCACAACTCCAGCTGGCTTCCGTTTTCTAGTCACACCGACCCAGCAGGTCGAGATGCAGAGGCTTTTGCAATTACCAATGACCTTGCACAGCTTGTTCATTTACCTACAAGAATACCGGACAATCCTAATCATACAGCCAATACACTTGATATTTTTCTCACAAACAACCCTTCTAAGTACACCTTCAAAATGAGAGGTCCTTTAGGCACTTCAGATCACAACTTGGTGATTGTCTCTTCTCCAATGGAGCCTTTATCTCACGGCTATTCCCAACCTCGTGTGTTTGGCATTACAAGAATGCAAAATGGGATGACCTGCAAGACTTCTTTTCCTTGGTCGGATTACTGTTTCAAAACTTCTGATGTCAACGTTTGCTCAGATTGTGTCAGTGAAATTATTCTTGCAGGAATGGAATCCTTTATCCCACACTCCACTTTAAAATCTCGTCCTTTATCTAAACCTTGGTTTTCCAATAAATGTGCTGAGGCTGTTCAAGAGAAGAATGTTGCATATCGTAATTGGCTTGTTTCTGATTCTTCAGTTTCATTTTCTGCCTACACCAAAGCTCGCAACAATTGTAAAGCAGTTATTAATCAGTCCAAACTAGAGTTTGAACAGGCTAAGAGTAGAAAACTTGCTTCTTGCCCTAATGGTAGCAAAGCATTCTGGTCTCTTGCCAAAGCTATTGGCTGCAACTTTTGCCCATCTCTGCTCCCACCTCTGTCCAAACCAGATGGTTCTTTTGTCACTTCAGCCAAGGATAAAGCTGACCTGCTAGCATCCCATTTTTCTTCCAACTCATGTATTAATGATCTTGGTAAAACACCTCCCACCATTCCCAACACACTCCATTCAATGCCTCCTGTGGTCTTCCATCAAAAGGATGTTAGAAGGATTTTGACGAATCTTGATGCTAAGAAAGCTCCAGGTACCGATGGTATTTCTCCACTTGTTCTCAAAACCTGTGCTCCTGAACTTACTCCTATTCTTTGCCACCTTTTTACACTTTCTTATTCCAAAGGTGTTTTTCCTTCTGCTTGGAAATTTGCTCATATCCAGCCAGTTCATAAAAAGGGTGACAAATCCCTCCCATCTAATTATCGTCCCATTGCAATTACTTCTACTCTTTCTAAAGTAATGGAGAAATCAATTAACCGCCACCTAGAAAACTTCCATCTGATCAACGATCGCCAGTATGGATTCCGTCAGTGTCGATCCACTGGTGATATTCTGGCTTATGTTACCCATTTATGGACTGATTTAATTGAAAGGTTCGGTGAAACACAAGTAGTTGCTCTTGACATCTCAAAGGCTTTCGATCATGTTTGGCATAAAGGTCTTCTAAACAAGCTACCATCTTATGGTTTGCCAACTGTTTTTAGTAATTGGTTATCCAGTTTTCTCTCTGATTGCTCACTGAGGGTGATGGTAGATGGCTCTCTGTCTTCTAACTTCTCCACTAATGCCGGTGTCCCCCAAGGTTCAATTCTTTCCCCCACTCTTTTCCTCTTGTATATTAATATCCTTCTTCCATTGACTGGACATCCTATCCATAGTTTTTGCCAATGACAGCACATTGCATTCCACTTTCCATTTTGAGAAACCTTGTCCTGCTCAATCAGCTCCAACTTCTCGAAAATCTGCTACCAATTCATTAAATGCCAATCTTCAGGTAATTCTCCAAAGGGGCAAAGACAACTTAGTAGATTTCAACCCTTCTAAAACTCAGTCTTGTCTTATATCTTGCAAAAAAGATTCTTCTGCTCCTATGCTTATCTTTAGTGACACTCCGATTTCTAGGCAAAATGATATATGTCTTTTGGGGATTACCCTTACTTCTAATCTCTCTTGGCACAAGCACATTACAAATATTGCTTCCTCTGCATCTAAAAAACTTGGTTTTCTCTTTCGCTGTCGGCGTTACTTTACTTCCAAACAGCTGCTCACTCTGTATAAATCGCAAATCCTCCCCTGTCATGGAATATTGTGCCCACATCTGGGGTGGTGCCCCCAAACCTCTCTCAGGCTTCTTGATTCCATTCAGAAGAGGGCAGTTAGGTTAATTAATGATTCATATCTAACAGAGTCTCTCCACTCGCTGTCTCATAGACATACTGTTTCTGCTGCATGCCTCTTCTACAGATACTTACATGGGCACTGTTCTTCTAAATTGGCTTCTATAATTCCCGCTCTCTCTTTCAAAACAGTCCAAACACGTGCCGCCACCAGCCAACATCCATTTACTGTCCAATTTCAAACTCACAGAACCAACTTTTCATCTTCCTCATTTATTCATTCAACTGCCGTTTTCTGGAACAACCTTCCTTCATACGTATTTTCTGAAAATTACAGTCTAAAGAAGTTCAAGTCTAATGTCAACAAATACCTTCTTTCGTCTTCTCAATCCCCAATCCAAGCACGGTACTGAGTACTATAGGTTCTAATACCTCTCGTGTTTGGGGTTTACATAAAAAAAAAAAAAAAAAACTTTGTATATTCTTAATTTTAAATGTCTGTTCAGTACTCTGGACTTCATTAGTTTTTCATTTGCATAGAAGCATCTGTTTCCACTCAGGATACAGGACTTAATTTCATTAGTAATAGAGTTGGCTGGTTTATCTGCCAACTTAGATAGGCGAAATTTTGAACATACTCAAATCAGAAGCTACTGGTTCTTAAATTTTCCGTGTTATTTACCGTTTTCTGGACTTCCATATATTTTATCTTCACTTCATTTATCCATCCTAAATCCTCTTTTTTGTGCTTCACTATCCAGCCTGGCCACTGTTTTTGCCAGTGCTCCTTTAGTCCTACTGATAATAGCCACATAATCAGTATATGCACAGACCTGCTCTGGCTTTGTGCCTATGTGTCCAGCCACTTTTAATTTTCTGACAGCTACTTCTAAAACCAAGTTAAATAACCGAGTAGAGAGTGTATCGCCCTGGTGTTAGACAGGGCGATGCACTCTCCCTGTTGTTAGACAGGGCTTTAATAGCTTAGACAGGTTTTAATGTCAAAGGGAATTGTCAACTCATTGTCAATTCTCACCCCTGCTTTAGAGCCAGCCAGGGTTGCTTTTATGAGCCTAACAATCTTTGTGGGTATGCCCAGGAGAAGGAGATCATTTATCATTTCTTCCTCTCTGTTGAGTGAATCAAAAGCTTGTTTGAAATCTACGTATAGATTAAATAAGTGTATATTATACTCAAATGCTTTTTCCTGTATCTGCCTCAAGATGAAAATCTGGTCAGTTGTTGAGCAATTGGGTCTGAAACCACACTGATATTTTCCAATGATTTTTCTCTGAATATGCTGCCAGTCTGTTATAAATTACTCCTGACAAAACCTTGTAAGTAACGCTCAGCAGTGTAATACCTGTAGTAAGAGCAAAGCAGTTTATCACCCTTCTTGTGAATCAATCGGCTGTATGATTCCAAGTGTCCATTCATCCGGGATTTTTTCCTCAGATCATATTAATAGTATCAGATTATGTATTCTTCTCTATAGTGTCACTCCACTATTCTTGAGAAACTCTGCAGTTATTCCATCAGCTCCTGGTGCTTTTAAGTTCTTTAAGCACTTAATAACATTTAGAATTTCTTCGAAGCTAGGGTCTTCAATGCATGGTTTTACCTATATAGAACAATAGCTGTTTTGTTTCAGTCTTACATCCTGTAAAAATGCTCTCAAAATACTCTTTTCACCATTTCAGATTTAATAGTGATTTCACTATATGAAATCACTGTTAAATGGATTGCCACAGCTGGGATACGTAGAAAGAAAAAGAGAGAGAAGCTTTGGGAAGGAAGGTCAATGAAATGGTGGAACATTACTTTTTACTTTCCATCTTGTTGTAATGTTCCACCATTTCATTGACCTTCCTTCTCAAAGCTTCTCTCTCTCTCTCTCTCTCTCTCTCTCTCTCTCTCTCTCTTTTTCTTTCTACATATCCTAGCTGCGGCAATCCATTTAACAGTGATTTCATATAGTGAAATCCATGTGACTAGCATTGAGTAAGGTGCACTCTCCTCTTTGTAATTTGATTTTAACCAGTTTTTAATATCCACACCTCTTTTTAATTAATCTTAATCATTAACACAAGTAGTAGAGAGGTAAGTTCTGGTATTTTTGGTTTCTGATCTTTTATTGATGAAAAATTGATTAAACCATATCAGTTTTGTTATATGAGCATAAAATTGTTTTCATTTTTATATATTTCAAGGCACTTAGCATAAAATTCTTTTATATACTTAGGCAAAATTTTAGCTGGCGCTAGAAGTGGCCCCTCAATGTGGGCACCTGTACGTAGTGAGGGGACTGCACAGCTATGCTGCTGTTCCAGATTAGTGTCACTGGGATCCAACACCTACAGCATAGGTTCCAGGCTAATACCATAGGAATCTGGCATCTTTGTCATGCACTGCGAGCAGTGGAAACTTGGAAAGGAGGTATCCTGGTGGTTGAAGGGGGCCCTGCTTCAACAAAATTGGTGGTCCTCAATGGCTCTGCTGGGATCAGTTGGCTAGTGGTTTTGCCTGCAAAGGTCAGCTGCATCAATGCCATGCCCCCACCCTCGTGGTCTGAGGGACAGGATTCAGGTTTGCAACAGTGCAGGTATAGTGTCTGGGTAGTTCTGGCATCCCACTCCTGTGTGCATTTATTACTTGCTAGGTAGTAGGTATCCCATTTAGGCTCCATGTGGTGGGTAGCATGGGCATTGAACCAAACTAAAAAAACTCCACTAATAACATTAGTCCACGAAGATCAGTGTCCATTGATGACCACTCTTGAACATAATGCAATATCCTCTGGACTTCAACTTTAACATTAGTCCACGAAGATCAGTGTCCATTGATGACTACTCTTGAACATAATGCAATATCCTCTGGACTTCAACTTTGCCGAATAAATTTTATATTACAGCTCTAAGCCGTGCAGGGACTTTCTAGCAACTAAACAACAGGAGGGAATATTGCAAATTATGGTGTGGCCATCTCGGTCGCCTGATTTAAACCCAGTACAGCTTTTATGTGATCATCTAGACCAGTGCTACTCAAAATGTGGTCCGTAAACTGTTTGTTACCAGTCTGTGATGGTAACAAAGAGTTCATTGCGGACGTTACTTGTTTGCAAAAGTACTGTTTTACAGAAGTACTGGTCTGTGATGGATTGGAAATAAAAGGAACTAGTCCTTCACCATAGATAGTTTGAGAAGCACTGACCTAGACCATCAAGTCCGTGAAGTCTACCCCTCTTCACAAAATTTATTGGGAACCTTGAAGATCACTTAGAATAACGTTGGTCAAGGCACTATTATATAATATTAATCGCCATAATGCCATGTCTATGTAAGGAAGTAATAAAACCTTGTGGAGGATATTTTAATTAAAAATCAGTGTAGTTAATATTAATAATTTCAATATTTTTTTTGCTGTAAAGTTTTAAAAGTTTAATAAAAATTCAAAAAATACAGGTAGTTCTCGAATTTACGAATTAATTCGTTCCTAGCGCATGCTTGTAAAGCGAAAACTCATAAAGTGGGAATTTTTTTTCCCATAGACATAAGGTTAAAAATAGGGGTTACGTTCTCAACAATGAAATTAGTTAGCTAATTAGTTTATGTTTAAACAATGATTGATTTATCCAAAGAAATGAAAATGTAGCCTGTAAAATCAAGCAAATTATAATAATAGAGAAATTATTTATGACTTGCAAATGTTAAAGAATGTTTATTCTTCATCACCATCATCATCGACTAAATGCACACTCATTGATCACCCATTATTGGCTCGGTACTCGTTGGTTTGTTGCACAAGGAGTCGTCGTCTTCAGAAATGCTTCAAGAGGCATTTATTTCCAAGATAATCTTCTCTTTTAATTATAAATTTCACGATTGCATGCATAAGCATTTTTTAACGGAACTCACAAATTGCAACTAACACGATTCGCTTGGAGTAACAAGTTTACAAATCTTTAAAAAAAAGGAAGGAAGACAAGATTCTGAAAATTTATTTATGTTTTTATACGATTGAAGATTTGAGTAAAGGGGAAACACATTTCACCATAATAACGCAAAAAAACACAATTACAGCTATCAGTATTTTCGCAAATGCAAGAAGATCAAGTTTACTACCCGTTTATAATTGCTTACTTCCCAGTAAACTGGAAAGTGCAAATTGTTTTTATTGTTTTATGGTCGTGACCTCCAGAAATGTGCTTTAGAAAAATATCACAAAGGCATTTTAAAATTGATTCTTATAACGGAACATATGATAACGATGATGCATTTTAATGATTTGAATTGGTAATTAATACAATTTACAAACCACGCTCATGACCTTTTATATGGCCTTAAGGTCACGCTCGTGACCTTAAAAATGACATTTTAACGAAAATTTCAACTTCCGAGATCTTGAAATGAATTACCAAAAAACAATGTGTTATTGGGTTCACATTACGATATTTTAACAATACGATGGTGTCTCTGGAACTGATTAATATCATAATGCGGGGTACACTGTATTGTATAGCTACGCACGTGGTTTGGAATGTGGTATTTGTGAATGTTTTACATTCTTTTTTTGCAATTAATGTTCATATTTTCGATTTTGTTGATACTTGATACTTGGGGGGGAAAAAACCTCGTAAACCCAAGAACTTGCAAAGTGAGAACTGCCTATACTTTGTAATGTGTTGTTTTGTTATATTGCAATGTCTCATATTCTGCTGTCATCTTGTTTTGTGATTTTTTTTTTTTTTTTTTATGGTACACTTTGTTTATCCTGGTTTTGGCGATTTATAGCCCTAGTTGCTAATGTGCCAATAAAACCCAAGAACCAACCAACCTTTGTTTATCACAAAACAATTGGAACAGCCAGCATATTTGACAGCCAACAGATTTTTAACTGCACTAATATTACATTAGCATTGTCTTTAAAAGATAGATAGTGCTATGGCATCCAGTTTAAGATGTAGGAGATTGTTATATTGCAAGTACTAAGATAATTGCAATATTCACTGTAATTATACACCTCAATACCAGTGGACAGAATTGTCATTGCTTTTACAAATTATGTCACTTTGTTTCCTATAACTTAATGTAATATATCACAAAATTTATGTAATTGGTTTTTCATATATTGCCAGGTTCAAAATTCTGTTGATTCTTTGATATATGGCAAACTCTATATTAAATCAAATAATGAAATTTCCCTTTTTTTCTCTAAAGTTCAACAAAAATATATATGTAGCTGAAACCTGTTAAAATGTGATTCTTTAGAGCACGATTCTGCTTGGAACAGCTTCCATTTTTCGTCACTTGAAATGTGTTTTTAGTCACTGAAGATCAACATTTTGGATTCTTTGTGAATACATGCCGATATTTTCAGTTTAAAGTGAATCTGTGATGTGCCTTATCCTTTGATTTCCATAAGAACAATAATAAACGACTTGTAATATAAAGTATTTGAACATACCGTATTTCCTCATGTATAAGATGCACCTTAATTTTGGGGCCCGAAATTTGAAAAAAAAAAAAAAAATGTATTACGTAAAGTTATTGAACTCAAGTTTTATTCATCATAAAATTCATACAACTCATCACTGTCAAAACTCCCATCCATTAGCTTGTCCTGATCTGTGTCTGATGACGAATCACTGTCTTCATATATTGCCTCGTCCTCAGTTCCATCTATGGCATTTGAAATGCCACACTTCTTAAATGACTTGACAACGATCTCAATCTTGATATTATCCCAGGATCTTTTCACCTAGGTACAAACTTCTCCTATAGTTAGTTTCTTCACTCTTCCTGCTGGTGTCAAATTGTCCCCAGAAGACTTCATCCATTGGTTCCATTCGTCTCTCATGTCAGCTTTGAAGGGTTTGTTAATGCTGACATCAAGTGGTTGGAGCTGGGATGTCAAGGTATGACGGCAAGTTTTGTTTTTTGCTCTGCAGCAATCTTCTTTGTATTTTTTGTTATGTGTGCCCTGAACTGATCAAGCACCAATAGGGCAGGTTTGCGTAAGAGCCCACCTGTTCTCCTGCTCCAAACTTTCTCAAACCAGATCTTCATCCCATCCTGATCCATCCAACCCTTGTCATGAAAGTGGACAATCACTCCTCGAGGAATGTCTTCTTTTGGCATTGTTTTGTGTTTGAAAATCAGCATAGGAGGCAGCTTGGTTCCGTCGGCACAACAAGCTAGAACAACTGTATAATGGCTCTTTTCTTGTCTACTTATCTTCACAGTTACAGTTTTCACCCCCTTCTTATCAACAGTTCTGTTACTTGGGACATCAAATTGAAGGGGGACTTTGTCCATATTTGCAACTTAACCCAAGCACGGTACTAAGTACTATAGATTCTAATACCTCTCGTGTTTGGGGTTCACATAAAAAAAAAAAAAAAAAATCTGTCCCAACTCAAACTGATGTGTCTTCCGACATTGAATGACAAAACAATGAAATTCAAGGACCTTCTGCTCATAGCTTTCAGGCATCTTTTGGGCAAGTCTGGTGCGTGTACGCATGCTTAGTCCATTCCGTTTCATGAACCTGAAACACCAATTGTGTCCTCCTTTGAAATCAGTAACTTCTTTTTCATCAGCAATTCTTCTTGCCTCATGCTGAACCATCTTTGTGGACACAGGAATTCCAATTGCCCTTTGCTCCTCAATCTATATCTTCAATTCCCCCTCTAAATTAGGCCATTTTGCTGGCTTGCCTCTAATGGCCTTCTTTTGCCGTGCCGTTTTCAGTAGGGTTTCTTCTTCCCGTAGCCAGTGTCGGATTGTTTTCTCAGGTGGAGGAGGACCAAACTTACGTTCAGCAGCACGATTTCCATTCACTTTTGGAAACTGGATCATTTTTAACTTTAATTCAGCACTGTACGAAAATCTTTTCTGAGCCATTTCTGGGGGCAGAACGTGGCAAAACGTAACCTAATATACTGGTAACAAGTGCGAAACAATGAGTGCAAAGACAACAAGCGTGAAAAAGCGGGAAATGCAAGTAAAAAAAAAATCTACGACCACTGTATAAGACGCACCCAGTTTTTAGACCCCAAATTTTTCGAAAAAAGGTGCGTCTTATACATGGAGAAATACAGTATATTTTTTAAAAAAGTTCACTGGATGCACATAAAATCACAGAAGTAATTTGCATACAAGACATAATCCTTTTGTTGTTTCATGCCTGTAGTAATCTGCTTGATTTGTATTTCAAATGAACGAACTGACAAGCTGTCTTGTTTTACTTAATGCGCTTATACATAATAGGCTATTCACTTGAGCAACAATTCAAGCATTTTGGTACCACAAATATTTTGTTGTAGCATTGCATCTGTCAATATTTATGTGTCAATTGCCAACTGTCAATATTTATGTGTCAATTGCCAACTGTCAATTTTTCTTGTTTCTCAAATTGTAAGTTTAAAATTTAAATAATAATTTTTAAATAATTTTTAAAATATAAATTTAAAGTAATGTCTGAAACTTAAAAAAACACAGAATAAGTTTATTATAGAAGAAAAACTTGCTGGTCATGATAGAATCATGTCTGGAGTCCAGCAGACTCAAGTGGCTAGAGACCTTGGAGTGAATGAATCTACAGTGCATGGATAGAAGAAAGAGGAGAAACTTCGTGATGCAGCCAAGTTTATGGAAACAAGCGATGGACTGCGATGAAAACACTTGTGGAAACCTCAAGACGAACAATTGGATAAAGCTGTGTTTCAGTGGTTTGTTCAAGAATGATCTGAAGCCACACCCTCTATCTGTACCCCCAACTGCGGCTCAACTAAAAAATTCCGCAACGATCATCACAGAAATGAGTCCACAGCAATCATTGCAAATAATGGATGGCTAACATGTTTTAAAAAAACGGCTTAGAATAACCAAAATGTCTATATCAGGTGAGATACGTTCAGCCAATGATGAAGCTGCATGCTCTTTACCCTGCTTTACCCTACTTCTTACCCTTCCCAGCTTCAGAAAATAATTTAAGATGGTGGCTATACTGCAGAACAGGTATATAATTGATGAGACTGAACTTTGTTATAAAATGTTACCCAATGCCACTTTGGCCTGTGCTCAAAGAACGCATGGCTTCAAGTAAATGAAAGACAGAGTGACCGTACTTTTCTGTGTAAACCAAACAGGAAATCACAAACTGAAGCACTTTGCATAGGAAAGTTTAAATCACCATGGTGCTTCCATCATGTGAACATGACCTATATGCCATTTGCCTATGACTTTAGCAAAAATGCATGGATGACTTCCAGCATTTTTGAAAACTGATTTCATAAGCAATTTTTATCTGATGTACCTAAACACTTAGGGCAACAGGGGCTCGACACCAAAGTTCTCTTGCTGCTGGATAGCTGCCTCACCATCCTCCTGCTGATAACCTAATAAGCAGACATGGTAAAATCCTAGTGAGCTACTTACTAAAAAAACACCACATCAAAGATACAGCCTCTGGATCAAGGGATTATATCAACTGTATTGAACTTCCGCAATACAGCGAATAATTACTAGTGAGGATACTGATACTTCATTTTTAAAGAAGCTGAACTTAAAGGAAGTTTTTTACATTGGTGGCGAAGCCTGGAAAACTGTGACAAAAAGGTGTATTTCAAAATATTGGAGAAACATATTGCAAGTCTGATCCTGGATAACTCCCAAGTAGCCAGTGACAGTGATGAAGAGAATGACTTTGAGGTCTTTTTTGAGGAAGATATCACTACTGCTGACCAGTTCTTGGATAGGTACACTAATGAATGCCCGAAAGATGTGGCCAATGCCGAGTGAGTACTGGACAGTTCATTGATAGAAAAAGAGGGAGCCCAGTAGAATGTTGGGTAAATGAGGACAACTGTCCTACCTATGAGCACATGATTGACTTGAAAATAATCTAAAACATTGCTGGCAAAAGTCACGATCCAGATGCAACTGAAGACGAAGAGCCAGGGCTACTGCCCAAGATTGCAGAGGCACCCGCTGGTTTGTAAACTGGACTTAAATTTCTCAAAACAGAAAAGGTAGATTCCCTTTCAGTTTTACAGTTAAAATGGCTTATTGAAATTGTTAAAAACAAAGAGATGCAATGAAACGGTCAACCCTTGATACAGTTTTTTTTAAAAAAATGAGACTTGAAAGTGACAGCTTAAATGTACAGAAGTTTGTTCGCTAATGTCTGCTTAGTACTCGACAGAACACGGAGTGTATTATGTTTTCCTTTTTATCCTGAATTTTTGACTGTTTGTTAATTTCAAAACATGAACATAACAACATGATTATTGATTTTTTAAATACTTTATTGTAGAGTGCATCAATAAAAGATTGAAACAATGCAATTGCATATTATTTTCATTATTATTCTTTGTGTGATTTTTCTTAGACGTAGTATTGCAATTATTGTGGAAAAAAAAGAGAAGCAAAATTGATAGTATGTATGAAGTTTGAATGCCGAAAAATGGCTAGAATTTTTTAGCACGATCCTGCTTACATCGCGATGTAATTCTTTGGACCCCAAGCATTGTGTTATAATGGGATTCACTTGTATGTGTGTGTATACATGCACGCACACACACACAGTCAAACTTCGTTATAACAGCCCCAGGGGCTCACATCTGGTGAGTATGGGCTTGGCACATCCATGGTCTTGAGCTGGATATCATCATTCTTTTCTTTCTTGTTGATTCCCTTCTACTTCTTACTCTCTCTCTCTCTCTCTCTCACTCAGGGTAAAAACTGCAGCCATTATCAACCCACTGCAGGATGGAAGCCTCCTCAACAATTCATGCTGAGGGAAATGGACCATAATCTGCCACGCTGGTCCAGTGCGGGTTGGCAGATCGATTGTATTTAGCAGTCAGGGGCTTGAACCCCGGTCTACTCAAAGAGCATGTGCTACTGCACTCCCGCTCCTGACCACTGGGCTAACAGGGTAACTCGGGAATTTTTTTTTGCTTCATGACCCAATTTCAACTTGTGTTGATATCACTTTCAAACTTAATAGTATATAATGATTAAACTTATCTCACAAAATAACTAGCTAGATCTGGAAACTTAGGAACTCTAAAAAAGTACTTAAGCCAAGTTTATTCCCATTTAGAAACACTTTCTAATGTTATTTACAACTGCAATGAAACTTTAGGCTTCAACTTAATATTTGGTAGGTTTCAATATCTCACTCCAAAGAACCCTATCTATTCCCTAATTTTCTACGCTCCTGAATGCTCCTTCTGCTGCTAGCCACAGCTATCAGCTGCTTTTTTTTTTTTATGTTGCTACAAAACATTTGGAATTATGTTATGATCACATGTGTAATGATCCTCCTGGCTAGTAGCTGCCATTTTATCTCTCAGCTAAACGAAACCCATGCCATGGATTAAATACAGATTTTTCTTTTTATCAAAGCGAACCAGTTTTAAAAGAGTGTTTTTGTAAAATGTGTGATAGACTATGAATTTTGGAATTATATTGTATCACCAGGTAGATGCTATCGAGGCAGTGTTAGGTGGGTTGGAAAACTGCTAGCTTGGGGGGATACAAGGACTAATAGATTAACAGAGTTTAGTAATCTATTATGATGAGAATTTCATAAACAAATTGTTCAAAAGCTATAACTTTTGATCAATTTGACTGTTATTGTAATAACAGTATATCTGATTTCAGAACACTATTCACGATGTCCATATATTTTAATGATACATTTATACAATATAATTTAATCTCTGGTATAGGTATTTGAACAATTAAAATCTTTTCATTATAAGTCAACAGGACCATATAGTGTTTGCTGTTTTAAAAGTCATAATTTATTCACTTATTCATATTTAAAAAAAATTAGTTCTTTTAGGTTTATCATTTACTGAACTACATGTGAATTTAGTTTTTAATTTTGATTGTTTACGTTTTTTCCCCCTTATATGTTTTTTTAAAAATAATTTTAAGATGGTACTTTTACATTTTATTTTTAGTTCTTTTTTTTTTTTTCTGTATAGTCTATTCAGTATGAGTTTACTTAAATATGAAATATAATTAATATTAAATTTTATTCCCCCCTTTTCAGAAAACTTCGCTTGATTCATTTTCTCGTGTAGTAATTGGCAGCAAGGTAGAACCTCCAGTCCATGTCTTGGTAATATAATTTTTTCTTAATATTTTATCATAAAAAAATAAAATAATAATAATTAAAAAAAAATTATATATACACTGTATATAAATGGGTATTCAATGTAACTCTATAAAGGTAATGTTTAAAGAGTTACATATGAAAAAAGGTATACAGTTGATGAAATGGTTTCAGTGAATGCAAATTAATAAATAGGTATGAGAGATGCACCTAAAAATGCAAAGCAGCATTAAAGGATGCAAGAGTAAATATAAGTTGTATTAATATATTGAATTAAATATGCATAAATGGATGTGATAGTTATACAAAGTGCCAGTAACTAGCAGGGTGAGGAAAGTAGAAAAAAAAGTGTAGTGGATTTATGAAAGGTGAAAGAATGTTAAAATCCTAGAGGTTATGATAAATTAAGAAAAATTATGGGCTGAATTACCAAGCCAATATAAAGTGGGGGAACTGTAAAGGAAAATTAGTACATCAAAATAATAATATAATGCAAATAAAATGGAAATAAAAATTAAAACGAGAATGTTATAGCTGTCATCAGATATGGGGGGAACATATTTAGAAAATGGTCGAATATAGATAATGCAAATATGCATGATCTGATGTCAGCAGAAATAATTATTGATACATGATCAGGTATTTCATCAGGGGACTACACCTGACCATGTATCAGGAACTTTCCATGTATCAATAATTATTTCTGCTGACATCAGATCATGCATGATCTGATGTCAGCAGCATTACCTATATTCGACCATTTTCTAAATATGTACCCCCCCCATATCTGATGAGAGCTATAACATTTTTATTTTTATTTGCATTTTATTTGCATTATATTATTATTTTGATGTACTAATTTTCCTTTACAGTTCGTTCCCCCACTTTATATTGTCTTCATAATTCAGCCCATAATTTTTTCTTAATTTATCATAACCTCTAGGATTTTAACATTCTTTCACCTTTCATAAATCTACTATACTTCTTTTTCTACTTTCCTAACCTGCTGGTTGCTGGCACTTTGTATAACTATCACATCCATTTATGCATATTTAATTCAATATATTAATACAACTTATTTTTAATACAACTTACACACACACACACACACACACACACACACACACACACACACACACACACACACACACACACCTTATGGTCATCTTAGTATAGCCCTACCACCATGAGAATGAACTCAAAAGTATTTAAGAAGTGGAGGGATTAGTGAATACATATATATATATATATATATATATATACATTACACCAATATCGAAATGAGATACTTTATAGATTATTTTGTTATATTTTTGTTTAAAATTAAAATTAATCTAAAAACCAAAGTGCTCTCATCATCCCTCTGCTTCTAAAATAGACTGTATCTGGTAAAGTAAAGTAAAGTGTATTAGTGTCTAACGGCACCAGGGGTTCCCCCCCATCTCTGCATTGCTTTCATTGTCGTGTGAAACAGAACACTGTTGAGGCCAGAGATTTAAAAGTGCATGGGTAATGTATATATATATATATATATATATATATATATATATATTTTTTTTTTTTATTTATTTATTTTTTTTTTTAATGTAAACCCCATACCGACCGGGCTAGCCGGGTGGGTAAAGTGCCTGCCTGGCAACCCAAAGGTCGCGGGTTTGAATCCCACCTCGGGCTTGGATCAGAGCACTACAAAAACCTTGGGAGATGCATTATGGCCACAGAAGCCGATGCGCCAACAGCTACCAAAAAAAAAAAAATGTAAACCCCAAACACAACAGGTATTAGAACCTATAGTACTTAGTATTTTGCTTGGGTTGAAGGTTGAGAAGATGAAAGAAGATATTTGTTGACATTGGACTTGAACTTCTGTAGACTGTAATTTTCAAGAAATATGTATGAAGGAAGGTTTTTCCAGAAAACGGCAGTTGGATGAATAAACGAGGAAGATGAAAAGTTAGTTCTGTGAGTTTGAAGTTGGACAGTAAATGGATGTTGGATGGTGGCAGCACGTGTTTGGACTGTTTTGAGAGAGAGAGAGAGGGAATTATAGAAGCCAATTCAGAAGAACAGTGCCCATGGAAGTATCTGTAGAAGAGGCATGCAGCAGAAACAGTACGTTTATGAGACAGCGAGTGGAGAGACTCTGTTAGAGATGAATCATTAATTAACCTAGCTGCCCTCTTCTGAATGGAATCAAGAAGCCTGAGAGAGGTTTTGGGGGCACCACTCCAGATGTGGGAACAATATTCCGTGGCAAGGCTGATTTGCGATTTATACAGAGTGAGCAGCTGTTTGGAAGATAAGTAACGCAGAGAGCGAAAGAGAAAACCAAGTTTTTTAGATGCAGAGGAAGCAATATTTGTGATGTGCTTGTGCCAAGAGAGATTAGAAGTCAGGGTAATCCCCAAAAGAGATATATCATTTTGCCTAGAAATCGGAGTGTCACTAAAGATAAGCATAGGAGCAGAAGAATCATTTTTGCAAGATATAAGACAAGACTGAGTTTTAGAAGGGTTGAAATCTACTAAGTTGTCTTTGCCCCTCTGGAGAATTACTTGAAGATTGGCATTTAATGAATTGGTAGCAGATTTTTGAGAAGTTGAAGCTGATCGAGCAGGATGAGGTTTCTCAAAATGGAAAGTTGAATGCAATGTGCTATCATCGGCAAAACTATGGATAGGATTTCCAGTCAGTGGAAGAAGGTCATTAATATACAAGAGGAAAAGAGTGGGGGGAAAGAACTGAACCTTGGGGGACACCGGCATTAGTGTAGAAGTTAGAAGACAGAGCCATCTACCATCACCCTCAGTGAGTGATCAGAGAGAAAACTGGATAACCAATTACTAAAAACGTTGGCAAACCATAAGATGGAAGCTTGTTTAGAAGACATTTATGCCAAACACGATCGAAAGCCTTTGAGATGTCAAGAGCAACTACTTGTGTTTCACCGAACCTTTCCATTGAATTAATCCATAAATGGGTAACATAAGCCAGAATATTACCAGTGGATTGACATTGACGGTATCCATACTGGCGATCGTTGATCAGACGGAAGGTTTCTAGGTAGTTTAAGAGTTGGCAGTTAATTGATTTCTCCATTACTTTAGAAAGAGTAGAAGTAATTGCCATAGGGCGATAATTGGATGGGAGGGATTTGTCACCCTTTTTAGGAACTGGCTGGATATGAGCAGATTTCCAAGCAGAAGGAAAAACACCTTTGGAATAAGAAAGTGAAAAAAGGCAGCAAGGAATAGGAGTAAGTTCAGGAGCACAGGTTTTGAGAACAAGTGGAGAAATAGTATCAGGACCTGGAGCTTTCTTAGCATCAAGATTCGTCAAAATCCTTCTGACATCCTTTTGACGGAAGACCACAGGAGGCATTGAATGGAGTGTGTTGGGAATGGTGGGAGGTATTTTACCAAGATCATTAATACATGAGTTGGACGAAAAATGGGATGCTAGCAGGTCAGCTTTATCCTTGGCTGAAGTGACAACAGAACCATCTGGTTTGGACAAAGGTGGGAGCAGAGATGGGCAAAATTTGCGGCCAATAGCTTTGGCAAGAGACCAGAATGCTCAGCTACCGTTAGGGCAAGAAGCAAGTTTTCTACTCTTAGCCTGTTAAAACTCTAGTTTGGACTGATTAATAACTGCTTTACGATTGTTGCGAGCTTTGGTATAGGCAGAAAATGAAACTGGACAATTAGAAACAAGGCAATTACTATAATGCAACATTGTTTTCTTGAACAGCCTTAGCACCTTTATCTAAACCAAGGTTTAGATAAGGGACGAGATTTTAAAGTGGAGTGTGGGATAAACGATTCCATTCCTGCAAGAATAATTTCACTGACGCGATCTGAGCAAACGTTGACATCAGAAGTTTTGAAACAGTAATCCGACCAAGGAAAAAGTGGTATGACTATAGGAAGGCAGCCATCAAATATGGGACTTAGCCTACCAAAAAGGATAGATTATGGACTAAAACCTTATTACTATAGTAGAACAAAGCAGTTGAGACTCATACCAGCTGGGACATCGGGTCAGCGAGATCCCTGCTGTTCCTCTCAGGGAACCAGGACACGCAGTACTAAATATGCTACTGGAACAACCATCATCAAATATGAGAAGCTTAGAAGTGGAATTAGTAGAAGAACTAGGTTGACCTCATATATACCAGGTGTCACAGAAATTAAGATAAATGTATATAGAGGATCTACAGTTAAACAATAATTATAAACTAATTTATTCTGGTAGTAACATACAGTAAAGGTTTAGCATTTGCTTTTATAACTTGTTTTTCAAGAAAGTTTAATTAGTTGAGAAGCATTCTCTTCAGCTAAATCTTAAATTTTGCCTACATAACCAGTAACGTGGACAAAATTTAAGATTTTGATCATGAAATTTGCAGGTGCATATAGTCTGGCCGAAAGCTGAAGAAATGGAAGAGTTCCTAAATATATTAGAAAAAGTATTAAAACAGAGGTGACGAACCATTTCAGTGGTGCGCCAAAATTGGCTAAATCTTTTTTAAAAACTACCCTTGTGTGCCATTTGGAAGGCAATATTCAAGACACGGGCCTGACGGCGTGATGTAGCCGAGTGGTCAGGAGTGTGAGTGAGTAGCATGTGCTCTTTGAGCAGACTTGGGTTCAAGCCCGTGACTGCTTAAAGTTTGTAAAGTTTGTATTCATGATTTACTGTAAACTCCACTGACCTGGTGGTCATGCCAGAGTATAAACAAGAACATTTAATCACACAGTTTTGTTAGTACATCTTACCACTCTGACTTCAAACAAATCACTGCATGAATACAGGTATTTACTGAATGATGTGACATTACTACATGCATGACAGAGAATGGGTGTATGCAGGTCACGACCCAAGGTGGATTCCTGGATTGATTTTGTTTTGAAGTTTGAAATTTTTTTGGGGTGCTCTGAATTGCGTGCACCCAAAAAATTTGCACCCTGCCACGTTGGGCACACATGCCATAGGTTTGCCACCCCTGCATTAGAAATTAATGCCAGAGAAAGAATAGAATAGTCTTTCTCTGGCATTAATTAGGGTAGAATTAAGAATTAAGCATGGTTAGAAATGCATTTATATTTAAAGAGATATACAGGCTGGCTTCGATTAACGTGATTAATTCGTCCCGCGAGCGCATCGTGCAAAACGGAAACGCGTTAATCGAATATAATAATCAATAGGAAAAATTATAATTGGTCCTTGACCTGGAATGTCCATAAAGAATTTTAAAAATACCTTTTAAATAACTTTTTAACTGTATACAATGTAAAAGATAATGAAAATAATTATAGAATTAAATGTTTATTGCATAAAACAGCGGTTCCCAAACTGTGCGCTGCAGAATATTTTAAATTTTCGAGGGAAACGCAGCGATACTCGACATCTGTCGGACACCGCGCGAACTACTAGCTCGAGGTTGTTCACAGTTTCAACATTTCTTATTAAGTTGTTTGGACCTAACTAATAAACGGAACTCTTAGGTATTTCTTTTGGTCTGGGTGTGCCTTGAAAAAATTGCTGAGACACTAAGGGCGCCGTGAACCGAGAAGGTTTGGGAACCTCTGACATAAAATACACAATGAAGAAATGACTGTTGCGGAAATATTTGAACAGTGTTGACTTTCTCTTTTCATCAATCAATTTCCAATAGCTGACAAAAATCTTCTCTGGGCCCTGGCAAAATAAATATCGCAGAGAACCTCAAACCTTTTGTTTGAAGTTCTATGCGATATGAAAGATTTCATCTACTGTTAATTCTTTTATTGTTATCTCCTTCGTGGTAACATTTTCATCTGGCTCATTTAAAAATTTGAATTTTTATGCAAGTGTGCATTGACTTTATTAGCAGGAGACAAACAAGTAACACGTCTTCTTCCGATGGAACACACCGAGGCGGGCAGCAGGCAAACGTTTGTTTATTGACCGTACGACTCGCAGTAAGCTTAACGCGCAATTAAAATCTTTTTCAACTATCGCATAAAAAAAAAAAAAAGATCGTATTAACTGGAAATTTGCATCATGTAAAGTGAAAGGTGGTATAATTCTTCAAATAGCGTTAACTGAAAATCGCGTTATTCGAGGCCTGGCTGTATTAGGAAAATTTGGAAAGAATAGCAAACATAATAATAATGGTAAAAGACTTGTAGAATTTTGTGCAGTTTATACACTTCTAATATTAAACACAGTATATCTGCATAAAGATAGTTAATAGTTTACATGATCATATTATAAGTGAGAAAAGCATAATTGACTATATTATTATTGTAGAAAAGGACTATTAAACAACTGAAACTAATTGAATTTACAAATGTGTATAGAGAATTTCAGTTTGGTGTGATCAGCTTCTTGTGTTTAGCAAATAAAAAATGGTAATTAGTGCTAAAAGAACCAAGGTGTATAAAAAAAGTTCTAGAACAGACAAAAATTTTAAATATCTGAGTTTTGTCAACAGTCATTAAATATAGAAACTTGCTCAAAAATTAAATGACATCATGGTGATCATTCTTCATTCAATGTGACTTATATGAAGAATGTTAAAAATTTAAGGGAACTTTAGTGTAAGCTGTAAAAGAAGTGTGTAGCGAGAAGGTTTGTAAAGATGGGAAATTCAGAATGATGTGGTTGAACCTAAGAAGTTAAAAAGCCAATTAAAGAAAAATAAAAATTATTATGACATTTTTGGCAAATAAATCATTATTGGCAGTGTGAACATTTGTTTGTCTAATTAATTTTTTTGTTGAGTGTTTAAAACTTTGTGCTGATCCTTCTTGTAATATGTTACTCCTAACTGGACATCCAGAATATTCTCTTCTGGATAATCGTGCTACCTTATTCTAGCGAGGATTTGTTTAACTTTTGGGCTTTGAACAAAAGCTTACCGTCTTTACTGTCAATGCTCTTATCTCAGTGAAAATGAAGTACCTCCAGATCTTCAGGGGATGTCATGCTGGAAAGAGCAGATCCTATTTTAAGTATTAAGTGGCACAAATTAACAGGCTGTGTGAAAGAACACTTTTTTATGATTCCAATATTAGTCACTGATTGGACTTGCTTGATGTCATAAGAAAAGATTCTGTAATCTCCATTGACTATAGATGTTATTTCTGCACAAAGCTCACTAAATGCTGGTGTCAATCATTATTTTTCTGACATCCCTGGAAATATTAAGTATGCTTACAGGAAGTGGTCAGCCCACCTGCCTCTCCTATTGAATTCTAATGCTCTTATTATTCCTTGTAATGTCAAAGCCCAAAAGCTTTCTAAATTTTAAATGAAAAAAATTTTTTTGGGCAAAACGTACATAGCTTAAAAATAAATGTAATAGAAGATCTTTTTCTCTCTCAAGCTTTTTATGTCATATGTCTTAATGAAGGTTAGATTATGTTAGGTTAGTATTAGCAAAGTTAGATTATGTTAGGTTAGTATTAGCAATGGCCACATGGTGCAAGGAAGCCTATGGCTTATGCTGCACCAGGTTGTATGAATACCAGTAGTACTGGTAGGTAAGAAAAAGAATTTGATATTGTCATTTGAAGGATGTGCAAGGGTGTAATTTAATAATAAAATTGTGTAAATGTTTTCCTTTGCATTTAATTTTTTTTTAAGAATGATTTTACTTCTTTTACAAAGTGATTGTGAAACCATATCTCTGTTCTGCATAAATAAATTTCATATATATATATAAATTTAAAACTATATTTATTTATTTATTTAAAACAGATAAAATTATAGTGAGAACAAGTTAATGCCATCAGAAATGATTTAACATTACATTTGCCTGAGAATATACTAATCATTTTTTAATTCACTAGTTACAGCATAAAAAAATTCAAAAACAGAATTGGCAGTGAATATCTGCAACATACAAAGGACCCTATCAGCCTCTATATAAAGTAAAGTTAATAATAATCATAATAATTTCATATTTACAAAATACAAATATAAAATACAAAATCTAAAAAACCAAAAATACTGAAAATACAAAATTTAACAGTTATTGAATTAGGCTTACATTGAAAAGGCACATTTTCATAGGGCTAGCACCTCTCAATATATGCCATCAATAACAACCAAAACTGTCTGTTTCTGCTAGTTATATGCTAGCTTTAACCATTTTTATGATATACTAAATGTAGTATGAATCATAGGTTTAAGTTAAGTTGAATTTAAGTTGATATAAGTTAATTTAAAATTAATGGCAGACTGGCAAAAACAACTGCTAGCCCTACAGATAGCAAAAACTAAAATAATTAATTAAACCCTTATTAAAAATATATACAAATGTTTCTATAACCTATGAAAAATTATATACAAGTGTTTTTGTTACTTAAGGAAAATATACAAGTGTATCTGTTACTTGTGAAAAGCAAAGCAAAGGTATAAACCAATATTAAGGCATAAGAAATAGTACCTAATTTTCCCTCAAATACTCTAATAGGATTTGAGGCATAAGATATTAGAGTTAGATAGTATGCAAAGAAAAATAATGCAAACTACTTCGGAAAATTACCGGGGGTGTAAAGCCCCGTCCCTTGTAGGGTTCCTGGTAATTCTTTGTGTAAAGAAGCACGTACTTATAATAATTATTAAATGCATATTATATATAAGAAGTAAAATTAAAAGTCAGTATTAAAAATAGCTAAAAATCAAAATTAAAATGATTATTATTAATTAAAAATGCATATATTAAGAAACATGCATAATGAACCAATTGACATATTTAAAGAACAAAGCAATCCTTACCAATGCATCTGAACTTACAAAAACGTGGATAAACTCAAGCTGCTGCAGGAAATGAAAGAAATTTCAAAGCTCCTTCAACCAATTAAGATCACAGTTCCCTCTTCCTCCAATTAGAAACAACGGGACAGCAGCAACCTCTGAACACAACTGAAATGTAGGAATCTTAATTTTTTTAAAATTACCAATAACTACCTTAATTTTATTTAAAGAATATATTATTAAATTTATGGAATTTTATTTTATTTTAGTTTACGACAGACAAAATTCATAATACAAAAACTTTCTCATTTCCACTTAGGAAACCAAAAAATTTTTCTAAATTATAGATCCTGATAGTGAAATGCAAAAACTGAACCAAAAAGGTGTAGAAAAAACATAAGCAAAAGAAATCAGTTGTGAAATAGAAATTTGAACCAATTACCATATTAGATAATGAAAAACACTAGATATCAATAAAAATATAAACTTATTAATAATTAATAATTAATTCCTTCACATAGAACAACCATGGGTACAACTTTTTCAGAGTGTAAGACAGATCGACAGTTCTATGGGAAATGCCTAATATGTACATATACAACCACAAGCTAAAAAGAAGACACCTGATTAGTGTATCCCTAAATTTTCAACCACTGTATGAGGGTTAATATTTTCATGCCATATTTTCATAGCTATAAAAACAGCTCTACACAGATACTTAAATATAAATTTAAGAGGGAAATCATTTCTCCTAAGCATTATTAATAAATGCTTTTAGTGAAACTAAGGTATTTTCGAGACTATTGCAGAATCTAATTAATCTTAATCCTTGCGATACAGTAATATTACTATGAATTCTATGGGAGATGTTTGAATGCTAATGCGTAAAGTTAACTGTCTCAAATTTAAAATCTCTGCATTTATCGTATACTTTTGTCTGTATTTTCTCATTTATAATATCCATTTCTATGTCTACAAATGTGGCTGATAACATACGCTGTTTATTAGTATACTCAAGCTGCAATTCAGTAGGATAAAAAAATAGCAATATCTTGTAAATAATTAGGCAAATAAATAATCTAATAAACATACGTCTATTAGATTATCCCAGTAATACTTATCACAAGACATAACCCTATTATATGTATTATAATATTCACCGAAGACCTTTTTTTAGGTTGTCATGAGATATACTTGTGAAAAGATTTTTAAAGTCATAAGTACCGATATGTCTAATTTCTGCAGACCAGGTATTCAGGTAATCCAAGACTATGTTATTATTTAAAATAATTTTAGATTTGCCCCACATTTTCCATTACAGTTTTTAACAAAGATTCTAGCTTTTTATGCGGTATTTTTACATAACTATCTCTACAAGAAGTTATAAACCTAAATGCTGACCCGGCTAGCTGGGTGGGGTAAAGTGCCTGCCTAGCAACCCAAAGGTCGCGGGTTCGAATCCTGCCTCGGGCTTGGATCAAAGTACTGCAAAAACCTTGGGAGGTGCATTATGGCCACAGAAGCCGATGCGCCAACAACTACAAAAAAAAAAATAAATAAATAAAATAAACCTAAATGCAACAGGCGACTTATGAAATTTAGGAATCCAATATATATATATATGGAAATTTAGTATCATAGTAGTTCAGTTTTAATATTTTATTCATTGCAACCACTCTTTTGCTGATAATATTACTGCTTGTTTCCTCTTTCCTGTAGATTGTGCTGTTGTTAAGCTCTTTAGTTAAAGTAGCAGTATAAAACTTTTTGCAAATAATACTGTAGTTGTTGGCTGCCTTATCAATGGTAGTGATAATAAATCTAGATTGCAGTTCTGATAACTGCTGTTTAATTAGCTTTAAATCAAATATCAGAGTCTTATCACACCATTTGAACTTACGATTTATCTGCTTAACCAATGCCTCATGTAAGGCAGATCCATGTGTGGAAAGCCTCCATAGGTATACTCTATTTATATGCCAATTTAAGACCAAATTGTATCAGATCTATGTAAATTTGCTTACAAATTTGTTTAACACTAGTCCTAAAACGAGGCCTAAATTTAAACCCCATAAGATAACAATTTCCTTAATTCTTCATGCTGGACAATGTTTAAGAGTCCTGTAATGATATGCTTATGGTGTATATCCAAATAAGATTGATATTCTGGTAAATGGCAGAAGCACAGGGCATCATTCTCTACACTATCAAGCATTATAGCTTCCTTTTTATAATTACAGACTGTTAGATCTATAGGCTTAACATAACTGAATCTAGTACAAATTCTTGAACTAACTAAAGGCAATGTATAGTTAAAGTGGTTTAGATTCAGTTCCAAATTAATGTTGTCTAAAACACTATTCAAAAATTTAAAACTAATGTATTCCTTAGTAACTACGTTAATATTTCCTAGTTTAAACTTAAATATATTAAACAACAAAAGATGCAGGTGTAGATTGATAAAGTTGTAATCTCTACATAAATTTAGCAAGGCCTTTAAACTGCTAATCTTCATGTCAAAAACCATGTCATGAATATTCTTGATATTAATGATAAGTTCATCCCATGATTTTAACAATTCGAAAAATTTACCTAATTTATCAACCCTATGTAATTCCTTATTTGTACCACGTAAACACTCTCCTGTAATGCCTAATAGCTGTAGTCTTGACTAATTGGAACATATTATATACATATTGGTCTTTTTTAATGCCATTAATTTTAAATTAACTTATATCAACTCAAATTCAACTTAACTTAAACCTACAATTCATACTATATTTAGTATATCATAAAAATCATTAAAGGTGGCATATACCTAGCAGAAACAAATAGTTTTGGTTGTTATTGATGGTATATATTGAGAGGCACAAGCCCTATGAAAATGTGCCTTTCAGTGTAAGCCTTATTCTATAATAACTGATAAATTTTGTGTTTTTGGTATTTTTTAGATTTTGTATTTTATATTTGTATTTTGTTTAAATATGGAATTATTATGATTATTATTATCTTTTTATAGAGACTGATTGGATCCTTTGCATGTTACAGATATTCACTGCCAATTCTGTTTTTGAATTTTTTGTGCTATAACTATTGAATTAAAAAATGATTTGTGTATATATATATAAAGATCGTGGTCTGAACTAGTGAGGTTTACTGTATGTGTTAATATAAAGCATTGATTTCTTATTTTCAAATATTATAAAAATTTCATATTTCAGGATGCTAGCAAGTACTTGTTGAAACAGGCTACTCATGATGAATTTAATCTTGTTCTTCTCCCAGCTATTCAGAAAGCATTATTGAGGAATCCTGAGATTGTTTTAAAATGTAAGTTCCCTTTTATGTTAATGCCAATTACTTTTTAAATGGCTACATTTGCAAGACTTCTTAAAATTGCAATTATATTAACAAATTGTTCTTTAACAAAATGTGCTTGAAAACAAATTCTTATATTTATTACTTCTTTCAGAACTGAAATATAAAACGATCTTATTGATTTATTTTAGCATCTTAAGTGCAAACAGTGATATTTTTTTTTTTTTTTTTTTTTTATGTGAACCCCAAACACGAGATGTATTAGAACCTATAGTACTTAGTACCGTGCTTGGGATGGAGGTTGAGAAGACGAAAGAAGATATTTGTTGACATTGGACTTGAACTTGTGTAGATTGTAATTTTCAGGAAATACATATGAAGGAAGGTTGTTCCAGAAAACGGCAGTTGAATGAATAAATGAGGAAGATGAAAAGTTGGTTCTGTGGGTTTGAAGTTGGACAGTAAATGGATGTTGGCTGGTGGCGGCACGTGTTCGGACTGTTTTGAAAGAGAGAGTGGGAATTATAGAAGCCAATTCAGAAGAACGTGGAAGTATCTGTAGAAGAGGCATGCAGCAGAAACAGTGCGTCTATGAGAAAGCAAGTGGTGAGACTGTTAGAGATGAATCATTAATTAACCTAACTGCACTCTTCTGAATGGAATCAAGAAGCCTGAGAGAGGTTTTGGGGGCACCATCCCAGATGTGGGAACAATATTCCATGACAGGGCGGATTTGCGATTTATACAGAGTGAGCGGCTGTTTGGAAGAAAAGTAACGCCGAGAGTGAAAGAGAAAACCAAGTTTTTTAGATGCAGAGGAAGAAATATTTGTAATGTGCTTGTGCCAAGAGATATTAGAAGTCAGGGTAATTCCCAAAAGAGATATATCATTTTGCCTAGAAATCGGAGTGTCACTAAAGATAAGCATAGGAGCAGAAGAATCCTTTTTGCGAGATATAAGACAAGACTGAGTTTTAGAAGGGTTGAAATCAACTAAGTTGTCTTTGCCCTACTGGAGAATTACCCGAAGATCGGCATTTAAGGAATTGGTAGCAGATTTTCGAGAAGTTGATGCTGATTGAGCAGAACAAGGTTTCTCAAAATGGAAAGTTGAATGCAATGTGCTATCATCGGCAAAACTATGGATAGGATTTCCAGTCAATGGAAGAAGGTCATTGATATACAAGACTAAAAGAGTGGGGGGAAAGAAACTGAACCTTGTGTGACACCGGCATTAGTGGAGAAGTTAGAAGACAGAGAGCCATCTACCATCACCCACAGTGAGTGATCAGAGAGAAAACTGGATAACCAATTACTAAAAACAGTTGGCAAACCATAAGATGGAAGCTTGTTTAGAAGACCTTTATGCCAAACATGATCAAAAGCCTTTGAGATGTCAAGAGCAACTACTTGTGTTTCACTGAACCTTTCCATTGAATTAGTCCATAAATGGGTAACATAAGCCAGAATATCACCAGTGGATCGACACTGACAGAATCCATACTGGCGATCGTTGATCAGATGGAAGTTTTCTAGGTGGCAGTTAATTGATTTCTCCATTACTTTAGAAAGAGTAGAAGTTGGCGGTTAATTGATTTCTCCATTACTTTAGAAAGAGTAGAAGTAATTGCAATGGGACGATAATTGGATGGGAGGGATTTGTCACCCTTTTTAGGAACTGGCTGGATATGAGCAAATTTCCAAGCAGAAGGAAAAACACGTTTGGAATAAGAAAGTGAAAAAAGGCGGCAAAGAATAGGAGTAAGTTCAGGAGCACAGGTTTTGAGAACAAGTGGAGAAATACCATCAGGACCTGGAGCTTTCTTAGCATCAAGATTCATCAAAATCCTTCTGATATCCTTTTGACGGAAGACCACAGGAGGCATTGAATGGAGCGTGTTGGGAATGGTGGGAGGTGTTTTACCAAGATCATTAATACATGGGCTGGAAGAAAAATGGGATGCTAGCAGGTCAGCTTTATCCTTGGCTGAAGTGGCAACAGAACCATCTGGTTTGGACAGAGGTGGGAGCAAAGATGGGCAAAAGTTGCGGCCAATAGCTTTGGCAAGAGACCAGAATGCTCGGCTACCATTAGGGCAAGAAGCAAGTTTTCTACTCTTAGCCTGTTCAAACTCTAGTTTGGACTGGTTAATAACTGCTTTACAACTGTTGCGAGCTTTTGTGTAGGCAGAAAATGAAACTGAAGAATTAGAAACAAGCCAATTACGATATGCAACATTCTTCTCTTGGACAGCCTTAGCACATTTATTGGAAAACCAAGGTTTAGATAAAGGACGAGATTTTAAAGTGGAGTGTGGGATAAAGGATTCCATTCCTGCAAGAATAATTTCACTGACACGATCTGAGCAAATGTTGACATCAGGAGTTTTGAAACAGTAATCCGACCAAGGAAAAGAAGAAAAGAAGTCTCGCAGGTCATCCCATTTTGCATTCTTGTAATGCCAAACAACACGTGGTTGGGAATAGCCATGAGATAAAGGTTCCATTGGAGAAGAAACAATCACCAAGTTGTGATCTGAAGTGCCTAAAGGACCTCTCACTTCGATCGTGTACTTAGAAG
Organism: Mastigoproctus giganteus; assembly: GCF_048544385.1. Lineage (NCBI taxonomy): Eukaryota > Metazoa > Arthropoda > Arachnida > Uropygi > Thelyphonidae > Mastigoproctus > Mastigoproctus giganteus. The sequence continues at coordinate 1,547,433 of NC_143576.1, read as the reverse complement.
GGTTGTTTGTGAGAAAAAGATCAAGCGTATTGGCTGTATGATTAGGATTGTCCGGTATTCTTGTAGGTAAATGAACAATCTGTGCTAGGTCATTAGTAATTGCAAAAGCCTCAGCATCTCGACCTGCTGGGTCGGTGTGAGTAGAAAACGGAAGCCAGCAGGAGTTGTGAACATTAAAATCACCAAGAAAAATTACTTCACTGTTAGGAAAGTTGGACTGGAGAAAGTCAAGTTGCAAAGAGAGGAAGTCAAAGAGCTCCAAGTGATTAGTGGAGTTGGGAGAACGGTAGAGACAACAGATGAATTTGACACAATGAGGTAGAGAGATTTTAAGCCAGAGAAGATCAAAGAGAGGAGATTCCAAATTGCCAAGTCTCTGACAGGGAATATCAAAACGGACATATGCACAAGTACCACCTTTGAGACGAAAGGAATCATACAGCGAATAATTTGGGCATCTGAGATGAGCAGTAGATGAATCAACCGATAACTGAGATTCTGTCAGAAAAAGTACATGGGGTTTGGCAGACTGCAAGTGGAAATGGACATCGTTGAGATTAGAATTGAGACCACGTATATTTGTGAAATGAATTAGGAAGTCCTTGGGAGGTTTAGATCTTTTCGCAGATAAGCTTGCTCTATTAGTTTGACAATTCATGGTGTTTTCAATAGTAAGAAAAAGTGGGTGGGACACGCTGTATGAAGTAATGATATTTTTGTATATGGCGTACATGTGGTAAGAATATACCCAGATCTTTGACATAACGTGGCCTCGACAATGCTCCCCGCATACACACTACTCGGACTCCCTCCAGTCACTATCTGGCAGAGTAGAGGTAGCAAGATTATACACTAGCTGATCCGGAAGCCTCCTAGAGAGTTACCAGTAGGTTCGGTCCGGTGTACTAACTAGCGGCCGGCCTGCGAACACCGTTTTAGAGCTGTTCCCTCAATTGTTATTGATTGGCTTACAATACCTATGCCTTATATAAAGAATACCAGAGGGTTGAAGGTGAAAAAATAAATAAAAGGAAATAGTTGGTTTTCATTGGCATTTTTAAATTTATGATATTTGCTATTTTTATTAATTGGCACATTTTTACTAAATTACTTTTACTAAATTACATGCCTTCTGCAATACCCTGTACCTTGATTTATTCCTCCTTATTGCTCACACAGGCACTCTGATATTGGGATCCCTTTCCCTATGATCCTCCACTCTTACCCCTCCTCCAATATTAGTGTTCAAAGAAAGTGCATCACCTATGAATTTCATATTTCTAACCCTTTTTTGCAATGGTATGTTACATTAATGACTAGCATCACAAATAGAAATATAAACAAAAGATATTTATTAAACGTTAAGGCAAAGCTAAGTAATATTTGACAGGTGCTCTCAAAATATTCCAAAATGAGCATTTGCAACCTTTATACAACAGTTTTGGTAAACACAACAATTTTGGCTGAAGTGTTATCAGAAGCCCTCAGTTTGCTTCAGTTTATCATTTTAAATGGAAAGCAAAATGAAAAGTTCACCTGGTGCATACTAATATTTAGTTGAACCACCTCTGGCCCTGATGACAGCAGCACACCATCGAGGTATTAGCAAGATCAATTTCTGAAGATAATCAACTGATAGTTCGTGTTTCCAAACATGAGTTATGGCTTCCTGAAGATCACGAAGAATTTTTGGTTTCTTTCTGGCAACTGCAGATTCCACACGATGCCAACAGTTCTCTACAGGATTCAGGTCCAGCCAGGCTGTTTCCTGGCGAGCTAAGAGTTGTAAAGGACTGTTCTTCCAACCATTTTTCACCTTTAACAAATGTAAACACATTACTGTCAAACCTCTAATGCAGAAATGAAGCTCAAGTAACTACAGAAGGGCCTACTTACACTTTTTGCCTGATGACAAGGAGCAGAGTCACCCTGAAAGATGCAGTTACTTGACAGGTTGAAATGGTCTCTAATGGTTGGCAGCAATTTGCCTTCCAATATAGCAGGTATCCATTGGCATTCATGAAACCTTTTATAAACTGCAGGTGACCTACTCTGTGATACGAAATATACCCCCCATATCATTTGGCTGGTAGGGAATTTCACTGTAGACACAATACAGTCTGGATTGTATTCTTCATGTCTATGGCGAATCGTTTGTCTCCCATCAGAACCATGCAGGTTGAATTTCTTCTCATCTGAGAAAATAACTGACTTCCACCAAATTATTTGGGCTGTTTTCATTTTTTGTGTGAGGAGGGGCCTTCTTCTTAGGATGATGGGCTACAAATCCATTTTTGAAGAGGAGTCTTCTTACTGCACTTATTACCACTCCTATATGTTCTTCCTATTCTCTTTTCGGCTCAGACAAAGAAGCTTTGCAGCTTTTAGCATTAGCATTAGCATTAGCAGCATATGATGCAAGAAAGTAAGCTAATGCAGCATCAGTCAAAAAAAAAAAAAAAAAAAAAAAAAAACGCTCCCATTTCACCCCTCAGTTCATTCTAAATACCTGTCCAGTTCAGCCTTAAATTTATTTACGCTATCAACTTTCACAACAAAGGATGGAAGTCTGTTCCACCAACCAACTACCTGCTGGCTAAAGGCAAACTTCCACACATCTATCCTGCATCTGTCTTTCCCCAATTTGAATTTATGCCCTCTCAGGTGATTATTCTGAGCAAGTGGAAGAATCCCATCAGCATTGAGCATGCTCAAACATTCAAGGCTTTATACACCCCAATCAGATCACCTCGCAGGTAATTAGTCTCCAGACACTAATTTGCAAAACTTAAGCCTTTCTTCGTAAGAGCACCCCTTTGTTCCATTCACTAATCTTGTTGCCATTCTCTGTACTCCTTCCAACAGCTCTACATCCTTCTTAAAATGAGGCCTCCAGACCTGTAAACAGTACTCACGGTGTGGCCTGGCCATTGCCTTATACAAGGGGATAATCACCTTATCCCTGCTAGAAAAATTCCTGTATATCATTGACAAGACACTATGAGTTACCCTTGCAATCCTTCTGCACTGCCAGAAAACTTCAAATCTGACTGCACAATTACCCCCAGGTCCTTTTCATTCTCTACCACTGTCAGTGTAGTACCATAGAGTTGATACGTTACTGTGGTGTTACTGCTTCCCATATGCAGTACTTTACATTTGTCAATGTTAAATTTCAGTTTCCACCTCTCAGCCCATCTGCTCAACATTTCTAGATCCTGTTGCAGCGTACTGTCATTTGTGTCCTTCACAACCCTGCCAACCTTTGTATCGTCTGCAAACTTGGACATTAAGCTTGATATACCATCATCAATATCATTTATAAATACAGAAAACAACAGTGGACCCAACACTGAACCCTGAGGGACTCCACTAATAAAATTAGTCCACAATGAGCAGTGTCCATTGATTATCACTCTCTGTCTTCTCCCACTCAACCATCCATTTATCCTTAGCAGCAATTTGCCTCCAATGCCACAGTGCTCCAATTTGTTCAGCAGTCTTCCAGGTGCAACAGTATCAAAAGCCTTTCTAAGATCCCAATATATGATATCAAAGTTATTCCCTGCATCCAGTTCTTTTGTGACTGCATCATAGTATCCAATCAAATTGGTCAGGCAAGACTTCCCCTTAACAAAACCATGCTGTGTCAGAGCTATAACTGAAGTCTTATCTAGATGATCCTGCAGTACTTCTTTAACCAATGTTTCCATTTATTTTCCTGGAACAGAAGTTAAGCTAACAGGTCTATAACTACTTGTGTCACCCTTTGATCCTCCTTTGTGAATTGGGGTCACATTTGCACATCTCCAGTCTATGGGTACCTCTCCTGAGTCCAAAGAAGCTCTCATAATTATGGCTAAGGGTTTGCTTAATTCCTTTGCTGCCTCCTTTAATATAACTGTATACATCCCATCCACCCCGGATGCCTTTTTTATGTTTATCTTCAACAATTTCTCCTCCACTTTCCTCTCAGTTATTACAAAATCATCTATCTCACTGCCAGAGTTTGATTCACGTCTGGCATTCCCCTCCCTGAATAACTCCTCATATGTGAATGTACATGCAAAATACTCATTTAGTTTGTTAGCCACCTGAGCAGGATCATCAACAGTTGAACCATCAATATCCAGTGGACCATCTGATTCATCCCTTTCCTTTTAGAGTTTACACAGGTAAAGAACTCTTTGCTGTTTTTCTTTGCATCATTTGTCAAAAATTTCTCATAATCTTCCTCTGCCTGCCTAATCTTCTTTGTGACTTTGTTACAGACCAGCTTATATCTATCATAGGCTTCCATGTCACCCATTAATTTATATGTATCCCATGCATTTTTCTTCTCTGCCATATGTCTCATTAGTTTATCTGTCATCCATTTAGGCCTAAACCTTGAACAATATTTCTTAGTTGGTTTGTAAGCCTAGTAGCTTCCAAGATAAATTCTTTGAATGCTTCCCATTTTGAATTTGCTGTGGTAACGTCATCAGTTGGTCTTACTGTATAGAATTTAAATACTGTCTCAGATCACCGTAGTCACCTTTATGAAAGCAAAAATCCATCCCTTTATCCCTGATGGTAGTTACCTCTTTGAGTAAATCCCACTTCAGCACACTGTGATCATTGCTGCCTAGCGGTTCCTTTATCTGCAGATTCTTAATGCCTGAAGAATCACTACTTACCAGATCCAGAGTACTGTTCCCTCTAGTTGCCTCCCGAACATGCTGATGTAGTAAACAATCATCCAATAAATCCACAAAATCCTTGCTAGTGTGTGAGTGACCAAACCACAAATTCCAGTCAATATCTGGGAAATTAAAATTCTCCATTATAAGACTCTCTGATTTACCACTCTATTTCCCTGTACAGTTTCTTATTATACTGATCAGAGTCATTAGGCCTATAACACACGGGCGCCTCCATAGCCAGGTGGGAAGGAGCAGCAGTGCGTAGCACACACTTCTTGATTAGACCGGTGTTGGAGCCCGTGACCACCAAATACGGAGGATGCGGAAAGGTCAGGGAATGACCACCGCATATCCCCAGAGCAATATGGCCTTAGTTACTAATGCTCCTAAAAGCCAAATAACAATAACAACATAAGTTGAATAGCATATATTTATAAAAATGCATATGTTTATTCCTTAAACATAAGCATAAAAAAAAAAAACATTATTACAAAATAAACAAGTCACTAAATATATGCACTTGATTAAAAGAAACAAGTGTAAAATTATTGTCCTTGAATACAACTCTGTTACAAAACTTGGAAAGTCACTAATACTATAGACATTTGTTGTAATTTTAGTTGATTTCTCAAATCGAGATAGTAGTTACAATCTAAGATAATATGCTCCACTCTCTCTCAACTGCACCGTAGGTTTTGGCACATTATAGCCTTAGATGCTAATGTGCCAATAAAACCCAACCAACCAACTAACTAACTAACTAACTAACTCAACTGCACCGCATGGGCAGAGAGGTGGATAAACCCAATTTATGCAGTTTTAAGTTGATACTCTCGCATGGCCATTTAGCAAAAATGTGACATTAAGTCCCACACCGAGCCAATTACTCTGTCTATCATGTACAGACACATTTGGAAGAAAACTATAAGTTACTCTACCCAATGGAGAATTATTCCGTTGTGTTTGTCAGTCCCTTAGAAATTCTGATTTCAATTTGGCTACATCATCCTTTTCCGACAAGTCAGAATTTAGGTTATAACTATTCAAATTTGCTGGAAGTTGTTTTCTTTGTAATACAGAAAATGATGTAGAATAACAGCATAATACCCTGGGAGTCATCCATTAAGGATCTTCAGGGCAACTGTAGAAACAGGCTCTGGAAATTACTAGTAGAAAGAAGCATTGAGATTGAGACAAGTATTTCCTTAAGTGTACATTACCTACTCAGTAACCCCAGGCACTTGCCGGCATAGCAGGTGATGGGAATGAAAATGCATTTATAATAAAGCTTTAGTGCATTTATAATTAAAACCCCCACTGAGAAATTCTTAAGATTTTCGTGGTCAAGGTTTTAATTTTCTGCAAGGTATATTTTATATGTTGAGTAAAAGATAACTTACTATCTATAATAACCCTTAAGTATTTATAAATTCTTTCTTGTTTAATACTTTGATTATTGATATATTATTAATACTATAATTTTGCTAGTAAACCAAAATTCACTTGTGTGAATTTTGGTTTACTACCAAATTCACCCAAGGGAAATTTCATTTGTTTATAATTTTGTGGCAGCACTGCTTAACTGGCTCACACGTTAGCTATTCATATTTGTTCCAACAAATATGAATAGCTAACGTATGAGCTAACGTAACGTATGCACATGGATTAGTACTAATCCATGTGCGCTTGTTTTTTCTGATAAAGGTCTGTAACATTGAGTATTATTAATATCTGGGTGAAAATTCACCCATAATAGTATTAGTGTTAGTATATCTATTACATTGTCAGGATTTTTACACGTAGTGTTCTGATTTTTATGTTGCATCTTTCTTCTAATTGCACTACGATGCTAACTTATATTGACGAAGGTCGGGTAATAAGTGAAGAGGGGTTATCAAAGTTAATGACCGACTTCAAAAGTAGTTTGGAAGAAATTGCATCGGACGCTGAAGGTTCAGAAACTGAAGATTTGTGCGAGGTCGACAAAGTAGAGAATGATTTGCAAGGATGTGATGTAGATGGAGAAAATTATGACATTCCCACAGTGCAGAGTAGCAACATTCCTGATCCTGAAAAAAATCCCGAGAGCAATGATGAGTATGTTCCTGAAGAAGTAAGTTCATCATATGAAGATTCTGCTCTGACTGTTCTTGCACCTAAACGCAAAAAAACTGGAAACATTAGACCAAGGAAGCAAAAGAAGCCGAGTGAAAAACAAAGGTTAGTTCTGGATTATGATATTCACGATCAGCATATTTTGGTTCCTCGCAAAAAGGTTCTCCTTGGTAAGGGAAAAAATCAAAATAAAAAATGGCCTAGTGAATTTCCTGCCAAACATAAACTACAGCTAGAAATATCCACACTGTTATTCCTGGTCCAGTAGGTAAAGTAAAGAAAGTCAAAAGTGATTTGGAAGCATGGGAATTATTCTTTGATAAAGAAATGTTGACAAATATATTAACTTTTACAAATCAAGAAATTTCTCGGCAAAGACAAAACTAATCCCATCCACTCTGTTAGATCAAAGATCTTTCTTTTAGTTAACTCAAAGCTTATTGATATTTATTATACAAGAAGGGAGGACAACCACATGAACGCAAGAGTACTTTGGGATCCACTCAGCAGTAATAACAGTTCAGTCATGCGTTTGGAAAGATTTCATTTTATTACAAATACCTTAATATTTAAATATATATATTTCTTGACGAAATGTCAGAGTTTGAAAAATCTGTTTTTAAGCATGGGTGATGCATCTCCATTATTGCTACTACCCAGGTAGTATGCATGCGTCATTTTATTATATCTTATATTGTGAATATCTTCACAACGAGTTGCCTAGGTATTGCACTACTTGAAATAAGTAACATTTCTCTGGTAGAGAAGACTACTGTTACTTATTCTCAGATGGGCACCACCACCTAGACGGTTTCGAAGCTGGTTGGCTTCATCATCGGTGGGTGGAGTTATACTTCATAAATGGGTTGTCACTATTGCAACAGGGTACCTGCCCACCCACCAATGATGAAGCCAACCATCTTCGAAACGGTGCCGTCTGGGTGGTGATGCCCATCTGAGAATAAGCAACAGTAGCCTTCTCTACCTGAGAAACGTTACTTATTCGAAGTATTGCAATACCTAGGCAACTCGTTGTGAAGGTATTCACAATATGAGATATAATAAAACGATGTACGCCTACTGCATCAGACCTATTGCACTTGTATCTGCATCAGGAAAGGTGCTGGAAAAACCTTTCATGATGGAGATGACGGAGATGCATCACCCATGCTTACAGATTTTTCAAACCCTTTGACATTTTGTCAAGAAATATATATATTTAGGTTAAACCATGCACACCATCAAGCATCTCTCATAATGTGGAGTTATACTTCATAACTGGGTTGTCACTATTGCAACAGAGTACCTGCCCACCCACTGATGATGAAGCCAACCAGCTTCGAAACGGTCTGGGTGTTGGTGCCCATCTGAGAATAAATAACAGTAGTCTTCTCTAGCAGAGAAACGTTACTTATTCAAAGTAGTGCAATACCTTGAAAATCAACTTTTATTCTACCCAGGTAGGCAACTCATTGTGAAGGTATTCACAATATGAGATATAATAAAACAATGCATGCATACTACCTGGGTAGTAGCAATGATGGAGATGCATCACCCATACTTAAACAGATTTTTCAAGCCTTAAGATTTAATGACAAGGAAACATGTCCCACTAGGGGCATGTTTCCTTGTCATTGATCATTTCCTTGATCATCTTTTACCCACTAGGGTAAAAGATGATCCATTTGCTTCTATCCGGTCAATCTGGAATAGGGTTACAGCATACTGCACTAAACACTATTGTCCTTCAGTTCAATGCACAATAGATGAGCAGTGGTTAGCTTTCCGAGGGCATTGTGTAATAATTCCACATGTATATTCCAAATAAGCCAGATAAATATGGCATAAAGCTATTTCTCATGTGTCATGCAAATTCATACTGCATGGTGTCTGGAATTCCATATGTTGGGGAAAAAACAGACACTGGCGGGAGATCTCTTGCTCTCTACTTTGTGGAGGAATTGTCCAAACCTATATATAATACCAATATTACAACTGACAACTGGTTCACCTTGTTCCCATTACTTTTGAAGGTGAGTGAGCATGGATTGACCATGGTTGGAACTATAACAAAAGACAAGCTCCAACAATTTCAAGTTCCAATAAACCTGAAGTTATAGAATATTATAACTCAATGAAAGGAGGGGTCAACATGTTTGATGAGCTCTGCAAGAATTACAACTGCAGCCAAAGAACCAGATGATGGACCTTGGCAGTTTTCTATGGTCCTCTGAATGCTTCTGGCATCAATTCTAATGTAATATGGCGATATGTGGAAGTGGCTAGGAGACATAACACAGAAAATAGTTTTGAGTTCCTTCAAGAATTGGGTCTGAATTTAGTTTCATTGTGGATGAAGTAATGACTGATGATGAAAAATATGCCCCAAAGCATCAAGATGAAGATAGAAGATATTTTGAAAATAAATGAATTCCCAACTGCATCTGTAAATACACCTAAAGAAGCACCTCAAGACAAAGGACCAAAACAGGGAAGATGTTATTTATGTAAAAAAAGTAATAAAAAATTTGCCATTCGGTGTACAAAATGTTCTAAATTTATATGTAATGAGCACAGAAGTGTGATCTGTGCAAGCTGCTCAGACAGATTTTTTCATTTTTATAAATTAAACCTTTTGAATAAAATATATTTATCTGTTCTTTTTTTTTTTTTTTTTTTTTTTTAGAAATCCCCATTTATTAACCTAAAATTGAATGATGGGTGAAAAATCATCCATGATAGTATTAGTGTACTAAATAGAGGATGATTGATAATACTTAAGGGTTACGAAGACTTGTTTGGTCTTTGGAACCTTAATTGCAACCGAAATTGGTACATTGTGCACAAGCACAATGCACCAATTGTTTAAGTCTTCTAAAATGGTATTCGATTTCTGTTCCAATTCAGATCTAGAGTTAACAGGAATCAGAAGACCAGGTTATCTGCATAAGCAATTTTATATACATCTGCATGATTAATAGCTAGTCACCCATCAAGGACCACGTTCCAACAAATTAGATCTAGTATTGATCTTTGAGGGCAGCCACAGGTTACCTGTCTTGTAACCAAGCATGAGCCCGAAATGACAACAAGGTGCCCATTATTGAAGTCATCATCATCATCATCATCAGCCATTTTCAATCCACTGCAGGATGAAGGCCTCTCCAGCAACTTTCCAGTTGCTTCTGTTTTGAGCACTGGACATCCATTTACTACCCACAAACTCATGAATTTCATCTATCCATCTCCGCCTTTGTCTTCCAGGTTTTCTTCTAGCTCCTCTTGGATACCATTCTGTTATTTTCTTAGTCCATCTGTCATCATGTCTTCGAGCTATGTGTCCTGCCCAAGACCATTTTAGTTCTTTAGTTTTGATAAGAATGTCCTTTACTTGAGTTTGTTGCCTAATCCATGTGTTTCTCTTCTTATCTAACAGTCTTATTCCCAATATGATTCGTTCCATTCTTCGCTGTGTGGTTCTCAGCTTCTCTTCCATTCTTTTGGTGAGTGCCCAAGTTTCACTTCCATAAGTCATGGTGGGGAGTATACATTGGTCCATTATTTTACGTTTCAGACAAACTGGGATATTGCTCTTCAGTATGTGACTATATTTCCTGAATGCTATCCATCCAAAATTTATTCTTCTCTTGACTTCCAGCCATTTATCATTATTACAGCTAATAACTTGTCCCAGATAAGTATATGACTCCACCTTTTCAATTACTGCTCCTTCAATCATTATTTCCCTTTCTGTGGCATACTTGTTCATCATTACTTTTGTTTTAGCCATATTCATCTTTAGTCCAAAATCCTTACTAGGATTTTGGAAGTAATCAGTAGTTAACCTGTAAAGAGGAGCAGAAACCCCAGCCTCCCTGAACTTTGCCAGGACACTTTGCCACCAGAGGATATCAAAGGCACCTTTGAATTCCACAAAGAGGCCGAGGACATATCTGTAATTTATGGAGTTTATGTTCAGAGCCAAATTTATTGCATCTGCAGTGCACTTCCCCTTTGTAAAACTGAACTGTGATGTGAAACACAGCTCTTTGAATCTCACTACTGTGAGTTTTTCCAGCACCTTTCCTGATGCAGATACAAGTGCAATAGGTCTGTATGATGCAGTCTTGTTTGCTGGTTTGCCCAGATTTTTAATACAATTTTTAAGTTGCCGTGCTTCCAAGAGTCCAGGAAGCAGCCAGCCATAAGACACGAGTTCCTTATCATGATATACCCGGATATGCAAAATGAAGCAAAACAGTTGATACACTTAAATCTGATGAGCAGATATCACAGGTAGGGGCTAAAGGGATTATAACTCCCCTTATGATACAAATTTTTATACATGTTCATAGAGATTAAAGAAAATTGATAGAAACCTTTAAAAAACCTTAAAGTTAAAATTTAAATTTGTAAGAAGCATTTGTTACATTTTATACACTATTCGGTTCTGTTAAACCAAATAGTGTCCACATTTTATGCTGTTTGTTTGTTGTAAGCACATCAGCGACTTGGGCCATACTGCATCGTATATATTATGTCTGTGAATTGCGTGTTTTCTGTGGTCGATCTGCCTGCTTGCTGGACGAAAAATCCGAGTTTCCGGACGAAAAAACCTTGCTACTGGGGCTCACAATACTGGTCAAAATCTTAATACCGGTATTTTTAATTTATAAAACCGGGATACTGGTATTAATACCGGCATTCCAAAAAAAAAAATGATGACAATTAAGTGCAATAAAGTAAGGAAAAAACAAGCAATTACTTGAATTCACATTTTAAATCAAACTTTTATTACAGTAATAAATATTCTAACAAAAATTATTAAACATACTGAAAACAAAAAATAATAATAAAAATAAGCATCCACACTACCTGTCCGAATAAAGTGAGCTCTTAAGAAACTCAATAGTGTTATCCTTTAAACTGGATCTGATTTTGGTAATTAGCGACAGAAAACGTCCTTTTCGATTCTGTGCTGGTTGGTGCTTTGTACTTAGTCGTAGACGAGTTGCAGTTTAACCCCTCACCCCTTATGTCCTCATGTTCAAAAAATCTTATTTCTTTTTTATCAAAAATAAAAAATACAGTGAAACTTCCCTTTAACGGACAGCAATGGGGAACGAAAATGTGTCCGTTAGAGAGAAGTGTCCACTAACAAGAAGTCTGAGGGAGAAAAAAAAAAAAAGAAAGAAAAATCGTTAAACGTTTAATGTAAAATTAAATTAAAATATATACAGATTTTGAACAATATTTTTGTAAATAATATACATACAATTGTGCTATGCATATTATGACTTTATCTTAAGAAAAATGCATACAGTAATCACTTATTTTCTTCTGCACCTTCTTCTGGCTGATAATTTTGTTTTCGACATTTGTTTGGAGTGAAGAAACCATCGAAAGTCCTTCAGTATCTTCTTCAGCGGCGAAAAACATTTTTAAACGATTGATTTGTATGAGCGCTTCTTCTATTTTCATCGGTGGTTCGTTGTTAATATGTTCTTCGACAGAATGACCTCCTTCCATTTCTTCATCCTCACGAGGAACTTCTTGAAAAATATCGATGATAATGTCGTTGATATCTAGAGCACCATCTTCTGTAGTGAGGTTCGAGTCTATATCTTTGTAGCCAGGGTCACTTGTAGCGGAAGTATCGTACATTATCAATAGATGTTGAAGTTCTTGTTCTTCTTGGTGCTCCACATTGCTGTTCACAACTTCAATTTTTGCGTTTGAAAAGCCAGACTTTACAAAACAGTTCACGACAGTTTGTTTTCTAATTGCGTTTACTGAAGAGGAAATCCATTGAATTGCATCTAGGATGCTGATTTTCTTTGCAAGGTCACTCGCACATGTTACATCGTTCATGTTTGCAATGAGATGTCTTAAAACACGTTTTCTGTAGTGAAGTTTAAAATTTTTTATTATCCCTTGATCCAAGGGCTGACACTCTGCAGATGTGTTTGGTGGCAGAAAAACAATTTGAATGTTGGACAATTCAATGTGCGGGTGAGATGCAGCGTTATCCATGAAAAGAATAATTTTTCTGTTTTGACGAATCATGTTTTGGTTAAAGTGACTTATCCATTCGCTCATGATATCTCATGTCATCTACGCTTTTTTATTAGACTTCCAATCAGCATTCAAGATTCAACTTTATGCCCTTGAAACAAAGAGGATTTTGTGGTTTTCCTATAACAAGAGGTTGTTCAAAGTCTCCCAGCATATTTGTACACAATAGTACAGTCAAGTGTTCCTTAAAAATTTTTCTACCCTGGCACTTTTCGTTTTTTAGACTCACTGTTTTTTCAGGAAGAACTTTAAAAAACAACCCTGTTTCGTGACAGTTGTAAATATCCTTAGCTTCAAAATCACGACATAAATCTTCCAATTTGACGGTCCACTCTGTTACAACCCCAGTATCAACAGATCCACCTTCACCACTTACGGTTTTCCAAGAAATTTTATGCCGAGTTTTGAACTTGTCTAGCCATCCTACAGAAGCTTTGAACTCATTTACTCCCATAGATTTCGCAACCTCCAAAGCCTTTTCCCTAATAATAGGCCCATTAATGGGAATTTTTTTAGCACGTTCGCGACAAAACCACTCATACGTAACATTGTCAATTTGAAGTCCAACAGTTTTCGGGAATGATTTTTGAACCTGATCATTTCCGTGTTGCCAAAATTGTTTGAGCAGTTCATTTTTTTTCTTTAGGATGTCGCTTTCCTACGTCTTCCCGATTTTGAATTTTGCAGCGGGAGTGCGAACACTATTTTTTTGCCAATCATACGCATTAATTGCCGATCATACGCATTGCCGATCATACGCATTAATGAGTTCGACTTTATCTTTTAAAGTTAAATGTTTACGAGAAGACATTGTGCACTTCACACGACACTGAACAAAACTGAAAACTGAAACTGAAAAGACGAAAGGCCGATAAAATCCCCCCCCCCACTTGCCCACACCGAATTCATCAGAAGTTTTACACGTGCCTTAAAATTCTTGAAAAAGGGTTTAGAACCGCGACGTAAACCTTGATAAAATTCAGAGAAATGGAAATAGAAAATAAACACACGATTGAGGCAATACGTGGAAGAAAAGTTCCTAGAAAAAGGGCCGTAAGCTCGCCCGCTGTCCGTTATGGGGAGATCAAATTAAGTGCTAATCTAAACGAAATAGTGCAGATTGTCTGTCCGCGTCCGTTACAGAGAATGTCCGCTAGACAGAAGCTGAAAACACGTTAAAACCAATAGAGGTGAGTTGGGGAATTTGAAAATGTCCGTTGTAGAGAGATGTCCGTTAACGAGAGGTGTCCGTTAGGAGAAGTTTCACTGTATTTCCTTTTTGACTTTTTATGGCGCTATATAGGTATTAACGAAAGAAAGAAACTGACGGTTAAGCTTGGTGAGGAAACTAGATCTAAGTTGTGGAGAGTTTATTTATTAATTTTTATTTCCCTGTACCTTAGTATCGCCGTCGCCATCAATGGCCATTGTTAAGATTCCCCCCCATACTTCTCCTTCAACCCATGCACGGTACTAAGTACTATAGGTTTTGATACCTTTCGTGTTTGGGGTTTTCATAAAAAAAAAAAAAAAAATCATGACAGTTAGTTGTGGTTTGAGATGCCAGACCCTTTTGAGAACTGATATCTCAATCAAGTCCAGCCCAGGGCATTTACCATCTCTAAGGGAAACCACTGCATCATGGATTTCAATCTGCATGAAAGGCTCTTTGCTAGCCAGGCCTGAATAAGTCAAATGCTCCATGCGCAAGTTGGTCTGAAGCGTACCCTCAAGTGACAGGGAGTCCTGGTGGATGATCTTGTCCAAAATGGCATTAATAGTTTCCTCCCAAGCCAGAGTCTCCGGGAAGTTGTTTTTCAAAATTGAGGTATAAGTTTCTGCTGGGTGTAGCTTTTCAGTAATTACCTTATCACAGGAGTGGCCAACTTAATTTGTGATGCGATCTTCTTTTTTCCTTCAAAATGTGCCGCGATCTTCCATCTCAAAAATTTCATTGCACGAGGTGCACAAATTGAGAGATGACTGTATATTTAAAATTCGTCGTGATCGACCGAAATTAAATCCGCGATCGACTCGTTGGCCACCCCTGTTATATGGTAAACCCCAGGGTTCGTGTTCCATTGTTTTCTTTACTATTCTATCCCATGCTTTTCTTTTCAAATTGAGTTAAAATATCTTCTCCTGGCAGCTTTGTACAGTTCTGCAAGCTGAGCAGTCACCTCTTTATTTCAATTGTTCCTTCTGGAATGCTGAAAGTCTCCTCTAGCTGATTTTTTTTTTTTTTTTTTTATGTGAACCCCAAACACGAGAGGTATTAGAACCTATAGTACTTAGTACCGTGCTTGGGTTTGAGGTTAAGAAGACAAAAGAAGATATTTGTTGACATTGGACTTGAACTTCTGTAGATTGTAATTTTCAGGAAATACGTATGAAGGAAGGTTGTTCCAGAAAACGGCAGTTGAATGAATAAATGAGGAAGATGAAAAGTTGGTTCTGTGGGTTTGAAGTTGGACAGTAAATGGATGTTGGCTGGTGGCGGCACGTGTTCGGACTGTTTCGAAAGAGAGAGCAGGAATTATAGAAGCCAATTCAGAAGAACAGTGCCCATGGAAGTATCTGTAGAAGAGGCATGCAGCAGAAACAGTGTGTCTATGAGAAAGCGAGTGGAGAGACTCTGTTAGAGATGAATCATTAATTAACCTAACTGCCCTCTTCTGAATGGAATCAAGAAGCCGGAGAGAGGTTTTGGGGGCACCACCAGATATGGGAACAATATTCCATGGCAGGGCGAATTTGCGATTTATACAGAGTGAGCAGCTGTTTGGAAGAAGAGTAACGCCGAGAGCGAAAGAGAAAACCAAGTTTTTAGATGCAGAGGAAGCAATATTTGTAATGTGCTTGTGCCAAGAGAGATTAGAATTCAGGGTAATCCCCAAAAGAGATATATCATTTTGCCTAGAAATCGGAGTGTCACTAAAGATAAGCATAGGAGCAGAAGAATCCTTTTTGCGAGATATAAGACAAGACTGAGTTTTAGAAGGGTTGAAATCAACTAAGTTGTCTTTGCCCCACTGGAGAATTACCTGAAGATCGGCATTTAAGGAATTGGTAGCAGATTTTCGAGAAGTTGAAGCTGATTGAGCAGGACAAGGTTTCTCAAAATGGAAAGTTGAATGCAATGTGCTATCATCGGCAAAACTATGGATAGGATTTCCAGTCAATGGAAGAAGGTCATTGATATACAAGAGGAAAAGAGTGGGGGAAAGAACTGAACCTTGGGGGACACCGGCATTAGTGGAGAAGTTAGAAGACAGAGAGCCATCTACCATCACCCTCAGTGAGCGATCAGAGAGAAAACTGGATAACCAATTACTAAAAACAGTTGGCAAACCATAAGATGGAAGCTTGTTTAGAAGACCTTTATGCCAAACACGATCAAAAGCCTTTGAGATGTCAAGAGCAACTACTTGTGTTTCACCGAACCTTTCCATTGAATTAGTCCATAAATGGGTAACATGAGCCAGAATATCTCCAGTGGATCGACACTGACGGAATTCATACTGGTGATCGTTGATCAGACGGAAGGTTTCTAGGTAGTTTAAGAGTTGGCGGTTAATTGATTTCTCCATTACTTTAGAAAGAGTAGAAGTAATTGCAATGGGACGATAATTGGATGGGAGGGATTTGTCACCCTTTTTAGGAACTGGCTGGATATGAGCAAATTTCCAAGCAGAAGGAAAAACACGTTTGGAATAAGAAAGTGAAAAAAGGCGGCAAAGAATAGGAGTAAGTTCAGGAGCACAGGTTTTGAGAACAAGTGGAGAAATACCATCAGGACCTGGAGCTTTCTTAGCATCAAGATTCATCAAAATCCTTCTGATATCCTTTTGACGGAAGACCACAGGAGGCATTGAATGGAGCGTGTTGGGAATTGTGGGAGGTGTTTTACCAAGATCATTAATACATGGGCTGGAAGAAAAATGGGATGCTAGCAGGTCAGCTTTATCCTTGGCTGAAGTGGCAACAGAACCATCTGGTTTGGACAGAGGTGGGAGCAAAGATGGGCAAAAGTTGCGGCCAATAGCTTTGGCAAGAGACCAGAATGCTCGGCTACCATTAGGGCAAGAAGCAAGTTTTCTACTCTTAGCCTGTTCAAACTCTAGTTTGGACTGGTTAATAACTGCTTTACAACTGTTGCGAGCTTTGGTGTAGGCAGAAAATGAAACTGAAGAATTAGAAACAAGCCAATTACGATATGCAACATTCTTCTCTTGGACAGCCTTAGCACATTTATTGGAAAACCAAGGTTTAGATAAAGGACGAGATTTTAAAGTGGAGTGTGGGATAAAGGATTCCATTCCTGCAAGAATAATTTCACTGACACGATCTGAGCAAATGTTGACATCAGAAGTTTTGAAACAGTAATCCGACCAAGGAAAAGAAGAAAATAAGTCTCGCAGGTCATCCCATTTTGCATTCTTGTAATGCCAAACAACACGTGGTTGGGAATAGCCATGAGATAAAGGTTCCATTGGAGAAGAGACAATCACCAAGTTGTGATCTGAAGTGCCTAAAGGACCTCTCACTTCGACCGTGTACTTAGAAGGGTTGTTTGTGAGAAAAAGATCAAGCGTATTGGCTGTATGATTAGGATTGTCCGGTATTCTTGTAGGTAAATGAACAATCTGTGCTAGGTCATTAGTAATTGCAAAAGCCTCAGCATCTCGACCTGCTGGGTCGGTGTGAGTAGAAAACGGAAGCCAGCAGGAGTTGTGAACATTAAAATCACCAAGAAAAATTACTTCACTGTTAGGAAAGTTGGACTGGAGAAAGTCAAGTTGCAAAGAGAGGAAGTCAAAGAGCTCCAAGTGATTAGTGGAGTTGGGAGAACGGTAGAGACAACAGATGAATTTGACACAATGAGGTAGAGAGATTTTAAGCCAGAGAAGATCAAAGAGAGGAGATTCCAAATTGCCAAGTCTCTGACAGGGAATATCAAAACGGACATATGCACAAGTACCACCTTTGAGGCGAAAGGAATCATACAGCGAATAATTTGGGCATCTGAGATGAGCAGTAGATGAATCAACCGATAACTGAGATTCTGTCAGAAAAAGTACATGGGGTTTGGCAGACTGCAAGTGGAAATGGACATCATTGAGATTAGAATTGAGACCACGTATATTTGTGAAATGAATTAGGAAGTCCTTGGGAGGTTTAGATCTTTTCGCAGATAAGCTTGCTCTATTAGTTTGACAATTCATGGTGTATTCAATAGTAAGAAAAAGTAGGTGGGACATGTTGTATGAAGTAATGAAATTTTTGGATATGGCGTACATGTGGTAAGAATATACCCAGATCCTTGACATAACGTGGCCTCGACAATGCTCCCCGCATACACACTACTCGGACTCCCTCCAGTCACTATCTGGCAGAGTAGAGGCAGCAAGATTATACACTAGCTGATCCGGAAGCTTCCTAGAGAGTTACCAATTGGTTCGGTCCGGTGTACTAACTAGCGGCCGGCCTGCGAACACCGTTTTAGAGCTGTACCCTCGAAATGTAAGGAATATTGGATCTTGCCACGACGTTCATCATAACCTCAAAAGTCATCAATCATACTGCATGATGGAAGAGATAGGGAAAGGTTGACCGGAACTTAGCTCTAGAGACTAAACATGGGTTCCACCATTTCAAGCCTCCAATAAGCAAAGTAGTGGTATTTCACCGGTTGATGAGAGTCATATACCACCTAATACTGCCTGGTAACATAGAGGGGCGGCGTTCCTCCATGTGGTTTGGGCGCCACACCTCAACCCCTGCTTACGTTGGTTCACACCTGGGTGATCACCCACCATGTACTTGTGCATGGAGGTTATACCCAGGATTACTAACAGTCCCACCATCGTGAAGGTGCAAGCAGAGGATTTGGCTGTCACAGACCGTCCGGACTTTGCCGAAATTGGGTCCACTTGACTTGAGTGTCACCCAAATATCAGTTCCATCAGCGTTTTAGACTCCCAGATAGCAAGTACAGCTTGTCTGGCATATCTGAGAGAATGTCTGTGACAACCTCAAGGACCATTTGAATTCAGTTCTCAACTCTGTTAGCTGTGTGGTCCACCATGGGACCACATTTAATCTCCTTTTCTTCTTAGCAAAGCTGGCATTACAACCAGAAATTATTGCCCCAGTTGCTTCCTCCACCTGAGACGTGACAGGCAAATCAGCAAGGTCAACAATAAATTGTTCAGTTACAACTGACCTAAATTCTTGATTAAATTTGGTCCAGTTTTCATAGTTTATCTCATATCTTGGAAAGTTGTGGACATTTCTAATATGTGGAGAATCAAAGCCAAGCAGTATGTCAAAAGTGATTGCACTGTAGTCACTACATGAACACAATGTGTGTGTACGTTCCAATTTTGAATATTTCAACCAAAAGAATGATGGCAAGAGTCAAATCTATAAAAGATTGGCCAGTAGAACTAACGAAAGTAGGAGGATGTCCCTGAGTATTCCAAATAGTTAAATCTTTAGTATAGATAAATTCTTCAAGTAGCTCCATGATGGACTATTGCAAAGGGGAGAGACTGCATTTGCATCAGTAAAAATAATAACTGGTTTACCTGCCAATCTGATTAATAAAGTTTCCAAGTAGTTTAAATAAAGCTCTATTTGTTGATTGTCCTGGCTACACTTCAATACAAGGAAACAAAAAATATTTGACTGAAGAAACCTTCCAAACTGGCACAAACAGCAAACAATTTATTTTTCTTATTGTTATGCAAGGGTCTGCTATGACCAAGGCATCCCAAATCCTAGCCACAGCATTCCCGCCAGATCTGGCAATCTCAGTTTCTGACTGTATTATTTTGCAATTAAAGGGCAAGCCCTTGATGGCCCCCTTATATGAATACAGTTTCTGCAGACCCAGGATTTTAATTTTTTGATCTATTATTATTTTAGAGATATCATTCATGACCGAGAGAGAGCTCTTTGGCAATTAAGCTGAAGAACCCTTAGACCTGCACTAAACCTATTTTCTGTTTGGGGTATACTATTCATAATTGGTTCTGGGTTTTATTTGATTCTGGGCTTTGAGGTATTCAGGGCACATTAAGTCCCTGTGTGAATGCTGGAATACTGGAGTCCCTGTATGAATGCAGGAATACAGTAGTATTGAAATCATGAGTGTCCCTTAAACATTCTGCAGAAGGCACAATCTGATCATCCAGTATATTTGTATATAGCCAGTCTGGTTAATCCTGATTGGCATTTAGCTAGTTCATAACAGTTTAAAACATTCAGAAAGCATCGTTAACCCACCACCAGCTTGTATAACACCTTATTACAGTTTGGATTGCTTCTCCTGTGAACTTGTGCCTTGGCATCATTATAGCATAAGCAAAATTTGGATTCATAAGACCACATCATATGTTTCCAATCATCAACAGTCCAGTTTTTATACCTTTCAGTCCACATTAGCCAAGCTATTTTATGTGTAGCTATTAACATTGGCCTTTTTCATGTTCCCTACCACAATTTTCACAATGTTCTCTCAGAAATTGCTAATGAGGCCCTTGGTTAACTGCTTGCAGCAGTTCTTGTCTAGTTTGAAATCAGTTTTCATTTACTAGCCATGATATTTGTCACCAGTCATGACGACTTAGCATAGACTTTGATGTCAATTTTGCAACTGATTTTTGGTTGATTTTGATTCACGTATTCCTTAAAAACTTATTACTGTTCTTTCTGAAACACCAGCAAATTCAGCTAATTCCTTAACAGGATGCCTTTTATGAAAAGCTATTGCTCCTTTTTTCCAATTGCTAACATCTTTTCTGCACCTCATTTTCTGGTGGGAACCCTTTTTTTTTTTTCAGTTAAACATGAAGAAACAAGGGTTTCCATCTGAAAAGATATATAACTGTAAATTGAGAAAACAGATTAACTTTATACTCTTATTTTAGTGTTATAAGCAAACAAGCCTGGAAAGTACATGTGTTAAATCTTTTATATGCCTTAAATACCACACGCGACTAATTTTTTTTTTTTGGTAATCTTTTTTCCATTAGTTCTTTCTGCTGAGTTACTTTTTTTTTTGCTTCAATATTTCTGATTAAAGTTTTCATCAAGAAACCATTACTGCTACTTAGGGATATTCAATCATTTATTTCAAAGCTCTCCCCTCTATTTATTCAGCTTCTAACTGGGTAAGTACTTTGAGAATGAGATTGCCATAGAATACTACACTGACCTCTCATTCCACCCTTGTTTCAGGATTTAGAAGTTATTAAAATGCTTATATTTTTTGGTCTTTTTCTGTGTTAATGCTTTGTAGTTCCTGATTGGATGGAGTCCCTGTGGATGAAATACTTTATAATATAAATTTGTTGGTTGAATTAAATTTTCGTTAATGTTAAATTTTGCATGATTTTGTAGTAGAGTTTCCTAAGTTACAGGCAAGGGAATCGATGAATGTTTTGATGAAGAATGCAAATATTTTTTAATTTTTTTTTTTGTGCTCTTTTTTGTAGAAGAAACAGTCTCAGCAAGTAAATCTGTCTTTTCATCAGTGTTTTCCAAAATATTCTTTCAAAACCAACTCAGTGCAGTGTAAAATATGTACATTTGGAACTGGTAATTTTTGAAATGTTAGTTAGGGGAGTTAAGAAAACTAAGTTTTTAAAATTTTATTTTCTCCTAAACAGATTATAGCTTTTTCCATAATTTATTTCTTATTATATTATGATATATTTTATTTAGAAGTGCAGTATATATATTTTTTCTTTTTAGCTGTTAATCATATTCTTCAGTTAATACCTCTTGACTTAAGCCAGTATGCTTTGTACATTGGAAGAAGTCTAGCAAGTAAGTGAATTTGTTATTATATTTTAAAATAGTCTTCTTTAATTAAGAACAATATTACTCTTATTTATTTATTTTATTTAATTTTTTTGTGTTATTATATTTCTCAAATAGAATAAAGGCAGAAACAACCATAGGATGTTAGGCAGAATACTTATAATGTCATCACCGTACTGCTTGGAGACTACATTCTTGCTTTTTTGGATATTAAAATAAATGCAGTGTGATCTAGTCAGGTTGCACTTATATTGATACCTGCATTGATATCCAGCACAACAAAGGTTCCCAAACTTTTATACCTTGTTTCCCCACCTAAAGTATTTCATATATTTTACATTCCTCCCCTCCCTCAACTTCCAGAATACTGGAAATAAAAGATTTGACATAATTCATAAAACTGTTGAGGCTCTCCAAGTTTGAATTCAGTGGTATCATGTGATAACTAAACTATGTAAACCAAGCAAAGGATTAAAAAAAAAAAAAGTATATACAGTGAAACTTCCCTTTAACGGACAGCCATGGGGAACGAAAATGTGTCCGTTAGAGAGAAGTGTCCACTAACAAGAAGTCTGAGGGAGAGAAAAAAAAAGAAAGAAAGAAAAATCGTTAAACGTTTAATGTAAAATTAAATTAAAATATATACAGATTTTGAACAATATTTTTGTAAATAATATACAATTACATACACAAGAGATAAAGAAAAATCGTTAAACGTTTAATGTAAAATTAAATTAAAATATATACAGATTTTGCACAATATTTTTGTAAATAATATACATACAATTGTGCTATGCATATTATGACTTTATCTTAAGAAAAATGCATACAGTAATCACTTATTTTCTTCTGCACCTTCTTCTGGCTGATAATTTTGTTTTCGACATTTGTTTGGAGTGAAGAAACCATCGAAAGTCCTTCAGTATCTTCTTCAGCGGCGAAAAACATTTTTAAACGATTGATTTGTATGAGCGCTTCTTCTATTTTCATCGGTGGTTCGTTGTTAATATGTTCTTCGACAGAATGACCTCCTTCCATTTCTTCATCCTCACGAGGAACTTCTTGAAAAATATCGATGATAATGTCGTTGATATCTAGAGCACCATCTTCTGTAGTGAGGTTCGAGTCTATATCTTTGTAGCCAGGGTCACTTGTAGCGGAAGTATCGTACATTATCAATAGATGTTGAAGTTCTTGTTCTTCTTGGTGCTCCACATTGCTGTTCACAACTTCAATTTTTGCGTTTGAAAAGCCAGACTTTACAAAACAGTTCACGACAGTTTGTTTTCTAATTGCGTTTACTGAAGAGGAAATCCATTGAATCGCATCTAGGATGCTGATTTTCATGGCAAGGTCACCCGCACATGTTACATCATTCATGTTTGCAATGAGATGTCTTAAAACACGTTTTCTGTAGTGAAGTTTAAAATTTTTTATTATCCCTTGATCCAAGGGCTGACACTCTTTGGTGGCAGAAAAATGATTTGAATGTTGGACAATTCAATGTGCGGGTGAGATCCAGCATTATCCACGAAAAGAATAATTTTTCTGTTTTGACGAATCGTGTTTTGGTTAAAGTGACTTATCCATTCGCTCATGATATCTCGTGTCATCCACGCTTTTTTATTAGACTTCCAGTCAACATCCAGAAGATTCAACTTTATGCCCTTGAAACAACGAGGTTGTGGGTTTCCTATAACAAGGGGTTGTTCAAAGTCTCCCAGCATATTTGTACACAATAGTACAGTCAAGCGTTCCTTAGAAATTTTTCCGCCCTGGCACTTTTCGTTTTTTAGACTTATTGTTTTTTCAGGATGAGCTTTAAAAAAACAACCCTGTTTCGTCACAGTTTTAAATATCCTTAGCTTCAAAATCATGACATAAATCTTCCAATTTGACGGTCCACTCTGTTACAACCCCAGTATCAACAGATCCACCTTCACCACTTACGGTTTTCCAAGAAATTTTATGCCGAGTTTTGAACTTGTCTAGCCATCCCACAGAAGCTTTGAACTCATTTACTCCCATAGATTTCGCAACCTCCAAAGCCTTTTCCCTAATAATAGGCCCATTAATGGGAATTTTTTTAGCACGTGCGTGACAAATTTGAAGTCCAACAGTTTTCGGGAATGATTTTTGAACAAGATCATTTCCGTGTTGCCAAAATTGTTTGAGCAGTTCATTTTTTTCCTTTAGGATGTCGCTTACCTGCGTCTTCCCGATTTTGAATTTTGCAGCGAGATTGCGAACACTATTTTTTTGCCGATCATATGCATTAATGAGTTCGACTTTATCTTTTAAAGTTAAATGTTTACGAGAAGACATTGTGCACTTCACACGACACTGAACAAAACTGAAACTGAAAAGATGAAAGGCCGACCATATTCCCCCCACCCCTGCACACACCGAATTCATCAGAAGTTTTACACGTGCCTTAAAATTCTTGAAAAAGGGTTTAGAACCACGACGTAAACCTTGATAAAATTCAGAGAATCGGAAATAGAAAATAAACACACGATTGAGGCAATACGTGGAAGAAATGTTCCTAGAAAAAGGGCCGTAAGCTCGCCCGCTGTCCGTTATGGGGAGATCAAATTAAGTGCTAATCTAAACGAAACAGTGCAGATTGCCTGTCCGCGTCCGTTACAGAGAATGTCCGTTAGACAGAAGCTGCAAACATGTTAAAACCAATGGAGGTGAGTTGGGGAATTTGAAAATGTCCATTGTAGAGAGAGATGTCTGTTAATGAGAGGTGTCCGTTAGGAGAAGTTTCACTGTATTTCATTAAAAAAGGGCTTTGTGCAAACATGTGCCCTCTAAAAATGTTTAGAAGCTTCTTTTTTTATGAATTTTTGTTTCGTTTGGGTTTATTTCATTTTATTTTTAGATATACATTTGTTTTTCTAATACCGAATTGCTATCTGTTGAAGTCACAATTGATATAATTTTGTTTATAGCGACCCTCAATTAAAAATAAAGTATATCCTTGTTAATGTAATATCAGATTATTTAAAATGTGATGTACTTTGAAGTCACTATATATACACTGGTTGTTCAAACAAAGTGCATCACCCCTTAAAATTGTAATTGTCGTCTGAATAACATAAGTATATGGAAATATTTCATGCAGATTGCATCAGATAAGATTTACATGCATAGGTGATGATGTAATATTGCATCGGCTGTTACTTTAAGCTATATAAGCACTCTCTGCAAGAGTTGCAGTCATTCCTTGCTTGTGTCAGGATGCGAGTTATGTGCAGTTGATGCCACGAAGAAAGAGTGCTGTTGTTGCTTTACGTGAGGAAAGATGTTCTTCCCATCATATTGCTTATTGAGTGTCTTGTAATCAGTCGACAGTGAGTAGATTTCTTTCCAAACTCAAGAATACTGGTTCTGCTGATAGGAAAAAATGAACCAGACGCAGACCAGTCTCTATGCCAAAACAGGACCGCGTTTTGAAGCGCTTATGCTTTAAAAACCGTAAAGCTTCTTCATGTGAGCTAAAAAGAGAATGGGAAGAACATATAGGAGTGGTAGCAAGTGCAGTAACAGTCAGAAGACTCCTCTTCAAAAATTGACTTGTAGCTCACCATCCTAAGAAGAAGCCCCTCCTCACACAAAAAACGAAAAAGGCCTGTTAATTTGGTGTAAGGAGCATGTCATATGGACTGCCCATAAGTGGAAGCCAGTTATTTTCTCGGATGAGAAGAAATTCAACCTGCATGGCTCTGATGGGAAACAAATGATTTGCCGTAGACTTTTATACCTTGTCTACAGTCTGGATGGTGAAGAATTTTTCACCATACAGTCTGGATGGTGAAGAATACCATCCAGACTGTATGGTGTCTACATTGAAATTCCCTACCAGCCAAACGATATTGGGGTGCATTTTGTATTGCGGAGTAGGTCACCTGCAGTTTATAAAATGTTCCCTGAATGCCAGTGGATACCTGGCTGTATTGGAAGGCAGATTGCTGCCAACCATTAGTTACCATTTAAACCTGCCAAGTAACTGCATCTTTCAGGACGACTCTGCTCCTTGTCATCGGGTGAAAAGTGTAAGTAGGCACTTCTGTAGTTACTTTAGCTTCATTCCTGCATTAGAGGTTCAACAGTAATGTGTTTACATTTGTTACAGGTGAAAAAATGGTTGGAAGAACAGTCCAATACAACTCTTCGCTGGCCAGGAAACAATCCTGACCTGAATCCTATAGAGAACTGTTGGAATTGTGTGGAATCTGCAGTTGCCAGAAAGAAATCAAAGACCCTTTATGAACTTCAGGAAACCATAATTCATGTTTGGAACCATGAACTATCAGTTGGTTATCTTCAGAAATTGATCTTGTCAATGCCTCGACAGTGTGCTGCTGTCATCAGGGCCAGAGGCGGTTCAACTAAATACTACTTTGCACCTGGTGAACTTTTCATTTTGATTTTCATTTAAACTGAAGCAAATTGTGGGCTTCTGGTAACATTTCAGCCATAAATGTCGTGTTTACCAAAACTGTTGTATAAAGGTTGAAATGGTCATTTTGGAATATTTTGAGAGCACCTGTCAAATATTACTTAGCTTTGCCTTAACTATTAATAAATATCTTTTGTTTATATTTCTATTTGTGATGCTAGTCATTAATATAACATACCATTGCGAAAAAGGGTTAGAAATGTGAAATTCGTATGTGATGCAATTTCTTTGCACACCAGTGTATATATAATTTCTTTGCACACCAGTGTATATATCATTTCTTTGAACACTAGTGTATATGTCATAATATAGGAGTTTATATTTATTTTAGTATGGATTATTTGAAATATGGCTACAATGAAATTTGAAGTGTGAATTGGGTCTTGTAACTTGTGAATAGTTTGTCTAATTCAAAAAAGACTGCTGAAACTGGCTGCAGTCAAACATCATTACAACAAAATTAAATGGAACTACAATGAAAATTGTAATTTTACTTAATAGATAATCTATGATTTTCTATTAAGTAAAACATGTTGAGAGAGAGAGAGAGAGAGAGAGAGCGAGCGAGCTGCCTCTTTTAACAGAAGTTGAACAAATAAACACTGACACAGCAAATAGGTTTAAGGTCTGGTGAACTGAAAAGACTGAGGTACAGCTGCTGTCCAATGGTTAATATAGTAAACAAGGTTTTTTTTTTTTTTTTTTTTTCCTTTATAAAACAATAGTTAAAAATACCATTTCTGTCAACATGACTTTGTGTATTGCATGCTTTCTTGATTTTCATTGCCAGACTGATTTGTGCTCTTTGCTCTTAAAGCAAATTTGCACATTGGTGAAATGTTGGAACTTCATTATCCAGTGTCCTCCTGAGTTCAGTGATGATGTCTTCATAATTGATCTTAATGGTTCAGTACACCCTATTGCCACTTACCTCAAATTTACTGAGTAGAATTGGAATGGTGAGTACCATTCCAGGAATCTGGAATAAATATCCTTAAATCTTCCTCTAAAGTAGAGGCAGACCAAGAGGTCTCTTCAAAAAATACGTGGACTGCTTCAATATAGTGATAGTAAGCATATTTATAGGATTAGGCAACTTAATCTCCTTAAAATTAGTGTCTTTTTGATTCCTCAAAAATGCCAACAATTTTCCCATTTTTGGACTCACTTCTGAGTCCACATTATTCTTTATTGTTTGTATGTCTTAGGAGGAAGAAGAAAGGGAAAAAAGTCATCGCATGGAGCCATATCTGGTTAAATGGGGGTTGTTAGACTTGAATAATTCTGTTTTTGTCCAATAAAACTCTGTACAAGTAGTAACAAATGTGTTGGTACATTATTATGTGAAGCAATCAGTCTTTGGAGGTCCAGTTTTCTTGTTTTTTTATTGAGTGATTTAGCAAGTAGTTTCGTCATTTCATGTTCGAGATATGATTTCATCATTTGTTGAAGTTGAGGGCCATCCAGATTGCATATCACCTTTGGCAGACTCATTGAAATGATGATGATACTAGTTGAAAATGATTATGGTCTGTTCAAGAGTCCCTATGTGCTATTATGAAGATAAGATGTTTCAGTTGTGATTTTTTTCCTGATTTTAAGGCAAATTTACACACTGTTCAGTGCAATAATAATTGCAATTTCAACACCTGAATTACACCTTGCAGCCATTCCTGAAGAAAACCCCAGGTAAGAGTATTCTTCTGCCTTAAAATAAAATATATAATATTCCTTTAAAATTTCCAAAAAATAGCCTATACTATCCTTTTCAAAAAAATCCACAAAGTTACTTTAAATCCATAATGAGATCGCAGATCCTCTACAAGGAAAAATTATTAGCATTTGTCTGATTTTACGAAAATTAGTGGGTCTCGACTACTCAAGTTGTCTGTCCAACTGTTCAGTGCACTCAGACATTTTGAACAAGATATGAACAGCTATAGATGGTGTTAATGCTGAAAAATGTCTGAACATGTTTTGCCTTGTCACATTATGTACTGTTGTCTCAACCTTGAAGAATAAGCATAATCCAAATACTTTTTCAACAGATTATTGCATATATATCTGCATCTTGGGGCAAGGGGACTCCCAAAACATATCTCCAATCAATGATGCAACTAGGCTTGGTTCAAACTAAGCTAGCCCTGCTGCAGATGCACCTAGCTAGCTACTCCTCTGCTTAGGTCCTGATCTAATGCTTAAAACATCAGGGTCCAGTTCACATACTATTATCTGAAATCTTGCCATTTCAGATCTATGGCAAGATTTCAGATAATAATCTTGTCTGAAATCTTGACAAGATTTCAGACATTTTGAAATCTGTCTTTCAGACAGATTATTGTCTGAAGTCAGATTAATAATGATAATTATTAATCAGAAGTTTGGATTGTGGGGAACACATGAGAGAGCCATACAGACCGCAGATTTCAATAAGTCTGCGATTCCCGAGCATTATTGGGAAAAACAGCACCAAGTCTCCCTTGAGAATGCTGTCATCCTTGACTGGACGCACAGGTTCTGGGACCGTAAGTGGTTGGAGAGTTTGTGGATTGGCTCGTCCGAAAACGGTAGCATGAATAGGGATAGGGGTGCTTGGCTCCACCCCATCTTGGAAGTTGTAGTCCTTGCAAGAGATGTGCCTGGTCAGCCACGTGTGCTGTGAACCTGATACTAAAGGATGTGTTGCCCAAGTAGCATTGTTGTTGAGAAAGGAGGCGGATGCCCCTGAAAGCTACAATCATTGTTTTATCGCTTTTAATTTTCGTATTTTATTGTATTTTAACATTTTCATAATATATTTATTTTATTTTATAGTGAATCAGTTTTGTAAATATTATTTTACTGTATCCACTGTATCGCTTGGTACATTTTATCATATTTATATTTTTACAGTATTAAACTATTTTAATCAAAACGGTTGGTGTATTTATTTAAATTTGTGATATGAACTATTCTCCCAACCTTAGAGGCCTTTTTGAGGATATTAATCAGGTGCATGAGATAAAAAAATTGAATAATTCTATTTGCATGTTCATCGAACATTTCTTTTTTTGCTTCTATCAGATTCAGCACGCATAGTTGCGAGTGTCGAATTTCCCTAAATGCTTATTTAGGGAAATTCCGACTTACTTAAAATTCGACTTACGTTGCGTTCCACGGAACACAAGCCTTACGTTAATCGGGGAGTGGCTGTAATTTTCCTTAAAACAACTAGCTAATAATTAATCTAATATTAATTTTAAGCCATTAGGTATATGCAGTATGACTGCAGCTGCTTTCCTCCATGAAATCCCTTAATTCTCTCTCTCTCTGCCAAAAGGTACTAGTTGAAGGAGGGATGTAAGCAATTAAGAAATGATTTGAACAGCAAAAGTGAAGAAAAAATATAGTGTAAAAAATGTTAACTCCTTATTTAGTTGGCCTTTCTGTATCTATAGTTGGATTTTCTGTATCTGTGAGGGATGATAATTTAATTTGCGGACTGGTGCAAGATCTGAACTTAATTGTGATCATCTGAATCTGGATTTCTTCTCGAAATACTTGTCCTTGAACTTTACACACTTTCGCCACTGTCGTACTCATACATTAAATGCTTCTTGAAATCTAATTTTTGAAAAACTGTAAAGTGCTTCTGTTATGGCTCTGTGAGCATTGTTGTCGGATGTGAAATGCTTGCCTTTCATAGCTTTCTTCGACGTGGAAACAGGAAGAAATCACATGGGGCCTAAATCCAATGTATTAGGGGGATGTAGCAGAACCTCAGCACCTATGGCAGTGATCACTGGCTGCACAATATTGGCCGCATGAGGCCTGGCATTGCCTTGATGGAGAAACCACTTCACCCCAGAAAGTTCTTGACGTTTGACTCTGAGAATCTTGGAGTTTGCTTCCTTATACATAGTTGTTCCACAAGGAACAAAATGTGTAACAAGAATGCATTTTATGTCAAAAAACACAAGAACCATTTGTTTGTCAGCTGAACGAGAAGCTCAAAAGTTCTTAGGTCTTGGTGAATCAGAATGATTCTACTCACTATGATCCAGAGACAAAACTATTGTTTTGTCTCTGGATCATAGTGAAAAATCTAAGTTTCATCACAATTCACTATATGATTTAAGACGTTTTGACCCTGTGTTTCAAGATGATCAAGCATTTCTCTGCACAAGCTCTTTGCTGTTTTTTTTCTGGAATCAAATTGCGTGGAATCCAGCAGGCACAGATTTGCGACATTTTCAGGTGATCTTTTACAATATTGTGAGCACTACCGTATGAAATGGACATTCTAACAGCTAAATTCATGAAGTATAATTTTTCTGTCTTTATCCAAGATTTCCTGGGTTTTTGCGATTTGCTCAGTTATCGAGGAGGAAGGCTGACCAGGTCTTGGGTCATCGGCAACAAACTTGCGGCCTTCACTGAATCGCTTGTGCCATTTAAATATAGCTGTCCTACCAAGACACTCAATGCCACACACTTCATTCATCTTTTTCTGTTCTAACCATTTCTGATGCATATAAGTCCCATCTTACACAACGAATCACACATACTTACATGCCTACATACACACCCTTGCCAGCCTTGGCCTTATGTCTTTTCTCATGCTAAGTATCACATTGGGGGGAACCCTGGAGACCCCAATTAAAACAAACATGACACCTTGAACTTGACAACGAAACACAGGCCCAGGTGCAAAGTGATATTGCATACTAGTTGGTTTTGTTATCACTGCAACTTTTGGATTGCTGTTGATAAGTGTATTGTTTCATTTGACATTTTCCCCTGCTAAGCAATTTTCTTGAAGAACTCTACCTGCAAGTGGTCTGGGCCAGGCAGCTGGAGTGATACTCAGTTGGCAGAGTGAGCTATAAATAGGCTTCTGTTCTAAATTCTGCGGTGGTTTGGTTTCGTGTTGAATTTGATAGATTCTGTGCTCTGTTATGGTTGTTTCAATTTTGTTTATTGTACTAACATATTGTTATTTTGTTATGACTAGGAGAAGGAGGAAGATTCCCTAACCTCTGGTGGAAGTTCCGGAGACTTTGGAAGAAGAAGAAGAGGTTCTTCTTGAACATCCTCCAGAGGATACTCGAGGAGCTGGGATGACTCCCAGGCCCTCTGCCACCAGGCCTGGTGAGCGAAAAGAAAAAAGAGTGATGAAGAAGTTCTCGACCCAGTTGGGTTTGGAGAACTCAATAAACATCGAGAAAAGCTGAGAACTTTCATGGTGGCTACGTGATGCAAGGTCCTACGATATAGATACTGTTATGACATATTGGGATAGGATGGTGGATGTTGTCCAGAAAGTGGTTGTTGAAAACAATGCACTGAAGGCCAAGCTGGAGATCCTGTTGGATGAACGAGTCTCAAAGCCAAGGACTTTGGCGGATGCTTTACGTTCTCCAGATGAAGAAAAACCCAAGACCATAATTCTGAAGGCAAAAGCTGAAATATTTCAGAATAGTGATTAAGTTAAGGCAGAGCTGGTAGACAATATTGCTCCAGTTCTGCCTAGAGTCAAGATTGTATTGGTGAGACCAATAAGAAATAGACATTTGGCAATTGAAACCACATCTGAAAAAGATATCAAAAGGATCTCAGAGTGTCAACAAGTTCAATAACTGGGCCTAGAGGTAGAAAGGATCCTTCGGAGGAACTCCAAGCTTGTAATATTTGACGTAGATCCAGATGTGACTAAAGACCATCTTTTTAAAGAACTGTAGCAGAGAAACTTGGTGGGTAGTGGTATACCTAAAGATCAAGTACTTTCTGAGATACAGTTCAGACAAAGAATAAGGCTAGAAGCTCTTCTGGCCTGACCTGCGTTTTGGAGGTATAAGAAGATTTTTTGTGAATCATTCTCGAGTTTATGTAGATTGGAGCTCACACCGAGTTCGTGACCTACTGACTCCAACTGAATGTTACAAGTGTATGGCCATGTGGCCCAGTATTGTGAAGCAGGTGAATTCTGTGTTTCTTGCCTAGCATTTTGCTGGGCGAGGCCATACATTTAAGAATTGCACAAAACGCACTGAGATACCAAAGTGTTGGTATCTCAGTTTTTCCTCTGCGTTAATTGCTGGCAGAGGAAATCCCCTTCTGCCCACGCAGTGATTGATAAGATCTGCCCTGATCTGAGCTGTGGATATTATCAAAAGGAGGACTGATTTTGGGTGGGGGAGGACCTCTGCTTGCTGTTGTTGATCCACTAATGCCCAAGTAGCTGCTAGCTTGATGTGCAAACACTTGAGTTGGGGTTAGTGGTATCTGGATCATGTGTGGGGTCGCTTGATGTTGTCAATCTTTTGTAAGTAATGTTGAATGATTGTAGATTGCAAACATTCTGAATGTGTAGTAAGGGGCTTTGTTCCTCATACAAGGTGTGTGGGATGGAGCTGAAGAAAGTTGCTTAAATTGAATTAGTCACTGAATCTGTTATATTATTTTGTCTGGCGGGATGTCAGGCGATTGGTTTCCTGGATAGGGCGATCTACCTCCTCGTGGTGGGGGCAGAGAAGCCGTCCCCACCACAAGGCTAAAGGTCATTCTGTTCATATTTTCTTTTGTTATTAGTCAAAGACTGACTGATATTGTTGCTGATTAATAACCTAGATAAGGTTCTGAAACAATTACAGCCTAGTAACAAATAGCATATGGGCAGGAGCCCGGATGGCTATTAAGATTTGAGTCTGACAAATGACAACGAATCACATATCACTGTTCAGTCTGTATGTCCGACATGATACTTGCTTAAATGATCTTCAGTGACAAGCAGCTAAAAAAAAACTGCCATCACACAACACTACCTTGGCAAGTACAGGCTCATGCACACAGTCTGCTCGGTAGTGATCAGGAAGAGTGCCTCTAGCAGCAGTTACGGAAAGTTCGCACAGTAAATATAATCTTGCACCAGTCTGCAATCTGTTTTGTTTATAAATAACCGGTTTTGTGTTTATAAATAAGATATCTTAATGATATACCCTGTTTTATTTCAATTTAATGTAATTTTCATCAGATTTGTTTTTATCTTATATATATTTTTTTTAGCTCACTTACATTCAAAAGAAGATGGCTGTAGAGAAAAAGCTGTAGAAGCATGCAAGAGTTTGGCACAACAGTGTAGTAGTTCACAGTCTATTACAGACCTACTTGAACACTTCTTTGGTGTTCTAAATGGTGAGTTTTATTTCTTAAATCTTAAAAAAAGAGATCTTAAAAATATAATGATCACAAGTGAAAAAAATAAAGGAAATAAAAAAATCTTCTAAAATATTTTGAGTTTACTGGAATATAGACTTATCTTTTACCTAAGCATTTTCAATTATGTAGTAGCCTACTATCTATCATATTTGGAATGTGTGGGGAACAGTCTGCCTTAAAATTTGCTACTTTAAAAAAAAAAAAGTACCAAAAAGGCCTTCTGTGTGTCCAGAATAAGCATACTGAAATAAATCTTGCAACTGCTAACAAAATGTGAGAAATAAAACTTTATCCAAATTGTGAACAAAAGATAAGTACAGTATAATGGAAATAAAAGTAACCAGAATATACACATAAATAATAAAAATGATAAAAGTACTTAAAGAGTTAAAAATATATATAAATATATACAGACGGACCCCTATATAACGAAATTGATCGTTCCCTTGAAAAAATTTGTTAAAGATAAATTTTGTTTTGAAGAAATATGACCCTTTCAACAATGAAAATTACTGTAATTCAACATTCAGAAAAATAGTAAAATTGAAAATAAATCAGAAATAAGTGAGAATGAATAAATATTCTCACATTTTCAAACAATTAATTTATTAATATAGACATAATTAGAAATGACTACTTACACGATGCACACAATATATTAGTACACTTTTAAGAATTATGTTGTAAAATATTTGGTTATTTTTTTGTTATACACTGGATTTTACTGTACATCGTTCATAAAAATGTTTGGATTTGTTTAAACACTCATATACATTTTCTATTACATTTTCTTCTCACTGAAGGCCTCGACACAAAGTTTCAAATTCTGCCAACATTTGATGTTTGGTAGTAGTAGTAGTGGCATGTGATGCAAGAAAGCAAATGTATGAGGCTTATGCAGCATCAGCCAACAAAAAAAAAAAAAAAAATCACACCATTCTCTCCAAATGCCTGTCCAGTTCCTCCTTAAATTTATTCAAACCTATCAACTTCCACAACGACAGATGGAAGTTTGTTCCAGCAATTAACCACCCTCTGGCTAAAGGCAAATTTCCGCACATCTATTCTACATCTGTCTTTTCTTGATTTGAATTTATGCCCCCTTAGGTTCGTAATCTGAACAAGTGGAAGGATCCCATCAGAATTCATATTGCCCTCATTTTCATCTAACTCATCGTCGATATTGTGACTAGTTTTTTAAAAATATGCTCAAATATTGGGGTATTCATCTACTATGACATCATTATCAACTAAAAATTCATTCTCCACTGATCAAACTTTTCTTGGAACTCTTCCCAAGATTGCTCAATGTCCTGTAGTAGTTCATACCTCTCATCGCTGTTAGTTTTAGCAACACTTGCTTTTGCAAAACAATCCTTAATTGTTGTTTTTGTCACATCTTGACTCCACACATTTGCGAATTTTGATATGCACATCTGAAAATCTATAAGTTGGTTGGTTTCTTTTTTCAGTATGCGCCTTCAGTAGTGCATTTTCAAATACTTGTCCCATTGGCTGTAGTTTAGATGAGATATTTGGAAAGAAGAAAACAAGCTTCACACTTGTAAGTTTCGAAATTACCGAGTGAAGGTGGGTAGGGCAGTTATTAACAATCGACACGATTTTTCTGTTTTCTTTCATCATCTTTCTATCGAAATTTAAAATCCACTGCTCAAAAATTTCACTTTTCATCCTAGATTTTTTGTTGTAGTTGTAGTCCAACTCTAATGACTTTACTCCTTTGAAACATCAGGATTGTTTACTTTTGTCTGTTACCAAAAGCTTCTTTTTGTCATTACCAACCGTATTTGCACCAACGAAAACTGTAATTCTCTCCTTACTATTTTTATCTCCTAAACATTTATCACCTTTAAAAAGTTACTTTTTTTGGCAAACATTTAAAAAATAGACATGTTTCATTGACGTTGAATGTGTCTTTGGGCTCGTAATCCTCCATAATTTTTTCAAAACTGTTTCTTCCCAATGGGTATAGTCTTCTTCGATTGCAACTTCACTTTGATCAGAAATAACTTTTTCGAGTAAGCCACGGCACTCTTTAAATTTGTCCAGCCAACCAGAACTGGCTTGGAATGTTTTATGCTCCAGAAAAGGTGTGTACTCCACAGCTTTTTCTTTTATTAGTGGCCCGGATATCAGCAGGTTTTGGTCTCGAGTCAACTTCATCTACATCTTCACACAGGTATAATTTCGCAAGCTTCTGACTGGGTCCCGTTTTCTCAAATAGTTTTAAAATCGAAACACGGTTTTTCGGAATGGTTAACACATTAATGGCAGGAATACCAACTTTTAAAGCCATTTCTTTTTTTTTTAAGTCCCAGTCTACACTTTTTCACACTACACCCAAGGATTTCCTCTTAGACACTGTTAGGTTACTTGCACAGCAGCTAAAACAAAACTGATTTGGAGGCCACTTGTACCTACCATGTAAACAGAAGCGGTGAAATTTAGTGAAAGTGTGGACGATTCATTTCTGCGAAACAACAGATGAATTTCCGGGATAAAGGAAAATCACTCCCTTAATTTTTTTAATAGGATGCTTACAGTAGAAAACAAGTTGACCAGAGCCAATGTCCACGTCAGAAATATGCCTTTATCTTTGCCAGTGGCTGTGGACACATGACAGTTGACCAGCACGTCTTCTCGGTACAGTAGTGGCAGTTATGAAGGTTTTTCTTCTTCTTAGCCTGGGCAAAGGCCTCTCCCAAAACCTTCCACCTTTTTCTAATCCATGCTGTGGTTGGCCAGTTTACTCCTATAGGATTTTATGGGCACCACTAAACTGTGGAATGTTTTTGCTCTTAATTCGTGGAATTAATTTCTTTCACTCTTAAAAGCTGAAGGGATTAATTCTTAATCCCTTTAGCTCTAAATTCGTGCTTTCTACAGCATCAGCTTTATCGCCTAAGGCCAGGTGCAAACAATGCGTACCCAGATCTCTCAAAATCAGTTCGTTAAATGGAAATTTTCTTTCTTATACAGGAACTATTTTCAATGTAATGACCAGGGGGAAATCAAAAACGTACACTACATAGAAAAATTTGCTATATGTAAGTTTGTTAAAGAGAGGTCGTCCGACTGTTTATATATATTTTTTTGATAGTATGAACCAGAGCTGTAATTCTCAATACGTTCTACGTTGATATCAATATTTGTAAAAGAATAAGAGAAGTTTACCTCAATATGATACGTAGAACATTCCGTATGATACTTTCCAGAAATTAAAATGAAAACAGTTAAAAAATCGAAAATCTTACATTACAGTAAGAAATAATTAAAAATTAAATTAAAAATTAATTTAACGAAAAAATTGCAAAACGTTTTCCTTCCTGAAGCTGACAACGCTTTTCAACCATATGTCATGATCACAGGAATGAAATTACTGAATAGTGGTGAGCATGAAACTTAAATAGGGATTATTTGTCTTCGCACTTGTGCGTAAGACCACAAATCGGAGATTAGATATGGCCGGCGAACATTAACAGAATTCTCATGTAATTTAATTTTGGCAGTTTCTGCAATTAATAGTCTCATATAATTACATTGGTCACTAAGTATTTTGGCCTTGTTAAATAACAAAGATGTTTTTCATTAACGGCATGAAAGGCTAATTCTGACACTGCTGAGCGAGAAGCACGAACTGAGGCTGCGTGTTGATTAACGCGAAGAATCTTGTAAGATGAGTTGCAATCACGGCAAGAAATGTTGTATACTAGGTCATTTATTTGCATTGCGAATGAGGAAAGAACTGAGTGATTGTTTAGTATAGTGTGTAATATCCGTATTGGCCTGGCCACAGTTTTAAATTTGGCATCTTTAAAGGATCTGTTAAATTGATTGTGCCACTGTTCAGCATATGTG
The DNA here is from genome assembly GCF_048544385.1 of Mastigoproctus giganteus. NCBI lineage: Eukaryota > Metazoa > Arthropoda > Arachnida > Uropygi > Thelyphonidae > Mastigoproctus > Mastigoproctus giganteus. The sequence continues at coordinate 1,510,185 of NC_143576.1, read as the reverse complement.
ACAAAAATAAAGTATTTTTTGATATTACTATTGTTGGTTGGTGTAGTTTTTTGTATCCTATCCTTAGCTTGTACCCTAATTTGGTTTGATTGTTTAGTATAGTGTGTAATATCCGTATTGGCCTGGCCACAGTTTTAAATTTGGCATCTTTAAAGAATCTGTTAAGTTGTTTGTGCCACTGTTCAGCATATGTGACAGAAATAAAGTATTTTTTGATATTACTATTGTTGGTTGGTGTAGTTTTTTGTATCCTATCCTTAGCTTGTACCATAATTTGGTTTATTGTATCAAGGGGGTAACCCCTGTTTAAGAATCTGCTGGTTAATATTTGTATTTCTGAGACCAAAGCACATTCCGTTGTTGAATATTTATAAGCATTGAGAAATTGATTAAAGGTAATCAATCTTTTGTAGGTGAATGGGTGATAGCTGTTATAGTGCAGAAGCATACCGGTGTTTGTAGGTTTATGATAGGTGTTAAATTGGATTTTATTCGAGTGCCGAGTAAGTGTGAAATTTAGAAAATTTAATGACTTTGTATCCGTATTCTCCCTTTCCGAGGCGCCTCCGTAGCCAGGTCGGCAGGAGCAGCAGTGCGTAGCACATGCTTCTTGATTAGACCGGGGTTCGAGCCCGTGCCCACCAAATACGGAGGATGCGGAAAGGTCAGGGAATGGCCACCGCATATCCCCGGAGCAATACGGCCTTAGTTGCTAATGCTCCTAAAAAACAAATAACAAACAAACTCCCTTTCCAATGTAAATTTGAGTCTAGAATGAATATTATTATAATGAATGTAAAATGTTTTGGATAGTGTTACTATTGGTAATAACTAGAACATCATCTAAATACCTCCCATAGTATGTGATATGGGGTAGAAAAGGCATCAAATGTATATGCTCAATTGTTGACAGATAGATCTCCAATATTAAGCTGTTCAGGCTTAATCCCGTTGGCAAACCAAAAATTTGTTTGTATACTTTCTCGAAAGGTGATATAGTTGGCTTCAACTAAGAGTTTAATTAAGTGAAAATTTTCCTTAATAGGCAGCTTCGTATAATTAATCGGTATTGAGTTATTATTTAACATATCCCAAAGAATATCTAATGTGTATTCAACATTTACATTCGTATGTAACACGGTAACATCTAGTGAGAATAAATTATCATTATCGCCAAGTCTACAGTTCTTAAGGTTATTAAATAATGTATCATAGTTCTTAATCCCAAATTGTATCGCCCGTCTAAAAGGTTTTATAATGATTTCTATATACATGGTTAATATAAACCGTGTATATAGAAATGTATATGGTTTATATTAACCATGTACATGGTTAATATAAACCATTTATAATGGTTTCTATACACGTGTGTGGCCAAGGATGAAAATGCCAAGTTTCTGTAGGAAACAATAGGAAATTCGGTCTTATGTAATTTTACCTGACTGAAAAGTGCAGGAAAATTGTAAGTTCTGGCCTTCAATTCCTTTAACTGAGCCATAATAATGTAGTAATTTTTTCAATACATGGTTAACATTTTATTGTATTGATTGACCAAATTAGTATTAGTATTAGTAACGGCCGCATGGTGCAAGAAAGCCTATGGCTTATGCTGCACCAGCCAAAAAAAAAAAAAAAATCCAAACAAAACAATGATAAAAATAAATAAAATAAATAACTAAATAATAATAATTAATAAATAAAAAATATATAAATAAAATAAAATATAAATAAAAAGGAAATTAAACCTATCATCCTATGCGCTTCCCTTACCCGAAGGTACTATCCAGATGACCTTTGAATTTCCCCAAACTGTCGGCCTCTACCACCCATGAAGGCAACTTATTCCAGTAATTTATAACTCGCTGGCTAAAATAAAACTTCCTGCAGTCCAATCTAAACATTTCCCCCCGTAACTTGAATTTATGTCCCCTAGTTCTAGCATCATTTATAATCTTGAAAATTTTGTCCTCATTCATTTTACTGATGCCTCTCAGAGCCTTAAACACCTCAATCAAATCTCCTCTAAGGTGTCTAGTTTCCAAACTCTGCAACCCACATATTCGAAGTCTTTCTTCATAAGGACGCCCTTTTGCCGATCTCACCAGGCGAGTACCCTTCTTTGCACCCTTTCAAGAAGCTCGATGTCTTTCTTTAGGTGCGGTCTCCATACTTGAACACAGTATTCCAAGTGTGGTCTAACATAGGCCTTATATAATGGGATTATCACGTCCCTATCTCTACTTGCAAAAGTTCGATAGATCATCGATAGGACACCATGGGCCTTCCTTGCAACCTGTTTACAATGCTCAGAGAATTTCATGTCTGACCGTATCGTAACACCCAAGTCCCTTTCCTCCAGTACTGGGTTTAGTTGAACTCCACCAAGTGAATAAGTTTTTTTGGGATTACTGTTTCCCAGGTGTAATACCTTACACTTTGTTGGATTAAAGCACAGCTGCCATTTTTCTGACCATTCTTGAAGTCTATCTAGGTCTCTCTGAAGAAGCTCAGCTTGACAGTGATCATTAACTACTCTACCAATTTTGACGTCATCTGCAAATTTAGACATCACGCCCTCTATCCCTTCATCAATGTCGTTTATGAAAATTAAAAAAAAAACAGTGGTCCTAATACTGATCCTTGGGGAACCCCACTTCTTACCTCAACCCAATCTGAGGAATAGCCATTTATCACAACCCTCTGCCTCCTGCCCTGAAGCCATCCTTCTATCCATCTAAGGATTTTCCCAGTGATTCCAACCTGTTCCAGCTTATAAAGCAACCGCTCATGTGGGACTGAGTCAAAAGCTTTGCTGAAATCTAAATAAACAATGTCGAAATTATTCCCTAAATCCAGCTCGTGAGTGACCCTTTCGAAATAGCGAACCAGATTTGTTAAACATGATTTTCCCTTTACAAAACCATGCTGAGTATCCTTGAGAATTTCAATTCGATCCAAATGATCCTGAATTCCACCCTTGATCATTGCCTCCATGATTTTCCCTACTACTGAAGTCAGACTGACAGGTCGATAATTTCCAACTTCACTTTTAGAGCCACCCTTATGTATGGGAGATACATTTGCACTTTTCCAATCCAAGGGAATCTCCCCAGAGTCTAGTGATGCTCGCATAAGTAGCCTCAATGGTTCAATGCACTCGCTTGCCGCCTTCCTTAAGATTATAGGGTATATTCCATCAACTCCAGGAGCCTTATTGGTCTGTAGGCTCGAAAGTTTTTTCATTAAATAATCTTGCGAAATTTCAATATCATTAATTACATATTTTTTAACTTCGCTCCCACAATTTCCCATTGCCACAAAAGGTTTTTCATTTGTAAATATCAAAATAACTGTTGAGTTCATCTGCAACGGCAGCTGGTGTATTTATTACTATCCCCTTTCCCTTACGTAAAGGTCCGATCTGGTTTGTCCTGCTCTTCTTGGCATTTATATATGATAAAGAAGAATTCTTTATCCCCCCTCTTTGCTCTGTTTGCTAGTGATTTCTCATAAACTGCCTTCGCCTGTCGAACCTTTTCTGTGGCTCTATTACAGATCATCTTGTAGCTGTTATAGGCTTCAGTACTTTTTATTGCTCTGTAACCTTTCCATGCCACCTTTTTCTGCTCAAGTAATGTGGCAACTTCACTATTCATCCAACTTGGAACCCTTCTCGTGGAGTATATTTTTAATGGTATATACGCATTCAAGGCATCTGTGATTAATGTTTTAAAAGCGTACCACAGTTCAATTGTATTCATTCTCAGCGCGATATCTACCCAGTTAATAGAGGCCATGTAGTACCTTAAGGCATCGCAATTTCCTTTTCTGAAATTAAAACCCATTCCTTTGCCTTTTACTTCTGCTACCTCTCTCGTCATCATCCACCGTAGAACTCCGTGATCACTTCCTGCTACTGGTTCCTCTACCGTCAGCCCTGTTATGTCATCTGATTCATGTGTGATGATGAGGTCTAGGATATTCTTTTCTCTAGTACTTTCCCTGACATGTTGATACAAATAACAGTCATCTAGTTGATTTAAAAATTTTGTTCCCCATGTCGAGTTTCCTTCCCATTTACTCCAATCAATTAGAGGCAAATTGAAATCACCCATAATAAGGCATTGACGCTTACTTGCCCATTCCATTTGCATGTAGAGGCTTTTGTCATAATCTTCACAATCACCTGGTCTGTAGATTACTCCTACTCGCATTATACCTTTGTTTCCAACTATCTCACACCATACAGACTCTATACTAGTGTGTGAAATGTCTGAATCCGGGAAAGCTATCGTCGCACTCAGGCTGCTTCTGATAAGAAGCATTACCCCACCACCCCTTCTATCTACTCTATCCTTCCTAAATACATTATACAAGCCGTACTGAAACTCATCATCCCCAATTTCCGGGTGGCACCACGTCTCTGTAAGCCCTAAGCCCTATTATGTCCGCGTTACTTGTTTTAACCAGCAGTTCGAATTCGCTCATTTTATTGACGACACTTCTAACGTTACTGTATAAACAATTAAGATTTACTGTTCTTGTATATTTAACAACCCTAACACAACCCTTGAAGTTTTTTAGGCTCTTTTCCCTGATAGTAGCTACCCGCTCACGTGAAACGTCTTTGCCCCCAGAACATCTAGATAATACGTCCAGTTGTGGTAACAGATAAGAACTCTTAAGGTATGTGCAAGAGTTACATTGACCAATATTATCAGATAAACGTGTGTCAGTATTACCCACATCCCCCCTAACTAGTAGTTTCCCTGAACCTTTAAGGTATCCTCAATAATACTGGCAAAAACTTTTGCACCACCTTTGTCTAAGTGTATCCCGTCTCTACAAAACAAATTCCTTCTACCTACAAGTGTGGGCCATGCTAATTGAAATTTTACCCCTAAAGCCTTGCAGATTCCTTCAAGTCTTGAGTTAATCCACAAGGCTCTTAACATATAATCCCTCCTATCGTGTCTGGGCAGAATTGCAGACACATAGACATTATGGCCTAGCTCGCGATATTTCCTCAGCATGGTCCTGTATTTTTCCAACAAATTGTCAGATCGTGTACGTTTAATATCGTTTGTCCCCACATGAATAATAATATTTTCTTTACCCCCTTTAAAATCTGACAATCTGTTGGTGACATCATCAATAGTTGCTCCCGGCAGACATACCCTGGTTCTGCTCCACCTATCTTTATTACAAAAAATATTCCCCGTTTCCCTGACAATGGAAGCCTCCTAATAAAACAATGTCCTTTTTAACCAGAGTAGTTTGCACTTGGTTTTTCTGTTTTGAGGCTCGAATCGGGTGTGCATCACTTGGTAGATTGCTGGAGTTTTGAGTCCCTGACGAGCTCCCAGATGCATTATTTTCGAGGGCAAGCACTCGTTTTTTCAGGGACTCAAATTGTTCCATCAGTGCACCAAATTGTAATTTAAGATCGGTGCACTCCTTACATCGATCACAAAGAAAAGAATCCCCAGGTGAGGTAGGATTAGTCACCAGGTCGACCCTGGAAAACATACCACAGGTTCCACAACGGATTAAATCGTGACTCACCCGTAAATCGCCATCTGCTATTTCCGTGTGAGTCACGATACCCTGTGACATGTTTAAGGCAGATCTCGTAACTACCATTATAAAATTAAATAAATATCAATGAAAGTAACTTTAAAAAATTATATCTATAATATTATTAAAATCAAACGGTTACAGGAAAACCTATAACAAAATAATCCAACAATATCTAAATAAAAATCAAATATTTAAAAGCACTATCCAAAAGTAAACCACTTAACTGAGGAGCCCTGTCTAAGCGCGTCCGCTCACCTCGAATGCCAACGTTATAATTTTTTGGATAAGTGGAGGTATCTGATGCAACTGACTCTAACTTATTAATATAATCAGGTTTATCAAGTATTAACACTGTACAGTCAGTCCTTGTATAGCACAATAGTTGTGTTCCTAGAAACCCTTGTGCAATGCAAAATCGTGCAATATAAACAACAGGCCCTATGGGAAAAATAGGGTTAGGTGCCGACCACCCAAGATTGAACACACATTGGTAACCAAAACATTACCAAACACAATAAATAAAATACTTACGTATTTTATAACGATTAAAATACGCAATAAAAACTATTATAATTTTTTATAATATTTATTATTATATTATATTTTATTATAATATAATAAATGATAAAAAATACGTAAGTATTTTTTACGAATAAAATACTTACGTATTTTATTACGACTATTATGTAATAAAATATTGCTAATGCATTTGCTTCTATTGTAAGCAAACCTGTTTTTTGTTTGATTTTCTATCCAAACAGATGACAGCCGTTCCATCTCTTCCAATTCTTTCTGTCTTAATCTAATGGATTTTAATTACACTTTGAGTTGTTCCTGCTATGAAAGTTGTTTTTATTTTCTCTGCATTCTTTGTAATTCTCGGTGTTGCCTCATTTAGGTCTGTAGCACGTGCAATATCACATGGTCTTTCATTTCGCTCAAAGCGTTTCACAATTTCATATTTTTTCTATTTTTTCTCTATCGACAGAGGCGGACTGGCCATAAGCCTTACCGGGGAAACCCCGGTGGCCGGTGTGATTTTGGCCATAAACCATAGTATGAGGCCACTATATTTTCCCGGGTAAGAATTTTTGACCCAGTCTGCCTCTGTTTATTGATATTGCTTTTCTTTTTCTCTCTGAATCTGCAGTGTCTTCACCAGGACGTTTCCTTTTCATACCTTTTAAGTATTTTACTCATTTTTAGGGAATAAAGCACAATTACAAAACGAGGAGGCAAGCTTGATACACATAAACAAAGCTGCAAGCGTGTAGCAACTGAATAAACAACACCGTAAAGGCAGAGATACACTATTAACACCTCACATTTTACTAAAGCACATTTCTAGGGGTTACTACCATAAAACAATAAAAATCCCGTTGCGTTTCTGCTAGTGGAATCTGTTATAAACTGGTAGTAAACTCGATCTAATTGCATTTGCGATTATACCGATAGCTGGAATTGTGTTGGTTTTTACGTTATTATGGTGAAATGTGTTTCCCCCTTCACTGATATAAAAAACATAAATACATTTTCAGAATCTTCTCTTCATTCCTATCGTGTTGCGTTCAGTTGGGGTGATTCCGCGTTTGACTGCCATTTCTTGTAAACACAAAGGCGAATCATGCATAAGCGAATTCGGTTCGTGTTATATAAGATATCGTTCCCCTATTTATAAATTGTGTATGAGCGAATTCGTGTAGTGTAAACACGTGTTAAAAGAGGACTGACTGTATCTCCTTTATCAGCTCTCTGAATAATGTCTTTACTTTCTCGAAGTTAACGTAAAGCTGAACTGTCATGTGTATTCAATTTAGGAAGTCGCGTTTATTTTATGTTATTTACAACTTGGTTAACTTGTTGAATAAATAAATCTTTTTGTGGAACATTACAAAGTCCAAATTCAATATCAATTATGCACTGTTTGTTAGGTAGTTTTCGAGGTGGTAAATTATAATTTTATCCTTTGGATAAAAGTGAAATCTGGTCCTGCGGTAGCTTATACGAGGAAAGATTTGTAACCTGTTGATATGTCTGTTCGTTGCATGTTGGGTGAGGGGGGTATTCGTGAACTAGTTGAAGTATTCTGTGGTAGCACGTTGTGTGTATGCATGGGGGTTGTAACACAACTTTTATGCAACAATGTGTTTGAACTCGTATGAGTGTCTTGACACTCCCGATAATGTATTCAATTTGTTAACTTGTCTTTTTTTATTTCTGAGACCTGTGCTTCACATTGCAAATCTATGGAGTAGATTTGCAATATGCAATACAGACCATTCATTAGGATGCAGATAATTTTTTAATTTATTGCGAAGTTTAATAATAACTTGGGAAAGGTATTTTTGTTTATTCGAATACCAAGATCTTAAGGCAAGTTTAACTATGTTATGCGATGTGGCAAGTGCTAGTTGCCTAACGCCCGAAATTTTATGATTTGAATTGACCCTGGCAAACTTTGGAATGATGTTGTTTTGAAGGCAGTATTTTAGAAAAGAAGTATAGTAACTTTGGGCCGAGTAGCTTAATGTTAATCTAATGTAATTTTGCACCAAGGTTTTCAAAAAATCCCCCATGATTGTGTATGTCGTAATATACCTGGAGAGACATCAGTCTGTAAAATAATTACAACAGTATGTAAGATAATAATTATCAATAATTTGCCTCATCATCATTATTTTACTTTTACTTTATTAATTATTTGCTTATTTATAGGGCATAATTCATTAAACCGACCAAGTGTGATGGTCCTCACTGATTAGGGGATAGAATAGTCTGAATTATAAAGTATAGTGGTTATAGATAATTTGAATTATATGCTATTCAGTAGCATATGTTAATTTAGATGGTATTAAGATGAAATACCAGAGATATAATGAGAACAAAAAACAATTTATAAAAATTTTTTTATGTAAAACAGAAGCAAATGCAAAGTTGAAATTAAAGAGAACATAAAATTTTTAAAGGGTAAATTGTAATTTATGTGTTAAATATTAATAAATATAAATTTAGTCATACATACTGCCTTATCCTTATCTTTCCATTTCCATTTTTTTAAAGAAATTAGACATTTTCTCTTGAGTAAAGGTCTTTTTCATTGTCATTTCATACCATGTTGCATTCATATGGGCAGTGGTCTCGCTACACCTTGAGTACAGCGTACAGGTCTAGTGGCATCATTTTAGGAAGAATTTGGAGTTGCTCGAATGAGTACAAAGGGCAACAAGACTGGTGAGAGGAACACGAGGTGATCTGATTGAGGTATATAAGACCTTGAATGGATTCAGCAAGCTCAATGCTGATGGGATTCTTCCTCTTGCTCATATTACAATCCTGAGGGGGCATAGATTCATATTGAGGAAAGACAGTTGTAGAATAGGTGTGTGGAGATTTGTCTTTAGCTAATGGGTAGATCATTGCCGGAACAGAAATATCTGAAAAAAGATCTAAACCTCCCAAACACTTCCTAGTTCATTTCACAAATATATGTGGTCTCAGTTATAATCTCAATGATGTCCATTTCCACTTAGAGTCTGCCAAACCCATTTTCTGACAGAATCTGAGTTATCGGTTGATTCAACCACTGCTCATCTCAGTTGCCCAAATTATTCGCTATATGATTTCTTTTGCCTCAAAGGTGGTACTTTTGTATACGTCAGTTCCGATATTCCTTGACAGAGACTTGGTAATTTGGAATCTCCTCTTTGTGATCTTCTTTGGCTTAAAATCTCTCTACCTCATTCTGTCAAATTCATCTGTGTAGGAATCCACAAATTCCAATAATTACTTGGAGCTCTTTGAGCTTTTTTGCAACTTGACTTTCTCCAGTCCAACTTTCCTAACAGTGAGGTAATTTTCCTTGGTGATTTTAATGTTCACAACTCCGGCTAGCTTCTGTTTTCTTGTCACACAGACTCAGCATGTCGAGATGCTGCAGTTTCTGCAATTACCAATTACCTCGCACAGATTTTTCATTTATCTACCAGAATACCGGACAATCCTAACCATGCAGCCAACACGCTTGATCTTTGTCTCGCAAACAACCCTTCTAAGTACACGGTCGAAGTGAGTGGTCCTTTAGGCACCTCAGATCACAACATGGTGATTGTCTCTTCTCCAATGGAGCATTTATCTCATGGCTAATCCAAAACTCGTGTTGTTTGGCATTATAAGAATGTAAAATGGGATGACCTGCAAGATTTCTTTTCCTTGGTCAGATCACTGTTTCAAAACCTCTGATGTCAATGTTACCTCAGATCGTGTCAGTGAAATTATTCTTGTAGGAATGGAATCCTTTATTTCCACATTACACCTTAATATCTTGTCCTTTATCTAAAACTTGGTGTTCCAATAAATGTACTAAGTCTGTTCAAGAGAAGAAGTGGTCCATATTGTAATTGGCTTGTTTCCAATTCTTCAGTTTCATTTTCTGCCTACACCAGAGCTCGCAACAATTGTAAAGCAGTTATTAATCAGTCCAAACCAGATTTTGAACAGGCTAAGAGTAGAAAACTTGCTTCTTGCCCTAATGATTGCTGAGCATTCTGGTCTCTTGCCAAAACTATTGGCTGCAGATTTTGCTCACTTCTGCTCCCATCTCTGTCAAAACCAGATGGTTCTATTGTCACTTCAGTCAAGGATAAAGCCGACCTGCTAGCATCCCATTTTTCTTCCAACTCATGTATTAATATTCTTGGTAAAACACCTCCCACTATTCTCAGCATGCTCCATTCAATGCCTCTTGTGGTCTTTCGTCAAAAGGATGTCAGAAGAATTTTGATGAATCTTGATGCTAAGAAAGCTCCAGGTCCTGATGGTATTTCTCCACATGTTCTCAAAACCTGTGCTCCTGAACTTACTCCTATTCTTTGCCACCTTTTTTTTACTGTCTTATTCCAAAGGTGTTTTTCCTTCTGCTTGGAAATTTGCTCATATCCAGCCAGTTCCTAAAAGGGGTGACAAATCCCTCCCATCCAATTATCATCCATCCAAATGCAATTACTTCTACTTTTTTTAAAGTAATGGAGAAATCAATTAATAGCCAACTCTTAAACTACATAGAAACCTTCTGTCTGATGAACCATCGCCAGTATGGATTCCATCAGTGTCGATCCACTCGTGGTATTCTTTACCCATTTATGGACAAATTGAATGGAAACGTTCGGTGAAACACAAGCAGTTGCCCTTGACATCTCAATGGCTTTCGATTGTGTTTGGCATAAAGGTCTTCTAAACAATCTTCCATGTTATGATTTGCCAACTGTTTTTTATAATTGATTATCCAGTTTTCTCCCTGACTGCTCACTGAGTGTGATGGTAGATGGCTCTCTGTCTTCTTACTTCTCCAATAATGCTGGTGTCCCCCCAAGGTTCAGTTCTTTTCCCCACTCTTTTCCTCTTGTATATTAATGATCTTCTTCCATTGACTGGAAATCTTATCCATAGTTTTGCCGATGAAAGCATATTGCATTCCATTTTCCATTTTGAGAAACCTTGCCCTGCTCAATCAGCTTCAACTTCTTGAATATCTGCTACCAGTTGCTTAAATGCCATCTCCAGGTAATTCTCCAGTCAATGGCGTAAAGACAACTTAGTTGATTTCAATCCTTCTAAAATTCAGTCCTGTCTATATCTCACAAAAAGATTCTTCCGCTATGTTTTTTCTTCGGTGACACACCAATTTCTAGGCAAGATGATAAATCTCTTTTGGGTATTACCATGACTTCTAATCTCTCTCTTGGCACAAGCACATTTCAAATATTGCTTCCTCCATCTAAAAAACTTGATTTTCTCTTTTGCTCTCGGCCTGATGACAAAACCTCTGATCAATCTCTGCAATACCACAGCTCCAATGAAATCCACCCTCAGCTGATACCAACTATTGTAACCAACCGTGCTAAAAAGCCAACAAAGAAAATAAATCCTGTCCTCGAATCAGCACTCCTGAAGGTCTCGTGTCACCTTACACTCAAGATTTTTTATCAAAATGTTCGTAGTATTCGGAATAAGCTCAAGACACTTGAGCAGATGCTCCTGTCCCAAATGGCTGATGTCATCTGCATGTCTGAAACCTGGCTAGAACCACAACAAGAATCAATTGCCTCCTCCCAAGCTGCTGGTTACAAATGTTTCTTCACCTCCCGATCTCATACCTGTGGTGGGGGTGTTGCTGTTATCATAAATGCCAGTAGACTTGAGTTCGTACATGTAGTCTCCAGCAACTCCAGTCTATTCGAAGCATTGATAGTAACGGTCAAGATCAACTCCTGCTTATTAGATCTCGGTGCGATATATATACCCCCAACCCCCGATGCTCAGACAATCAATGATATTGCATCCTGGCTAATAAATACGCTCCACACATCTGCTATACACCTCATCTGTGGAGATTTTAACTTACCACCAAATCTCCAGCATCTTCATGAGTCATTTATGGTTAAGATTGCACCTAGTGGCCTCAGGATCATAAATGAAGGCCCAACTAGAGGTCTTCGTCGCCTGGATCTCATATTATTGTCTGGTTCCTGTAGCGTCGACATTAAACCCGAAACTCACTTTGAATCCGATCATGAACCCATCGTAGTCCTATTGCAGCTCCCAACGCCCAACTTTAATGTCTCCCACTACGTCAAAAGGAAGATCATCATCTCTCCCACCTTCCTACAACCGAACAGATGCCTTTATGCAACAAGATTAATTCCCTGGGAAGTTCTCGAATCAGGAGATCCGGAACTGGCTCTAGACCTATTAACTAGATGGTTGCACACTGTTACCATGTTCTCAGCAGCTAAACAGGTCAGTATCTCCGCTAGAACTAATGCTTGGTGGTCTTCGGAGCTAAATTACAGTTTCAAGTGCAAACAACCCCTCCATAAACAATGGAAACAGTCTGGTACAGCATATGACTGAACTCAGTACTCCAAAGCTAGAGCACTGTTTAACAGACTGAAATCACAAGCCATTAAAGAATATACTGACAAGACCTTATCCAAAGGCAAGACCTTATCCAAAGCCATATACTCGTAACTCTGAACCAGGTTCCAATTTCAATCCAGTTGAATGGATCAACTATGTAGCCAGATTCCAAGACAACATCACACAACCATATGATTACCAACCAGACCCCATTTCTAGTCCAGATGATGAGCTGTTTTCCATTCAAATCGATCGACAGCAGCTCCGTCAAGCCATCAACTCGCTGCGTCCATCATGCACCACTGGCGTCGATAAAGTCCCGCATTTCATCGTAAAGTGCCTCAGTCCATATATCCTTGATCCTCTGCTCTACTTGTTCAACTCCGTCCTCTTTCATAGAGTGTTTCCTGCATCCTGGAGCAAATACGCTCTTGCCCCCACTACCTAAAGTTCAACTACCAAGCCAGCTGAAGCACTATAGACCGATATCCACTGCATTCACGCTCCTAAAGCTACTGGAAAAAGTCCTTCTTCCGCATATAACATGCCATCTTCTTCCACAATCATCAAAACAACTCCATTATGTTCTCCCTAATAGATCAACTGTCTCCAACCTTCTGGCAGTCCAAATGGAAATTCTAAATGCATTTGAGGCCAGATCAGAAATGGCGGTTGTTTATGCCGATATCGAAGCTGGTTTTGATAGCCTCAACATCTCAGCTCTTCTGAATCTCCTAACCAAGTTCTTTCGGATCAAAGGTGACGTTTTCGCTTTTCTGCACTCGCTCCTCTGGAATAGAACAGTGTACCTCACTCATCGCAACCTCTGCTATACCCAATCCATCAATGCTGGTGTGCCGCAAGGTGGCGTTTTATCGGGGTTACTTTTTACCGCCTTCCTTATTCCGTTTGTGTGTAACAGAGATGATGTTATTACCTACGCCGACGATATAAAGTTCCTAACGGAAATACTACCATCAGCCGACAGGGGAGTGATCACATCGGAAATCTGTAATAAGATCACAGCTTTCTCTAGCCATCTCAACCATTTCGGTCTTAAACTGAACCCCCAAAAATCCGATATTATGGTTTTCTCTCTGAAGAAGTAGTAGTAGTAGTAGTAGTAGTAGTAGTGGCATGTGATGCAAGAAAGCAAGTGTATGAGCTTATGCAGCATCAGCCGAAAAAAAAAAAAAAAAAAACACACCATTCCCTCCAAATGCCTGTCCAGTTCCTCCTTAAATTTATTCAACCTATCAACTTCCACAACGACAATGGAAGTTTGTTCCAGCAATTAACCACCCGCTGGCTAAAGGCAAATTTCCGCACATCTATTCTACATCTGTCCTTTCTTAATTTGAATTTATGCCCCCTTAGGTTCGTAATCTGAACAAGTGGAAGGATCCCATGAGAATTCAGTGTGCTGAACCCATTCAAGGCCTTATACACCTCAATCAGATCACCGCGCAGGTGCCTAGTCTCCAGCCACTGCAATTTGCAGAACTTAAGCCTCTCTTGATAAGAGGATCCCTTCATTCCCCTCACCAATCTTGTTGCCCTTCTCCGTACACGCTCAAGTAAATCTACATCCTTCCTAAAATGAGGCCTCCAGACCTGTACGCAGTACTCAAGGCGTGGCCTGACCATTGCCTTATACAGAGGGATAATCACCTCCTTTTCCCTGCTAGCAAAATTCCTATATATCATTGACAAAACCCCCATAACCTGCCCTGGCAGCCTGTGTCTGCATTGCTCAGAAAACTTCATATCTGCCTGCACAATTACTCCCAGGTCTTTTTCATTTTCTACCACCTTAAGTGTAGTACCACACAGTTGGTACGTTTCTCTGGGGGTACTTCTACCCATATGCAGTACTTTGCATTTGTCAAGGTTAAACTTCAGTTGCCACTTCTTAGCCCATCTGCCCAAATTATCCAGATCCTGTTGCAGTAGCACACTGCCATTACTGTCATTAACAACTCTGCCAACCTTTGTATCATCTGCAAACTTCGACATTAAGCCTGATATACCTTCATCAATATCATTGATAAATATACAAAACAACAGTGTCCCACATCCATACAACCCTCACTGCAGGGTGCAGTTATTCCAAGTGTAACTAAACACAAAGATCTCGGTGTAACCTTCGACCCAAACCTTAGGTTCAACTGTCACATCGAATGTGTTCTACGCAAGATCAGCCGAATGCGCTGGATTGCCCGTCAACATCTTCTTCATAACACAGACGCAAGAACCACAATCAGATATCTGGAAACCGTTCTGTATCCTACCTTTCTGTATGCCTCTGAAATTTGGGCATCCTTAGTACCTTCTCTCATGAAGCCCATCTTCGCCAGTGAATACTGGATATTGAAGTGGGCAACCCACAAACATCGCCTCCCCCTCCAGCAGAGGACGACCAGCATGGCCGACCAACTCCAAATCCCGCGGCTGCCTCAAATAATCAGCATGAGGAGAACTGTGACCACAGTCAAAATGCTGGTTGGCAAAATCAACTCCCCTGACTTCTGGGATATATGCCAGTGGCATGTTCCACTTCCTTCCTTACGAGCCACCCCTCTTCTTCAGCTACAACGGAACAGGCTGAAGATCAGTGACAGATTCCTACATGGACAAGTACTTCCTACAGTACAAGCCCTGCTAATGATCGGAGGTGGCCTCCAGAAATTCGCTTCTGATCGCAATTACAGGCGCTCATTGGCCGAACTTATTCCCCTTTTGTTTGGTCCCTGATGTCGACTCATACTGATACCTCCACCTGCTATCTGCTATGAGGTGCAGAACAGCATGTCGCAGGCAAATCGATGAACTGTTTCACAAGAAAATGCAATACCGAACATCAATTTGGCACTGTGAAATATTCTGACTTGTGTGAATATGCTTAAATATGTGCTTTGTACATATGAACGTGTACGTACCTTGGTGTACTGTCTGCCTCACAACCATGTACATACTCATATCTATTGAATGGTTAATGCTACGTTTTTAATTGTTATGTTATCTTTTATACTGTACATATTTTTATATTATCCCATATCATTGTCAAGCCCCTGGACTCCTGGCTGTGGCAGGCACATTATTGTATCTGTATACTGTAGATTTTAGTGTTTTGCACCAACCTTGCGTAGAAATAAAAACACAAAAGAAAACTAGACTTTTACTAACTGTGTTTATAATAAATTATAATAACCTATATTTACAATAAATTTAACTTTACGATAAACTATACATATAAAATGTTAAAATCTGCTACATTATAAACAATAAAATGCATTAAAATATACTAAGTTAAAAGTGATAAAAAACCATAGCTTTCAAAGGCTCCAGCCTTCTTCTTCAGCAGTATTTTCTTATTCTGCAGTACATCTTTAAATATCAGCAGGTTCATGGTACTCATCACGTGTTTCATACTCACGTGTTCCGTTCTCCTGCGTTGTGGAACCGGAAGTGGCTCGAGCGGGAGTCATACGAACCGTTCATCCCTTCTGAGGATAACGGCCTCAAAGAGGGGATGAATCCGCGTACCTCTATCTCTATTAATGTTGATTGTAGAACAGATCCGCAAACTCTCGAGCCACTTACGGTCCCAGAACTTATGCGCCCGATCGGTGATGATAGCATCGTCCGGGGAGATCTGGTGCTGCTTCTCCCAAAAATGCTCGGCCACGGCGGACTTGCCATATTCCGCATTTCTTATTGCCTTAGTGTGTTCCCCCAGACGATCTTTGAGACGGCGTTTTGTTTCCCCTACATAACATTCCCCACAATCCGGGCATTTAATGCTATATACGACCCCACTTGTGTTCTCTTTTTGAATGGGGTCCTTAACCTGAGACACGATTGTGTGCAGCTTCCGCCCCGGAAGCTGCACACAACGTGTCTGGTACTTTCTTAGTGTTCTAGCTATATGATCAGTCAGACCCGGATAATAGGGAATGTATGCAGTGGATGTTGGTGTAAAAGACTCGCCTCTCCTCTGGTTTTCTTTAACATATTTTTCTATAATCCTCTGGGGGTAGCCACATTTTGCAAGATCCGTCGTTAGCAAAATGTGGTAGCAAAATGTGGCTACCCCCAGAGGATTATAGAAAAATATGTTAAAGGAAACCAGAGGAGAGGCGAGTCTTTTACACCAACATCCACTGCATACATTCCCTATTATCCGGGTCTGACTGATCATATAGCTAGAACACTAAGAAAGTACCAGACACGTTGTGTGCAGCTTCCGGGGCGGAAGCTGTTGACGGGTGCCGTTATTCCTACCATATATCACTACAAGACATGTAGTGATATATGGTAGGATAACCAGGTAAGAGACAAAAAAGGAACAGATAGTTGGTAAGAAATTAAAATAAAAAATGAAAATGAATTTTTTTTTCCATTTCTTAGTGGAGAGATTCTGTTAGAGATGAATCATTAATTAACCTAACTGCCCTCTTCTGAACGGAATCAAGAAGCCTGAGAGAGGTTTTGGGAGTACCACTCCATGTGTGGGAACAATATTCCATGGTAGGGTGGATATGCGATTTGTAAAGAGTGAAGCTGTTTGGAAGAAAAGTAATGCTGAGAGCGAAAGAGAAAACCAAGTTTTTTAGATGCAGAGGAAGCAATATTTGTAATGTGCTTGTACCAAGAGAGATTAGAAGTCAGGGTAATCCCCAAAAGAGATATATCAACTTGCCTAGAAATCGGAGTGTCAACAAAGATAAGCATAGGAGCAGAAGAATCCTTTTTTCGAGATATAAGACAAGACTGAGTTTTAGAAGGATTGAAATCAACTAATTTGTCTTTGCCCCACTGGAGAATTACCTGGAGATCGGCATTTAAGTAATTGGTAGCATATTTTTGAGAAGTTGAAGCTAATTGAGCAGGGCAGGGTTTCTCAAAGTGGAATGCCAATGTGCTATCATTGGCAGAACTATGGATAGGATTTCCAGTCAATGAAAGAAGATCATTAATATACAAGAGGAAAAGAACTGAACCTTGGGGGACACCGGCATTAGTGGAGAAGTTAGAAGACAGAGAGCCATCTACCATCACCCTCAGTGAGTGATCAGAGAGAAAACTGGATAACCAATTACAAAAAACAGTTGGCAAATCATAAGGTGGAAGCTTGTTTAGAAGACCTTTTTAGAAAATCGAAAGCCTTTGAGATGTCAAGAGCAACTGCTTGTGTTTCACCGAACTTTTCCATTGAATTAGTCCATAAATGGGTAACATAAGCCAGAATATCACCAGTGGATCGAGACTGACGGAATACATACTGGCGATCATTGATCAGACGGAAGGCTTCTAGCTAGTTTAAGAGTTGGCGGTTAATTGATTTCTCCATTACTTTAGAAAGAGTAGAAGTAATTGCAATGGGACGATAATTGGATGGGAGGGGTTTGTCACCCTTTTTGGGAACTGGCTGGATATGAGCAAATTTCCAAGCAGAAGGAAAAACACCTTTGGAATAAGAAATTGAAAAGAGGCAGCAAAGAACAGGAGTAAGTGCAGGAGCACAGGTTTTGAGAACTAGTGGAGAAATACCATCGGGACCTCAAGTTTCTTAGCATCAAGATTCGTCAAAATCTTTCTGACGTCCTTTTGATGGAAGACCACAGGAGGCATTGAATGGAGCGTGTTGGGAATGGTGGGAGGTGTTTTACCAAGATCATAAATACATGAGTTGGAAGAAAAATGGCATGCTAACAGGTCAGCTTATCCTTGGCTGAAGTAACAACAGAATCATCAGGTTTGGAGAGAGGTGGGAGCAGAGATGGGTAAAAGTTGCTGCCAATAGCTTTGGCAACAGACCAGAATGCTTCGCTACCATTATGGCAAGAAGCAAGTTTTCTAATCTTATCCTGTTCAAACTCTAGTTTGGACTCATTAATAAATGCTTTAAAATTGTTGCGAGCTTTGGTGTAGACAGAAAATGAATCCGAAGAATTAGAAACAAGCCAATTACGATATGCAACATTCTTTTCTTGAACAGCCTTAGCAAATTTATTGGAAAACCAAGGTTTAGATCCCGAACGTGATTTTAAAGTGGAGTGTGGAATAAAGGATTCCATTCCTGCAAGAATAATTTCACTGACACGATCTGAGCAAACGTTGACATCAGGTGTTTTGAAACAGTTATCCAACCAAGGGAAAGAAGAAAGGAAATCTCGCAGGTCATCCCTTTTTGCATTCTTGTAATGCCAAACAACACGTGGTTGGGAATAGCCATGAGATAAAGACTCCAGTGGAGAAGAGACAATCACCAAGTTGTGATCTGAGGTGCCTAAAGGACCTCTCATTTCGACTGTGTACTTAGAAGGGTTGTTTGTGAGAAAAAGATCAAGCGTGTTGGCTGTATGTTTAGGATTGTCCGGTATTGTTGTTGGTAAATGAACAATCTGTGCAAGGTCATTAGTAATTGCAAAAGCTTCAGCATCTCGACCAGCTGGGTCGGTATGATTAGAAAAACGGAAGCCAACTGGAGTTGTGAACATTAAAATTACCTCACTGTTAGGAAGGTCGCACTGGAGAAAGTCAAATTGCAAAGAGAGGAAGTCAAAGCGCTCCAAGTGGTTAGTGGAGTTGGGAGAACGGTAGAGACAATGGATGAATTTGACACAATTGAGGTAGAGAGATTTTAAGCCAAAGAAGATCGAAGAGAGGAGATTCCAAATTACCAAGTCTCTGACAGGGAATATCGGAATGGACATATGCACAAGTACCACCTTTGAGGCGAAAGGAAATCATACAGCGAATAATTTGGGCAACTGAGATGAGCAGTAGTTGAATTAACCAATAATTGAGATTCTGTGAGAAAAAAGTACATGGGGTTTGGCAGAAAACAGAAGTGGAAATGGACATCGTTGAAATTAGAATTGAGACCACGTATATTTGTGAAATGAATTAGGAAGTGTTTGGGAGGTTTAGATCTTTTCACAGATAAGCGTACTCTATTAGTTTGACAATTCATGGTGTATTCAATTGTAAGAAAAAGTGGGTGGGACATGCTGTATGAAGTAATGGAATTTTTGGATATGGCGTACACATGGTTAGAATATACCAGGTCCTCGACAATGCCCCCCGCATACAATTCGGACTCCCTCCAGTCACTATTTGGCAGAGTAGAGGTAGCAAGAGTATGCACTAGCTGAATTGGAAGCCTCCTTGAGAGTTCCTTGTAAGTTCGGTCCTGTGTACTGACTAGCGGCCGGCCTGCGAACACTGTTTTAGAGCTTTACCCTCGAAATGTAAGGAAATTGGATATCACCACGATGTTCATCATAACCTCAAAGGTTATCAATCATACTGCATGACGGAAGAGATACAGAGATTGAGAATCAGATGTAACATGCAGAAAACTGAGTAGGGGTTCTGCAAAGCAAAATAAATTACTTAGGGGTGCCGTTATTAAAAAATGTTGAAAACCACTGGCTTAGCTAGACAGACATTTGGAGTGAATGGGATGGATGAAATGGTGGGTTTTTTTTTGGATGATAATGCATAAGCGTCTTCCTTTTTTGCATCGTATGACTGAATTAATGCTAATATTTCCTTGTGTCTGAACTAATTTGTTTTTAAGTATTCGGAATAATTTGAAAATGTTGAACTTTCTTCTTTTTTTTTTTTTTATTAATAATGTAGTGCAGTAAGCTCTGTTATAAAGATCACGTTTGAAAATTGAAGTTTGATTTTAATAAGCAAAAAATCAAATCGAGTTACCACCCATTTATAACAGATTGTACAAACAAAAAACCCAATAAACCGAAAACTTCCAATTGTTTTTATTGTTTTATCGTGTTTGTGACCTGTAGAATTCTATGTGACATGTGCTTTAGAAAAATATCATAGGGACCTGGATTTTCTCGGAAACCATGAGTGAATTTCAGATTAGTTTAGTTCCAGATTCATTAAGAATAATATCAGCCCGAAACTGTGAGAGTTATTATTTTTCTAAATTTTTTTATGGTAAAATGTGAACAAAAAGAAAACATGTAGTTTTTACATTGCAACATAAACAGAAAATTATTAATAGAATTAGAACAGGTGAAATTTTAGGAAATCTCTCCAAAGGATTTAATGTGAATACTTCAACAATTTATGACATCAAGAAAATTTTTAAATCTATAACAGAATTTGTGTCGAATATAGACAGTGAAGGAAGATCTTGCAAGAAAAAGATGATGTCGAAACCTGAAAATTCCGCTTTAGAGAGTGCCCTTTATTTGTGGTTTCTTCAGAAGCGAATTTTAGGTCAACCAATGTCTGGCCCAATGTTGTGGGAAAAGGCATTGGATTTTAATCGAAAATTAAGAGGTAATAAAGATGTTAAGACAAGCACAGGTTGGCTGAAAAAGTTTAAACTGAGACACGGTATATGTGAACTAGATATTCAACGCGAGAAATTTTCTACAGACTAATCGACAGCAGTGTCCTTTAAAAGTAAGTTTGCTTCAGTTAAGCAAATTATGAGAAAGAAAACATTTATAATTTTTATGAGACGGGCTTATTATGGAAAGCATTACCGAGAAAAACCCTAACCACTAAAAAAATGCCTCCTCCAGGTTTTAAGATGAGAAAAGAGCGTGTTACAATTGCTATGTGTGCAAATGCTACTGGGATGCACAGATTGTCCGTGCTCGCTATCGGTAAGTTGAAAAACCAAGAGCATTTAAAAATCTTTATAATTTTCCAGTTTTGTATAAAAATCATAAAAATGCCTGGATGGATGTTTCTATTTATATTTGAGATTGGTTTATAATGTTTTTTATTTAATTTAATCGTAAGGTAAGATTAAATTTATTTAATCTTACCTTACCTTATATTTGATTATCCAGAAAATTTGGCTATCCCAAAGAGGTCTGACATCAATTATCCCAGATAACTGACGCTCTACTCTATTCTGTATTTTACATTTATTGATTTCACAATGAGCTTGAAGTTCTATGGTACAAATTGTGAATAGACATAGTTACCTCATTGAAACAAGAGGCATAAATGTATATGATGCCCATTTCAACATAGTTGTATCATGTGGAAATGACCAGTAACAATGAAGTTACTAGGAAAGGTGAATAACCATACTGTGGTTGCTTATGAAATATAAGCTGTTAGCAGTTTCTACATACAAGGCTTTCAGGAGGCCTAAACATGGCAGGCATCCAATTACCTGTAAGTCAGGAATTTTTTTTTTTTCTGTGCGTCCCAGTAGCATTTGCACACATAACAATTTAAATCATTAGAAAGTGACAACCATTGGGCATTACCTCTCCTTCAGTTCAAAGCAAGTATTGACTGATACACATTTATACAATGGAAAAAATCGCATTGTGATGGCCTTGCATTTCAATGAAAAGCGGTACAGGAATCCGTTGCCAATTGTGGAGGATATATTTCTGAAAATTACTGCATTTTTCAAGAACAGTAATTTTCAGAAATTATTAAATTCTTTTCAGAAATGTAATATGGCACTGATGAGTGCATATGTGGTACTGTTGAGAGGCTAGAGCCTAAACAAATTATGTCCCTTTGCAAAGCTATTATAACTCTCTCTCTTCCCTTCCATGATCTACATCAGCAGCAGTAATTGTTATGTTCTTTTGAATAAGGGGACTGGACTAAAACTGCATATACATAAACAAAATGTGGATTATAAAATTTTGGTATGCAAATGAAAAACCATATTTCAAATCCACAGTTTGGAAATCTATGGCTGGTGAGGAATTACTGTATTAGCACAAAGATTGGCAGATTTCTCTGAAAAGTCATTTTCTTCTAGCACTATGTTATCACTATGTGAGAAGCACAACTAGATAAAGTGCTTAAATTTTTTATTCATTTTTTTTTTATTTTTTTTTATTATTTCATGATCATAATTTTGGGGATTGTATGCAGCTTATATTCAAACAAATACATTTGGGTATGTCTGAACATTATTGAAAATTTCATCTCTGTTTTTTTTACTTTTAAAAATGGATCTAGTTTTGGGTAAAAAAAAAAGCCCTTTACCATGTTTTTTTTTTAGATACTTTCTTTGAAATTGGCAATTATTGGTAGCCAATATTGAAAAAAAAATTTTTTTTAATAATATTGAAAAAACAAAAAACTTTTTTTTTAGGTTCAGAAGGCAAATTAACAGTCATTACCCAAAGGCAAGGAGTTCTTAGTGGGATTGGTAACCTCAGTTTCCATGGAGTTTCTGGAAGTTCTTCTGTACAGTTATTAACTACAACAGCTGTAGAACATTTTATTGTTGTTCTCAAGCAAGAAGGTGAATCATTTAAAACTTGACTGTAAATATGAACTCAACTGCTTTTGATGTTTTTTAATATAGTGTTTTTTTTTTTTTTTATATTTAAACGATCATATTGAAGGTTTCTGATTATGGCTAACTGCAACAGCTGTAGAATATTTTATTGCTGTTCTCAAGGAAGAAGGAATTACTTAATTAAAACTTTGTACCAAACTGTAAAGTACAGGGTGATTTTGAAAAAAATTTGAAAATGGAAATAAATAAAATATCTAATATATATAATTTAAAAAATAGTTTTAACTCTATACTCAAAATTTTAATGCGGTAGTGTAAAAAATTTTACACTACCGCATTACTAAATGAACTTAACAATAGTAGCACTTACAAAATAGTAACGGACAAACGAAACTCCATTCACGGAGCAATATGGCCTTAGTTGCTAATGCTCCTAAAAACCAAATAACAACAACAACATGTAGCTCTTGTTTAGTGGCTAATCTATACCTACACCACTTTGAATATAATTTTAAACACAATATTGTTCTATACAGATATATTGACGATTTGATAGTTTTTAACATGCCCGACTTCCTGACAGAAGCAATTAAATATTATCCGCCTGAATTAACATTAGAATGCACCAACACTAATATTTCCAAATCTGCTACCTTCCTGGACTTGGATATAAGGATAGATAATAATACCGTACACACCAAGCTGTATGATAAACGCAAAGATTTTCATTTTAATGCTATTGACCTCACTAACTGGAACTCGAATATCTCAAAAAAGGATACATCGCAATATCATAATCGCACAAAGTATCAGAAGATTATATATATGTAACCAGACTGATTATATTATAGATACACTCATTGAATTCAGATCCAAGTTATTAAAAAATTGCTTCCCACACCACATTATTACACGATATCTTTATAAAGCCATATTGATAGCAAACAACAAGGGGCATTATAACCTTAACGCACAGAGTATTATAGATAAAGTCCTAAACAGGCGCTAATATAACATAGCCTTTGTAAATTTTCGTAGGTGTTTCTTTGGCTTAGATAAATTTCGTTGGATATGTAATTATGTAAATAGTAGGCACTGCTCATGGAGTAAGTTGCATATAGCTTACATGCATTAAAAACGTAGTACCTATATTTGCTCTATGGGTAGGAACTTATTCTGTTAACTTCTACTGTGACTTCGAGAGATACTTATTTGACGGCCTTTCTATGTGTAATATTATGCAGTATATAAAAAACTGCAGAGGGCGCTACATGTAATTATACTTAATTTAGCACTTAACTTAGCTATTACATTTCCTAGGGGGGGCTACGATCGGTAGTTATATATGCTACACGTGCTAATACACGTGGTTTTTTAGTATTTTGGCTATACGGTGGTAAGCATTCTTATTTTAATCTTAACGCATTCTATACATCTGTGCATTGCCTGCCATAACCAGGATACCTTACTATAAGGTTGCATCCTATGTTAATTATTTTACTTTTTCTTTTCTGTTTAACTTTCACTTTCTTATCCCTATTTATTCATACCTCATGAACTATTAGAGTATTCGAGGGGGATTGAGGTACTATATCTATCCTTCTACCTTTTTTCCGTTCGCCTTTGTTAGCGCTAGCTTCCACTGTTACTTTTGCTTAGACTACCGTGACTGCATGTACTATCAACTACGCACATATGCCTAATAATAATTATAGCTAATTCTCTAATTTAAATTTAAATTTTGGCTATCCGTCGGGCTAACAGTCATCTTGCCAGCTTACTGCTAAATTTGGGATTAATCAACATAATTTTATTCTCGTAACTACTTTTTGGCTCTATCTTACTATTTTACTATTTTACATATATTTGGACATAGTTATGCTGGACTATGACTACAGAAACGGATAGCTCGTTAATTATGGTTGATACATTGAAAGGGTTAGCCCTCGAAAAAGTCCCTTTCAATGTATCTTATTGCCATAATTAACATTTTAATGGTATTTTTTTATATATTTTTATAATTTATTGCTTATGTCATGGCATATATTTATATTTTTTTTCCAGGTCACGTTGGGTACCCGATATGGTTTTTGGTTTACCTGATAAGCTAGTATATCATATTTTACCTTTAAAAACTCTTACCACTATTAACTTAACTCATATTCATATTTATACAGACCGATGTAATGTTTAATCGTCTTAGATGGCATTAATTGGTTATGTGACTATTTAATATTTATTATATCATTTACTATTTGCTTTTCATACTTGGATATATATATATATATATTATGTGAGGTAAAAGTTAGGTAAAAGTAATAAAAATAAATAAATATGGCTATGTAGCTATCATTAGAGGCAGCAATTGCACATCCTCCACATGATGCCTAATTATATCTGATAATTAAAATAAATATGATATTTAAATAAAATCATCAGCCAGTAGTACGGCAATAATGCAGAGCGAAATGAAACGCAAAATAATATAAATAAACAAACAGGGAAGGGAAAGTAGAGATAATAGGACAAAAAGGTAGTCGATAATCCCCTATATAATTTAGTCAATTAAGTCATTAAACCCAATTAATAAAAAACGATATAAATTTAAATAATGCCAATTATAAATAATTTAGCGGTACCGCCCTTGAAGGTACCAGTTCCAAAAGACGTGAAATATCACCAAAAAAGGGTTAAAGAAACTACCAAAAACTAAAATATCAAAATAATAGACTGACCATCATGCCCCATATCGACAGAGGACCACGAGGCCAATAATGGTCATGGAATCGCTGCATTTCAATCGTCATACAAATCATCGCAAAGGCAGAAATATCGAAGAACCAAACCACCCCTCCATTCTCCGATAGATCAACCAATGCAGAGGATTTGCATGGCGGTGGTCCTTATGCAGCGAAAAATAATCTATAGAACAGACAGCACTCTTGATCAGAGCCACACCACTGACATAATGCAAGCTTAACCAGCTTATATAATAGAAAGGAAAAGAATAGATGGCGGCACAGGTGCTGCTTATTTAGCATAACAACCCACTACTACCACTCATTTATATTATGTGAGGTAAAAGTTAGGTAAAAGTAATAAAAATAAATAAATATGGCTATGTAGCTATCATTAGAGGCAGCAATTGCACATCCTCCACATGATGCCTAATTATATCTGATAATTAAAATAAATATGATATTTAAATAAAATCATCAGCCAGTAGTACGGCAATAATGCAGAGCGAAATGAAACGCAAAATAATATAAATAAACAAACAGGGAAGGGAAAGTAGAGATAATAGGACAAAAAGGTAGTCGATAATCCCCTATATAATTTAGTCAATTAAGTCATTAAACCCAATTAATAAAAAACGATATAAATTTAAATAATGCCAATTATAAATAATTTAGCGGTACCGCCCTTGAAGGTACCAGTTCCAAAAGACGTGAAATATCACCAAAAAAGGGTTAAAGAAACTACCAAAAACTAAAATATCAAAATAATAGATTATTGGCCTCGTGGTCCTCTGTCGATATGGGGCATGATGGTCAGTCTATTATTTTGATATTTTAGTTTTTGGTAGTTTCTTTATTTCTGATCAAGAGATCTTTATTTCTTCAGTTTCTGATCAAGAGTGCTGTCTGTTCTATAGATTATTTTTCGCTGCATAAGGACCACCGCCATGCAAATCCTCTGCATTGGTTGATCTATCGGAGAATGGAGGGGTGGTTTGGTTCTTCGATATTTCTGCCTTTGCGATGATTTGTATGACGATTGAAATGCAGCGATTCCATGACCATTATTGGCCTCGTGGTCCTCTGTCGATATGGGGCATGATGGTCAGTCTATTATTTTGATATTTTAGTTTTTGGTAGTTTCTTTAACCCTTTTTTGGTGATATTTCACGTCTTTTGGAACTGGTACCTTCAAGGGCGGTACCGCTAAATTATTTATAATTGGCATTATTTAAATTTATATCGTTTTTTATTAATTGGGTTTAATGACTTAATTGACTAAATTATATAGGGGATTATCGACTACCTTTTTGTCCTATTATCTCTACTTTCCCTTCCCTGTTTGTTTATTTATATTATTTTGCGTTTCATTTCGCTCTGCATTATTGCCGTACTACTGGCTGATGATTTTATTTAAATATCATATTTATTTTAATTATCAGATATATATATATATATATATATATATATATATATATCTGATAATTAAAACCCAATTAATAAAACCCATTAAACCCAATTAATAAAAAACGATATAAGTTTAAATAATGCCAATTATAAATAATTTAGCGGTACCGCCCTTGGCATTATTTAAACTTATATCGTTTTTTATTAATTGGGTTTAATGACTTAATTGACTAAATTATATAGGGGACTATCGACTACCTTTTTGTCCTATTATCTCTACTTTCCCTTCCCTGTTTGTTTATTTATATTATTTTGCGTTTCATTTCGCTCTGCATTATTGCCGTACTACTGGCTGATGATTTTATTTAAATATCATATTTATTTTAATTATCAGATATAATTAGGCATCATGTGGCGGATGTGCATTTGCTGCCTCTAATGATAGCTACATAGCCATATTTATGTATTTTTATTACTTTTACCTAACTTTTACCTCACATAATATAAATTAGTGGTA
Organism: Mastigoproctus giganteus; assembly: GCF_048544385.1. Taxonomy (NCBI): domain Eukaryota; kingdom Metazoa; phylum Arthropoda; class Arachnida; order Uropygi; family Thelyphonidae; genus Mastigoproctus; species Mastigoproctus giganteus. The sequence continues at coordinate 1,482,755 of NC_143576.1, read as the reverse complement.
GTAGTGGGTTGATATGCTAAATAAGCAGCACCTGTGCCGCCATCTATTCTTCTCCTTTCTATTATATAAGCTGGTTAAGCTTGCATTATGTCAGTGGTGTGGCTCTGATCAAGAGTGCTGTCTGTTCTATAGATTATTTTTCGCTGCATAAGGACCACCGCCATGCAAATCCTCTGCATTGGTTGATCTATCGGAGAATGGAGGGGTGGTTTGGTTCTTCGATATTTCTGCCTTTGCGATGATTTGTATGACGATTGAAATGCAGCGATTCCATGACCATTATTGGCCTCGTGGTCCTCTGTCGATATGGGGCATGATGGTCAGTCTATTATTTTGATATTTTAGTTTTTTGGTAGTTTCTTTAACCCTTTTTTGGTGATATTTCACGTCTTTTGGAACTGGTACTTCAAGGGCGGTACCGCTAAATTATTTATAATTGGCATTATTTAAACTTATATCGTTTTTTATTAATTGGGTTTAATGACTTAATTGACTAAATTATATAGGGGATTATCGACTACCTTTTTGTCCTATTATCTCTACTTTCCCTTCCCTGTTTGTTTATTTATATTATTTTGCGTTTCATTTCGCTCTGCATTATTGCCGTACTACTGGCTGATGATTTTATTTAAATATCATATTTATTTTAATTATCAGATATAATTAGGCATCATGTGGAGGATGTGCATTTGCTGCCTCTAATGATAGCTACATAGCCATATTTATTTATTTTTATTACTTTTACCTAACTTTTACCTCACATAATATATATATATATATATATATATTTTTTTTTTTTTTTGAAAATAAGAGCACAGTTTGTTTTGGAAAAAAGCACATTTTTAAAATATTTAAATTCTTTTATTAAAACTAAAATGCATGCAATAAGTATTCCATTTTATGGTATACTTCAAGCAGAATTCAAACACCTGTTAAACTTTTTCCAGAAATTAAAAAGAAAAGTTAGGTCTGTCAGATTGTGCCCAGTTTTTTTTACAACTGTGGGTGCTACCATTTTAGGGTTAACCTAGCTGTTGTGGCACCTAAAATGTAGCAAAAACGGTGCTGGGTCTCCTGACAGGTTCCAAAGTTTCTTAATTTTTGTAAAATGTTTTGTGTTTTTTGAATTCTGCTTAAAAATGCCAATATGTCATGTTTTCTTAATGGATTACAGTACTTACTGATTAAATATTTTACTAAATTTGTTTCAAGGAATATACTAACACAGTCCAAGACAAAAGAAAAAAAAAATCCTAGGGGCGAAAGTGTACTGTACTAAACAAGCCTGTGACCATAAAGTGTGTATGTTGTCAGTGAAATTTAATTTCAAGGCAAAAGTTAATTTTAAAATCGTCCCCCCCCCCGATAAAAATTAAGAAATTCTTTCTGAAAGACAAAAGTTGATAATTGGTATGTGATAGAATAAATCTTATATTTTATTAGTGTAATGTTAGTTTTTAGTTTCTAAGCCATTTTATGATATTTGTGTTATTCTAGTACATGAAGATACACTTCTTCATACTTTGAAAATGTTATCTCTGTGGTGTACAAGATTTACTCTTGAAGTTCCTCATTATCTGATTGACTGGTTCAAGGTATTTATTTTTCATTAATTTCTCATTATTCAGTAGTGAGCAATTTACATGTGCTTGAATTTAAATAGTAAATAAAATTGGCATTGACTGTTGTTTTGTTGCTTATTTAATTCATTCATTTATTTGGTAAATGCATTAATGTGGAAAGTAATGAAAGTGGAAGATATTACAAATGGCATGTGGTCCAACAATATTTAAGTAAATACCTGGGGAATAGGTAACAGGGATATGTTTATGGCTGAGTATAGCATAATTATAATGAATAATTTGAAGGGAAGTATTCACGGATTTCAAATTCATATTTGGAATTCAAAAATGCATCATCAAGGGTGTCAAGACTACTACTCAGGATTTCTAAGAGGTATAATCTAAAGGTTATAATGATTTATGCACCAACATTGAGCCATGATGATGATGAAGAGGTTGAAGAAATGTACACTAAAATTGAGTCTTCTACATGAACAGAAAACTCACTACACTATTATTATGGGGGACTTCAATGCTAAGGTTGGAAAGAAACAAAACAGCACAGAAAGGGGAACTATAGGAAATTTTGGAATTGGTGAAAGAAATGAAAGAGGTGAAGGACTTGTGGAATTTGCAGAATCTCGAGGAATGTCAGTAATGAACACCCTTTTCAAGAAAAGGGTGAACAGAAAGTGAACATGGAAGAGCCCAAATGGATTAACAAATAATGAAATTGACTTCATCCCCACTAACACAAGATATATTGTGAATGATGTTACTGTCCTGAACAAGGTAAATATTGGAAGTGATCACAGGAATGGTAAGATGCACACTTGATACAGATGTAAGAAAAGAAAGGAAAAATCTGACTTGAGTAAATAATACAAAGGTCTTTGAAATAACAGAAGAGGAGAAAAAGCAGTATGAACTTAAAAACAAGTTTGAGTTTCTGCAGAATGCTCGGACCAAGATATCGACGAGGAATATTACAACTTTCTGAAAGTGATAAAGCCCAAGAAACCTACAGGTAAAAAGAAATCCAAAGAAGAAAAAATTAGTCAAGAAACACTTGTGGTGATGAACCGAAGACGACAAATGAAGAGCAAGAAAAACACTGACAAGGAGAAAATTGAGTATACTGAGTTATACAAAGCCATTAGAAAGAGACTCAGAGAGGACATAAGAAGATTTAACACAAGAAAAGTAGAACAAGCATTAAGGGAAAACAGAGGATTTAAATCAGCAGCCATGAGCAGTAATACAGAAAGACAAATGATACTGAAACTGAAGAATAGCAAATGTGTACTTATAAATAGCAGAGAAGGCATAATTCAAATAGCAGAAGACTACTATAGAGAATTATACAAGGAACGAGGGAATGATGCCAGCAGTGGGGGAAGATGGATCGCAAATTAGTAACACACACACACACACACACACACACACACACACACACACACACACACACACACACACACACACACACACACACACACACACACACACACACACACACAACATGCCTGATGAGGTAGAACATGCATTGAAGAAAATGAAGAATCAGAAAGCCCCCAGGGGAAGATGAAGTTACTGTAGAGTTGTTAAAATTTGGAGGAAGAGACATGGCACAAAAACTGGCAAGACTCTTCACAAAATGCATTAGAAAAGGTGTTGATGCCTAAGGAGTGGAATAATGCAATCATAGTTTTGCTGCATAAGAAAGGAGATAAATCAGAAATTGGAAATTATAGACCAATTAGCTTGTTATCCAACATCTACAAGTTGTTCACAAGGGTCATTACTAACAGATTAGAAAGAATACTTGATGAGAATCAACCGAAAGAGCAAGCTGGCTTTAGGACAGGATTCTCAACTGTGGATCACCTTCATGTAATATCACAGCTAATGGAGAAAGAAAATGAATATAAAATACCATTATGCCTGGCATTTGTGGATTATGAAAATACATTTGGCTCTATACAGCATAAGGCAATGTTTCGGGCACTGGAAAGACAAGGCACAGATACCCCATATATTATGATTTTGAAGAAAATATATAAGAATGCTACGTCCTTTATTAGACTAGACAAAGACAGTAGTAAATTTAAAATTGAGAAAGGAGTTCGACAAGGAGGCACAATATTTCCGAAGTTGTTTACTGCTGCCCTTGAGGAAGCTTTCAGAAGATTAGACTGGTCGCAGAAACGAGTCAATGTGAATGGAGAGTACTTAAACAATTTATGATTTGCAAATGACATTGTGGTCATAAGCTACGATCCCAAAGAATTAGAGGAAAAATCTTAATCAGTTATGCAGAGTTAGTAAGGATTTTGGACTAAAGATGAATATGGCTAAAACAAAAGTAATGATGAACAAGTATGCCACAGAAAGGTATATAATGATTGAAGGAGCAGTAATTGAAAAGGTGGAGTCATATGCTTATCTGGGACAAGTCATTATCTGTAATAATGATAAATGGCTGGAAGTCAAGAGAAGAATAAATTTTGGATGGGTAGCATTCAGGAAATATAATCACATACTGAGGAACAATATCCCAATTTGTCTGAAACGTAAAATAATGAACCAATGTATACTTCCCACCATGACTTATGGAAGTGAAAATTGGGCACTCACCAAAAGAATGGAAGAGAAGCTGAGACCTACACAAGTGTAGAATGGAATGAATTATATTGGGAATCAGACTATTAGATAAGAAGAGAAACACATGGATTAGGCAGCAAACTCAAGTAAAGGACATTCTTATCAAAACTAAAGAACTAAAATGGTCTTGGGCAGGACACATAGCTCGAAGACATGACAGATGGACTAAGAAAATAACAGAATGGTACCCAAGGGGATCTAGAAGAAAACCTGGAAGACAACACAGAGATGGACAAATGAAATTCATGGGTTTGTGGGTAGTAAATGGATGGCCATTGCACAAAACAGAAGGAACTGGAAATTTGCTGGAGATGCCTTCATCCTGCAGTGGATTGAAAATGGCTGATGATGATGATGATTCAAGGATTTCAGAGATTGTTTTTATAACTGAAAAATAAAAAAGCATTCACAAAATTTAATAGTGGCACTCTCAACTGATATGTACTTCCTGTGTTTACTACTTCCATATTTTATAAAGAAAATATGCTGAATAGTGAAATTCAAAAAATTTCAGAAGTTAGGGCTATGTGTTATGAAGAGATTAAAGGTATGTTTCAACAAAAAAGTAGGGATATTTTTAAAAAGGAATCCTGTTGTAGAGCAAAGGTATTTTTAACTTTTTTTCGCTGATCAATAGGATCAGTGAAAAAAAAATTCCAGCTGATAATTTAAATAGACAAATCTTGGGTGCTAGATTGCTATGGCACCTAAAAAAATTGAGCATCATGCCAAATAAGACTTTGACATGGTACTCAGTATTTCATGGTTCCGTTTTGCAGAAGCATCAATGTTAAATGCTGAATTATGATTCCTTTTTTTCTATTAGTTATCTTAATTTTGATATACAGTAAAAGCTCTGTTATTGGTAGGTTGCCTGCCTGAAATATGGATTCCATATAGAAAAATGTTTCGACAGTACAAATTTTCTGAGTGTAATGAAGGAAAAAATTCTGTCTTACAGAAAGCTGAAAGTGGGAGATGTAGAGGAATTTCATTCCTTAATGTAACAAGTAAAATCAATAGCAGTTTCTTAGAAAAGAGGATTGTATTGCTGAATACATTTTTGTGAATGAACAGTAAGGTTTTAGGTCAAATGAGTTATGGGTTACACTTAAATAGAAAGGGTGCAAGAATATTTGCTGATACTATCGAGGCAGTGTAAGGTGAGTTGGGAAACTACTAACTTGGGCGGGGGGGGGGGATTCACAGACTAAAAGATTAACAGTAGCTGCAGGCAGAGACGAAATTGATTCTTGCACTGCTTCTATTGTAATAAGCAGCAGCCTAGACAGCAAGTTGCTGGAGATTTCAACAACTGCTGGGAGTCATCATGGAACAAGTAAATACATGGGCTGTGTTAGGGTAACTAAGAGTAAACAGGTGCATGTATACTAATATCTCTAGCATGTACACTAATGTTAGAAGTATAGTAAATAAATTTGAATTTGAAGTGCTGATCAAGATATCAAAGGCAGATATTGTTGGGATATGGTGTGACATGTAAGACATGGTATCACACAGATATAAGTAGTGCAGGATTGAAATTTAGGGAGTACAATGTATACAGAAAGGATAGACAGGGTAGGAAGGGAGGAGGTGTTATGCTGTTAGTTAAGAAAACAAAATCTAAGGAAGTGCATCCAGTTGACTTGGGTGGGTAGTGCAATGTTGAGTCAGTTTGGTGTGACATAAACACTGGGAAAGGGAAAATGAGAGTAGGAGTGTGTTGTAGGCCTAATGACTGGTAAGTACAACCAACAATTGTGCATAGAAATAGAGTGGACCAGTAAATCAGAATGTCTTGTAATGGGAGATTTTAACTTTCCAGATATAGACTGGAACTTGTAGATTGGTCACTCGCACACTAGCAAGATTTTGTGGATTTATTGGATGATTGTTTTCAACAGCAGCATGTTAGAGAGGCAACAAGAGGGAGTAACACCCTTGATCTGCTTATCAGCCAGTGATTATTCATTCATAAAGAATTTACAGATAAAGGAACCACTAAGTGGCAGTGATCACAGTGTACTGATATGGGATTTACTTAAAGATGTAACTACCATCAAGGGTAAAGGGAAGAGTTTTGGTTTTTGTAAAGGTGACTACAGTGGTCTCAGACAGTTCTTAATTTCTATACAGTGGGATCAACTGATGATGTTAAAAACAGTGAATTCTAAATGGGAAGCTGTCAAGGAATTAATCTTGGAAACTACTAGGTAACAGTATTGGAAAAAGGTTGAATGCTCCTACTGTACAAGAATTTTACATTGGTATCTCTTTCTTACTCAACTTGAAAGCATGTGGAGTTCATTTAAAACTTGCCATATGCAATTATAAGAAAACAGTTATCTTACAATATAAGTATATACAAGATGTGGCAATAAAGTTCCTGGATACTTGCAATAAAAAGAACACAAAGGGAAGGATCTCAAAAGTGGTTTTATTTTTATTCAACATAATATTTCGGATGCTTTTTTCAAAGCATCACTCAGATGCTATTTTACACCATTCTAAAAGTATCATAAAAGAGTCAGTGAATGCTTCCAAAGAGATATGTTTATTTTGGGTGTTACTTGTTTATGTCCTCTGTTTTTAGGGCATTTTTCACTTTGCAAAAGATATCCTGTTGTTAGATTGTGAGAGTAGGGTGGATGGTTGATCTGTATAATGCCAAGTTTCATCAGAAATATCTTCACCAGCTACCTTTCTTTTGAAATTGTGGCCTCACCAGGAAATGCACTTGAGTAGTCTTTGAATCACTGCCTTTGGACATAGAATGCAGCATTGACTCTCTCCCCCTCAGGTAAACATTCCTTCTGAATCACACTTTGTTTGTTGAAAAACACAATGTCTGTGTCCTACTGTTTCAATACAATACAGAGACTCACAATATGACCTACACTCATCTGCAATGACAATACAATCAAGGAAATTAGGATTGCCTTGACAAGTCTAGATGAAGTTTTTGCATAATGACACTCTTTGTTGCTTCTGCTCATGTGTCAGGCTGTGTAGCACAAGATCTGTGTATACATGCCTTTACTTTAAATCTTCATGCAGAATTTGACGAATTGTCTCCTTACCCTTTTCCAACTCATTAGCCATCATTCTGAGGGTCAAACGAGGATCTGTTTTCAGATCTTCATTTGGGAAACTGTGAAAACAGTTTCCCAAATTTTTGGAATTCTGTCCTCATTTCGAGTGATTGATATTCACCCACTTTTTGGATCATCATGAACATCCTCACGTCTACCTTTGAACTGCTTATGCCATTCAAACATGCTGGTACAACATAACGTTTCATCACCATAAATAGTTTTTAACATTTCATGTGTTTTTGTTGCAGATTTTCCCAGTTTAAAACAAAATTTGATATTTTTTCATTGCTCATTACAAAATTATCACACAGAACATTAATGCTACTAATGAAACTGGTTGTTACACTTGCAGTCTGTTGGCCTACCGGACAATCTCTGCACCAGCATCTGTTGAACTACACCATAATATTTCCATTTATTTTAAAACCTCATTGAAAGTGACCATAGCATCACACCCGGGGAACTTGTAGATTTGCCACAAGTATTGCCACACCTTGCATCAACAGTTGATTTAATAATGATGAATGGTTTACAGACTTCAGTTTGTCTTAAGCTTCAATGGTGTAGTAGTGATGCAATTGTACAATATATGAATTGGTTGAAATTTGTCTACCGCATCTTATTAAATATAGGGCACTTTGAGAATATTTAATGTGTAAAATAGCAGTCACTAATGATCACAATATATAGGAAATTAGAGAAAATATTCAGTACATAGAGTAATACATAGTACAAGGTAGGAATGCACGTGACTGGCAGGATGGACATCCTGCCAGTCATGTGCAGCCCATTTCTTTAAATTGTGCAGCCATGTAGACCAAGTGCTATGCATCTGTGTATCCCCCTCATATTATGGGGATGGATACATAGACTAATAGATTAACTAGAGCTGTAGGCAGAGATGAAAGTGATTCTTGCACTGCTGCTATTAGAACATGCAGCAGCAGCCTAGAAAGCAAGTTGTTGGAGATTTCAAGCTCTATTGTTAGTAATCATGGAACAAGTAAATACATGGGCTGTATTAGGTTAACTACAGTAGGAACAGGTACATGTACACTAATGCTGGGGATGGATACACAGACTGATAGATTAATTAGAGCTGCAGGTAGAGGTAAAAGTGATTCTTCCACTGCTTTGATTAGAACATGCACAGCCTGGAAAGCAAGGTGTTGGAGATTTCAAAGATCATTGTTAATCAAGGAGCATTGTAAGCTACATTTAGGAGCATTGTAAATAAATTTGACGAATTTGAATTCTGATTAAGTCATCAAATACAGACAGTGTAGGGATATTGAAGACATGGTGTCACTCGGACATAAGCAATGTTGAATTTGAATATGGGGAATACAATGTATACAGGAAGAACAGACAGGACAAATTGGTGGGGGGGGGTTATGCTCTTAGTTAAGAAGCACATTTAAATCTAAGGTAGTGCATCCAGTTGACATGGGAAACCAGTGCAGTGGTGAGTCAGTTTAGTGTGATGAAAGCATTCAGAAAGCAAAAATGAGAGTATGAGTGAGCTATAGGCATAATTACTTTGATGAGTATACCAAACAACTATGCAGAGAAATAGTGGGCCAGTAAATCAGAATTTCTTAAAATGGGATATTTTAACTTTCCAGGTGTTGACTGGAATTTCTGGGTTGGTTACTTACATACTGGTGACTTTTGTGGATTTATTGGATGCATGTTAGAGAAGTAAAGGAAGCAATACTTTTGATTAGATTATCAGCAGTGGTTCTTTATGCATTAAGAATCTGCAGGTAAAAAACAAAAAAAAAAAAAAAGAAATCTTAACCATAATTATGAGAGCATCCTTGGATTCAGGGGGAGGTCTCTATGGACTGGAGATATGTGAATGCATCCCCAATTCACAAAGGGGGATAAAAAGGTGATGAGTAATTACAGACCTGTTAGCTTAACTTCTGTTCAGGAAAAATATTGGAGTCACTGGTTAAAGAAACAAAGCAGGAACATCTAGACAGGAATGCAATTATACTGCTGTCACAGTATGAATTTGTTAAGTGCCACTGTTGTTTGATCAATCTGATTAGATACTGCGATGCAGTAACAAAGGAACTAGATGCAAAAAATAATTTTGATGTCATATACTTGGAGTTCAGGAAAGTGTTTGGTGTAGTTGTGCAATATCAAATGAATTTTGATGCTGTACAAACTAGGGTAATGTTGCATTAGGAGCAAGTTACTGCTATGGATAAAGGGATGGTTGAGTGAGAATAGACAGGGGTTATCAATGGGCACTGCTCTTCATGGACTAATGTTACTAGTGGAGTCCCCCAGGGTTCAGTGCCGGGCAGATTTTTGTTTTCAATATTTATTATTGATGAAGCTATATCAGGCTTAATGTCTAAGTTTGCAGATGATAAAAAGGCTGGCAGGGTGATTAATGACAGTACTCAAGGTAGCTACTGCAACAAGATCTAGAAAAATTAACCCGGTGGGCTGGGAAATATCAGTTGAAGTTTAACCTTGACAAATTCAAAATACTGCATATGGGTATCAGTAATCCCAGATTAATGTGCCATCTGTGCAGTATTACATTCGGGGTAGTTGGAGAATGAAAAAGACCTGTGGGTAATTGTGCAGTCAGATATGAAGTTCTTAGAGCAGGGCAGCACATGCAATTTTTTAAATAATATATAGGAATTTTGCTAGCAGGGATAAGGAAGTTATTATCCCTTTGTACAAGGCCATGGTTAGGCCACATCTTGAGTGCTGTATACAGGAAGGATGTTGACCTGCTGGAACGGGTACAGAATAGGTCAATGAGATTGGTGAAGTGCGGAAAAAAAATGGTGTACTCTGTGTGCACAAAAGATGTTTTATTTTGTGTGAAAACATTATTAGGAAACGTACACTTGAGATTGTATTTTTACCACTTTTCACATTTCAATAGCAGACAGTGAATGAAAATCAAAACTGTTTAAATTTTTTAAAATCGAACAGCTAGAACTGAAGTTATGAATGATGTTATGTTTTATGCTCATGCCCTGACTTACTCTGCTGAATCACTGTTAGCGACTGTCATTGAGGAAGTGACGTCATTTGTGTGTTGTTTCTGTCTCACATTTTTGTTACGAATTGGTTTTTCTCAGTCAGAAAATTTAATAGGTGCTGTCAAAGATGTTTTCACATCAAAAGAATGGGGTGCTCTTACCAAGAAAGGCATCAGTTCTGCAAATTGCAGTGTCTGGAGACTAAGCAGTTCTGATTGAGGTGTTTAAGGCCTTGAGTGGATTGAGTTGCTGGCATTCTTCAAATTGTGGAAGAATGGGTGCTGGATGGATATGTGGAAGTTTGCCTTCAGCTAGTGGGTGGTTTATTGTTGGAACAAACTTCCATCTGTTGTTGTTTTTTTTTTTTTTTTTTTATGAAAACCCCAAACACGAAAGGTATGAAAACCTATAGTACTTAGTACCATGCATGGGTTGAAGGAGAAGTATGGGGAGAGGAGAGGGGAATGCTGGAAACTTTGCTCTAGAGACTAAACATGGGTTTCCCCACTTCAAGCCTCCAATAAGCAAAGTGGTGGTATTTCACCGGTTGATGAAAGCCATCTACCACCTGAATTTAAGTAGGTACTTTGAATAAATTCAAGGAATAACTTGATAAATTCTATGAGGAAATAGATGGGTTAGTTCTTTTTTTTTGTTGGCTGCTCTGTAAGTTTGCTTTCTTGCATCATAATACTAATCATGGCCACCAGCAGTATATGGTGCAAGGTTATGCAAGTGCACCCTTTGGATATTGAAGTAATAAACAATTTTTAATATTCTCATTAATTTATTGAAACATTAAAACAATGCAAATTCTACAAAAAAACTAAAATATTAATTCAAATAATTTATTAAAATAAGAACAAAATTCAAATACTCTTGACAAACAGAATTAGACCCCATTAATTTTCTTCATTATCTTTAAATAAAAATTAGTATAATAATAAGAGGAGTTTACCTCAATATAGTGCGTAGAACACTTCCGTATGATACCCTCCAGAAATTAAAACGGAAAAAACGAAAAAATCGACAACTTACCGGTACATTAGAGTAAAATATAAATAATTAAGTAATCAATTTAACACAGTTAAAATCAATTTAAAACAATTAAAAATCAAATTAACGCAATTAAAAGAATCTAACAAAAATATTCAAAACGATTTTCCTTCCTCGATTTTTAATTGTTTTAAATTGATTTTAACTGTGTTAAATTGATTATTTAATTATTTATATTTTACTCTAATGTACCAGTAAGTTGTCGGTTTTTTTCGTTTTTTCCGTTTTAATTTCTGGAGGGTATCATAAGGAAGTGTTCTACGAACTATATTGAGGTAAACTCCTCTTATTATTATACTAATATTATTATCAACGTAGAACATATTGAGTAGTACAGCTCTGACTCATACTATTTAAATAAAAATTGCAATCTTCTCGGCTTCTTTGCGAATATAGTTTGATATAATTGCATTCATAAAATCTTCATTGCCAATGATGAAATTTCACATATTTTTCTTTTTACTCTGCCTGAATGCACTCACAGTCGGCACAGTACTTTCTCAAATTGATCATGAAATGTTGGCTCAGCTGTGCACATAAATTAGTCAAACATGATTTTATTAAGATATCACATGTATTCGAAAATTTATTGAAAAAACCATTTATTCCCACATGCACCACCTTCAGACTGCACGGGTAGCACAGTGGAATCATTACTGTCCTCCCCACACTGAGTGGAAAAGGCCCGAATCCCATCAATGACACGAGGAACTTTTACGGGCTTTTTTCACTCTGTGGCTGAGTTAGTCAGTCTCAGGCGTAGATAGCAAGGTTTTCTCTGAACCTCGTTTGTGAATTTCTGATACATTTGTACACCTCCAGTCCATGGGAACCTCCCCTGAGTCCAAGGAAGCTTACTTCCTTGGACTCAGGGGAGGTTCCCATGTAATTATGCTTACTTTCTTTGCTGCCTCCTTTAATATAACTGGATAGATTCCTTCCACCCCAGGTGTCTTTATGTTTAACTACAGTAATTTCTCCTCCACTTTGCTCTTAGTTATTACAAAATCACTTAGCTCCCTGTTGGAGTTTGATAAACTTCTGGCATTCCCCACATTGAATAACTCCGCATGTGTGAATGTAGATGCAAAATACTCATTCAGTTTATCAGCTACCTGAGCATGATCATCAATAGTCAACCCATCTATGTTAAGTGGTCCAATCTGATTCATCCTTTATCTTCTAGAGTTTAGATAAGTAAAGAACACTTTGCTGTTTTTCTTTGCATCCTTTGCCAAAGATTTTTCATAATCTGCCTTCACCTGCCTAACCTCCTTTATGACTTGATTACAGACAAGCTTATATCTGTCATAGGCTTCTGTGTCACCTGATAATTTATATGCATCCCGTACATTTTTCTTTTCTGCCACGAGCCTCATTAATTCATCTGACATCCATTTAGGCCTGAATTTTGGAACAGTATTTCTTAGTTGGAATGAAAAGCCTAGTAGCCACCAAGATTAAGTCACCATTTAGAATTCAACGTTGGTAACGTCATCAGTTGATCCCACTGTACAGAATTTAGAAACTGTCTGTGTGACCTCTGTAGTGACCTTTATGAAAGCAAAAGCCCTTCCCTTTAGTCTTCATGGTAGTTACATCTTTAAGTAATTCCCATATCAGTACATTGTGATCACTGTCACCTAGTGGTTCCTTTATCTGCAAATTCTTAATGCATGAATAATCACTGCTGATAATCAGATCGAAAGTATTACTCCCTCTGGTTGCCTCTCAAACATGCTGCTGTAGAAAACAGTCATCCAATAAATCCAAAAAAAGTCTTGCCAGTGTGCGAGTGACCAATCCACAAGTTGTAGTCGATATCTGAAAAGTTAAAAATCCCCCATTATAAGACATTCTGATTTACTTCCCCACTCTATTTCTCTGCACAATTGCTCATTATACTCATTAGACTCATTAATCCCTATAACACATACCTACTCTCACTTTCTCAGTGCTTATGTCACACCACACTGACTCAACATTTCATTGACCACCAATGTCAATTGGATGCACTTCCTTAGATTTTGTGTTTCTTAACTAAATGCATAACCCTTCCTCCCTTCCTGTCCTGTCTATTCTTCATGTACACATTGTAGTCCCCAGATTCAAATTATGCACTGCTTATATCTGTGTGACACCATGTCTCTGATATCCCAACGATTGATGGCCTTTGTTATCTTGACTAGCACTTCAAGCTCATCAAATCTATTAACTATACTCCTAGCATTGGTGTACATGCAAGTATACATGCACCTGTTTCTACTCAGTTGCCTTAACACAACCCATGTATTTATTTGTTGCACTATGACTCCCAACAGTCCTGGAAATCTCCATTGCCTTGCTTTCTATGCTGCTGCTCATTCTAATAGAAGCAGTGCAAGAATCACTTTTGCCTCTGCCTGTGGCCACTGTTAACCTTTTAGTCTGTGTATCCCCCTAAGCTAGCAGTTTTCCGACCCACCTAACACTGCTTCGATAACTTCAGCAAAAATTCTTGCACCCTTTCTATTTAAGTGTACACCATCCCTGTAGTAGCAGTCTCCCCTGTCAACAAGCATAGACCGGGCTGAAAAAAATTCTACCCCTTTAACCTTGCACAATATCTCTGAATTGATCGAAAAGGCTCTCATCATATACTCCCTATTGTGTCTGGACAGAATTGCAGACACTTTCACATTCAACCCTAACTCGCGACTTTTTTTCAACATTGACCTGTACTTGTTGAGTAAATCTGCAGATCTCTTACTCTTAATGTCATTAGTTTCAATGTGTACAATATCACTTTTTGTGCCCTTAAAAAATATTTGCTCTACCTCATCAAATTTTGCCCCTGGCTGACATACCCTGGTCCTTTGATAATAATACTTTACCAGCTTTACCCTCATTTTCTCGACTCCTCTTCACACTTGGAATAAAATCTTGACTAAACCAATCCAAAAAAACGTTGGAATTCATTCAAGCATTTTTCTGTATTTTATATCGTACTTGTAGGCCCTTTACACCTTTAAATCATCTTGGATTCTTGGATTTCCCAATCACTAAAAATGGTAAACATGCTGTCCACTTGCATTTGCACATACCATAACTGTAATGCGCTGTTTGTTAGCTTTGAAGCGAGGAGCAGTCATGATTCAAGTGATTTACGAGGGAGTGACTTACAATTAAGACCTATTTCATCCGCATTGTAAATGCCATCCTTTGGAAAACCTTCTTTCTCTGCCATTTTCAGAAAAGACTTTAAAAGCTTCTGCTTCCGGGGCATAACCTGATAAAGCATCTGATAAAGCTTCTTGAATTTCAAGCTCGCTTGTACTGTGATCAGATTCGAAAATTTTTAGCCATCCTGTACTGGCTTTTAAATTTTGATTCAGTTGTAACACTTTATTGCATAACAGAGATTCCAGAAATAGGGTCGCCTTGACTTCTCTTTTGTAGAAACCATAAATAAACAGCATCTTCTAATTTCTCATCACTAACTTTTTTCATAGTTTTCCTTTTTTTTTTTTAGAGCAATGTTCATTGTCTGACTTTGAAGTAAACTTCAGAATTTCAGACATGGTTGCTTTACCAACGGGCGCCTCCGTTGCCAGGTGGGAAGGAGCAGCAGTGCGTTGCACACGCTTCTTGATTAGACCGGGGTTCAAGCCCGTCACCACCAAATACGGAGGATGCGGAAAGGTCAGGGAATGACCACCGCATATCCCGGAGCAATATGGCCTTAGTTGCTAATGCTCCTAAAAACCAAACAACAAACAAGCTTTACCAATGTTAAAAATCTGAGCAAGAGATACACCAGTTTTTCCCCTTTCCAGTCTATTAATAATTGTTATCTTGTCTTCTATTGACAATGCATTGCGGTTTAATTTGCCTGTAGATGCCATTATTAACACAAAGGAGCAGCAATATTAAAATTAAAAACCGAAATGACACAATATTTCACTTTGAACAAAAGCGAAATATTGTGTCATTTCACTTCAGACAAAAGCTCGAACATTGAGTGATTAGAAACAAAATGCCTGAAATAACCTCACACTTCAGTGGCTCGCAGCAAACTGAGTGAAAGCTAACAGCTCCCCTCCACCATACTTCCTCGCTGACAATGGCGCAACAGACAATGACACAACAAGGTCATGGGAATATGTGGTGGTAACATCATCAGTTGATCCCACTGATGGTGTTACTACCATACTCCCGTGACCTTGACAGCGTAGCAAGTATCCCCCTGTGTACTTGCTACACTTTCTGTTTCTGTTGGTACTCTTTGATATTTTGCACCATTCAAAGATCCAGTTCAGTGATGAATGTTTTGCTATCTACACTTCTGTTTCCTCTCTGATTCTACCTCTTTTCTCTTCTCTGTCAAAGGTCTGGTACTTTCCAATTTTAAAGGAAAAAAAATTGCCCTACTGCATATAAGCAATATTTTAGTGAATTCAAGAGACATGATGACCTCTTGGTGGGGGATAGTTGAAAATCTGGATATATGATTCAATTTATTGAAAGAGTGCACGTAGAACATACTGTTCTGTAAAAGGAAATGTGAATATATACAGTACAAGGCATTCATGATAGTGTGAAAATATTCTAGCTACTTGTAATGATTACATATTAAATTAAGTTTTAGGGTTCTGTTTCTTTTAATTTTTATACATGTAATTCAAATGTTATTGTCTTAAGTTTTTTGTTTTATATGTTAATTTTCTGTTTCTTTATTATTGTTTTTTTTCTTTTGTTACTTTAAGACTGGATTGGGGTTGAAGACATCTACAACTTTAGTGAGAAATGGTTATTTTCATTGTATGAATTGTGCATTTCATGGTAAGTAGTTCACCCTTAATTTGCATAACTGCCAGCTTTTCAGGTTTATGATGGAGAATCTGTCCTTTTCATCTCATGTTCCCTTCTCTGTCTCACCGTTACAATGGTGAGACAGAGAAGGGACAATTTTATTTTATTTTCATAAAATAAAATTGTCTTTTTGTTTTCACAAAAAAAAGTAAAACTGTATTAAAACCGGAATTTTTTAAAAAATGTTGTGAATTACTCTTTATAGAATTATGGCTGAGACACCTGAGAATAGTTTGCAGTAATTATTCAGTTAACTATTAAAAAAACAAGCAAAAAAAGAAGTAAACTTTTATTCTACAGATTTTTTATTTTTAATGCAATACAGCCAAGAGATGTATGACCTCTTAGTTTAGAAAGCAGTAAAGATCAGTAAAAGAAATTAAAGTTTATTGAATACTAATATCATTAAAGATTTATTTTCCTTGAAAATAAATGTACAGGATGACAACTCCTTTAACTCATGTTACCAGTAGAGTCTAAAAATATGAGCCAAAACACTGGCCTCCCCTGAATCAATTAGTAAAAGCTGCCTTCCTTGTCTATCCTAGTTATAAAATACCAGAGAGAGAGAGAGAGAGAGAGAGAGAGAGAGAGAGAGAGAGAGAGAGAGAGAGAGAGAAATTATGTTATGAACATTAAAACAGGTTTATAGTAGATGATGAACTAATCAGTAATACACACACCATAACATTTGCAATAGACTTTACCATAAATATATATATGATGAAAAGGCATTAGTAATTGCCTTCAAGTTGATTTGTGTGCTTATATGAACTTTTAAAGTGTTTGTGTTACTACTTCAGATATTTAATAGACTCCTGGCAGAAGTTGTATGATTTTGAATAAATTTTGTTAAATTGTGGCCTAGTTTGTGAGCCCTTTGATTTTATCATGAATTCCTGTGATCAATATGTGTTTTCATGCAGCAGTCAACTTTGTTGGCTCCAAACAGAATTCATAGTTAGCAGGTTGCCAACTGAGTTTCTGGAAGTGTTAAGCGAAATATAAACTTAACTTAAATGTTCATATTTGGAGAACCAATTCGTCATCCAGTAACACTTTTTGAAACATTTTTTGAACCAAATTGAAATGAATCTATGTTGTGAAAAAAAGTTACAAGTACTTCTCAGTATCATTGGAAATAAATATTTATTTTGCAGTATTAGTTCTGTCAGTTAAGAAAAAAAAGATGTACAGTGATCCTTTGTTGAGGAACACTGACAAGTGCACAATGAAGCTTGAAATATAACAAATCCTAATTTGTCATGCTTGGTATTTTGACAATTCTTCATAGCAATGCCGAGTGTGAGAGAACATTTAGCCAGGTGAAGAAAAATAAATTGCGTTCAGATCTCTTTCTGACAAAGCTTTGGAATTGCTCTTGAGAGCCAAACAGAAAAAAAGTATTCCTAAAAAAAGAATAGTAGTATTTTGTTCCTGTTTTTCATTTGTTGGCAAAAAAGTCTCCTTTCCTCATTCTTATATTTACCTGATCTCCAGCTTTTTGAAAGTCAAGAGTTGGCAGTTATTAATTTATTTTTAAGTAATTTGTATTGGGTTATTATTGTTATTCATATTCCATATTTTGTATTTGATAAAATGATTCATTTATCAGTGTAGACCAATTTGTCGTCTGTATTATTTTTAATATATAGTATTGTGTATTTCTTTTGATGGAATGGAATTTTTTAATTTTGAGTTCATAAACACAAACAACATTTTGTTTTTTTGAGTGTCTTATTGAAAATAGGTGATGTTGATTCTATAATTTTGCTATTTGCTTTGTAACTAACATTGCAAAATATGTATTGTGTCTACCACTTTGAGTTTTCTGAATGTGTTTGGGCTCTGAGTGCAGTGTTTCTTCATAGGCCCTGTGCAGTGTTTCTTCATGAAATTTTGAAAATCCATAAAAATGAAAAAAACATTTGCAGTACATGCTTTTAAATATTGACAGTATTGCTCAATATTAGAGTGAAATTATATCAAAAAATAAATCAGAATTAAAAAAAAACCCAATAAATTATAAAAAAACCAAAAATATTCATAAATAACTAATTAAATTTTTGGATGTATTTGGATTATCTGACAAAATATTAAAAAATATTTTGTCAGATAATCCAAAAGAATGTAACAGCTGTAGATCAACTGGATATGGAGCACACAGATTTTGTTCCTGAAGTTTGTTACCGACTTCTCTCAGCTATGACAAGCCAAGGCTTGTGATCTCAGGGTCTAAAACACTGATGGAACTGATATTTGTGTGACTCTCATGAGTCAGGTGGACCGAATTACAATGAAGTCTGGTCACTCTGCAACCACCAACTCCTCTGCTTGCACTTTTACGATGGTGACTGTTAGCAATCGTATGTATTGTCTGGCTAATTAATGACTTCTTATAGCCTCTGTCCTAGGCATTCTGTTTCTGCTGCATGCCTTTTCTATAGATACTTCCATGTGTTAATTGGCATCTCTAATTCCTCCCTCCCACTCTCTTCCAAACCAGTCCAAACCTAATGTTGATACCAGTTGACATCCATTTACTGTTCAACTTCAAACTGGCAGAATCAGCTTTTCTTCTTTCACATGTATTTCCTGAATGGAGATTCAAGTCTAATATTAGTAAGTCTCTTCGGTTTTCTGAACCTTTGACTAGTGCAGAGTATTAAGTACTATTGGTTTTTTAATACCTTTTGTGTTTGTTTGGGGTTTTCATAATCATTACTGCATCCAACAACTTGATTTCATATGTGGGATTTTTTCATTAATCACCTTTTTAATTTCAGTGAATTTGCAAGCCAGTGGAATGTTCTAAGATTTTTGGATGGCAAAGTCCTTGATCTTTGGTGTGTGACGTAGGGTAGAGTCATCTCGAAATATGAATTCGCTGTTGTTGAACAGCTGTAACACTGTATTTATCATTTTAGATTGTAATTACAGTATCAGCAAATACATGTAAAGGAAGGTTATTCCAAAAATCAGAAGTAGAAGCGGTAAATAAGGAAGAGGAAAAGTTGGTTCTTGAGTTTGGAGGTTAATAGTGAATGGATGCTGATGGTTCGGAAGAGATCAGCGGAATTACAGATGCCATTTCAGAATTATAGTGCCAACGGAGATACCGATAAAAAGGCATGCAGTAGTAATTTTGTAGGTGGTAGATGACTTTCATCAACCGGTGAAATACCACCACTTTGCTTATTGGAGGCTTGAAGTGGTGAAACCCATGTTTAGTCTCTAGAGTAAAGTTTCTGGCATCCCCCTCCCCCTATACTTCTCCTTCAACCCATGCACGGTACTAAGTACTATAGGTTTTGATACCTTTTGCGTTTGGGGTTTTCATTAAAAAAAAAAAAAAAAAAATTGACCATATATGAAACAGAGTATGAAGATGCTTCTAAGAGATGGGTCATTAATTAACTTGACTGTCCTCTTTTGAATAGAGTCTGGAACCTTGAGAAAGGGTTTTGGGGCACCACCCCCAGATGTGGGAAAATATTCCATGGTGAGGCAGATTTGTGATTCATAGAGTGAATAGTTGTTTAGAAGGAAAATAAAGTGAATGGCAAAAAAGAAACCTATATTTTTGGATTCAGCAGAAGTGATATTTGTGATGTATTTAATGCTAAGTGAGATTGGAAATTAGGGTAACTCCTAGTATAAATATGTGTCCTTGGCTAGAAATTGAGTGTCATCAAAGATGAGAAAAGGAGTAGTAGACTGTTTTTTATGGGAAATATGACAGGACTGTTGGTGGATATTCAAGAAGTTGAAGTTATTTGTGCAGGATGAGTTTTCTCAAATTGGAATGTAGAATGTAATGTGCTATCATCAGAAAAACTGTGGATAGGATTTTCAGTTAGTGGAAGAAGGTTATTAATATACAAGAGGAAAAGTGTTGGAGAAAGAACTGAACCTTGGGGAACATCGGCAGTAGTAAAAAAGGTAGAAGACAGAGAACCATCCACCATCGCTTGCAGTGAGTGGTCAGAGAGAAAACTGGATACCACGTTGCAAAAAAAAAAAAAAAAAAAAAAAAACAGTCAGCAATCCATAAGATGGAAGTTTGTTTAGAAGAATTTTATGCCATAGATGATCAAAAGCCTTAGAAATGTCAAGAGCAACTGCTTGCATTTCACCAAACTTTCCCATTGAATTTATCCAACAATATATTGCCAGTGAAACTGACATGAAATGTCAATTCACTGACAATATATTGGCTTATGTTACGAATTCGAATTTTGTCAATACAGTAAACCCCCTCTATTCGCGGGGGTTACATTCCTGAAAAATGCCGCGAATACTGAGTTATGGCTTCCATAGTAATAAAGAGGTTCCGTTCCAAAGTATGAAATATATAAGAAAAACTAGTCTAAAATTTTGTCTATGTATGTATTATATGTACCTTCATAATATGACAGTACATAGTGAAATTCAAGCATATGGCATCGAAATGAAAATAAGAAACAATTTAATATTAAATGTAATATTTATTAGAAATTTCGAACAAATCTTTCAAACCAGCGCCTTTGCTAGAAAAAAAAAAAAAAAAAAAAACTTATCCCGCCAGTGCTATCACCAGTTTCGCTAAAGTGTTGATAAAGGAGTTTTGCCTTTTCACGAATGATGAGTGAACTTAACAGAATTTTATTTTGATTTCGGTCTTCTATCCACAGATTTAAAGCCTTTTCCATTTTTTCTAATTTAACATCACGAGTTACAGAGCAAATTTTTGAAGCAATTAGCTCGTTTTCACGGACACTACGGCGGATTTTTTCCCCCGATTTTTTGATTGATCGTACCATTGACTCATTGATTTTATAATGTTTTGCCACTGAGGAGACACTTTCACCATTAGAAATTTTGTCTAATAACTCAATTTTATTCGCTGATGTCATCACCTTCTTTGATATTTTCACATTTCTCTTGTTATTCGTAGCCATATTTTTGTATAGGTTAGAAAGAACTTGTCCACAATAATATCACTTTGGCCCGTTAACACACTCGAAAAAGTCTGTTTTACACTGCAAAACGGTAGATTTATTACTTTTGTAAGCATATCAATTTATAAATTGATAAATTTATTCAATTTATAAGCATATAAATTAAAAGCAAACGACAAAAACTTCCATTACAAGCGCATAACACATATACTGAACAAGGATTAGCGAAAAACATCCATGCTCGCGATTTTGTCACCCCTCTCCCCCCACCCACTGAGCGCTGTTTTGACCAGGAAAAATAATTTTAGCCACGCCCCTGTTTTTTTATGCCGGATAATATTCACGGCGCTTTAAAATTCACATTTTTTTTTAGGTTTCATTTTATGCTAAATCAGCGACCGCGAATATGCGAAACTGTGAATACAGATACCACGAATAGCGAGGGTTTACTGTATTGTTACAAATTTATGAATTTAATTAACGAATGAACTTACGAATTTTGTCAATTTATTATTGCCAGTGAATTGACATTTCATGTCAATTCACTGGCAATAATAAATTGACAAAATTGACAATAATTGATCAGATGGAAGGTTTCAAGATAGTTTAAGAGTTGGCAGTTGATGGATTTCCCCATTACATTGGAAAGAGTTGAGGAAAGTGCAATAGGGCAATAATTGGATGGAAGAAATTTATCCCTTTTTTTCGGGACCGACTGAATATGAGAAAATTTCCAAATGGAAGGGTGGAATAAAAGTGTAAAAAGGCAACTTTCTCCAGAGCAGGGGAAAGCTCAGGAGCACAGGTTTTGAGGACACGAGAAATGCCATCAGGGCCATCAGGAAGAATTCTGAACCCTTGGCATCAAGAATGTTTAGAATTCTTCTAACATTCTTCTGTTGGAAGAGCAGATTAGGCATTTGGTGGTTTGCTGGGTATGGTAGGTGCTTTATCAAGATCATCAAATGAGCTTTAGAAAAGTAGGATGCTAGTAAGTTGGCTTTATCTTTAGCTGAAAAGACAGTAGAACCATCAGGTTTTAAGAGAGGTGGAAGTATAGATGGACAGAAGTTGCAGCCAAAACTTTGGCAAGAGATCAGTGTTCAATTACCATTTGGACAAGAAGTAACTTTCTACTTCATAGTTCTGTCTATTTTATCTGGTTTGACAGCCCTATGAATTATACAATGCATGTATGAGCAAATTCCTAAGCACAAGGAAAAACATGAGTGGAATGAGAAAGTGTAAAATGATGACACAGAGCAGGAGCAAGAGAACGTTTTGTTTTCAAAAAAACACCGGAAACAAGTGAATTCATTATTGGCCATGGAACTAACTGTTAAAAATGAAAATAATTTACTTTGCTTATTGTTCTGTGGCAAATTTTTCTTACTATTTTATTCCCACTGCTTTAGTTAATATTTAAGTTTAAAAAATTTAAACTTTGAGATGCCTGAACTCCATGTGCATTCCAACCTTTCATGGAGGATTTCTATTTTGTCATATCAGGTTTTCCCTATCAGCGTAATCACCAGTGTACATTCTTAGCTGATGGGGAAGGGCATTTGGAATGATTTTATCCTCAATTTCCATTAGGTAAAATTCTGTGAGATTTCTGCTACTGACCTCACCCGCGGCGACTCCAAAATACCAGTTGGTAGAAGTCATCCACATAAAACCTTGAAAATAAAAGTCCAGAAGTGGATTTTGAAAAGCTCCCACTTTTTCAAAGAAATCTCTGTTTTCCTCTTGTTTTTCCCAAAAAATATTCCCTACTCTCCTTTTCACTTAATGTTGGTAGATCTTGCTATTGGCATGGAACTCAAAATTGGTAGGCATCTTATGTTCATCTTGTCCATTTATACATATAAACTTTGGTAGATCTTGCTATTGGCATGGAACTCAAAATTGGTAGGCATCTTATTATGTTCATCTTGTCCATTTATACATGTAAACTCTGTTCCCTGCTGGATTTTAATATTTTATATTTCGATTTTTTTTAGTAAGTCTCCAACCAATTCCACAATACACTTTCCCTACAGAAACATTATTAATTTGTAACAGCATCTTTTTTAAAAGTTCCAGGATTCATTTAGAACATTTACAAAAATTTCATGTTGGGCAGTTAATCCATCTCTTCCACACTTAAACCTCCCCCTCACCCTTGCATAAATCCCACCTCATAGTGACTCACCATCATATGTAAATCACATGGTGAAGTTCTGTAAACACTTCTTGAGTATAATATAAAAGTTTTTGACCCTGAGGTATATTATTTGTTAGTTGAGAATGACTAAATGTAAATTGTTGTGTTGTGTTCAGTTCATTACCTGATTTAGAGAGAGAGAGAGAGAGAGAGAGAATCTTTATTGCCCTTCACGGCCATAAACCCAAGGGTTTACAGCCTTCCGCTTGTATTCTTGTTATTTTTATTATAGTCAGACAACTTTTGAATAATAGTGTGCATGTACATAACATATTAGAAATGAAGGATATTTTGGTTTTATAAAGGGATTTGATGAAACTGAATCAAATAATACATAAATAGTTCTGATTTGATTATTGACAATAATTATACTTTAGTTTTGGGCAGTAAAGTCAAAATAACAGTAACACATTATTATTTTTGCAAAATTTCAAAATTCCATGATATAACTCACTCCGCATCCCATGATCATGAAAGTTTGACTAAATGCAAAAAGGTAGAGTTTTCAGTGGACTATCCTGCACAACTATACAAACCTTCATGTAACTACACAATTCCAAGTTTAGATTTCTGCTTACTAGATATTTCCAAAAACTAAAATTATATCTAAGGTTTTCTACATTGCACAAATTCTGTGCAGATTGAGTGTGCAACGAAATTATATGACAAATGTGACTGTAAACTTTCATTGTAATAAAATAAAGAGCAGACAATGTTTTAAAAGTAAAGATGAAGTTTAGTAAACATGACTAAGTATAGCATATGTCTTAGAAATTCAACATAATTAAAATAATGCTTCTAAGCATATAATTCAAATAACACATAATTCAAAACATATAATTTTACAACTATTTTCTTTTTCTTATAGCAGATTATTAAGCTAATGCAATAAAGGAGTTCATCCTTACAAACAGAATTATTTCTGCAAATAAAGTTTATTTTCCAAATCTTGACAAAAGCCACTAATTTTATGAATGAAAGTAGTTTTCCCATGTTTTTCTTAAAATCAAATAAAGCACAGCTATTTTACCTCATCTCAGTTCAAATATGGCCAGAAATGAATATTCCAATGGCAAATTTGTAAGCTTATGTACTGTGTTATGTGCATTTTATTTTTATGTAATGCAGCAGACACCTCAGAAAAGCATACATTCTTCATGCTGTTATATATGAAGTTATTCAAATAACTTCAAATTCAGTTTATATTTCAAATTAATTGAAATATTCTTTGCAATAATTAAAATGAGAGCAATTCATTAATAGAAACCAGTTCTCTTTATAGGCTTATGCTTCTTTCTATTTCTCTACTAATTTTTCCATTGTCAGCTGTGTCTAAACAAAACATCTGCTATTTCAGTTTCATTTAAAATTATTAACTACTTCCTCTTCCTACATTCCTACTTTCTACATTTGGTGTATGAGCTCTTTACAAACCAAACTATTGGAAGTCATTCATGTTACATCAAACTTCACTATAATGTGCTTAGGATTATTTTATAAATCTACAATCAAAAGAAACTACATTTCATTTTACAGGTAAGTGCAGTTTACAGTTTTAGTTTTCTTGTGCTTACTGAGTTCAGGTTTCATGACACCAGAGTTTTATCATAAGCTTTTGTAACTTGTGATTTGATTTAGTTTGTAATTCACGTTCAGATATTCTTAATATATAAAGCTGACCATTTAGAGAATTTGGTGCTAAAATGTAATATTGACATAAGAAATATAATTTAAAGAAATTTAAAATTTATGTTTAGCAACTTTGGTAAGGCAAATTCTTTATATGTACAGATTAATCAAGTAATTGAAAGTGTGACTGAGTAATGTACAATTGCATATCATGTAATTTTTTAATTTTGGTGACTTTTGTGGACTCTATTACATCATATCATGTTACTATAAGTAATAATTGTAATTCATTTAAGCTAAGTTACAAGTTGTAGTAGTGGAAATATCATGATATTTATAGTATTATTATAGTTATATGCTCCTGTTCTATGTCTATTCCCAAATACATAAACTCTTACTTTCTTTTGCATTCATAACGTTAATGGCAGTTGACAATGAATTTATGAAAAGAGTGGTTATTCTCTTGCCACTGGATTTAAGGTTTTTTTTCTTCACTCCTAAGAGTTGTGACAAAAAAAGTTCTCAGATTAGTGCTGTTGCAGTCATGTTTGATGAGTTTGAAAATAAATGGAAGTGGTATGTTGTAGTTCAAACTTTCTCCAACCAGGTTCATTAGTATTGTTAACATTCTGCATCATGATTTTGCAAAATAGCAACGAATGAATATCAATTTTGCTTTAAACTGGGAAAATCTGCAACAGAAACATGAAATGTTAAAAACTGTTTGTGGATGAAATGTTAAGTTGTACTAGTGGATTTGAATATAAGTAGTTCAAAGATGCATATGAGGATGTTCGTGATGGCCCAAGAAATAGGTGACTGTCAGCCTCTCAAAATGAGGACAGAGTTGCAAAAGTTCAGGAAATTGTGGGAAGGGATTGTTGTTCGACTCTCAGAATGATGGCTAATGAATAAGGAGATGACCTGTTAAATTCTGCATGAAAATTTAGGGAAATGATTTAGGCAATGTCTGTGTAAATTTGCACTGCACAGCCTCATGGATGAGCAGAAGCAACAAAGAGTGTCATCATGCGAAGACTTAATCCAGACCTGTCAAGAGAATTATAATTTTCTTGACTGTTTTGTCACTGGCAATGAGTGTTGGGTGTTTCAGTATGACCTAGAGATGAAACACCAGAGCATGCAATGACTTCAAAATCATCACCTATGCTCAGAAAGTTTCATTTCTAGAAGTCCAGGATCAAGACTATGCTGTTAATGTTTTTCAACAAAAACATTAACAGCATTGTCTTGTGTGATTCTCAAGGGGAGAGAATGTACCCGAAGAGGAGAGAGAGAGTCAATGCTGCATTCTGTGTACCAGTGCTTTAAAGACTTGAAGTGCATTTCCCAGGTGAGGCCAAAATTTCAAGAGAAAGGCAGCTGGTTCTTGTTGCATAATAATGCCCCTGCCTATTCTGCATTTATTGTGAAGACAACTCTGATAGAACATGGTATTGTATAGAAATTAACCATCCCCCCCCCCCTTGATCCAACACCAACAGAAACAAGATGAAAACTGCTATTAAAGAAAAAGATGGATGTTGAGGACGTAAAGAGAAACGTAACTGCTGAACTGGGCATCTTCTTTTTGGACCCTTTGCTGACTCATTTTAGAAACTTTTAGAATGGTGTAATAAGTGTATTCAGTTGGGTGATGGTTACTTTGAATAAAAATAAAACTATTTTTGAGCTCCTTCATTTTATGTTCTTTTGCTGTACCAGTCATGAACTTTATTGCCATTCCTCAAATGATACTTTTTTTCAATTTTATGCCCAAATTTCAGTGTTTTAAAATAACATGCTTGACACTGAAATTGCGTTTCAGAATAAATACAGTGAAACTTCCCTTTAACGGACAGCCATGGGGAACGAAAATGTGTCCGTTAAAGAGAAGTGTCCGCTAACAAGAAGTCTGAGGGAGAAAAAAAAAAAAAAAGAAAGAAAAATCGTTAAACGTTTAATGTAAAATTAAATTAAAATATATATAGATTTTGAACAATATTTTTGTAAATAATATACAATTACATACACAAGAGATAAAGAAAAATCGTTTAATGTGAAATTAAATTAAATTATATACAGATTTTGCACAATATTTTTGTAAATAATATACATACAATTGTGCTATGCATATTATGACTTTATCTTATGAAAAATACATACAGTAATCACTTATTTTCTTCTGCACCTTCTTCCGGCTGATAATTTTGTTTTCAACATTTGTTTGGAGTGAAGAAACCATCGAAAGTCCTTCAGTAAGATACTTCAGCGGCGAAAAACATTTTTAAACGATTGATTTGTATGAGCGCTTCTTCTATTTTCTTCGGTGGTTCGTCGTTAATATGTTCTTCGACATAATGACCTCCTTCCATTTCTTCATCCTCATGAGGAACGTCTTGAAAAATATCGATGATAATGTCATTGATATCTATAGCACCATCTTCTGTAGTGAGGTTCGAGTCTATATCTTTGTAGCCAGGGTCACTTGTAGCTGAAGTATCATACATTATCAATAGATGAAGTTCTTGTTCTTCTTGGTGCTCCACATTGCTGTTCACAACTTCAATTTTTGCATTTGAGAAGCCAGACTTTACAAAACAGTTCACGACAGTTTGTTTTCTAATTGCGTTTACTGAAGAGGAAATCCATTGAATCGCATCTAGGATGCTGATTTTCTTTGCAAGGTCACTCGCACATGTTACATCGTTCATGTTTGCAATGAGATGTCTTAAAACACATTTTCTCTAGTGAAGTTTAAAATTTTTTATTATCCCTTGATCCAAGGGCTGACACTCTGCAGATGTGTTTGGTGGCAGAAAAACGATTTGAATGTTGGACAATTCAATGTGCGGGTGAGATGCAGCATTATCCATGAAAAGAATAATTTTTCTGTTTTGATGAATCATGTTTTGGTTAAAGTGACTTATCCATTCGTTCATGATATCTCGTGTCATCCACGCCTTTTTATTAGACTTCCAATCAACATTCAAGATTCAACTTTATGCCCTTGAAACAATGAGGATTTTGTTGTTTTCCTATAACAAGAGGTTGTTCAAAGTCTCCCAGCATATTTGTACACAATAGTACAGTCAAGCGTTCCTTAGAAATTTTTCCGCCCTGGCACTTTTCGTTTTTTAGACTCATTGTTTTTTCAGGAAGAACTTTAAAAAACAACCCTGTTTCGTCACAGTTGTAAATATCCTTAGCTTCAAAATCACGACATAAATCTTCCAATTTGATGGTCCACTCTGTTACAACCCCAGTATCAACAGATCCACCTTCACCACTTACGGTTTTCCAAGAAATTTTATGCCGAGTTTTGAACTTGTCTAGCCATCCCACAGAAGCTTTGAATTCATTTACTCCCATAGATTTCGCAACCTCCAAAGCCTTTTTCCTAATAATAGGCCCATTAATGGGAATTTTTTTAGCACGTTCGCGACAAAAACCACTCATACGTAACATTGTCAATTTGAAGTCCAACAGTTTTCGGGAATGATTTTTGAACCTGATCATTTCCGTGTTGCCAAAATTGTTTGAGCAGTTCATTTTTTCCTTTAGGATGTCGCTTACCTGCGTCTTCCCGATTTTGAATTTTGCAGCGAGAGTGCGAACACTATTTTTTTGCCGATCATACACATTAATGAGTTCGACTTTATCTTTTAAAGTTAAATGTTTACGAGAAGACATTGTGTACTTCACACGACACTGAACAAAACTGAAAACTGAAACTGAAAAGACGAAAGGCCGACCATATTACCCCCCCCCACCCCTGCACACACCGAATTCATCAGAAGTTTTACACGTGCCTTAAAATTCTTGAAAAAGGGTTTAGAACCGCGACGTAAACCTTGATAAAATTCAGAGAATCGGAAATAGAAAATAAACACGCGATTGAGGCAATACGTGGAAGAAAAGTTCCTAGAAAAAGGGCCGTAAGCTCACCTGCTGTCCGTTATGGGGAGATCAAATTAAGTGCTAATCTAAACGAAACAGTGCAGATTGCCTGTCCGCGTCCGTTACAGAGAATGTCCGCTAGACAGAAGCTGCAAACACGTTAAAACCAATGGAGGTGAGTTGGGGAATTTGAAAATGTCCGTTAACGAGAGGTGTCCGTTAGGAGAAGTTTCACTGTAGTACTTTAATGGTCCTCCCCTTTTTTGTTTATCTTCTTTTTATTTTTAATCTTTCTGCAGGGAAACTTATATAAGCAGATTGTAGAGGTGATTTATTTAAATAAAGAAGATTGCTATATATCTTTTATTAATCTGTATATTTAAGATTTTTTTTGGGGGATGTGCATGTACATACATGTGCAGAAAACCCTCTGAAAACTTTGCTTTGAATATTCAACAGTCAGAAACAAGGCATAACTCACTACAATGCTGCAGTTTAAATGCACAAAGTTCTTAAACTTTACCACACCTTGCATGTATGTATATGAGGG
The DNA here is from genome assembly GCF_048544385.1 of Mastigoproctus giganteus. Lineage (NCBI taxonomy): Eukaryota > Metazoa > Arthropoda > Arachnida > Uropygi > Thelyphonidae > Mastigoproctus > Mastigoproctus giganteus. The sequence continues at coordinate 1,453,282 of NC_143576.1, read as the reverse complement.
ATGTTCAAAAAGTTTTTGGCCTGAGTATGAAGGGTTTATTTAAGGAGTCTGGTAACATGTTACTTTTCAACATCGTCCTCCGCCCCCTGGAGTCAATGAACTTTTGCCACCGATGATGTAATGCATTGATTTTAGCTGGGAAGAAAGTTTCTCTTGGATCTGCAGGAATACATGTACTGCAACAGTGATGCCATTGTCAGTGGGAAAACAAATACCAGTCAGGTATTTTTCAAATTAGGTAATAGGTGAAAATCTGATGCTGCTAGATCTGGTAAATATGGGGGATGATCCAAGGTTTCAAAGCCACGCTCCTGCAGTGTAGCCATGGTATTGATAGGCTTGTGAGAAGGTGCATTGTCCTAGTGAAACGACACTTTGCTGAGTTTTTCTTGACTTTTCTTTGAAGTTTTCATTCAAACATCTCACAAGGTCTGTGTAATATGCTGCTGACTGTCTGACCTTTCCGAAGGTAATCCACTAGTGACACTTCATCAGCCAAATTTCATCCCCCCAAAACCAATGCCATCACCTTGCCAGCAGAAGGAATTGACTTGGCTTTCGTTGGTGGAGAAAAAAGAGCTGTTTGGACTTTGTCTCTGGCCAAAAGTCAGATCTCATCCCACATCTCATTCATGGTCACAAACTTTGCGTGACCATGAATGAGATGTAGGATGCCATCACAGTTCAGGACTTGAAGTGTGATGGGTCTGCTTGAAAATGGTGCAAATATACATGACACTTTTTTTCATCACAAGAACCTCTGTTATTAACACGCATTTAGACAAGATGCAATGGCAGTGTACCAATCTGTACCTCGTTGATCACTCATCACCAGATCATGCACACTGTCAACAACTTTGGGAATGGCGGTGGAGGTCTTCCACAGCATGGGTTATCTTCCAGGCTCCCCCCTCCCTTGTTTAAATTCTGCTGCCCACTTCTTAACCACGGAATAGGAAAGGACATCCTCTCCCAGTGTTGTAGCTATAACTTAATGAATTGCCTTTGGTAGTAGTTCCCCCTTTTCCCAAATATTGGATGACTGCACAGTGACTGACTTTGTCTACCTTTTCTTATCCATACAGCTTTGTTGATTTCAGGACTTGTAATTAATTAAGATGTTACCGAAACTTGGTAGGTTAGTATTTGAAATGTTATGCATTAAGTACAGAAATTTTCAACATTCTATTCACACTCAGCCCCCCCCCCCTTGTATATGCAAATATGTAAACAAAAAAATCTTTTTACATAAATATTTATTAACAATGATTTGTTTTATCAGGAAATACTCTTCACCAAGCTAAGGATTTAGTACCAGTCTTAATTAAAGCAGCAGAAAAGGCTATAGCTCAATCATCCCAAGTGTTACTTGTTTCTGAAGGCTTGTGTGCAGTTTGCCTTTTACTTCGGCTGTATAATGTAGATATAGAAACAGGTAAGAATAATTTTGTATTTTAATTTAGATTTTGTTCATAAATAAAAAATGAAACTGGTAAACAGGTATTATAAATTGGTGTGTTTTTGTTATGATATCTTGTATTGTGGTTGGGTATAGTAGTCTGCATTTCTGCTTTGTTAAACAATACGATTGCTTACGTTACTCTACCAGCATTTTGATTCTGCTCTTTGTTTCCTGACAATGGTGTATACAGCTGTTCTTTCCAGTTATTATGGTGAGGTGTGGTGCCATCTGCATTGCATCTTATATTCCCTTGTTTATTCATCTGCATTATTCAGTTTGGCAATTGGCATTAGGCTTATGTCTCTAAGTGAAATGGTTACTATTTACAATAAGTAATTTGCAGTTAAATGTGTTAACCCTATATTTAGGTATAAATATAGAGTTAATACATTTAGAATCATATATGCCGAGGGAATATATGTTATTTTCCACATAACAAACCATTGTAGAAAGAAAAGTACACAATCCAGGAGAAATGGTTATTTTATTTTACTTATGGTTTATTTCAAACAAGCACAAACTTTTTCATAGGTCAGACATTAATACGTTTGTTGCCACTAAATTTAAGAGAATGCATCGATGTGCTGCAATTTTTGGAATTTCGAAAAAAAAAGCAACATTCCAACATTCCCAGCATTCTGAAATTTCCTAAAGAGTAGTTGAAAATTAAAAGATTGGAATTCACTACTAAAAATGAAGCCTTACTTTTGTGCTGAGCTGTAAATCCAGGACAAACTTTAAAATTTTATAAAAAGTATATAAACTAACATCAACTTGTATTACATGTACATAAACTGACATCAGCTTGTAGTACCTGTGCATAAACTAACATCAACTTGTATTACATGTACATAAACTGACATCAGCTTGTAGTTAGTTAGTTAGTTAGTTAGTTATTTGGTTTTTAGGAGCATTAGCAACTAAGGCCATATTGCTCCGGGATATGCGGTGGTCATTCCCTGACCTTTCCACATCCTCCGTATTTGGTGGCGACGGGCTCGAACCCCGGTCTAATCAAGAAGCCTGTGCTATGCACCGCTGCTCCTTCCCACCTGGCTACGGAGGCGCCTCAGCTTGTAGTACCTGTGCATAAACTAACATCAGCTTGTAGAACATGTACATAAACTAACTCAACTCAAGCAAAGAACAAATATAACTGTTTGCTAGGTCTGTAAACAAAAGCAAAGTGCTGCTGCAAAACATTCAATCAGTACTCAGTCTGCTAATACTGAGCACTTGTTAATTTCATGTGCTTTTATGTTTACAGCACTAGGTTTTGACCGCTATAGAATCACCAACTGTATGCATTATGGCCTAGTGTTTGGGGTGCCTTTTGAACTCAGATATGCATTGTGGCACATCACTTAGAGTGCCATTTTACACTTGTATGCATAAAGGCACTGGAGACATTAATATATTCCACATGAGCTTATTTGTTTGTCAGAACGATATTTAAATTTACACAATAGCTAATCTGCTTCACAAGAAGTTCACACTTTGAATATGCTTGTTCCTTAACAGAACTCCAAAACTAAAAATCCACTTACTCCACAACTCCATTTTGGGATAAGTGGTCAAGAATACAGGAATTCTTTTGACTTCCCAGCATTAGCATGAAGGAGTACCATCCTGGTGTAAAATAACAATCTGTTCCAGAAGTTGCATGTGATACAGTAAATAAATAATGTATATCCAGATAATTAGCATTAGTAGAGGCATATGATGCAAGAAAGCAAGCTTATACACCATCAGCCAAAAAAAAAAAAAAAAAAAAACCCCCTTCCCATTTCACCCATCCATTCATTCCAAATGTTTGTCTAGTTCTGCCTTGAATTTATTTAAGATGTCAACTTCCACAATGACAGATGGAAGTTTGTTCCAGCAATCTAAAGGAAAATTTCTGCACATCTCTTTGACAACTGTCTTTCCTCAATTTCATTTTATGCCTCCCCCTCAAGTTTGTAATCTGAGGAAGAATAGAATCCCATCGGCATTGAGCCTGCTCAATCCATTCAAGGCCTTATACATCTCAATCAGATTGCCTGCCTAGTCTCCAGATGCTGCAATTTGCAGAACTTAAGCCTTTCTTTGTACGAGCATCCCCTTTGTTCTCCCTCACCAGTCTTGTTACCCTTCTTTGTACTCGTTCTAGCAACTCTACAAGGTGTGGCCTGACCATTACTTTATACAAGGGGATAATCTCCTCCGTATCCCTGTTTGCAAAATTTTTTCCAGATCCTGTTGCAACAGAATACTGTCATTACTGTTATTAACAATCCTCCCAACCTTTGTATCATCTGAAAACTTTGACATTAAGCTTGATATACCTTCATCAATATCATTGATAAATATTCAAAACAACAATGGACCGAACACCGAACACTGGGGGACACCACTAACAACATTAGTTCATGAAGAGTAGTAACAATTGATTACCACTCTTCGTCTTCTCTCACTCAACCATTCTTTTATCCCTTGTAGCAACTTGCCTTTAATGCCATACTGCTCCAAATTGTTCAGTTGTCTTCCATGTGCAACAGTATCAAAAGCTTTCCTGAAATCCAAGTATATGATATCAAAATTGTATTCTGCAACCAGTTCCTTTATGACCATGTCATAGTATTCAATCAAATTGTATAGACAAGACTTCCCCTTAACAAACCAATGCTGTGTCTGAATTATTACTGCTGTCTTGTCTAGATGATTCTGCAATGCTTCTTTAACCAGTCACTCAATTATTTTCCCTGGAACAAAGTCAAACCAACAAGTCTGTAATTATTCATGTCACCCTTTGTGAATTCGAGATTTGCACATCTCCAATCTGTGGAGAACTTCCCCTGAGTACAAGAATGCTCTCATAATTATGGCTAAGGGTTTGCTTACTTCCTTTGCCACTTCCTTTAATATAATTGGATAGATCCCATCCACCCCAGGTGCATATCTTATATTTAATGTCAACAATTTCTCCTCCACTTTGCTCTCGGTTATTACAAAATCACTTAGCTCCCTGTTAGAGTTTGATAAGTACAGTGGGATCAGCTGATGATGTTACCAGCAGCAAATTCTAAGTGAGAAGCATTCAAGGAATTAATCGTGGAAGCTACTAAAAGTTTCATACCTATTAAGAAATATTGTTCAAGGTTTAAGCTTTAAGCTTTAAACCTTGAACAATATTTCGGTTGTCAAATGAACTAATGAGACTCATGGCAGAGAAGAAAAATGCATGGGATACATATAAATTATCATGTGACACAGAAGCCTATGGCAGATATAAGCTAGTCTGTAATCAAGTCACAAAGGAGGTTAGGCAGGCGAAGGCAGATTACGAGAAATCTTTGGCAAAGGATGCTAAGAAAATCAGCAAGGATTTCTTTACTTATATAAAATAAAAGGAAGGGGATGAATCTGATTGGTCCACTTGATATTGATGGTTCAACTGTTGATGATCCTGCTCGGATAGCAAACAAACTGAATGAATATTTTGCATATACATTCACACATGAGGAGTTATTAAGGTTTGAAAATGCCAGAAGTTTATCAAATTGTAGCAGGGTACTTAATGATTTTGTAATAACTGAGAACAAAGTGGAGGAGAAATTGTTGAAGTTAAAAGTAAGAAAGGCACCTGGGGGTCGATGGGATCTATCCAGTTATATTAAAGGAGGGAGCAAAGGAAGTAAGCAAACCATTAGCCATAATTATGAGAATATCCTTGGATTCAAGGGAGGTCCTCACGGACTAGAGATGTGCAAATGTATCCCCAATTCACAAAGGGTGACACGAGTAATTACAGACCAGTTAGTTTAACTTCTGTTCCAGGTAAAATAATGGAGTCACTGGTTAAAGATGCATTGCAGGATCATCTAGACAAGACTGTAGCAATAATTCAGACACAGCATGGGTTTGTTAAGGGAAAGTCTTGTCTGACAAATTTGATTAGGTATTATGATGTGGTTACAAAGGAACTGGATGCAAAAAATAATTTTGATATCATATACTTGGATTTCAGGAAAGCTTTTGACACTGTTGCACATGGAAGACTACTCTACAAATCGGAGCAGAATGGTATTAAGAGTAAGTTGCTACAATGGATAAAAGGATGGTTGAGTGGGAGAAGACAGAGGGTGGTAATCAATGGGCATTGCTCTTTGTGGACTAATGTTATTAGTAGAGTCCCATATGTCCGTTCCGATATTCCCTGTCAGAGATATGGTAATTTGGAATCTCCTCTTTTCGATCTTCTCTGGGTTAAAATCTCTCTACCTCATTGTGTCAAATTCATCTGTTGTTTCTACCGTTCTCCCAACTCCACTAATCACTTGGAGCTCTCTCTTTGCAACTTTCTCCAGTCCAACTTTCCTAACAGTGAGATAATTTTCCTTGGTGATTTTAATGTTCCCAACTCCAGCTGGCTTCCGTTTTCTAGTCACACCGATCCAGCTGGTCGAGATGCTGAGGCTTTTGCAATTACTAATGACCTTGCACAGATTGTTCATTTACCTACAAGAATACCAGACAATCCTAACCATACAGCCAACACACTTGATCTTTTTCTCACGAACAACCCTTCTAAATCCATGGTCGAAGTGAAAGGTCCTTTAGGCACCTCTGATCACAACTTGGTGATTGTCTCTTCTCCAGTGGAGCCTTTATCTCATGGCTATTCCCAACCTCGTATTGTTTGGCATTACAAGAATGCAAAATGGGATGACCTGCGAGATTTCTTTTCTTCTTTTCCATGGTTGGATTACTGTTTCAAAACTTCTGATGTCAACGTTTACTCAGATCGTGTCAGTGAAATTATTCTTGCAGGAATGGAATCCTTTATTCCGCACTCCACTTTAAAAACTCGTCATTTATCTAAACCTTGGTTTTCCAATAAATGTGCTAAGGCTGTTCAAGAGAAGAACGTTGCATATTGTAATTGGCTTGTTTCTCATTCTTAAGTTTAATTTTCTGCCCACACCAAAGTCATCCAAACTAGAGTTTGAATGGGCTAAGAGTAGAAAATTTGCTTCTTCCCTAATGGTAACTGAGTATTCTGTTCTCTTGCCAAAGCTATTGGCCGCAACTTTTACCCATCTCTGCTCCCACTTCTGCCCAAACCAGATGGTTCTGATGTTACTTCAGCCAAGGATAAAGCTGACCAGCTAGCATCCCATTTTTCTTCCAACTCATGTATTAATGATCTTGGTAAAACACCTCCCACCATTCTCAACATGCTCCATTCAATGCCTCCTGTGGTCTTCCGTGAAAAGGATGTCAGAAGGATTTTGATGAATCTTGATGCTAAAAAAGCTCCAGGTCCCGATGGTATTTCTCCACTTGCTCTCAAAACCTGTGCTCCTGAATTTACTCCTGTTCTTTGCCGCCTTTTTTGACCTTCTTATTCCAAAGGCGTTTTTCCTTCTGCTTGGAAATTTGCTCATATCCAGCCAGTTCCTAAAAAGGGTGAGAAATTCCTCCCATCCAATTATCGTCCCATTGCAATTACTTCTACTCTTTCTAAAGTAATGGAGAAATCAATTAACTGCCAACTCTTAAAACTACCCAGAAACCTTCCGTCTGATCAACAATCGCAAGTATGGATTTCGTCAGTGTCGATCCACTGGTGATGTTCTGGCTTATGTTACCCATTCATGGACTAATTCAATGGAAAGGTTCGGTGAAATACAAGTAGTTGCTCTTGACATCTCAAAGACTTTCGATCGTGTTTGGCGTAAAGGTCTTCTAAACAGGCTTCCATCTTATGGTTTGCCAACTGTTTTTTGTAATTGGTTATCCAGTTTTCTCTCAATGCTTACTGAGGGTGATGGAAGATTGTGCTCTGTCTTCTAACTTTTCCACTAATGCCGATGTCCCCAAGGTTCAGTTCTTTCCCCCACTCTTTTCCTCTTGTATATTAATGACCTTCTTTCATTGACTGGAAATCCTATCCATAGTTATGCCGATGATAGCACATTGCATTCTACTTTCCGTTTTGAGAAACCTTATCCAGCTCAATCAGCTTCAACTTCTCGAATATCTGCTACCAATTCCTTAAATGCCGATCTCCAGGTAATTCTCCATTGGGGCAAAGACAACTTAGTTGATTTCAATCCTTCTAAAACTCAGTCTTGTCTTATATCTCACAAAAAGGATTCTTCTGCTCCTATGCTTATCTTTGGTGACACTCCAATTTCTAGGCAAAATGATATATCTCTTTTGAGGATTACCCTAACTTCTAATCTCTCTTGGCACAAGCATATTACAAATATTGCTTCCTCTGCATCTAGAAAACTTGGTTTTCTTTTTTGCTTTCGGTGTTACTTTTTTTCCAAACAGCTGTTCACTCTGCACGAATCACTAATCCTTCCTGCTATGGAATATTGTTCCCACATGTGGAGTGGTGCTCCTAATACCTCTCTCAGGCTTCTTGATTCCGTTCAGAAGAGGGCAGTTAGGTTAATTAATGATTCATCTCTAACAGAGTCTCTCCACGTGCTGTCTCATGGACATACTGTTTCTGCTGCATGCTTTTTCTACAGATACTTCCATGGGCACTGTTCTTCTGAATTGGCTTCTATAATTCCCCTTTCTTTCAAAACAACCCGAACACGTGCCGCCACCAGCCAACATCCGTTTACTGTTCAACTTCAAACTCACAGAATGAATTTTTCATCTTCCTCGTTTATTAATTCAACTGCTGTTTTTTGGAACAACCTTCCTTCGTACATATTTCCTGAAAATTACTGTCTACAGAAGTTCAAGTCCAGTGTCAACAGATATCTTCTTTTGTCTTCTCAACCTCCAACCCAAGCACGGTACTAAGTACTATAGGTTCTAATACCTCTCGTGTTTGGGGGTTTACATAGGGGGGAAAAACACTCAGCGTAGCGGAGAATGAAATGGACCTGGGGTAATTGTGCAGTCAGATATGAAGTTTTCTGAGCAGTGCAGACAGGCTGCAAGAGTAACTCATGGTGTCTTGTCAAGTGAGATGCAGGAATTTTGATAGCTGGGATGAGGTGATTATCTCCTTGTATAAGGCAATGGTCAGACCACACCTTGAGTACTGCATACAGGTCTGGAGGCTTCATTTTAAGATAGATGTTGAGCTACTGGAATGAGTACAGAGAAGGGCAGAGTTTAACGAGTGGAACAAAGGGTTGTTCCACTCATTTGCTGTTACTCATTTGCAAAGGGTTGCTGTTACGAAGAAAGACTTAAGTTTTGCAAATTGCAGCATATGTAGACTAGGCACTTGCGAGGTGCTCTGATTGAGGTGTATAAGGCCTTAAATGAATGGTTTGAGCAAGCCCAATTTCTGATGGAATTCTTCCTCTTGTTCAGATTGCACACCTGAAGGGACATCCATTGAAATTTAGTAAGGACAACTGTAGAATAGATGTGCAGAAATTTGCCTTTAGCCAGCGGGTGGTTGATAGTTGGAACAAGCTTCTATCTGTCGTAGTGGAGGTTGACAACTTAAATAAGTTCAAGGCACAACTAGACAAGCATTTGGAGTGAATGGATCGGTGAAATGGGAATGTTTTTTATTTTTTTTTATTTGGCCAATTCTATATATAAGCTTGCTTTCTTGCATCATATGCCTCTACTAATTCTAATGCTTATATCCCTTCAAGTAATAACAGAAATCAAGTTCCCTTGAATAAGTTGAACCCCATTTCTCCCTCTAATATCAATCTCCACCTTAGACAAAATTCCGAACTCCCAAAACATATCATTAACTTAAGTTCCAGAATCCTCAGAATAGCAATAATTGGTTTATTAAATAAAGGCTTAAATTTCATACTACCCGAGCAAAATCCCCTCACTTAATTTCCTGCCCACTTGCATAAAGGAATGAAGGAGACTTAAGTTATTCGGCAAGACAGGGGGCTGTTAACAGTACAGTCAAGTATGGTCTGATGATAGGCTTCATCAAGGTTTTCAAAATGTTATCTAATTATACAGTACATTTAGTCAATAAAGCTAAATAAACTAATTTTTGAAACACCCAATGTGATATGAGTAGTTATTTAGACAGGAAAATTTCATTAAAAATCACCATGTAATGTTATTTCCTAATTAAATTTTTGTTCTTATTTAGTGATGCACATTGGACTACATTCATTGCTTGTGTTTTGAGCATCAAATTGTCATTATACTTTTTAAATGTGTACTTTTGAACTTGCCTCTTATATTTTTTGTGCACTATACTGAGGACAGATGCCTCTGTTTACCTGAATTTATTGAGCATTTTCAGTGCAGATGTCTGTGCTCATCAACTCTTAGATAAAATTAAGCATAAAGAAATATACTTAGAATCCCTATCCTTTCCCTCTTTCTCAATCCTCCCTCACCATTTTTACCACTATTAAAAGTTCCTATTTAATTTCAGAAAATAAATTAAAGGGTCTCATTGGATTGTTATTGGAAACTGAGAAACAGCCATTTCTCTCGGAGAAATTTATTTCATGTGCCAATGAAGACAGTAAGTTTTTGAACATTTTATTAATCTTAGTGAATAAGTTTTCTTAAAAAATTAATATGTTGGGGAAATGATACATGTGATAATTATTAACTTATCGCGTGTATGATTACATGATATTTAAATAAAATATAAATGCTCAAGGCATAATATATTATGAGTTTAAAATACACTATAAAATATTGGTGTAAATACACCATAGCAAACTCATAATGAAAAACTACATAAGTAGTAAGTAAATATATTTTAGGATAGGGCAGCTCCTGGAACGTTAGTTCAACTCTGCCTTGTTTCACAAATAAATAAAATCTATTTAACATTAACCAAATCTCCACATTTAGCAGTGACAAAGTTATCAGCAGCCAATACTTAATCCCCAAAATAGAGGACAAAATTGATGTACTATTAACTGAACATTTTAAAGTTAACTTTAAAAAAAAAAAAAAAAAAAAAAGTTGTAACAGTAACTTCTTTAAATTTAACTCATGTTGTGACTACCTTCACAATGAGTTACCACGTATTGTCCTACCTTGAATAAGCAACGCTTCACTTATAGAGAAGACAATTGCTACTTATTCTCAGTGGGCACCACCACCACCCAGACGGCACAGTTTTAAGGCTTATTGGCCTATCCTCGTTGGGTGGGCAGGTACCCTGGAGCCTTGAGCATTTATACTTTAAGTATTATTTTGCACACCTTTTGACATCTCTCATATTGTGAAAATAACTTCAACTGGGTTGGCATGATTGCAACACCAGAGTACTTGGTGTCACGATACGAGATACAATTAAATTGATGCCTTTACACTTCTTATGGATTTTTTTTCGTTATGAGTTTACTGTGGTGTATTTATTCTGATATTTTATATATGTATGATATGTACATATGATTATATATGTATGAAAGTCCAGTTTATTTGTGATATTTTGCAAAGTTACATGGTGCTCAATTGAAAGCATAATGAGGTGTTGGTGGTTGGTTTGTATATAGCTTGATACCTTAAAATTTGTTATTTTAAGATATATTTAAGTTATAAACAAGTTTATTAATTTTTTCATAATTCTATTTTGTTTGTATTAAAAATTAATGTTTGATCTCATTTATATATTTGAAGACATCATCCCCTTTCCCATCCTCTCTTTAAGCCTCCTCAGGGAATCCAGAAATGTATCCAACCCTTAAGATTATTTAGTAATAATATTGCTAAGTGTATGTATCCAAGTCAGTTAATAATGAAAATTTATATTTAATTTCTGGAACACAAAATGATATACAGTTGATTCTTGTTAATACAAAGTACAAGTGACCCAAATTTTCACGTGTTGTAATAACGAAGTTTGCAGTAATGAGGTCCCCCCAAACTGTCAAGATTTTACTTTTTTTTTTTTTTTTTTTTTTGGTATATGCTATATATCAAAGAATAATAATAAATAATAATAATATCAAAAATAAATGAAAAAATAAATTAGTTTAAATTAATAAAATAAAATAATTAAAATCCAAAAATAATAAAAACAAAAGCCTTTTCTAACAGTACAGTAATAGGAATAACACATTTTTTAAAGATTTTATTTTATTTGTAAGATAAACTAAGAGAAAAGCAATTAACGGAAATGCAAATATTGTACATTATATATTTTGATGTATACAATATTTTAGTATTACAGTAAAAAGAATTACAATCTTAATATAAAAGGAGATATACAAACCATTAACTATTTAATAAATTAATCTAATTTAAAGAAAGAATCCAATGTTGTTTGTACAGTTTTTGTTCTATATGTATTTTTAACTACAGCACAGACATTATCAAATGCAATAGTTGTTTCTTTATCAAAGTTACTACAGGCCTACACATTCTCTATAATGCTCATTGCATTTTTGGTATCTTTTTTAGGTGTGTGTGTGTGTGTGTGTGTGTGTGTGTGTGTGTGTGTGTGTGTGTGTGTGTGTGTGTGTGTGTGTGTGTTCACTTTTGCTGTTGCTGGTAACAAAAACATCATCGTTTTACTTGGTGCTTGAGCAGCTCTTCTGGTGTTAGCATTGCTGTGGTAGCTACTTCATCATTCACCTTCACAATCCCTTCAAATTTTCCAACAAAATCCATGTGCTCCTTCAAATTCTTCCATTCCTTAACGTTGAAATCACATTCGTCTGCTGGACCATGTTTTTTGATGATATTCTCTCCAAAGACACTTTCTGAAGCAGTTGATTATTACAATTGATGCATACTATCCCAAGTAATAATGAGATTACAGTTAGCATTATAGTTTGGGTGCAAATTGTTCCCCCCTATGTTGCGGATTAAGAACCTTATCGGGCAGGCGCTATATGCTCTCTTGAAGTTATAAATAATACCTTGATCCAGTGGCTGCATAAAACTAGTGGTATTGGGAGGTGAAAACAACAGCCATATATTTTCAACTTGTGTCCCGGCAGAATGTGGTGTACAACGATCTAGAATTATCAAAATGTTCATTTTTTTCTGGAGCCATTCTTCTGTCCACTTTTGATAACCAAGGCTGAAAAATTTTGACTGTCTGCCACTCACTTCTATTGGCCTCATAATCACAGGGAAGTTGGTTAACTTCTTTAAAACATCTTGGCTTGCAAAACTTACCAATCACAATTGGGCATAGTTTTGTACTGCCATCTGAATTGCAGCATAACAGAACAGTGAGTTTTTGTTTACTTAATTTTCCACCATGACAAGACTCTCCTTGAACAACAAATGTTTTGTTGGGCAGCAAATTATAAAATAAACCTGTCTTGTCAAGATTAAAAATATCCTTTGCTTCATATTTTTCAAGAATTGACCGTACAGAACACAACCCATGTGTAGCATTCTCTTTGTCGACTAATCCAGACGCACTGCAAACATTTTGTGAAACCAAGTTATTCCTGTCTTTAAATCTTTGAAGCCAGTCACATTTGAAGTCACTAATTCCACGTTGCTGAGCTAGATAATTTGCCTTTTCTTGCAAAATCTGACCTGGTATTGGCAAATTATATGCACGCATTTGTACCACTCAAAGTTTTGTTTCAAGCTCCTTGCATTTTTGCACCACGAATTCGTTTCCTGTTTTTTATTGCTTCTCCAGTGTCACGCACTTTCAAGTTTTTTTTGTTTTTCCAGTATTGTAGATAAAGGGACGTTGTATTCCTTTGCAATATCCATTTTGCTTAGATTTTCAGTTTAATTTCCAGTCTTAATTCCATCTGCTTATATTTTTCTGCCATAATACTGCTAGTTGGGATTTAATATAAACAAAGTTTATATTAATTTAAAGACAAGTTCCAAAAAAGACATCAGCTCAGATAAAATGGCACAAAAAATAGATTATTGTATACAGAGTCTTCTACTATATTATTGTATAGCAGAAGACTCTGAATGAGTGTAACAATTGCAACTGATCTTAATCCCGTGGAGAGCGAGGGAGTGTATGTAAAAAACTTAGAACTGTTTTTATTCTTTTGTTAATTTAACAGCTCATCATTCACAAAGATGTTTTTCAGAGTACACTTATATTGTAGCTGCCATAAAACAAAAGTAATTTTCTAACACGTCAGTGCCATCCTTTGGGAAGCAGGGAACTGGGTGGCCAGCGGCAATAATAGGGGCAATAATCGGGAAACTGTGCCAAGGTTTGTATTAAACATACAAAATGACAATATTATTTTCTCACAGGGTGAAAATAATCTTTGTAATACATATTAACTGAATTTTGTAATAAACAAATATATTCACATAGAAAATCCTATCCTTTCACAGGGGAATTGTATGCACTTCATATAAACACTTTGAATAAACTGAGTTTGTATTAACAAGATTTTACTGTATTTACATTTTATAATCTTATAATACATATAAACTTGGTATACGATTTTAACTTGATTCTAGAATAATGAGAGTTATAAAACACAGCAGATTTTGTACATATTAAATCACTGCTTAGCATTGGTTTCATAGTCAATTGTTTTTTGTATTTCTATTAGTTTCATTCCCATTCTCTATCACTTTCTCTTTCTATTTTTGTGTACTAGTCTCTTCCTATCCTTACTCTCTCCCTATTATCTTTCTATTTCTCTCCACTCTTCCATCTATCTTCATTCTTCTGCTGCCTTAGCTGAAACCTTTAGTTTCTGTGTAACAGCTGCTAGCCTACGTAGAACATTCCACCAATTTATTCTTTTGTAAAAGTCCTGATGTTTTCCGTCATTTGGTCTTCAAAGTAGTGACCATATGAACTCTGTTTTTTGGTTAGTCTCTCCTGATGTGCATACAACAATCCAATTCATTCCAGAGAATGAAATGGATTTTCAGTAGGATTTGGGTTGGCCAGTCCAGCTTTTTGACATTCATGTACTCAAACCAGTCTTTTAAAACATAAGCAGTATAATATGGAGAATTGTGCTGCTCAAAAAGTATGGGCCTTTTGTGATGTGCTGTCACGAAATGATCCCAGGCCAAACCATGAAAAACAGTCCCAGAGACCATCATGCTGCCTCCACCAAACTTCATTGTGGGGATGATACAGCCCATCACATTCTGGGTATCTGCCATGCCCAGGTATTGACTATCAGTCTGGTACACCATGTACTGTGGCTCCAAAGCAAAGCTGTCAGTTGGTCTTTGGTCCAAGAATGGTGGCCTTAATCAAATTTATTAATGGCTGAATGACTGTGGTAACCCATATTGTGTGGCATCCTGTTGTACTGGTGCTGACATGTATGCCAATCTCACTGGGGGCCTGTGTGCGTGTATGCGTGACATGCCCACATCGACTGTGTTCGAAGCAGACAGTTCTTTCTAGGCTTCTCCTGTCATGTGCTGTTGCCTTTGGAGTTTTCCTGGGTTATTTTGTGATGGTTTCAACATCAGTTCCACTGCCACTTGCAGATCACATTACTCATCAAATTTGGGCACCTCTCTGCCACTGAAATGAGATGTGCAGACAGATTGCTTATGTAGCACCCTATTTTCATTGTGCATTGCAAGTCTGTTATTTTCATCGATCCTGGCATCTTGCATTGAAATTGCGCTACTATTTCCTCAAAGCCTACAAGTTTATTTATAGTTGTGTTCAGCACGTGGTTCTTGAGTAAGACACGACCAGCTCATCCATTAATGGAGAGGTGTCCTGGTGGTAATAGCAGGGTATGTATACACTGAGTGGACAGAAATCATGGGATACTTACCTAGTAATGGGTAGACCCACCCTTTGCCCAGATAAGGATAGTCACATGGCGGCATTGAGTCCACTAGTTCACAAAAGTGTACCACAGGTATTTCCATCCATGCTTTTACACCGTTGTCCATAATTCCATTGCATTCCTGGGTGGAGGATCCAAAGCTCAAATGGACCTTTCCACTTCCCAAAGATGTTCCATAGGGTTCATGTCTGGTGAACGGGGAGGCCATTCCATGGTGGTAAAATCTGCAGAATGCTCTTTGAATCATGTTCTAGTCATCACAGCTCTGTGCGTGAGGTGCATTGTCCTGCTGGAATAATCCATTGCCCTGTGGGTGCACAATGACCATGAAGGGATACAGATAGTCTGCAAGGATGGACACTTAACCTGGACTGTTCAGAGATGCATCTAGATGTACCGGAGGTCATTGTGTGCCAGTTGAACACGTCCCAGACCATTACTGACTGTCCACCTGCCCGAACAGTTCCTTGTTGACATGACGTGACATGTGCATGGCTTCGTGCAGTTTCTGCCAGATACGCACCCTCTCGTCTACTCGAAATAACTGGCAATGTGACTTATTGAACCAGGAGCCTCGTCTCCATTTGTCCAAGGTCCATTGCCATGTTGTTTTGCCCAGTTGAGGACTAGTCCTGTGTCATGGTGCTAGCAATGGGACTTTGGTGGGTCAGTGGCTGCCATAATCTAATGCGGCTAATTAATACCTAATGGTCTTGGTGGAGACGTTTCTGGCACCTCCCTCATTGAAGTCGGCAGTGGTTTGTGCCAATGTCACTCTCTGGTTGGCTGAAACAATGCGAGACAGACGTTTATCCACCACCTTTCTCCGCTCACAGTGCTGTCCACGATGAGACGTTATTCCAGAAATGATGTATTCCAGATACACTCTTGATATCCACTGTCTCTGCCTCATTTTGAATTGAATTCTGTACATATACATTGCTGAGCTGCGTGCAGTCTAAACAATTCATTATTCCCTGAGATGGTTTTTCTACTTCTTTTGGATTTCAGGCCATGTGGCCATGCAGATCCCATAAAACAAGCTTGCTGTTTTATGGGATCTGCATGGCCATAAAATGTCATATTCAAATTTATCTGATAATCCAGTTTTTATATGAACCATATGCATATCATAAAACAGGTTTCCAAAGATCAAGGGACTTTCATATGAGGCACATATTCATAATAAGCTATTACAAATTAATATCTATATTTTAAATTTAATTTTAATATTAATTTATATTGTATATTGATATCAGAATCAATATTCCCCCACACATCTATATCTGTTTACAGGAAATGGTCCTCCTCAGTGTGTGCACTGCTTGCAATCACTTACAGTAAAACATATACTCCTTGAATGTAGCTTGTTCACGAAAACTTTTTTATTTTTGTTGCTCAGAGCAAAACTGTAAATACAACTAATGAGCTTTCGGCTGGGAGGCAGCCTTCTTCAGATTGAATACATGAATGGCAGTTAGAATAGAGATGTGCACTGCCAGGATGGTGCGTGAGGCGCGTGGTTAATTGTTTGATGCTTGTGGCTGTAACATATCGTGGTGACGTGGCCAGCGTTTGTCTATGGATAGAATTACTGCCTCTGTGATGGGGTTAACTTGGCAACCACTGTTCCTGTTCAAGGAGGCACCCGAGCATTTTATATTTAACGATTCCAACCAGGTGCGCTTTAGGTAATGGTGGGACCTGTCCACAACCACGACATCGCGGTGTGGGTCGATGTCGTGGCAGGTTGTCCAGACATGCTCGGCGATAGCTGAGTGTTCTATATCTGCCAAGCGGATTGCCCTTTTATGTTCTGAGAGACGTTTCTCGAGTCGACGTCCAGTCTCTCCAAAGTAGCAGCTGGTGCAGTCACGGCAAGAGATGCGGTAGACCAAACCGCTCTGTAGAAGAGTGGGGACCAAACAGAGTGGTTTGGTCTTCCACATCTTTTGCCGTGACTGCACCAGCTGCTACTTTGGAGAGACTGGACGTCGACTCGAGAAACGTCTCTCAGAACATAAAAGGGCGATCCGCTTGGCAGATATAGAACACTCAGCTATCGCCGAGCATGTCTGGACAACCCGCCACGACATCGACCCACACCGCGATGTCGTGGTTGTGGACAGGTCCCACCATTACCTAAAGCGCACCTGGTTGGAATCGTTAAATATAAAATGCTCGGGTGCCTCCTTGAACAGGAACAGTGGTTGCCAAGTTAACCCCATCACAGAGGCAGTAATTCTATCCATAGACAAACGCTGGCCGCGTCACCACGATATGTTGTAGCTTGTTCAATAATGCCTGACGAAGGGTTTTAGTTTCATTTCAGGTGTACAACAATCTGTTTCTCAATAGCATCATAGGTAAAGAAGCAAATCTCTCTGAATTCTTTTTCTATTTAAAACAAATTCAAATGTGTGACCATTTCTAACTGCTGCACAAGCAGTTCTTATATGTAAATTCAGTTGATTTGGGAGGCACCATATGGCCTAAGATGCCCTTGCACCAGAATACACCACAACAATAAAAACATCAATATTTCACATTAATACCAATATAGAATATAGTTCTAGGTCAGTTAGACAGGAAGGAACCATCTTTTCTCAAATCTGGATAGGTCATGCACATCTAATGCAATTGGCCCTGCTAATAATAGATGATCTTCCAATTTGTCTCTATTGCAGCTCTTTTTTGAAACTGAAACAAATATTCTTTGACATACTATCAGACAGCTAGAGTGTTAGCATTCTTCATTTTGCAAATCACGTGGACATGTTTAACTACAGCATATCATAGGGCATGACTCTGATATAATTGAATTATTGAAGCTACAATTAGGTAATTCTTTTCAGCAGCTCTATTATATGCTGTGCACCTTTAATTAAAAACTGAAATGGTAACAATCATATTTTGGCCATGCAGACCTTCCACCAAGAAAAACTCAGAAACAACAATTGTGTATTGTGTTCTGTGTTCCTCTGTTCATTAAAACTCTATGTTAAAACTGTTATGGCGCTCTGGAATGCTACTATCAGATTTAAATATATTAGATCTTTCAGTTATCCCCCATTTAAATATTTTAGTTAAATTTATTTAGATGTTTGGATTCTTGTTTTATGAAATATGATCCTGTTAACTGTATAAAACATTTGTTTCAATTTTCTGCAGCTCTTAAATATATCATGGCAATGATAGAAAGGCTGATTTTGGATCATGGAAGTAGCTTAACAAATAAAATCAGGTATGTGTATGTATATGTATATATACATATTTAATTATTTATTTATTTTCATATGTTATATATATACTAAAACATATACAAATATTTATTTACACTAAAATTACATTTTAGTGTAAATTATTAGTCTCAGTCAAAGATGGGCAACCTATGACACCTATCTGACCAGCCTGATTGGGTACTATGATGCAGTTACAAAAGAACTGAATGCAAAAAATTACTTTGAGTTAAGTTATTATTTCAGTTAAGCTTTTGATCATAAAAGACAGCTATACAAATTGGAGCAGTTTGGCATTAAGGACAAGTTGCTGCTATGGATAAAGAGATGGTTCAGTTGGAGAAGACAGAGTTGTATTCAATTGGTTCTGATCTTCTTGGACTTCTTAGTGCAGTTCCCAAGGGTTCACTGCCAAGCCCATTGTTTTTTCTGTATTTGGTAATGATCATGAAGGCAGTATCTGTATCTTAATGTCTAAGTTTGCACATGTTATGAAGTTTGTCAGGGTGGTTGTTGACAATAATCAGGGTATGCTACTGCAACAAGATCTAGAAAAATTAAGAAGAGTTGGCTGAGAAGTGGCACTTGAAGTTTAATGTTGAGAAATGCAGGGCACTGCATATGGGTAGCAGTAATCTGAGAATAATTTTATTCTCAGCTTACTGACTTTCACTGTGTGGTACCACAGTGAGAATGAAAATGGAGATTGAAAAGAATCTGGAGGTAATTGTATAGTCATACATGGAGTTCTCTAAGTAGTGCAGGTGGTCTGCTAGTACAGCTCATGGAGTTTTGTTAATGGTATACAGGAATTTTGCCAGCAGGGATAAGGAGTTCATTAACTTCTATAATGCAATGGTTCAGCAGCATCTTCAGTACTGCAATACAGGTCTGGAAGCCTCATTTTAGGAAGGATGTGGATCCATTGGAAGAGATATTGAGAAGGGAAGAGAAATGAGATTACTGGATGGGAATGAAAGGGTGTGCTCTTACAAGTGTAGGCTTGGTTTTGAAACAGCATGGTTTTGTAAAAGGAAAATGGTTAGCTATTTTGAAAGTCATTTCACGAGTTGGATGTGGAGAATAATTTTGATATTGTTTATTTGGATTTTAGCAAAGTGCTTGACTCTGTTGTATAAAGTGGAATATATTGGTATCATGGTTAAGATCCTGTGATGGATATTGTGATTAGTAGTTACTCTTCAGATTAAGATGTCACTTGGTTTACTGTTAGCAGTGAGTATCCCTCAGGGATACTCACTGCTAACAGTAAACTTAGACTTCATTCCTTAGACTTCTGTTGTTTTTGATTTTCTCAAATGACTGTTGATGGATAGAGTAAGTGAAATAAAAATTTACATCACTCATTCAGAACACACTGTAATGAGTGGCATGAAGGGGAGCCCTATGGTGCCATATTGCTGATTTATCACACATTTGCTCTGGAGAAAAGGTAATGAACCCACCAGTCAAGGCATTGGTGAGATCACACTTGGAATACTATATTTAAATATAAAGGCCACACAATAAGAAACAAGAGCTTCTTGGAAAGGTCCAGAGATAGTTGACTTGCTGAAATCAACAAAAGGATTTTCCATATTATGAAAAGCCTTGAATATGTGGATTTCAGAGTTTGGTAATTGGGCACTGGGGTGGTCACTTGATTGAGGTCTATAAGGTCCTGTGAGGAGATACTGTAGTGCATGTAGGTGAAATTTTCACAATTATAAATGATACCAAAACTAGAGAACATAATTTCAAATTATGGGGGAAGAGGTTTAAACTAGATTGTAGAAATTTTTATTTTAACCACCAAGTTTAAATCATTGGAATAAGTTATTTACATGGGTCGTTGTAGATGATATCTTAACTGAAAGGTCAACTGGATCAGGATCTGTGTGAGAAGTGGATTGCTAATTGCTAGTGTATTTATTTATTTTTTTTTGTAGCAAAGGCCTAAGGCTTCCTTGCACCATATGGCAAATAGGTAATACTCTTGATATCCCAGATTTTGACCCAAGTGGGGTTTTTATCCACATCTTTGAAGAACACTGTAAATTAGAAATTTCCACATCTTTCTCCCAAGGAATCAGATATAGATATGTACACAAGACAATCTATATTTTCGGAAAATTTGAATTTCTTAAAATTAAACATGTCGAACACAGACTCAGTTTATTCTGATAACGGGTCTGTACTTTAGATTTGAAAACAGTTTCCATAAGGATTTCTAAACATTGCTAAAATCGACTTCATAATGTTTTGGGTTATTGGAATGTTTTCTGTACAGTTTTCATACCAGCTTGTTTAAGTAAACTTGGTATAATTTTTTGCCTTTATGTGGAGTGCAATGTTGTTTAATCATTTTAAAATTTATTAATTCCCACGTATGCCTTTCTCCCAAGAAATTAGCTGTAGATACAGATGCAACATGATCCATATTTTGAGAAAATTTGAATCTCTCAAAATTAAACTTATCATACACAGACTCAGATTATGCTGATAATGGGTGGGTGGACGCTCCAAATGAACTTAAATGATATCCACAAGGGTTTCGAAATGTCATCAAAATTGGCCTTTAAATGGTTGGGTTATTAGAATGTTTTCGGTAAAGTTTTCTTTCCAGCTTGTTTTAATACGCTGGATCATTTTTTGCCTTTAAAATTTATATGGAGGCAGTGTTTAATCTTTTGTTAGAATTACTTTTTTTAGGCAGCTAAACAATTTAGCTTGATTAAGCAAAATTTTAAATTAGTCAGAATAATTTTAAAATTTGTCCTTATTTTAAACTTGACAAACCTTCTCATGCTTGCCTGCCTTGTGTCTGGGTAGAGATAAAAAGATAATAATAATAGATACAAAATATTACGTTTTCCCTAGAATATCTTAAATGTTTTTAGCATTTAGCATTTGTAGAGGCATATTATTCAAGAAAGCAAGCTTATAAAGAATCAGCCAAAAAAAAAAAAAAACTCGCTTCCCATTCATCCATCCATTTGATCCAAAAGTTTGTCCAGTTCTTCCTTGAATTGAACTTATTTAAATTATCGCTTTCCATAATGACAGGTAGAAATTTGTTCTTGCAATCAACCACCCTCTGGCTAAAGGCAAAATCTGCACATCTACAACTGTCTTTCCTCAATTATCGATATATCTTAAAATATTTTCTTCAATATATTATTGATTTTATGAATAATCTTTTGTTTAATTTTTAGGCCAGTGAATCAAGTCCTGCTGTGTATTCTCACACATAGCTCATACAAAGTTCGGAAGCATGCAGAAGCTGTGATGCATAAGTTGCTGTCTGTAGTGGAGGGTACCAACATTGCATGTTCACTTATCAGAATGTTTCCTGCTTTTGTGGATAGTATTAAGGTAAAGTTTGAGACTGCCACCTGTGATTCTGTATTGTGACATTTAATTAATTTTTGATGCCATAAAAGACTAATTTGGAATATCATACTTAATATGATATTCCAAATATTATATGCATTATCCCTGAATAGATATATGAACTGCTCAACTGTTTTTGTCAGTTTTTCAAAATAACCTCTGTGAAGAATGTTGTTGATTAATTATAGTTGTCTAAGTTTACTTGTAGAAGAATTTCAGTTTGGAGAATTTTTATATTTTAATATGTGGCTGTAGAACTGTCAAACTGAATTTAGGAAACACTTTAAGCACAAAATAAATACAACAAATTAATTAAATGCTGCTAATAAGATTGCAAATAAGGCAAGGTACTATTCTGCTCCTATGAACCCAAGTACCCCCATATCAAAACAAAAAAAATAAAAAATAAATAAAAATAAACATAACAGCTGTAGAAGCTTGCATTTTTCATATATAGAAACATACAGTGCCCTGCCCCTATTGTTTTCTACCTCCCAACTGGCAGTTATAGCCAGTGAAAGGTTAGTGATGATAGCAATGGAACTGCAGTCACTGTGAGTAGGAAACTGGACCTTGAGAACCCCCCCTCCTCCTCTCAGCATAAGGAGGAAAGATGTGTTCCCAAGTCCTGAATAACTCTCAATACAATCAATTTTGCAAAGTAATAAACAATCCATACGCCAATATCACTTGCAGTTCCATTACTGAAGAAGAATTAGAAACTTGGAGACCAAAAAGAGCAACTCTTAATTTAGGTACTTCAAAGGAGGAGAAATTTCCCTGATATTCTCTTCTGGAAAACTACGTTGTCGCAAAACAGGTATCGAGTTCTGTGCAGAAGCTGATAGCACTTTGCAGATTTCCTGTTGACATACCTAAACTCATCTCACAACTTAAGGGGTGCCTCCATAGCCAGGTGGGAAGGAGCAGCAGTGTGTAGCACATGCTTAGACTGGGGTTTGAGCCCGTCACCACCAAATACGGAAGATGCGGAAAGGTCAGGGAATGACCACTGCATATCCTGAAGCAATATGGCCGTAGTTGCTAATGCTCCTAAAAACCAAAATAACAAACAAACAACTTAAGGATCAGAATTTGAAATTGAAGGGTAAAAAAGAATGGCTGACAAACAAATATTTACTAATTGATTGACGTTAGCACAATAGGATCAGCAATCAGGATGCTGCCAGTAGTGTTGGCAGCATCTTGATTGCTGCCAACACTACTGGCAGTAATCAGAATTAGTAGTGTTGCTTAATGCTATTACTGATTATAAGGGATTATAAGGGAATATGCCCCCTATGTTGCACAATACATTGTGTTGACCACATTCAGTGACAGCCTGCTGACATGCTATTCTTTCAAGAATTCCTCAGTTCCCTGAGGCTTGCCATGGGTATTCTCAGATAACAAGCTTTGGCTGTATGAGAGCCAGGGCTTTTTATCTGAGAGCAGATCCTGGTAGCTAGCTAGCTGCTAAAATGCTCATAGAAATGATATTGCAGTCCCAGTTGTGAATCAAGTGAACCAAATTTTTGTGAAGTCCAGTCATTCTGCAATAACTGAAATTGTTATTTGTGTTTTTATGATAGTTTGATAGTTAGGAACTGTGGAAAATCCCTTCCCCCTTGATTTTTCCTAGGTGTACTGGAGGTGAACAATCAGGTGTTGAACCACTGTAAGCAGAAATTGAGGTGTGCCTCCCCTGTGCGCTGTGCGTCACCGTGAAATACCTTAGGTGATTGTCATCATTTGCAGCACCACCACTTTGCTTATTGGAAGCTTGAAGTACTGAAACCCATGTTTTGTCCCCACAGCAAAGCCCTGGCAACTGGCATGTCTATCATTACAGTATGAGCTATCTCCTTTGAGATTATGATGGATTAGGTGAGATCCAGTACTCCTTGCAATTTGAGAGTACAGTTCTACAGTGGTTATTATCTCAGCCTTGTCACTAGATAGTCTAAAAACTGAACTTTTTTTTTTTTTTTTTTTTTTTTTTGTGTAACTCCCTAGGAGGAATGGGGATCAACTGGAGGGAAAATCTGTGCAGGGAGCATTGTTTAGGCCATGTTATATCAAGGTGCTTTGTAAATTATTTATTTATTTAGTTATTCCACCAAAAGCAGCTCTGGCCCTAGATATGGGTAATATATATATATATATTTATAGCGGTTGTAAAGAAAGGTTACAGCGATATTAAGAATGATATTAAAATGGATTATGGACTAGAGGGCACTGCGAAATATCGCATAAAGTACCCAATGACCATAATGGAATGTAGGTTGCCAGTGATAATATGTCCATTTTGGACATATCATTGGTAATTTAGAAATAATTAATGCCCATTTTGACTGTCCAACACACCTGTATTCCTTCTATTTCCTATATCTTTCCACTGTTCCTATATTTTTATTTCTTGTGAGGCATTAGTTTATTGAACACAGTATCGAGATGCTATTTTTCTACTATAACTCGCTTTTTTCGCCTTACACAAAGTTCAGTGACTACTTTATGCTGCTTTGGCAGTTTATTATTTCTTCTATATCCTGGGATGTCCTACTTCATTTGTTTAATGCCGATCTCCCCAGCACACCTAGCAACCTTAATTTTAATTTTGACTGACTTACTGCCTTGCTTGAGGTTGCTATGACATACTATAAATATTCCTAGATGACATCAGGTAATCTTTGTACCCTGTTCCACTGCAGTGTGATGGGCTACTCTCCACCGTCCACACTCGACCTCTGCTTGGTACTACAGTAAGTTGTTTCTTCTTCCTTGTCCTTCCTTCCTTTCCTTGCTTTTTATTTAATTTTATTTTCCTTTTGCTTATGTTTCCTTTCCTTTCCTTTTTTCTGTCTCTGCCTCGGTTGGTCAGCCATGAAATATACAGCATCATTTCACTTACCATTACTTTTGACTGGGCTACCGTATGCACTTGATTAAATTTTCATCATGGTTTCATTGTTTTAACCATGTGCTACGTATATTTCATGTCTGAAACAGAGGGCTTACTTCTTGCTGTTTTTTCTTTTGGTTTTGGATGGTTGACCCTCTAAGAAGAAGTTAAAATCATCGGATTTACAGCATTAAGTACTTCTTTTAATGGGTTATTTTTATTTTTCAGGTACCTACGGATTTTTCCTTTGTTTCGACTTCCGATTGCACCAGCTTGTCTCCCAGCTCTCTTTATCACATTCTACGTATCTGTTTCTCTATCTATCTATCTACTTATCTATCTATCTATCTATCTATCTATATAACTATAAAAATTGTTTGAAAAGGAAAAAGAGAGGGAACTTATGGACAAGGGCCACTGGTGGACAGAAAGTGCCCAGTGGCCATAATTGTATTATGTATAGATAAAAGTTGTTAAGAAGAAAAAGGAAAATGGGGGAAGATAAAGTTGAAAGATATCAGAAGAGATAATATAACTACTAATTGAAAAAAATGAAAAGCATAATAATAATAATTAAAAAAGATAAGAAATAATACATTTTAAACACCAGATAAAAATATATACATATGGATAAGTATATTGTTGCATATCACACGATACTGGCATCTCTTCGAAGTGTCAACCACCAGAATTGTACGAAAAAATAACAATTTAATGTCTTTTGTTTCTAACATAAAGTATGTGCCATGGAAAAGTAAAATTAATGAGTATCAAGGGAAAAGGGAGGGAATAAATTTAACGGTAGTCCAAAGTAAAAATATATGTAAAAAGATTAGTATAAGGGAGGATATATAAAAAGCTGGCATGTAATATACAGTCGATGTGACAGAGCAACAAAAGAAAATACATTGACAGATAATATATGTATAATAATGACAGATATATAAATAGCTAAAAACTGAATTAAAACAAAGGGCTATTATTAAGGGAATGAGCCCAGATTTGCAAACGGCATGTGGTCAGAATAGTCAAAAGAAGCACGTGGTAGGAATGGTCATAAGAAACACGTGACAGAATAATTTTGATATCATATACTTGGATTTCAGGAAAGCTTTTGACCCTATTGCCCATGAAAGACGACTGTACAAATTGGAGCAGAATGGTATTAAGGGTAAGTTGCTACAATGGATAAAAGGATGATTGAGTGGGAGAAGACAGGGTGGTAATCAATGGGTGCTGCTCTTCGTGGACTAATGTTATAAGTGGAGTCCTACAGGATTCGGTGTTGAGTCCACTGTTGTTTTCTATATTTATCAATGATATTGATGAAGGTATATCAGGCTTAGTGTCGAAGTTTGCAGATGATACGAAGGTTGGCAGGGTTGTTACTGACAGTAATGGCAACAGGATCTAGAAAATTTGGGCAGATGGGCTGAGAAGTGGCAACTGAAGTTTAACCTTGACAAATGAAAAGTACTGCACATGGGTAGAATAAACCCAGAGAAACGTACCAACTGTGTGGTACTACACTTAAGGTAGTAGAAAATGAAAAAGACCTGGGAGTAATTGTGCAGTCAGATATGAAGTTTTCTGAGCAAAGCATACATGCGCCAGGCCAGGTCATGGGGTTTTGTTAGTGATATATAGGAATTTTGCTAGCAGGGAAAAGGGGATGATTGTCCCTCTGTATGAGGCAATTGTCAGGCCACGCCTTGAGTACTGCGTACAGGGTCTGGAGGCCTCATTTTAGGAAGGATGTAGATTTGCTTGAGCATGTACAGAGAAAGGCAACAAGATTGGTGAGGGGAATGAAGGGATCCTCTTACCAAGAGAGTAGTAGTAGTAGTGGCATGTGATGCAAGAAAGCAAGTGTATGAGCTTATGCAGCATCAGCCAAAAAAAAAAAAAAAAAAAAAAAATCACCCCATTCCCTCCAAATGCCTGTCCAGTTCCTCCTTAAATTTATTCAACCTATCAACTTCCACGACAGATGGAAGTTTGTTCTTGCAATTAACCACCCGCTGGCTAAAGGCAAATTTCTGCACATCTATTCTACATCTGTCCTTTCTTAATTTGAGTTTATGCCCCCTTAGGTTCGTAATCTGAACAAGTGGAAGGATCCCATCAGAATTCAGCGTGCTCAACCCATTCAAGGCCTTATACACCTCAATCAGATCACCGCACAGGTGCCTAGTCTCCAGCCACTGCAATTTGCAGAACTTAAGCCTCTCTTGGTAAGAGGATCCCTTCATTCCCCTCACCAATCTTGTTGCCCTTCTCTGTACATACACGCTCAAGTAAATCTACATCCTTCCTAAAATGAGGCCTCCAGACCTGTATGCAGTACTCAAGGTGTGGCCTGACCATTGCCTTATTCAGAGGGATAATCACCTCCTTTTCCCTGCTAGCAAAATTCCTATATATTATTGACAAAACCCCATGACCTGCCCTGGCAGCCTGTCTGCATTGCTCAGAAAACTTCATATCTGACTGCACAATAACTCCCAGGTCTTTTTCATTTTCTACCACCTTAAGTGTAGTACCACACAGTTGGTACGTTTCTCTGGGGTTACTTCTACTCATATGCAGTACTTTGCGTTTGTCAAGGAAACTTCAGTTGCCACTTCTTAGCCCATCTGCCCAAATTATCTAGATCCTGTTGCAGTAGCACACTGCTATTACTGTCATTAACAACCCTGCCAACCTTTGTATCATCTTCAAACTTCGACATTAAGCCTGATATATCTTCATCATTATCATTGATAAATATACAAAACAACAGTGGACCCAACACCGAACCCTGTGGGACTCCACTAATAACATTAGTCCACGAAGAGCAGCACCCATTGATTACCACCCTCTGTCTTCTCCCATTTAACCATCCTTTTATCTATTGTAGCAACTTACCCTTAATACCATTCTGCTCCAATTTGTACAATAGTCTTCCATTTGCAACAGTGTCAAAAGCTTTCCTGAAATCCAAATATATGATATCAAAATTATTTTTTGCATCCAGTTCCTTTGTAACCACATCATAATATCCTATCAAATTTGTCAAACGAGGCTTAAGTTCTGCAAATTGCAGTGGCTGGAGACTAGGCACCTGCGAGGTGATCTGATTGAGGTGTATAAGGCCTTGAATGGGTTGAGTTCCCTGAATTCTGATGGGATTTTTCTACTTGTTCAGATTACGAACCTAAGGTGGCATAAATTCAAATTAACGAAAGACAGATGTAGAACAGATGTGCAGAAATTTGCCTTTAGCCAGCGAGTGGTTAAATGCTGGAACAAACTTCCATCTGTCATTCTGGAAGTTGATAGATAGGTTAAATAAATTTAAGGAGGAATTGGACAAACATTTAGAGGGAATGGTTGTGTGAATTTTTTTTTTTTTTTGGCTGATGCTGTATAAGCTCATACACTTGCTTTCTTGCATCATATGCCACTACTACTATTGGAATGGTCGTAAGAAGCATGAGGTAGATGTATGAAAGACAGACTAATAAAAATTAAAGAAAAATTATGTCGAACACAGATATAATATATAATAAGGACAGTGAAGTGGTAGTAGTAGTAGTGGCATGTGATGCAAGAAAGCAAATGTATGAGCTTATGCAGCATCAGCCAAAAAAAAAAAAAAAAAAAAAATCACACCATTCCCTCCAAATGCCTGTCCAGTTCCTCCTTAAATTTATTCACCCTATCAACTTCCACAACGACAGATGGAAGTTTGTTCCAGTAATTAACCACCCGCTGTCTAAAGGCAAATTTCCGCACATCTAATCTACATCTGTCTTTTCTTAATTTGAATTTATGCCCCCTTAGGTTCGTAATCTGAACAAGTGGAAGGATCCCATCAGAATTCAGCGTGCTGAACCCATTCAAGGCCTTATACACCTCAAACAGATCACCGCGCAGGTGCCTAGTCTCCAGCCACTGCAATTTGCAGAACTTAAGCCTCTCTTGATAAGAGGATCCCTTCATTCCCCTCACCAATCTTGTTGCCCTTCTCTGTACACGCTCAAGTAAATCTACATCCTTCCTAAAATGAGGCCTCCAGACCTTCATCTTATACAAGTTTTTCTTTCTTCCCTGGGAAGAGGGCGTGCAGATAGTAGGGGAGGCCTTGCCCTTCTTCTGCTAGGGACGAGTACCTGGAGGAATCGTCCAGGTGCTCACTCCTTCCAGGTAGCCAATAGGCCAAAACACAACATCACGCTACAGAACACACACACATAAGCTCACAAACACAGTTTTTCTTTCCTATCACTTTCTCCCGTGCGGGATGAAAAGCTTTTTTTTTTTTTTTTTTTCTTTTTCCCTCTCTCCCCTTCCTTTTCATCTATCTTCATGCAATCTGGGATATTCCTGTGTGGATTCGGTTTGGAAAAAAAAAAAAAAAAAATATTTATTTTTATAAGACACACACCGGCCTTACCCTTACAGAGTGTATAAAAACTGAACAGAGCAACGAGGCGGAGATGAACTTCTGTTCTAGGAGCCGCCCATACAAAAACACAAAAATAAAAAAAAAAAAAAAAAAGATCGAGCAAGTGCAGGACTTTAAATACCTTGGGTCGCTGGTCCAGGAGAAGAAAGTTGCATCCACCATGGAAATCCACAGCAGAATTGGACAGGCGGCCACTGCGTTCGCCTCGCTCAAATGGTGTCTGTGGAAGAGGACCAACATTTCCTCAAAGACTAAAATCCGACTCTTTCGGACTTTGATCCTGCCCATTCTTCTTTACGGATCGGAAACATGGATTTGTCTCAAGTTAGATTTGAACAAACTTGAGGTATTCCAAATGCGATGCCTGCGGCAGATCTTGGGCATCTCTCTTCGCGACCGCATCACTAACGATACCATCCGCGCCAGATGCCAACAGCAACCAACCATTGCCGACCAAATCCAGAAGCAAAGGCTCAGATGGTTTGGCCACGTATGTAGAATGGGCACGAACAGAATACCATCCACACTCCTTTGGAGACAACGACCCACCTAATGGAGCATCCAACGGACCGCGCCTAGGAAAACGTGGGCCAAGCAAGTGGAAGATGACTTGAAGAGCCGACGTCTCGACCTTAACCAGGCCAATACTGAAGCCATGGATCGTAAGGTATGGAAGAACATCACAGAGCAAGTCCGAAACCCTGCGGCACCTACAGCAGCATACTGGTTGCGTGGCCAACCGTCTCCCCCAGCTGCCAGCTAAGGACCGAAGAAGAAGAAGCCTGAGAAAGAATAATAATACAGTGGATGTTTTTAGATATACTTAATAGCAAATGAGTAAAGTTGACCATATTAAAAAACATTGCAAGTATACAAACATCTGACTTCCGTAGTCTCTTCACCAATATCAATCCGGATATTCTAAAGAACATTCTTCATAAAATCTATCAGGTACACAAACATATAATCAATTGTAATGCCACCTCCTGGAATAATCTGGTCAGACTTAAGTATTTTTTCGAATTTTGTGTTTCACAGAAATGCCATTTATCAACACGTTCAAGTTATCCCAATGGGCAGTCCAGCATCGTGTATTATTGCCAATCTATGCCTTTATTGGTTTGAGATTTCCTTTCCCCAGAATGTTATATTCTTTAGATAACATATCATCATATTATTAGATAACATCAACATATTATTATATTCTTTATAATATGTTGATGACATATGCATGTTTAATTATCCCAATTTTCTTGAAGATTTTGGCTATCTATATCCCTTAGAACTTTAGTTGGGAGAAAAAAAAAAAAAAGCAATTCTTGTGATCATGCAGCTAATTATCTGGACTTGGACATAAGCATTAATAATGGGTATACTATTATTAACATTTACAATAAATTCAACTTTAATTTTAATGTGGTCATTGACTATGAAATATTTCTATAATCTTCCATTCTAATATTATTCTTTCTCAATATCTAAGAATTGACAAAGGGGTGATATGTGAAAGTATAGACCTATAAGTTTAACTTCTGTTCCAGGGAAAAAAATGGAGTCACTGGTTAAAGAAGCAATGTAGGATCATCTAGACAAGACTGCAGTTAGTTTAGTCACAGCATGGATTTGTTAAGAGAAAATCTTGCCTGACCAATTTGATTAGGTACCATGATATGATCACAAAGTAGCTAGATGCAACAAATAATTTTGTTATCATATACTTTGGTATTTGCATCCAAGGGCTGCTCAGTGAGCTTAATATCATGGTAGACAATGTTGTCCAGTCACCAAGGGAACCCCTTTCACCATGGCATGCTCACTTTCCACCATGCAACTACTCCGTTAATAGTGAAGGAAAGGCTAGCACTTCACCATAGAGTGAAGTGTTAGCTTCCCTCTCACCATAGATCTACTTATTCTGATTTGCTCCTGTTTTCACAAATGGCTCAAAATCAGAATAATCTGTGGGATCTCTTTTAGCATTAGCATTAGTAGAGGCATTTGATGCAAGAAAGCAAGCTTATGCAGCATCAGCCAAAAAAAAAAAAAAAAAAAAAGTAACATAAATAAATAAAAATAACCACTTCCACTTCACCCCTCTGTTCGTTCGAAATACCTGTCCAGCTGAGCCTTAAACTTATTTAGGCTATCAACTTCCACGACAAGGGATGGAAGTCTGTTCCACCCACCAACCACCCGCTGGCTAAAGGCAAATTTCCGCACATCTATCCTACATCTGTCTTTCCTCAATTTGAATTTATGCCCTCTCAGGTGATTTTTCTGAGTTAGAGGAAGAATCCCATCAGCATTGAGCATGCTCAAACCATTCAAGGCTTTGTACACCTCTATCAGATCACCCCGCTGGTGCCTAGTTTCCAGACACTGTAATTTGCAAAACTTAAGCCTTTCTTCGTAAGAGAACCCCTTTGTCCCATTCACCAATCTAGTTGCCCTTCTCTGTACTCGTTCCAGCAGCTCTACATCCTTCCTGAAATGAGGCCTCCAGGCCTGTATACAGTACTCTAGGTGTGGCCTGACCATTGCCTTATACAAGGGAATAATCACCTCCTTATCCCTGCTAGAAAAATTTCTATATATCATTGACAATACACCATGAGCTACTCTTGCAGCTCGTCTGCACTGCTCAGAGAACTTCATATCTGCCTGCACCACCACCCCCAGGTCCCTTTCATTCTCTACCACTGTCAGTGTAGTACCACAAAGTTGATACGTTGCTCTGGGGTTGCTGTTTCCCATATGTAGTACTTTACATTTGTCAATGTTAAACTTCATTTGCCACCTCGAAGCCCATCTGCTCAACCTTTCCAAATCCTGTTGCAGCAGCATAGTGTCAGTAGTGTCCTTGACAACCCTGCCAACCTTTGTATCGTCTGCAAACTTGGACATTAAGCCTGATATACCATCATCAATATCATTTATAAATACAGAAAACAATAAAGGCCCCAATACTGAACCCTGAGGGACTCCACTAATAACATTAGTCCACGATGAGCAGTGTCCATTGATTACCACTCTCTGTCTTCTCCCCCTCAACCACCCCTTTATCCATAGCAGCAACTTGCCTCCAATGCCACACTGCTCCAATTTGTGCAGCAGTCTTCCATGTGCAACAGTATCAAAAGCCTTTCTAAGATCCAAGTATATAATATCAAAGTTATTCCCTGCATCCAGTTCTTTTGTGACTGCATCATAGTATCCAATCAAATTGGTCAGGCAAGACTTCCCCTTAACAAAACCATGCTGTGTCCTAGCTATAACTGAAGTCTTGTCTAGATGATCCTGCAGTGCTTCTTTCACCAGTGCCTCCATTAATTTTCCGGGAACAGAAGTTAAACTCACAGGTCTATAATTACTTGTGTCAGCCTTTGATCCCCCTTTGTGAATTGGGGTCACATTTGCACATCTCCAGTCAATGGGTACCTCCCCTGAGTCCAAGGAAGCTCTCATAATTATGGCTAAGGGTTTGCTTACCTCCTTTGCTGCCTCCTTTAATATAACTGGATAGATCCCATCCACCCCAGGTGCCTTTCTTCTGCAGGTTTTCCAGAGCTAGCCGTAGGCCACCTTAAAACTAATAATTATCAAAGGTGTATGGTATACATAGCATTACAGGCTTTATGAATGATAAGCTATAATCCATATCCAGTCCTGTCCAGAATCCATCAGAAGATATATTCTCTTTACAAATCCACATTTGTTATGTGCTTTAGGTGGATCCCAAGGCACACTGGGATCAGGGATAATGATCTGTCTGATCTGACAGATCATTATCCCTGATCATTTTCACACAGATGCCTGATCATAGCATCTGTGTGAAAATGACCTCTGCATCTTGTTGCTCTTCTACAACCAGATTTATTCATAAAACACCTATCCTCTCTCTCATGGCCTCACTCTTTTATGTATGCAGTACCAAAACTATGCAAGGAACCTTTGTTAGTGCAGAAATACTGACCAATTTCACTGGCAAATTGTGTGAGAAAAAAGTTTTGAAAGGGTGGTCCATAAGAGGCTCACCTGGATTGTAGACTCAACAAAATATTCTGTCCAATCATCAGAGTGGGTTTTGTAAAAGTAGATTTACCTTGGATATACTTCAGAAACTAGAATCCAACATTTGATCATGGTATTGTGATGGATATGCATCTTCTGGGACTAAAGGGACACCTGCCTAAAATCGGTCCTTGAGGTTGTCGCATGACATTCTCTGGGAAGAATGGGAAGGAAATAAGTTGCATTTTATTATCTTCTACTCGTTTTTTTTTTTTTTTAAGCCCCGACCAGTGCAGCAAACGCCTGTGGCTTTCTTGCACTATATGGCTAATACTATTACTGTTGCTATTATTATCTGAACATTAAATCTCTATGAAATTCTAAATCTTAATTTGTATGATACTGTAAATGTATGGAAGAGTTGCCATATATTTAAAGTAACTGTAACAATAGTTGTGAATGCAGCATTTTTAACTGCAGATGGAATGACAAAATGTTGTGAAGCACAGTCATAGCCAAATTTCACAAGCACCAAATTTTTTTTTTTTTTTTATGAAAACCTCAAACACCATGAGAGGTATTAGAACCTATAGTACTTGGTACCGTGCTTGGGTTGGAGGTTGAGAAGACGAAAGAAGATATTTGTTGACATTAGACTTGAACTTCTGTAGACTGTAATTTTCAGGAAATATGTACGAAGGAAGGTCGTTCCAGAAAACGGCAGTTGAATGAATAAACGAGGAAGATGAAAAGTTGGTTCTGTGAGTTTGAAGTTGGACCATAAATGGATGTTGGCTGGTGGCAGCATGTGTTTTGGACTGTTTTGAAAGAGAGAGCGGGAATTATAGAAGCCAATTCAGAAGAACATTGCCCATGGAAGTATCTATAGAAAAGGCATACAGCAGAAACAGTACATCTATGAGACAGCGAGTGGAGAGACTCTGTTAGAGTGGAGTCATTAATTAACCTAACTGCCCTCTTCTCAACGGAATCTAGAAACCTGAGAGAGAGGTTTTGGGGGCATTGCCCCAGGTGTGGGAATAGTATTCCATGGTAGGACAGATTTCCAATTTGAAAGCAGAAGGAAAAACACATTTGGAATAAGAAAGTGAAAAAAGGTGATAAAGAACAGGAGTAAGTTCAGGATCACAGGTTTTGAGAACAAGTGGAGAAATACCATCGGGACCTGGAGCTATGTTAGCATCAAGATTCGTCAAAATCCTTCTGACATCCTTTTGACGGAAGACCACAGGAGGCATTGAATGGAGCGTGTTGAGAGTGGTGGAAGGTGTTTCACCAAGATCATTAATACAAGAGTTGGAAGAAAAATTGGATGCTAGTAGGTCAGCTCTGTCCTTGCTGAAGTGACAACAGAACCAACAGATTTTGACAGAGGTGGGAGCAGAGATGGGCAAAATATGCGGCCAATAGCTTTGCAAGAGACCAGAATGCTCTGCTACCATTAGGGCAAGAAGCAACTAGATTTCTACTCTTAGCCTGTTCAAAATCTAGTTTGGACTGATTAATAAATGCTTTACAATTGTTCCGAGCTTTGGTGTAGGCAGAAAATAAAACTGAAGATTTGGAAACAAGCCAATTATGATATGCAACATTCTTCTCTTGAACAGCCTTAGCACATTTATTGGAAAACCAAGGTTTAGATAAAGGACGAGATTTTAAAGTGGAGTGTGGAATAAAGGATTCCATTCCTACAAGAATAATTTCATTGACACGATCTGAGGAACTGTTGACATCAGAAGTTTTGAAACAGTAATCCAACCAAGGAAAAGAAGAAAAGAAATCTCGTAGGTCATCCCATTTTGCATTCCTGTAATGCCAAACAATATGAGGTTGGGAATAGCCATGAGATAAAGGCTCCATTGGAGAAGAGACAATCTCCAAGTTGTGATCTGGGGTGCCTAAAGGACCACTCACTTCAACCATGTACTTAGAAGGGTTGTTTGTGAGAGAAAGATCAAGCGTGTTGGCTGCATGGTATTCTTGTAGGTAAATGAACAATCTGTGCAAGGTCATTAGTAATTGCAAAAGTCTCAGCATCTCGAGCTTGGTTGGTGTGACTAGAAAACGGAAGCCAGCTGGAGTTGTGAACATTAAAATCACCAAGGAAAATTACCTGACTGTTAGGAAAGCTGGACTGGAGAAAGTCAAGTTGCAAAGTGTGGAAGTCAAAGAACTCCAAGTGATTAGTGGAGTTGGGAGAATGGTAGAGACAACAGATGAATTTGACACAATGAGATAGAGATTTTAAGCCAGAGGAGATTCCTAAAACTAGTTTTTGGTTTATAACCAGTGGAAGAAATTGCCATTATTACTATCAAAGTTACAGACATCCTGCCTAGAGAAAAATGCTTAAATATAAAATCTTAAATTTACTTTGAAAAAAAAAAAAAAAAAAAGTCCTAATGCATACAGTACTTTATGTCCAAGTGATCACATGATATCTGCTGATAATTGCCTATGTTTGTAGTGTAGTTAATTCATCATTTTGGTGATTTTGCCTATTTTAATTATTATAATTTGCCTTATTTATTTTAATGTATTATTGCTATTTGGCAGTATATATCAAGTTATTTTCAAGACATTACACCTGCTGCTATTTAAGGACCAGCTGTTGAGGCAGGACTGATGACTCCAGTTTTTCAGAGTTATTTGGTATTTTTAGATGTCTTTCTGTTATCTACCTCATTTTTTTTTCCCTGGATCAGCTCATCAATTTTTCTAATGTTGCTGTCACATACAGTTGTTAATAATTCTCATGCAGGTAGCCCTGGATAAGGCTTATCATTTAGATCATCTTCCTACAAGCTCAAAAGAGCTGTATAACTAATGTAGCTCTTTTGGACACGTCAGTAGAAGTGCAATCAGCTTATTAGAATAGGGTTTCTCAGTCATATGGTTTGAATCCATCTGTACCACAAAATATGATATCTTGTAAACACCTTTGGTGCTCCCTAACATCGCAGAGAATAAATAGAAAATTTATTTAAAGTCATTTTACCAAGACCTTAATGTTCTTCATTATTCATGACAATCATCACGAAGAACTTTTTTTTTTTAAACAACTGTGAATTTTTTTCAGATCAACAACTTTACAAAGAAATTCAATAAATACGTCATGTATATATCAAAGCAGTCAAGTCTAATCTAAATTGGAATCATTGTGTATTGGGTAATTCAAGTACATATCTACAGTAGGAAGCTGTTGCTGTGTCTAACCTATGGTGGACAGACATTCTGAAATTGTACTCTAGAACTATCATTTTTGTAGGTCTTATGACATTGTTAACTAGCTTATGTTGTTTGACTAGTGTGCCTATTTTGGTAATGCTTAAAATTTAATTTCAGGTTGGTAGTAATGAAAAAGATATTGAAGATTGCAGTGTTCCAAGGGTAAATCCACAGATATTAGCAAACTGTTTGTTTGTTCTCTGCTCTGGGTCTAACTTAAGTGATAGTGATTGTCATCAGCTAGGGATAGAAACTTTAATTCCTTCTCATCTTCCCATAGTGAGTGAGTATATTATATATTATTTTGCTTAATATGGAATTATTTTCATAGTAAACTATAACTATAACCTGTATGTTATAAATTTTTTTTTATAATGTACAGCTTATGGTTTGTTTTATTTTATAAACTTTTTTATAAGAATTTTGTTTTCACTCTCTAGTAGGAATGATGGTATTTAAGGTGTACCTATGTATTCTTCGGATTTACAATTTGAATCCATCTGAGTGGCTCTTTTTGACTCCTTCCTCCCTATCACCATGCTAACATTGTTTTTGACCCCCCCCCCTTTTTTTTTTTACAAAAAAAATTAGAAAAACTATAGTTTGCTGATAAATTCAAAATTTTTAAAGATCTTGAAAATTTATGCTTATATTTTATTGACAAATTGTCAGGTGTGCTAGTCTACGTTGCATGGTGTGTGTTAATCAGGAAGCATTTCAGCTTGTTCTCTGTTACACGTAGCTGCAGTGTTAATTATATTTATTATTATTATTATTATTATTATTATTATTTATTTATTTATTTATTTTTTTTTTATGTGTGTTACAAAGCTGATTAACAATGACCTTCAGTGAGATGCCAAAAAAATGACAAAATTTAAGAAGACTGGTATGTAAGGTTTTCTATGTGTCGTAAAAACTGGAAAAGGTTACGTGTTTTTCTTTATGTTCTGCATGCAGATGTAATTTTTGAATTTCAGCTGCCAGAAAAGGTGATGCTTTCAGTTATTTTCAAGCAAGTTGGCATAAGAACAATGTGCACCATGTGGAAAGAAATCCAAAAATAGATGTAGCATTTTATAATGTCATATGTGCTGAATGTTTTTTTTTTTTGCATTTTTATTGTAGAACATAACCTTCCTCTGATGTGGCTAATCATGCTGGCACATTGTTCAGAAATATGTTTCCCAATAGCAAAAAAGTACAGTGGTAGAAGAACAAAATTGTTGCTTACATTGGTAGTAAAAGTGCACTCTAAGTCAAAAAAGAGGGTAGTGATGATGGCTCTGAAATCTTATTTCCTATTGTGGTGGATTTTTCTAATAAAAATGAATTGTCCAATCAAAGACATCTCATCTCAGTGTAATGTGACTCTACAGGTTACCACATTGGGTATCCCCCTTCTCAACAGTCCCTCTTTAAAATGATTCCTTTAAAAAACTTCCTTGCACATAGTATTGATCATGTTAGACCTAAAAACTGAAATAGCATGGGTATTAAAGTAGGAGATTGAGCTCTGGAAACGGATAAATATTCATAGGAAAATTACTCTCTAGAAAGAAGTGGTTAAAGGTAAGACACATTGAAACAGTTCCAATTAATGCAAGCCATTGAAGTTTAAAAAAAAAAAAAAAAAAAAAAAAACATTTGAAACTTAACTTCAGTTATAAAACAGCTTGCTTATTTCTTTTAAATTTTATGCAATGTTGTACAAAATGTTAGTGTTTGAAAATCTGAATGTAGCTTACATCTGAACCTTGCATCCATTTACTGAGGTCATTACTCTTAGATATGTTGAAGAATGTGGTGTTTAAATTTGTAATATCATCATTTGTTAACTCTTCCGCTTCTATTTTAGAAGTACAGTAACTTTCAGAATAACAGCACCTTCAGGGATTCGAGGTGCCGTTATTTCGATTTTTCCGTTATCTAGAAAGTTTTATTTTAATATATTTAATGCAGAAATAATGAGGCTAAATAAAAAATAGAGAGATTAAGAATGCAATTTTATTAACTGTACATAAAAAAACATAAACACGTTGACGATCCAATGTTATATTCTGCCATGAATACACTCCTGCTTACACCCTGCTTTATTTTCTCTATTATATCAAGTTTAGTCTGTGCGGGTAGCACAGTCGTCATCACTGTCCTTCCTACACCAGGTAGAAAAGGCCCGGGTTTTAATGGGCATTTTTCACTCTGTGGCTGAGTTAGTTGGTCTCAGGCATAGATAGCAAGGTTTTCCCCCAGAAACTGGGGTCTAACAAAACAGGCAAATTGACCAGAGAGCACACGCAATTTACAGACACAATACACATGCGTATATGAATTAACTTTCCCAGTGACCCTAATGTAATAAAACTTGATATAACCCAAACTAATGAAATAGTTTGGGTTATATCAAGTTTGTCACAAAGCTTTAAAGCTGTTCTTCTTGGTTCCAAGTGCCAAGCGAATGATCTAGCAATTTCCAAAGTGAATTTCAAAGTGTTATTTCTATAGAGAAGTTGTAAAAGAGATTTCTAAAGCCTTTACTTTCAAAGTTATTTATTTTCTGGCTCTTTTTAAATAAAGAAGGAAGCCTCCTACAAGAAAGGAAAGA
This sequence comes from Mastigoproctus giganteus, assembly GCF_048544385.1. Classification (NCBI taxonomy): domain Eukaryota; kingdom Metazoa; phylum Arthropoda; class Arachnida; order Uropygi; family Thelyphonidae; genus Mastigoproctus; species Mastigoproctus giganteus. Next base: position 1,414,283 of record NC_143576.1, on the reverse strand, counting down.
CACCTTTAGTATATATAACTAACTTCTCTAACACACTAACCACTAACTTCTTATCGGTCACTGGTGGCACTGCTCCTGCCTCCACATGGTGGGGCCAGTAACCTGGGGGATAAACCAACCCTCAGAGATAAAAGGCGCAGAAATGGAAATTAATGAATTTCCTCGTTTGGAGCCCAAGAGTGCTCAATATGAAAACCATGAAACGGACCATGACTTCTCTACCTCAAAGAGAATGAAAAAAGAAGCTGGCAGACAGGAATCACCACCCTTTGTGATTATCCATTCTCTGTCGGCACAACCTGTTAGCAAGCTCTCCCCTTTCATCATAGAATGATGCCTGGAAAATGCAGCAGCATCACCAAAAATGGGGAAACATCTCCAATCTGGGGACTTGCTAATGGAGACTTCTCACCCAAGATTCATTCTTTAGGTGGAATTCCAATTCAAGTCACTCCACATAGCACCCTGAATTCTTCCAAGGGAGTGATTACTGAATGGGATCTATTAAACATTTCTGAAGAAGAAATAGTCCAGGAACTAAAGGAACAAAAAGTAACTCAGGCAAAAAGAATCATGATATGAAAAGATGGCAAGTTAGTCTCAACACGTAACATAATTCTAACCTTCAATACATCAAGTCTACCAGCTTCAGTCAAAGCAGGTTACTTATATTGTCGTGTTCGACTCTTTATCTCAAATCCCTTAAGATGCTACAAATGCCAGAAATTTCATTACTCCCAGACAGCATGCCGTGGAGTTTCAACATGTCCAAACTGTGGCTATACAATTCAGTAATCAATCAGAATGCAAGGCACAGACCCCGCAGTGTCCTAATTGCAGGAGCAACCATCCAGCATACTCTATAGAATGTGATCTCTGGAAGTTAGGGAAGAAAATAGAAAAATACAAGACTGAAAATAAAGTCTCATATCAAGAAGCTAGAAAACAAGTTAAATTAAGCATTCCGGCTATCCACTTTCTCCAATCAGTAACATGTCAGATGGAAGTGTCACTCTTTCCAGATAAATTGATCGCAGACTGGGCTTGATCAGTTCTGTCAACCCAGCTTACATCTAAACCAAAGACAGTAGGCCAAAGTAACAATACACTACTCCCAGTTCCAACTCAAAGCATAACCAAAAGTGAAGTAGCAGAAAAATTGCAAAAATTGGATCCTGTTGAGGTTAAACAGTCACACCCAACAAGGATGGATACCGATGATGTGATCACCCAAGAAGATCTTCTCGAATTGTATGCAGATGGTGATATGGAAGATAAAAATGATTCAGCTCATCCCAACTTTCCAAGAAAAAATATATATAAACTTGATCGTTATACCCACTCCTAAAAGGCAAACAGATTCATCTCCCTCTTACAAAACCAAATCATGGAACACATTATTCAGTGGAATTGTAGAGGCCTTCGCAGTAACATCGATGATATCCATGAATTAATTCACCACTATAAACCTCTTGCAATGTGCTTTCAGGAAATGAATTTGACACCTCAGGTCTCAGTTACAATCAAAAATTATACTATATTCAGACAAGACAGAGCTGACACTAACAGTGCTTATGCTTATGGAGGAGTAGCAATACTTGTGGGTTCAAGCATCCCCTCTAGACTCATCACATTGCAAACTGCCTTAGACATGCACTGTAAATGATATCACTCTGACACTGGTTTCAATCTATCTTCTGCCAAATCATCGATATACTATTCAGTAAATTGAAGATCTTGTTTTGCAGTTACCATCTCCATTTTGTTTACTAGGAGACTAATTTAATGTCTGAAGTAGGGGGACCTCACTATGGGCTTCCCCTACCTCAGACAGACGAGGAAAGCTTATCGAAATGTTGATTGACAGGCAAAATTTAACATTAATAAATACAGGCTCTCCTACGTATATCCATCTCCCTACAGATTCAACATCAGCAATAGACCTTTCCATATGTTCTCCAATCCTCTTTCTAAGTATAGATTGGGTAACTCTGAGTGATCCTAATAGCAGCTACCATTATCCGTTAATCTGCAAAATTCAAACATCCTATTCCCTCCCAACAGAAAATCCAATTAAATGGAAATTTTCAAGGGCTGATGGACAAAATACAGAACACACATATCATTTAACAACAATATCATTCAGTCTGGTTCCATCAACAGTGTTATTGCGCACATCACAAATCAAATTCTGACAGCCGCATCTGCTGCCATTCCTCAATATCAAGTAAGAAATAGACGAAAAATAAATTACTAGTGAAAACAATGCGAAAGACTGTAACAATGTGAAAGACTGTAACAATGCGAAAAAGAGAAAAACAAAGTGTGGAACCTTTTCCCCAAACATCCAACGACCTCCAATCTTATTAATTATAAATGTCTTATCGCAAAAGCTCGTTATATCAGACATAAAGCAAAAAAAGAAAGTAGGATTAAATTTGCCTCTTCACTAAATAAAAATACCGATAACAGATTAATTATTAATCAGAAAAATAAAATGTTTAAACAGTAAATTTCCTCCTCTATCCACCCCACTTCTGAAGTGGAATGGGCAGGAGCTCTCTACTCCTATAGAAATATCAAATGCACTGGGAGTCTTATTTTCTCGGTTGTCTTCTTCTATCGCTTATGATCAAACATTTCAAAAACTTAAAACAGTTATGGAGAAATCCAGACTAAATTTCACTGACAGTTCTGCTTTACCTTATAATCAACCATTTACCATGCTTTTGCTGCAGCAATCCCTTACCAATTCAAGAAACAGTGCTGCTGGCCCTGATGGGATATTTTATGTAATGCTCTGAAATTGGGTCAAAGATCACTCTTTGTTGCTCATATTTTTCAATCAGAATTTTTTCTGAACATACCTTCACAAGATCCTGGCATCATTCTTATATACTAGTAATTGCAAAACCCAGTAAAGATCATTCTGTTCCTCAAAATTACAGGACGATATCCCTTACCAGCTGCCTCAGCAAAACCCTTGAGAAAATGATACATCGCCACCTCACTTGGTTCCTTGAGTCCCAAAACTTGATTAACAACAACCATTTTGGATTCCAGAAAAACCGATCTTCATTGAATCTCATGATCAAAGCCGAGACAAACATCAGAAATGTTTTCATCAGAAAGGAACACCTCGTCATGGTCTGTCTTGACATTGAGAAAGCCTTTGACACTGCGTGGTATTTCAGCATCTTAAAAGATCTACATGCTCTTGACCTGAGAGGTAATTTACCATATTTTATCCAAAATTTCCTTCAACAGAGATCTTTTCAAGTTTGTTACTGGGAAACCCTTTCTAAAAACTTTATCCAAGACATTGAATGTCTCTGGACTACTTGTCAATTAAAAACTGAACATACTCCAGTCTTATCAGCCACAACATGGGGAGCAGATCGTTACAGCCTGCTTCACTTATACAGAACCATAATCAGATCACGCCTGAACTATGGCGTGCATGTCTTCAATTGTGCTAGGGAGAGTGCTTTATCTCACCTCAACCCTATTCAACATTCAGCTCTTAGAACAGCACTAGGTGTGTTCAGAACATCTCCAGTGCAAAGTTTGTATGTTGAAGCCCACGAACCTCCTCTAAATATCAGGAAAAAGATGTTGCTGTTGAACTATGCAACCAAGATCCAAAGCCAGGTGACCCATTGTAATTGGTCAATACTTGGTATGATTGGCAGTATATGACCTTCTATAGAAACAAACCACAGACAGTTCGGTCTGCTGGTATTAGGCTAAAGCAATTAGTAGAAAATTGGGATATATACACTTCAATAAAATCTTGCAAGATCCTATAGATCCCGACCCTCCATGGTTTGTCACATGCCATCTTGTGACAATTATTTCCACCAGTGGGGAAAATACTCTCTATCAGACTTAACATCCCACAGCTGCACATTGAGCATACTCAGCATTATCCCCGACTTTGCTAAGATATTTACAGATGGATTGAAGTCTGAGAGTGGATTGGATGCAGCAGTGCGTAGTATCAGGGAGTGGGTTAACCTACTCCCTGATACTACGATTTCTCTATCCCTTCTAACTGAGTGTAGTAGCTACACAACTGAATTATATGCATTAAACCTTGCATTAGAAAATATTTTCCTTAAGTCAGTTCAAAACAGCATAATATACACAGACTCGCAAAGTTCCGTATTAGCCATGCAAAACAATTCCCCACCTACTAACCCATTATTAAAGCTCATCAGAACACAGTTGATACATCTCACAGTGCATCAGCAAAAGGTTATCTTCTGCTGGATCCCAGGCCATACTGAAATATCAGGAAATGAAATTGCGGATGATGCTGTCAAACATCCATCCAGCTCAGCTCCAACGAATTCCCTAGTACCCTTCACAGATTATAAAATGAATATACAAAGTATATGTAAAGGTCGATGGACTCTCCAGTGGCAAATGCAAATTCATAATAAACTACTTCAAATTAAACCTCTACCAAAATTATGGGCTTCCAGCCTCATTGCAAACAGACAAGAAGAAGTAATTTTAGCCAGAGCCAGACATACTCATTTAACCAATCTATTCCTTTTGTCTGGGAATGACCCTCTTCAGTGTAATCACTGTCATACACCACTCACAGTCAAACATATACTTCTGGAATGTACTCTATATAATAATGCTTGACTAGTGTCATTCAGTTCTCTGGAGAACTTAAAGGAACCTTTGTTGCTTAGCCATATCATAGGCGAAAAATCAAATCTCATAGAATTCTTCTCCTTCCTAAAACGAATAGGATTGTATAGCTGTTTTTAACTGCTTCTAAATCAACCAACACAAGCAGTATGAACCACTTTCATAAGTGCAATATGGCCTAAGTAGCCATTGCACTTAAAACCCCATCAACAACAACAGCTGTTCTTCTTTTCTTCTCTGTATGAGGTTTATTAACTTTAGGAACCATAGTGAGGGGTTTTTAATTTAAAGTAAATGTAAAACAGCAGTATAATTCGTGATATCAGTGCAGAATTCACTTTCAAAATGGCAAGCATAAACAAATACTGTACAGTAGTCGTGTGGCTTGCTGTTTTCTTTTTTCGGCCCTTCAAGACATGGCGCCTCCGTAGCCAGGTGGGAAGGAGCAGATTAGACCAGGGCTCGAGTCCGTCACCACCAAATACGGAGGATGCAGAAAGGTCAGGGAATGACCACTGCATATCCTGGAGCAATATGGTCTTAGTTGCTAATGCTCCAAATAAAACAAACAATAACAACCTTCAAGACATCTGTGCTGTATGTAAACATTCAATCCCAATGTGCCGTTAACTCGAATGTTCTGTTATTTAGGGTACCATTATTTCGAGTCTACTCTAGCATACCAAAGTAGGTGCTGAATCAGAAACATTTTGACTTAGTCGTAGCCATTTTTACTGCTGAAGTTCTTTTTTTTCAAACAAGAAAGTACTTTATTGTTGCATGTGACTATGTAGTGTACAAATTCCCATTAAATAATGATGGTCTTATAAATGCTGAGGTAGCATGAATATCGTCAGTTGTCCCTGCATGATTTTTAAATATGAAATTTTTGTCAAGTTTCCAGTAGTCCTTGGTATCACTGAAGATATCAATGATGTTCTGCAGTATAATTTTTGTCAAGTTGAGTGTGAAAACTTACCATACTTTTTTATGAAAGAAGAAAGAATTGAAGTAAGTAATAATGGTTGGGGAACTGGCCAGTGCACAAGGAAGTTTGAATATAACAAATTATCCCAAGCCTTGTTTGGAATTTTAACAATTCTTGATAGCCGTGTTTGAGAGGATATTTACCCAAGGTAAAATAACAAATGCACACATTAGATTTTCTACTTGTGAAACTTTGGAGGTGCTCTTGACAGCCAAATCCAGACAACAGGAAAATTGCTATAAACAAATCTGTGAATGAAGAGGGCACAGTCAGCAAAACTATCTCGCTCGATGCAGTCATGATCAGTTGTCTAGTGTATGCAATCCAAACAGAAATACACAGACAAAAAAATTTTGTGTAAGTTAATGTTTGAAGGGAATCGTTCTGGTACAATCCTGTTTGCTGTATTTAAATATAAAATGTGCACAATAAGTCAGTGAAATTTAATTTAAAGGCAAAGTCCAAATTTTAAATTTCCCTTTTCCCTCTTGAATTTTTTCTTAAAAATCATTCATGTTTTCCTCGAAAAATCTTTGCTTTTCCCTGCTTAAGATTAAGAGCTTAAAAAAAAAAAAAAAAAAATATATATATATATATATATATATATATAGACAAGATTTCAGAAGATTTGTGTGCAAGATTTACCATGTGTTGCAAAATATTGAAAAGGTAACACATTTACTTTGTGTACTGTTGGTAGATGTGACCTTTTCAGTTTCAAATGCAGAAAATGTTTGTTTGATTTATTGGTGCAAGGGCTACTAAGGTCATAATGCACTTATTATAATATTAGTTGGTGCAGGTTTGGTATACTAAACAGGTGGGTTCAGAGCAGATGGTAGCAGAAAATGTGATGTAATCAGATAAACTTAAAGTCATTGTGCACTGCACAGAAAGAAATGCAAAAATAGATATTGAATCTTCTCACAGTGAAGATGATAATATCATACATGCTGAAAGTTCGTTTGCATCATTTATCATATGTCCAATGTTTTGAAAGTCAGAAGTTGGCTGCTATGATAATTTATGTTTGTTATGTACTGGTTAACAAAAATAATTGTTATCCAGTAAAATGATATCACCCTAAATTTTTTTATTCCCTTTTCTTCATTATAGTTTTGATGTGAATCATCTATTGTTAGAATCAGAGAAGTATTGCTGAAAAAAATAAAATAAAATAAATATTTTAGTATTGAGCATGCGAAGTATGCTGCATGCTTGCTGTTGAAGCTTTTTTTTTTTTTTTTTTTTTTCTGTTTACAATCACATTTATCAAAATTATTTTTTTTTTTAATGTCAAAACAATTTATTAAAAAAACAGGTGCCTTTATTTCATATTGCTTTATTTTTTCTTTTCTTCAAAATGATAATTTGCATAGTAATTGGTTATGTCTCTTTGTAACTTATTCAGCAAGTAACAAATGATATTGAGCATCATTAGTATTTGTACATCATTATGAAAAAAAAAAAAAAAAAAACAGTGTGTACACCTTGTGTGCATGAAAGATGTTTTATTTTATGTGAAAACATCCTTGACTTGGAAGAGGTTAGTGAAATCCAAGCCAATATCCCAATTAGCCATTTGATTGTAGCCATTTGTTGAACAGTATGACATCACAATCAAACTTCCTGTAGTTTCTACTGCAGGAAGTATAATTGCAACGGCAGGCGAAGACAGATTACGAGAAATCTTTGGCAAAGGACACAAAGAAAAACAGCAGAGTTCTTTACTTATGTAAACTCTAGAAGGAAGGGGATGAATCAGATTGGTCCACTTAACATAGATGGTTTGACTATTGATGATCCTGCTCAAGTAGCTGATAAATTGAATGACTATTTTGCATCGACATTCACACATTAGGAGTTATTCAAGGAGGGGAATTTGCATCTACATTCACACATGAGGAGAAATTCAAGGAGGGCCAGAAGTTTATCAAACTCTAACAGGGAGCTAAGTGATTTTGTAATAACTGAGAGCAAAGTTAAAGAGAAATTGTTGAAGTTAAACATAAAAAAGGCACCTGTGGCAGATGGAATCTATCCAGTTATAATGGAGGCAGCAAGGGAAGTAAGTAAACCTTAGCCATCATTATGAGAGCATCCTTAGAGTCAGGGGAGGTCCCCATGGACTGGAGATGTGCAAATGTATCCCCAATTCACAAAGGTGGTTCAAAGGGTGACAAATAATTATAGACTTGTTAGTTCAACTTCTGTTCCGGGGAAAATAATGGAGTCACTTAAAGAGGTGATACAGGTTCACCTAGACAAGACAGCAGTAATAGTTCAGACACAACACTGGTTTGTTAAGGGGAAGTCTTGTCTGACCAATTTGATTGGATACTACAATGTGGTCACAAAGGAACTGGTTGCAAAAAATAATTTTGATATCATATACTTGGATTTCAGGGAAGCTTTTGATTGTGTTGCACATGGAAGACTGCTGTACAAATTGGAGTGGTATGGCATTAAGGGCAGGTTACTGAAATGGATAAAGTGATGGTTGAGTGGAAGATGGCAGAGAGCGGTAATAAATGGACACTGCTCTATGTGGACTAATGTTATTAGTGGAGTACCCCCAGGGTTAGGTGCTGGGCCCATTGTTATTTTGTGTATTTATCAGTGATATTGATGAAGTTATATCAGGCTTAATGTCCAAGTTTGCAGATGATACAATGGTTGGCAGGGTTGTTAATGACAGTAAAGACAGTATGCTACTGCAACAGGATCTAGAAAAGTTAGGCAGATGGGCTAAGAAGTGGCAACTGAAGTTTAACATTGACAAATGCAAAGTACTCCATATGGGTAGCAGTAACCCAAGAGAAATGTACCAACTGTGTGGTACTACACTCAGGAAGGTCGGAAATGAAATAGATATGGGGGTAATTGTGCAGTCAGATATGAAGTTCTCTGAAATGCAGACGGGCTGCCAAAGCAGGTCATGGAGTTTTGTCAATAATATATAGGAATTTTGCTAGCAGAGACAAGGAGGTGATTATCCCTTTATATAAGGCAATAGTCAGGCCACACCTTGAGTACTGTATACAGGTCTGGAGGCCTCATTTTAGGAAGGATCCAGAGTTGCTAGTAAGAGTACTGAGAAGGGCAACAACATTGGTGAGAGGAACAAAGGGGTGCTCTTACAAAGAAAGGCTTCAGTTCTGCAAGTTGCAACATCTGGAGACTAGGCACCTGCAAGGTGATCTGATTGAGATGTATAAGGCCTTGAATGGTTTGAGCAGGCTCAGTGCCTGATAGGGTACTTCCGCATGCTTAGATTAAGAACCTGAGGGGGCATAGATTCAAATTGGGGAAAGATAGTTGTAGAATAGATGTGTGTAAATTTGTCTTTAGCCAGCGGGTAGTTGATTGCTGGAAGAGACTTCCATCTGTTGTTGTGGAAGTTGATAGCTTAAATAAATTTAAGATTGAACTAGACAAACATTTGGAGTGACCAGTTGGGTGAAATGGGAATGTTTTTTTTTTTTTTTTTTTTTTTTCGTCTGATGCTGTATAAGTTTGCTTTCTTGCATCATATGCCTCAATAATTCTAATGCAACAATACAAATATTTGTCAACTATTTCTTTTTTTTTGTTTGCATTTTCATTACATTACATTGTTAGGTGCAGCTAGATGTTTTACATCAAAAAAATATCTAAAATGTGTTTTAGATATTTTTTTGATGTAAAAAAATGAAATCAATTAAAATGAAAGAATAAACTAATTTAACTAATAACTAAGCAGTTGGTTATATGTGCCTGAGTCTAACTAAATTGCTTCCTTCTCCAGGAGAAAAATTAATTAACATCCACATACAGATTTAAACACAGTGCAACTCTGATATAATGCAGGTGTCAGGTGAAAACTTTAATGCTCATGTTATATATGGAAAGCACATTATAGCTAAAAATATTTTACCATTTTTTATTCCCAGTTTTTTTTAATATAAATCCACTTTACTTAGTAAATTAATACTTTATTTACTAATGTTTTATGCCTAAAAGGCAAATTATTAAAGGTTATATCACTCCCTTTACATTCTACTAATGCACAATGCTGGTATGGATTTACATTTTATGCATACATTCTGAAATAGTCATTATTTACTTTGCCGGAACTGATGACAGCATTTTTTCAGTACATGATTTTTAATAATGGTCAGATGTAATAAATGAAGGTGTTCTCCATCACTCTGACATTCTAGTCACACTGTCACCTCAATGTTTTTAAGCACTTTGTTAATTTCTCTTGCTTTTTTCCTTACACAAGTCATTTGCATTATCTTCTGAGTGACTCCCTATGTCATTGGCCTTCTGTTTGTCAATTGTCTTCCCACTGTTCACAGAAGTTGTGATTTCTTCTTGCATCTGGAGCTTATACTTCCATCTCAAACCAAGCAGCTAGGTCATTTGTTCCAAAATTCACCAAATGCATTATAACTAGCTTTGCCTCTTGTTCTGGAAATACTGCTAATTCAAGGTTAGTGATCTCATGTTTTCCTATAATTTTATCCAGCTGTTTTCAGTTACTGGAAAAAATTTATTGGAAAAGACAAGACCACTAATAATAACCTAGAACTTGAATTACAAAGTTCACCTCAATAGTAGGTATTGAAGGCTTGAATGTATCCTGATCCATGGGCTGAATTAGTGCAATTATGTTCCTTGGCTGAAATGCAACCTGATCTTGCCATATTTCAATTTCAGGACATTAGCCAAAATATGAGCTGGGCTGTGATAAAAAGTAACAGAGCTTTTTCTTCAAGTTTTTTTGGAAAGCAAATGGTGTCTCACTAATGGTATAAACTCACTTTCAAACCATGAAGCAAAAATATCATTCGTCACACAAGCAGTGGAGGACTTTATTTAAAAATAACAGAGATTTCATGTTCACTTGCTTAAAACATCGGAAGCTTTGTTTTTACTGTTTTACTGGTCTTGTTTGCACACATTAACATAATTCTCTCTTTGTTGATTTTCATGCCGCATTGGGTGCATTTTTAATGTATGGTGGCTTGTTGGGGCGAAGTTTATAGTACACTGTTTTGTCACAGTTGTACAGCTGTTCATCTGTGAATTCACCATCTTGAATCACATTATGCAGAAATGCTTCTGCTACTGTAAAGTCACCAGATGCAAATTTGTCTACAAGTCTAACCTGGATATTTAATGATGAGCCTTCCATCTCCAAAGCTACCCTTCAGAAGTTTTAAATGTATCATCATCATCTCCACAAAGTATCTTATCTAGTCCTGTTGTCCTCTAATCCTGTTGTAGTAGAATACTGTCATTACTGTCATTAACTTGGACATTAAGCCTGATATATCTTTATCAATATCATTGATAAATATATACAAAACACCAATGGGCCCACCAGTGTTATTAGTGGAGTTCCCCGAACCCTGGGGAAACTCCACTAATAACATTAGTTCACAAAGAGCAGTGTCATTAATTACCACTATCATCTCCCACTCAACAACCCTTTTATAGCAGTATGGCATTAAGGGAAAGTGCATTGTAGCAACTTGCCCTTAATGCCATACTGCTCCGATTTGTACAATAGTCTTCTATGTGCAACAGTATCAAATGCTTTCCTGAACTCTAAGTATATGATATCAAAATTATTTTCTGCATCCAGTTCCCTTGTAACCACATCATACTATCCAGTCAAATTGGTCAGACAAGTATTCCCCTCAACAAACCCATGCTGTCTGAATTATTACTGCAGTCTTACCAGACACAAACACTATCTTACCAGATAGTGTTTGTGCCAAAAAACATGGCCTCTCATAAACCACTGTTAACAAAACAAGGTTGGTTTTTTGTTTCTTTTACTGTGATTAAAACAAGTAAAAAAGTAAATATAATTATCTTCTTATCAATTAATTACTAAGATTATAACTTCATAGAACACTTAATAAAACCTCTAAACTTATCCCTTCAGTTTAATGTTTAATTAAAGCTGTATAATATAAATTTTTTTTTCTTATATTTTTTATCTCTCTCTCTCTCCCTCCCTCCCTCCCTCCCTCCCTCCCTCCCACATGTTGCCTGTCCAATAATATGTGAAATACTTTCCATCAATGGTTATGTCCTACCCAAGCATCATGTCAGAACCAACTATAAATATGCAAGTAGGCCTTCAAGTGGACAGTGATATGATTGTGAATGCAAAATGCTGCAGTCAGTGGAGTTAACAGATTTCCAGTGTGGAATGATAATAGAGTGCCGTACCAATTGGTCGTATGTGACATTTCAGTGGCGCTAAAAAAAATCCCTAGGTTGACATTGGTAATGTGATCAGCAAATTGTAGCAGACTGGTGCTGAACCTGTCACAAAATGACCTGGAAACCTCTAAAGCTGATTGAACATGACAGGGGAGCCTGCAGTTTGTCACATAAGCATATTTGGCCAAAATTTCTTAACAAAACAAATGTTGAGTTGAGTGATAGAAGATTGTATCAGAGTTTGTTACTTTGTTGGAAGAAGAAGATGAAAGATACTGCTAATTCTTACTAGATAGTTCCACCTTCCACAGAGCCAATATTATTATGAATGTACTGGAAGAATGTTTTGATTGTAATGTTATTTCAAAAGGATTTTGACCATCTCATTCCCCCAACTTGTCATGTTTTTTTTTTTTTTTTTTTTTTGTAGGGAAAATGTTAAAAGAGTAAGTGTATAGCAGTAAACTGAAGTTGGTATCCAAAGCATAGCCCTTGTGACACTTCACTGAGTTCTTGTGAGAATTTGTGCTGTGTAAGCTTTTTCAGCATTTACTGGAATTAATGTATACCTATATAAAAATGTTAATAATGAGGGAATTTTTAAATTTGTATCATTTTAACTCCATGGATATAGTGTTTTGTTTTAAATGGTTAAGCCTGTAGGTGTTTAATAATGTGAGCTCTATGTCCAAGCTGTATTCAGGACCTGAAAACAATGAAAAGTTTATATAAACATTTCTTATTCTGAATGTTATGTTACTGTGGCTATTTGAATTTAAAAAAATGGTTATGGAGTTTTCAGTTATAAAAAATAATAAACAAGAATGAGTATACACATACCTAGTAAAATGTATATTCATACTGGGTGCAATTTTGTTTATTCTTTTTATTATTTTCGTTGTTTTAACCATTGAAAATTCTATTGCTATTTTTTACAATTCAAAGTTGTGTCTGATTCTGAATGATTATTAGCTCCATAACCTTGTCATGTCCTGAATTGCTCCTGAAAGTATTACCTGTCTGTTATAATCACCCTGTATATCTGATAGTTTGAGTTTAGTTTAAAATAGGCTTCAGATTGAGTTATTCTTTGTATTTGGGATTTAATCTCCTTTCTTTTCTGATCATTTTGCAGTGAGTGTACAACCTAATATGTGGGTAAAACTGTTGACCATGCTTCATCAGGATCCTATTACATTCCTGCATGGAGCAACTGAGGAAATTAGTAGCCACATTTTTGACTTGCACACATTTTCTCCAGTAAGTATACAGTTAATATAATTATTTTAGCATTATGATGTGTTTGTATTATATATTCATGATGTTTAATTAGCAGCTGCTGGAAACCTGGTACGAGCAGTTTTAGGAAACTTTTCTTTTTATGCACATTCTTTGTTTTAGTTCTGTTGCTTGTGACATTTTTGTTTTTGTTACTTATTTAAAGAAGACTTTAAGTACTATGAAATCATTAGTTTATAACTTCAGTAAACCTGGACTTTATACAATTTTTGAGTATCTCTTATAGTTCAGTTGCCACTGTTTGCCAGGTGTGGTACTGATACGTTGCCTGTTTGTCAACTGAGACAGTGATAAACCTTGAAATAGCCATGTTGGTGTTTCATTGCATTATAAATAGATAAATGGTATTATACATCTAATTTTGAAAGTGAACATGTAACCTTGAGTTCCTGGACACATAACTGGGGAATGAGTCAGCTGACCAGCCTACAAGAACTACAGTACAGTCTTCTAGGGACCCTTTCAAGTTTCCTTATACACAATTTATCATTGGTTAATTTTAGGTCTGTGGTATATTGTGCTGGCTAAAATGCATCAGTCCTGGAGGAAATGAACAAATTAATTATTCCAGCCTTTGTTTTTTTCTTATGTTGATACACTGAACATATTTAGAGAACTAAGCATATCTAATGAACAGCATTCACTAGATATGCTATTTACATTTACTAGAGTGGTATGTACATATATGCTATTTACATTTACTGGAGTGGTATGTACATATATGCTATAAAATGATATTATAACATTTTATTATGCAAAAAATGTTAGGAATAATTGAAAAGTATTTTTATCATGCCGATACCAATACATTGAACATTGGCTACAAAATAATCTTTTATGTTGGCCAGTTGTTATACATAAATTATTCACCAAGGTAAGAAAACTTTCATCTACTTAATCAGATAAATCCAAGTAAAAATTCACTACAAATTTGAAACAGAAGGATATCAAAATTTAATAAATTTTGAGCATTGAAAAAGTCTGTCTATATTGTTTTGCTTTAAGTTTAACCATAATAGGCAAATTGCTAACAAACAAATGCACAGATGCTAAAAAGTTGAGGAACAAACACATAAATCAAAAACTTTAATAAAATATTAAATTAAGTCAACGTGACTGAGAATTGGCTTTAATATACAGTTAGTCCCTGACTTATGTAAGCCCAAGTATGTAACTTCAGACTTACATAATTTTTTTTTTTTTTTTTTTTTTTTTGTATCATAAAGATACTTCCCGTATAATTTTTAAGAATGAAGTCGAATGAAGGAACAATAAGTATGTTTTTATTTTCATTCCTATACAAACTATGTCGGATGATAAACTGCAGCGTAACTAGAATCTAGGTAAATAACTAGAGTTAACATTTCATTATCTGCTTTAAATTTCTGAAGGAATATTCAACAACGTGTTTGAGACAGGTGAACTACATCCAAGCACTTCGGAGAAATCTCCACAACCTTCAAGCCACGTGGACTGTGTCCCATCGGCTATTTCTTCGGAGAATTACACTCTAGCCCTTTGTCTCTACATCCTTTCCTTCCTTTCTTTCTGGATTGTAGAATCAGTTCAGTTTTGTTTGAGAGCGAAGTGGGAGCATGTCGCAAGATTTGACAGCATCTCTTTTAACTTAACCCTGTGAAGTTCTTTAGAGAAAATTTCATTTTGACTGTTATCATGGTCCCACCTAAGAGAATAAGTCAAAGTGGTATTACTTCACTGCTGTCCCCAGAAAAAGTTTTTGTTATGGTATACATAACTACCATATTTCCCCATGTATAAGACGCACCCTTTTTCGAAAAATTTGGGGTCTAAAAACTGGGTGCGTCTTAAACAGTGGTTGTAGATTTTTTTACTTGCATTTCCCGCTTTTTTGTGCTTGTTGTCTTTGCGCTCATTGTTTCACACGCACTTGTTACTGGTATATTAGGTTACGTTTTGCCACATTCTGCCCAGAAATGGCTCAGAAAAGATTTTCGTACAGTGCTGAATTCAAGTTAAAAGTGATCCAGTTTGTAAAAGTGAATGGAAATCGTGATGCTGAACGTAAGTTGTGGTCCTCCTCCAACTGAGAAAACAATCCGAGACTGGCTATGGTAAGAAGAAACCCTACTGAAAATGCCATGGCAGAAGAAGGCCATGAGAGGCAAGTCAGCAAAATGGCCTGATTTAGAGAGGGAATTGAAGATATGGATTGAAGAGCAAAGGGCAATTGGAATTCCTGTGTCCACAAAGATGGTTCAGCATGAGGCAAGAAGAATTGCTGATGAAAAAGAAGTTACTGGTTTCAAAGGAGGACACAACTGGTGCTTCAGGTTCATGAAACGGAATGGACTAAGCATGCGTATATGCACCAGATTTGCCCAAAAGATGCCTGAAAGCTATGAGAGAAGGTCCTTGAATTTCATTGTTTTGTCATTCAATGTCGGAAGACACATCAGTTTGAGTTGGGACAGATTGCAAATATGGATGAAATCCCCCTTCAGTTTGATGTCCCAAGTAACAGAACTGTTGATAAGAAGGGGGGTGAAAACTGTAACTGTGAAGACAAGTGGACATGAAAAGAGCCATTATACAGTTCTAGCTTGTTGTGCCGACGGAACCAAGCTGCCTCCTATGCTGATTTCCAAATGCAAAACAATGCCAAAAGAAGACATGCCTTGAGGAGTGATTGTCCACATTCAAGACAAGGGTTGGATGGATCAGGATGGAATGAAGATATGGTTTGAGAAAGTTTGGAGCAGGAGACCAGGTGGGCTCTTATGCAAACCTGCCCTATTGGTGCTTGATCAGTTCAGGGCACACATAACAAAAAATACAAAGAAGATTGCTGCAGAGCAAAAAACAAAACTTGCCGTCATACCTGGAAGCTTGATATCCCAGCTCCAACCACTTGATGTCAACATTAACAAACCCTTCAAAGCTGCCATGAGAGACGAATAGAACCAATGGATGAAGTCCTCTGGGGACAATTTGACACCAGCGGTAAGAGTGAAGAAACCAACTATAGAAGTTTGTACCTAGGTGAAAAGATCCTGGGATGATATCAAGATTGAGATCTTTGTCAGGTCATTTAAGAAGTGTGGCATTTCAAATGCCATAGATGGAACTGAGGACAAGGCAATATATGAAGACAGTGATTTGTTATCAGACACAGATGAGGACGAGCTAATGAATGGGAGTTTTGACAGTGATGGGGAGTTGTATGAATAAATAAAACTTGAGTTCAATAATTTTATGTAATACATTTTTTTTTTCAAATTTCGGGCCCCAAAATTAAGGTGCTTCTTATACATGGGGAAATATGGTATTTTTCTTCATTCTTTTCAGGATATTATGTGGTCTTTGTAATTTTGGCATATCAGGGATATAGTAGCAATATTTTATTAGTCATTCCTGAGTTACATAAAACTCTACTTACATAAGAAGTCCTGGAATGTATCTCTTACGTATGTTGGGGACAGGCTGCATTAATAATGCACAAAGACTAGATAGATTTTGATTGAAATTATAGGGTTGTTGAAGTGAGTTTGAGCAGCCAAAATTGTACATTTCCACAAAAAAAACATTTGCTGATTGTCCCTCTGTATAAGGCAATGGTCAGGCCACGCCTTGAGTACTGCATACTGGTCTGGAGGCCTCATTTTAGGAAGGATGTAGATTTGCTTGAGCATGTACAGAGAAGGGCAACAAGATTGGTGAGGGGAATGAAGGGATCCTCTTACCAAGAGAGGCTTATATTCTGCAAATTGAAGGCTGGAGACTAGACACCTGCAAGTAATCTGATTGAGGTGTATAAGCCTTGAATTGGTTGAGCACACTGAATTCTGATGGGATTCTTCCACTTGTTCAGACTACAAACCAAAAGGGGCATAAATTCAAACTGAGGAAATACAGATGTAAAATAGATGTGCGGAAATTTGCCTTTAGCCAGCGGGTGGTTAATGCTGGAACAAAATTCCATCTGTCATTGTGGAAGTTGATAGGTTAAATAAATTTTATTAGGAACTGGACAAACATTTAGAGGGAATTGTTTGTAAATTTTTTTTCTTTGGCTGATGCTGCATAAGCTCATACACTTGCTTTCTTGCATCACGTGCCACTACTACTACTTGTTTGTGTGGATATGAAGGACATAATCCCAATATACACATACTAGCCAAAACAAAACAAAAAAAAAAAAAAAAAAAAAATTTCAAACCTTTATTGAGCAAACTTGAACAGCCTTTGTTTCGAATAACAGAAAGTAGGCAGCATGGTATGAATTCTATAAGGTGTTTTAGTGTGTTTTGGTCTAATTGTAACCATATTTGCAAGAAAATATCACAGAGCTGAAAACAAATTTGAAGGAAGAGAACTTAATTGTTGAATAGCTCTCTCTCTCTCCAGTATATCCTACACTTTCTCAACAGGATTGATATCATGTGAATGTGGGAGCCAGGGAAGATGACGGAAATCTGTGTCATATTCTCTGAACCATTCTGACATGATGCATTGTCATTCATAAAGTAGCCATCACCTTCAAGATAAAAGTGTAACACTGCAAGGTGTAGTAGATCTGATAAAAAATTCATGTACTCCCTGGATGACATTCAGCCTTCCACTAGCATCAACAGAGCAGTCTATGCCAATATTCCCTATTCCATATCATCTCCAGATTTGGGTTGTACTAACAAAGCAAGCGTGAGGTTCTTGCAGCACGTGAGGATCATCTAGACAAGACTGCAGCGATAACTCAAACGCAGCATGGGTTTGTTAAGGGAAAGTCTTGTCTGACAAATTTGATTGGTTATTATGATGTGGTCACAAAGGAACTGGATGCAAAAAATAATTTTGATATCATATACTTGGATTTCAGGAAAGCTTTTGACACTGTTGCGCATGGAAGACTACTGTACAAATTGGAGCAGAATGGTATTAAGGGTAAGTTGCTACAATGGATAAAAGGATGGTTAAGTGGGAGAAGACAGAGGGTGGTAATCAATGGGTGCTGCTCTTCGTGGACTAATGTTATTAGTGGAGTCCCACAGGGTTCGGTGTTGGGTCCACTGTTGTTTTGTGTATTTATCAATGATATTGATGAAGGTATATCAGGCTTAATGTCGAAGTTTGCAGATGACACAAAGGTTGGCAGGGTTGTTAATGACAGTAATGGCAGTGTGCTACTGCAACAGGATCTAGATAATTTGGGCAGATGGGCTAAGAAGTGGCAACTGAAGTTCAACCTTGACAAATGCAAAGTACTGCATATGGGTAGAAATAACCCCAGAGAAACGTACCAACTGTGTGGTACTACACTTAAGGTGGTAGAAAATGAAAAAGACCTGGGAGTAATTGTGCAGTCAGATATGAAGTTTTCTGAGCAGTGCAGACAGGCTGCTAGGGCGGGTCATGGGGTTTTGTCAATGATATATAGGAATTTTGCTAGCAGGGAAAAGGAGGTGATTGTCCCTCTGTATAAGGCAATGGTCAGGCCACGCCTTGAGTACTGCGTACAGGTCTGGAGGCCTCATTTTAGGAAGGATGTAGATTTGCTTGAGCGTGTACAGAGAAGAGCAACACAATTGGTGAGGGGAATGAAGGGATTCTCTTATCAAGAGAGGCTTAAGTTCCGCAAATTGCAGTGGCTGGAGACTAGGCACCTGCGCGGTGATCTGATTGAGGTGTATAAGGCCTTGAATGGGTTGAGCACGCTGAATTCTGATGGGATCCTTCCACTTGTTCAGATTACCAACCTACGGGGACATAAGTTCAAATTAAGAAAGGACAGATGTAGAATAGATGTGCGGAAATTTGCCTTTAGCCAGCGGGTGGTTAATTGCTGGAACAAACTTCCATCTGTCGTTGTAGAAGTTGATAGGTTAAATAAATTTAAGGAGGAACTGGACAGGCATTTGGAGGGAATGGTGTGATTTTTTTTTTTTTTTTTTTTTTTTTTTTTTGGCTGATGCTGCATAAGCTCCTACACTTGCTTTCTTGCATCATGTGCCACTACTACTACTACTACTACTACTACTACTACTACTCTGTGTACCAAAACAAAGTGTATCATGATTTGTCTGATCATATGAATTTCTTCCATCGTTACACTGTCCAATCACGACATTCTCAGCATTAGTGCAAGCAGATTTTCCTTTTTTTCCCTCTGAATAGGCAAGACAACTGCCAATATGCAATTTCTTCAATTCCCTGCACATGGTATGGGTTGAAATAGGGCAGTTCTGGGCTTGGTTGAAATCAGATGTCCTATTTTTCCGTATAGTCCTACTTAGAGTACATCTTCACTCTTGAATTATCGTTTTTCAGCCACATTTATGGCTTTGAGACATAGAAGAACTGCTCGCTTTCCAGTCATAAACCTTTGAGATGAATGCTTTTGAGAAACCAGTTATGTCTTTTATTTCTAAAATATGAAATAGCAAGTGCTTAAAAAACAGTGCTCACCTTTGAATAAATCTGCAATAATTTTTCGAAAAGAATGGTAATTAAATCATTTTGGTGAGGAAGGAGGTAGAGTGAAGGAAATTAAAGGGGGTGTTCAGGGTGATTTAACGGATTTTAAAATGGGGCCCAAGGAAGTAGAAGTGCACATCTCCAATTCTAGGTTGTCTTAGAAAAGGAAGAAATCATTAAGAGTAAATTAAAATGAAATTTTAAAATTAAATTTCATTGGAGCAAATAAAATTTAATTGGACGGAGCCAATTTTATTGGCTCCGTCATACTATATTATCCATTTTAAAATTTTTAAAATTTCATTTTAATTTACTCTTAATGATGTCTTCCTTTTCTAAGACAACCTAGAATTGGAGATGTGCACTTCTACTTCCTTGGGCCCCATTTTAAAATCCGTTAAATCACCCTGAACACCCCCTTTAATTTCCTTCACTCTACCTCCTTCCTCACCAAAATGATTTAATTACCATTCTTTTCAAAAAATTATTGCAGGTTTATTCAAAGGTGAGTACCGTTTTTTAAGCACTTGCTATTTCATATTTTATTCTGATTATTCACGGTATTATAAGATTTCTATAATTTTTAGTAATGTGTCTCATTTCTTGAATTGTGGCTCCTGCTCAATGTGCCCTCATGATAAGACCTATTTCAAAGTCTGATAAATCATGTTTTCTCCATTCTGGCTTCACATTACTGCAATCAAACAACTTGTTCAGTCTTTATACTTAGCAAGGTAACACGTCATCTCCCCCCCCCCCCCCCATCACAGTTTTCTTTGCATTTATTCACATTTAATACAAAGGTTTTCATGTTTTTGGCAAGTGGGTATGTAAGACAATTGTAAGAATGAACTTAGAATACTACATTCAGATATGGAGACTACACTTAAAAAAAAAAAAAGTGAGTATTTTGAAAGGATCCAAAAATGGGTGGTAGTAGTAGTAGCAGTGGCATGTGATGCAAGAAAGCAAGTGCAGCATCAGCCAAAAAAAAAAAAAAAAAAATCACACCATTCCCTCCAAATGCCTGTCCAGTTCCTCCTTAAATTTATTTAACCTATCAACTTCCACAACGACAGATGGAAGTTTTTCCAGCAATTAACCACCTGCTGGCTAAAGGCAAATTTCCGAACATCTATTCTACATCTGTCTTTTCTTAATTTCAATTTATGCCCCCTTAGTTTCGTAATATGAACAAATGGAAGGATCCCATCAGAATTCAGCATGCTCAACCCATTCAAGGCCTTATACACCTCAATCAGATCACCGTGCAGGTGCCCAGTCTCCAGCCACTGCAATTTGCAGTACTTAAGCCTCACTTGGGTAAGAGGATCCCTTCATTCCCCTCACCAATCTTGTTGCCCTTCTCTGTACATGCTCAAGTAAATCTACATCCTTCCTAAAATGAAGCCTCCAGACATGTACGCAGTACTCAAGGTGTTGCCTGACATTGCCTTATACAGAGGGACAATCACCTCCTTCTCCCTGCTAGCAAAATTCCTATATATCATTGACAAAACCCCATGACCTGCCCTGGCAGCCTGTCTGCATTGCTCAGAAAACTTCATATCTGAATGCACAATTACTCCAAGGTCTTTTTCATTTTCTACCACCTTAAGTGTGGTGCCACAGTTGGTACGTTTCTCTGGGGTTACTTCTACCCATATGCCCCCTTAGGTTCATATCTGAAAACTTCATATCTGAATGCAGATATGAAGTACTTTGCATTTGTCAAGGTTAAACTTCAGTTGCCACTTCTTAGCCCATCTGCCCAAATTATCTAGATCCTGTTACAGTAGCACACTGCCATTACTCTCATTAACAACCCTGCCAACCTTTGTATCATCTACAAACTTTGACACTAAGCCTGATATACCTTCATCAATATCACTGATAAATATACAAAACAACAGTGGACTCAAAACCGAATCCTGTGGGACTCCACTAATTACATTAGTCCACGAAGAGCAGCACCCATTAATTAACACCCTCTGTCTTCTCCCACTCAACCATCCTTTTACCCATTGTAGCAACTTACCCTTAATACCATTCTGCTCCAATTTGTACAATAGTCTTCCACACGCAACAGTGTCAAAAGCTTTCCTGAAATCCAAATATATGATATCAAAATTATGATGTAGTAGTAGTAGTAGTGGCATGTGATGCAAGAAAGCATGTGTATGAGCTTATGCAGCATCAGCCAAAAAAAAAAAAAAAACACACCATTCCCTCCAAATGCCTGTCCAGTTCTTCCATAAATTTATTCAACCTATCAACTTCCACAACAACAGATGGAAGTTTGTTCCAGCAATTAACCACCCACTGGCTAAAGGCAAGTTTCCGCACATCTATTCTACATCCCTTTCTTAATTTGAATTTATGCCCCCTTAGGTTCATAATCTGAACAAATGGAAGGATCCCATCAGAATTCAGCTTGCTTAACCCATTCAAGGCCTTATGTACCTCAATCAGAGCACCGCGCAGGTGCCTAGTCTCCAGCCACTGCAATTTGCAGAACTTAAGCCTCTCTTGGTAAGAGGATCCCTTCATTCCCCTCACCAATCTTGTTGCCCTTCTCTGTACATGCTCAAGTAAATCTACATCCTTCCTAAAACGAGGCCTCGAGACCTGTACGCTGTACTCAAGGCGTGGCCTGACCATTGCCTTATACAGAGGGATAATCACCTCCTTTTCCCTGCTAGCAAAATTCCTATATATCATTGACAAAACCCCATGACCTGCCCTGGCCACCTGTCTGCATTGCTCAGAAAACTTCATATCTGCCTGCACAATTACTCCCAGGTCTTTTTCATTTTCTACCACCTTAAGTGTAGTACCACACAGTTGGTACGTTTCTCTGGGGTTACTTCTACCCATATGCAGTACTTTGCATTTTTCAAGGTTAAACTTCAGTTGCCACTTCTTAGCCCATATGCCCAAATTATCTAGATCCTGTTGCAATAGCACACTGCCATTACTGTCATTAACAACCCTGCCAACCTTTGTATCATCTGCAAACTTCGACATTAAGCCTGATATACCTTCATCAATATCATTGATAAATATACAAAACAACAGTGGACCCAACACCGAACCCTGTGGGACTGCACTAATAACATTAGTCCACGAAGAGCAGCACCCATTGATTACCACCCTCTGTCTTCTCCCACTTAACCATCCTTTTATCCATTATAGCAACTTACCCTTAATACCATTCTGCTCGAATTTGTGCAGTAGTCTTCCATGCGCAACAGTGTCAAAAGCTTTCCTGAAATCCAAGTATATGATATCAAAATTATTTTTTGCATCCAGTTCCTTTGTAACCATATCATAATATCCTATCAAATTTGTCAGACAAGACTCTCCCTTAACAAACCCATGCTGTCTGAATTATTGCTACAGTCTTGTCTAGATGATCCTGCAATACATCTTTAACCAGTGACTTCATTCTTTTACACAGAACAGAAGTTAAACTAACTGGTCTGTAATTACTCGTATCACCGTTCGATTCCCCCCTTTGTGAATTGGGGATACATTTGCACATCTCCAGTCTGTGGAGACCTATCCTGAGTCCAAAGATGCTCTCAAAATTATAATTATGGCTAAGGGTTTGCTTACTTCTTTTGCTGCCTCCTTTAATATAACTGGATAGATCCCATCCACCCCCATGTGCCTTTCTTATGTTTAACTTCAACAATTTCTCCTCCACTTTGCTCTCACTTATTACAAAATCAAGGCGCATCCGTAGCCAGGTGGAAAGGAGCAGCAGTGCGTAGCAAACGCTTCTTGATTAGACCGGGGTTTGAGCCAGTCACACCAAATGCAGAGGATGCGGAAAGGTCAGGGAATGACCACCGCATATCCCCGGAGCAATATGGCCTTAGTTGCTAATGCTCCTAAAAACCAAAATAACAACATTACAAAATCATTAAGCACATTGCTACAATTTGATGACCTCCTGGCATTTTCAATCCTTAATAACTCTTCATGTGTCAATGAAGTTTCAGTTTGTATGCTTTCAGAGCAGGATCATCAACAGACAAACCATTGATATATGAAGTGGACAATCAGATTCATCCCTCTTTCTTTAAGAGTTTATTAGCATTAGCATTAGTAGAGGCATATGATGCAAGAAAGCAAGCTTATGCAGCATCAAGCAAAAAAAAAAAAAAAAAAAAACCCAACTCCCATTTCACCCCTCCATTCGTTCATTTGAAATACCTGTCCAGCTGAGCCTTAAATTTATTTAGGCTATCAACTTCTACAACAAGGGATGGAAGTCTGTTCCATCTACCCGCTGGCTAAAGGCAAATCTCCGCACATCTATCCTACATCTGTCTTTCCTCAATTTGAATTTATGCCCTCTCAGGTGATTATTCTGACCAAGAGGCAGAATCCCATCAGCATTGAGCATGCTCAAACCATTCAAGGCTTTATACACTTCTATCAGATCACCTCGCCAGTGCCTAGTCTCCAGACACTGTAATTTGCAAAACTTAGGCCTTTCTTTGTAAGAGCAACCCTTCGTTCCATTCACTAATCTTGTTGCCCTTCTCTGTACTCGTTCCGGGAGCTCTACATCATTCTTGAAATGAGGCCTCCAGACCTGTATACAGTACTCAAGGTGTGGCCTTACCATTGCCTTATACAAGGGAATAATCACCTCCTTATCCCTGCTAGAAAAATTCCTGTATATATCACTGACAAGACACTATGAGCCACTCTTGCAGCCTGTCTGCAATGCTCAGAGAACTAGAGAACTTCATACCTGCCTGCACAATTACCCCCAGGTCCTTTTCATTCTCTACCACCTTTAGTGTAGTACCACAGAGATGATACGTTGCTCTGGGTTTACTGTTTCCCATATGTAGTACTTTACATTTGTCAGTGTTAAACTTCATTTGCCACCTCTCAGCCCATCTGCTCAACATTTCTAGATCCTGTTGCTGCAGCATAGTGTCAGTAGTGTCCTTAACAACCCTGCCAACCTTTGTATCGTCTACAAACTTGGACATTAAGCTTGATATACCATAATCAATATCATTTATAAATACAGAAAACAACAATGGACCCAACACTGAACCCTGAGGAACTCCACTGATAACATTAGTCCACGATGAGCAGTGTCCATTGATTATCACTCTATCTTCTCCCCCTCAACCATCCCTTTATCCATAGCAGCAATTTGCCTCCAATGCCACGCTGTTGCAATTTGTGCAGCAGTCTTCCATGTGCAACAGTATCAAAAGCCTTTCTAAGATACAAATATATAATATCAAAGTTATTCCCTGCATCCAGTTCCTTTGTGACCACATCATAGTATCCAATAAAATTGGTCAGGCAAGACTTTCCCTTAACAAAACCATGCTGTGTGTGCCAGCTATAACTGAAGGCTTGTCTAGATGATCCTGCAATGCTTCTCTAACCAGTGCCTCCATTAATTTTCCTGGAACAGAAGTTAAACTCACAGGTATATAATTACTTGTGTCAGCCTTTGATCCTCCTTTGTGAATTGGGGTCACATTTGCACATCTCCAGTCTATGGGTACCTCCCCTGAGTCCAAAGAAGTCTTATAATTATGGCTAAGGGTTTGCTTACTTCCTTTGCTGCCTCCTTTAATATAAATGGATAGATCCCATCCACCACGGGTGCCTTTTTTATGTTTATCCCTAGCAGTTTCTCCTCCACTTTCCTCGCAGTTATTACAAAATCATCTAGCTCACTACCAGATTTTACTTCACCTCTGGCATTCCCCTTCCTGAATAACTCCTCATGTGTGAATGTAGATGCAAAATACTCATTTTGTTTGTTAGCCACCTGAGCAGGATCCTCAATTGTTGAACCATCAGTATCCAGTGGACCAATCTGATTCATCCCTTTCCTTCTAGATTTTATATAGGTAAAGAACTCTTTTCTATTTTTCTTTGCATTCTTTGCCAAGGATTTCTCATAATCTGCCTTTGCCTGCTTAATCTCCTTTGTGACTTGGTTACAGACCAACTGATATCTATCATAGGCTTCCATGTCACCCATTAATTTATATGTATCCGATGAATTTTTCTTCTCTGCCATATGTCTCATTAGTTCATCTGACATCCATTTAGGACTAAACTTTGAACAATATTTCTTAGTTGGTATGTAAAGCCTATTAGCTTCATAGATAAATTCCTTGAATGCCTCCCATTTTAAATTTGCTGTTGGTAACATCATCAATTGGTTCCACTGTATAGAATTTAAATACTGTCTCAGACCGTCGTAGTCGCCTTTAAGAAAGCAAAAACCCTTCCCTTTTACCCCTGATGGTAGTTACCTCTTTGAATAAATCCCACTTCAGCACACTGTGATCACTGCCACCTAGTGGTTCTTTAATCTGTAGATTCTTAATGCATGAAGAATCACTACTGATAATCAGATCAAGAGTATTACTCCCTCTAGTTGCCTCCCAAACATGCTGATGTAGAAAACAATCATCCAGTAAGTCCACAAAAGCCTTGTTAGTGTGTGTGAGTGACCAACTCACAAATTCCAGTCAATATCTGGGGAATTAAAATCCCCCATTATAAGACTCTCTGATTTGCTGGCCCACTCTATTTCCCCGTACAGTTTCTTATTATACTCATCAGAGTCATTAAGCCTATAGCACACGCCTACTCTCAATTTTGATCTCCTAATGCTTATGTCACACCAAACTGACCTGACACTGTACTGTCCAGTGATGTCGACTGGCTTCACTTACTTGGATTTTATGTTTCTAAACTAATAGCATAACACCTCCTCCCTTCCTGTCCTGTCTATCCTTTCTGTACACATTGTACTCCCCAAATTCCAGTTCTGCATTCCTTATATCTCTGTGACACCACATATCTGATATCCCAACAATATCTATCTTTAATGTTTTGAGCAATACCTCAAATTCATCAAATTTATTTACCAAACTCCTAGCGTTAGTGTACACACAAGTATACACAAGTGCACCTGTTCCTATTCTTAGCTACCCTAACACAACCCATGTGTTTACTTGTACCGCAGTGACTCCCAGCAGTCTCTGAAATATCCTGCTTCTTGTTTTCCAGGCTGCTGCTCATTCCAATAGAAGCAGTGCAAGAATCACTTTCACCTCTGCCAGTGGCTACTGTTAATCTATTAGTCCTTTTATCCCCCCCAAGCTAGCAGTTTTCTGACTCACCTAACACTGCCTCAATAGCATCAGCAAATATTCTTGCACACTTTCTATTTAAGTGTATCCCATCCCTGTAGAAGCATTCTCTCCTGTTAACAAGTACAGACCAGGTTAAAAAAAATTCTACCCCTTGAGCCTTGCACAATCTCTCCAGGGCTGAATTGATTGACAAGGCTCTCATCATATACTCCCTTCTATCGTGTCTGGGCAGAATTGCAGACACTTTCAAATTCAACCCTAATTCACGGGCTTTTTTTCAACAGTGACCTGTACTTGTTAAGTAATTCCGCCAGTCTCCTACTCTTAATATCATTAGTGCCAACGTGTACAACTATATCATCTTTTGTGCCCTTAAAAGATGATATCCGCTCTACAATGTCATTAACCTTTGCCCCTGGCAGACATACCCTGGTCCTGTTCCACCTATCCTTTTTACAAAGCATGTTCCCCATTTCCCTGACAATAGTCACAAAGAACTACTAGTTCCTGTGGGACCAGCGCATTCTGCCTTGGGGGTTGCCGCTGTGTTGCGTGATGACCAAGTGCAAGCTCCAGCATTGATGTGGGCAGCTGAGAGCTTGATGGGCCCTCAATTTAGATCCTTCGAGGGCATCCATTCTGTCCTTGAAGCTCTCATATAGGTCCATAACAATGATGAGTTTTCACCTGATTTCCTTACAGTCCTTACATCGCACACACAAAGACATCCCCCATGGCAATATCATGTCCTGTACCCGATTGCTCCACAAACATCAATGTCAGTTCTCCCCTGAGCCACAGCACTCCCATTAGCTTGTGCCTTTTGCTTTGCTGCTCTGGTCTGAGTCATGATTTCGATTTAATTTCAATAAAATTTCAATTTCAGTAAAAAATTATAACCCTAAACTTGTATCTCAACACAGTTATAACGCTATATATAATTTTCAGTATCGACTGTTATCTGCGAGTTCTGTTTATGTATCAAGTTATGTATTAATTAATTATGTTTCGTTTGTAATCTAAGTCGTTATATGTATTTATTTAAAAAGTACTATTTAATTGACAATGAAGTTTAACAAGATTAATAGAATTTACTCATTAATTGACACTATTATATACTATACTAAGCTTACACTATATAGTTTGGGATATAATGTATCGTATAACAATGGCAGCAAGTTACGAATGGTAAATCTACGGACACTTAAGTATTAATTAACTTCCAAATCTTGCTGTCTCAATTCAGAATAAACTAAGAATTCTGACTAGGTCTATAAGCTCCTTATAGAAAATAATTTAATATAACAATTGGTCAATAAAGCGGCTAAATATGGCTAAAAAACTTCTCATTCAGTGGAGCTGCAACTTGTAACATGTGGATTTGATACCCTTACCGATAAGTAATACCTACTAATCTCTATCTAAGTTAAACTTTAAACTAAGTATCTTAACTAGGAATATAAAGCCACTCTAGAAAATAAGTTATTATGCCAATTTAAGCTAATAAAACAGAAAAAAACTTCTCTATTCCAGGAACAGTAAAAACTTTGCCTGCACAAGGCTACTCTCATTCTCCCAGTCCAAGTATATAAGTAAAGAAATCCTTGCTGTTTTTCTTAGCATCCTTTGCCAAAGATTTCTCGTAATCTGTGTTCGCCTGTTTAACCTCCTTTGTGACTTGATTACAGACTGGCTTATATCTGCCATTGGCTTCTGTGTCGCCTGATAAATTATATGCATCCCATGCATTTTTCTTCTCTGCCACGAGTCTCATTAGTTCATTTGACAACCATTTAGACCTAAACCTTGAACAATATTTCTTAATAGGTATGAAACCTTTAGTAGCTTCCACGATTAATTCCTTGAAT
Organism: Mastigoproctus giganteus; assembly: GCF_048544385.1. Taxonomy (NCBI): domain Eukaryota; kingdom Metazoa; phylum Arthropoda; class Arachnida; order Uropygi; family Thelyphonidae; genus Mastigoproctus; species Mastigoproctus giganteus. The sequence continues at coordinate 1,385,628 of NC_143576.1, read as the reverse complement.
GCTTTCCACTTAGAATTTGCTGTTGGTAACATCATCGGTTGATCCCACTGTACAGAATTTAAAAACTGTCTGAGATCCTGTAGTCGCCTTTACTGAAGCAAAAACCCTTTCCTTTACCCTTGATGGTAATTATATCTTTAAGTAAATCTCACATCAATACACTGTGATTACTGCTTCCTAGTGGTTCCTTTATCTGCAAATTCTTAATACACGAATGATCACTACTGGTAACCAGATCCAATTGGATGATTGTTACCACTGGTAACAATCATCCAATAAATCCAGAAAAATAAAATGTTCAATTAATCATCAGTACCGCAAGTTCCTCTTGCTACCTGGTTGCCCTGCATGGAAAACTTCCAGGCAATGACCTCGAATGCCTTCAATTTGCGTGTGGTGTCTATTAATTGGTGTAGTTGTTCCTCGTTGTATGTGGGGATTTCCCTCTTTAGGTTGTTTCTTTGCTCTTAGTAGAGGGTGCAGTTGAGAGCACATCTTCTAATTTTCTTCCTTCCTGCCTGCAGTAACAGTGGTCTGTGTCAACGAGTCCTAACTGGTGCAGTTTGCTATTTAGTGACCCACAAAGGGAAGTATATCATGTAAAAAAAATTTTTTTTTTTTTTTTTTTACACGATACACATTGGCCTTACCTTGACAGGGTCTGTAAAAACTGAACAGAGCAACGAGGCGGAGATGAACTTCTGTTCTAGGAGTCGCCCATACAAAAACACAAAAATAAAAAATAAATAAAATATTTAGTGACCCATGCCCAGTGAGAATGAAAGAGGACTGGAAGGTTGGGGAGAACCACTTATTGGTTGCTTTGGCTGTAGTGAAAGTTACCTGTGGAAGGAAAAACCCTGGTTACAGTGCCCACCGGTGAGATGTCCCATCTGGTCTGCCACAGTTTTACCATTTCATTATAACAGCATGTTTTTCTTGTTTAACTTCTCTGTTTAGGTTGATCTCTACTCCTGCTATTGCTGTTGGGATGCTTTTCTTGATTTTGTGGGATAAACCACTGAAGAATATGGAGGTCCAGTGGTAGGGTGCCAGCCAATACTTGTAATGCAACCATGGAGAGACTCCGCAGAGTCTCTCCATGGGGAGACCAGCAGCATTGATCTTTGGATTGAAGCTAATTTTCCTTTCATTTTACTGTTCGTGGCCTGGTTCCACCAGGCCCCTGCTGCGTATGAAACAGTGGGTAGAAAAACTGCTTTATAATAGAGGGTCAGGGTGCACCTTGAGAGTCCCCCACTTGTTCCTTGACACGGATTTCCTAGTAAACTATGGATGGAGAGAATTTCTTAGTTTTATTGTGGACATGCTGCAGGTGCAGAAGGAAGGAGAGTCGATGGTCTATTATTACACCGAAAACTCTAGTTTGTTCGGTGATGGGGAGTCAAATGTTGTTAATTTTGACCTGGGGGGGCCTTCTCAGATCTAATCTGGTTTTAAACACCATCATGCTGGATTTTGTTGGGCTGATCTTGAGTTTATTCAGTGTGGTCAAGTATGGAGAACTCATCTGAAAAAAAGACATCGAGCTTCTTGATAGGGTCCAAAGATAGGCAACTCGAATTGTGAGATGGGCAGAAGGACGACCATATGAGCAAAGACTGATTATTTAGGCTATAGAGCTTGGCGATTGGGCAACTCAGAGGTGACCTGATTGAGGTTTTATGAGGCTCTAAGAGGGATTAGTAAATTAATGAAAGTGGAATTCTCAAGAATTTCAGAACTAGGGGTTATAAATTCAAATTACAATGCTTGAGGTTTAGATTAGGTTGCAGGAAGTTTTCTTTTAGCCAGTGAGTCGTTGAAAGCTGGATTAAGTTGCCTTCACAGGTAGTTGAGGTTGACAATTTGTATAAAATCAATGGTCAACTTTGATACTTAGCTGTGTGAGGAGGGAATCATATAATTTGTGTTTTTTTATCTACTTGGTCCCCCCCAGTGCCACAAAAGCCCGTTGCTTCATTGCACTATATGGTTATTACTGTTACTAATGTTAGGGAAATTGAAAAATTAATTAGTCCACTCACTATTGTTAGAGCTGGCTCCAGCGGGTAAGAATGATGCGGGGTGAAGAAAGAACAAGAACAGAGCCTTTGCTGGGACATCTATCTGACTGTGAGATCGACAAAAAAATGCAATTCCTAAACAGATGCACAAGGAAAGCATCTCTCTCTCTCTCTCTCTCTCTCTCTCTCTCTCTCTCTCTCTCTCTCTCTCTCTCTCTCTCTCTCTCTCTCTCTCTCTCTCTCTCTCATGTTAATATTCTTTCCTCTAAATGACCTTTAAGTTGTAAAATCCCTAGATTTTTCAAATTCCCAAACTATTAGTGAAATACAGGGGGGCAGGAATTTCCTTCTATCCTGCTTCCCTTCCTTTTGCCTACTTACACCCCCCGCCCACTTTGAAAAAATACAGCAATGGAACGTGCAGGGCCCATATTTATGGCCTTCGCATGTGTTTGCCTCTCCTTTGAAGATGTTATAAAAGAAAAGCCCCCATCAAGCTTTGGGTAATTAACTCCTGTTATACATCCAATTATTTGCCGTGCATGGATTTAGGATCAAAGCTTGTTTTTATTCCAAGGTTCTTCTACCTTTAAGCAGGTCTTTGCTATTCTGATTGCATCTTACGTGGATGCAGTTATTCCTGAAAAATCTCAGTTAATCTCAATTTCTTGATTTAAAATATAATATTTCAAAATTTTAATATTTCTTAATATCCTGTTTATTATATTTATTCTATTTTTATTTGGTTTAAACTGAAAATATTGATTTAAATTCAAAATGAGGACACAGATCCTCTACATGAGAAAATTACAATGTTAGCATTTGCCTGATTTTACGAATGTTAGTGTGTCTTGTTCACACACATTGGCTGTCCAACCTGTAAAGGTACTTACAGGTTGGACAGCAAAGGAAGCCACAAAGGAAGCCACAGGCTGTGTGGCTTCCTTTGCGATCTTATTGTAAAATGTAATTTTTCACTTTTTAAGAAATATATAATTAAACTGCTTTGTATTGTTTATATTAATTAAGAAAACATTAAATGCCAAAAATATTGAAATATACAGACAAAATTCGACTTTCATACAAAGTTCAATTTGTCATCCTTTTGATATGAATATAAGGTAAAAAATAATTTAATGGCATAGTTAGCATTAGACAGATATTCAGATAGCATGTGATCATATACACACTACTGTTTATTATAACATCAACATGTTTATTCTGTGAACATTGTGAATCTTTTTTTTTTTTTTATTACAAATTTAGCCACAACCCTGTTGTGGCTAAATCGAGATCACAGATGATATTTCAGTAATTCATAATTCAGTAAATATAATAAATATTTGTGATTTTTTTTTAAAGTATTTTATTTCAATATACAAATTTGTTTTTTTTTTTTTTTTTGATATGGATAAATTTTGGGCATACTCTATTCCTTCTTCATAGTCTTAGAGAATGTAGCTTTTATAATCTAATTAGATCTTTATTTACTTATATTTCAATAGTGTTTAGAAAACGTTGTAAAGACATTAGTTAAACTGGATCCAGAACAGTACATGCCACTCGTGATAAAGCAAGTGTCAGTATTGTTAAGTACTCATCAACTTTCTGAGGTGACTAAGAAGGAATATGAAATTTTCCTTACAGAAGAAGGAGAACTATTTGATACATCTGTTATTGATAAGTAAGTACCTATTATTTTTTTCATAGCCACAGTGCACATGCTTATTGTGACCATGGATAATGTTATCACTTTTATAACGTTCTAGTAATTAGTAGTAGTAGTAATGGAGGCATGTGATGCAAGAAAGCAAGCATATAGCATCAGCTGATGTTATATGCTTGCTTCCTTGCTACATATAGCATCAGCCAAAAAAAAAAAAAAAAAAAACAATTTCACACATCCATTCCCTCTAAAAGTTTGTCCAGTTCCTCCTTGAATTTATTTAAACTATCAACTTCCACATCGACAGATGGAAGTTTGTTCCAGCAATTAATCACCCACTGGCTAAAGGCAAATTTCCGCATTTCTATTCTACATTTGTCTTTCCTCAATTTGAATTTATGCCCCGTTAGGTTCGTAATCTGAACAAGTGGAAGAATCCCATCAGAATTCAACGTGCTCAACCCGTTCAAGGCCTTATACACCTCAGTCAGATCAACTGACTGAGCTGGAGACTAGGTGCCTAGTCTCCAGCCGCTGAAATTTGCAGAACTTAAGCCTCCCTTGGTAAGAGAATCCCTTCATTCCCCTCACCAATCTTGTTGCCCTTCTCTGTATACGCTCAAGGAACTTTACATCCTTCCTAAAATGAAGTCTCCCGACCTGTACATAGTACTCAAGGCATGGTTTGACCATTGCCTTATACAAAGGAATAATCACCTCCTTTTCCCTACTAGCAAAATTCCTGTATATCATTGACAATACACTGTGACCTGCTCTGGCAGCCTGTCTGCATTGCTCAAAAATTTCGTATCTGACTGCACAATTACTCCCAGATCTTTTTCATTTCTTAGCACTCTAAGTATAGTACCACACATTTGGTGAGTTTCTCTGGGATTACTTCTGCACGTATGCAGTACTTTGCTTTTGTCAATGTTAAACTTCAGTTGCTACTTCTCAGCCCATCTGCCCAAATTTTCTAGATTTTGTTGCAGTAGCGCACTGCCATTAACCTGCCAACATTTGTGTCATCTGCAAACTTTGATGTTAAGCCTGATATGCCTTCATCAATATCATTGATAAATACACACAGCAACAGTGGGCCCAACACCGAACCCTGGGGGACTCCACTAATTCTGATCAGATGTGTACTAATATATAAAAAAAATTGTTTATTGTAAGCAATGCTTTCATTTTTGTTATTGGGTTAATGTTTTGTTGTGGTTTACGCACGTGCAGTGGAAGTGAGTATGTAACATCCCAGTTTGTTCTTGAACCTGACAACACATTGCTTGGCTAGTTAACTGATTTCTTTGTATAGTTTATATGGTTGTCCGTGTTGTTACTTCGTATGAGGAAATACTGTATCTGTACTCCAGAGCAGCATGTTTTGAGTAATGCAATACCAAGGCAACTCTTCTTAATATAAGATCGATGCACCAGTAGAAAACTTAAATTTTCTCAGTGCTACTCAGAATTATGTATTGAATGAGACTATGCTCTTTGTGTACTATGAATAAATAAAAAAAAATGAAAAAAAAAAAAATTATATTTACACTGGTGTTCAAAGAAAGTGCATCACCCCATAAAATTGTAATTATCGTCCGAATAACGTAAGTATATGGCAATATTTCTTACAGATTGCATCAGATAAGATTGACACGCATGGATGATGACATAATATTGCATCAGCTGTTACTTTAGCTCTATAAGTACGCTCTGCAAGAGTTGCAGTCATTCTTTGCTTGTGTCAGGCGAGTTACTTGCATTTGATGCCACGAAGAAAGAATGCTATTGTTGCATTACGTGAGGAAGGATGTTCTTCCCATCATATTGCTTATAGAGTGTCTTGTAATCAGTCGACAGTGAGTAGATTCCTTTCCAAACTCAAGAATACTGTTTCTGCTGATAGGAAAAAAGGAACCGGACGCAAACGAGTCTATGCCAAATCAGGAGCACGTTTTGAAGCGCTTATGTCTTAAAAACCATAAAACTTCTTTGTCTGAGCTGAAAAGAGAATGGGAAGAACATACGGGAGTGGTAGCAAGTGCAGTAACAGTCAGAAGATGCCTCTTCAAAAAGGGACTCGTAGCCGTTGTACTAAGAACAAGCCCCGCCTCACACAAAAAATGAAAAAGGCCTGATTAATTTGGTGTAAGGAGCATGTTAAATGAACCCCCCAAGCAGTGGATGTCAGTTATTTTCTCAGATGAGAAGAAATTCAACCTGCATGGCTCTGATGGGAGACAAACGATTTGCCGTAGACGTTAAGAATACCATCCAGACTGTATGGTGTCTACAGTGAAATTCCCTACCAGCCAAATGATATGGGGGTGCATTTTGTATATCATGGAGTAGGTCACCTGCAGTTTATAAAAGGTTCCGGAAATGCCAATGGATACCTGGCTATATTGGAAGGCAAATTGCTGCCAACCATTAGAGACCATTACAGCTTGTCAAGTAACTGCATCGTGTAGGATGACTCTGCTCCTTGTCATTGAGGGAAAAGTGTAAGTAGGCACTTCTGTAGTTACGTTAACTTCATTTCTGCATTAGAGGTTCAACAGTAATGAGTATACATTTGTTATAGGTGAAAAAATGGTTGGTAGAACAGTCCATTACAACTCTTAGCTGGGGAAACAGCCTGGCTGGACCTGATTCCTATAGAGAACTGTTGGCATCAATTTTGTGGAATCTGCAGTTGCCAGAAAGAAACCAGAGGTGAACTTCAGGAAGCCATAATTCGTGTTTGAAACCACGAACTATCAGTTGATTATCTTCAGAAATTGTTCTTGTCAATGCTTTGACGGTGTGCTGCTGTCATCAGGGCCAGAGGCGGTTCAACTATATATTAGTTTGCACCTGATGAACTTTTCATTTTGTTTTCCATTTAAAATGATAAACTGGAGCAATTTGAGGGCTTCTGATAACGTTTCAGCCATAATTGTCATGTTTAGTAAACTGTTGTATAAAGGCTGCAAATGCTCATTTTGGAATGAGCATTTGCAGACTTTGAGCATTTGCAAGCTTTGCCTTAACTATTAATAAATATCTTTTGTTTATATTTCTATTTTTGACGCTAGTCATTAATGGCCATTGCAAAAAAGGGGTTAGAAATGTGAAATTCCTATGTGATGCACTTTCTTTGAACACCAGGGTGTATATATAAAAAGAAAGAAAATAAACAAACCATGTGTGAGTCTCTTCACAAGGTGTCACTGTGTGATGAACTACAAATGGGCTTCATTGAACATTTGCAGACTTTGAAAATCAGTTTCAGCAAATATCTTTCCTCTTTTGCACATGTTTATATGCAAAACAGCATCAAATTCACTGATGTACCAAAACATTATGACCAGCGAGTCGTTATGCAAATCGAAGCAACTGCAGGTAGAACTACGGCATGTGCGCGGTTCGGGACACGCTATAAAAAACACCTGATACTGATCTCCGTTAATCAGTGTTATTCTTGTTCTTCAGATAGGAAAGGCAGCGGACTTAAGTGAGTTTGAGAAATGCCAAATTGTAATGGCCAGATGACGGCATGACTAGTGGAGTGCTTACGGTCAGCCGTGGTTAGTACCTACCGAAGGTTGTCTGCGGAGGGAAAACCCACGAACCACTGGCTAGGTGTTGGACGACCACGGCTCATTGATGCTCTAGGTGAGCAAATGCTCTCCCGGATGGTAAGTGGCAACATAAGGGCGACTGTGGCGCAACTAGTTGGTAATTGAAATGCTGGTGACAGGAGTAATGTGTCACAACACACAGTACATCGAACCCTGCTGAAAATGGGGCTGCGTAACCGCAGGTCACTTCGAGTGCCCGTGCTAACCACGGTTCACCGACGACAGTGCCTACAATGGGCAAGCGAGCATCGAAAGTTGGACTTGAGTGATTGGAAAGTCGTCTGGTCTGATGAATCCCGTTTCCTGTTGCACCATGTGGGCGGCCAGGTACATGTGCATCGTTTACCTGAGGAAGTGATGGATGCACCGGGAGACAAAAACAAGCCAGTGGCGGTGATGTTCTGCTGGGATACCCTGGGTCCAGTCATCCACGTGCTGGGCACTCTGACCTCTACCACCTACCTAAACAACATTGCTGACCAGGTACACTTTCATGGCAATGGTCTTCCCCTCTGACAGGTGCCTTCTTTCAGCAGGATAATGCACCATGCCACACCACCCAGATTGTTCAAGACTAGTTTGCGGAACTTGAGGAAGACTTTCTTGTATTGCCCTGGCCTCCAAATTACCCAGACAGCAATCCCATCGAGCATCTGTGGTTTGTGTTGGAATTAGCAACTCCAATCTGTGCCTTCTCAATCACGGACCTCACAGGAGTTAAAGGATCTGCTGGTTACGTGTTGGTACCAAATACCACAAGACACATTTAGAAATCTTGTAGTGTCCATGCCTCGCTGGGTATGAGCTGTTTTTGCTGCATGTGGAGGACCAACATCGTATTAGGTAGGTGGTCATAATGTTTCCCTACTCTTTGTATATGAAATCAGAATACAAAACTAATTAAATGTTGAATCAGACCTAAGAGTACGACTTTCTGCCATTGAACAAAACATTACTTAAAAGAAACATCGTCATCCTTCACACATTATAAGAACTAAATTTGAAAAAAATATATATATTATCATCATCTTTAGCCATTGTCGATCCACTGCAGTCTTGTTCTTTCTGTTGCCATTGTACACTAGCAAATTTCATCAATCCACCTCATCTTTGATCTTTTTCTTGCACATTTAGTATCAAGTGGTATCCATTACAAAATTCATTTGGTCCATTTTTCATTAGTTCTTGATATGTGACTTGCCCATTTCCATTTTAAGCACTTTGTTCTTACAGTGGCATCAGAAACCTTGGTTTGTTGGCAAATCCATGCACATGTTTTTTTGTCTCTTTTGGTTATGTACAAAGATTGATACCCTCAATCTTTGTAAAGCTTTGGCATTCAATGTTTCACAACCATATATTAGGACAGAGAGGATACATTGATCAAAAAAATTTTTGCTTGAGACAGAGGGTATAGTTTGTGTTGAAGACGATATTGAAATTTCCAAATGCTTGCCATCCAAATTTTATGTGCTGTTCAGTTTCCATCTATTGAAATTTCTTTTCTTGTTCAAGGCAAACATACTTTTACACTTCTAGTTCTTGTCCATTGGCCATGATTTTCTGTGGCCTTTCTAAATTTGTCGAACGTCACATATGTTTTCTTGATTTTTACCTTCAAACTAAACTTCTTTCTTTCCTGTTGCACTTCCTCAATGTTTTGCTGCTGTTCTTCAGGATCACGAGATCTGTAAATCATTCAGGTAATCGCCATTATCTTTATTCCATTATTATCCATATTTAGCTTACAAAAAATTTCTTCTAAACAGGCAGAAAATAGTTTTGGGAAGATCAATGTTTCCCTGATGTTTTTTCTATGTTGATCTGAACTTTATCATTGTTGACCCGGGTTGATGCAGTTGCCTTTTCATATATTGATGGCAAAATGTGATGTAAGCTCTGTCTGCACTTTGGTTGATTAGGGCATTGATTATTGTTTGCTTTGTAACTGAGTTGAATTTTTTTTCATGCTCGATGAAGTCTATACATAATGGAAGGTTGTATTCATTGTGCTGCTCTTTAACTTGCTGCTCTGTAATAGGTTTATTGGTCATTAGTTTTTTAAATCTTCCTAGTCACTTTTTTTATGGAATAGGATGACTTCTGCATTTTTTTTCCATATCACAGGTACTTTCTTAAATAGAAGGCATTTTGAACATAGTTTGGCTAGAGCTTTACATGCTGTCTGGCCTCCAGCTCTCAACATTTCAAAGTGACTTTATTGGTCCTGCCGCTTTGCCATTTTTCATTGATTTTATAGCATCTTCTACCAAAATTTCTGGTACAGCTTCTGCATCTGGTGTTGGATCCAGTGTTGTCCTTTATCCTTATAAAGATTTTAATAAATTTCTTCTATTGATTTTATTGTTTGTTGTTGTTGTTTGCCATCCTCAAGCTTCAAAGCAAACATTTGTTTCCTATGTATAACCATTTTTCATTTTGTCTTCTTTAGCCCTTGGTTTTCTTCTAGTGTGCTTCTGATGAGGTCAGTGTTGAACTTGTGTACTTCTTTTACATGCTTTCTTATGGTCTTGCACATTTCTATATATTCTACCTTGTTTCTTATGTTACCACTTTGCTTGAATTTAACTTAGCAGGAATACTTCAGAAAAGTTGAAATTTACAAAATATTGTAGACGTTAATTTCATAAATTTTTGAAATTAATTTCACAGAATTACTTAGTTAAATTTTACAAAATTAACTGAAATAAAATTTCAAATTACCGAAATTAAATTCAAACAAATTTTAAACAATTTTGTCTACCAGACACCTGATTCTAATCCCCTTCGGTTAATCTGCTTGAGCCAACTTGAAACACATCTCTCTTTGACTGTCTATAGTAAATATTGTTTTCTTTATTTCATGTAGACGTGTAATACACCACAAGTAATTTTTGTTGTTAAATCCCTAGTCACAGCTCTGATTGGATATTGTATAGTATGTAAATATAACCAAACAATAGAAATTTGTTTAACTTTGGCTTATTATTTTATTATTTCTTGAAACCTTTTGTTTAGCTTGTGAGAAGAAGTAATAAATTGTGATCTGAGCAAACGTTGACATCAGAAGTTTTGAAACAGTAAACCAAAAGTGCTGTATTAGATCATAAATAGATAGATAAGTTGGCCATGCATTTTATTCTTTTAAAAATGGTAAAAGTGTTAATTTTTTAAGAGTTATTTTGATATTTTAGCTTGAAAGAAAAGGAAACTAATACAAGAAACATAAAACGAGAAAGTAAGCTGTACTCATATAAAGAACAAATGGAAGAGTTGGAACTAAGGAAGGTATGTGTACTTTAATTACTTATGCATGTAAATAAAGATTATCAGCAGTGAAACAAAAAGGTATAGATTTTTTTTATTTTTCCAGTCTGTGTTTTTTTAACTTACTGTCATGATTCATTATGACTTATTATGATGAATGGTAGATACCCATATACTGCTATGTTTCTTGAATGCTCAAATAATTCTTGATTATTCCAAACAGATGGTTAGGATTGTCCGGTATTCTGGTAGGTAAATGAAAAATTTGTGCCAGGTCATTAGTAATTGCAAAAGCTTCAGCATTTCGACCAGCTGGGTCTGTGTGACTAGAAAACGGAAGCCAGCTGGGGTTGTGAACATTAAAATCACCAAGGAAAATTGCCTCACTGTTAGGAAAGTTGGACTGGAGGAAAGTCAAGTTGCAAAGAGTTCCAAGTGATTAGTGGAATTGGGAGAACAGTTGAGACAACAGAGATGCCAACTGGGCTAGCCAGATGGGTAAAGTGCCTGCCTGTCAACCCAAAGGTCGCGGGCTTGAATCCTGCCTCAGGCTTGGATCAGAGTAAAATGCAAAAACTTTGGGAGGTGCATTATGGCCACAGAAGTGCCAACAACTAACGGGGAAAAAAAAAAAGAGAGAGAGACAACAGATGAATTTGACAGAATGAGATAGAGAGATTTTAAGTTAGAGAAGATCGAAAAGAAGAGATTCCAAATTACCAAGTCTGTGATAGAAAATATTGGAATGGACAGTGCACAAGTTTCGCATTTCAGGCGAAAGGAATCATACGACAAATAATTTGGGCAGCTGAGATGAGCGGTGATTGAATCAACTGATAACTGAGATTTTGTCAGAAAAGGCCTCGGATGCCAAGCGTTTTTCGAGGCCAACCGATATTACTGCAACTTATAGTGTGCTCTTGATAAGTGAATAAAGTTATTTTTTTTAAGTTCCCGTCCTTTTCCCAACAGTTTTATTTAAAAACAGTTCTTTCTTGAAACCTAAAAGTCAGAATGCAGAAAGGAAAGTCACCTTCCTTTCATATATTTCTAGTTTCACTTACCAGCTAAAACCTGGCCTCCACGGTGCACTGCTCCTGCCTCCCCGTGGCGGGGCCAGAAACCTTGGCAGAAAAGTCCTGTTGCCAAGGGCTAAAAGGAGCAAACATGCTAAGCATATTTCAACAAACCATCCAAAGTTTTTCACCGTTTCGAATCCAAGAAACTCTCGAAAGCATAGCTAGTTAGTTTCCCTAAAACAGTCAGAAGACTTAAATCAGGGGGATCTATTAGTAGAGATAACAAACCAAAAACAAGCAGAGCATTTAATGAAACAAAAACATTTGGAGGTATTCCAATAACAGTTACTACTCATTCCACCTTGAATACCTCGAAAGGAGTAATTATCGAACCTCCTCAATGTTCCTGAAGATAAAATCCAAGAACTGAAAGATCAAGGGGTTATTCAATTCAAAAGAATAACAAAAGAGACAGAAATTATCCCAATGAGGAATATAATTCTGGCCTTCACCCCAAAACCACCAAAAACTGTAAATGCTGGATACCTAAATTGCCCACTGAGACCATACATTCCAAACCCTATCCAATGTTTTAAGTGTCAGAAATAGACACTCTCAAGCAATATGCAGAGGTTTCTCTATCTCTGCAAAATGCAGATCATGAGAACATACACAATAAGGCTACAGCACAAAATTCAAGATATTCCAACTGCAGAGGAGAAAATAATGCCTACTCAAAAGAATGTGAAGAGTGGCAGAGAGAAAAGAGAATACAGAAATATAAAGTAGAAAACAATGTAACATATCAAGAAGCTAAAAGAACAATACAACCACAACGAATAAATAAACCATTGTGTGCACAATTAACACAGGCTTATAAAACAATAGAAACGCAGACAGAAGTAACGGCCCACCAAAAAAAAAATCCATTTCGGAGTAGGCATGTTCACTGCTTATTGACCAAAAGCCAGAACAGGCAATAAACCACCAAATCCACAAAAAAAAGATAGAACCATTGAAGTAAATGGGAATAAAACGGAAACATGGAAGTAGAAGAAAAGAATTGGAGAGGTGAAACAATACTAGAAATTTTTGCAGAAGAAGAAGAGATAGATACTGGAAAGCCACACTTCCCTAAAAAAAGGAAGACAAAAAAACGGAGAACCTTAAGGCAACAACCTCAAGAAAACAAGGCAACAACCTCAAGAAAAGTCGGGGGGAGGGATGCTGTATGAAGTAGTTTTTTATGTGACCCATAGAACTTTTGTTCTATGGGTCACATAAAAAATTTCAAAATGTATTTTGAAATTTTTTAGAACTAAATATTGAGTAAGTGGTTTGTTATTCTTGAATATGAGTGCATTACATTTTATATAATTGTGAATATTTTTTAAATATTTGTTTATTATTATTATTTTTTCTGTTTATGGAAAGTTTGTAACCCTTTTACCATGCCTTTTTAAAAGGAGTGATTAAATTTTTGTATAATAAAGTTAAAGTTAACATAACAATATAGTTAGGGAAGGACATTACATGGTTGTTTTCCATTAAGGTTATTAGTATAATATTAAAACCACCTTTATACTGTGTGAAAATTAACATTATAGTTTATTGGGCTGTTTGCCTACATTAATATAATATTTTGGGTATCTTACCGATTGTCTGATGATGGGTATTGGTGAGATACCCGAAACCCGAAAATAAGAGTGGTTATTAATATAATAATAACCTTGATATAACAAGTTAATATCTTGTAAAAACTCACTTTGGTTGTCGCCATCTCGTTTGCCCCAAATGAGATGGCGACAACCATGTATAAAGCTAGTGTATTTTCTTCTGTTTTTTTTTTTTTATTTCATTTAATGAAATATATATTGTTATAGGAAATTGAAGAAAGGAAGCGAGCCAGAGGTTTAATTAAGGAACCAGAACTGACAAAGAAGCAAGTAGAAGCAAAAAAATTGCAGTTAGAAAAAGAAGACGGTATTCGAAAAGCAGTTCAAAAGGTAGATTAATTTTGATATTGGTTGTTGGGATGGTATTTATAAAGTTATAAAGTAATCTTGTACATTTACAGTTGGAATGCTTGATAAATGATAATCAAAAATAAAGAAAGAAGTAATAAAGATGTATTATAAAAGGAAAAAACTACATTTTGCAAATGCCACTGCACAAAATGAACACTTTGCAATTATGCCACTGCAAAATGAAATTAAATATGTATGTTCCTTATTTATTATTTTATTATTGTAAGCACATCACAACATGAAGATGTTTAAAACATGAAAATTACATGCAATGTGTAAGATGGTTAAGCAACACCAGAATGTGTATTTGGCATAATTGAATTTACAGGTAGTAGGTGTAGCCTATGCAATAACAAGAACAAATAACTTTTTAAAACTAAATAGGTCTCTTGCTCCGTGATACATAGTATAGGGAGTATGAATATTGTTTTCCACCAGAGGAACGGAAATAGTTTGTAATAATAATGAAACTGCAGGTACAAACAAGGTAGTAACATTTAATAGAAACTACAGGTAATAGAAACCACCTCGCAGGTGCCTAGTCTCCAGACACTGCAATATGCAGAATTTAAACATTTCTTAGTAAGAGCACCCCTTTGTTCTGATCACCAATCTTTTGCACTTCTCTGTTCACATTCTAGCAACTCTACATTCTTCCTAAAATGAGCCTCCAGACCTGTACATAAGGCATGGCCTGATCATTGCCTTATACAAAGGGATAATCACCTCCTTATCCCTATTGGCAAAATTCCTGTATATCATTGACAATACCCCATGAACTGCCCTGGCAGCCTGTCTACAGGCTACCAGGGCAGTTCATGGAGTATTGTCATATACAGTACTATGTATTTGTCAATGTGAAACTTCAGTTGCCACTTTCCAGCCCATCTGCCCAATTGTTCTAGATCCTGTTGCAGTAGTATATTGTCATTACTGTCATTAACAATCCTGCTAACCTTTGTATCATCTGCAAACTTGGACATTAATCAATAACATTGATAAATATACAAAACAACAATTAACCCTGGGGGACTCCACTAATATTGGCGCATAATGGACTTTAGCTACTATTGTGCCGTAAAACCTCCAACAACAACTCCACTAATAACGTTAGTCCATGAAGAGCAGTGACCACTGATTACCACTCTGTGGTAATCAGTGATCACTTCTCCCACTCAACTATCCCTTTCTCCATAGTAACTTGCCTTTAATGCCATATGATGCAAGAAATTTGTATAGTCTTCCATGTGCAACAGTATCAAAAGCTTTCCTGAAATCTAAGTATATGATATCAAAATTATTTTTTGCATTCAGTTCCTTTGTGACTACATCGTAGTATCCAATCAGATTGGTCAGACATGACTTAACCTCAACACACCCATGCTGTTTCTGATTATTACTGCAGTCTAGTGTAGATGTACAGATAATCCTGCTATTCTTCTTTAACCGGTGACTCCATTATTCTCCCCTGAACAGAAGTTAAAAGATAAATTGCACATTTACGGTTTGTAAGGACCTGCCCTGAGTCCAAGAAGCTCTCATAATTATGGCTAAAAGTTTGCTTACATCCTTTTCTGCCTCCTTTTAGATAACTGGATAGATCCCATCCACTCCGGGTCCCTTCCTTATGTTTAACTTCAACAATTTCTCCTCCATCTTCTTCAAATAGGCCTATGAAGTTGGGAGAATTCATATTCACAAGCAATTATATTGATTCACCAACCATGTTATATTAAAATAATAATTTACCTTTAATACTGCAAAATAAATGTACATAACACAGATATTTACAATTAAAACTATTTACAATAAAATATATAATAGAAATAAAATAAAAGCGATATAAAACGTTAAATACTTTAAAACACTTAAAATACCGGACACCGAAGCTTTCAGGGGCATCTGCCACCTTTCCCAACAGTACATTTTTAATTGCAACACATCCTTAAATAATAGCAGGTTCTCCTCCACTTTGTTCTCAGTTATTACAAAATCATTTAGCTCACTGCCTGAGTTTGATAAGCTTCTAGCCTGCACTTACCTACAGAATTTCTCATGTGTGAATGTAGATGCAAAATACTCATTCAGTTTTTTTAGCTATCTGAGCAGTTTCATCAACAGTGAACCATTGATATCCAGCGAACTGATCCAATTCATCCCCTTCTTCCTAGTGTTTACATAAATAAAGAAGTCTTTGCTGTTTTTCTTTGTATCCTTTGTCAAAGATTTCTGGCAATCTGCCTTTACTTGCCTAACCTCCTTTGTGACTTGATTGCAGACTATCTTATGTCTACCATAGGCTTTTATGTCACCTCATAATTTATATGCATCCCATGCATTTTTTTCTCTCTGCCATGGTCTCATTAGTTCATATGACACATCCATTTAGGCCTTGATCTTGAACAGTATTTCTTAGTTGGTATGAAAAGCCTAGTAGCTTCCAAGATTAATTCTTTGAATACTTCCCATTTAGAGTTTGCCGTTGGTAACATCATCAATTGGTCCCACTGTTATAGAATTTAAAAACTGTCTGAGTCACTGTAGTCAGCTTTACGAAAGCAAAAACAACAGGAGTTGTGTGAAAAATAGGGATAGGGGCAGATCACTCAAAAAATATGTCCAGTCTGGTAAGTAAAACACAAAAAAAAAAAAAGTTAGAAACCCCAATAAAATTGCTAACACAGGTTTAAACATCTTAAATTTCTAATAAATAAATATTACAGTAAATATAGCACTGTCTCACAGATAACAAACTGGCTAAGAAAACACGCCCACCTCCATCCAGTCTTGAATTCCACAATGACATGCAGGCAACATACCAAAAAATTATTGCACAGTAGATTATAATTAAAAACTTACGTCAACCAGGATTCTGAACAGCAACTTCATAATATCACTAGAAATAAGTGTGAAGTCTTATTTTTTAAACTTTGTATGTTTTGATAAAACACAGGTTGACAGCAGTGAATTGCATGCACAACTAACCCTCTCACCTCTGTGATTAAAGTTGCACTGTCACACCTTGCCAGTTGCTTGTTTACCATGTCTACACCTCCATAAAATATCACAAAGTTTCAGCCTAAATAATTCCTGACTCCTGGTAGCTGTGGCCAGAAACAACTAAACAACACCCACACACTAAGCAAACATAGGACTATGCTCATTTCTGGCCATTGTACAGAGTTTTGTATATCATCACAGAGAAACCATGGCACAACACATATCCACATTACTCCAGTGGACAAGGTAGCCAAAAGTCCAGCACAGCCCAAGAATAAACAAACATTTATAACTACTAGATAGTTGATCATTGCTTAATAATATTTAAGGTTTTGCATTTTATATCCTTGCATATAACACCGATACTAAATATGCATAGGAACTTGGTGAGAGATTAAGTTTTGAATTCTTGTATACATTAAAAAATTCAAACTCCAGCTGGTGATATTATAGCATCTTCAATAATAATCTCAATGTGTTGTAAACAGAATGAATGAATTTAACTAATCAGATCTCCAGGACTGATATTATAAGAACAACTGAGACATTGAACCATCCAGAGAGGGGAGGGGGGGGAGATTGCTTTTTATTAAAAGTTGATAAAAGGTGACGAGTTGATTTCCAGAATCTGCTGCACCAGGTCGATGTTAGTCTGTGTGCAAGATAACTAGTGTAGGAGGGGGGGGGGGGGGGGGCAGGGGTTAAAGCCAGAAACTTCTAATTAATGCTTTTTACACATCTTATTGTGACCTATGATTTTGCCCATAGTTCTTACCACCGTTCCTGTCTCTACTGAGGATAGTTGGTTTGATTTGGTAGTTGTTGGAGCATCGGCTTCTGTGGCCATATTGCACCTCCCAAGGTTTTTGCAGTACTTTGATCCAAGCCCGAGGCGGGAATCGAACCCGCGACCTTTGGGTTGCCGGGCAGGTACTTTACCCACTCGGCTAGCCCGGTCGGCAAGAGGATAGTTGGCAGAATGTTCCAGAAGAAATATGTATGGATTGCTGTATATTTTTATTATGACTAAATTTTTTTGTAAACTGTCAATCACATTGAATTGTTTATTGTTTTATGTTGTGCAAGTGCTTTCCCATACTGTTTAGAAATTCTAATGTAATATTTATCTAAGTTTTAATAGAAATTTTAGTTAAAATACCACAGAAATGATTTAGATATCAAATTATCTAAACCCGAATAAGTGAGATATGCATGTCCAGCACCTTCTATATTACAAATCCTGCATCAGGCCATATAAACAACATTAGAATTATTTCTAGCTGTTTCATATTTCATGTAGTAATTTGCATATGAATTAAAATTTGTAATTTACTCATTGAAGGCCATGCACATTTGAAAGAATTCTTACAGGTGTAATTAATATGTGATGCTCCATATGCTGATCTGCTGCAGTGGTTCTTCTCAGTCTAAAGGATATATTGTTTTTTTTTTTTTTTTTACCATGTCATATATAAATTATTTTGTTATGGTATCTGAACTTTTTTTATACTCATAAAATGTTCTTTCATTAATCGTCAATTTCAAATATGATAGTCATATGAAGATTTGGAGGTTTTATTTTGAATTATTTCATTTTCAGTTAAACAGTCAGTTATGCTGTGGAGTTGCAATTCTTCATTCGGCTTTGAAAGGAAATCCAGATAGTCTTGCACCCTACATGAAAGATTTAATTCAAATATTGGTTCCTCTGTTATCATCACCTTTATGTGCAGAAATAATATGTAAAACTTTTATAGAACTGCATCATGCTGTTTTTTGTGGAGAATTAGCCAAGTGGGGTAAGTTAAAATTATTTTTTGTGGTTTACCATTTGTGTTTGTTGATTATTCTCTCTCTGTCCAGAAAATATTGTTACAGAATGTTACACCTATGCATAAGCATATTGGATATTGTGTGTATGTTCAAAAACACACACTCTGCTTCAGTTAACAGTCCCGGAAAAGCTTTCTTCAGCAGAAATCACACCAGTAATATTTTTTGACCAATGTTGAATTAAGTTAATTTTTTTTTTGACATAAGTGTAATGTTATTAATGGAGGATGTTCCTTGTGGATTTCAAAAAACATATTTTTATAACAGAAAATGAATATGAACATTAAATTAATATACAATCATATAATGAGCATATGAAAATAATTCATTTGATTTAATTTCATTCCCACCCACTCGCTTTTAAACGTCACCTGTTTTTAAGCTTATGTAATACATAATAGTTCAGTTATGTCTGTAACACATTTATTTAAGTCTACTAAACAATATATAGATTCCATTTGTCTTGTAATAACTTTCTTTATTAGGGAATAAAATTTGGAAGATTATTTAATTCAAAATAACCCCAGGGGCTCACATATAGTGAGTATGGGCTTGGCGAACCCGGTGTCCTCAGCTGGATATCATCATCATTCTTCTCATTCTTGGTGATTCCTTTCTACTTCTCTCTCTCGGGGTAACTCGGGGATTTTTTTTTTTTTTTTTTTTTTTTTTTTTGCTGGTGCAGCATAAGCCTCAGGCTTCCTTGCACCATATATGGCTAATAATATTAATAATAAAATAACATAATGTCTCATCAGACTGATAAGTATTTTCACCCTTGGGCCTTTTATGCTACAGACATAACATTGTATATTGCACTGTGTATGGGACATAATCTGAGCTAGAATCTGGGTTCTAGCTTAGGTTACATCCCATGTAAATCTTCTATCCAAAGACACTTTTGTCATTAGATAGAAGCGAACATGGTGTATAAGAGAATGCCTGTTATCTATAGGTTATGAATAGAAGGACATTTTTTGATACTAGTGTTTGAGAGAGAGAGAGAGAGAGAGAGAGAGAGAGAGAGAGACTAATATGGAAAGGATTAAAAACATTAATATCAAGTGGCTACTATGTTTTTTTGTTTTTTTTTTATGAAAACCCCAAATACGAGAGGTATTAGAACGTATAGTACTTAGTACCGTGCTGTATTAGTCTTGGGTTGGAGGTTGAGAAGATGAAAGAAGATATTTTTTGACATTAGACTTGAACTTCTGTAGACTGTAATTTTCAGGAAGTACACATGAAGGAAGATAGTTCCAGAAAACGGCATGTGAATGAATAAACGAGGAAGATGAAAAGCTGGTTCTGTGAGTTTTAAATTGGACAGTAAATGGATGTTGACTGGTGGCGGCACGTGTTCGGGCTGTTTTGAAAGAGAGAGCGGGAATTATAGAAGCAAATTCAGAAGAACAGTGCCCATGGTGGAAGTATCTGTAGAAAAGACATGCAGCAGAAACAGTATGTCTATGAGACAGCGAGTGGAGAGACTGTTAGAAAAGGAATTATTAATCAACCTAGAAGCCTGACAGAGGTTTTGGGGGCACCGTCCCAGATGTGGGAACAATATTCCATGGTAGGGCGGATTTACAATTTGTACAGAGTGAACACCTGTTTGGAAGAAAAGTAAAAGCTGAGAGCGAAAGAGAAAACCAAGTGTTTTAGATGCATAGGAAGCAATATTTGTAATGTGCTTGTGCCAAGAGAGATTAGAAGTCAGGGTAATCCTGAAAAGAGATATATCAACTTGTCTAGAAATAGGAGCGTCACAAAAAAGATAACCATAGGAGCAGAAGAATCCTTTTTTGCGAGATATAAGACAAGACTGAGTTTTAGAAAGATTGAAATCAACTAAGTTGTCTTTGATCCACTGGAGAATTAATTACTTGGAGATCAGCATTTAAGGAATTGGTAGCAGATATTTGAGAAGTTGAAGCTGATTGAGCAGGGCAAGGTTTCTCAAAATGGAAAGTGGAATGCAATGTGCTATCATCAGCAAAACTATGGATAAGATTTCCTGTCAATGGAAGAACGTCATTAACGTACAAGAGGAAAAGCGTGGGGGAAAGAACTGAACCTTGGGGGACACCAGCATTAGTGGAGAAGTTAGAAATTTGTTTAGTGCCAAACACGATCAAAAGCTTTTGAGATATCAAGAGCAATTGCTTGTGTTTCACTGAAATTTTCATTGAATTTGTCCATAAATGGGTAACATAATCCAGAATATCACCAGTGGCTCAACACTGACTGAATCCATACTGGCGGTTGTTGATTAGACAGAAGGTTTCTAGATAGTTTGAATTGGTGGTTAATTGATTTCTCCATTACTTGCACACACTGTTCCACATGTTCCTTCCAAGCACAGAAACATTTCTGCAAGTCATCTTCTGTAATCATTTTGGTTGATTTTTGCTGAATGTCTTCAATGGATTGACAAATAATATAAATAACCTATAATCACAGTGAGTGATTATAGAGTGCCAGCAATATTCAAATGAATAGTCATGGCACTTTCTTTTAGCACTCTAAATGCAGCTTCATTACATCACCAAAAAATGTACTCTAACCTTTATGCTTATTGTGTTAAAAAAGTTAGTGTTCTTAAAAGAAAGTTGTTAGCATTTGATATTTGTCTCACCATGAAACACTCGAGGACCTTATTTAACTTTCAAAATAAACTTTATGATGAGATTGATAAAGAACTAATTATATAAAATTTTATGAAATTTTGAAAATAATTTCTAAATGTGTAAAATTCATGTAATAAGAGACTGACCCCTACCAGCTGTGAAAGCAATCACTGGAACTATGGCTCTAATATAGGCGATGTAACATTATTAATCCCATTAAGCAACAATTTTATATCAAGCAGTGACATGGCAACTGACATTGAAAGTAAGTTTTGTGACATTTTGAAGGTGATCAAATTTGCTTTACTGCTTGATTAGCCTACTTTAGGTGATGGTGAAGCCTTTGTATGTTTCCCCCCCCCCCCCCCTCAAGCAGTTAAAAAGTTACTTTGATCAAAACCATTTATCTTGCCAATATCTGGACATATGCAACTGATGGTGCACCCCTTGGCCAGGTAATGTTTAATAGCACTCAAAAAAAAAAAAGAAGAAAGAAAGAAAAGCACAGCGACACATGTTTTTTTTCCCATACATTGTGTGGTCCATCACTAGCATTTGGTTGTTAACCATATCAGTAATAGACTACAATAGTCTCTAAGTTGTTAAAGACTATCAAAAAATAAAAGCTGATTATAAGAACTAATTATAATGACCAATTATTTTGCCATCTCTGTTATGAAAATACAGAGTTTCAGCCTCTCTTCCTGCATATCAGATTGTGGTTGTTTGAAAGGCAGTAACTCGCAGTACACAGTATCATATGTACATCTCGAGTTTCTTTAGTTTATCCAAGAATGTGTACTGAATTAAAGTTAAAAATGACATGGCATCTCTCTCTCTCTCTCTCTCTCTCTCTCTCTCTCTCTCTACAAATTAAATGTAGTGACCATTGAATTTTAAGGAAATAAAATTAATATTGTAATAATAGTAATAATAAAATTAATTACAATTAATCAAGAAAATAAAATTAGTCTTGTTAAAGGATTTATTATGGCCTCAGTAATAAGCTAATACTCTTTATAAGTAATTCTACATGTTTCCATATCTACAGAAAGTGAGAGGCAAAATGAAGGAAAGTTGTTATCATTTGATATTTGTCTCACCTTGAAGCACTCAAGGACCTTATTTAACTTAAAATACCGGATTTGGTTATTGATCCTTTGTTTTGGTAAATGTGTAAAATGCTTAGAAAAACTTGCATGGAAAAAGTACATTTCAAACAAATTAGTTGTGAAGAGTCAAGAATCAAAACATTTATTTTGATTCTTGCTTATAAAGCATTAATTTTATTGAAAAATGAAATTGTTAGTTTTTAGCTTTTCCATCACAGTTGGTTGAAAATTGGTTTTTAATTAATCTTGAGAAGGACTTGTGAAGTACTGCTAAGTAGAAAAGTCTGATAAAGGCACTTGACTTGATTTATAAAAATTACTGATAGGAGTGATTTAAGACTATTTGTTAAACATAGGATCAGAATAATCACTTACCCTTTAATATTTGATGTGTTTTGTTGAAGTGCTGTATATTAATTTATCTTGCCTTCTTAAAAAATATAAAATTTTTGCAACTGTTCAATTTTCTAAGTTGTTTTATTGCCTTATGATTGAATTAAAGATTATTTGAAAGGGCAGTAGGAAAACAGCTTCACCAGAATGAGCACTGTTGCAGAATAACAACTGGTTTCGGTGAATATTTTTAAAAATTGGCTTCTTTATTTAAGAGGAATATTGGCATTTGTGCTAGTATTGAAATTAGTTTGATTTGAGTTACTGTTGATTATTAAACTGGTGTCATTTTATATACTTGCCATATGTCTCTCTCTCTCTCTCTCTCTCTCTCTCTCACACACACACACACACACACACACACACACACACACACACACACACACACACACACACACACACTATATTGAAATGATTTCACTGGTTGTGCCCATTTTAATCAAGAAATTTTTCTTCACATGTAGAGCAAGAGAGAGAGAATCTGTTTCATAATAGAATGGTGTTAAATGTAATGTTTACTTAGTAGCACAGAACTTTTTAAGTGGATGTTATGACTTGCTATGTTTGCAAAAAAAAAACGGAAAGGGAAATGATATTGTAATTTCTTCAATAAATGTTTATAAATTTGAAACTTTATACATCAGAAACTACAGAAATGATTGAAACTTTCTATGTTTTCATTTATTTATTTATTTATTGTTTTTTTTCTTTCTTAGGGCTACCATTATCTTATATTACTCTTCGAGTGCTCCAACCACAATGTAATTTAGATCCTTCTTGGACTGAAATGAACCTTGAAACTGCTATAAGGAAAATAGTCAGCATTATTTACAATCATACATGCCAGGCAAGTGGAAGTACATATGATGAACACAAGTCAGCAGCTGTTGCTATGCAACGTTTAACATCTCCAGCTTTTGCTTATTCTTTCCCTCTCATAGAATATGTGTTGTCCAACTATAATACAGAGGATAATTTGATAGTTGAAGTTTTGCATATAATATCAGAACATGCTCAGTTAAGGGATACCAATAAGTCCTTGGTAATTTTTAGTTCTTTATTTTTCTTGCAGTTTTAGTTCATCTTATAATGAAATTAGTAATTATACTTATAAATTGATTGAATTTTAATAATTTAAAGATATTGTAATGTTTAGAGGCCTGATAGTACCTTTATGCTAAAAGTATTGAAATCTCAAAATTCCTTTCAACTAATAGCTCATTTAAATATATAAATTATATCTTATACTGATTCAACACAGCTTTTAATTCTTAAAGTCATCATATGACATTTAATATAAACTTACTTTATATAACTATATTTTCTTGAATACGTGCTGACTTTAAGAATTAAAAGCTGTGTTGAATCAGTATAAGATATAATTTATATATTTAAATGAGCCATTAGTTTTTCAGCAGTATTTCTCATTTATATTGTTTTACAAAGTGCTATATAAATTACAATAACAATTGTTAATACCAATGTCAAAAAGTTCAGTGCCTTCTTAATAACTACGTTAATGATATGTAGTTAGGTATTCAGTTCTTCCTAGTATAAGGTCAGAGTCCAAGAATTCAGTCTGATTTTTTTAACTCAGGATATCCTTCCCTTTAACATGTTCACTACTTAATTGATTCATATATGCACCAGGAAATTTTTCATCCATCTGAATGAAAAGTCACACGACTTTAAAAACGACTTTAGTCACAAGACTAAAAACCATTTTCTTCTGATTTGTTAAATGAAAAACTGGATTTTGTCAAGCAACCCTCACCAGAGAAGATTAATTTGGCCACATTGAGAAAAAAAATCCCAGAAAAGTTTCTGTTCTGCCCAATACAGAAGAGACTAAAGCCCAAGATTGTTGAACTCAGTGTATGAAGGATAGATCGTTGGTGGCAGAGAATGTGTTAAAAGCACCCAACACTAACATTTTCCTTAGATTAATTATGTAATAAAATACTTTTGTGCAAATGTATGAGCTTATGCAGCATCATCCAAAAAAAAAAAAAAAAAAAATCACACCATTCCCTCCAAATGCCTGTCCAGTTCCTCCTTAAATTTATTCAACCTATCAACTTCCACGACGACAGATGGAAGTTTGTTCCAGCAATTAACCATCCGCTGGCTAAAGGAAAATTTCCGCACATCTATTCTACATCTGTCCTTTCTTAATTTGAATTTATGCCCCCTTAGGTTCGTAATCTGAACAAGTGGAAGGATCCCATCAGAATTCAGCGTGCTGAACCCATTCATTGAACCCTTATACACCTCAATCAGATCACCGCGCAGGTGCCTAGTCTCCAGCCACTGCAATTTGCAGAACTTAAGCCTCTCTTGATAAGAGGATCCCTTCATTCCCCTCACCAATCTTGTTGCTCTTCTCTGTACACGCTCAAGTAAATCTACATCCTTCCTAAAATGAGGCCTCCAGACCTGTACGCAGTACTCAAGCCATGGCCTGACCATTGCCTTATACAGAGGGATAATCACCTCCTTTTCCCTGCTAGCAAAATTCCTATATATCATTGACAAAACCCCATGACCTGCCCTGGCAGCCTGTCTGCATTGCTCAGAAAACTTCATATCTGCCTGCACAATTACTCCCAGGTCTTTTTCATTTTCTACCACCTTAAGTGTAGTACCACACAGTTGGTACATTTCTCTGGGGTTACTTCTACCCATATGTAGTACTTTGCATTTGTCAAGGTTAAACTTCAGTTGCCACTTCTTAGCCCATCTGCCCAAATTATCTAGACCTGTTGCAGTAGCACACTGCCATTACTGTCATTAACAACCCTGCCAACCTATGTATCATCTGCAAACTTCGACACTAAGCCTGATATTCCTTCATCAATATCATTGATAAATATACAAAACAACAGTGGACCCAACACCGAACCCTGTGGGACTCCACTAATAACATTAGTCCAAGAAGAGCAGCACCCATTGATTACTACCCTCTGTCTTCTCCCACTTAACCATCCTTTTATCCATTGTAGCAACTTACCCTTAATACCATTCTGCTCCAATTTGTACAATAGTCTTCCATGCGCAACAGTGCCAAAAGCTTTCCTGAAATCCAAATATATGATATCAAAATTATTTTTTGCATCCAGTTCCTTTGTAATCAGATCATAATATCCTATCAAATTTGTCAGACAGGACTTTCCCTTAACAAACCCATGCTGTGTCTGAATTATTGCTGCAGTCTTGTCTAGATGATCCTGCAATGCATCTTTAACCAGTGACTCCATTATTTTACCCGGAACAGAAGTTAAACTAACTGGTCTGTAATTACCCGTGTCACCCTTCGATCTCCCATTGTGAATTGGGGATACATTTGCACATCTCCAGTCTGTGGGGACCTCCCCTGAGTCCAAGGATGCTCTCATAATTATGGCTAACGGTTTGCTTAGTTGTTTTGCCGCCTCCTTTAATATAACTGGATAGATCCCATCCACCCCAGGTGCTTTTCTTACGTTTAACTTCAACAATTTCTCTTCCACTTTGCTCTCAGTTATTACAAAATCATTAAGTATCTTGCTACAATTTGATAACCTTCTGCCATTTTCAAACCTTAATAATTCCTCACGTGTGAATGTAGATGCAAAATACTCATTCAGTTTGTTTGCTATCTGAGCAGGATCATCAACAGTCGAACCATCGATGTCAAGTGGACCAATAAGATTCATCCCCTTCCTTTTAGAGTTTATATAAGTAAAGAAATCCTTGCTGTTTTTCTTAGCATCTTTTGCCAAGGATTTCTCGTAATCTGCCTTCGCCTGCCTAACCTCCTTTGTAACTTGGTTACAGATCAACTTGTAGCTATCATAGGCTTCTGTGTCACGTGTTAATTTGTATGCATCCCATGCATTTTTCTTCTCTGTTACGAGTCTCATTAGTTCATTTGACAACCATTTAGGCCTAAACCTTGAACAATATTTCTTAATAGGTATGAAACTTTTAGTATCATCCACGATTAATTCCTTGAATGCTTCCCACTTAGAATTTACTGTTGGTAACATCGTCAGTTGATCCCACTGTACAGAATTTAAAAACTGTCGGAGACCATTGTACTCGCCTTTACGGAAGCAAAAACCCTTTCCTTTACCCCTGATGGTAATTAAATCTTTAAGCGGGTATACCGCTTGTCTATCTTCCTTATGGCCTGCTGGAGTGCTGCTGCTGTGTGTTTCTGGGAGTAATTCTGTAGGTTAACTATTGCTGTCTTCTGTTGCTCAAAGAGGTCTATCAGGCCCCTTCCTCCTCCTCCTTTCCAGGCAATTCCACAGCAGACTTTGGGTTGAGTTGGCTGCTCTCATTGTCCTTGTCTTTCTCATGATATCCTCCAGCTCAGTGTTAATCCAATCTATGACCCTGAAGGATTATTATTAGCCATATGGTGCCAGGAAGCCTGAGGCTAATGCTGCACCAGCCAAAAAAATTTCTGAGTTAACCTGAGAGAGAGAGAGAATCAGAAGTGGAAGGAAATCACCAAGAAAAAAGAATGATGATATACAGCTCAGGAGGATTCTGGGTTTGCCAATCCCATACTCACCGGATGCGAACCCCTGAGGTAGATTTATATTTGCGCTTTTCCAGTGCATAGGCATAAAAATCTCTTTACCTCATTGTGTCAAATTCATCTGTTGTTTCTACCGTTCTCCCAACTTCACTAATCACTTGGAGCTCTTTGACTTCCTCTCTTTGCAACTTGACTTTCTCCAGTCCAACTTTCCTAACAGTGAGGTAATTTTCCTTTTAATAGTGATTTTAATGTTCACAACTCCAGCTGGCTTCCGTTTTGTAAGAACAAAAAGGATCTAGAGTAATTGTGCAGGCAAATATGAAGTTTTCTGAGCAGTGCAGACAGTCTGCAAGAGCAGCTCATGGTGTCTTGTCAATGATATACAGGAATTTTTCTAGCAGAGATAACGAGGTGATTATCCCCTTGTATAAGGCAATGGTCAGGCCATACCTCGAGTACAGATTACAGATCTGGAGGCCTTATTTTAAGAAAGGATGTAGAGCTGTTTGAATGAGTACATAGAAGGGCAACAAGATTAGTGAATGGAACAAAAGGTTGCTATTACAAAGAAAGGCTTAAATTTTGCAAATTACAGTGCCTGAAGACTAGGCACCTGCGTGGTGATCTGATTGAGGCATATAAAGCCTTGAATGGTTTGAGCATGATCAATGCTGATCTGATTCTTCCTCTTGCTCAGAATAATCACCTGAGAGGGCATAAATTCAAATTGAAGAAAGACAGATGTGGGATAGATGTGCGGAAGTTTGCCTTTAGCCAGCAGGTAGTTGGTTGGTGGAACAGACTTCCATCCTTTGTTGTGGAAGTTGATAGCCTAAAATTATTTAAGGCTGAGCTGGACAGGTATTTGGAATGAATGGAGGGGTGAAATGGGAGAGTTTTTTTTTTTTTTTTGGCTGATGCTTCATAAGCTTGCTTTCTTGCATCGTATGCCTCCACTGATGCTAATGCTAATAGATCCAAAGCAGAACTAGACAAAGATTTGGAGCAAGTAGACAGGTGAAATGAGAAGGTTTTTTTTTTTTTTTTTTTCCGCTAATGCTATATAAGCTTGTTTTCTTGCAACATGTGCCTTTACTAATGCTAATGCTAAATGAAAGCAAAATAAAGGTGAATTTGTTGAGAGTGGACATAAAATAGGCAACTCGGGCAGATGGAATCTATGCAATTATATTAAGGGAGGCAGCAAAGGAGGTAAGCAAATCCTTAGCCATAATTATGAGAACATCCAGAGAGATTTTTTTTTTTTTATGTAAACCCCAAACACGAGAGGTATTAGAACCTGTAGTACTTAGTACCGTGCTTGGGTTGGGGGTTGAGAAGACGAAAGAAGATATTTGTTGACATTGGACTTGAACTTCTGTAGACAGTAATTTTCAGGAAAGATGTATGAAGGAAGGTTGTTCCAGAAAATGGCAGTTGAATAAATAAATGAGGAAGATGAAAAGTTGGTTCTGTGAGTTTGAAGTTGGACAGTAAATGGATGTTTGCTGGTGGTGGCACGGGTTCGAGCTGTTTTGAAAGAGAGAGCGGGAATTATAGAAGCCAATTCAGAAGAACAGTGCCCATGGAAATATCTGTAGAAGAAGCATGCAGCAGAAACAGCATGTCTATGAGACAGCGAGAGAAGAGACTCTGTTAGAGATGAATCATGAATTAACCTAACTGCCCTCTTCTGAATGGAATCAAGAAGCCTAAGAGAGGTTTTGGGGGAACCACCCCAGATGTGGGAACAATATTCCATGGCAGGACAGATTTGCGATTTATACAGAGTGAACAGCTGTTTGGAAGAAAAGTAACACCGAGAGTGAAAGAGAAAACCAAGTTTTTTTAGATGCAGAGGAAGCAATATTTGTAATTTGTTTGTGCCAAGAGAGATTAAAAGTCAGGCCCCAAAAGAAATATACCATCTTGTCTAGAAATCAGAGTGTCACTAAAGATAACCATAGGAGCAGAAGAATCCTTTTTGCGAGATAAGACAAGACTGAGTTTTAGAGGATAGAAATCAACTAAGTTGTCTTTGCCCCACTGGAGAATTACCTGAAGATCAGCATTTAAGGAATTGGTAGCAGATTTTCGAGAAGTTGGAGCTGATTGTACAAGGCAAGGTTTCTCAAATTGGAAAGTGGAATGCAATGTGCTATCATCGGCAAAACTATGGATAGGATTTCCAGTCAATGGAAGAAGGTCATAAATATACAGGCGGAAAAGAGTGGGGGAAAGAACTGAACCTTGGGGGACACCGGCATTAGTGGAGAAGTTAGAAGACAGAGAGCCATCACCCTCAGTGAGCGATCAGAGAGAAAACTGGATAACCAGTTACTAAACACAGTTGGCAAACCATAAGGTGGAAGCTTGTTTAGAAGACCTTTATGCCAAACACAATCGAAAGCTTTTGACATGTCAAGAGCAACTACTTGTGTTTCACCGAACCTATCCATTGAATTAGTCCATAAATGGGCTAAACATAAACATGAGCCAGAACATCACCAGTGGATCGACACTGACGGAATCCATACTGGCGATCGTTGATCAGACGGAAGGTTTCTAGGTAGTTTAAGAGTTGGCGTTCAATTGATTTCTCCATTACTTTGGAAAGAGTAGAAGTAATTGCAATGAGACAATAATTGGATGGGAAGGATTTTTTCACCCTTTTTAGGAACTGGCTGGATATGAGCAAATTTCCAAGCAGAAGGAAACACACCTTTGGAATAAGAAAGTGAAAAAAGGCAGCAAAGAATAAGAGTAAGTTCAGGAGCACAGGTTTTGAGAACAAGTGGAGAAATACAATCGAGACATGGAGCTTTCTTAATCATCAAGATTCATCAAAATCCTTCTGACATCCTTTTGATGGAAGACCACAGGAGGCATTGAATGGAGCGTGTTGGGAAATGGTGGGATGTGTTTTAATGATCCAACTCTTGTATTAATGATCTTTACCAAGATCATTAATACATGAGTTGGAAGAAAAATGGGATGCTAGCAGGTCAGCCTTATCCTTGGCTGAAGTGACAACCAAACCATCTGGTTTGGACAGAGGTGGAAGCAGAGATGGGCAAAAGTTGCAGCCAATAGCTTTGGCAAGAGACCAGAAGGCTCGGCTACCATTAGGGCAAGAAGCAAGTTTTCTACTCTTAGCCTGTTCAAACTCTAGTTTGGACTGATTAATAACTGCTTTACAATTGTTGTGAGCTTTGGTGTAGGCAGAAAATGAAACTGAAGAATTAGAAACAAGCCAATTACGATATGCAACATTCTTCTCTTGAACAGCCTTAACACATTTATTGGAAAACCTAGATTTAGATAAAGGACGAGATTTTAAAGTGGAGTGTGGGATAAAGGATTCTATTCCTGCAAGGATAATTTCACTGACACGATCTGAGCGAACGTTGACATCACAAGTTTTGAAACAGTAATCCGAGCAAGGTAAAGAAGAAAAGAAATCTTGCAGGTCATCCCATTTTGCATTCTTGTAATGCCAAACAATATGAGGTTGGGAATAGCCATGAGATAAAGGCTCCATTGGAGAAGAGACAATCACCAAGTTGTGATCTGAAGTGCCTAAAGGACCTCTCACTTTGATCGCGTACTTAGAAGGGTTGTTTGTGAGAAAAGGATCAAGTATGTTGGCTGTATGATTAGGATTGTCTGGTATTCTTGTAGGTAATTGAACAATCTGTGCAAGGTCATTAGTAATTGCAAAAGCCTCAGCATCTCGACCAGCTGGGACGGTGTGACTAGAAAACGGAAGACGGCTGGAGTTGTGAACATTAAAATCACCAACGAAAATTACCTCACTGTTAGGAAAGCTGGACTGGAGAAAGGCAAGTTGCAAAGAGAGGAAGTCAAAGAGCTCCAAGTGATTAGTGGAGTTGGGAGAATGGTAGAAACAACAGATGAATTTTACACAATGAGGTAGAGAGATTTTAAGCCAAAGAGAGGAAATTCCAAATTGCCAAGTCTCTGACAGGGAATATCAAAACGGACATATGCACAAGTACCACCTTTGAGGCGAAAGGAATCATACAACGAATAATTTTGGCACCTGAGATGAGCAGTAGTTGAATCAACCGATAACTGAGATTCTGTCAGAAAAAGTACATGGAGTTTGGCAGACTGCAATTGGAAATGGACATCGTTAAGATTAGAATCGAGTCCACGTATATTTGTGAAATGAATTAGGAAGTGCTTGGGAGGTTTAGATCTTTTTGCAGATAAGCCTGCTCTATTAGTTTGACAATTCATGGTGTATTCAATAGTAAGAAAAAGTGAGTGGGACATGCTGCATGAAGTAATGAAATTTTTGGATATGGCATACACATGGTAAGATATACCCAGATCCTTGACATAACGTGGCCTCGACAATGCTCTCCGCATACACACCACTCAGACTCACTCCGGTCACTATCTGGCAGAGTAGAGGTAGCAAGATTATACACTAGCTGATCCGAAAGCCTCCTAAAGAGTTACCAATAGGTTTGGTCCAATGTACTAACTAGTGCCCGCCCTGGGAACACCGTTTTAGAGCTGTACCCTCGAAATGTAAGTAATATTGGATCTCGCCACGGCGTTCATCATAACCTCAAAAGTCATCAATCATACTGCATGATATAAGAGATTGGGAAGGGTTGACCGGAACTTAGCTGTAGAGACTAAACGGGTTGCACCACTTCAAGCCTCCAGTAAGCAAAGTGGTGGTATTGCACTGGTTGATGAGAGTCATCTACCACCTAGTACTGCCTGGTAACATAGAGGGGCGGCATTCCTCCTTGTGGTTTGTGCGCCACACCTCGACCCTGCTTACGTTAGTTCACACCTCGGTGGTCACCCACCATGTACTTGTGCATGGAGGTTATACCCAGGATTACTAATAGTCCCACCATCCTGAAGGTGCAAGCAAAAGATTTGGCTGTCACAGACCGTCTGGACTTTGCCGAAATTGGGTCCACTTGACTTGAGTGTCACCTGAATATCAGTTCCATAAGCGTTTTAGACTTCCATGTAGCAAGTCCAGCTTGTCTGATGTATCTGAGAGAATGTCTGTGACAACCTCAAGAAAGACTAACTTTCTTTTTAATTTTGGAAAAAAATTGTGATTTTTCTATTCTCATCTTTTCTTAATGGACTGCGTTACTTCTTTTATGGAACATTTTTTTTTTATTAAATAAAAAAATTAGTTATTTAAAAAAATGCCATGTTTTTTGGCCAGAATGTGTGTGAATCTGTTATTTATTTTAGTAATGGGCCAATAAAATGATATTTATTTATTAAACTATTATGTATATATTCGTAATTATAAAGCAAAATGTGATTGGTAATCATATTTTGCTTTATAACTATTTATAGTTCACTAGCTACTGTTGTATGTGAGTAAGTATATATTTAATATTCCACATTTTCTGGTCAAGTATGCGGGTGAATTTTTGAAATCATCACTTTGTTTTGTTTATGATATAGAAGAGGCTTGAGGGCAAATAGAATATTTGTCAAAATTTTTGTAAAATATAATTGAACATTGAGTAACGTCAGACCAAGAATATACCTGTTTTTACCTTTCTTCCCCCCCCCCCTTTCTTTAGAAAAGTCCTGCATATTTACCAACCAAACAAATGTTATCTGTATTGATGTGCATGATTGAAAAATCTTCTGGACAGGTGCAGGTAATGTTTCCATTTCATATTTAAAAAAAAAAAAAAAAAAAAATGGGAAATATATATAAAACTTTAATAATACTTTATATTTGGTTTTGAATAGGGTGCATTATTTTTCAATAATACATAATAAATAAAAATGTAGCAATTTACATCTATGTAAAGGTAGATATGATTGATCAGTGTGTTATGCTTGTAGAGGTTACCATATTGATATTGCTACTTATATAGATGTTACATGATATTGTACCATTAACATAATAGATAGTCCTGAAATTGGAATATAAAAATATATATGTATTATGAATAAATAATTCTGAGGCTGCAACGAATGTTTAAAATCTAGATCAGGGATCACCAGTTAGTTTTCATTGGGGTCCATATTAGAAAAAAAAAAAAAAAAAAAAAATCTTATTGCGGACTGTATGCTTGAAATTAAAATAAAATTAATAAATCGTCTAATAAATATTAGGTGATATTTATATTTATTTATGTAATTACTATAGTTTGTAGAAGAATAAGAGAAATTTACCTCAGTGTGATCTTTGATATAACAGAGCTATTACTATAGATCAGCTTTTCCTAAACTTTTTTAGTCACGGAACACTTATCATCTCACAATATATTAATGGAACACTTATCTCACAATATATTAATGGAACACTTATATTCTTTTGTGGCTATTTGGTTTTTAAATTAAAAAAAAAAACATACAATTAATGCTCAAATGCATTTTATTTTTGAAAACAAAATCAGTAAAAATATACGTATAAAAATTATAAAATCGGTTGAAAATTAAAGCTGTATTCTACATGAGGGAACTTATATAATACATGCCAAAACAATACGAATTACGATCTTTAAAAGGAAAAAAATTAATTGCATTGGTGTTTGGTTTTTTGAATCACAAATTTGTTTAATATTAGATATAATGCTGGAAAGTTGAATCCTCGTGTCAGCAGCAGCATCAAATCTATTCCTATATTTAGTTTACATTGCAGTATAATAGGAAAAGTCAGTCTCACACAAATAAGTTGTAGCAAAAGGAATTAATACTCAAACTTCTTGTTTAGCCACATTGGGGTACTGTTCTATTAAGCTACTCCAAAATTATTTAGCAGAAGTTCTTTAAACTTCTGTTTTAAATTAGTGTCAAAATTGAAATCAATTAGACTTTTGTAATCATGCGTATTCAAGCTGACTGGTTTGGTTATAAGTATAAATGGATTTCGAACCCAAGAATGATCATCAGTGGTTTTTCGAAAATCTTCTAATAAAGATGACTGCAAGTCACATAAGTGTTGTAAAATTTTGCTGAAAACTTCTTTCTTTATGGATTGTAGAATTTATTTTTATCAGAAATTCATGCAACGTGGGGAAGCAATCAAAGTTATTTAGTTCTACAGAAGATATCCAGAATTCCAGTTTCTTTTTAAAGGATGAAATTTTATCCATTGTATTAAAAATTGTCACATTCTTCCCTTGTAGTAACAGGTTAATTTCATTTAATTAAAAAAAAAAATATCTGCAAGATATGCAAGTCTCATTTGCCACGAGGAATTTGTCAAACAGTTGATAAAATTTCTTCCCGAGTTACCAGAAGTGAAGAATATCAGTAGTTCACTACAAAGTTCAAAGGTCTCTCTCAAATACTTTGATCGTGTTCCTGTTGTGTTTATGCAGTATTACAGATATGAGAATTTTTCATCTTTTCTTGTGATGCTTTTTCAACATGCCCATATATCATGTTTTTTTTTTTTCTTTCTTTTTTTTTTTGACTTAGTATTATTATTACATGTATTACCAATGCACCCTTTAGTCCTATTACAGGCTAATAAATTGTTTGTTAAACCTTCACTTTTTTTGCTCTTGGTAGATGTACTCTGGTTCTGTGTCACCTGTCTTTCTTTCCTAACAGTTGAGTCCCTAATTAAAACTACCTCCTATGGAACCAATGCATTCTGCACTAGTTTATTCATTTCTGGAGCTAGATTTGGTGGTATGTCACCCAGCATAGCATCTGTCATGTGAGTCTCTGACGTGCTATGCTGATAACTTGCTGATAACAACATGGCAACTCCCATCAATTTCTGTAATTTGCAAATCTAGCACAGTTTTTTTTTTTTGGTATTAAATCAGCTCACACCAACCATAAGAATAAGTATTTACTGTAACTAAATTTATTTACATATTAAAATAAAATAAATATTTACAAAAACTGCTATTATATTAAATATACATGTAAAAACATTAAAACTGTGATAAAATCCTTGAGATAAAATACACTAAAATAAACCGGATTAAAAACGATAAAAATCTCTGGAGCTTTCGGAAGCTTGCGCTCCCTTCCTCAGCAGTAACAAAACTTCCTGCAGCACGTCCATATATATAACAGGCTCACGGTACCTATACACGTGGTGCAGTCGGCGCATGGTCTGAACTGGAAGCGGAAATAACTCGGGAACGTGTTAAGCAAAACCGTTCATCCGTACTTAGGATAATAGTTTCAAACAGAGGATGCATACGCATACCTCTGTCCCTATTCATAATATTGTGGTCGGATGAACAGATTCGTAGGCTCTCGAGCCATTTACGGTTCCAGAACCCATGCGCTCGATCTATGATAACCGCATCCTCTGGGGAAATTTGATGCTGCTTCTCCCAAAAATGTTCGGCCACAGCAGACTTATTGTAATCAGCGGTTTTTATAGCATTTGCGTGCTCCCCCAGACGATCCTTGAGCCGTCGTTTTGTCTCGCCCACATAACACTCCTCACAATCCGGGCATTTTATCCTGTATACTACTCCACTACTCAGGTCCTTTGCTATTGGGTCTTTTACCTGAGACAACACTGTGTGCAACCTCCGCCCGGGAAGCTGCACACAGCGTGTTTTATAGCCCCGCAAAATTCTAGCGAGATGCTCAGTAACGCCCGGATAGTAAGGAATGTATGCGGTAGCGACAGGAACAAACGGTTCCTGACGGTTAGACTCTATTCCTCTACTAAATCTGTCTATGATCCTCTGGGGGTATCCGCATTTTCTAAGGTCTGCTGTGACCCGTCTAATTTCACATTCTTTGTCCTCAGAAGTGGTGCAGTGTGACGCTGCTCTATCTAGTAGAGCTTTCACAACACTATTCTTATGCTGCCCAGCTTGTGCTGAACTATAATGGGTGTACTGGCCTCTGCACATAGGTTTTTTAAACACAGAAGTTTTTAGCCTAGGGCCTACCCTAGAGACCAGTACATCCAAGAAAGGAAGGGTACCTCCTGTTTCCACCTCTGAGGTAAATTGTATAAATTGGGAGAAGCTATTAAGCCAATGGAGTGCATCATCCTCTCTCCCCTTCTGGACCACGGTAAAGGTATCATCAACATACCTTTTCCATTTCTTTATGGGAAACTGACATCCACTAAAAACCCTGTCCTCTAACTCCTCCATGGCCAGATTGGCCACTATGGCGCTAATAGGAGATCCCATGGCTGTACCGTGAACCTGTTTGTACATAACACCTTGGTACAGCATAGTGGTGCTGGCCAGACAAAGTTCCACACCCGAACAAATATCCTCTACGTTTAAAGGCGATCTACTACCCAAAGAGACATCATTACTCAAAGATCTTCTAACACAATATATTCCATGTTTAATTGGAATGCATGTGAATAGTGACACCACATCAAAAGAAATCATGCTGTCGTTTTCATTTACAGTCAAATCTTTCACAAAATTCACAAATTCTTCTCTTCTAACACAATATATTCCATGTTTAATTGGAATGCATGTGAATAGTGACACCACATCAAAAGAAATCATGCTGTCGTTTTCATTTACAGTCAAATCTTTCACAAAATTCACAAATTCTTCTCTTCTAACACAATATATTCCATGTTTAATTGGAATGCATGTGAATAGTGACACCACATCAAAAGAAATCATGCTGTCGTTTTCATTTACAGTCAAATCTTTCACAAAATTCACAAATTCTTTACTGTCTTTTATGACATAGTTGGACTGGCCCACTATAGGCGAAATCAATTTAGCCAAATACCCTGACAAAGCATATGTGGGGCTTCCTATAAATGATACAATAGGTCTGAGTGGGACTTCTGTCTTATGAGTTTTTGGAAGTCCATAAAACCTCGGGAGTTGACATCCAGTAGCATGTAAGAACGAAAAGGTCTCCCTGGAAATCTTCTCTGCCTTTAACCAATCCTGTACCAGTTTATTAATGCTCAGAGGCCTTTTTCTGGATATTGTTAGCAGCTATGGCCAATTTGTAGTGCAACACGTCCGACAATATCAAAAGTATTGTATAAAAGAGGCCAGACAGAAGCAGCATCTAAGGTTTGCGCATCGATGCAAAACGCATGGACTTATACCATATGGCTTTAGAGTCAAAACACCATTTCAGGATGACCGATTAAAGTGGGTTACTTTGTGTTATCAAAAGAAGATCATGAATATTTGGATCCGTAAGTTACATGAGGAGTTAAGAGATACTAGGAGGCAAATAGGTATGTACTTGGATGTTATTAGTAGTAGTGTATCTTCTAGACATTTGGCTCTCGTTAGAAGATTAGTTTTGGATAAAGTTATTAGGATAGCAGACACCTATAGACAGAGGCAGATTATGAAGTTTAATAGGTTGTTGGGAGAAGGTACAGTACAACGTAGCGATAGAAGTACTCATTTTGTTTACAACTTGAGTAATAGGCAACTTACGGAAGAGCAAGAGGGAGTTTTAAATTTAGGTCCTAAGTTTACGCTTGTACCTCCCAAACCTCCCATTGCGGAGATAGCAATGGGTATTGAACGGGCCATCAGCAAGCTACCGGAGGCCCTAGCTAATGAGATCCGGGTTAAATCTGCCGTTATTTTGAGCCAGGTAAAGAAAGTATCTCCGAATCTTAACTTTAGTCAAAGAAAAGCCTTGAATGAACTGAGAAGAGACGATGGAATTGTGGTTTTACCTGCGGACAAGGGCAGATCGACGGTTGTCCTAAACAAAGAAGACTATCACAAAAAAGCAATGGACCTTTTACAGAACAATAATACGTATAAAGTTACTCAGAGAAACCCGTTGGTTGGCCTAGAGCGGCGCGTTAATAAACTGGTACAGGATTGGTTAAAGGCAGAGAAGATTTCCAGGGAGACCTTTTCGTTCTTACATGCTACTGGATGTCAACTCCCGAGGTTTTATGGACTTCCAAAAACTCATAAGACAGAAGTCCCACTCAGACCTATTGTATCATTTATAGGAAGCCCCACATATGCTTTGTCAGGGTATTTGGCTAAATTGATTTCGCCTATAGTGGGCCAGTCCAACTATGTCATAAAAGACAGTAAAGAATTTGTGAATTTTGTGAAAGATTTGACTGTAAATGAAAACGACAGCATGATTTCTTTTGATGTGGTGTCACTATTCACATGCATTCCAATTAAACATGGAATATATTGTGTTAGAAGATCTTTGAGTAATGATGTCTCTTTGGGTAGTAGATCGCCTTTAAACGTAGAGGATATTTGTTCGGGTGTGGAACTTTGTCTGGCCAGCACCACTATGCTGTACCAAGGTGTTATGTACAAACAGGTTCACGGTACAGCCATGGGATCTCCTATTAGCGCCATAGTGGCCAATCTGGCCATGGAGGAGTTAGAGGACAGGGTTTTTAGTGGATGTCAGTTTCCCATAAAGAAATGGAAAAGGTATGTTGATGATACCTTTACCGTGGTCCAGAAGGGGAGAGAGGATGATGCACTCCATTGGCTTAATAGCTTCTCCCAATTTATACAATTTACCTCAGAGGTGGAAACAGGAGGTACCCTTCCTTTCTTGGATGTACTGGTCTCTAGGGTAGGCCCTAGGCTAAAAACTTCTGTGTTTAAAAAACCTATGTGCAGAGGCCAGTGCACCCATTATAGTTCAGCACAAGCTGGGCAGCATAAGAATAGTGTTGTGAAAGCTCTACTAGATAGAGCAGCGTCACATTGCACCACCTCTGAGGACAAAGAATGTGAAATTAGACGGGTCACAGCAGACCTTAGAAAATGCGGATACCCCCAGAGGATCATAGACAGATTTAGTAGAGGAATAGAGTCTAACCGTCAGGAACCGTTTGTTCCTGTCGCTACCGCATACATTCCTTACTATCCGGGCGTTACTGAGCATCTCGCTAGAATTTTGCGGGGCTATAAAACACGCTGTGTGCAGCTTCCCGGGCGGAGGTTGCACACAGTGTTGTCTCAGGTAAAAGACCCAATAGCAAAGGACCTGAGTAGTGGAGTAGTATACAGGATAAAATGCCCGGATTGTGAGGAGTGTTATGTGGGCGAGACAAAACGACGGCTCAAGGATCGTCTGGGGGAGCATGCAAATGCTATAAAAACCGCTGATTACAATAAGTCTGCTGTGGCCGAACATTTTTGGGAGAAGCAGCATCAAATTTCCCCAGAGGATGCGGTTATCATGGATCGAGCGCATGGGTTCTGGAACCGTAAATGGCTCGAGAGCCTACGAATCTGTTCATCCGACCACAATATTATGAATAGGGACAGAGGTATGCGTATGCATCCTCTGTTTGAAACTATTATCCTAAGTACGGATGAACGGTTTTGCTTAACACGTTCCCGAGCTATTTCCGCTTCCAGTTCAGACCATGCGCCGACTGCATCACGTGTATAGGTACCGTGAGCCTGTTATATATATGGACGTGCTGCAGGAAGTTTTGTTACTGCTGAGGAAGGGAGCGCAAGCTTCCGAAAGCTCCAGAGATTTTTATCGTTTTTATCGCTTTTAATCCGGTTTATTTTAGTGTATTTTATCTCAAGGATTTTATCACAGTTTTAATGTTTTTACATGTATATTTAATATAATAGCAGTTTTTGTAAATATTTATTTTATTTTAATATGTAAATAAATTTAGTTACAGTAAATACTTATTCTTATGGTTGGTGTGAGCTGATTTAATACTAAAATATGAATTTTCCCAACCTCAGAGGCCTTTTTCAGGATATAATCTAGCACAGTATGGCCAATTTGCCATTGTAACACTAAATTTAGTTTACAAACTTCTACCAAAACTCATAAATTTATGCTTGAGACGGAACCAAATCTGTTTCAGACCATATTCTTCAATGCACTTGAAGAATAATATTACTTTAAGAAGAGGAACATTGTGCAAAATACTTACCACATTACAACAATCAATCTTTCATCCCTTCTGTTGTATCTATGTAGTGTTACAGAATATTTTGTCCTTTCTTGTGATGCTTTTTCAGCATGCCCTTATATTTCATAAGGTTTTTTTTTTTTTTTTTTTAATCATTGGTCCCCAGATGTATTACCTAAACTTGTCGATGCTTATTTGAAATATTTAAATAATGTATTCAGTTTTCTGTTGCTTGTACATTGTAAATGCGACCTGGTTGGGGCATTTATACTGTACAAGCCACAGAAACATTTGGTGCATGCCAACTATTTTGATTTTAGGGATTGTTTTCACATGATCAATGCTGGCAATCACCAAATGTTTCTTGAGGCATATTAACTGGTTTCACCTTTGGATATTCTTCAATAGACAATTTCCATTGCCCTTTATTAGTAACCACTTTATAACTCTGTATTTTTATGTCTTTGGAAAATTAAAAAACTAATAGTAGAGAGTTATTACATTGTGAAAATCACTGAGTATCTGTGTGATTTACTGAGTAGAATTTTGATCCCTTAACCTTTGGTATATAGAGTATTGCAGTAATTTCCCATGGAATACCATTTCCAAAGGAATGGAGGACCATGCCTTTATTCAAAGCACAATATTTTAACAACCCAGAGGTATAGAACAGTATATTTCCTTGTGTATGAATAACACCCATTTCTTATTTTCCATTTGAAAGCTATTAAAATTTCAGCATCTTATTATTTGGGTCCATGACATTAAAATGCAGTAAACAGGTTGTTTTGTTGAAATATTTTGCTTTGATGCTGTTTGCTTATTAAAAGTTTATAATTTAGACCTTGTAAAATAAAAAGTGTAATTTTTCTTTTAAATAAAAATCACAAAAGTTAAATAAGAATTACTTCACAAACAGCAAATTGTGCATGTCTTGCTTCAGTGCCTAGATTCCCCAAGAGAAGATATTTCATGCTTGAAGCCATTTGTGTACCACCATTTTGACCATGTTGTGTGATAGAGAAGTGAATTCTATGAATATGGATCCTGTATTTGCACTGTAGGTTGGAAATTGTGAAAACAGGCATTATCGTTCTGCAGGCTTAAAGCTGAGGACAACAAACCACAATGTTTATTTTATATTTCCGCCTTTAATTGGTTCAGAAGCATGTCACAGTGTTAGTCACTTGTCACTGTTTCATCTCTTTCCAAATAATGTTCCAAAATTACTTTATGATCCTAGAATGTAGTGGGAAACACTTTCCCAGCTGTTGCTTGGGTATTGGTCAAGTTAGACTGTATGATGCTATTCTGGAGCTTTTTTTTTTTTTTTTTTTTTTTGTTTGTTGTTGTTAATAGTGCACCCAGGATAGTGCACTCTGGTCACTGTGTGTTCTGAGAAGGCATCTCTTTTGCACTCACTGTCCACGAAATGTACATTAAGCCATTGTTTCTTCAGTTCTGGTTTGAGGCATTTATTGAGCACACTTTTCGAAAGTGTTCTTGATAGATTGGTGTTATTTCAGTTTGTACTGAAGTAACACCAGTCTTGCTTGTTGTGGTGATTTCTTCAATAGTAATATAGTAATATGATGGTTTCTTCATAAGAATTTTTCCAATGCTGCTGCCGCCGCCTTGACTTTTATGAATTTTTCCAGTGCTGTGGTATCACAACACAACATGATGTGTTTGGGGTGATTGTCCTGGTTAAGGAGAATCCGCAACACTTTCAGTAGCATTCTTGAACTTATTCACCTACTCATGGACAAGGCATTAACTTGTGCATGATTCTGCAATAAATTTCATTGAGTTTTTAGACTAAGATGCATTTAGGGCTAAAGCCTCAAGCTGTGAGCAAATTTAGACTAGTAGTAGTAGTAGTAGTGGCACATGATGCAAGAAAGCAAGTGTAGGAGCTTATGCAGCATCAGCCAAAAAAAAAAAAAAAAATCACACCATTCCCTCCAAATGCCTGTCCAGTTCCTCCTTAAATTTATTTAACCTATCAACTTCTACAACGACAGATGGAAGTTTGTTCCAGCAATTAACCACCCGCTGGCTAAAGGCAAATTTCCGAACATCTATTCTACATCTGTCCTTTCTTAATTTGAACTTATGTCCCCGTAGGTTGGTAATCTGAACAAGTGGAAGGATCCCATCAGAATTCAGCGTGCTCAACCCATTCAAGGCCTTATAGACCTCAATCAGATCACCGCGCAGGTGCCTAGTCTCCAGCCACTGCAATTTGCGGAACTTAAGCCTCTCTTGGTAAGAGAATCCCTTCATTCCCCTCACCAATTGTGTTGCTCTTCTCTGTACACGCTCAAGCAAATCTACATCCTTCCTAAAATGAGGCCTCCAGACCTGTACGCAGTACTCAAGGCGTGGCCTGACCATTGCCTTATACAGAGGGACAATCACCTCCTTTTCCCTGCTAGCAAAATTCCTATATATCATTGACAAAACCCCATGACCCGCCCTAGCAGCCTGTCTGCACTGCTCAGAAAACTTCATATCTGACTGCACAATTACTCCCAGGTCTTTTTCATTTTCTACCACCTTAAGTGTAGTACCACACAGTTGGTACGTTTCTCTGGGGTTACTTCTACCCATATGCAGTACTTTGCATTTGTCAAGGTTGAACTTCAGTTGCCACTTCTTAGCCCATCTGCCCAAATTATCTAGATCCTGTTGCAGTAGCACACTGCCATTACTGTCATTAACAACCCTGCCAACCTTTGTGTCATCTGCAAACTTCGACATTAAGCCTGATATACCTTCATCAATATCATTGATAAATACACAAAACAACAGTGGACCCAACACCGAACCCTGTGGGACTCCACTAATAACATTAGTCCACGAAGAGCAGCACCCATTGATTACCACCCTCTGTCTTCTCCCACTTAACCATCCTTTTATCCATTGTAGCAACTTACCCTTAATACCATTCTGCTCCAATTTGTACAGTAGTCTTCCATGCGCAACGGTGTCAAAAGCTTTCCTGAAATCCAAGTATATGATATCAAAATTATTTTTTGCATCCAGTTCCTTTGTGACCACTTCATAATAACCAATCAAATTTGTCAGACAAGACTTTCCCTTAACAAACCCATGCTGTGTTTGAATTATTGCTGCAGTCTTGTCTAGATGATCCTGCAATGCATCTTTAACCAGCGACTCCATTATTTTACCCGGAACAGAAGTTAAACTAACTGGTCTGTAATTACTCGTGTCACCCTTCGATCCACCTTTGTGAATTGGGGACACATTTGCACATCTCTAGTCCGTGGGAACCTCCCCTGAGTCCAAGGATGCTCTCATAATTATGGCTAAGGGTTTGCTTAGTTGCTTTGCCGCCTCCTTTAAAATAACTGGATAGATCCCATCCACCCCAGGTGCCTTTCTTATGTTTAACTTCAACAATTTCTCCTCCACTTTGCTCTCAGTTATTACAAAATCATTAAGCACACTGCTACAATTTGATAACCTTCTTCCATTTTCAAATTGTAATAATTCCTCACGTGTGAATGTAGATGAAAAATACTCATTCAGTTTGTTTGCTATCTGAGCAGGATCATCAACAGTCGAACCATCGATGTCAAGTGGACCAATCATATTCAACCCCTTCCTTTTAGAGTTTATATAAGTAAAGAAATCCTTGCTGTTTTTCTTAGCATCTTTTGCCGAAGATTTCTCGTAATCCGCCTTCGCCTGCCGAACCTCCTTTGTGACCTGATTACAGACTAGCTTATATCTGCCACAGGCTTCTGCGTCACCTGATAATTTATATGCATCCCATGCATTTTTCTTCTCTGTCACGAGTCTCATTAGTTCATTTGATAACCATTTAGGCCTAAACCTTGAACGATATTTCTTAATCGGTATATAAAGTCTAGTAGCTTCCACGATTAATTCTTTGAATGCTTCCCACTTCGAATTTACTGTTTGTAACATCGTCAGTTGATCCCACTGTACAGAATTTAAAAACTGTCTGAGACCACTGTACTCCCCTTTACGAAAGCAAAAACCCTTTCCTTTAACCCTGACGGTAGTTACCTCTTTGAGTAAATCCCACTTCAGCACACTGTGATCACTGCCACCTAGTGGTTCCTTTATCTGCAAATTCTTAATACACGAATGATCACTGCTGATAACCAGATCAAGAGTGTTACTTTCTCTGGTTGCCTCTCGAACATGCTGCTGCAGAAAACAATCATCCAATAACTCCACAAAAGTCTGACTAGTGTGTGAGTGACCAACCCACAAGTTCCAGTCAATATCTGGGAAGTTAAAATCCCCCATTATAAGACATTCTGATTTACTGGCCCACTCTATTTCTCTGTACAATTGTTCATTGTACTCATTCAAGTCATTAGGCCTATAACACA
Organism: Mastigoproctus giganteus; assembly: GCF_048544385.1. NCBI lineage: Eukaryota > Metazoa > Arthropoda > Arachnida > Uropygi > Thelyphonidae > Mastigoproctus > Mastigoproctus giganteus. The sequence goes on along the minus strand of NC_143576.1, from coordinate 1,341,265 downwards.
CTCCTACTCTTATTTTTCCTTTCGCAGTGCTTATCTCACACCAAACTGACTCAACAGAGCACTGTTCATCTATATTAACTGGGTGCACTTCCTTTGATTTTATGTTTTTCTTAATTAACAGCATAACACCCCCTCCCTTTCTGTCCTGTCTATCCTTTCTGTACACATTGTACTCCCCAAATTCCAGTTCTGCATTCCTTATATCTTTGTGACACCATGTCTCTGCTATCCCAACAATATCCGCCTTTGATGTCTTGACCAACACTTCAAATTCATCAAATTTATTTACTATACTTCTAGCATTGGTATACATGCAAGCATACATGCTCCTATGCCTATTCCCTGTTACCCTAACACATCCCATATACCCAACTATTCCATGATGACTGCCATCCGTCCCTGAAACCCCCAACACCCCTCGCTCCAGGTCGCTTCTTATTCTAATAGAAGTTGTGCAAGAATCACCTTCACCTCTGCCTGCGGTTACTGTTAAACTATTAATCTATGTATCCCCCCAAACTAGCAGTTTTCCGACCCACCTAACACTGCCTCGATAGCATCAGCAAATATTCTTGCACCCTTTCTATTTAAGTGTATCCCATCCCTGTAGAAGCAATCTCTCCTGTTAACAAGTACAGTCCAGGCTGAAAAAAATTCTACCCCTTGAGCCTTGCACAATCTTTCCAGGGCCGAATTGATCGACAAGGCTCTCATCATGTACTCCCTCCTATCGTGTCTGGGCAGAATTGCACACACTTTCAAATTCAACCCTATTTCACGGCTTTTTTTCAACAGTGACCTGTACTTGTTGAGTAATTCCGCCGGTCTCCTACTCTTAATATCATTAGTACCAACGTGTACAACTATATCACCTTTTGTGCCCTTGAAAGATGATATCCGCTCTACAACGTCATCAACCTTTGCCCCTGGCAGACATACCCTGGTCCTGTTCCACCTATCCTTTTTACAAAATATATTCCCCGTCTCCCTGACAATAGAGTCACCAACAATAACTAGTTCCTTTGGGACCAGCGCATTCTGCTTTGGAGATTGCCACCGTGTTGCCTGATGCCCAGGAGTGAGCTCTGGCGTTGAGTTGGGCAGCTGAGAGCCTGATGGGCCCCTCAATTTAGATCTTTCGAGGGCATCCACCCTGTCCTTCAAACTCTCATATAGGCCCATAACAACGCTGAGTTGTCGCCTGATTTCCTTACACTCCTTACATCGCGCGCACACACAAAGACATCCCCCATGGCAATATCATGTTCCGTTCCAGAGAGTTCGGCAAACATTTCACAAGTTGCACATTTTTTTAGGCTGTGATGCGTTGGAGAATTGCCCCCCTCAGTTCTCCCCCGATTCACAGCACTCCTGCCACTTTGTGCCCGTTGCTTTGCTGCTCTAGTCTGGGGCACGGTAGTTTAAATTAATAAAATCAATAAATTAAATATCAATAGTATTTGAATAGAAACTATTAAATAGAAACAGTGAAGCGTATTACTATATAATTATGCGTTAGAGCTACCTAGCTACCTCAATTAAAAAATTTGAATTCCCTACCACTATATCCAAAAACAATGGCTACAAAATGGAACGAAATAACGGTTTTACCTATCGGAAGTAAAATCCACAAAAACTCTTTATCTAAATTAAAAATAAAAAATAACCAGCGTAACTATAACTATATGACTATGTATTAAGTACAATATAAAATAACAATCATGTAAATAAAAGGCAAACACTTATCGTTTTTGCGGAGCCTGTAACTGTCAGCTGTAACTTTTAAAGAGATTCAGCGCCCTCTCTATGTATATATTAAGTGCAATTGCATCATTAATACACATCCATTTCTGAATAAACAGAATATTTATAAGGCGGCATCGTTTTAAGTTATATCTCATATTGTGGAATACCTTCACAACGAGTTGCCATGATATTGCACTACTTCGAATAAGTAATGCTTCACCTAAGGAGAAGACTAATGTTACTTATTCTCAGATAGGTGCCACCACCCAATCGGCACTGTTTCAGGGCTATTTGGCCCTTCTTCGGTGGGTGGGTGGGTAGGTACCAAAGTGATGGCATCACTCAATTTTTAAGATGGTAACACTCTTACAGTCATGATCCAAACTATAGATGCAAACTATAACCAATTTATTGAATACAGAGGGAATAAAACTCAATGAAATGTATATATTAAGTGCAATTGCATCATTAATATACAGTCATTTGTGAATAAACAGAATATATATAAGGCGACATCGTTTTAAGTTATATCTCATATTAGGTACTCGAGTGATGGCACCGAAAAAGGGCCAAGTAGCCCTGAAACGGTGCCGTCTGGATGGTGCCACCTAGAGAATAAGTAACATTAGTCTTCTCCTTAGGTGAAGTGTTACTTATTCAAAGTAGTGCAATATCATGGCAACTCGTTGTGAAGGTATTCACAATATGAGATGTAACTTAAAACGATGTCGCCTTATAAATATTCTGTTTATTCAGAAATGGCTGTGTTATTAATGATGCAATTGCACTTAATATGTACATTTCATTGAGTTTTATTCCCTCTGTATTCAATAAATTGGGTATAGTTTGGATCATGACTGTAAGGGTGTTACCATCTTAAAAATTGAGTGTTTCTGAATAATGCCAGCTGTCATTATTCAGAAACAGTTCTATTTTGACTGCCAATGTTTTGAGGACTTCGATGATCAGTAATCAGGCATTCAAGTTATCAGTTTACACAATATGCATTTTAGGTGGGTTGCCTTCCCCCCCACCCCCATTTGAATGACCTTTGTGGTAAAAATAATTTTTTTGTTAGATTTTTTATTTTATGAAGTAAATAATATAACAGGTTTTCTGTGGTTATTGTTTGAATTGCCAAATTTTATGTTTGAGGGGGAAAGCCCTTTGTGTGTATTGTTAAATTATAACATAAAAGCAGTTTTATCATTCATTCATTTTAACGTCTGAATATAATAAAAATTTAACTCTTAAAAATGCACATTTTAGACTTTGGCTACTACAGCTGTTTTAGAGGTTTGTGAATCTGCTTCTGGAAATGAGGGTTGTGCTGTTGCCTCAATTGAAGAAGTACAGGTGCTTCTGCAAGCATTGCAAAGGTTCAACAGTAAAGTTAGAGGAGCAGCTTTAAAGGTAAGTATATTGAATGTTTTTTTATATAATTAATGTATTGTGCTAAGTGTTCAGTTGATATTATGGCAACTTCTAGTGGTTGCTCTCTAACTCTGTACATCTCTAGTGTTCAGGAATGCATCTCATGAAATTAACTGATTTGGCATCAAATTTGTGTGTGTGTGTGTGTGTGTGTGTGTTTTATGTAGGAATCCGTTTTCAGGAATGCCGCTCATGAAATCTTGCATGTGCAGAACCTCTAGCAGATCTGAAGTTTTTAAGGGGGTCCATTAATGAAGGTTAAGATGGGGTGTAATTTTGGATAGGAAAGATGCAAGATATTTTTCTAGGGCTTGGCATTTCAGCTTCATGCTCCTGAAAATGAAGGGGATTGTGAAGTTTTTCAGTTTTGTTAGCAGCACAAAGAAATTGATAAATTTTTCTGATTGTTAACCTTTCACAAGTGTGCGCGTGCGTGTACACACACACACACACACACACACACACACACACACACACACACACACACACACACACACACACACACACACACACACACACACACACATTTTTCAAACTAAGGCTGCATATTCACAGTTTATAATAGATATTGGCATGAAAATCGGGTTAGAAACTTTTACTTGTTAGCGGTGGTAGGTTTCAGATTTTGACATACAAAAGCTGAATTGAATAAGGTGTCTGGAATCCCAATCTTTTTAATTTTATGCAAAAGTAAAGGGCTCAACACCACCCTTGTGGGACTTTACTCATCACATTAGTCCACGAAGAGAGGCGGCCATTTATGACCACTGTGTTTCTTTCTTCTTAATCATCTCTTTATTCATAGTCGTATCTTGCCTATAATGTTCATTACTCAATTTATGATATTAACTCAAACGCGTAGTATAATATTAAGTGTTTTGCCAAAATCTAAGAACTTTATCTTCCAGATTACAAGACTTCTTGGAAAATGTTGCCAGAAATTCTCCTGTGTGTAATGGTGAAAGTATTATATCTGCATACAATAATTTTTTTTTTTTTTTTTTTATCTCAGGGAAAGTATAGCCAAAATGGCCTTCTGAAAATGGTCTTCTGATAATGGAAACAATAAAATAGACAGTTGCTGAGTTAGACATTGTTAGCTGCAATGCCAGCCAGGCTTAGCTATTAGCCATTGGACATTTTAGTTAAGAAACCCTTTAAGGCTTTCATGCATGAATGGTGGATCAAGTGAATGGAGGTGCCAGATCACAGTTTGACACAAACAGGATTACTGAAGCAACTGTTAATTTCAGAAGTGTGCATGTGAACTGGTGAAAGGTAGCAACACGATGGTTGCTGCCTTTTAAGGAATTACTATGTTTGATGGCACCAAACGTGTTATGATCTTTAAAGAATATGAACATTCATACTATTTCAGGTTCCAGAAAATAATTGTCAAGCACACAATGCTCTAGTCAGTGATATAGTTTTATTGGGAGAATCTATCAGGAAATCTGTCAGGAAAACAGTTAACATTTTTTGTAATAAAGATGGGTGTTCCAGTTTGTGTTTGCCAGGAGCAACAATCAATGTTGTTACCAACAGATTGTCAGATTTTAAGGGAGGTAAAGAGAATTATTATTCATGTGGGGTCTAACAATATTAAAAGTACATGACCTGACCATCTGTTGGATAAATATAGAACTGTACTGAAAAAATGCCATGAGTTAGGTCAGAATGGTCAGAATGCTGCAATTCTGCCCAGACACAATAGGAGGAAATATAGGTTTGAAAGCCTTTTGGATTTACTTTAGACTTGAGGGAATTTGCAGGACTCTGGAGGGAAATTTTTATCAGTGTGCTGCATTTGTAGTAGAAGGAATCTATTTTGTAGAGATGGTATTAATTTGAACAAAGGTGGGCAATGATTTTTGCCAGTATCATTGAGGATACCCTAAGTGTTCAGGGAAACTGCTAGTTTGGGGAGGGAGAAGGGTAATTTTGATCTGCATTTATCTGATGATATGGTTCAAAGTAATGCTTGCACTCACCTTGTGAATTATTGTTTGTTGCCACAACAGCTGAATTTGAACTCCTAATTAGGACAACTAATGCTGATATAATAAGGCTAACAGAAACGTGATGCCATCCAGATATTGGCGATGATGAGTTAGATAGAAGGGTAGAGGGATCAGACTAATTATCAAAAGCAGCCTGAGCCAGGAAAAAAAAAAAAAAAAACACAGCTGTTGTTGATTCTGAAATTATATCTGCCAGCATAGAATCTGTGTGGTGGGAGTTAGTTGGAAACAAAGGAACAATGGGAGTGGGAATAATCTGCAGACCAGAAGATTGTTGTAGTGTACTGGGAATGGTAAGAGGTGGCAACACACCTCCTACCATTCTCGGTACACCCATTCATTGCCTCCTCTGGTCTTTCAAAAGGATGTCAGAAGAATTTTGAAGGCTTGATGCCAAGAAAGTGCCAGGTCCTGATGACATTTTTCTATTTGTTCTTAAATCTTGTGCTTCTGAGTTTACCCTTGTTCTGTATTGCCTTTTTTACTTTCTTACTCCACAGATGTTTCCCCCCTTCTGCTTGGAAATTTGCTCATATTCAGCCATTTCCTAAAAAAAAAAGGGGTGACAAATCCCTTCCATTCAATTATTGTCCCATTGTCATTATTTCTACTCTTTCTAAAGTAATGGAGAAATCTACTAACCACCAACTCTTAAACTATCTACAAACCTTCCATCTGATTAATGATCGCCAGTATGGAGTCCGTTCAGTGTCAATCCACTGGCGATATACTGGCTTATGTTACCCCTCTATGGGCAATTATGGACGGAAAAATTTGGTGAAACTCAAGCAGTTTTTTTGACATTTCAAAGCCTTTTGATCATGTTTGGCATGAAGGTCTTTTAAATAAGCTTCCATCTTATGGGCTGCCAACTGTTTTTTGTAATTGTGTGTCTGGTTTTTTTCTCTGACCACTCACTGCCAGAGATGCAGATGGCTCTCTGTCTTTTAACTTCTCTGCTAATGCAGGTGTTCCTGAGGTTCAGTTCTTTTAATCTTTTCCTCTTGTGTCTCAATGACCTTGCATGGACAGGAAATCATATCTATAGTTTTGCTGATGATAGCACATTGCATTCCACCTTCCAATTTGAGAAACTTTATGCCCTGCAGAAACAGCTTCACCATCTTGAATATCCTGTGCCAATTCCATAAATGCTGATCTCCAGGTAATTCTTCAGTGGGGGGAAAAAAGTAACTTAGTTGCTTTCAATCCTTCTAAAACTCAACCTGTCTTATAACTCACAAAAAAGGGTTCTTCTTATGCTTGTCTTTGATGACACTCAATTTCTAGACACAATCACATCTCTATAGGTATTATCCTGAATTCTAATTTCTCTCTCTCTCTCTCTCTCTCTTCATAAGCACATCACATATATTGTAAATGCTGGAAGCAATATATCTCATATCTCGAAAACTGGGTTTTCTCTTTTACCCTCCTCATTACTTTTCTTCCAAACAGCTGTTCACCCTGCACAAATCACAAATCCACCCTGCCATGGAATATTGTTCTCACATCTGGGACGGTGCCTCGAAAACCACTCTCAGGCTTTTCTAGATTCCTTTCAAAAGATGGCAGTTAGGTTAATTAGTGATGCATATCTGACAAGATCCACTCTCTGTCTCATAGACTTTCTTTTCTTTCTGCTGTTTCCTCCAGGTGCATTTTAGCCGCAGTAGCTCTTGCGTCAAGAATTGTTAAATCAATCAATCAATCAGTCTTATCAGCCTTTTCCGCAGATACTTCCATTGGCACTATTCTCCTGTATTATTGGCTTTTATAATTCCTGCTCTCTCTCTCTCTCTCTCTCTCTCTCTCTTCCAAACCAGTCTGAACATGTGCCACAACCAGTCAGCTTCCTTTTACTGTCCGCTTTGAAACCCACAGAACCAATTTTTCTTCTTCCTCCTCATTTATTTCTTTAACTTTTATTTTTTGGAACAATCTCCTTGTAGATTGTAATTTTCCTGAAAATTACAATCTACACGAAATTCAAGTCTAATGTCAGCAAGTATCTTCTTTCGTCTTCTCAACCTTCAAGTCGTGTTCTGCACTAAGTACTTTAGGTTCTCATATATTTCATGCTTGGGGTTTTCATTAAAAAAAAAAAAAAAACGGGTTTAATGTCTTAAGATTGCAGATATACAACCTCTGGAAGGGTGGTTAATAACAAATAATGAAATGGCATGCTTCTGTGACAAGATCTAAAAAAAATTGGCAGATATTCCGAGAAATGGCAATTGCAGTTTAACATTGACAAATGCAAGATGCTACATATGAGTAGTGATAATCCCAGAGTAACATATCACCTGTGTTGTAGTAATAGTAATGACAAATGATGCAAGAATGCAAGTTTTTATGGCATCATCCAAAAAAAAAAAAAAAAAAAAAATCCCCAGTTCACACATCTGTGCCCTCCAATAATTTGTCTAGTTCTTCCACAACAAGAGATGAAAGCCTGTTCCTACAATCAACTACCAGCTGGCTGAAGGCCAACCTCCACACATATGTCCTGCACCCATCCTTCCTTAACTTGAATTTATGTCCCCTCATGCATAGTCTCAGCAAGCAGAAAAAGAAGAATATCATTAAGATTACTCAATCCATCCAAGGCTTTAATCACTGTAATCAGATCTCCCCGCAGGTTCCTGGACTTGAGGTGCTGTAATTTGCAAAACTGAAGCCTTTCTAGGTGAAGGAAACAAAAGCATGCTTTTGTTTCCTTCACCAATCTGGTTATCCTTCTCTGTACCCATCTTAGCAGATCTACATCCTTCCTAAAATAAGGCCTCTAGACCTGTGTATAGTACACAAGATGTGGCCTAACCATGGCCTTATTCAAAGGGATAATCACCTCATCCCTACTGGCAAAGTTTCTGCATATCATTTTCAAAACCCCATGAGCTGTCCTGGCAACATATCTGATGTGAAGTACTACATTCAGGGTAGTGTAAAATGAAAAGGACCTGGGGTAATTATGCAGTCTGATTTGAAGTCCTCTAAGGAGTGCAGACAGGGTGCTATGCACATGAGGGGGTATAAAATTCAAATTGAGGAAGGATGGCTGCAGAATATATGTGAGAAAGTTTTCCTTCAGCTAACAGATGGTTGATTTCTGGAAGAAGCTACTGTCCGTTGTTGTTAAAGTGGATAGTTTGTATAAATTCAAGGAAAAACTAAAGAAACTGTAGGAGAGGGAGGTATAGGTGAAATAATATTTTTTCCTCCTTGGCTGACTCTGTGTAAGCTTGCTTTCTTGCATGATATGCCTATGCCACTATTAATACTAATACTAGGCAGAAATGCCTAAAAAATACGACACCCCCCCACCCAAAGCAATTTGTTGATTTAGATCAGGAGCCCTACTGGTTGAAGTTGTCACTGCTTGACTGTCTCAGCAACTACAAAAAATAAAAAAATTTGGTGGAACTTCTGTTAGAGTTTCACCATGTTTCCCTGAATGTGTTAATAGTTGTCATTACTGAATGAGACCTTATTGATCTGACAGATGAAGATCTAAAACAAGAACTGTGGGATCAATGTAGGGCGAATTATGACAAAGAAGGACACTATACTAGATCCCACTCAGAACATAAACCATACTTTTGATAATTCCCAAACCACCAAAAATAGTCAAAGCAGGCTACCTGCCATGTTAAAACCTACATTTCAAACCACTTACACTGATACAAGTGTTTGAAGTTTGGACACTTACAGGCAGTCTGCAGATGGGAAACTGCCTGTGCCATATGTGGTTTCACTACACACACTAATACTGACTGCACAGCCACAATTCCTAACTGTCCAAAATGGAAAGAAACACATCCGGCATATTCCAAGGAGTGCCACCTTTGGAAACGGGAAAAAAATGATACAGTGCTACAAAACTGAACAAACTGTAACCTACCAAGAGACCAAAAATTCCTTACCAGCCATGAATACAAATAAGCTGACCTATGCCCAAGTTACCACAAGTCATATATCAATTGCCATCCAAATGAAGGTAACCATGCCACCAAGCAAATCACTAGTTGAGTGGGCTAGGTCAGTTTCAATGACACTGATTTTTTGGCAAGATCATATATCTCTATTGAGAATTATCCTGACTTCTAACTTCTTTTGGCACAAGCACATTACAATTATTGTTTCCTGAGTATTGGTCAGTATTAGCTGTCGTACCAATAAACCAAACAGCAAGAAAACAAATTAAAGCTGTGAATACACCAAGTCTTGAATGGGTTCAGCACGCTGAATTCTGATGGGATCCTTCCACTTGTTCAGATTACGAACCTAAGGGGGCATAAATTCAAATTAAGAAAAGACAGATGTAGATTAGATCTGCGGAAATTTGCCTTTAGCTAGCGGATGGTTAATTGCTGGAACAAACTTCCATCTGTCGTTGTGGAAGTTGATAGGTTGAATAAATTTAAGGAGGAACTGGACAGGCATTTGGAGGGAATAGTGTGATTTTTTTTTTTTTTTTTTTTTTGGCTGATGCTGCATAAGCTCATACACTTGCTTTCTTGCCTCAAATGCAACTGCTACTACTACTACTACTACTACCCTACAATCAGATGCCATTCCACAGCAAATTATTGCAGTATCTACTATTTCTTCTGGTCAACCCTTCCCTATCTCTTCCATCATGCAGTATGATGGATGACTTTTGAGGTTATGATGAACATCGTGGTGAGATCCAATATTCCTTACATTTCAAGGGTACAGCTCTAAAACGGTGTTCGCAGGCTGGGTGCTAGTTAGTACACCGGACCGAACCTATTGGTAACTCTCTAGGAGACTTCCGGATCAGCTAGTGTATAATCTTGCTACCTCTACTCTGCCAGTGACTGGAGGGAGTCCGAGTAGTGTGTATGTGGGGAGCATTGTCGAGACCACGTTATGTCAAGGATCTGGGTATGTTCTTACCACGTGTACCCCATATCCTAAAATTTCATTACTTCATACAGCATGTCCCACCCACTTTTTCTTACTATTGAATACACCATGAATTGTAAAACTAATAGAGCAAGCTTATCTGCAAAAAGATCTAAACCTCCCAAGCACTTCCTAATTCATTTCAAAAATATACGTGGTCTCAATTCTAATCTCAACGATGTCCATTTCCACTTGCAGTCTGCCAAACCCCATGTACTTTTTCTGACAGAATCTCAGTTATCAGTTGATTCAACTACTGCTCATCTCAGATGCCCAAATTATTCACTGTATGATTCCTTTCGCCTCAAAGGTGGTACTTGTGCATATGTCCGTACTGATATTCCCTGTCAGAGACTTGGCAATTTGGAATCTCCTCTCTTTGATCTTCTCTGGCTTAAAATCTCTCTACCTCATTGTGTCAGATTCATCTGTTGTCTCTACCATTCTCCCAACTCCACTAATCACTTGGAGCTCTTTGACTTCCTCTTTTTGCAACTTGACTTTCTCCAGTCCAACTTTCCTAACAGTGAGGTAATTTTCTTTGGTGATTTTAATGTTCACAACTCCAGCTGGCTTCCGTTTTCTAGTCACACCGTCCCAGCTGGTCGAGATGCTGAGGCTTTTGCAATTACTAATGACCTTGCACAGATTGTTCAATTACCTACAAGAATACCAGACAATCCTAATCATACAGCCAACATACTTGATCCTTTTCTCACAAACAACCCTTCTAAGTACGCGATCAAAGTGAGAGGTCCTTTAGGCACTTCAGATCACAACTTGGTGATTGTCTCTTCTCCAATGGAGCCTTTATCTCATGGCTATTCACAACCTCATATTGTTTGGCATTACAAGAATGCAAAATGGGATGACCTGCGAGATTTCTTTTCTTCTTTTCCTTGGTCGGATTACTGTTTCAAAACTTCTGATGTCAAAGTTTGCTGAGATGGTGTCAGTGAAATTATTCTTGCAGGAATGGAATCCTTTATCCCACACTCCACTTTAAAATCTCATCCTTTATCTAAACCTTGGTTTTCCAATAAATATGTTAAGGCTGTTCAAGAGAAGAATGTTGCACGTTGTAATTGGCTTGTTTCTAATTCTTCAGTTTCATTTTCTGCTTATACCAAAGCTCGCAACAATTGTAAAGCAGTTATTAATCCGTCCAAACTAGAGTTTGAACAGGCTAAGAGTAGAAAACTTGCTTCTTATCCTAATGGTAGCCGAGCATTCTTGTCTCTTGCCAAAGCTATTGGCCGCAACTTTTGCCCATCTCTGCTCCCACCTCTGTCCAAACCAGATGGTTTGGTTCTCATAAAAAACATAAAAAATTCTCCAACCTTGGAGGTCCAGTTATGCAAAAACAGACATGAAGAAGTCATACTAACCTGACTACAAATAGGCCACACACACTTAACACATCTTTTTCTGCTTGCGGACACTGATCGATCACAATGCACAAACTGCAACACCCAGCCTTCTGTCCAGCATGTATTCATAGATTGCCCCATATACAATAGTAGTAGTGGTGGTGCCTCCGTAGCCAGGTGGGCAGGAGCAGCAGTGCGTAGCACACGCTTCTTGATCTAGACCGGGGTTTGAGCCCATGACCAAATAAGGGGGATGTGGAAAGGTCAGGGAATGTCCACTGCATATCCCCGGAGAAATATGGCCTTTGTTGCTAATGCTCCTAAAAAAACCAAACCAACAATATACAATAGTAACCAACAAACTGTGTTCGCCTCATTTCCCATGATAAGCAACTCTCAGTATTGAATGGGAATTGAGGTGTAATAGAACCATCATCTATTCTGACACTGTGGAAAACCTAGCAGGCAGCATGGCTGTATATCCCTATGGATGTCTTCAGACATCTAGTGAAGTCAATGCCTAGATGAATACTGGCTGTTATCTGTGTGAATAGTAGTCCAGCGTGGTATTAGGTAGACGGGCACAATTCAGTGATTACTGAGTGTGTGTGTAAAGTGAGGGGGGAAAAATAATAATAATAAAGAAAGTGAGAGAGATAGAAGGGAGATTAGAAGACAACAAATAAAATATGCATAATAAGAAGTAAATAATTACAAAATTGACAAAATAACAATATTGCCACACAACTTACTAAACTGGCTTTCATCAGGTGTCAGTAGTCAGGATTGCAAGGTTTCAGATTAGTAACACGTGTCTTCATTTCTGATGTAAACCACAAGCCAAAGGGTAAAAAGCATAAACATAAATAAAAATGAGAATAAAATTTGTAAACAAGAAAAATAAAAATTACAAGGAATAAAAGGGGACTTTAAGAAAATGGCTTATGAGCTTTACAGTTGACACTATGAAGATGAGGCATTAAAGCTGGAATTGATAACAGAAATTTCTAGAGACATATAACATAATTAGGGTAATACAAGTTAAGGTAAAGAGATTTTTAAACATAGTAAAAAGCGAGTAGCCTTAAAAGACATCAAGAAACTAGGGATAATACTAAGGCAAGGTTACAAGCAACAGTTTTCAAAAAAAAAAAAAAATATAGATATAAAACTAAACAATAGTGGCACCTGGAAATAAATTTTAAACCTGAATCTAGAAATTTCTAGGAGTAAAAAACATGTTAAATGAACATAAGAATGGCAAAAATGACTTGCGTTGTGGAGATATGTGAGGATAAGACAAATCAAAACTAAAACTTTTGAACACTCATTTTCAAACTCTATGCAGATATTGAGTTTCAGATTGCTGAAAAAGTTAGGTCTCTCAAAATCCATCAATGACTACTTGTATAAGTTTTAAATTGTTGTTAGCACTCTTTACCATTGGGTTTCTTGATTCAAAGTTAAGTTGGTAATTTATCTCTGATGTGTCACAGATCTGAAGTACAAGTAAAGTATGGCATAACCCTGGAGAAATAGCCTTTGTTGCTAATGCTCCTAAAAAAAACCAAACCAACAATATACAATAGTAACCAACAAACTGTGTTCGCCTCATTTCCCATGATAAGCATGAAACGCTTCTTGAGTAGACCAAGGTTCGAGTCCGTGACCACCAAATACGGAGGGTGCAGAAAGGTCAGGGAATGACCACCGCATATCCCCGGAGCAATATGGCCTTAGTTGCTAATGCTCTTAAAAACCAAATAAGAAGCAAACAAACAACAAGTAAAATATCCTTTTTTTGTGTTTGTTTTGCCAATATCTTTTTCAATACTTATATAATTTTATAATCCCCTCTTTCATTAGTTAAAACATAGTACTTAGATTAGTTATTGAGACTTGATTATATTTGTAATCAGAAAATCGAAGGAAGTGTTAATGGGAATTTAATGCAGGGATTATTTTTTATTTATTTATTTTTTCAGTATATTATTATTATTATTATCCATATGATGCAAAGAAGCCTGAGGCTTATGCTGCACCAGCCAAAAAAATTTCCCAAGTCTGAGATGTGCATAATTTTATTTGATGAGAGTTTGCACAGTGCTGTTGTTTGTTCAGTGATCAGAGCAGCAGTGTGATGAGCAAGTGCTCACATTGTGCTTAGTCTGCTTAGTTGTTTTTCACAGTGTGCACCTTACTCAACTTGTCTGAATATATTTGTTCCCAGATGATTAGTTAAGTCCATTTTCAGTGTTTCTAAGAGGTTCATTTGCTTGAGGCATGCACTTAAGAGAGAAATTTAGAATTTGTTGCTGAATGTCTTGGAATTTTAAGGTATAAAATTATATCTTAATTTTTGTTATAGGGATTGCATAAACTGGCACTAGTTCTGCCCTCTCTTCAAAAAGATTATTCCACTGGTATGTATCTTCTTAGGAGACTGTGGGTTGCCTGTTTTGATATGGCTGAGGAGAATAAACTATTAGCAGAAAAGTAAGTTTGTGCAATTTTTTAAATAACATGAAATTAAAAGTAGTGATATTATACAAGGAATGATCAGAACCATCCCTTGTATAATATTTTGTATTTTATTGAATTGCCGCATGTTTGGCAACTAATCAAGACAAGAGTAATGCATTTTTCTGCAGTAAGTCTGAATTAGTGGATTAGATGATTGCTTATGTTTTTATTGCATTTTAAAGTGAGCGATTTTAAAAAAGAGTGAGTAGTGAATTTGTTTGTCAAATATCGTTTTAAATTGGGGAAATTAGCAAGAGCAACCCATGAAATGTTAGTGTTAGTATTAGCATTAGCATTGTAAAGGACGTAAGGAAGCAAGGTTATACAGCACAAAAAAAAAAAAAAAAAAAAAAAAAAAACCTATACACACAATTTTCACACCTGTCCATCTCTTGTAATAATTTATCTAGTTTTTCCCTAAATTTATTCAAGCTTCCCACTTCTGCAGCACCCTAGTTTGTTCTAACAATCAACTGCTGGCTGAAAGCAGATTGTCAGCACATCTATCGTACAATTATCTTCTTCAATTAAAATTTATGCCATCTCATGTGTATTGCCTGAGCAAGAGTAAGAATGCCATCAACATTTAGCTTACTCACTCCATTCGTAGCCTTAAACAACTCAGTCAAATCTCCTATTTTCCAATCACTGCATTTTGCAGAACTGAAATTATTCTGGGTAAATGTACCCTTTTGTTCCATTCCAACAGATCCAATTTCTTCCTTAAATGAGGCTTCCAGATCTGTATGCATACTCAAGATGTAGACTAAACATTGCATTATGTAATGGGAATGAACATCTTATCCCTGCTAGACAATTTCCTGTATAGCAATGACGAAACCCTCTGATCTGTCTTACAGCCCATCTGCATTGCGTAGAGAACTTTGTTTGATTGCACAATTACACACAGGACTTTTTTTTATTCTCTTCTACCATGTATAAGGTACCTTTCATTTATCAAAGTTAAACTTCAGTTGCCGTTTCTCACACCATCTGCCTAATTTCCTAGATGTAGCATTCCCTTATTACTGATCTAACCAGCCTGCCAACATTTGTATCACCTCTGCAAACTTAGACATTAACCCGATACACCTTCTTCATTATTATTAATAAATATTGATAATCACTATAATTCAGATTATGTGCAATTGCATATGTGCATATTAGTCTCTAGAGCAAAGTTTCCGGCATCCCCCTCTCCCCATACTTCT
The DNA here is from genome assembly GCF_048544385.1 of Mastigoproctus giganteus. Taxonomy (NCBI): domain Eukaryota; kingdom Metazoa; phylum Arthropoda; class Arachnida; order Uropygi; family Thelyphonidae; genus Mastigoproctus; species Mastigoproctus giganteus. Next base: position 1,326,028 of record NC_143576.1, on the reverse strand, counting down.
CCTTCAACCCATGCACGGTACTAAGTACTATAGGTTTTGATACCTTTCGTGTTTGGGGTTCTCATAAAAAAAAAAAAAAAAAATTGTGGCATATGATGCAAGAAAGAAAGCGTATGAGCTTATGCAGCATCAACCAAAAAAAAAAAAAAAAATTCGCACAACTGTTCCCTCTAAATGATTGTCCAGTTCCTCCTTGAATTTATTTAACTTATCAATTTCCCCAACGACAGATGGAAGTTTTTTTCCAGCAATTAACCACCTGCTGGTTAAAGGCAAATTTCTGCACATCTATTCTACAACTGTCTTTCCTCAATTTGACTTTATGCCCCCTTAGGTTTGTAATCTGAGCAAGTAGAAAAATCCCATCAGAATTCAGCATGCTCAACTCATTCGTGGCCTTATACACCTCGCAGGTGCCTAGTCTCCAGCCACTGCAATTTGCAGAACTTAATAAGCCTCTCTTAGTAAGAGGATCCCTTCCAGTCTTGTTTCCCTTCTTTGTACACGTTCAAGCGAATCTACATCCTTCTTAAAATGAGGCCTCCAGACCTGTACGCAGTACTCAAAGCATGGCCTGACCATTGCCTTATGCAGAGGGACAATCACATCCTTTTCCCTGCTAGCAAAATTCCTGTATGTCATTGACAAAACCCCATGACCTGCTCTTGCAGCCTGTCTGCATTGCTCAGAAAACTTCATATAAATACATATGACACAAATATAACAAGCATTACTGCATATTCCTTAACTTGATCTTGGAACCAAGTCACTGGATTGCAATTAAATTAGAATGGGGTAATATTTCACTGAGCATGGGAAATTTTTTTTTTATTGTTTTAGAAAGGAAGAATGTGGTAGAAGAAAGAGTAGGTTTGTGTTAAGGGGAGGCAATTAAAAATTTCCCTTTCAAAGGAAAATGGAAGAAAATATGCCTATTTCTGGTTGTTGAGGGAGCACTGTCAGTAGAGAGTAGGTAGTAGGGGGCAACATTAAATGGGAAAGCACTTGCTTTGAGGGTAAACCATGCCATATGTAGTATATGTCCATTTGACCCAGTGGTTATAATTCTCATCTTTACGTAGCAAACACAAGAATTATAATCATTGGGCCAAATGGTACCATCTGAGGACCTTCAAGCAATGGAAGTGGTAGGTAGAAAACAAGAGGAAAGGGACCGAGCAATTTCAAATCATCACATAAAGATTCAAAAACACCTACTTCACTATCAGAGAGTGAAAATCTGGTAGATGGGTGAATAGGGATGATGTGTCAAATGATCGATAAAAGAGACTGCTGATGAATGTTGCCCATCAGGTAGCAAAGATAGAAAAGAATCTAATTCCACGGGAAAAGGGTCCCGGAAAGAGAGGGCTAATGTGTAAATTGAGAAAATAACGATAACAAATGAAAGGAAAGAAAAAATAATAACATAAGCACGTAAATACTCCATGGTTTTATTGCTGTTTTGCTGTTTGTTCTCATGCTATCAGATGAAATGTTTTCGTTAAACATGCCAAAAATTAACTTCATATGGAATTGTAGATTGCCTATCACAGAATAGATTTTACTGTGGGTGGCTGTTTAGACCGGGTTCGAGCCCATGACCACCAAATACGGAGGATGCGGAAAAGTCAGGGAATGACCACCGCATAACCCCGGAGCAATATGGCCTTAGTTGCTAATGCTCCTAAAAACCAAATAACGAACAAGCAATAACAACTGTGGATGGCATTATTGTGTTCTGTGTTGTTTATGAAAAGAACATTCTATGCAAGAAAAAATTTCAAATGGCCCAACATGTGAAAACAGCATTGCATATTATGGCCAAGCAAAGGAAAAGCAAGGAAAAATTTCCAGAGTAGTCACTTTTAACCAAAATTTGTCAAGATATTAGAGAAAACTACATTTGGATGTCTATTGATGAAATAAATGCTTGTGGCCACTATATTGCACATTTTATATGTGGAAAATTAGATGCCGAACCATTGCACCCTTATTTACTTGTTTGAAAGGCTCTCATAAAAGTGAATTATACAATAGCAAGATTTTGTAATGATTCTTTGCACTTATTATGGCTAGAATCGACCCATAACAAAAGTGTGCATTTTTGTTAGTGATGCTGCTTCGTATATGTAATAAAAGGTAAAGTAAACATTGGCAGTGAGCTGGATGATTTTGTAATAACTGAGAGGAAAGTGGAGGAGAGATTGTTGAGGATAAACATAAAAAAGGCACCTGGGGTGGATGGGATCTATCCAGTTATATTAAAGGAGGCAGCAAAGGAAGTATGCAAACCCCTAGCCATAATTATGAGAGCTTCTTTGGACTCAGGGGAGGTGCCCATAGACTGGAGATGTGCAAATGTAACCCCAATTCACAAAGGAGGATCAAAGGCTGACACAAGTAATTATAGACCTGTTAGTTTAACTTCTGTTCCAGGTAAATTAATGGAGGCACTGGTTAAAGAAGCACTGCAGGATCATCTAGACAAGAATTCAGTTATAGCTCAGACGCAGCATGGTTTTGTTAAGGGCAGGTCTTGCCTGACCAATTTGATTGGATACTATGATGTAGTCACAAAAGAACTGGATGCAGGGAATAACTTTGATATTATATATTTGGATCTTAGAAAGGCTTTTGATACTGTTGCACATGGGAGACTGCTGCACAAATTGGAGCAGTGTGGCATTGGAGGCAAATTGCTGCTATGGATAAGGGGATGGTTGAGTGGCAGAAGACAGAGAGTGGTAATCAATGGACACTGCTCAACGTGGACTAATGTTATTAGTGGAGTTCCTCAAGGTTCAGTGTTGGGTCCGTTGTTGTTTTCGGTGTTTATGAATGATATTGATGATGGGATATCAAGTTTAATGTCCAAGTTTGCAGATGATACAAAGGTTGGCAGGGTCGTTAAGGACAATACTGACGCTATGCTGCTGCAACAGGATCTGGAAAGGTTGAACAGATGGGCTGAGAGGTGGCAAATGAGGTTTAACATCGACAAATGTAAAGTGCTGCATATGGGAAACAGTAACCCCAGAGCAACGTATCAACTCTGCGGTACTACACTGACAGTGGTGGAGAATGAAAAGGACCTGGGGGTAATTGTGCAGGCAGATATGAAGTTCTCTGAGCAGTGCAGACGAGCTGCAAGAGTAGCTCATGGTGTCTTGTCAATGATATACAGGAATTTTTCTAGCAGGGATAAGGAGGTGATTATTCCCTTGTATAAGGCAATGGTAAGGCCACATCTTGAGTACTGTATACAGGTCTGGAGGCCTCATTTCAAGAAGGATGTAGAGCTGCTGGAACGGGTACAGAGAAGGGCAACAAGATTAGTAAATGGAACAAAGGGTTGCTCTTACGAAGAAAGGCTTAAGTTTTGCAAATTACAGAGTTTGGAGACTAGGCACCGGCGAGGTGATCTGATAGAGGTGTATAAGGCTTTGAATGGTTTGAGCATGCTCAATGCCAATGGGATTCTTCATCTTTCTCAGAATAATCACCTCAGAGGGCATAAATTCAAATTGAGGAAGGACGGATGTCGGATAGATGTGCGGAAATTTGCCTTTGGCCAGCGGGTGGTTGGTTGGTGGAACCGACTTCCATCACTTGTTGTTGAAGTTGATAGCCTAAACAAATTTAAAGCTCAACTGGACAGGTATTTCGAACGAACGGAGGGGTGAAATGGGAGTGGTTTTTTTTTTTTTTTTTTGGCTGATGCTGAATAAGCTTGCTTTCTTGCATCATATGCCTCTGCTAATGCTAATGCTAATGCTAAGTGCCTCTGTATTACAAGTTTTCTATCCAAATCAGATCTTCTTAGCGCATAACTCAATAGGCCGGCAGAGGCAATTTGGGGGAATTTTGGTGAAATTAAACTTATTTCTAGTATAAAAAAGATTGTCAAAAATGCCTTGGAGAATTGCAATTTACAGTAATGTGCTACCCACTCTTCCTGTCCCACCTGAGCCTTTTCACACAAGATCCCCATCTTGTGTGAAAAGGGGGAACTTAATTAAAAGCAGCATCGTTTTATGCTAAAAATGTTGATTCTGTAAAAGAATTTGTTGTTTCCTTGGATAGTACACATTCATTGGCTATTTGTAGTGCTAAGGCAGTGCTTTCTGATTCTTTGGTTGTAAAACGTTTATTGTTCAGCCAGACTCATTTGAGTCAGTTACCTAGTTGCATAATTGAACTTGAAAAATGAGGACTTTCTATAATAGTGCAATTGAAGCGATGGAAAAGTTGAATTGCAAATTTCAACTGTGCCTGGAGGCATAGGAGAAGAAATAAAAAGAACTCAGAATTTCACACTTTAAGAAAATTGATGAATTTATAAATGGGAAGGGAAGTTGATCCTTTTTTTACAACCACATTCATTGCATTAACTATAATTTTGTTGTATTACTGACTGTATTTTTGTGATTAGTGCAATAGATAAGTAATAATTAATTTAGTTGTATTACTGACTGTACTTTTGTGATTAGTACAATAATTAAGTAATAGTTGAAATTTGATATAAACAAACTGGTATATTTTATATTACATATCCATCGATTTATTTTAGAATCTGTAGATGTAGGTAGGTATAAATTTTGTTTCTCTGCATAACATTATAGTTATGCAGAGAAACAAAATGTAATATATAGTTATGCAGAGAAACAAAAGAGAATGTAGTTTTCAGCAGTTAGGAATTTTCACTGGCCTGCCAAATATTCCAAAAATTCATGTGGCCCACTTCTCTAAAAGGTTGGGGGCAACCCTGTCTTAGTCAAAATATCTTGGGCATCCTTGACTTAACTTGTACTTCAAGTTTATCAAATTTATTTACTGTATTTCTTGTTTTTAGTTTGTTAGAAAGTAAATGTGTACCTGTTTTTGATTTTAATAAATCCTACTATTCCCATGTGGATACTCAGCTGGCCTTGTAATCCATCCTCTCTTGCTTTTCTGGCTGCGTAGGTGTCACAATAGAGATGTTACAGTAAAAGCAATGCATGCTACAATACAATAATAAATACTCTTTGCTGTGCTGTTCTATTCATGAATATCCCATCTGTATAAAAGCAGTTTCTTTTGTTAATAATAATAACTGACCATGTTAAGAAAAGCTCTCTTCCCTTTTTTACTTAGAAGAAAAGGCTTCTAACCCATGCTCTCTTCCCTCCCCCCTATAAGCCCCCTCATGCTTATGATGTAAAATCTCAGGTTGCCCATTCTTAGTATCATTAATGACTACACATACAACAATAACATCAACTTTTGTGCTCTGAAAAGATACTCTTTCTTCACTGTCACTACCTTTTGTCCCTGGTAGATGTACCATGATCCTGCCCCACCTATCCTTGCATAAAATATTTACCATTTCTGCAAGAGAGGTACCAAGATTAATTACCTCCTCTGAGGTCAGTACATTATATCATGTTGGTCCAGCTGTGCAGACAGTTGTATGAGGTTTGGCTCTAGGTTAAGGTGGTCAGCCAAGTGTTTGATAAATTTCTGATTTTAGTGCTTTCTGGGAAATGGCTCTTTTCTTTAAGTCCTCAAGTTCATTCAAAAAGAGTTAATTTCCACCTGCTTTAACTCCCCCCTCACTCTCACTGCACCTTGCACACAAAGGGATCTCCTGTTGTGTTGTGTGCATTGTGTGCAGCTACATTTAGGTCTGCATATATATCACATTCATTCAGTAAGGCCTTGATTTTCATGAGAACTATTACTTGGAAAATGAATATAGCAGTTGTGTACTGTATGTATGCTGAACATCATGTCACAGAAATATCACTGAATGGATGGATTAAAGTAAAAAAATATGCTGTTTATTGTTCCCATGGTATAACATAAATCAATCAGTGATGAACACTGCAGTTTTGGTTTCTCAGAAAATTCGGAGTTTTTTTTTTTTTGAGTTGAAGCAAAAATAAAATAGTTTTACTGATGCTTCTTCTGTGAAGCTCACATGGTCTTCCGAGTTCTGTACCACCAAACTAAATGGAAAGAAAACTTATTCATAATGAAGAAAAATAAGAGGAACCAATGGGTGAACAAAGGTTATGTTTCACAGAGTAGTAAAGTACCACCTTGCTACTCATACTAACTTCATTTGAATCATACTTACTGTACGTGACTAAAACTTATTAAAAATAAATAAAAATAAAAATAAAATAGGATAAAATTTGATGTAAAAATAAAATACACCAAAAAACTGCAAAGTTAAAAGTGATAAAAAATAGATAAAATACATAAAATTAAAATATACACTAAATATTACAAATTGAAAACAATAAAACAACACTGTAGCTTTCAAAGGTGACCACCAGTGGTGATCAACAGTGGAACTTTACTGTCATGGCACGCCCTTTAGTAACATCACCATGATTACAACTCATGGCACATGTTACTGTGTCAGCATGGGAATTATTCTTTGCACATGTATGGAGATCGGAAATGGCTCGGAAGTGTGCAAGATGGAACCATTCATCCTGTCCAAATATTACAGTTTCGAATGGGGGGATGAATATGAACTCCCCCCTCTCTGTTGATTAGTTAAATGTTTGTTGCTAGGTTAATAGAGGAGGCCACTGGTAGCAGAATAATATTGAAAATGAGAATTCCCAGTTGCAATTTCATATGCAGTTTGAGCAACAAACATTTAATTAAGGAACAAGAGGATGGTGTTGAATTTAGGTATAAAATTTCATTGGTTTCTCAAAACTCTTGAAAATAGCTATGGGTATTGAAAGAACAGTGATGAAGTTACCAGCCACCATAGCTAATAAAATATGCACTAGAACTTTGGTTGTTTTGAGACAGGCTTGTGTGGTTCCTATTAATCTTACCACAATCCAGAGGAAGGCTCTTAGGGAGTTAAGAACAGAATGACAGCATTGTTGGTCTACCTGCAGACAAAGGGAAATTAATGTGTCCTGAATAGATTACCATTGCAAAGCTTTGGAAACTGTTAAACGATAGAATAACTTATAATGTAACCCATAGAAATTCCCTGTTAGGAATAGAATGGTGCATTAACAAAATCCTGCAGTGTTGGCTGAATGCTGGGATGATCTCCAAGGATATTGTATGCCACTTGCCTAGATTTTATGGCCTACTAAAAATTCATAATGTAGGGTTCCTGCTTAGGCCAACGGTGTCATTTGTGAGCAGCCCTACGTATGCTCTGTCTAGATTTCTAACCAAACTGATATCTCCTGTTGTAGAAAGATCAAACTCTACAATCAAAGACAGTAGCAAATTTGTTCAATTTATACATGCTCAGGAGGCTATGGTGTCCCTCTTTACATGCATTCCCATCGAGCATGGTGTGTATGTATGGCATTGGAGAGGGATGCATGTTAAGGGAAAGGACCTCCTTGAATATGGGAGATATTTGTAGCAGTGTTTGAATTATGCCTTTGTAGTACTACCATGTTAAATCAAGTTACTATGTATAAGCAGTTTCACGGTGCAGCTAATCTCCAATTAGTGCTATTATTGCCAACTTAGCCATGGAAAAGCTGGAGTCTAGGATTTTTAATGGATCAGCCCCCCCCCCCCCCCATGTGTGCACGGAAATGAATGCAATATTAACGATACATGTGCATGGAAATGAATGCTATATTAATGATACATTCATCATTATAACGAAGGGAGGGGAGTACAGTGTTCTCAAATTCATTAATCGTTTCTCCCTTTTCATTTGGTTGCCTCAAACACGGAAATGGATGGTACCGTCCCTTTCCTTGATGTGTTGGTTTGTAGAAATGGCCCCAGGGTAAAACAGAGAGTATATAGGAAACCTATGCCTTGGGGATGGTATACTAATTACATCACTGCACAAGCCAACAATCATAAAACAAACATAGTGTGTGTAATTAGGGCTCTATAAGACTGGGTCCCACTGCAGCATCTCAGAGGATAGATTGGAGGTGATTAGATGTATCACAGTTGATCTCCGAAAATGCTCTACTCCCAAGAGATTTTGGACAAAAACATTCATACTGCATACATTCCCTACTATCCAGTCTTAACAGAATGGATTTGTGAAATTTTATAGACTTGTTAGACATAGTGTGCATACTGTTTTTGCAGGAAGGTGACTGGTCATAAGCAAATACTATAATTTATTTTATTCAGTTTTTAGCCAGTTTTGTATTTTTTGTGTAAATAAATGTATATAAAGTAAGAATATATTTTATAAATGAATAAATGTTTATTGTCTTTTTAAATAATGCTGTTATTTCAAATTGCATGATAAATGTAGGCTCTCATGTGTCTTTTATTAAAAAAAAAAAAAATAAATAAATAATGGCATGCTATAGCCATAGTTGACACACACACACACACACACACACACACACACACACACACACACACACACACACACACACACACACACACACACCTGTGCATGCTACAACTTTTTGTTAAAAATTTTCTTGATTAATTTTAATGGAAAGTAACTTGATTTATATATGTTTCCATAAAAGTTAGAATTGTTAATCCTTAACTTTAAATTTTTCAGGTTGTGGAAGAAAGTAAATTTAGAAACGAATCCAGAATTGTGTTTCTTACTATTAGATGATATAGCACATTCAGTTTCTGAAATTCGGGAAACAGCAGCAGAAAGTCTTGCAGCTATACTTCATGACTATCCAGATTATGTTTTACCTGTGCTGATGGAGTTATTGGAAATATATAAAAAGAAATTAGTAGTAAGTAAAAGTTTATTTTTGCTTTCTGCACGTTCTTTATTTGGTATTTTCTGAATATCAATTTCTTTTATTTTTTCAAATTTTCAGTTAATTTCAGTAATTGGTGCACATGTACATAAAAGGCTTGTGTACATCAGTAATGCATTATTGTTATATATGCGTTTTTTTTGTGAATCAGCATGAATTTTTAGGTTTACACATTTGCACTTATTCGTGTGTCTTTGAAAATAAACAAATTTTGTATGCTTACTATAAATAGTGAGGATTAATGCTTATTATCAAATTACACTTTGAATATGCTAAGATTGTAATAAAGTATGTAATTGATCTATTGTGTGGCCACAAATGAAGACTTTGGTTTAGCAGTGGTAAATACCAATGCAAGAATGACAGTGGAATCAAAAATCAACAGTGTCAAAAAATGAGAATGGGATATTGAAATACCAACAGATTTCATCAAATCTGTTGGTATTTCAGTTGATCATGTATTCCATCCCCCCCCTTCTCTCTCTCTCTCTCTCTCTCTCTCTCTCTCTTAAATTTTTTTTTCATTTTATTAATATTTCAGTTTTTCTTTAGAACTAAATAGTTTATTTTGCATTACTAGCTTTTGCAACTTTTTGAACTAAAAGCATAGTGTGCCTAGTATTAGGGTCAGGTGCCACCTGTGGTTTCCCACATCTGGCCCATATGTTTGCTGTGAAGAAATACGATACAATACAATGGATAAAAGGATGGTTGAGTGGGAGAAGACAGAGGGTGGTAATTAATGGGTGCTGCTCTTCGTGGGCTAATGTTATTAGTGGAGTCCCACAGGGTTCGGTGTTGGGTCCACTGTTGTTTTGTATATTTATCAATGAAATTGATGAAGGTATATCAGGCTTAATGTTGAAGTTTGCAGATGATACAAAGGTTGGCAGGGTTGTTAATGACAGTAATGGCAGTGTGCTACTGCAACAGGATCTAGATAATTTGGGCAGATGGGCTAAGAAGTGGCAACTGAAGTTTAACCTTGACAAATGCAAAGTACTGCATATGGGTAGCAGTAACCCCGGAGAAACGTACCAACTGTGTGGTACTACACTTAAGGTGGTAGAAAATGAAAAAGACCCGGGAGTAATTGTGCAGGCAGATATGACGTTTTCTGAGCAATGCAGACAGGCTGCCAGGGCAGGTCATGGGGTTTTGTCAATGATATATAGGAATTTTGCTAGCAGGAAAAGGAGGTGATTATCCCTCTGTATAAGGCAATGGTGAGGCCATGCCTTGAGTACTGCGTACAGGTCTGGAGGCCTCATTTTAGGAAGGATGTAGATTTACTTGAGCGTGTACAGAAAAGGGCAACAAGATTGGTGAGGGGAATGAAGGGATCCTCTTACCAAGAGAGGCTTAAGTTCTGCAAATTGCAGTGGCTGGAGACTAGGCACCTGTGCGGCGATCTGATTGAGGTGTTTAAGGGCTTGAATGGGTTGAGCACGCTGAATTCTGATGGGTTCCTTCCACTTGTGCAGATTACGAACCTAAGGGGCATAAATTCAAATTAAGAAAAGACAGATGTAGAATAGATGTGCGGAAATTTGCCTTTAGCCAGCGGGTGATTAATTGCTGGAACAAACTTCCATCTGTCATTGTGGAAGTTGATAGGTTGAATAAATTTAAGGAGGAACTGTACAGGCATTTGGAGGGAATGGTGTGATTTTTTTTTTTTTTTTTGGCTGATGCTGCATAAGCTCATACACATGCTTTCTTGCATTACATGCCACTACTACTACTACTCTAAATGCCAGAAAGAAAAGTGTTGTGTGTTGTATATGACATATTGCGTTAGGTTCTATTGTGTGTCCTGGCATTTGGCCGCAGGGCCCCTTGGTGGGACTCCACGTTGCCTGTGGAGTCCCACCAACTAATAGAACAGTGTTTCTTAAACGTTTTCAGTCATGGAACACTTTTCATGTCACAATATATTGACGGAACACTTATGAAACAAGTTTAGCGGGAGCCAAAGAACTGTTTGTAATATTTTATTACATATGATGCACTGTGCACCAGGAGCTTCTTTATTTCCAACACATGTAAAGCAAACAACTGTCATCATACTTTCGTTTTGGTCTTTTATTAGTTGGTGCCTGTTTTTTTCACTTCCAATTTTTGGGTACAAAAGGCTGCATTCATTCTCACTTTAAAGTGTGACAATATTGTGTTCCTTTTCATTGACCACAGTTGCAATACTAGAAGTACTTGCTTCTAGTTTTAAAGTTCCTTTTTTCAACCACAAATTCATGGTCATTTATTTTAATAATAGTATTTAGAAATACAGTGGAATCTCGCTAATACAAAGTTCAAGGTACCTAAATTTTCATGTTTTGTAATAACGAGGTTTGTAGTAATGAGGCCCCCCAAAGTGTCAAAATTTTTTTTTTTTTTTTTTTTTTTTTTGGTACATACTGTATATCTAAGAATAATAATAATATCAAAAATAAATTAATAAAATAAAATAAAAACAAAAGCCTTGTCTAACAATACAGTAATAGGAATAACATATTTTAAAGATTTTATTTTATTTGTAAGATAAACTAAGAGAAAAGCAATATTAATGGAAATGAAAATATTGTACAGTATATATTTTGATATATGCAATATTTTAGTATATATAGTATATATATATACAATAGCAAAAGACTTTGAACTGGGGTGACAATTGCAACTGACCTTATTCCCATGGAGAGCGAGAGAGTGCATGTAAACAACTTAGAAAAACTTTTTATTCTTTTGTTAATTTAACAACTCATCCTTCAGAAAGATGTTTTTCAGAGGGCGCTTGGTGTTGTAGATACCATAAACTGCTTTTGTTTACAAAACTAATTTCTAACAAGTCAGTGCCATCCTTTGGGGGAGCAGGTGGCTGGGGGCAATAATCGGATCGCTCTGCCAAGATTTGTATTAAACATACAAAATGACAATATTTATTTCTCACGTGGTGAAAAAGAATTTGTAATACATATTAACTGAATTTTGTAATAAACGAATATATTTACTTAGAAAAGCCTATCCTTTCACAAGGGAATGGTATGTGCTTCATATAAATGAGTATTTTGTATAAACTGAGTTTGTATTAATGAGATTTTATTGTACTGATAATTATCAAAAAAAAATTGTAAACAAGGAAACGAGTTTAGTTATGATATCAGTTTGCTTCCCACTCTCTCCTTCAACCTGTGTACTCCAGGCTAAGTTGCATATGAATAGCATATTAAATCACCACATTGCTACTTTTTAGTAGAAGTCATTACCTTGATGCATACTTCTCTATGTAAAAGTCGCTCAAAACACATATTGACAGTTTGAAGTGTAGGGTAGATGCCCTCGAAGAAATTAATATGAGGGCCCATCAAGCTCTCAGTTGCCCAACTCAATGCCCAGAGCTCACTCCTGTGGATAAGGCAACACAGCGGCAATCTGCAAGGCAGAATGCACTGATCCAACAGGAATTAATTATTGTTGGTGATGGGGAATATATTATGCAAAAAAAGGATAGGTGGAACAGGACCAGGGTATGTCTGCCAGGGGCAAAAGTTGATGATGTTGTTAAGCAGATATCATGTTTTAAGGGCACAAAAGGTGATATTGTTGTACACATTGACACTAATGACCTTAAGAGTAAGAGATCTGCAGATTTAATTAGCAAGTACAGGTCAATGTTGGAAAAAAGTCACGAGCTAGGGTTAAATTTGAAAGAGTCTGCAATTCTTCCCAGACACGATAGGAGGGAGTATATGATTTCGGCCCTGGAGAGACTGTGCAAGGCTTGTGGGGTAGAATTTTTTTTCAGCGTGGTCTGTGCTTGTTAACAGGAGAGACTGCTTCTACAGGATGGGGTACACTTAAATAGAAAGGGTGCAAGAATATTTGCTGATGCTATTGAGGCAGTGTTAGGTGGGTTGGAAAACTGCTAGCTTTGGGGGGAGGGATACACAGACTAAAAGATTAACAGTGGCCCAAGGCAGAGGCAAAAGCGATTCTTGCACTGCTTCTATTGGAATGAGCAGCAGCCTGGAAAGCAAGTTGCTGGAGATTTCCAGGACTGCTGGCAGCCATAGTGAAACTATTTAATACATGGGCTGTGTTAGGTTAACTAAAAGTAGGAACAGGTGCATGTATACTTGCAAGTACAACCAATGCTAGAACTATAGTTAATAAATTTGATCAGTTTGAAGTGCTGGTCAAGACGTCAAAGGCATCAGAGACATGGTGTCACACAGAGATAAGGAATGCAGAATTGGAATTTGGGGAGTACAGTGTGTGCAGAAAGGATAGACAGTACAGGAAGGGAGGAGGGGTTATGCTTTTAGTTAAGAAACGAATCTAAAGAAGTGCATTCAATTGACAATTCGAACGGACCGTTAGTCCGTTCGAATCTTGCAGGCATTGTTTTTTGTATATAGTGATAGGGAATTTAAATTTTTAATTGAGGTAGCTAGGTAGCTCTAACGTATAATTATAGAAACAGTAATACGCTTCACTGTTTCTATTAGATAGCGTAGTATTGACATTTAATTTAATTTAATTTATTGATCTTATTAATTTAAAATATCATGCCCCAAACTAGAGCAGCAAAGCAACGGGCAGAAAGTGGCAGGAGTGCTGTGACTCGGGGGAGAACTGAGGGGGGCGATTCTCCAACGCATCACAGCCTAAAAAAATGTGCAACTTGTGAAATGTTTGCCGAACTATCTGGAACGGTACATGATATTGCCATGGGGGATGTCTTTGTGTGTGCACGATGTAAGGAGTGTAAGGAAATCAGGCGACAACTCAGCGTTGTTATGGGCCTATATGAGAGTTTGAAGGACAGGGTGGATGCCCTCGAAAGATCTAAATTGAGGGGCCCATCATGCTCTCAGCTGCCCACATCAATGCCAGAGCTTGCACTTGGTCATCACGCAACACAGCGGCAACCCCCAAGGCAGATTGCGCTGGTCCCAAAGGAACTAGTAGTTGTTGGTGACTCTATTGTCAGGGAAACGGGGAATATCCTTTGTAAAAAGGATAGGTGGAACAGGACCAGGGTATGTCTGCCAGGGGCAAAGGTTGATGACGTTGTAGAGCAGATATCATCTTTTAGGGGCACAAAAGGTGATATAGTTGTACACGTTGGCACTAATAATATTAAGAGTAGGAGACCGGCAGAATTACTTAACAAGTACAGGTCACTGATGAAAAAAAGCCGTGAATTAGGGTTGAAGTTGAAAGTGTCTGCAATTCTGCCCATACACGATAGGAGGGAGTATATGATGAGAGCCTTGTCAATCAATTCGGCCCTGGAAAGATTGTGCAAGGCTCAAGGGATAGAAATTTTTTCAGCCTGGACTGTACTTGTTAACAGGAGAGACTGCTTCTACAGGGAAGGGATACACTTAAATAGAAAGGGTGCAAGAATATTTGCTGATGCTATCAAGGCAGTGTTAGGTGGGTCGGAAAACTGATAGCTTGGGGGGATACAAGGACTAATAGTTTAACAGTAGCCGTAGGCAGAGGTGAAGGTGATTCTTGCACAACTTCTATTAGAATAAGTAGCGACCTGGAGCGAGGGGTGTTGGGGGTTTCAGGGACAGATGGCAGTCATCGTGAAACAGGTGGGTATATGGGATGTGTAAGAGTAATTAAGAATAAGAATAGGTGCATGTATACTTGCATGTATACCAATGCTAGAAGTATAGTAAATAAATTTGATGAATTTGAAGTGTTGGTCAAGACATCAAAGGCGGATATTGTTGGGATAGCAGAGACGTGGTGTCACACAGATATAAGGAATGCTGAACTGGAATTTGGGGAGTACAATGTGTACAGAAAGGATAGACAGGATAGGAAGGGAGGAGGTGTTATGCTTTTAATAAAGAAAAACATAAAATCAAAAGAAGTGCATCCAGTTGATATAGATGAACAGTGCACTGTTGAGTCAGTTTGGTGTGACATAAGCACTGCGAAAGCAAAAATAAGAGTTGGAGTGTGTTATAGGCCCAATGACTTGAATGAGTACAATGAACAATTGTACAGAGAAATAGAGAGGGCTAGTAAATCGGAATGTCTTATAATGGGGGATTCTAACTTCCCAGATATTGACTGGAACTTGTGGGTTGGGCATTCACACACTAGTCAAACTTTTGTGGATTTATTGGATGATTGTTTTCTGCAGCAGCATGTTCGAGAGGCAACCAGAGAAAGTAATACTCTTGATCTGGTTATCAGTAGTGATCATTCATGTATTAGGAATTTGCAGATAAAAGAACCACTAGGTGGCAGTGATCACAGTGTACTGACGTGGGATTTGCTTAAAGATTTAATTACCATCAGGGATAAAGGAAAGAGTTTTTGCTTCCGTAAAGGTGAGTACAGTGGTCTCCGACAGTTTTTAAATTCTGTACAGTGGGATCAACTGACGATGTTACCAACAGTAAATTCTAAGTGGGAAGCATTCAAGGAATTAATCATGGAAGCTACTAAAAGGTTCATATCTATTAAGAAATATTGTTCAAGGTTTAGGCCTAAATGGTTGTCAAATGAACTAATGAGACTCGTAACAGAGAAGAAAAATGCATGGGATGCATATAAATTATCAAGCGACTCAGAAGCCTATGGCAGATATAAGTTAATCTGTAATCAGGTCACAAAGGGGGTTCGGCAGGCGAAGGCAGATTACGAGAAATCCTTGGCAAAAGATGTTAAGAAAAACAGCAAGGATTTCTTTCCTTATATAAACTCTAAAAGGAAGGGGATGAATCTGATTGGTCCACTTGACATCGATGGTTCGACTGTTGATGATCCTGCTCAGATAGCAAACAAACTGAATGAGTATTTTGCATCTACATTCACACGTGAGGAATTATTAAGGTTTGAAAATGGCAGAAGGTTATCAAATTGTAGCAAGATACTTAATGATTTTGTAATAACTGAGAGCAAAGTGGAAGAGAAATTGTTGAAGTTAAACGTAAGAAAAGCACCTGGGGTGGATGGGATCTACCCAGTTATATTAAAGGAGGCGGCAAAGCAACTAAGCAAACCCTTAGCCATAATTATGAGAGCATCCTTGGACTCAGGGGGGTTCCCACGGACTGGAGATGTGCAAATGTATCCCCAATTCACAAAGGGGGATCGAAGGGTGACACGAGTAAATACAGACCAGTTAGTTTAACTTCTGTTCCTGGTAAAATAATGGAGTCACTGGTTAAAGATGCATTGCAGGATCATCTAGACAAGACTGCAGCAATAATTCAGACACAGCATGGGTTTGTTAAGGGAAAGTCTTGTCTGACAAATTTGATAGGATATTATGATGTGGTTACAAAGGAACTGGATGCGAAAAATAATTTTGATATCATATATTTGGATTTCAGGAAAGCTTTTGACACTGTTGCGCATGGAAGACTATTGTACAAATTGGAGCAGAATGGTATTAAGGGTAAGTTGCTACAATGGATAAAAGGATGGTTAAGTGCTCGAAGACAGAGGGTGGTAATCAATGGGTGCTGCTCTTCTTGGACTAATGTTATTAGTGGAGTCCCACAGGGTTCGGTGTTAGGTCCACTGTTGTTTTGTATATTTATCAATGATATTGATGAAGGTATATCAGGCTTAATATCGAAGTTTGCAGATGATACAAAGGTTGGCAGGGTTGTTAATGACAGTAATGGCAGTGTGCTACTGCAACAGGATCTAGATAATTTGGGCAGATGGGCTAAGAAGTGGCAACTGAAGTTTAACCTTGACAAATGCAAAGTACTACATATGGGTAGAAGTAACCCCAGAGAAACGTACCAACTGGTACTACACTTAAGGTGGTAGAAAATGAAAAAGACCTGGGAGTAATTGTGCAGGCAGATATGAAGTTTTCTGAGCAATGCAGACAGGCTGCCAGGGCAGGTCATGGGGTTTTGTCAATGATATATAGGAATTTTGCTAGCAGGGAAAAGGAGGTGATTATCCCTATGTATAAGGCAATGGTCAGGCCATGGCTTGAGTACTGCGTACAGGTCTGGAGGCCTCATTTTAGGAAGGATGTAGATTTACTTGAGCGTGTACAGAGAAGGGCAACAAGATTGGTGAGGGGAATGAAGGGATCCTCTTACCAAGAGAGGCTTAAGTTCTGCAAATTGCAGTGGCTGGAGACTAGGCACCTGCGCGGTGATCTGATTGAGGTATATAAGGCCTTGAATGGGTTGAGCACGCTGAATTCTGATGGGATCCTTCCACTTGTTCAGATTACGAACCTAAGGGGGCATAAATTCAAATTAAGAAAGGACAGATGTAGAATAGATGTGCGGAAATTTTCCTTTAGCCAGCGGATGGTTAATTGCTGGAACAAACTTCCATCTGTCGTTGTGGAAGTTGATAGGTTGAATAAATTTAAGGAGGAACTGGACAGGCATTTGGAGGGAATGGTGTGATTTTTTTTTTTTTTTTTTTGGCTGATGCTGCATAAGCTCATACATTTGCTTTCTTGCATCACATGCCACTACTACTACTACTACTACATTGGTGGTCAATGAAATGTTGAGTCAGTGTGGTGTGACATAAGCACTGAGAAACTGAGAGTAGGTATGTGTTATATGCCTAATGAATCTGATGAGTACAATGAGCAATTGTGCAGGGAAATAGAGTGGGCCATTAAATCAAAATGTCTTGTAATGGGAGATTTTAACTTTCCAGATGTTGACTAGAACTTGTGGATTGGTCCCACAAAAGTCTTGCTCGCACGCTAGCAAGACTTTTATGGATTTATTGGAGGATTGTTTTCTACAGCAATATGTTCAGGGGGCAATCAGAGGGAGTACTACTCTTGATCTGATTATCAGCAGTGATGATTCATGCATTAGGAACTTGCAGATAAAGGAACCACTGGGTGACAGTGATCACAGTGTACTGATGTGGGATTTACTTAAAGATATAACTACCATCAAGGGAAAAGGGAAGGACTTTTGCTTTCGTAAAAGTCACTACGGTGGTCTCAGACAGTTTTTAAATTCTATACAGTGGGATCAACTGATGATGTTACCAAAGGTGAATTCTAAATGGGAAGCCTTCAGGAACTTAATCTTGGAGGCTACTAGTCTTTTCATACCAACTAAGAAATACTGTTCAAGGTTTAGGCCTAAATGGATATCATAACAATTAATGAGGCTCGTGGCAGAGAAGAAAAATGCGTGCGATGCATATAAATTATCAGGAGACACAGAAGCCTATGGCAGGTATAAGCTAGTCTGTAATCAAGTCGCAAAGGAGGTTAGGCAGGCGAAGGCAGATTAAGAGAAATCCTTGGCAGAGGATGCAAAGAAAAACAGCAGAGTTCTTTACTTACGTAAATTCTATAAGGAAACGGATGAATCAGATTGATCCACTTAACATACGTGGTTTGACTTCGATGATCATGCTCAGGTAGCTGATAAACTGAATGAGTATTTTGCATCTATATTCACATATGAGGAGTTATTCAAGGAGGGGAATGCCAGAACCTTATCAAACTCTGACAGGGAGCTAAATGGTTTTGTAATAACTGAGAGCAAAGTGCAGGAGAAATTGTTGAAGTTAAATATAAAGAAGGCACCTAGAGTGGATGGGATCTAGTTATATTGAAGAAGGCAGCGAAGGAAGTAACCAGACCCTTAGCCATAATTATGAGAGTTTCCTTAGACTCAGGGGAAGTCCCCAAGGATTGGAGGTGTGCAAATGTATCCCCAATTCACAAAGGGGCTTCAAAGGCTGACACAAATAATTATAGACTTGTTAGTTTAACTTGTTCCGGGGAAAATAATGGAGTTACTAGTTAAAGAAGCATTGCAGGATCATCTAGACAGGATAGCAGTTAAGACACAGCATGGGTTTGTTAAAGGGAGATCTTGTCTGACCAATTTAATTGGATACTGTGATGTGGTCACAAAGGAACTGGATGCAAAAAAGAATTTTGACAGTAGACTTGATTTTCCGGGATAGATGGTAAAAATCAAATCCCGGATAATCGATTTCCCGGTTAATCCAAAAATGCAGAAGGCCCAGACATACATAAGAGATACATTCCAGGGCTTCTTACTTCGTCGAGTTTTACGGAACTTGGGAATGACTTGTAACATTGCTACTATATTATTATTGACAAATCTGAATTCAGTGCGATACTTGTTAATGTTTGGACATTTTCATACATCCTTATTATTTTAATTTACTGATCCAGCTTGATTGCTTTCCTTTTCTTTATAGATTTACTAGTACCGCTGTCATTATTCTCTTAGTCGGCACCGCGATAACGGTCAAAATGAAATTTTCTGTAAAAAACTTCACAGTGTTAAGGTGAAAACTCACTATTATCATCTCGTGTGAGCCTACATTTTACTAAAGCACATTTCTGGAGGTCAATAAAAGCAATTTGCACTTTGCGTTTTATTGGCTGTTTCTGTTTCGTGCATCTAATTATAAATGGGTAGTAAACTCTATCTTTTTGCATTTGCGATAATACCAATATCTTGAATTCTGTGGGTTTTTACGTTATTATGGTGAAATGTGTGTCACCCCTTCACTGAAATCTTCAGTCATATAAAAAAAAAATACCATAAATATTTGTAAGAATCTTCTCTTTTTTCCCTATTTTTTTGCCTATTTCTCCAATCTGACTTGTGCAATTTGTGTGTGTGCCGTGATCGTCATTATTGATTGCTTGTTATTATTATTTTTTTTTTTTTGTTGTTTTAAATTTTACAATCCTAAATTTAAAAAAAAAAAAAAGAAATTGAGTGAAAACAAATTTACGTAAATCCGTAGTTGCGTAAGTCTGGGTCTTACTGTATCAAAAAATATTCTGCAGCCTATGTAAAAAATATGGCGATCGATAGATAAACTTACCACATACTACTCGTGTGTCTAATACGATGCCTCCCTTTATTTTTTGCTATGTCGATTTTAAATCTAATAGCTTCCCTTTATTTTTTACAATGTTGTATATGGTTTGGTCACCAACATTATAATGGTTCATTAGATATTTAACGGATGAACCGTTTTCAAACTTTTGAATGATTTGAAGACTTTGTTTAACTGAAAGCACAACTCTTTTGCGTTTACCCATCATTTTCGCTATTTCTAAACAAAAAAAAAAAAAAAAAAAAAAAAATTGACATCCCTGACATAAATAATGAAACAAAATTTGTCTTTTTGTGGTGCGACAGAACACAACAATCGACACGGCGCACTAAAACAAACTAAACATTTCTTCTTCTACTCTCTCTCTCTCTCTCTCTCTCTCTCTCTCTCTCTCTCTCTCTCTCTCTCTCTCTCTCTCTCTCTCTCTCTCTCTCTCTTTTTGAGTGAGGGTGTGAAGAGGGGGGGGTTGCAAGATAATAGGTACACTAATCTCCCAGTGACGACTTATAATGCTGCTTGTCGCTTATTTACGACTTTCAAAATATCTGTTCATATGTTCATACCTATTCTAGTTATTACTTGAATTTTATGATTTCTGGTTGATTTTTTTTTTTTTTTTTTTTTTTAAATTTGGAGTCGGTGTCCCGGTTAATCTGATCCCGGTAAATTGAGAGTCTGCTGCTGTACTTGGATTTCAGGAAAGCTTTTAATACTGTTGCATGTGGAAGACTTTTGTACAAATTGGAGTGATGTGGCATTAAGGGCAAGTTGCTACAATGGATAAAGGGATGATTGAATGGGAGACGGCAGAGTGTGGTAATCAATGAACACTGCTCTTTGTTCACTAATGTTATTAGTGGAATTCCCCAGGGTTCAGTGCTTGGCTCATTGTTATTTTTGTGCTCATCAATGATATTGATGAGGGTATACAGGCTTAATGTCCAAGTTTGCAGCTGATGAAAAGGTTGACAGGGTTGTTAATGACAGTAAAGACAGTATGCTACTGCAATTAAATATAGATAAGTTGGGAAAATGGGCTGAGAAGTGGCTACTGAAGTTTAACATTGACAAGTGCAAAGTACTGTGTGTGTGGAGCAGTAACCCAAGAGAAATGTACCAACTGTGTGATACTATGCTCAGGGAGGTGGAGAGTGAAAAAGACCTGGGGATAATTGTGCTGTCAGATATGAAGTTTACTGAGCAATGCAGATGGGCTGCCAGAGCAGGTCATTTAGTTTTGTCAATGATATATAGGAATTTTGCCAGGAGGGACAGGGAGGTGATTTTCCAGTTGTACAAGGCAATGGTGAGGCCACATCTTGAATTCTGTGTACATTCCTGGAGGCCTCATTTTAAGAAGTATGTAGAGTTGCTGGAATGAGTGCAAAGAAGGGGAACAAAGGATGCTCTTACCAAGATAGGCTTAAATTCTGGAGACTAGGACCATGCGAAGTCATCCGATTGAGGTGTATAACGGCTTGAACAGGTTGAGCAAGCTCAATGCTGATGTGATTCTTTCTCTTGCTCATATTAAGAACCTGAGGGGGGGCATAGATTCAAACTGAGGAAAGACAGCTGTAGAATAGATGTGTGAAAATTTGCCTTTAGCCAGCATGTAGTTGATTGCTGGAACAGACTTCCATCTCTTGTTGTGGAAGTTGATAGCTTAAATAAACTTAAGGCTGAGCTGGACAAGCATTTGGAGTGAATAGATGAGTGAAATGTGAGGGTTTTTTTGGCTGATGCTGCATATGCTTACTTTATCAGATCGTATGTCTTTGTTAATGCTGATATGGATTGATTTCATGTATGCTTACAGTGTACGTTAAGTGATGAGCTGAAATTTCTCTTTCAGTTATTTAGTATTTTCTTCATTAAGTTAATAGCCAACAAAGCGGCAATCGCCGCTCTCTTAGCTATTAACCCCCAACGAAACTACATGCTTCACAAAAAAACCACTGAGTCCAGTCCTCTTCCACATTCCAATTAAATGACTTAGTCTACAACTTTGCAACTCCTCATACCAGGGATCCACTTAAAGTACACTCAGTACGAGAATGAGACAACAGTTAACATCTATCCTCTTGTCCCACTCCTCGGTTTCGGAACTCTCATTCCATGTGATCAGTGAAGGCCACACTTTTCTATTCAGTGAAGCAAAAATTCTCAGCATCCAACATGATTATACCAAACTAATAATTTCGGAGACACTTGAAATTAAATTACATCAAAATTCACTTAATGTACGTTGCCCCTACCCCATCTCAGATTCATGGTCCTTCACGTGCATGCACCAGGATTGTAACTAATCTCCATGCTATAAAATTCCTCAGCAATGCCCATGGTTTCACTTTCCTGTGATCATGACCTGGTCGAAAAGCTCCGTCCGCTTCGGGAAGTAACAAAATTCTTTAGTCTTTTAATGTTTTAGAGGATTCTTAATTTTTTTATGTTTTAGTATTAGATTTTAAAGTATTAAGAGTATGGATTCACTATGTACAGGGTTGTTAAAATTAAAGTATCCCTATGTAGAGGGCTTTGGAGTGAGTTCTAAGGCTCGTACTTAAGAGAAATTTTGGCAACAGGTACAATAAAGAATGCTCTTGCTATTTATTGGGGAAAAAAAAAAAAATAGTTACAAAATTTGTTGTAGTATGACACGTAACTATTTTAGTTACAATTATGCAGATAACTTACGTTATTTGCATAATTGTAAGTTTTTGCCACAGCGCCACTACCCAGTTCTATTGTACTGTAGATGTTTGCCTGCAGTACAGAAGCAATGCCAACAACTTTGCAGGAAAAGCGCTATTAGTGAAGCTGTACTATCAGAACAGCAACAATGCAGCTGCGGCTATCAGAGAATTCTGGCATCAGAAGCATATAACTACCTGGCTGAACACCAAGGACATCTTGGTGTTTAGCCAGGTAGAGGTCGAAAACGAGTGGACTCCTCTTGCGTTGAAGATGTGGCTATGGCTGTCATGGATTTATCAAGTCAATCTCCATGTGGTAGTGCAAGTGTCCCAGCTGTTTCTCATGAAGTGGACATGCCATATTCCACTGTAAGGCTAGTAATACATCAGATGTTGCGGTACTATCCTTACAAGATGCACATGCTACAGCAGCTAAAGCATGGTGATGCAGATATTAGCTTCACATACGAACTTCAGTTTCTGGCACAAATGACAGCGGATATCACTTGGCCGTGGAACCATCCTTTGGAGTGATGAAGCCCACTTCTGCTTAAATGGACAAGTGAATATGCACAACTGTTGCATTTGGGCAACAGAAAACCCTTGATTTATCCAAGAGGTCCTGTTGCATTCTCCAAAAGTGAGTGTGTTGTGGATTTATGGCCACATTCATGATTGGACCTTATTTTTTTTGAACAGGTGATACCGACTGGACCTTGCACCTGTTCCATCACTGGACAGTGATATTATGAAACGTTGGTAAATTTCGCAATACCAGAGCTGCAACAATGTGGGTGCCTTCAGGATAGCATATTCATGCAAGATGGTCACCACCTTGCATGAATCCACCATTGTGTCCAATGATTTCTAAGGCAACACTTTAGAGACGAATGGGTCATCAGCCGTTGTTTCCAGACATCTTGGCCACCCTGATCACCGGACCTCACCCCATGCAACTTCTGGTTGTGGGTTTTTTGAAGAACCAGGTGTATCAGGAAGGATGTCAAACTCTGGCAGATCTGAAAGACAGCATTTGACGTCATGTGCTGGCTATTCTGGTTGACATGTTAAGTTCGGCTGTAGAAAATGCTGTTCTTCGAATGGAAACTGTTGATGAACAAAATGGAGGACACATTGAACAATTGTAGCGCTGTTTAAGTGATTTGTATTGCCACAGTGCCATACAGTGACAAATTTTGTAACAATTTTTTTTTTTTTGAATAAATGGCGAGCACATTCTTTATTGTACCTGTTTTCCAAATTTCTCTTCAGTATGAGCCTTAGAACTCTCTCCAGAGCCCTCTACATAGGGATACTTTAATTTTAACCTGTATTTATTTGGCCTCAAATAATTTAAATTGATTTTAAAATACTGATATATTGTATTCTCTTGCTCAAAGATTGGAGCGGTTATTCAATGTATTTTGGGTTCAGGCTTGGAGTCCGCAGTCTCCGTTTCCAGGGTGCATTGGTTCACTGATCTTGTCTATGAGGGAGTGGAATACATGTAATCTATTTGTATAATTATTCAACTATGGAGAGTATTGGCACTGAAGTGTTCTACAAGACATCATAGAGGTAAATCTTCCATTTCTAAACTGAGTTCTTCATTAAGGTATACATGAAATAATATACAAAGAGACTTGTCAGTGATCATATTTTTAAATTTATTTTCTCTTCTTTTCTTTTCCTAAAAGTTACTTTAATTTAATCTTAATACTGTCCCCCCCTCCACTCACACACGATAGCTGTTTCAGTAGTATTGCCATATCATTACTTAGCTGATAGGAATTCATTTATTGTATACTTTGAAAAACAGTATAATTTTTGGATAGTAAATACATATGTTTAAATGAAATAAACAAATCAGTTCATTTACTGTTCTTTCTCCCATTATTTTCCTCTTGTATATTAAAGACCTTGCATTGACTGGAAATCCTATCCAAAGTTTTGCTGATGAGAGCAAATTGCACTCCACCTTCCAATTTGAGAAACTTTCCCCTAAACAAACAGCTTCAACTTCTTGAATATCCACTTCCAGTTCCTTAAATGTCAATCACCAGGAAAGTTTTCAGTAGGGCAAAGTTAACTTAGTTAATTTTAATCCTTCTAAAACACATTCCTGTGTTATATTGAGCAGTCTTTTACTGAGGTTAATAACACTAGTTGGAAAATCATTGAGTGCTGTTTGATATGAATATATTTCTTGTTTGTGACCATTTGCTGTTGTGTTTTCCATAGGAATCATTCTTGCTTATTTCAGTAAAAAAATTTAATTACAGCAAACCCCCGCTATTCGCGGGGGTTACGTTCCTGAGAAATGTCACGAATACCGAAAATGCGAATACTGAATTATGGCTCCCATAGTAATAAAGGGGTTCCGTTCCGTTCCAAAGTATGAAATATATAAGAAAAACTAGTCTAAAATTTTGTCTATGTATGTATTATATGTACCTTCATAATATGACTATGTACATAGACAGTACATAGTGAAATGCAAGCATATGGCATCGAAATGAAAATAAGAAACAATTTAATATTAAATGTAATATTTATTAGAAATTTCAAGCAAATCTTTCAAACCAGCGCCTTTGCTAGCTAAAAAACTTATCCCGCCAGAGCTATCACCAGTTTCGCTAAAGTGTTGATAAAGGAGTTTTGCCTTTTCACGAATGATGAGTGAACTTAACGGAATTTTATTTTGAGTTCGGTCTTCTATCCACAGATTTAAATCCTTTTCCGTTTTTTCTAATTTAACATCAGAGTTACAGTGCAAATTTTTGAAGCAATTAGCGTGTTTTCACAGACACTGCGGCGGATTTTTTCATTGATCGTACTGTTGACTCATTGATTTTATAATGTTTTGCCACTGAGGAGACACTTTCACCATTAGAAATTTTGTCTAATAACTCAATTTTATTCGCTAATGTCATCACCTTCTTTGATATTTTCACATTTCTCTTGTTATTCGTAGTCATATTTTTGTATGGGTTAGAAAGAACTTGTCCACAATAAAGTCACTTTCGTCCGTTAACACACTCGAAAAAGTCTGTTTTACACTGCAAAAAGGGTAGATTTATCACTTTTGTAAGCATATCAATTTATAAATTGATAAATTTATTCAATTTATAAGCATATAAATTAAAAGCAAACGATGAAAACTTCCATTACAAGCGCATAACACATACCGAACAAGGATTAGCGAAAAACATCCACGCTCGCGTTTTTTTCACTCCCCCCCACCCACTGAGCGCTGTTTTGACCGGGAAAGATAATTTTAGCCACGCCCATGTTTTTTTATGGCAGATAATATTCACGGCGCTTTAAAATTCACATTTTTTTTAGGTTTCATTTTATATTAAATCAGCGATCGCGAATATGCGAAACCGCGAATACAGATACCGCGAATAGCGGGGGTTTACTGTATTAACAAATTAAATTTAATAATTTAATTGAATTTTCAGTGTCAGTTTCATGATGCAAGAAGGTTTTGAAGAAAGTTAAGTGGCTCGCTATGTGTTCTCTTGTCAGAGATTGAAATGATCACAAATTTTTATTCCCATTTAGAAATGTTGGTGATATTATTTTTTGAAATAATTCTGAAAAATTTTTTAATGGTGTTCTCTTTAAAATTTCAAAATAAATCTTTTTTATGTATCAGTTGTACAAGAACAATAAACAAGAATGGCATAATAGCATTGATGAGAAAAAGTTTTTATTGTACATTTTAGCAACCAACTCCAATAAAAGATGACTTTGGTCGTCAGGCGACAGAATTACCTCCAGATGATTGGGAACCACGAAGTGGTGTTGCTATGGTGCTCGGTAAAATGGCACCATTTCTGAATCAGGAGATGCTTTCACATTTGATGTCATTTTTTGTTCCTGATGGACTTGGAGATCGACACCCAGAAGTTCGTAAGCACATGCTAGAAGCTGCAATTGCCATTGTGGACACATATGGAAAAGTAAGTTAAAATATTGAAGCAGAATAGACTATTTCAAATAATTGTGAGGTGTGAAAAGCTAGAAAAATTTTTTTAAATGAGAAGGTTAAGAAAAATTAACAAATTTCTCTGGTTTTTTTTTTAAAATTTCAGACTTATTTTTTTAACACTGGATAGTATTTTTCCTATTAATAGGAAAATCTGTGAATGAATTGAATTCTGTTATCCAGCAAATGCATGAGATGAACCATTATTATCCCTGTATGTTATAGGGATAATGGGATATGACTTTCTGTCCCACGACAACCACCCCTCAGCATTCTAAATAGTTGTCAGATGTATCGTCATTTATGTTACTGAATATCTTTCACAATCCAGCATTTGAAGTTTAATTTTTTTTCCCCATTGATCAATATTTATGAAAGAAGAAATAATTGATATACAGTGATCCTTTGTTGGGGAAATGAAAAGTTCATTTCCCCAACAAAGGAATACATAAGGAATGTTAAAATATAAGCGAAAATCCTAGTGTTTGGCATCTTAACAATAGCTAGCAATTATGATAAAGCTTTGGAAATGCTCTTGGACAACCCAGTCTAGACAGCAGGGTGATTGTTATGAACAAAGCTTTGACCTAATATTTCTGAAGATGGCAACTTCTGCAATAATACCTTTCTTGAAGTAATCAAAATCAGTTAATGATTGTGATGTATAAGAGAAAATCTAAATAGAAATCCACAGTGAGAAAAGCTTTAGGTAAGTTAATGTTTGAAAACATACTGTTCTGGTAAACAGTATATGTTCATAGAGTTTTAATCTTTGGGCCAAAAATCTCCTGTTTTCCTCCTACTAATTTACTCATATATTACTGATCTCCATCTTTTTGAAAGTCAAAAGTTGGTAGCTGTATTAATTATCCTGTTTTAGGGAATTGATTGTTTTATGATCTCTTTAATACACAACTTCTAATAATGAGGTTTCAAAGTGATTAATTCTTTATAACAAATCTGTTGTGTTTTTAGGACAAATGTGTCATATTGGGATTATAAAAATGAATAATTCTCTCTGGACAACTTGGTAATGAGATTAAAAAACTGTGTGTGTGTGAGAGAGAGAGAGAGAGAGAGAGAGAGAGAGAGAGACTGGTAAGCATAAAATAAGAATATACTAAGAATATGCATATGGCAAGCCAAGTAATTAGGACAAAATATATCAATGCTTAACTATAGCAGCAAAAGCTGTGGGGGGACAAATCAAGTTCAGGATGTTGCAGAAGAAATGCACAAAAAAAAATAATGATAATTTAGAAAAACTGCCAATGCAAATGTAGTGTCATATCCTTGATGGCACCAGGTCCAAATTATAAATTAAAATGAACCATTACGTGATCATTAGTGAGTGAAACCAAAATAAATAAAATAATAGACTAGCAGTTGTGCCCCTTCTCTTCAGAAGGCCACAAGGCTATGGAATCACTGCATTTCAAATGAAGTGATGGCTGTGGAATCACTGCATTTCAAACATTAAATGAATCCATGTATTAACAATGTGACAGACACATTATTGAACCCACTAATGCATCAGATCTGAATAGTAGAGGCTCTTATGCATTTAAAAAATTATATAATAGCTAAGAGTACCCATAAAGCAACACAACACCAAACTACTGAGATAAATAAGAAAACACAAAAAAAGGAATTCGACTATAAGTGGCAGTACGAGTGGTGCATTAGCAGCTGAACTTACACCTAACCGTACTACAACCTACAAGAAAATAAACTTTAATTAAATAAGCAATAAAGAAAATAAATAAATAAGGAAAAAAAAAAAAAAAATAGTAAAGCAAGCATTGATGGCTGCAAAAGGTTATCTACAGCATGTTGCAGCAATGGTATGTAATGTCATGGCCTTGTGGTATTCGAAAGAGATAGGGCAGTGGTCAGTCTATTTATTTATTTTTGTTGCTATAATTAAGCAGTAGTTTATTTTTTTCCTACTTACTTGACTTCTTATACAACTTGTATATTCTTACTTTATGTATACTTGTTATGTTTCTGCAACATGCGGTAAGTAATATTTTGCAGCCACTGATGTTTTCTTTACTATTTTTGATTTCTGTTTTCCTTTTCTTACTAATTTTCATTATTACTCATTTAATTAAAGTTTAATTTTCTTGTATGCATATATATATATATATATATATGCACATACAAGAAAATAAATATGAACACATGCATGCGCGCATCCCTTTTAAACCACATTGGTTATCCCATTTATGTCTTTGGCCATTTTGAACTATGTGATGGTGAAATAGCGACAACAGCATATAAGTATATATTTTCTAATTCCTCTGATTCTAATTTATCTGTAATACATTCTCTGCCAAGTATATAAGTCGAGTGGCATGCATATGTTTCATATATGCAGTCATTCTTAAGAGGTTAATAAATGAGTAGTGCAAAATTAAAGTCATTTGAAATTAACTCTTCAGTAGTAGCACACTGACTAAAGTCTGAGCTATTTGCAGCGGTGTTTGATTTTTATTTATTGTCAACTGTGTGCAGTGTTGAAATTAGTTTATAAACATGGAATAAACTTTTGAGGTGTGTTGTGATTTAAGCTTTGCCCAAAAGTATCCACTTTTATCTGTGAATTCCAGACTTTTACTTTTCAATCATTTACTTTTCAACTTATTTTAAGGTCGATATTAAAGGAGCTGCTCATTAACATTCCAAAAATTTTGACACATTGAATATATTCTCTTAAATATAGATGGAATATATTCTCTCAAATATAGATGGCAGTGAATGTATTCAAAATGTGTTCCGATTCAACCTTAATTGATAAATTTAACTTATAATAATATATTATAGTAACTTATAACAATTTATTAGAGCAATTACAACAATTTTGCCCCTTTTATTTGCTATTTTTATAGTCATTAAACAGGTATTCAAGGAAATGTCTGGTTTCATCTCTATATTAATTTACAACTGAAATTAACACATATTTAGATCTAATATAGGTCAAAAGGCCTTTTTTGAACCTCAGTTATATAATTTCCAAGAAGAAATAAACAATATTTAGATATAATATAGGATAAAAATGTTTTTTTATGTATTTACACTCAGTGATCACTGAATTATGACCACCCCCATCTGTAATGGACTATGTTGCATAGCTCATGGTATAAAAAAAAAAAAAAAAAAAAAAAAAAAATGAATAGCTTCGTATGGTAAACCAGTGATAATTTGCATCTGGTCATGAAAGTGATAAAGTAGCAGTTATGCAATGCAGTAAAGATATCATAGAGTTTCAAGAAGGGCATGATTGTTGGAGCTCATGCATAGGGTGCTTCTATGTCAGAAATGGCACCTCTTGTCGATTGCTCATGGCCTGCTGTGGTTAAGGTGTACAAAGAATGAGCCAAATCACCTCCCACTAACAGAACTGTAAAGCGTCATGCAAGGTGGATGTTTGCGGTGAGCAAAGGATGCTGTGCATTCTACAGGCTCAACCACAGCAGGCCGTGAGCATTTGACAAGACATACCATTTCTGATACACAGTAGGGGATTCCACAACAGACACCCAAGAGGCACCCTCTCTCACTGTTGATCATCGTTAACGACGAAGACTGTGGTGTCCACAACGTGCTGATTGGATGCTGGAGGACTGGAAAGGAGTGTATTGGTCGGATGAGTCCAAATGTTTTGCTTACAAAAACTAGGACTAGAAAGTGGTTTTCTTGGCTCCTTTATTTGATCAATATGCTACTCAGTTCTTCAGTTTATTTCTTTAAGAATTCCTTATTTCATATATATATATATCTCAGAGGTTCCTAAACTTTCATTTCTTGCATACCCTCTTAAATCTACTTCACCCCCTCCTTCCAAAACAAGTGAAAATAAACCTATCTTAAATAAAATTACTAAAGCCACTGAGGCCCTTCAAGTTTGAATTTGATGGTACTGTACTATAAATGGGCACTGTTATTCTGAATTGGCTTCTATAATTTCCACTCTCTCTTTCAATACAGTCCGAACACGTGCCACCACCAGCCAACATCCATTTACTGTCCAACTTGTGCCTCCATAGCCAGGTGGGAAGGAGCAGCAGTGCGTAGCACACGCTTCTTGATTAGACCAGGATTCGAGCCCGTCACCACCAAATACGGAGGATGCGGAAAGGTCAGGGAATCACCACCGCATATCCCGGAGAAATATGGCCTTAGTTGCTAATGCTCCTAAAAACCAAATAACAACAACTGTCCAACTTCAAACTCACGGAACCAACTTTTCATCTTCCTCATTTATTCATTCAACTGCAGTTTTCTGGAACAACCTTCCTTCACATATGTTTTCTGAAAATTACAGTCTACAGAAGTTCAAGTCTAATGTCAACAAAAATCTTCTTTCGTCTTCTGAACCTCCAACCCAAGCACGGTGCTGAGTACTATAGGTTCTAATACCTCTTGTGTTTGGGGTTTTCATAAAAAAAAAAAAATAAATAATAATAATAATAAATAAATAAATAAACAACAACCAAGCGAAGGATTTAAAAATTTTTGTACAAACCTCGTTGATAAAGTGCTTTACGCAAACAATGCATATGCCCCCCCCCCCCCCGCATCTCCATAGCCAGGTGGACAGGAGCTGCGGTGCGTAGCACACACTTCTTGATTAGACCGGGGTTCGAACCCGTGACCACCAAATACAGAGGATGCAAAAAGGTCAGGGAATGACCACCGCATATCCCCGGAGCAATAGGGCCTTAGTTGCTAATGCTCCTAAAAACCAAATAACAGCTCCCCCCACCCTCCTCCTGGAGGGTGGGGTATGTGTTGATTAAAACAATTAAATTTATAACAAAACAGCAGATACACAACAAGCAGACAATTTTCAGAATTCTACATTGTTCATATGAGAGACTAGGCAGCGCAGTTTCAAAAGAGAGCTTAAATGTTATTCATAAACTCAATGTGCCTTCTCCAACCAAAATATAAGCTTGTGAACTGCATATTAAATTAGAATGAGCATTCTTTAGATAAATAGATAAATTCAGTGCATGCATGATAATTCAGACAATCTCCTTTTGAGATTGTCTGAATTATCGGTGGGTGTTTTGTACACCCGCCCCCCACACCCACCGGATTCGGTGCTTGGTCCATTGTTGTTTTCTATATTTATTAAGGATATTGATAAAGGCAAATTAGGCTTAATGTTCACATTTGCAGATGATACAAAGGTTGGCAGGGTGATTAATGACAGTATGCTACTGCAGCAGGATCTAGAAAAATTAAGCAGATGGACTGAGAAATGTTAATTGAAGTTGAACATTGGCAAATGCAAAGTATTACATTTGGGGTAGTAGTAACCCCAGGGTAGTAGTAATGGACCAACTGTGTGGTTCCATGCTCAGTGTAGTGAATAATGAAAAAGATCTGGATGTAATTGTGCAATCAGATATGATGTTCTCTGAGCAGTGTAGACAGACTACCAGGACACTCACAGGGCTCTGACAATGATATACAGTAAAAAAGGAGCTAGCAGGGATAAAGAGCTTATTATTTCTTTGTATATGCAATCCTCATGCCACATCTTGAGCACCGCACACAGGTCTGGAGGCCTCATTTTAGGAAGGATGTAGAGCTGTTGGAATACATAAAAGAAAAGGGCAACGAGGTTAGTGAGGGTAACAAAGGGGTGCTCTTACCAAGAAAAGCTTTCAGTTCTGCAAATTGCAACATCTAGAAACTAGGTGTTTGCAAGGTAATATGATTGAAGTGTTTAAGGTTTTGAATGGATTGAGTAAACTCAATGCTGGTGGGATTCTTCCCCTTGCTTAGACTATGCATGAGGGGGTGTAAATTCAAACTGAGGAAGGATGGATGCAGAATAGATGTGGGAAAGTTTGCCTTTAATCAGAGGGTGTTGATTGCTTGAACAAACTTCCATCTGCTGCTGCTGCTGTTGTTGTGGAAGTGGATAGATTAACTAAATTTCAGGAAGAATTAGACTGATGCTGTATAAACTGGCATTATTTGCCTTGCATTACTAATACTAAATACAGTTATGATTAGGTTACGTTCCTGAGAAATGCCGCGAATACTGAGTTATGCTGCAATAATTAAAGACAAACACCAGCCAAGGAATAAAAAAAAATTTTTACTATAAAAATAATGGGATACACTATCGGAAATATTACAATAAATTACAATAAAATAAATTACGATAAAATGTTAAAAATATAGTTAAAAATATACCGAAGCAATAAAATTATCTAAAATAAACTGGATTAAAAGCAGGTTTTATCGCTTTTAATCCAGTTTATTTTAGATAATTTTATTGCTTCGGTATATTTTTAACTATATTTTTAACATTTTATTGTAATTTAATTTATTGTAATATTTCCGATAGTGTATCACATTATTTTTATAGTAAAAATTTTTTTATTCCTTGGCTGGTGTTTGTCTTTAATTATTGCAGTATGGAATTTTCCAGCCCCATAGGCCTGTTTGAAGATACTGAGTTATGGCTCCCATAGTAATAAAGGGGTTCCGTTCAAAAATATGAAATATATAAGAAAAACTAGTCTAAAATTTTGTCTATGTATGTATTATATGTACCTTCATAATATTTATAGACATAGTGAAATGAAAGCATATGGCATTGAAATGAAAATAAGAAACAATTTAATATTAAATATAATATTTATTAGAAATTTCAAACCAGCGCCTTTGCTAGCTAAAAAACATATCCCGCCAGTGCTGTCACCAGTTTCACTAAAGTGTTGGTAAAGGAGTTTTGCCCTTTCACGAATGATAAGTGAACTTATCAGAATTTTATTTTGGGTTCGGTCTTCTATCCACAGATTTAAAACTTTTTCCATTTTTTCTAATTTAACATCACGAGTTACTGAGCAAATTTTTGAAGCAATTAGCGCATTTTCAAGGACACTACAACGGATTTTTTCTTCCGATTTTTTGATTGATCGTACCATTGACTCATTGATTTTATAATGTTTTGCCACTGAGGAGACACTTTCACCATTAGAAATTTTGTTTAATAACTCAATTTTATTTGCTAATGTCATCACCTTTGATATTTTCATATTTCCCTTGTTATTCGTAGCCATATTTTTGTACGGGTTAGAAAGAATTTGTCCAAATAAAGTCACTTTCTTCCGTTAACAAACTCAAAAAAGTCTGTTTTACACTGCAAAATGGTAGATTTATCACTTTTTAAGCATATCAATTTATAAATTGATAAATTTATTCAATTTATAAGTATATAAATTAAAAACAAATGATGAAACCTTCCATGACAAGCTCATAACACATACTGAACAAGGATTAGCGAGAAACATCCACGGTCGCGATTTTGTTACCCCTCTCCCCCCACCCACTGAGTGCTGTTTTGACTGGGAAAGATAATTTTAGCCACACCCATGTTTTTTTATGGCGGAAAATGTTCATGGTGCTTTAAAATTCACATTTTTTTTAGGTTTCATTTTATATTAAATCAGAAACCGTGACTTTTCCACATAGCAACAGCTGACTTGATTTTAAAATGAATAGCGGGGGTTTACTGTACCTAAATACCTGGCGCAATGTGCTGACAGATGTCTTTGTATGTGGACCCATCATGCATGACCCACTATCCATGCAGGTAGTGGTGATTGCTTAGCGGGGCATGTTTTGCTGGCAAGAACTGGGATCAGTGCATATGGACCAGCTTTTTACATATTGAAGTCTACCAGCAGTTCTTAGGAGACTGTGTGCATCCTGCCATGTTGCTTTTTTTCCTGGGCAGAAATGGGATCTTCCAAGACAATAGTGTGCCATGTCATCAGGCCTGCAGAGTGCAGGCCTGATGACATGGCACACCATAAAAATATCTTGATTGGTCTCCAAACCTATCTGGCCTCAATCCAATTGAACAACTGTGATATGTTTTGGAATGGGAAGTGAGGTGGGTGGATACACAACTGTTATCTATTCTGACAATGTGGAAAGCTTTGCATACATCATGGCCACAGACACCATCTAGTGGAGTTAATGGCTAGGCAAATAGTGGCTGTTATCCATGCGAACCGTGGCCCAAACGGTATTTGGTTGGTGGTCTCACTACTTTTATAAAGTAGCAACTTTATAAAAGGTGAAAGGATGTAGTGAGAGTTACGAATGAATGTGATGATAGGAAAATAACCAAACTAAGAATAAGGTAAGTGAAAAGATGTAAGCTATATGTAAAATATTTTTTAATTTTGTTTTTTTTTTAATAGATCAATATGAACATGCTAGTACATTCAAAAAAATTAGATCTCTCTCTCTCTCTCTCTCTCTCTCTCTCTCTCTCTCTCTCTCTCTCTCTCTCTCTCTCTCTCACACACACACACACACACACACACACACACACAGCTTGTATTTAAAGTAATGATGTTTATTATTAAATTGCTGTTTTCATAATTTGGTTATTTAATCTTTTAAATTCTGATTATTATTATTATTTATTTATTCTGATTTAATTTGGATTTGCTTTATTTAAATAGGATTACCTTGCATTGCTTCTTCCTATATTTGAAGATTTTC
The DNA here is from genome assembly GCF_048544385.1 of Mastigoproctus giganteus. Classification (NCBI taxonomy): domain Eukaryota; kingdom Metazoa; phylum Arthropoda; class Arachnida; order Uropygi; family Thelyphonidae; genus Mastigoproctus; species Mastigoproctus giganteus. Next base: position 1,291,178 of record NC_143576.1, on the reverse strand, counting down.
TAGATAAAGCTCCAAATTCTTCTAGTTTTGATTCTGTGAGGCAAAGTATTGTAATTTTAATGGGAACTCTGGCAAGGCACTTAGATAAACAGGACCCCAAAGTGAAGCCAATTATTGCAAAGTTAATTGAAACCCTGTCTACGCCTTCTCAACAGGTTAGCTCCATTTACGGTTCCTTTGATTACTAATTTATGTTATCATTCATAATTTTATTGAATATTTTATTTTGTTCTTCATGATTGAATTGTTTATTTTTTATTTTATGTTCTCTTATACTCCAAGTCTAGTTAATTTGGTTGAATTTTACATGAATGAGTTTGCCTGTCTGTATTGACAGAAACATCAGAGTTCCAACCAAAAAAAAAAAAAAAAAAAAAACTTAGTCTTTTGAGATTAACTCACTCATTTCTGTTTAGGAAAAGTGATGTTTGTTTTCTGGTACTGCAATATTAAGGTGTTTGGTTGTGGAACAAAGTTGCAGATTCTGTGAAGAACTGATCTCACTTGAAAAGGCCTTTGCCTTTTTGTTTTAATCTCACTTAGTAGGTCAGGAATAGATAGAAATTAAAAAATCATCCAGCTATTCTTAAATACTTTTCCACATAGCCATATCTGACTTGATTTTAAAATGAAATTGACTGAGTGACCAGATGCGAGTCTAGAATTGAAAAAGATGATGATATAAGATTGTATTCTACGCAGATTGAAATGGTTAAATTTTAAAATTTCTCCATTTTCATTTATCTGTGCACCATGTCACTAAAAGAACCACTAAGTACAGAACTCCTTGTGCCATGTGAAATGTGCTTCATGCCTAGCATATAACTAGCATTCCACTACCTATATTCTGCCAGCTAGTGCTCAAGGGAGACTGAGTAGTGTGTATGTCGGTGACATTGTTGAGGGTACATTTATGTACTGTCAAGAACAATTGAATGTGGAGATATGGGGATTTGGAAATGTACTTCCATAGCCCCCATACCTCCATCTCTTCAATCATGTAGAATGAATGATGACTTTGAGGTAGAAGGGTATAGCTTTGAAATGGTGTTTACAGGCCAGCCCCTAGACAGTCCAGATGAAACATTGGTAATTCTCTCTAGGAAATACACCGAGGAACCAAAATATTATGACCAGCAAGTCGGTATGCAAATCGCAGGTGAACTGCGATGCGTGTGTGTGTGGGTTGGGACATGGTATAAAAAAAACTGATGTTATTTTAATGTTATGTTAATGTTACTCTTGTTCTTCAGATGGAAAATGCAGCAGACTTAAGCGAGTTTGACAAAGGCCAAATTGTAATGGCCAGACGATTTGGTCAGAGCATATCCGAAATGGCATGGCTGGAGGGTGCTCACGGTCAGCTATGGTTAGTACTTATTGAAAGTAGTTCAAGGAGGGGAAACCCACGAACCACCGGCGAGGTGTTGGACAACCATAGCTCATCGATGCTTTTCTGGATGGTACGTGGCAATAGAAGGGTGACTGTGGTGCAACTAGTCGGTAATTGGAATGCTAATGACGGGAGTAATGTGTAACAACACGCAGTACATTGAACCCTGTTGAAAATGGGTTTGCGAGCCGCAGGCCGCTTCGAGTGCCCATGCTAACCACGGTTCACCAACAACAGCACCTACAAGGGGCACAAGAGGATCATCTGGTCTGACGAATCATGTTTCCTGTTGCACCATGTGGACTGCCGGGTACGTGTGCGTCATTTACCTGGGGAAATGGCAGCAGTGTCATGATGCTGGAATACCATGGTCCAGTCATCCATGTGCCAGTCATTCTGACCTAAACATCATTGCTGACCAGGCACACCCCTTTCATGACAATGGTCTTCCCCTCTGGCAGTGCCTTCTTTCAGAAGGATAAATGCACCATGCCACGCCGCCCAGATTGTTTGAGACTGGTTTGCGGAACATGAGGAAGACTTCCAGGTATTGCCCTGGCCTCCAAATTCCCCAGACATCAGTCCCATCAAGCATCTGTGGTTTGTGTTGGAACAGCAACTCTGATCTGCGGTGTGTCAACCACAGACCTTACAGGAACTAAAGGATCTGCTGGTTACGTGTTGGTACCAGATACCACAAGACACATTTAGAAATCTTGTAGCATCCATGCCTCACCAGGTACGAGCTGTTTTATCTGCACGTGGAGGACCAACATCATATTAGGTAGGTGGTCATAATGTTTTGGCTCATCATTATTACTGGATTGGCTAGTGTATAATCTTGCTGCTTCTGCTCTGTCAGCTAGTGACATGGAGCCTGAGTAGAATGTATGTAAGGACATTGTCAAGGCCACATTATTTTAAAGAGCTGGCAATAAAATAAGGTAGGTATATTCTTTGTGTGCGTGTGTGTATGAACTATCCAAAAATTTAATTGAACTTTAATTTCAAATATTCCTACATGTCCCTCCTTTTACTTTATATACTGAATGCAACACAAATAGTCAGACTAATAGAACACTCTTATCTGCAAAAAGATATAAACTTCCCAAAAACGTCTCCATTCATTTTTCAAATATATGTGGTCTCACTGCCAGTCTTAATGACGTCCATTAAGTACTTTTTAAGATTTACTTAACAAGTACATTGACCTGTACTTGTTAAGTAAATCTGCAGATCTCTTACTGTTAAGGTCATTAGCACCAGTGTACAACAGTATCACCTTTTGTGCCCTTAAAAGATGATATCTGCCCTATGTCATCAACTTTTGCCCCTGGCAGACATACCCTGGTCCTGTTCCACCTATCCTTTTTGTATAATTTATTCCCTGTCTCCTTGACCATAGTCACTGACAATAACTAATTCCTAGCACATTCTGCCTTGGAGATTGCCACTGTGTTGCCTGATGCACAGGAGTGAGCTGTGGCATTAAGTTGGGCATCTGAGAGCTTGATGGGTCCCTCATTAATTTCCTCGAGGGCATCTACTCTACACCTCACACTCTCATAGATGTCCATCAGAACTCTGAGTTGGCACCTAATTTCTTCATAGTGTCCACACCTAGCACACACAAAGACCTCCACCTTAGCTAGATCATGTCCTGTTCTAGAAAGGTTCGCAAACATTTCACATGAACAGGGGAGACTGCTTCTACAGGGATGGGATACACTTAAATAGAAAGGGTGCAAGAATATTTGCTGATGCTATCAAGGCAGTGTTAGGTGGGTCGGAAAACTGATAGCTTGGGGGATACAAGGACTAATAGTTTAATAGTAGCCATAGGCAGAGGTGAAGGTGATTCTTGCACAACTTCTATTAGAATAAGTAGCGACCTGGAGCGAGGGGTGTTGGGGGTTTCAGGGACGGATGGCAGTCATCCTGAAATAGGTGGGTATATGGGATGTGTTAGGGTAACTAGGAATAGGAATAGGAGCATGTATACCAATGCTAGAAGTATAGTAAATAAATTTGATGAATTTGAAGTGTTGGTCAAGACATCACAGGCGGATATTGTTGGGATAGCAGAGACGTGGTGTCACACAGATATAAGGAATGCAGAACTGGAATTTGGGGAGTACAATGTGTACAGAAAGGATAGAGGATAGAAAGGGAGGAGTTGTTATGCTGTTAATTAAGAAAAACATAAAATCAAAAAAAGTGCACCCAGTTGATATAGATGAACAGTGCACTGTTGAGTCAGTTTGGTGTGACATAAGCACTGCGAAAGCAAAAATAAGAATAGGAGTGTGTTATAGGGCTAATGACTCGAATGAGTACAATGAACAATTATACAGAGAAATAGAGTAGGCCAGTAAATCAGAATGTCTTATAATGGGGAATTTTAACTTCCCAGATATTGACTGGAACTTGTGGGTTGGTCACTCACACACTAGTCAGACTTTTGTGGATTTATTGGATGATTGTTTTCTGCAGCAGCATGTTCGAGAGGCAACCAGAGAAAGTAACACTCTTGATCTGGTTATCAGCAGTAATCATTCGTGTATTAAGAATTTGCAGATATCACAGTGTACTGATGTGGGATTTACTTAAAGATATAATTACCATCATGGGTAAAGGAAAGGGTTTTTGCTTCCGTAAAGGTGAGTACAGTGGTCTCAGAAAGTTTTTAAATTCTGTACAGTGGGATAAACTGACGATGTTACCAACAGTAAATTCTAAGTGGGAAGCATTCAAGGAATTAATCGTGGATGCTACTAAAAGTTTCATACCTATTAAGAAATATTGTTCAAAGTTAAGGCCTAAATGGTTATCTAATGAACTAATGAGACTCGTGACAGAGAAGAAAAATGCATGGGATGCATATAAATTATCAAGCGCCTCAGAAGCCTATGGCAGATATAAGTTAGTCTGTAATCAGGTCACAAAGGAGGTTAGGCAGGCGAAGGCAGATTATGAGAAATCCTTGGCAAAATATGCTAAGAAAAACAGCAAGGATTTCTTTACTTATATAAACTCTAAAAGGAAGGGAATGAATCTGATTGGTCCACTTGACATCGATGGTTCGACTGTTGATGATGATCCTGCTCAGATAGCAAACAAACTGAATGAGTATTTTGCATCTACATTCACACATGAGGAATTATTAAGGTTTGAAAATTACAGAAGGTTATTAAATTGTCGCAGGATACTTAATGATTTTGTAATAACTGAGAGCAAAGTTGAGGAGAAATTGTTGAGGTTAAACATAAGAAAAGCACCTGGGGTGGATGGGATCTATTCAGTTATATTAAAGGAGGTGGTAAAGCAACTAAGCAAACCCTTAGCCATAATTATGAGAGCATCCTTGAACTCAAGGGAGGTTCCCACTGACTGGAGATGTGCAAATGTATCCCCAATTCACAAGGGGGGGGGGGAATCAAAGGGTGACACGAGTAATTACAGACCAGTTAGTTTAACTTCTGTTCCGAATAAAATAATGGAGTCACTGGTTAAAGATGCATTGCAGGATCATCTAGACAAGACTGCAGCAATAATTCAGACACAGCATGGGTTTTTTAAGGGAAAGTCTTGTCTGAAAAATTTGATAGGATATTATGATGTGGTTACAAAGGAACTGGATGCAAAAAAATAATTTTGATATCGCATATTTGGATTTCAGGAAAGCTTTTGACACTGTTGCGCATGGAAGACTATTGTACAAATTGGAGCAGAATGGTATTAAGGGTAAGTTGCTACAATGGATAAAAGGATGGTTAAGTGGGAGAAGACAGAGGGTGGTAATCAATGGGTGCTACTCTTCGTGGACTAATGTTATTAGTGGAGTCCCACAGGGTTCGGTGTTGGGTCCACTGTTGTTTTGTATATTTATCAATGATATTGATGAAGGTATATATCAGGCTTAATATCGAAGTTTGCAGATGATACAAAGGTTGGCAGGGTTGTTAATGACAGTAATGGCAGTGTGCTACTGCAACAGGATCTAGATAATTTGGGCAGATGGGCTAAGAAGTCGCAACTGAAGTTTAACCTTAACAAATGCAAAGTACTGCATATGGGTAGAATTAACCCCAGAGAAACGTACCAACTGTGTGGTACTACACTTAAGGTGGTAGAAAATGAAAAAGACCTGGGAGTAATTGTGCAGTCAGATATGAAGTTTTCTGAGTAATGCAGACAGGCTGCCAGGGCAGGTCATGGAGTTTTGTCAATGATATATAGGAATTTTGCTAGCAGGGAAAAGGAGGTGATTATCCCTCTGTATAAGGCAATGGTCAGGCCGCACCTTGAGTACTGCGTACATGTCTGGAGGCCTCATTTTAGGAAGGATGTAGATTTTCTTGAGCGTGTACAGAGAAGGGCAACAAGATTGGTGAGGGGAATGAAGGGATCCTCTTACCAAGAGAGGCTTAAGTTCTGCAAATTGCAGTGGCTGGAGACTAGGCACCTGCGCGGTGATCTGATTGAGGTGTAGAAGGCCTTGAATGGTTGAGCACGCTGAATTCTGATGGGATCCTTCCACTTGTTCAGATTATGAACCTAAGGGGGCATAAATTCAAATTAAGAAAAGACAGATGTAGAATAGATGTGCGGAAATTTGCCTTTAGCCAGCGGGTGGTTAATTGCTGGAACAAACTTCCATCTGTCGTTGTGGAAGTTGATAGGTTGAATAAATTTAAGGAGGAACTGGACAGGCATTTGGAGGGAATGGTGTGATTTTTTTTTTTTTTTTTTTGGCTGATGCTGCATAAGCTCATACACATGCTTTCTTGCATCACATGCTAGTACTACTACATTTCGCACATTTTTTTAGACTGTGATGTGTTGGAGAATTTCCCCCTGTGGTTCTCCCCCAAGCCACAGCACTCACACTAATTTATGCACGTTGCATTGCTGCTCTGGTCTGGGTCATGATTCCATTTAAGTGCAATTTAATTAACAATGAAATTTAATAAGATTAATAAATTTTATTACTAATTAATTGATAATACTGTACTAATCTAACAAATTTCTAATACAGTGCTACGTATTTCTCCATCTAGTTTTACATTAAACTTTACACTATCATGTTTGGGATATACATTACACTATCAAGTATGGGATATATGTTATGCTATTCTGTATCGTAAAACAACGGCGGCAAATTACGAATGGTAGAATCTGCAGACACTAAGTATGAACTTTCAAAATCGTTCTCTAAATTCAAAAACAACCAGGGAGCTTGACTAGGACTATAAAGCTACTTATAGAAAATAATTTAATATGACAATTAAGTCAATAAAATGGCTAAATATAAATAAAAAGTTAGCATTCACCTGAGCTGCAAAATCTTGTGCAACACATGGATAACTTCGTAACCACGTTACTCATCTTTGGACAGATCCAATGGAAAAGTGATATTTAAATAAAAAAAATATATATAATTTTTATTTTGTGTTTCTAGCTGATGCAGAATAAGTTTGGTTTCTAGCATGCATCCTTTCACCACTGTAATACTAATACCAATATGTAATTGGGTAGTGTCCATCCTTCTTGCTTTCCCATTTTTCATTACGTGGATGTGTTCTACCTATTCAATAAATGCAAAGTATTGCATATGGGTAGAAGTAACCCCAGAGGAACGTACCAACTCTGTTGTACTACACTTAAGGTGGTAGAAAATGAAAAAGACCTGGGAGTAATTGTGCAGTCAAATATGAAAGTTTTCTGAGCAATGCAGACAGGCTGCCAGGGCAGGTCATGGGGTTTTGTCAATGATATATAGGAATTTTGCTAGCAGGGAAAAGGAGGTGATTGTCCCTCTGTATAAGGCAATGGTCAGGCCACGCCTTGAGTACTGCATACAGGTCTGGAGGCCTCATTTTAGGAAGGATGTAGATTTGTTGAGCGTGTACAGAGAAGGGCAACAAGATTGGTGAGGGGAATGAAGGAATCCCCCTACCAAGAGAGGCTTAAGTTCTGCAAATTGCAGCGGCTGGAGACTAGGCACCTGCGAGTTGATCTGACTGAGGTGTATAAGGCCTTGAATGGGTTGAACATGCTGAATTCTGATGGGATTCTTCCACTTGTTCAGATTACGAACATAAGGGGGCATAAATTCAAATTGAGGAAAGACAGATGTAGAATAGATTTGCCTTTAGCCAGTGGTTGGTTAATTGCTGGAACAAACTTCCATTTGTTGTTGTGGAAGTTGATAGGTTGAATAAATTTAAGGAGGAACTGGACAAACATTTAGAGGAAATTTTTGTGTAAATTTTTTTTTTGGCTAATGCTGCATAAGCTCATACACTTGCTTTCTTGCATTGCATGCCTCTATTACTATTACAATAACTTATACTATTATTATTATTTACATAATTTACGAAATTAATAAATTTTATCATTTTCCTCTGATAAATTAGCATTACTGATATTATTATTATTTAATTGCTTTTTCTATATCTGTTTTTTATGTATACACAGTACAGCAAAAAAGTAATGACTCCAAATTCCAATAAGGAAAATATTTTCTTACTTGCCTCTCTCAGAATAGTCCCCAGGCACCTCCGTGGGCAGGAGTAGCAGTGCGTAGCACACGCTTCTTGATTAGACCGGGGTTCGAGCCCATGCCCACCAAATATGGAGGATGAGAAAAGGTCAGAGAATGACCACTGCATATCCCCGGTGCAATATGACCTTAGTTGCTAATGCTCCTAAAAACCAAATAACAAACAATAGTCCCCAAGGGATCAAATACATTTGTTACAGTATTCATATAAGCTTTGGAAAGACTTTAGAAAACTTGTCTGCTCTGATGGTATTTAGTTCGGCTGGCATATTCCTCTGTATGTCATAAGCATTATCAAATAGTGTCCTTTCAATTTAAATTCAACTTGGAAATAGAAAAAAGCCTGCCCGTGCAAGTGACGGGTGTAAAGAGGGTGATTAAGCACTGCAACCTGCGTGTGAGCTAGAAGCTGTTGGCATTTGTGGCGAGCAGACATGCTTTGTGGAGCTCTTCATAGCGATTACAAAGAATTATAGATAAGAGAGGATTAGTGGAGTAGAGTAGGATTTCAGAGGTTATTTAGTATATTGTAATTTTTTTTTTTTTTTTTGATTTTTTTTTTTTTTTTTTTTTTGATGTTTTTTTTTTTTTTTTTCTCTCTCTCCTTCTTTTGCTGTAATATTTTGATTGTTTATAGTTTGAGTTTTAATATAGTTTGAGTTTTATAATATTATAAATATAATTTTTTGAAAGTTTCTTTTATTGATATTTAGTAAATTTTACAATGGTTGTTACAAGATCTGCCTTGAACACTTCGTCGGAGGTCACCATGAGTCATGATTTTATCCACAAGGTCAACCTAGTGGATAATCGTTGCTCACCTGCTGATTATTTTCTTTGTTGCCATTGTAAGGAGTGTACCAATCTTAAGTTAATGGTTCACTGCTGAAACAATTTTGGTTACTGAAAAAATGGGTACTTGCCCTCGAGAATAATGTAACTGGGAGCTCATCAAGGACTCAAGAATCTAGTAACCTACAAAGTGATGCACTCCCCCCCTCCCCCAGAACAGAATAACAAAGTGCAAACCACTCTGGTTCAAAAGGACTTAGTTCTATTAGGAGACTCCATTGTCAGTGAAACGGGAAATATTTTTTGTAATAAGAATATGTGGACTAGAATGCCGGGAGCAACTATTAATGATGTCACCAACAGGCTGTCAGATTTTATATGGGGTAAAGAGAATATTATTATTCATGTGGGAATTAATGATATTAAACATACATGATCTGACAATTTGTTAGACGAATATAGGACAATGCTGAAGAAATGCCATGAGTTTGATCACAATGTCTGTGTGTCTGCAATTCTGCCCAGGCACGATAGGAGGGGTTATATGCTAAAACTTTGTGTATTAACTCAAGACTTCAAGGACTCTGCAAGGTTTTGGGGGGGAAATTTCTATCAACTTGGCCCACACTTGTAGGTAGAAGGAATGTATTTTGTGGAGATGAGACACATTTAAAGAAAGGTGGTACAAGAGGTTTTGCCAGTATTATTGAGGATACCTTAAAGGTTCAAGGAAACTGCTAGTTTTTTTTTGGGGGGGGGGGAAGACAAGGGTAATATAGATACACTTTTATCTGATAATATTGGTCAAAGTAATGCTTCAACATACCTCAAGAGGTTTTGTTCGTTATTGCAGTATGTTCTGAGGGCAGAAACATTTCAAATGAGCGGATAGCTGATACCAGGAAAGCAAACTGAAATAACTTTAAGGGATGTGTCAGGAAGTTAACTATACAAGAATACTCAGTCTTAATTGTTTATACAGTAATGTCAGAAGTGTCATCAATAAAATGAGTGATTTTGAACTGCCGTTTAGGACAAGTAATGCTGACATAATGGTGTATATGGAAACGTGGTGCAACTCGGAGATAAGGGATGATTGTATAATATATTTATGATTCTATAATGTATTCAGGAAGTATAGGGATGATGGAAGGGGTGGTGGGGTCATGATTCTTATCAAAAGCAGCCTGAGCACGGCAAAAGCTTTCCCAGATTTAGATGTTTTGCATGCTAGTATAGGATCTGTATGGTGTGAGATAGTTGGAAGCAAAGGTAAAATGAGAGTGGGAGTAATCTACAGGCCAGGTGATTGTGAAGATTATGATGCCTCCACATGCAAGTGGAATGGGCAAGTGAAGCATCAGTGTCTTATTATGGGTGATTTTAATTTGCTTCTTAATTGATTGGAGCAAATAGGAAGGAAACTTGACAGGGGGACAAAATTTTTGAATCAACTAGATGATTGCTATCTGTATCAACATGTCAGGGAAAGTACTAGGCAAAGAATATTCTAGACTTCATTATCACCCATGAACTAGATGACATAATATGGCTGACAGTACAGGAACCAGTAGCAGGAAGTGATCACGAAGTTCTACTGTGGACGATGAAGAGAGAGAGGTAGCAGTAGTTAAAAGGCAAAGGAATGGGTTATAATTTCATGATAGGAAATTACGATGGCTTAGGGGGCTACATAGCCTCTATTAACTGGGTAGATATTGCACAGAGAGTGAATACAATTGAATTATGTTATAACTTTAAAACATTAATCACAGAAACCTTGAATGCTTATATACCATTAAAAAAATACTCCATGTGGAAGATTCCAAGTTGGATGAACAATGAAGTTGCCAGATTACTTGAGCAGAAAAATATGGCATGGAAAAAGTTACAGAGCAATAAAAAGTATGGAAGCCTATAACAGCTACAAATTGATCTGTAATAGTGTCACAGAAAAGGTTAGGCTGGCAAAGGCAGATTATGAGAAATCGGTGGCAAAAAAAGCAAAGAGTGGGGATAAGGAATTCTTCATAAATATAAATGCAAAGAAGAGAAGGACAAACTAGATCTGACCCTTATGTAATGGCCATGGGATAGTATTAGATACCCCAGCTGAAGTTGCAAATGAACCCAACAATTACTTTGCATTAATATTTACAGAAGAAAAACCCTTTGTGTCAATGAGAAATTATGGGAGTGAATTTGGAAAAAAAAATGTAATTAATGTTGAAATTTCACATTAATTTAATGAAAAAACTTTTGAGCCTACAGGCCATTAAGGCTCCTGGGGTTGATTGTATATACTCTATAATCTTAAGTGAGGGCAGTGAACCATTGAGACTATTTGTGAGGGTATCACTGGACAAGGGAGTGTTTCCGTTGGATTGGAAAAGTGCCAACATATCTCAATACATAAGGACGGCTGTAAGAGTGAAGTGGGAAGTTACCGGCCAGTCAGTCTAACTTCAGTAGTAGGGAAAATCATGGAAGCAATGATCAAGAGTGGAATTCAGGGTCATTTAGATAGAAATGGAATCTGAAGGATACTGAGCATGGTTTTGTAAAAGGAAAATCATGTTTAACTAATCTGGTTAGCTGTTTTGATAGGGTCGCTAGCTTAGCATTAGCAAGGGCACATGATGCAAGAAAGCAAGCTTATATAGCATCAGTCAAACCCCCCCCCCTTCTCATTTCATTCATCCACCCGCTCCAATTGTTTGTCCAATTATTTTCAGGAAATACGTATGAAGGAAGGTTGTTCCAGAAAACGGCAGTTGAATGAATAAATGAGGAAGATGAAAAGTTGGTTCTGTGAGTTTGAAGTTGGTCAACGCATCCTTTAGTATCAGGTTCACGGCACCCATGGCTGACCAGGCGCACTACAGCTTCCAAGATGGGGTGGAGCCGAACACTCCTATCCCTATTCATGCTACTGTTTTCGGACGAGCCAATTCACAAACTCTCCAACCACTTATGGTCCCAGAACCTGTGCGCCCTGTGCTACTGCTTTCGGATGGCTTGGCTTGTCTTGTCTGAAAACAGAAGCATGAATAGGGATAGGGGTGTTTGGCTCCACTCCATCTTGGAAGCTGTAGTCCTTGCAAGAGATGAGCGCTTCTCGCTTCCACATTCTCGAGCCACTTCCAGTTCTGGCGCATATGAAAGTAATACTGAACATGTGCCTGGTCAGCCACGGTGCCGTGAACCTGATACTAATGGATGTGTTGCCCAAGTAGCATTGTTGTTGAGAAAGGAGGCGGATGCCCCCGAAAGCTACAATCATCGTTTTACCGCTTTTAATTCTTGTATTTTATTGCATTTTAACATTTTCGTAATAAATTTTATTTTATTTTATAGTAAATCAATTTTGTAAATATTGTTTTACAGTATCCACTGTATCGCTTGGTACATTTTATTATATTTATATTTTTACAGTATTAAACTATTTTAATCAAAATGGTTGGTGGATTTTTTTAAAATTTGTTATATGAACTATTCTTCCAACCTCAGAAGCCTTTTTGAGGACATTTTTAATCATCTGCTTTAAGGGTTGTTTTCTGTGTCCTATCTGCATTGTTTAAAAGGTTTAAACCTCTAAACTGTTTGTGCGTGGGACAGAGCCTTATCCCTATAAGCTCTTTTCACTTCACGTGTTTCAGTTGTACATTTCCCCAGCTTTATACAAAACTTGTTGGTGCATTGTTAGAGAATTAGCATTAGTAGTGGCATGTGCTGCAAGAAAGCAAGCTTATACAGCATCAGCAAAAAAAAAAAAAAAAAAAAAAAACACCTTCCCATTTCACCCATCCATTTACTCCAAAACGTTTGTCCCATTCTTCCTTGAATTTATTTAAGCTATCATCTTCTACAGTGACAGATGGAAGTTTGTTCCAGCAATCAACCACTCACTGGCTAAAGGAAAATTTCCATACATCTATTCTGCAACTGTCTTTCCTCAGTCTGAATTTATGTCTCCTCAAGGCATAACTGAGCAAGAGGAAAAGGCCCATCATCATTGAGCTTGCTCAAACCATTCATTTATTTTATTCTTTTTTCTGACAGTGACATTGGATATGGTGCACAGAGAATGTTCATACAGTCTGTCCTCGTATAGCACGATAGTTGCGTTCCTAGAAAACCTCGTGCAATGCAAAATCGTGCAATATAAACAACAGGCCCTATGGGAAAAGTAGGGTTAGGTGCCGACCACCCAAGATTGAACACATATTTGGAACCAAAACATTACCAAACACAATAAATAAGTGGGGAATTTTAATCGTTATAAAATACTTACGTATTTTATAACGATTAAAATACGTACTAAACAATATTTATTTTTTTATTATTTATTATATTATAATAAAGTATTTTTAGTATTTTTTAATACTAAAAATATTTTTTACGAATAAAATACGTATTTTATTCATAAAAAATTTATGTTAAATAAAATAGTCGTAATAAAATATTGCTAATGCTTTTGCTTCTATCGTAAGCAAACTTGTTTTTTGTTTGATTTTCTATCCAAACAGATGACAGCAGTTCCATCTCTTCCAATTCTTGTGTCTTAATCTAATGGATTTTAATTACACTTTGAGTTGTTCCCGCTATGAAAGTTGTTTTTATTTTCTCCGCATTCTTTGTAATTCTCGGCGTTGCCTCATTTATGTCTGTAGCACGTGCTTTCATTTCGCTCAAAGTGTTTCACAATTTCATATTTTTTCTCTATCGACAGAGGCGGACTGGCCATAAGCCTTACCCGGGAAATCCCGGTGGGCCCGAGGCCGGTGTGATTTTGGCCATAAACCACTATAAATTTTCCCGGGTAAGAATTTTTGACACAGTCCGCCTCTGTTTATCGATATTGCTTTTTTTTTCCCCTTTGAATCTGCAGTGTCTTCGCCAGGACGCTTCCTTTTCACACCTTTTAAGTATTTTACTAATTTTTAGGGAATAAAGCACAATTACAAACGAGGTGGCACGCTTGATACACATAAACAAAGCTGCGTGCGTGTAGCAACTGAATAAACAACACCGTAAAGGCCAAGATACACTATTAACACCTCGCATTTTACTAAAGCACATTTCTAGGGGTTACTACCATAAAACAATAAAAACAATTTCCAGTTGCGTTTCTGCTAGTGGAATCTGTTATAAACTGGTAGTAAACTCCATCTAATTGCATTTGCGATTATATCGATAGCTGGAATTGTGTTGGTTATTATGGTGAAATGTGTTTCCCCTTCACTGATATAAACACATAAATACATTTTCAGAAACTTCTTCATTCCTATCGTGTTGCGTTCAGTTGGGGTGATTCCGCGTTCGACTGCCATTTCTTGTAAACACAAAGGCGAAATCGTGTATGAGCGAATTCGGTTCGTGTTATATAAGATAACGTTCCCCTATTTATAAATCGTGTATGATCGAATTCGTGTAATGTAAACACGTGTTATACGAGGACCGACTGTATTTGAATGTTCAGAATGTTCAAATATGAACTAAATATTTTTTTAAATTCAGTCTTATTACCTTTTTGCTGCACTATTATATTTACAGTACTGTTATTTCATTTTGAACATCATTTGTGTTGAAATGTTATATTGTAATAAATCTACACTGTTAAAATTTAATAATGTAATTTGTGAATATTGTTTTTTATGATTTATATTTTGTTCCCTAATTTAACTTGGGCACCTCCGTAGCCAGGTGGGCAGGAGTAGCAGTGTGTAGCACACACTTCTTGATTAGACCGGGGTTCGAGCCCGTGACCACCAAATATGGAGGATGTGGAAAGGTCAGGGAATGACCACCACATATCCTTGGAGCAGTATGGCCTTAGTTGCTAATACTCCTAAAAACCAAATAACAAACATAATTTAACTTGTATAATATTTATTCTTAACATACTGTGTAATCCTAATATTTCATATAAATATTTTTGGGACTTATAATTTGGTTGTGACTAGTATTCTAATTTTAGGTTCAAGATGCAGTTGCCAATTGCTTACCTCCTTTGGTTCCAGCAATTAAAGATGAGGCTTCCTCACTGTCTAAAAAGTTGTTAGATTTGTTGTTAGATTCTGAAAATTATGGTGAAAGAAAAGGTGCAGCATATGGAATTGCTGGATTAGTAAAAGGACTGGGAATACTTTCACTTAAGCAGTTAGATATAATGAATACATTAACTAGTGCCATTCAGGACAAGAATAACTACAGACATCGAGAAGGTTGGTATTATGCTCTGCTTTTCATCTTTAATATCTTCTGTAAGCTTTCTTCACTGCTAACTGAAATTCATATTTACCATGCCATTGTATTTACTCCATTTCTAATAATAAATGTAATCATGTGTATTATTTAGCAGTTTTAACTACATAAGTAACATCGACTTTATAGGCATGTGTCATTGATTTATTTTTTACTTTTTTTTTTTTTTTTTTTTTTTTGACACATGTATAAACTGCTTCTTGGATTCAATGTGCCTCTGCCTCTTCATCTATCCAAATGAAATAAATATACTTCCAACGAACAGATTTTTATGAAATTTTACAAATGTTTCTTTTGGAAAGATTTCTGAAGCCATTTCAAATTTCACTAAAATTGGACAGAAATCTAATACTCACCACCCTCCATTATTTATATATATTTGTTATATAGTGGTCCGTCACTTTACGATTGGTACACTGTACAATCAAATCACTTTACGATGGACTCTCCATAATAAAATACATTTCCCTGTATGATATGTAGTAAGTGACAGTCATTGTGAGCATATTTGCAAATTGAATTTTAATTCTAATAAATGAAAATGGGAGGAATATTATCTGCAGGCTATAAAAGTAAAGATAAAATGCACAAATTTACACTTTATTACCTTACTAATTAACAAAATTAAATGATACATGAAAATTGGAAGAATATTTTTCATAGGTTCGCAAAATAAAAATAAATTTATGCTTATTAACATGGTTTAATTAACTAATATTTACATACTATCTAATTGATATTTCTGTTCACTAACTTTTTTTTTTTTTTTTTTTTTTTTTTGGTTGTAAAATTTAAATCAGTAAAAAAGATAAGCAATGAATAACAAAGAACATGGCATGCACAAAGTGCAACTAATGCAATATGTGCAAATGAGATATGGAGTAACAAGTTCTTACTATTGATGGCTTTTAGATTGATATGTATTGCATGATTGCCCCCCTCTGCTTGTTAACCTTTATGAATATAAGCATAAAATGGCACTAAGAGTAAAGAGCTGCAAGTCATATCTGAGTTCAAAATGCACCAAAGTATTGCACCATAATGCATATAACCAGTCATTCTTAAGCGGTCAACCAGCAAATACTATAAAGTACTACCCACAGTTGTACCCACAAATATGTACATGTGAGATATGTAAAGAGAGAGGTAGTAGATAGTGGAATAAGTTTGTGGTGTAACATTTTAAGAAAATAGTGTGAATTTTAAAAAAAAGACTGGCAACCTGTATTTTCAATTTTTCATATTCTGATCCTATTGTGTTAACTGTATTTGATGTGATTTAAAATGTCTGGTGGATATATGCGAAAACACGAATCTGGTTAGGAAAAAAAAAAAAGAAGAAAATGAAAAGGCTTTGGGTAAAATGAAAAATTCAATGCCGAAATATATAATAAGTGTTCCAAACCACTCCTGCAATAAGCCTACTCTTTCTCAATCTGAAGATTTCAGTGATGGCATTCATAGGCCCTAGACCTACCGACAAAGGAACAAATAAAGGTCAAGTTGGTATAGAATTAAAATCAGACCAGGTAGATTTCGTAGACAACTGATGTAACTGCAAATAAAGATGAATCAGAGCCTGTGAATGACTTAAGTACCCAAAAAAAACATCTTTTACTGTTTCACTATCAGATTTCAGTACTGATCCAGCTAAATGGAAAATAAACGCTGATCTCATTCATCACGTTGCCCGAAATGTGCCATCTCAGAATTTAGAGTGCAATTTGAAATCAACGTCTAAAAATTTTGACGAAAAAGTATGATATGCAAGAACAGAATTATTTTATAGGAAAATGGGAAATAACAAGGTTGTTAAAAGTGGACTAGCTAATATTCTCAGAATCTGCTGGAAAAGTATATTTATGTGTGTATGTTATTTAAAGATGGACTTAATAAGATATGTAATCAATTTCAAACTGGATTCGACAACTGGAAACATGCACATGCAAGAATCACAACGCATGAAAAATCAAAAGAGCATTTCACTTCTATATGTAATATGTTGCAGTTCCAAAAGTCTATCTGGATTGACATAGAATTGCAAACCGAGAAGGAAAAAGCAATTAAATACTGGTGGACTGAAGTTTTAAGAAGAGTAGTTGCGGTGGTAAAATTTCCGGCAGAAAGAAATATAGCTTTTTGTGCTGATAACGAGCAACACAATAATCCTACCAATGGCAACTTCCTCGGGTGTATTGATCTTCTGAGTTTGGTCCTTTTATAAAAGAGCACACAGAAATCCATAATTGTGAAATATGATACTCTTTTGAATTATTTGATTGATGTTCGAGACAAAGACAAATTTGATGATTTTTGAAAAAATGGCAAAAGAATTCGTTCCAAATTCTGATTACAGACAATATAAAGACGGAAAGCGGAAAAGAAAGAAACCGTTTGATGAAACACCAGAAGAATTGGTATGAGCAGAAATAAGTGCAAAAGATACATTTCGAATTAAAGTTTTTTAGCATATTACTAGTCACAAATGACAAAATGACATGCTGCATACAGTACATTGAATGCTACCTTCAGTTTTCTTATAGATAGATCTATGTCAAAAGAAGAAATTCAATCCAAAGCCTCAGCATTAGTCAACACCTACTAGTCTGACTTAGAAATATACTTTGTTGATGAATTCCTATTGTTTTTGGCACTATACAAGGACAAAACATCTGTGGCAGAATTAATAAAGGCACAAATAAAAAATAAACTGATTACTAGTTTTCCAAACATACACATAGCTTTAAGAATTTATCTATCCATAATTGGATCAAATGCTGAAGGAGAGCATTCATTTTTGAAACTTCAGCAAATCAAGAATGGTGTACGCCCAACTATGAACCAAGATCTCTTATTGTCGTTGGCACTTCAATGTAGCAAGAACGATATTACTCATCATATGGACTTTGGGGACGTTATTGAAGATTTTGCTACAACGAGAAACCGAAGCAAGAAACTTTTGTAATCTTAAGAAATGTTACAAGTAATCTAGATATTGACGATATTGTAGATTTTGTTCCTTTTAAATTTCAGGTATAATGTTTGTTGAAGTTTTATAGTTTCATTATTTCATGTCCTTGAGATTGTCACAGACATTCTCTCAGATATGCCAGTCAAGCTGTACTTGCTACCTGGGAGTCTAAAACGCTGATGGAACTGATATTTGGGTGACACTCAAGTCAAGTGGACCCAGTTTCGGCAAAGTCTGGACGGTCTGTGACAGCCAAATCCTCTGCTTGCACCTTCACGATGGTGGAACTGTTAGTAATCCTGGGTATAACCTCCATGCACAAGTATATGGTGGGTGACCACCCAGGTGTGAACCAACGTAAGCAGGGGTCGAGGTGTGGCGCCCACACCACATGGAGGAATGCCACCCCTCTATGTTACCAGGCAGTACTAGGTGGTAGATGACTCTCATCAACTGGCGCAATACCACCACTTTACTTATTGGAGGCTTGAAGTGGTGGAACCCATGTTTAGTCTCTAGAGCTAAGTTCCGGTCAACCTTTCCCTATCTCTTCCATCATGCAGTATGATCTCATCAACTGGTGCAATACCACCACTTTACTTATTGGAGGCTTGAAGTGGTGGAACCCATGTTTAGTCTCTAGAGCTAAGTTCCGGTCAACCCTTCCCTATCTCTTCCATCATGCATTGTGGCGAGATCCAATATTCCTTACATTTCGAGGGTACAGCTCTAAAACGATGTTCGCAGGCCAGCCGCTAGTTAGTACACCAGACCGAACCTATTGGTAACCCTCTAGGAGGCTTCTGGATCAGCTAGTGTATAATCTTGCTACCTCTACTCTGCCAGATAGTGACTGGAGGGAATCCGAGTAGTGTGTATGCGGAGAGCATTGTCGAGGCCATGTTATGTCAAGGATCTGGGCATATTCTTACCATGTGTATGCCATACCAAAATTTTCATTGCTTCATGCAGCATGTCCCACCCACTTTTTCTTACTATTGAATACACCATGAATTGTCAAACTAATAGAGCAAGCTTATCTGCGAAAAGATCTAAACTTCCCAAGCACTTCCTAATTCATTTCACAAATATACATGGTCTCAATTCTAATCTCAACGATGTCCATTTCCACTTGCAGTCTGCCAAACCCCATGTTCTTTTTCTGACAGAATCTCAGTTATCGGTTAATTCAACTACTGCTCACCTCAGATGCCCAAATTATTCGCTGTATGATTTCTTTCGCCTCAAAGGTGGTACTTGTGCATATGTCCGTTCTGATATTCCCTGTCAGAGACTTGGCAATTTGGAATCTCCTCTCTTTGATCTTCTCTGGCTTAAAATCTCTCTACCTCATTGTGTCAAATTCATGTTTAGTCTCTACCATCCTCCCAACTCCACTAATCACTTGGAGCTCTTTGATTTCCTCTCTTTGCAACTTGACTTTCTCCAGTCCAACTTTCCTAACAGTGAGGTAATTTTCCTTGGTGATTTTAACGTTCACAACTCCAGCTGGCTTCCGTTTTCTAGTCACACCGACCCAGTTGGTCGAAATGCTGAGGCTTTTGCAATTACTAATGACATTGCACAGATTGTTCAATTACCTACAAGAATAACGGAGAATCCTAATCATACAGCCAACACACTTGATCCTTTTCTCACAAAACCCTTCTAAGTACACGGTCGAAGTGAGAGGTCCTTTAGGCACTTCGGATCACAACTTGGTGATTGTCTCTTCTCCAATGGAGCCTTTATTCCATGGCTATTCCCAACCTCGTGTTGTTTGGCATTACGACAATGCAAAATGGGATGACCTGCGAGATTTCTTTTCTTCTTTTCCCTGGCTGGATTGCTGTTTCAAATCTTCTGATGTCAACGTTTGCTCAGATCGTGTCAGTGAAATTATTCTTGCAAGAATGGAATCCTTTATCCCACACTCCACTTTAAAATCTCGTCCTTTATCTAAACCTTGGTTTTCCAATAAATGTGCTAAAGCTGTTCATGACAAGAATGTTGCATATCGTAATTGGCTTGTTTCTGATTCTTCAGTTTCATTTTCTGCCTGCACCAAAGCTCGCAACAATTGTAAAGCAGTTATTAATCAGTCCAAACTAAAGTTTGAACAGGCTAAGAGTAGAAAACTTTTACCGAGCATTCTGGTCTCTTGCCAAAGCTATTGGCCGCAACTTTTACCTTTTACCTTTAACTTTTACTTAGCTGCTCTAGACTCTGTTAGGGCTAAAACTAATACCTGTGTTGAGTAATTGTAAGCCAAACTTTTATCATTTGTACAGTTCCGTTCCTATTCTACTGTATAGTAAGCCTTTTCCTTTAGATTTTACTAAAACTATAATTCTGTTTTCAATTGTATAAATTGATCAGTTATAATCTTTTGGTTGGATTTTGAAATTATGTCAAATCTGGTTTGCTTAGTAATATACTTTTCTTGTGTACTTTTAAAGTTCTTAACATTGTTTATAAACCTAAAATAAGATTACTTGCAAGTCTTTTTGCGTAGTTTTGTTAAATATTTTGTTTTCTCCCTGAGGATAACACTATAAAATTAATTGATAATAATTAGGTTCCTGGCTGGCGCTTGACTTGTTAAGATCATATTGTATATGGAGAATCAATAGTTTGTTGTTTTCCTTGGCAGGGGTTTAGCCATCTGGGACTTGGTTCCCCCTGGCTGAGGAGGATAGTTTTGTCTCTGCTTGCAGGTTTTAATTGTTGTATATTGAGTGAGATCATTGTAAGTATAATTTCCACGAGATTGTTGGAAGTTTTTGCCCAGGGTGTAGCCATTCTGGACTTGGTTCCCTGTTGGTGATTATTTTAAATACTTAGTTCCTGCTTGCAGACTTACATTTTATAATGTATATTTTAATTATGTTTTCAAGTGCCAGCTGCCTTGTATCAATTATGTGAATTTTTCCCACAGGTTGTGGGATGGTTAATTGACTTAGTTGTGTTATATTGCTTGTTTGGTTCGTGTGGTGTCCTCAGGGAGTTTTTGTTGGTCTAATTGGACTAACAATGGTTTATGTTATTATCTTATGTTATATGTTTCTGCTATTGGCTTTAACTCTTAAGTTTAATCTAAATTGCTGTCCTTTTTCCCGTTAAGCTTTCCCTACTTTTTCCCTTACTTACTTAAAACTAACTTCATTTAATCTTAATTTTTCTTCTGTTGTTTCCTTGGTAAAATCGCTTCCTTTAAAAGACTCTTCTGTTCTTAATGAGCTCTAATTGGACTAACTATGGTTATTTTATTTACTATGTTAATTGTTTCTGTTTTGGCTCTCACTCTTAACTTTTACTCTACTATTCTAAATTTATGTCCTTTCCCGTCTTTCTCTCCCCTACTAATTTAAAACTTACTTCATCAAACCTTACTTTTCTTTTCTGTCGACTCCTTAGTAAAAATCGCCCTATTTAAATACTTTTGTTCTAAAAACATTCTTGAAACTTACTAATTATTTCCTTCTAGCTAGTCAAAAAGTTATTCATCCTAAGTAGTCTTCTGATAGTAGTTCCTGGCTGCCTCCTCGTGGCTAGGGACGGGAGTGGGGGGTTGGAGCATCTCTTCGCTCTCAATCCCCTGCTGCTAAAGCCAGGTGCCGGCATTCACAACAACGCAAACAACACATCTACACAACACTAATTACATAATCTATCTTTCTTTTAGCTGTTTTTCTTAAAATTTTTCTCCTTTTTTTTTTTTTTTTTTTTTTCTCCTGCCGGCAGTTGGCGCTCTCGCCTAAAATTCGTGGAGTATAGGGGAAACCCTGGTTCCCACATTTAACTGACACAAATACTTGAATACTTGTCCAAACCAGATGGTTCTGTTGTCACTTCAGCCAAGGATAAAGCTGACCTGCTAGCATCCCATTTTAATTCCAAATCATGTATTAACGATCTTGATAAAACACCTCCCACCATTCTCAACATTGAATGGAGCATTCAATGCCTCCTGTGGTCTTCCGTCAAAAGGATGTCAGAAGGATTTTGACGAATCTCGATGCTAAGAAAGCTCCAGGTCCCGATGGTATTTCTCCACTTGTTCTCAAAACCTGTGCTCCTAAACTTACTCCTATTTTTGCCGCCTTTTTTCACTTTCTTATTCAAAGGTGTTTTTCCTTCTGCTTGGAAATTTGCTCATATCCAGCCAGTTCCTAAAAAGGGTAACAAATCCCTCCCATCTAATTATCGTCCCATTGCAATTACTTCTACTCTTTCTAAAGTAATGGAGAAATCAATTAAACGCCAACTCTTAAACTACCTAGAAACCTTCCGTCTGATCAATGATCGCCAGTATGGATTCCATCAGCATCGATCCACTGGTGATATTCTGGCTTATGTTACCCTTTTATGTATAAATTCAATGGAAAGGTTCGGTAAAACATAAGTAGTTGCTCGTGGCTTCTCAAAGGCTTTCGATTGTGTTTGGCATAAAGGTCTTCTAAACAAGCTTCCATCTTATGATTTGCCAACTGTTTTTAGTAATTGGTTTTCCAGTTTTCTCTCTGATCACTCACTGAGGGTGATGGTAGATGGCTCTCTATCTTCTAACTTCTCCACTAATGCCGGTGTCCCCCAAGGTTCAGTTCTTCCCCCCCCCACTCTTTTCCTCTTGTATATTAATGATCTTCTTCTTCCATTGACTGGAAATCCTATCCATAGTTTTGCCGATGATAGCACATTGCATTCCACTTTCCATTTTGAGAAACCTTGTCCTGCTCAATCAGCTTCAACTTCTCGAAAATCTGCTACCAATTCCTTAAATGCCGATCTTCAGGTAATTCTCCAGAGGGGCAAAGACAACCTAGTTGATTTCAACCCTTCTAAAACTCAGTCTTGTCTTATATCTCACAAAAAGGATTCTTCTGCTCCTATGCTTATCTTTAGTGACACTCCGATTTCTAGGCAAAATGATATATCTGTTTTGGGGATTACCCTGACTTCTAATCTCTCTTGGCACAAGCACATTAGATATTGCTTTCTCTGCATCTAAAAAACTTGGTTTTCTCTTTCGCTCTCGGCGTTACTTTTCTTCCAAACAGCTGCTCTCTCTGTATAAATCACAAATCCGCCCTGCCATGGAATATTGTTCCCACATCTGGGGTGGTGCTCCGAAAACCTCTCTCAGGCTTCTTGATATATATTATTATATTATTATTATTATTATTATAATAATAATATATCTCTAACAGAGTCTCTCCACTTGCTGTCTCATAGACGTAATGTTTCTGCTGCATGCCTCTTCTACAGATACATCCATGGACACTGTTCTTCTGAATTGGCTTCTGTAATTCCCGCTCTCTCTTTCAAAACAGTCCGAACACGTGTCGCCACCAGCCAACATCCATTTGCTGTCCAACTTCAAACTCACAGAACCAACTTTTCATCATCTTCATTTATTCATTCAACTGCCATTTTCTGGAACAACCTTCCTTCATACATATTTCCTGAAAATTACAGTCTACAGAAGTTCAAGTCCATTGTCAACAAATATCTTCTTTCGTCTTCTCAACCTCCAACCCAAGCACAGTACCAAGTACTATAGGTTCTAATACCTCTCGTGTTTGGGGTTTTCATAAAAAAAAAAAAAAAAAGTCTGAAAATCTTTTCCTCTCTCTTTTTTTTTTTTTTTTTTATATATATATATATTTAATTTCTCCTTCTGTCGTAGGCTCAGGGCACAGTGCCTAATGGGCAATCCGGCCCTGGCCCTAATTGAAGCATGGGCAGTTAGTTATAATGTAGGTGGTTTTCAAGTTAGAGATTTGCCAGGTCAGTGTGTTAGAAGTGGGAATGCTTATCTTGGGAATGAAGTTCCGGGTAATCTCTCCTTTATTATAAGAATCCACAGAGTTTTCCAAAGTTTGTGTTTACTTCTGGCCATAACCACTTCTTTTCTGTCTTAATTTCCTGATCAGGAATGTTAGTGATAGTAGTAGTATAAATTCCACTGGCTGGTGTTGACGTAAGCTGCAGGCCCTAGTCTTTCTAAGGAGAAAGAGTCTCTGGAACTGACTAAGTTTGGTTGCAATTGTGACTTTATGTACTCTTTGAAATCAGACTGGGTCCATAAGAGACAAGACACCAGTCAACTACCCGCTGGCTAAAGGCCAAAATTTGCCTTTACCTAGCGGGTAGTTGATTGGTGGAACAGACTTCCATCTTTTTTCATGGAAGTTGATAGCCTAAATAAATTTAAGGCCGAGATGGGAGGGTGTTTTTTTTTTTTTTTTTTTTGGCTGATGCTGCATAAGCTTGCTTTCTTGCATTGTATGCCTCTACTAATGTTAATTCGGAGGAAAACAGCTTTATAAGTGAGCTCTGCAGCTCACATATAAAGCTGCACAGCTCTTCCCTTGAGACCCCAATCTGTTTTGGTAACATGAGCTAGTAGTAGTAGTAGTGGCACATGATGCAAGAAAGCAAGTGTAGGAGCTTATGCAGCATCAGCCAAAAAAAAAAAAAAAAAAAAAATCATCACACCATTCCCTCCAAATGCCTGTCCAGTTCCTCCTTAAATTTATTTAACCTATCAACTTCCACAACGACAGATGGAAGTTTGTTCCAGCAATTAACCACCCGCTGGCTAAAGGCAAATTTCCACACATCTATTCTACATCTGTCCTTTCTTAATTTGAACTTATGTCCCCGTAGGTTCGTAATCTGAACAAGTGGAAGGATCCCATCAGAATTCAGCGTGCTCAACCCATTCAAGGCCTTATAGACCTCAATCAGATCACCGCGCAGGTGCCTAGTCTCCAGCCACTGCAATTTGCAGAACTTAAGCCTCTCTTGGTAAGAGAATCCTTTCATTCCCCTCACCAATCGTGTTGCTCTTCTCTGTACACGCTCAAGAAAATCTACATCCTTCCTAAAATGAGGCCTCCAGACCTGTACGCAGTACTCAAGGCGTGGCCTGACCATTGCCTTATACAGAGGGACAATCACCTCCTTTTCCCTGCTAGCAAAATTCCTATATATCATTGACAAAACCCCATGACCTGCCCTAGCAGCCTGTCTGCATTGCTCAGAAAACTTCATATCCGACTGCACAATTACTCCCAGGTCTTTTTCATTTTCTACCACCTTAAGTGTAGTACCACACAGTTGGTACGTTTCTCTGGGGTTACTTCTACCCATATGCAGTACTTTGCATTTGTCAAGGTTGAACTTCAGTTGCCACTTCTTAGCCCATCTGCCCAAATTATCTAGATCCTGTTGCAGTAGCACACTGCCATTACTGTCATTAACAACCCTGCCAACCTTTGTGTCATCTGCAAACTTCGACATTAAGCCTGATATACCTTCATCAATATCATTGATAAATACACAAAACAACAGTGGACCCAACACCGAACCTTGTGGGACTCCACTAATAACATTAGTCCATGAAGAGCAGCACCCATTGATTACCACCCTCTGTCTTCTCCCACTTAATCATCCTTTTATCCATTGTAGCAACTTACCCTTAATACCATTCTGCTCCAATTTGTACAGTAGTCTTCCATGCGCAACAGTGTCAAAAGCTTTCCTGAAATCCAAGTATATGATATCAAAATTATTTTTCGCATCCAGTTCCTTTGTGACCACATCATAATAACCAATCAAATTTGTCAGACAAGACTTTCCCTTAACAAACCCATGCTGTGTTTGAATTATTGCTGCGGTCTTGTCTAGATGATCCTGCAATGCATCTTTAACCAGTGACTCCATTATTTTACCCGGAACAGAAGTTAAACTAACTGGTCTGTAATTACTCGTGTCACCCTTCGATCCACCTTTGTGAATTGGGGACACATTTGCACATCTCCAGTCCGTGGGAACCTCCCCTGAGTCCAAGGATGCTCTCATAATTATGGCTAAGGGTTTGCTTAGTTGCTTTGCCGCCTCCTTTAAAATAACTGGATAGATCCCATCCACCCCAGGTGCCTTTCTTATGTTTAACTTCAACAATTTCTCCTCCACTTTGCTCTCAGTTATTACAAAATCATTAAGCACACTGCTACAATTTGATAACCTTCTTCCATTTTCAAACTGTAATAATTCCTCACGTGTGAATGTAGATGCAAAATACTCATTCAGTTTGTTTGCTATCTGAGCAGGATCATCAACAGTCGAACCATCGATGTCAAGTGGACCAATCATATTCATCCCCTTCCTTTTAGAGTTTATATAAGTAAAGAAATCCTTGCTGTTTTTCTTAGCATCCTTTGCCAAAGATTTCTCGTAATCCGCCTTCGCCTGCCGAACCTCCTTTGTGACCTGATTACAGACTAGCTTATATCTGCCACAGGCTTCTGCGTCACCTGATAATTTATATGCATCCCATGCATTTTTCTTCTCTGTCACGAGTCTCATTAGTTCATTTGATAACCATTTAGGCCTAAACCTTGAACGATATTTCTTAATCGGTATATAAAGTCTAGTAGCTTCCACGATTAATTCCTTGAATGCTTCCCACTTAGAATTTACTGTTGGTAACATCGTCAGTTGATCCCACTGTACAGAATTTAAAAACTGTCTGAGACCACTGTACTCCCCTTTACGGAAGCAAAAACCCTTTCCTTTACCCCTGACGGTAGTTACCTCTTTGAGTAAATCCCACTTCAGCACACTGTGATCACTGCCACCTAGTGGTTCCTTTATCTGCAAATTCTTAATACACGAATGATCACTGCTGATAACCAGATCAAGAGTATTACTTTCTTTGGTTGCCTCTCGAACATGCTGCTGCAGAAAACAATCATCCAATAAATCCACAAAAGTCTGACTGGTGTGTGAGTGACCAACCCACAAGTTCCAGTCAATATCTGGGAAGTTAAAATCCCCCATTATAAGACATTCAGATTTACTGGCCCACTCTATTTCTCTGTACAATTGTTCATTGTACTCATTCAAGTCATTAGGCTTATAACACACTCCTACCCTTATTTTTCCTTTCGCAGTGCTTATCTCGCACCAAACTGACTCAACAGAGCACTGTTCATCTATATTAACTGGGTGCACTTCCTTTGATTTTATGTTTTTCTTAATTAACAGCATAACACCCCCTCCCTTTCTGTCCTGTCTATCCTTTCTGTACACATTGTACTCCCCAAATTCCAGTTCTGCATTCCTTATATCTTTGTGACACCATGTCTCTGCTATCCCAACAATATCCGCCTTTGATGTCTTGACCAACACTTCAAATTCATCAAATTTATTTACTATACTTCTAGCATTGGTATACATGCAAGCATACATGCTCCTATGCCTATTCCTTGTTACCCTAACACATCCCATATACCCAACTATTCCATGATGACTGCCATCCGTCCCTGAAACCCCCAACACCCCTCGCTCCAGGTCGCTTCTTATTCTAATAGAAGTTGTGCAAGAATCACCTTCACCTCTGCCTGCGGTTACTGTTAAACTATTAGTCTTTGTATCCCCCCAAACTAGCAGTTTTCCGACCCACCTAACACTGCCTCGATAGCATCAGCAAATATTCTTGCACCCTTTCTATTTAAGTGTATCCCATCCCTGTAGAAGCAATCTCTCCTGTTAACAAGTACAGTCCAGGCTGAAAAAAATTCTACCCCTTGAGCCTTGCACAATCCTTCCAGGGCCGAATTGATCGACAAGGCTCTCATCATGTACTCCCTCCTATCGTGTCTGGGCAGAATTGCAGACACCTTCAAATTCAACCCGATTTCACGGCTTTTTTTCAACAGTGACCTGTACTTGTTGAGTAATTCTGCCGGTCTCCTACTCTTAATATCATTAGTGCCAACGTGTACAACTATATCACCTTTTGTGCCCTTGAAAGATGATATCCGCTCTACAACGTCATCAACCTTTGCCCCTGGCAGACATACCCTGGTCCTGTTCCACCTATCCTTTTTACAAAGGATGTTCCCCGTTTCCCTGACAATAGAGTCACCAACAACAACTAGTTCCTGTGGGACCAGCGCATTCTGCCTTAGGGGTTGCCGCTGTGTTGCGTGATGACCAAGTGCAAGCTCTGGCGTTGATGTGGGCAGCTGAGAGCCTGATGGGCCCCTCAATTTAGTTCCTTCGAGGGCATCCACCCTGTCCTTCAAGCTCTCATATAGGCCCATAAGAACGCTGAGTTGTTGCCTGATTTCGATACACTCCTTGCATTGCGCACACACAAAGACATCCCCCATGGCAATATCATGTTCCGTTCCAGAGAGTTCGGCAAACATTTCACAAGTTGCACATTTCTTTAGGCTGTGATGCGTTGGAGAACTGCCCCCCTCAGTTCTCCCCCGAGTCACAGCACTCCTGCCACTTTGTGCCCGTTGCTTTGCTGCTCTAGTTTGGGGCATGGTAGTTTAAATTAATAAAATCAATAAATTAAATATCAATAGTATTTGAATAGAAACTATTAAATAGAAACAGTGAAGCGTATTACTATATAATTATGCGTTAGAGCTACCTAGCTACCTCAATTAAAAAAATTTGAATTCCCTACCACTATATCCAAAAACAATGGCTACAAAAATGGAACGAAATAACGGTTTTACCTATCGTAAGTAAAATCCACAAAAACTCTTTATCTAAATTAAAAATAAAAAATAACCAGCGTAACTATAACTATATGACTACGTATTAAGTACAATATAAAATAACAATCATGTAAATAACAGGTAAACACTTATCATTTTTGCAGAGCCTGTAACTGATAGCTGTAACTTTTAAAGAGATTTAGCGCCCTCTCTCAAATAGTAATGCAGTATATCATTTGATCTTCTCCTTGGTGTAGTCAAGATGTGGGATAAAGCTCCATTTGTGAGCAGCGATAATGCTGAGGTATTTTATGGACTGATGGCACTTCAGAGATTATTTTAATTTGATAACTAGGGATCTGTAGATATTTTGGATATTTAGGTTAAAAGAAGCATTTTTGCCTTAGTTGTAGATACAGTGAGCTTGTATAGATTAGCCCATCCTGAAGCGCCGAGGGAACAATGTTGGCTTGCCTCTCCAGGGAGCCTGGGGTGGGATTGACTGGCAGGACCAGATTGTCGGCGTAAGAAACCAAGGTGGTGTGCTGGAATGAAGTGGCTAGCCCATTGATCGCGCACCATATTTCTAACAACCGGGACTAAGATGGAGCCATGGGGATAGCCTTTGGAAGTTGCTTTGGTAATCTTGTGGTATGGCATTTTAATGGTTAATTTTCTGTTGTTAAAGTAGCTGTAAGGGATTTTAACATTCTTGCAAAATGTTAATTTCTTAGTAACTCTAAAATCTGCAAACCAGTGAATACATACTCTTTGATTTTGGCATCACTGAATCATGAAAACTTAAATGTTGAAAGCCATCTCCATTCCTGCTCATAATAAAATTTTTCATTACACCTCTCTCTCTCACTCACACGCGCACGCACGCGCGCGCACACACACACACACACACACACACACACACACACACACACACACACACACACAGAGACAGAGAGAGAGAGAGAGAGAGAGAGAGAGAGAGAGAGAGGTGTAATGAAGAATTGGTGGTAAAAACATGTTTTCATGAATGGAGAGTTCTCAGTTGAATTAATACATATTCACTTCTTATCACTGTTACTAGCATTTTAATTTTCCTTTTTTTTTTTTTTTTAATAATAATAAGAGGGAAATGTGCCAAAATTACTAAATGAATTCTATAAACAAACACTACTGTACACTCAGGATGGTGACACTGTCGGAACTGTTTAGTGGGCAGGTTACATTACATGCTGTGAATAAATTGTTAAATAATTGCTGACACTACTGTACAGACCGTAATAGTGGAATGTAAAACTGGTGGTGGAATGCAGTGACTCACAAAGTTTGTTTGTAAATTAGCTGCCGTCTCGAATCAAAGAATGAGTTAATTCTGGTTGAAAAACATATTTCAACCAGAATTAACTAATTTTAGAATAAACTATCTGAAAGTCACCAGATATCTTCCTTTTTTGTTAACAATAAAATCTGATAGTCAGAATTATTCTTTTGTCATTTTCATGTAAATACTTGAAACGCCGTCATATTAGTTTTGATTACACTTTAGTAAATCTCACAATCATATTATTTGAATGTATCAACAAAAACCACTTTGAAAAACCAAAGTGAAATAAGTGGCATATCAGAAAACAAAATTTTTTCACATCTCCATCTCATTCATCTATAATTATCCAATTGTCTTGATACATCTCATTTTTATTTGGGATATTTTACAAAATTTTGCTTCTTTAAAAATAATCCATATTATAAGAAAAAAAAGTGTCTGACTAGGTTGGACAAATATGTGACTTAGTTTGATGTCCTCAATGATATGTTTAAAAGATCTTTGTATAGAAACCTTGTAGAAATTCCATTGTAATGTGTAAGAAGGAAGTTCTACAAGTTCTTAAAAAGAAGAAATGGAAAAACAAATTCTCTGAATTTGGATTACTTATTTTTAGAATTTTGTTCCTCCCTTCATTGATGATGTGATTGTGTTGTATTCTTCCTTTAGGTGCTTTATTTGCTTTTGAAATGCTGTGCAATATGTTGGGACGCCTTTTTGAGCCATACATAGTGCATGTACTTCCACATTTACTTCTGTGCTTTGGAGATGGAAACCAGTATGTTAGAGAAGTAAGTAGTGCTACTACTGTTACTTAGATGAAACACTAACATAAACTTTTAGTAAATGCATGACTTATAATCTATTCATTTCTGATGTTGTGCTAATGCAATTATACCATGACTACAACTCAGGCATTCTACCATTGAATAAACTTGTTTACATCCATATCCATATAAATATGCCATATTTATATGGATGTGGCTGTATCGCAGTATTTTCAGTCATGTACTGTGTAGAAATATTTTAGAACAAAAAATATATATATTTATATTGATTGATAATATTGAAATTATTGATATAAAGTTATTAATACTGATTGGAGTGCTGATTTGAAAATTGAAAAATTCAGTGCATAGGGTATATGCGGGGGTGGAGGTTACTACTGTTCAAAAATTTTAATGGTAAAATTGACAGACTTAAAATACACAAACTTAAAACAGCAGGTTCACACCATGTTTTGAATTTCAATACCCCATTGTTAAAACATTTTTTTAAATGTCACTTTTGTCAAATTATAACTGTTCTTTTTTTTTTTTTTTTACATATATAAAAGCGCAAGTATGACTTTGGTAATATATATATATATATATATATATATATATATATAAATAATAAATGGATATTCATTAAAAAATTATAAAATAAAATCCATCTTACTCAGAAATTAAGGGCTATGCAAGGCACTGTTCTTTCTACACCATTGTTATCTATATTTATCCAAAATGTATTGTGGAAGTCAATTTAAAGTGATGTCTCATGTACTGTCTAGTGTTCCAAATATATCCATACTTATTTTCCTGCCAAATCACTTATGTTATTCATTATACAACTGGTAGCATTTGGCAAATATTTCTTCAGGTGTAGAGGGCATGTAAGAACATATTAACTCCTTATTGGTAAATATTCCCTTGAAACAAGCATGCCTTGAAGAGTCAAGATGTAATCTCCAGATTAAAAGATATGCATATTAATACAAACAACATCTTGGTATCTTTCGACCTTTGTTCTGTGTTCACAACAATGCCTCTGGATGAAGCAAAAAATGTGTCTCCTAGAGGTTGTAGGCAGCCACATCTACCTTGGAAACCCAAGACTCTGAGATATTGGAGATCATCTACCTGTCTATAAGAAAAGCCTTTTTTTTTTACCTTCAACAAGCACTTCTACTCACAAATTTTGGGCCTTAGCATGGGAAATGCCCTTTCCTCACTCATGGGAATATTCTTGACTCACTTAAAGAAAAATTAGGCAGTTGGGCTGAGTAGTGGCAATTGAAGTTTAATATTGACAAATTCAAGGCACTGCATATAGGTAGGAATAATCCTAGGATAATATACTAACTGTGTAGTATCACACTCAAGAGGTGGAAGAGAACAAAAGAGATCTAGGAGTAATTGTACAGCCTTGCATGAGGTTTCCTGAGTAATGTGCAGACAAGCTGCTAGGACAGCTCGTGGAAGATTGTTAATAATATAATACAGGAATTTTTCCAGCAGGGGAGAAGGAAGTGATTATCCAATTGTATAATGCACAGGTTAGGCTGCATCTTGAGTACCAACAGGCCTGGCCTTATTTTGGGAACAATGTGAATTTGTGGGAATGAGTGCAGAGAAGAGCAACCAGGTTAGTCAAGGACACAAAAGAATAAGAATACCCTTTTGTGTCCTTGACTTTAGTTCTGCAAATTGCAGTGCTTTAAAGTTAGGAACCTGCAAGGACACCTGAATGAAAAGTTTAACACATTCACTGCCTTTTCGCATATGTGCATAAAACATCACTAGGAGTAATATGTCACAATGCACTCTGCCATAACATGTACGAGCAGTGATTCTTAAAACAGTCAACCAACAAGTGCCATAAATGTAAAGGCACATGAAATTAACAACTACACAGTATTGGCAAACTTTTTGAGTGCTTGGATTTTGTTTATAGATTTGGCACAAGTTTAATTGTTCTTTGCTTGTATTGACGTTAGGTCATATACATGAATAAACTTTTTGCAAAATTTTAAGATTTGTTCTTATTTACAGTTCACAAAAGAATAAGAAAAGTTTGGAATTCATTTAGCAATGAATTCCAAACTTTATTTATTTTTTTATTTTCAACCTTTGTGAATGAATTTAAGTAATGCTGGGGATGTCAGAATGTTGATTTTTTTCAGTGTTCCAAAAATTATAGCACCTTGAACTTGTTTTTTCACATTTAGTTAATAGAGAATGTGTTAATGTTTTAAGTAGATTGAATAAACTAAAGGCTGATAGCACCCCTGTTCTTTCTTGGACAACACACATAATTGGATAAACTTAGATTGAGGAAGGATGAGTAGGATAAATCTCTTGCTTTCAGTAAGAGAGTGATTGTTGAAATAAACTACTATCTGGATTTTGGAAGTGGGTTTTTCAATTAAATTTTAAGGAAGAACTAGGAAAATTATTAGAGTGGATGGACAGATGAGGTGGTGTGTGTGCCTGTGTTTAATAATGTTATACAAGCTTGCTTCCTTGGAACATTTGCCACTAGTAATGCTAATGAGATTGGCTAGACAAAATCTCCCCTTAACAAATCCATGTTGTGATTGCTGTGTAACTGCATTTCTGTAAAGTTATACTGAATTACTTCTTTAACCAGTGACAACATTATTTTTTTGGAAATCAAATCCACCTTAGGTTTCTAATTACACTTTAATCTTCAATACGCCTTTTTTTGAATAGGAGTGACAATTGTACATCTGCGATCTGTAGTATTATTTCATGAGTACAAGGATGCTGTCATACTTTATGGCCAGTGGCTTTCTTAGAAATACGTTTTTGACTATAATTGGCTAGATCCCAATATTACTGCAATATTACTCCAATACTTATTTACTTGTAGCTTCAATTTCTTTTTCACTTTCCTCTCAGTTATGACAAAATCATTTAGTTCTGTTAAAATTTGATATACTATTATCATCTCTGTTTCTAAAAAATTCCTCGTGTGTGAATGTAAATGCAAAATATCTGTTCAGTTTTTCAGAACCTGAACAGGATCTTTGGTAGATATGCCATTCATATCTAGTTGGCTAATTTCTTTCATCCCTTTCCTTCTAATATTAATATAAATAAAGAAGTTTTTGCTAACTTTCTCTGCATTCTTTGCTAGAGACCTCATAATCTACTTTATTTTATTTATTTATTTTTGCTCATGGGTTTAAGATCCACCTGCATAAATACAAGAGTACTGATCTCTCTCTGCTTGATCAGTCTGGGGTTAGTCACTTTCTTATAATATCTTTTTTTTATCTTACTTGCATGAACATCCCAGTCACCGACAGCAGTTACATATGTGATTAAGAAACCGGTAGAAGTTCTGGAACATTATGCACTTCACAAAGGAAATTATTACAGATTAACATTGGTTTAAATTGTAGTTACCTTAAACCACCATTACTCTAGTATGATTTGTATGCATTCAATGTTATAAGCCTTCAACAGTATCTCTTAGTTAGTGTAAAAAGCTGAGTGACTTCTATTATTGTTATTACTATTTTTAGTGGCATGTGATGCAAGAAAGCAAGCTTAAAAGGCATCAGCAAAAAAAAAAAAAAAAAAACAAGAAAAAAACTCCCATATCACCTGTTCATCCTCTCCAATAATATGTCTATTTCTTCCTTAAATTTATTCAGACCACCCACATCCACAACAGTATTTCATGTTATCAGTAAGTGCTGAGGGTTTATATTAAAAATTATAAAAATGTATTTTATATAATTGTCTCAATCATATATTTTTTATTAGAAATATGAAAATTTGTTAACATTCAGCATTATTAAAATATAATTATTAAATTTTCAGTATGTTTTTGAAGTTAATGGTCTTCTAATGAACGTGAATGTATATTGTATATTAATAAGGTTGCACAGATATTTACTCATGTGCGTGCAATAAGGAATTGTAGTCATATTTACGTATATAATTTTTATTTTTTAGGCTACAGATGACACTGCTAGAGCTGTGATGAGCAAATTGAGTGCTCATGGGGTTAAATTAGTGTTACCATCACTTTTGGCGGCATTAGAAGAGGACTCATGGAGAACAAAGGCTGGTGAGCATTTATTGTTTATACATAGTGTTTTTAAGGAAGTTAGGAAATAGATGTGTTTCTAAGAAAAATAGGAAAGCTGAAATAACCAAATATATTATTTACTATGAATGATTGCTTACCTTATTTTTCTGATTTATCATGTATTTCGTCTATTCATTCCCCACTCTGTCATATCGACATTTTGTCGGCACCTTTTTTGCACATTTCCAGCTTTGTGTGTGTTCTTCATACTTCTTTGGAACTTTCACTTGTGTTCAAAATGGTTATTAGATATCAGTGAGGTAGTAGTAGTAATACCAGCAGATATACAGTTTATAAGGATTATACTTGTGGATTCATGTTCAGTTGTTAACTATGCCTACAGTGTAATATATTTTATGTTCCCTGGTTAGATATTCTTATATATTGGATTAATTCAACTTTATTTATGTATGAGACTGTGAGAGATATATAGCTAACTAAATTTTAACCTTGCTATTAGCTAGGGATATCTTATCATAGGAAGTTGAATAATGGTAATCTAGTAGCCTGTTATAAATTAGAAAATAGCAAATGCTATTTTGGCCATTTTAAAAGTGGTAAATAGTAGAGAATTTCTTTGTTCTCGTGTTTGTTTTTGTGGCTGATGGGTTTTAAACTTAATGCATATCATGATCCTTTGCTTTAACTGTTGACTTGACTTTTTTGCACTATTTTGATACAAGTAACATTTCTGAAAGGTTAATTTACCATTTTGTTAAAAGCCAAGAAGCTTCTAAGACAGCTTGTTTTAGGATTTATTGGTCCCTCATCTACAATTCCCTGAATAGTGGTAAAGAATTTTTTTTCAGTGATACGTGAAGCATGAAACTTTTAAAAATGGTGAAAAGTATGACTTCTTTGTCCTTATATGCATTTTTGTGGGTTGGCAGGATTTAAACTACAGTGATCTTAATAACCTTAGTATTAGTAGTGACAAATGGTGCAAGAAAGCAAGCATATGGAGAATCAGCCAAAAAAAAAAAAAAAAAAAAAACACCTCTCAACTTCTGTAATACCAGATGGAAGTTTGTTCCAACAATTCACTTACCTGCTGGCAGGAGGCGAATTTCTGTATATCTATCCTGCAAGTAACCTTCCTCATTTTGAATTTTTGCTCCCTGATCTTGGCAGGGTTTAAATTACAATGATCTTAATACCCACAGTATGCAAACTTTGTCCTAACTGTGGGTTGTCTTGATATTGTGTTACTTTAAAATAAATGTTACAATATTTGAAGGTTAAATGCACAAGGCATAATATGATATGGGCTTAAATTAAACTATTTACATAGTGTGAAAGGCATCGTTTTTAATTGTATCTCATATAGTGGCTACCTTCACAACGAGATATCAGGCATTGCACTACATCGAATAAGTAACGCTTCTCTAGTAGAGAAGATTAATGTTATTTATTCTCAGTGGATACCACCACTCAGACGACACATACAATTAAAAACGATGCCTTTCACACTACATAAGTATCTTAATTTGTGGGTAAACTATGGTGTATCTACACCGATATTATATAGTTAATTTAAACCCATATCATATTATGCCATTTAATCTTCAAATATTGTATCATTCTGTACACCATTTGGCATCTCTCATATTGTGGAACCACTTTGCAACAGTGATGGCATGTTTGGATTATCTGGGTACCTGCCCACCAACCGATGATAGGCCAACAGCTTTGAAATGGTGCCGTCTGGGGGTGGTGGTATCCAATGAGAATTAATAACATTAGTCTTCTCTACTAGAGAAGCATTACTTATTCGAAGTAATACAATACCTGATATCTCATGAAGGTAGCCACAATATGAGCTACAATTAAAGACTATGCCTTTCACACTAAGTAGTTTAATTCATGGGTAAACTATGGGGTATCTACACCAATATTATATATTTAAAATAAATGACATAGCCCAAATATTTAATCCCCCATTTACAAAACACATTAAATTTCCTATTTATAAAATCATTTAAGGTCCTACTTTAAATGGTTTTGTAAATACTGTTTTATAATGGATGGGGAGATTTTTTTAAACAACAGTCTGTAGATTCCATTCTATCATTTGTAAATGTGGATTACCATAGACTACTATTTACTAAACTTTTTCAGAATTTTGAAAAGACCAGAATAGCATTAACTGTTCCAAAATTTCATGTATGAATAAGTCTGTATGATATATGTGATACATGATATAGTCTATATGATATATGTGATATATGATATAGTCTGTATTAATAATATTTTGGCAGTGAATTGTCACTTAAATCCACCTACTCCTGATAATGAATGGGTAAATTCCAAAACGGGATGTCATATTAGATGTTTCAGGTTCTAAGTCAGTGGTTTTCAACCGGGGTGCCACATAATTTGGGTTTAAGTTACTTAAACTTATTTATTTATTTTTTAATTTATATGTTTATTTCATTATAAAAAGGTGTATAGTATCTTTTTAATTTTGTGGTGATGTATAATTGATGTTTACTTAGTACCTCTATATAAAGAATAAAATTGTTATATACTGTATATATATAATTTGTATTATGAAATGTAATTTTTATAATTATATTATTGTAATAACTATCATATAACATATATATTTTTTAATATTACACACACACACACACACACACACACGCACGCACGCGCGCGCGCCGAGAGAATCGGACCTAACAGACAGAAAATTGAGTAGGGGTGCCGCAAAATAAAATAAATTACTTAGGGGTGCCATTATTAAAAAAGGTTGAAAACCACTGTTCTGAGTAAAAGGTAGATTAATATTTTTGCAATTTAATTTGTTCAAACATAGGGCAGTATTGTGGCAACTTATGATTAATGCAAATGTTGTGAGCATTAAGACCATTGATTTAACTAGGCATTTCAACTCCCACAGCCCACATAAATATACCATTTCACCCTGTTATGTCATAATAAATTTTCTCTCAAGTAGTATTTTGTTGAACTTTTGTTAAGTTTTCATGTACCAAAAAATTCTGAATTCTAACCTGTGTTACTTCATACATGTTGTTTTGCCACTGTCAAGAAAATGTAGCTTTAATTGTGTCTTTAAATGCAGCTTATTAATTTGAAGTTTGTGTTATTTATGTTAACATCAGTTTATTGCTTTAAGTTTATATATATATATATATATATATATATATATATATATATATATATATATATATATATTAATAACCTGTGCTATTTGCTTATTTTCATTTTATTTATTATTTATTTTATGTATTTTTTCTTTTGCAGTCTTTGCACCTTTTGTTGGCTTCGGTGCAATTACCCAGTAATTATGTATGAATTTTTTTTTTTTTTTTTTGGATGAATTAAATTTTTTTGGATACATATAACCAAAATATGTCTTTCAGAAAAAGCAGTATGTACTGGAACTTAAGAACAAATTTGAGCTTCTGCAGACTGCTCAGGACCAAGATATCGATGAGGAATATTACAACTTTCTGAAAGCAATAAAGCCCAAGAAACATATAAGTAAAAAGAAATCCAAAGAACAAAAAATTAGTCAAGAAACACTTGTCATGATGAACAAATGAAGAGCAAGATAAAACTGACAAGGATAAAATTTGAGTATACTGGGTTATGCAAAACCATTAGAAAGACACTCAGAGAGGACATAAGAAAATTTAACACAAGAACAGTAGAATAAGCATTAATGGAAAACAAAGGACTTAAATCAGCAGCCATGAGCTGTAATACATAAAGATAAATGATACTGAAACTGAAGAATAGCGATGGTGTACTTATAAACAGCAGAGAAGGCATAATTCAAATAGCAGAAGACTACTATAGAGAATACAAGGAGCGAGGGAATGATGCTAGCAGTGGGGAAGATGGATTGCAAATTAGTAACACACACGACATACCCAATGTCTTTCCTGATGAGGTAGAACATGCATTGAAGAAAATAAAGAATCAGAAAGCCCCTGGGGAAGATGAAGTTACTGTAGAGTTGTTAAAATTGGGGGGGAAGAGACATGACACAAAAACTGGCAAGACTTCACAAAATGCATTAGAAAAGGTGTGATGCCTAAGGAGTGGAATAATACAATCATATTTTGCTGCAAAAGAAAGGAGATACATCAGAAATTGGAAATTATAGACCAATTAGTTTGTTATCCCACATTTACAAGTTGTTCACAAGGGTCATTACTAACAGATTAGAAACATGATGAGAATCAACCGAAAGAGCAAGCTGGCTTTAGGACAGGATTCTCAACTATGGATCACCTTCACGTTTGTTTGTTTGTTTTGTTGGTTTTTAGGAGCATTAGCAACTAAGGCCATATTGCTCCGGGATATGCGGTGGTCATTCCTTGACCTTTCCGCATCCTCCGTATTTGGTGGTGACGGGCTCGAACCCCGGTCTAATCAAGAAGCTTGTGCTGCGCACTGCTGCTCCTTCCCACCTGGCTACGGAGGCGCCCTCACCTTCACGTAATATCACAGCTAATGGAGAAAGCAAATGAATATAAAATACCATTATACCTGGCATTTGTGGATTATGAAAAGGCATTTGACTCCATACAGCATAAGACAATGTTTCGGGCACTGGAAAGACAAGGCATAGATACTCCATATATTATGATTTTGAAGAAAATATATGAGAATGCTACCTCCTTTATTAGACTACACAAAGACAGTAGCAAATTTAAAATTGAGAAGGAGACAATATCTCCAAAGTTGTTTACTGCTGCCCTTGAGGAAGCTTTCAGAAGATTAAACTGGTCGCAGAATGGTCGTCAATGTGAATGGAGAGTACCTAAACCATTTGCGATTTGCTGATGACATTGTGGTCATAAGCACATGATGCAAGAAAGCAAGCTTATATAGCATTAACCCAAAAAAAAAAAAAAAAAAACCCACCCTTATTTCACCCATTCACTTGCTCCAGATGTTCGTCAAGTTCTGCCTTGAATTTATTTAAGCTAACTTCTACAACGACAGATAGAAGTTTGTTCCAGCAGTCAACCACCCACTGGCTAAAGGCAAACTTCCGCACATCTATTCTACAACCGTCTCCACAATTTGAATTTTTGCCTTTTCAGGCGATTATTCTGAGCAAGAGGAAGAATCCCATCAGCATTGAGCATGCTGAAACCATTCAAGGCTTTATACACCTCAATCAGATCACCTCGCAGGTGCCTAGGCTCCAGACACTGTGATTTTCAAAACATAAGCCTTTTTTCGTAAGAGCAACCCTTAGTTCCATTCACTAATCTTGTTTCCCTTCTCTGTACTCATTCGAACAGCTCTACATCCTTCTTAAAATGAGGCCTCCAGACCTGTACTGGAGGCCTCATTTTATATACAGTACTCAAGGTGTGGTCTGACCATTGCCTTATACAATGGGATAATCACCTCCTTATCCCTGCTGGAAAAATTCCTGTATATCATTGACAAGACACCATGAGCTACTCTTGCAGACTGTCTGCACTGCTCAGAAAACTTCATATCTGCCGGCACAATTACCTCCAGGTCCTTTTCATTCTCTACCACTGTCAGTGTGGTACCACAGAGTTGATTCATTACTCTAGGGTTCCTGCTTCCCATATGCAGTACTTTACATTTGTCAATATTAAAATTCAGTTGCCACCTATCAGACCACCTGCTCAACTTTTCTATATCCTGTTGCAGCAGTGTACCGTCATTAGTATCATTAACAACCCTACCAACCTTCATATTGTCTGCAAACTTGGACATTAAGCCTGATATACCATCATCAATATCATTTATAAATACAGAAAACAACAATGGACCCAACACTGAACCCTGAGGGCCTCCACTAATAACATTAGTCCACGAAGAGCAGTGTCCATTGATTACCACTCTCTGTCTTTATCCACTCAACCATCCCTTTATCCATAGCAGCAATTTGCCTCCAATGCCACAGTGCTTCAATTTGTGCAGCAGTTTTCTATGTGCAGCAGTATAAAAGGCTTTTCTAAGATATCAAATATATGATATCAAAGTTATTCTTTGCATCCAGTTTGTTTGTGACTACATCATAGTATCCAATCAAATTAGTCAGACAAGACTTCCCCTTAACAAACCCATGCTGTGTCCGAGCTATACCTGAAGTCTTGTCTAGATGATCCTGCAATGCTTCTTTAACCAATGCCTCCATTAATTTCCCTGGAACACAAGTTAAACTAACAGGTCTGTAATTACCTGTCTGCCCCTTTGATCTTCCTTTGTGGATTGGGGTCATATTTGCACATCTACAGTCCATGGGTACCTCCCCTGAGTCCAGGGAAGCTCTCATAACTATGGCTAAGGGTTTGCTTACTTCCTTTGTCGCCTCCTTTAATATAACTGGATAGATTCAATCCACCCCAGGTGCCTTTCTTGTGTTTATCTTCAATTTCTCCTCCACTTTACTCTCAGTTATTACAAGATTATCTAGCTTGCTGCCAGAGTTGAATACACCTCTGGCATTCCCCTCCCCGAATAACTGCTCATGTGTGAATGTCGATGCAAAATATTCATTTAGTTTGTTAGCTACCTGAGCAGGATCATCAACAGTTGAACCATCGATATCAAATGGACCAATCTGATTCATCCCCTTCCTTCTAGAGTTTACATAACTAAAGAACTCTTTGCTGTTTTTCTTTGCATCCTATGCCAAAGATTTCTTGTAATCTGCCTTCGCCTGCCTAACTTTTTGTAACTTGGTTACAGACCAGCTTATATCTATCATAGGCTTCTATGTCATATGTTAATTTATATGTATCCCATGCATTTTTCTTCTCTGTCACATGTCTAATTAGTTCATCTGACATCCATTTAGGCCTAAACCCTGAACAATATTTCTTTGTTGGTATGAAAAGCCTAGTACCTTCCAGAAATAAACTAAAAGAAATAAGGGATATATCAGACTTATGCCTTCATAATATATACTAAGAAACAGATGAACTGGGTCTTCCTTGGAACACAGGAACACTTATGTGGCCACTGATTTCAGCAGTAGAGTAGAAACTTGGTAGACATTTTCAGCATCTGGCAATTTCATGCAGTCCATTCCCTGGATGACTAAGAAAGTGGATATAAATTTCGATGGATCAGAAATGCAAACTGCTGTAGGAACAGCAGCAATATCCCATTTCTCATATGTTGCTATCTCCCTTACAGTGGAATGCAGCGTTTATATTGCAGAATATATGCAGTTCAGCTATCATTGTAAAATATCAACAACTTATCCATCCAA
Organism: Mastigoproctus giganteus; assembly: GCF_048544385.1. NCBI lineage: Eukaryota > Metazoa > Arthropoda > Arachnida > Uropygi > Thelyphonidae > Mastigoproctus > Mastigoproctus giganteus. The sequence continues at coordinate 1,249,219 of NC_143576.1, read as the reverse complement.
TAGATTTTAATTCATACTAATTCTTTAAGTGTGATATCTACCTTGAAAAATAAATTGTCTTCTTCACATTAAAATGCAAAGCAAATATGATCCAAGTTGAGGTAGTTAAGTACAACAAACCAATCAGTTCATCACATGCTGGCAATTCAGTGACTGAGCTAATAGATGAAATAGTGAAAAACCCAACAAACTTCACTGCAGTAGAATTTCTAGTACCAGACTATAAATTGATAATAGAAAGAACTCTGAGAGAAAATGGGTTCGAATCTGTGTTGTAGTTTCTCCTCTATCTGGACAACAAATAGAGGAGAGACAACAACTTTAGCTTTCCAGCTTCAGATGAAATCGATATAAAGAAATAGTTTTATCCAGGTATGTATTGGTCATATACAACTGACTCATGTATCCCTCTTAAAATCAGGTAATGCACTCCAATATTGATATTATTGTATCCAAGTTACAATACAGCACATTCTTATTTCACTTTAACAGCATCCACTGTTATAGTGATAATAATACTAAAAAACACCAGGTACCCTCCCTCGGATATATATCTGCTATTCCACCTATAGGATTAAAGGCGAATGAGCTGATCCAGTCATAATTTATTAAGAATAAATAAGATGATAAGAGTGTATTTTATATATGTGTGTTTTAATTCCTACAGTGTGGTTGTGTGATAGAGTTACTGTTTAAATGAACCCAAAAATCAATATTTTGAATATAATAGTTGTTTCCAACAATGGAACAGAATACTGAGACAAAATTAGGGGTTTCTTTTAATTTTCTTCCCCCCTCCCCTTATCAAGAATGTTTTGTAAGATATTATATCCATTGCCAGCTGAAGCTGGTATGTATGCTAATAATATATTTATAACAGATATTTGCATATATGTTTTTCAGGATCAATTGAACTTCTAGGAGCAATGGCATATTGTGCCCCAAAACAGCTTTCTTCTTGTCTGCCTAGTATAGTTCCCAAACTCATCGAAGTCCTTTCAGACTCTCATATTAAAGTTCAGAAAGCTGGAGCCCAAGCATTAAAACAAATTGGTTCTGTGATTAGGAATCCAGAAATCCAAGGTATTAATGAAATGGCTTGAATCTAATATTATGCATGATAATAAAACAGATTTTTTTTTAACCTCAATATTATTCATTATTATTTCTTGCCAATACTTTTATTCTGCTAATTTCCCTGCGAGTTCCTTGCTAAAAGCAGCACCAAGAATTACTGGAATAATTTGAAATACATTTAAATTTATATCACTGTTCTCATGGCTGTTTAGGTGATATATCTATTTTCATTTAACATTTCCATTCCTTTTTGTGAATCCCTGCTGTTAACTTGCTAGTCATTACCGCCTTTGTGATATTTTTCTAAAGAACATTTCTGGAGGTCACCACCATAAAACATTAAAAACAATTTGCAGTTTCCGGTTGATTGGTCTTTTCTGTTACTGTAATCTATTATAAATGGGTAGTAAAGTCGATCTTCTTTTGCGATAGGGCCAATAGCTGGAATTCTGTGGATTTTCATGTTATTATGGTGAAATGTGTTCCCCTTCCTCGAAATATTCAATCATATAAAAAACATAAATTTTCAGAAACTCATTACTCCAGATCTCACTTGTGCATATCATGTTTGTTGCTTTTTGTGCATGCTGTGTTCTTTGTTATTGATTGCTTATCATTTTTACTGTTTTAAATTTTACAACAAAAAAAAAAAAAAAAAAGACAACAAACAGAAATATCAATTAGTATGTACATATTATAGTACATATTAATTAAGCTACGTACATAAGCGTACATTTATTTTTATTTTGCTAACTGTAAAATATTCTTCCAATTTTCACATATCACTTAACTTTGTTAATTCGTAAGGTAATAAAGTTAAATTTGTGGTTTATATCTTTAAAGTGGGGGTCCACTGTATTTGGTTGGGAGATCCTTGATAAATTGTGGCAATCCTCGCACAACACATTACTTATATAACAAGGGTTCTGTGCTTGTTTGAGACCATAAAAATTGTGACTTTGTAGCATGCAGTTGTGACTTTTAAAGAGAACGGAAGGTACACGAAATCTAGAGGCTGCAGAAGAGATTGCTTATCAGCAATGAAGAGGAAGAAAATTAAATGAACGTATATTATCTGACATATAAGTATCACAATTTGTAAGGTAAGATGTTTGTTCAGTTATTACTATTTAAGTTACTACTATTATAAAAATAAAGTTAAAATATTAAGTTATTACTACTATAAAAATTAAGTTTCCGATAGTTATAAAAAAATTAGCCTTAATATTAGCAAAGGCACATGATGCAAGAAAGCAAGCTTATATATCATTAGCCAAAAAAAAAAAAAAAAAAAAAAAAAAAACACCCCCTTCTCTCTCATTTCACCCTTCCACTCGCTCCAAATGATTGTCTAGTTTTGCCTTGAATCTATTTAAGCTATCAACTTCTACGACAGATGGAAATTTGTTCCATCAATCAACCACCCGCTGGCTAAAGGCAAACTTCTGCACATCTATCCTACAACTGTCTTTCCTCAATTTGAATTTATGCCCTCTCAGGCGATTATTCTGAGCAATAGGAAGAATCCCATCTACATGAGTTAACAGGAGAGATTGCTTCTACAGGGATGGGATACACTTAAATAGAAAGGGTGCAAGAATATTTGCTGATGCTATCGAGGCAGTGTTAGGTGGGTCGGAAAACTGCTAGCTTGGGGGGAGACAAAGACGAATAGATTAACAGTAGCCACTGGCAGAGGTGAAAGAGATTCTTGCACTGCTTCTATTGGAATGAGCAGAAGCCTGAAAAACAAGATGCAGGATATTTCAGAGACTGCTGGGAGTCATTGCGGTACAAGTAAACACATGGGTTGTGTTAGGGTAGCTAAGAATAGAAATAGGTGCATGTATACTTGCGTGTACACCAATGCTAGGAGTTTAGTAAATAAATTTGATGAATTTGAGGTATTGCTCAAAACATCAAAGGCAGATATTGTTGGGATATCAGAGACGTCGTGTCACACAGATATAAGGAATGCAGAACTGGAATTTGGGGAGTACAACGTCTACAGAAAGGATAGACTGGATAGGAAGGGAGGAGGGGTTATGCTATTAGTTAAGAAATACATAAAATCCAAGGAAGTGAAGCCAGTGGACATCGCTGGACAGTGCAGTGTCGAGTCAGTTTGGTGTGACATAAGAATTGGGAGATCAAAATTGAGAGTAGGAGTGTGCTATAGGCCTAATGACTCTGATCAGTATAATAAGATACTGTACAGGGAAATAGAGTGGGCCAGTAAATCATTCAAAGCATTCAAAGAACTTATCTTGGAAGCTACTAGGCTTTACATACCAACTAAGAAATATTGTTCAAGGTTTAGGCCTAAATCGATGTCAGATGAACTGATGAGGCATATGGCAGAGAAGAAACATGCATCGGATACATACAAATTAATACATGACACAGAAGCCTATGATAGATATAAGTTGATCTGTAACCAAGTTACAAAGGAGGTTAGGCAGGCGAAGGCAGATTACGAGAAATCTTTGGCAAGGGATGCAAAGAGTTCTTTACTTATGTAAACTCTAGAAGGAAGGGGATGAATCAGATTGGTCCACTTGATATCGGTGGGTCAACTGTTGATGATCCTGCTCAGGTAGCTAACAAACTAAATGAATATTTTGCATCGACATTCACACATGAGGAGTTATTTAGCGAGGGGAAAGCCAGAGGTGTATTCAACTCTAGCAGTAAGCTAGAGAATCTTGTAATAACTGAGAGTAAAGTGGAGGAGAAATTGTTGAAGATAAACACAAGAAAGGCACCCGGGGTGGATGAGATCTATCCAGTTATATTAAAGGAGGCAGCAAAGGAAGTAAGCAAACCCATAGCCATAATTATGAGAGCTTCCTTGGACTCAGGGGAGGTACCCATGGACTGCAAATTTGACCCCAATCCACAAAGGAGGATCAAAGGCTGACACAAGTAATTATAGACCTGTGAGTTTAACTTCTGTTCCAGGAAAATTAATGGAGGCACTAGTTAAAGAAGCACTGCAGGATCATTTAGACAAGACTTCAGCTATAGCTCGGACACAGCATGGTTTTGTTAAGGGGAAGTCTTGCCTGACCAATTTGATTGGATACTATGATGCAGTCACAAAGGAACTGGATGCAGGGAATAACTTTGATATTATATACTTGGATCTTAGAAAGGCTTTTGATACTGTTGCACATGGAAGACTGCTGCACAAATTGGAGCAGTGTGGCATTGGAGGCAAATTGCTGCTGTGGATAAAGGGGTGGCTGAGGGGGGAGAAGACAGAGAGTGGTAATCAATGGACACTGCTCGTCGTGGACTAATGTTATTAGTGGAGTCCCTCAGGGCTCAGTGTTGGGTCCATTATTGTTTTCTGTATTCATAAATGATATTGATGAGGGTATATCAAGCTTAATATCGAAGTTTGCAGACGATACAAAGGTAGGCAGGGTTGTCAAGGACACTACTGACACTATGCTGCTGCAACAGGATCTGGAAAGGTTGAGCAGATGGGCTGAGAGGTGGCAAATGAAGTTTAACATTGACAAATGTAAAGTACTACACATGGGAAACAGCAACCCCAGAGCAACGTATCAACTCTGTGGTACTACACTGACAGTGGTAGGGAATGAAAGGGACCTGGGGGTGGTTGTGCAGGCAGATATGAAGTTCTCTGAGCAGTGCAGACGGGCTGCAAGAGTAGCTCATGGTGTATTGTCAATGATATATAGGAATTTTTCTAGCAGGGATAAGGAGGTGATTATTCCCTTGTATAAGGCAATGGTCAGGCCACACCTAGAGTACTGTATACAGGTCTGGAGGCCTCATTTCAAGAAGGATGTAGAGCTGCTGGAACGAGTACAGAGAAGGGCAACAAGATTAGTGAATGGAACAAAGGGGTGCTCTTACAAAGAAAGGCTTAAGTTTTGCAAATTACAGTGTCTGGAGACTAGGCACCAGCGAGGTGATCTAATAGAGGTGTATAAAGCCTTGAATGGTTTGAGCATGCTCAATGCTGATGGGATTCTTCCTCTCGCTCAGAATAATCACCTGAGAGGGCATGAATTCAAATTGAGGAAAGACAGATGTAGGATAGACGTGCGGAAATTTGCCTTTAGCCAGCGGGTGGTTGGTTGGTGGAACAGACTTCCATCCCTTGTCCTGGAAGTTGATAGCCTAAATAAGTTTAAGGCTCAGCTGGACAGGTATGTGGAACGAACAGAGGGTTGATGTGGAAGTGGTTTTTTTTTTTTTTTTTTTTTGGCTGATGCTGCATAAGCTTGCTTTCTTGCATCAAATGCCTCTACTAATGCTAATGCTAATACATTGAGCATGCTCAAACCATTCAACACTTTATACACCTAAATCAGATCACCTTGCAGGTTCCTAGTCTCCAGACACTGTAATTTGCAAAACTTAAGCCTTTCTTCGTAAAAGCAACCCTTTGTTCCATTCACTAATCTTGTTTCCCTTCTCTGTACTGGTTCGAACAGCTCTATATCCTTCTTAAAATGAGGCCTTCAGACCTGTAAACAGTACTCAAGGTGTGGTCTGACCATTGCCTTATACAAGCGGATAATCACCTCCTTATCCCTGCTAGAAAAATTCCTGTATATCATTGACAAGACACCATGAGCTACTCTTGCAGACCATCTGCAATGCTCAGAAAACTTCATATCTGCGTGCACAATTACCCTCCAGGTCCTTTTCATTCTCTACCACTGTCAGTGTGGTACCACAGAGTTGATACATTACTCTTGGGTTCCTGCTTCCCATATATGGTACTTTACATTTGTCAATATTAAAATTCAGTTGCCACCTCTCAGCTCACCTGATCAACTTTTCTCGATGCTGTGCAGCAGCATGTTGTCATTAGTGTCATTAGCAGCCCTGCCGACTTTCGTATCATCTGCAAACTTGGAAATTAAGCCTGATATAGCATCATCAATATCATTTATAAATACAGAAAACAACAATGGACCCAGCACTGAGCCCTGGGGAACTCCACTAATAACATTAGTCCACAATGATCAGCGTCCATTGATTGCCCCTCTCTGTCTTCTCCCACTCAACCATCCCTTTATCCATATCAGCAATTTGCCTCCATTGCCACACTGCTCCAACCTTTGCAGCAGTCTTCCATGTGCAACAGTATCAAAAGCTTTTTTTAGATCCAAATATATGGTATCAAAATTATTCTTTACATCCAGTTCCTTTGTGACCACATCATAGTATCCAGTCTAATTGGTCAGACAAGACTTCCCCTTAACAAACCCATGCTGTGTCTGAGCTATAACTGAAGTCTTGTCTTGATGATCCTGCATTGCTTCTTTAACCAGTGCCTCTATTAATTTCCCTGGAACAGAAGTTAAACTAATAGGTCTGTAATTACCCTCGTCTCCGTTTGATCTTCCTTTGTGGATTGGGGTCACATTTGCAGTCCATGGGTACCTCCCCTGAGTCCAAGGAAGCTCTCATAATTATGGCTAAAGGTTTGCTTACTTCCTTTTGCTGCCTCCTTTAATATAACTGGATAGACTCCATCCACCCCAGGTGGATGGAGTATGGAAGTAACTCCATCCACCCTAGGTGGATGGAGTTACTTCCCTTTGTTATGTTTATCTTCAACAATTTCTCCCCCACTTTACTCTCAGTTATTACAAGATTATCTAGCTTACTTCCATAATTTAATACACCTATGGCATTCCCCTCCCTAAATAACTCCTCATGTGTTGAATGTAGATGCAAAATATTCATTTAGTTTGTTTGCTACCTGAGCAGGATCATCAACAGTTGAACCATCAATATTAAGTGGACCAATCTGATTCATCCCCCAGAGTTTAACATAAGTAAAGAACTCTTTGCTGCTTTTCTTTGCATCCTTTGCCAAAGATTTTTCGTAATCTGCCTTTGCCTGCCTAATCTTCTTTGTGACTTGGTTACAGACCAGCTTATATCTATCATAGGCTTCCATGTTACCTGTTAATTTTTATGTATCCCATGCATTTTTCTTCTCTGCCACATGTCAAATTAGTTCATCTGACATGAATTTAGACTTAAATCATGAATTTAGGACTAGTAGGGTAAGGATAGTAGATAAAAGAAGTATAGTAGGTTTGTAAAAGGTGAAAGAATGTTAATATCCTAAAAGTTATGTTGAATTAAGAAAATTATGGGCTGAATTGCAAAAGCCAATTAGAGGTGAGGGAACTGTAAAGTAAAATGATTAAACAAAATAAAGTAAAAAAAAATTGTAAAATAAGAAGTGGTAGAGCTGTCATCAAATATGGGTGGGCAAATTTAGTTATAAGTCAAAAACAGGGATAGCCAAAATGCAAAATCTAATGTCAGCTGAAGTAAATATTGATACTTGATCAAGTATTTCATCAGGGGACTACACCTGGCCATATATTAGGAACTGTGTTTCTATACTTCTCCATAACAGTGGAAGAGAGGTGAAATAAAGCCAAAATAGCACCTGACCATATATTAGGAACTGTGTTTCTATACTTGTTCATAACAGTGGAAGAGAGGTGAATAAAGCCAAAATAGCGAAAATAATAAAATTAGCATATTCTCTTACAGTATGGACAAGGTAGTCCCAATGCAGTGTCAGTGATATGAAAATTAAGGTTAAAATAAGGATAGAGCAAAAATAAAATATAATTATTAGAATAATTAAATGTTTTCAAAGTGGGAAAAAAGCTTTTTTGAATTATATGTAGATTTTTAAGTAAATTTGGAAAAATATTGGTGTTGGAATTTTGTGGAAATTAAAATTATTTAGAACAAGCATATGGTATGGGGTGAGGTATTAAATTGAGGATGGGGAAGGGATAAAGGAGTGGTTAAATAAACACGAAAAGTAGTAATAGAATGAGGATAGTTGGAACATTCATATCACCCTTGTATTGTACTAATTGTTTTACAAACTGGGGAAAAAAGGTAGAAATAGGAAGTAGAAAGTATAGAAAAGGTTATTAAACGTACTGGGCTAGCTGGGGATGTAATGCCCAACCTTTTAGTAAGGGCCTTGTCTTTGTAAGTGTTAGTATAAAAAGGAGAGTAATACCAAATGTTTGTATTGCATGGAAAAATCAGGCAAAGAAATATGTAGTAGTAGTCAGAACAGGCCTAAAAATGAGCCGAAACGGAAACCGAAAGTATAATGAGAAAAGTAACAATACCTGGAGTTTTCAAATAATATGTAGCAGAAGGAAGAAGGCAGGAAAATAAAGCATTACCACATTAGTGACTTAGCTACAGGATAAAGCAGTTTATAGGAGCATGACACTCTTAATAGAGAGCTGTGAAGAATTGGAGATAGATATGGAAAAAGTGACCTCTATAGTCATATTTTGAAAGAATAAATGCACAGAGATATATAAGTGTAGCATTGAAAAGAGAAAGCATATCTATAATGTAGAAATGTGGTTGGAACAATAGGACTATAAATATAAAGTCATAGGATATGCAAAAATGAACATAAAACAGTTCATAGAAAAATTAAAAAAATACTGCTTAGAATCTGTTTGGTCTGAGTTAGTTGGAAGCAAAGGTTGCACCTGCTACAGATTTTAGTAATCTCTATCTATGACTTCCACCACCACAGATAACCAGTTCATCACTAGTTCAGTTTAATTGTAGTAACGTAATTACAAGGAAAGTGAAGTTGTTATTTTTATTAATTATAGTGGTGTCATAGAAATGAATAAATAAGAGAAGAAAAAGGAGAACCCCCCCCTTCATTTATACATTTACCTTCCTGCACATCCTTTTCATTAAGAGTAGTGGTTCATGTGACGCAACTGGTTATAGTATATACACCAGGCCATGATTAATTTAAAATTTTTGCATCCCAATACCTATCACTGTAATCATCAGTAGCCGGCCATTTCATGCTACATTTCAGTTGGTGCATTCTCATATTGTTATTATTGTGTGTTTCAAAATCAAGGCGGTTGGAACAAATTTCAGACTTACAGTACTTGAATTATCTGTTCAGAAGTCAATTATATGATCTTGGTGGAAAAGAACCTGAAGATTTTGAGGCCATCAAATATTGACTGCTTGCATTCTTTTCTTGAAATCCATGAATTGGTATAAACATGGTAGGAAAATGGCAGTGTCATAAAGAATAAAGAGAAAGTCAGTTCATTAAACTTGATTTCATGTTTTTTTTTGTTTTTTTTTTAAGAGGGGTGGAGAGTAAATACTTATGGGATGACCTGATATTATTACTATTTTATTTATATATTTACTTCTTTTTTTGAAAGCACAATACATTTAATGTAATATCGATGTAAACATTATTAATTGAAATATTTCTTAATATATTCATATCCAAGCTATTGTTCCTGTCCTCCTGGATGCTCTACAGGATCCATCAAAGAAAACATCTATGTCCCTAGCAACACTTTTGGACACAAAATTTGTCCATTTTATCGATGCCCCTTCTCTTGCTCTTATCATGCCTGTAGTTCAACGAGCATTTCAAGACAGGTCTACTGAGACCAGGAAAATGGCTGCTCAGATTATTGGAAACATGTATTCCCTTACAGACCAAAAGGTATGTTTGATGAGTGCATAAATTATAAAAAAAAATTCATATAAATAATTATGATACAGGTTTTTTTTTTTTTTTTTTTTTTTTTTGTTTTTGAAAACTTAAGACTTTTGTGGGGTTGTAATGTTATTTTAATAAAATTAAAGATCATTATTTGTTAAAAGTGAACTGTTCTTATTAGCTAAGGGATGATTTAGTATTAATAATGGTGATTCATGTAAGGAAGCAAATTTATATATAGTATCAGTTGAAAAAAAATTGTCTGTTCATCCAAATTTGTCTAATCCTTCATTAAATTTATTTAAACTATCCACTTTCACAATAACACTACATGGAAACTTGTAGGTAGAAGGAATTTGTTTTTGTAGAGATGGGATACATTTGAACAAAGGTGGTGCAAGGGTTTTTGCTAATATCACCGATGTCGTAACTATAAACTTTACTATCACTAAAGGATTCAGGAGAACTGCTAGTTAAGGGGAGTTACAACCCATTTTTATGATATAATGGATTAAAGTATTACTTGCAGACATTTTAAGAGATCCTGTTTGTAGCATAAAGCCAATATTGGCAAGATGTTCTGAAAATAGGGACATTTCGAATTAAAGGGAAGGTAATACTAGAGAAAGCTTCAACGGGTGCATCATGATAGTAAACTATCAAAATCATAACTGTATATAGTAGCGTTGGGAGTGGCACTCATAAAATCATAAGTTCAAACTCTGGTTAGGACAAATAACATAATAGAGCTAACAGAAATGTCATATCATCCAGTAATAGAGTATCATGGGTTTCACTCTGGCATGTGCAATCTATTTAGGAAGATAGAAGGGGTTAGGTTTACCCTATGTTAGGTCTATAACAGCTATCAATATCAGCCTTATAATGATACAGAAATTACACACGCTATTATAGATTCTGTATGGCGAGTTAGTTGGAAGGAAAAGTATGAGAGTGGGAGTAATCAAGACCAGAAGATTGAAGTTATGATGAGAGCCTCTTGTTTGTCCCTAATTGATTGCAGAAAGTGGAAGGGAAACTCACCACGGGGAACAAAATTTTTAAATTATCTAGATCAGTGATTCCCAAACTACTGAGATCTATGGACCCATTCCAAAATCAAAAAAAATTTACTGACCTCTTCAAAAGAAAAAAAAGGGGGCGGGGGAGAGTTTATGGATTCCTATATATATAAGGGTCCGTAAACTTTTTATTTTTTTTATATTTGAAGGGGTCCGTAAACTCTCAAGGGCGCCCACTGAGAGTAAGTAACAGTAGTCTTCTCTACTAGAGAAGCGTTACTTATTCGAAGTAGTGCAATACCTGGTATCTCATTGTGATGGTAGCCACTTTAGTGTAGATACACCATAGTTAACCCCATAAAATTAAACTACATACGTTTCATATTATATGGATCAACTATGATGTATCTACACTGATATTATATGGTTAATTTAAACCCATATAGAATTATGCCCTAGGCATTTAGCTTTAAATACAGTATCATTCTGTTCATCATTTGGCATCTCGTATTGTGGAATTAACTTCGCAACTGTGATGGCATTACCAGGGTACCTGCCCATCCACCCACCGATGATAAGCCAACAAGCCTTGAAATGGTAACAGTTGAAATGGCTGAGAATAAGTGACAGTTAGTCTTCTCTACTAGAAAAGCATTACTTATTCGAAGTAGTACAATACCTGGTATCTCATTGTGAAGGTAGCCACAATATGAAATATAATTAAAATGATGCCTTTACACTATGTATATAGTTTAATTTTATGGCTTAACTATGGTGTATCTACACCGATACATATATAGTATATATGTATGAACACTGGGTTTTCTGAAAAGAAAATTCAAAGTTTTATGTTTAAGACACCAACTTTATTCTTATTTTTACATAAATATATAATAATAACTTTATCATCAATTTACTATACATATAACAAATAATTTGACCAATTCTAGTGGGGTCCATTTTGCGGACCCCCCCCCCACACACACAAACTGGTTTGTGGATCCCCAGGGATCCCAGTTTGGGAAACACTGATCTAGAAGATAGTTCTTCAAATGAGCATGATAGGGAAAATATTGGGTACAAGGATATTTTAGACGTGATCATCACTCATAAAGCAGATGACATTACATGAACTACTAGCAGGGAGTGATCATGGAGTTCTAAGTTGCATGATGAGAAGAGAGATAGCACTTGTTAAAGTCAGAAGAATGGGTTTTAATTTAGGAAAAGAGATTATGGTGCTATATGGCCTCAACTGGGAAGATAGCTCACAAAGTGCAAATATATTAGAATTATGGTATAAAACTATAGTCACAGAAGTCATGAATATGCATGTACCATTAAGAAAAAACAGAAGGAGGATGTCAACACGAATGAAGAATGAACTAGCCAATCCAATAGAGCTGAAAGGTGATATAGGAATTTGCAGAACAATGACACACACATTAAAGGTCTATAACAGCTACAAATTGATCCGTAATAGTACTAAGAAAAGGTTAGACTGGGCTGGCAAATGCAGATTATAAGTGAAGAATGGCGAGGAGTTTTTCATGTATGTGATTGCAAAGTAGAAAAGAGAAAATCAGGTGGAATCTTGTGATATCAGTGCAGGAAATCTTAAATATCCCAGCTCTGATGATGCACAAGAATTCAACAGAGATGCATTGTATTGATATTTACATGTGAAAGATTCTTCCTGATGTGGCAGAAATGTGCAATTTATGGTGAAGATCATGAAATTAGCAATATTGAATTTCAGAAGATTATTTACTTAAAAAAAAAAAAAAAATATATATATATATATATATATATATATAGAATGTTGTAAAGGCAAGTAAGGCTCTTGGAGCTGATGGCATGTATCCAATAATTTTGAAGGAGGCTGTAAGTGAGTGCATGGAACCATTAAGGATAATTATGAGGGCATTACTGGACTCCAGAGAGATTCTATAGATCCTGCGTATAAAGGCAGTTTTAAGATTGAGGTCAGTCTGACTTCGGTGGAAAGGAATATCATGGAAGTAATAATCAGGAGGGTCATACAGGATCATTTAGATAGAAATGAAATTCTGAATGAAACAGCATCTTTTTGTAAAGAGAAAATCATTTCATTGTTTACTTGGATTTCAGCAGACCATTTGACTTACCATATGAGAGGTTACTGTATAAGTCGGAACATGCTGGAATCACAGAAAAAATCCTCAGATGGATCACATGGTGCCTGCAAGGTAGGAGGCAGAGGGTTGTGGTTAATGATTACTATTCATATTGGGATGGTGTACAAAATGGGCCAAGGATCAGTAATGGAACCATTGTTGTTTTTGACGTGATTTTCTTAATGAAATCAACAAAGGGATAAAAGGCATGATGTCAAAATTTTTACCAAATAGATGTTGAGTTGAATTTTTTGAAGGGGTCTAGAGACAGCAATGTGCATGGTGAGATTGGCAAAAAGGTAGCCGTGTGGGCAAAGACTGAGTGCGTTGGGCTACATATTCACCAAGCTATGTAATTTAGTAACTAGACACCTTAGAGGAGACCTAATTGAGGTGTATAAAGCTCTGGGAAGATAAATTGATTCCATAACTAGAGCCATAACTAGTTGTTAATTTACTGTAGTAACTTGCTTCTCTGGATGGTTGATGCCAGGAGATTGCAGAAATTCAGAGCTTAGCTGGATGTGAGGAGAGAGTCAAATAGGGGGTTTATTTGATTTTTAATTTATTATTTAAGCAGCAAAAACTTCGGCTTCCTTCTGCTGATATGGTGAATTTTAATACTTAAATTTATTCAAACTATCAACTTTCATAAAACCAGATGTAAGCTTCCAGCAATTTCTGGCTGAAAGCAGATTTTTGCTTGTCCTGCACCAATGCTTCTTTCAAATTAAATTTATCTTTTTATATGTGTGGTCCAAGAAAGAGTAAGGATGCCATTAGTATTTAAGTGTTTAAGGCTTTATATTTAAAGCCTTAATCACTTCAGTCAAATCTCCTCACAGTGTTTAGTTTCCAGTTGCTGCATTTGCAGAACTGAAAATGTCTTTTATAATAACAGTACCCTTTTGTGTCCTTGACTAACCTTGTTGTTCTCTGCACCTGATACAACAGATTCACTCTGCAGTACAGTACTCAGTGTGGTACTACCCATTGCCCTGTACAATGGGATAATCACCTTGTTCCTACTATCGAAATTACTGTATATCTTCAATAGAATTCCACAAGCTGTCCAGGGCAGCTCTCTACACTTCTCAAAGAATTTCATGGATAGCTATCCAGTTATCCCTAAATCATTTCCATTCTTCAGCACCTTAAGGTGTAGTACCACCTAAATGATATGTTATTCTGGTATTACTGATGAAAAATGCAAGATAAATTACTGATTACATTATTAGATGCAAGGTGCTGCATATGGGCAGTACTTTGCATTTATTATTGTTAAACTTCTATTGCCACTTATCACCTGCTTAATATTTCTAACTCTTGTTGCAGTAATAATAGTGTTCATTGATTCCTATCATTAACCTTTGTATCATCTGCAAACTTATACCATTAAGCTTAATATTCTTTCATCAATATCATTAATAAATATAGAAAACAGTAAGGGGGTGTGCTGGCACTAAATCCCAAGAGATTCTACTAATTGTATGAGTCCAAGAAGAGCAATTCCCATTTATAACCATCCTCTGCTCTCTGCCACTCAACCATCCTTTCATACCCCTAGTTCCACATTGCTATTATTTATATATCAGTTCTTCCAAGTAGAACAGTCTCAAAAGCTTTACTAAAATCTGAATATATGATATCAAAATTATTTTTTGCATCCAGTTCCTTTTTCACTGTGTCATGATTGACGTATAACTGCATTCCTGTCAAAGTGAACCTGCATTATTTCTTTGGCTCCATTATTTTTCCTGAACAGAATTCAGACTTATAGGTCTGTAATTACCCACTTCTTCCCTTTATTTCCTTTATGAATAGGGGAGAACATATGCACATCTTCAATCTTCAGGGAACTCTCTTGAAGCCAAGGAAGGTGCTTGCAGATTGAAGAGATGTGCAAATGTCTCCTTGAATATAATTGGCTAGATTCAGTCAACCCCAGATGTCCTATTTACTTTGAGCTTAAGCAGTTTCTCTTCCACTTTCTTCTCAGATCTCAAATTCATTTAACTCCCAGTTATCAACTGTTATGCCATTTGTATCTTGTAGACCAATGTGGTTCATCCTTTTCAGTCTAGTCTTAACTTAAGCAAGGTATTTTTTGCATTCTTAGCCAGAGTGTTTTCATAATCTGTTTTAATTTTCCTAACCTTCTTAGTCACTTAATTACAGACTAGGTTATTGTTAATTTTGAATTTTGTGTTCCCTGATCTTAGTTGGTATAAAAATTCTTGTAACTTCTGCTGTTACTTCCCTGAATGTTTCCCATTTATAATTTGTAGTTGGTACCATCATCAGTTGGTTCCACTTAAGTGAATTTAAAAACTGTTTAAACCATTGTAGTCTTCTTTACAAAAGCAAAATATTTTCCCCTTTTTGTTATACAATTCAGAGGAATTCTATGACAAAGTTGACCATTTTCAGTTGCTAAAGATGGCAATAATCAAATCAATTACAGGTCATTCCATTAGAATTCCCTTTGGTAACAATAAAAATCAAATCAAAAGTGCATGCATTAGAGTTGACTACAGGGTATAACAATGTAGTCAATTCTAATGCATGAATACCTGAACAACCTGAAAGTGTGTAGGATTCCTTCAGAAATCTGTCTGGCACTTAGATAATGCATTAGTTATGGTAGGCTTAAAAATTGGAGTAGCAAGTGAAAATTTAAAGAGGTGATTGAGCACTTGGTGGTTCTTGCCTCTTCTAGTCATCTGATTAATTTGTGCACTGAAAAGGGAGTTGCAGACCTTCCTGTGAATATTACAGTACTAATACTGTCTCAAAATGAGTGCTAAAAAAGAAAGAGATTTAAACAGTTTCAAACTTTGTATGCCACTGGAGTAAAGAGATTTTGAAGCATGTGTATGCTTTTGCTGTCTTTAGTTAAGTATATAACTAGACTGGTAGAACAGTGGTAACTTTTGATAAGTCTGTTTAAAGAAGATGTTGGAAGCTGTGAGAAAAGCAATATGAGCAATCTTTTCAGAATTACCAAATTAGAGTACAGGCAATTGCTAATGAGTGCCACTGACTTGTATTGAAATCCAGTGTGTGATCCAAATGTTTTGAAAGAAGGCATACAGATGAACTCAAGGAAAAGAATTTCTACATTAAAAATATATGGTAAAAGTAACCCTGTTTAGGGTTACTTTTACCATATGAAGCGAGCTGAAATTCTAAGCTTGTTACCCTCAGTCATGCAGAAAAGCCTGTTCGTGTTTCTCCCTTCTGCTTGCATAAAGCCATTTGCTTATTTATTTTAAATGTATATTATTTGAAAATCAAAACATAGCTCTTCCATCCAATGTGCCTCACATGCTTGTACTAAGGTCATTACTCCTAGATACATTGAAGAATGTTATTATCATAAAAAAGGAAGGATGATTCTGTATTAGTCATAAGCATTTCTGCTGCCTATGACCAGTAGGCAGTAATTACAAAAGATTCTGTTTTTTACTCTGTGAGAAAATACTTTGGCTGTATTGGTCTACATTTTATACAAGTTTCCATTGGAAATGTTCTTATTGATGCAGAGGTAGCATTTTTATCAATTGGCAGGTTTTGGACAGGTTTCCAGTACTTAGTGTTATAAAAGATAATAGATGAAGCAGTTTGTTTTGCAGCATCAATTCTATCAGTTGCAGCGTGGGAGCCAGATGCTATTATTATGAAAGTAGCAAATTGATGCACAGTAGTTGTCCTTGGTTGGGAAATATTAGAAGTGCATAATTAAGCTTGAAATATAATTATTCCAAGTTATGACTTAAATTTTAACAATAGCAATGCTGAGTATGAGAGAATATTCAGAAGACCTGAAAGGCAAAAACTGAATTCAAGTCTTCTCTTTCTGGTGAAGCTCTGGAAATGCTCTTGACTGCCAACTTTAGATAGCACTACTGTTGTTATGAACAAAACTTTGACTTTACATTTCTAAAAAGAAGTCTGGGTAACAGTTCCTTTCTTGAAGCAATAAAAATCAGTTGATATCTAATAGAATTGCCAAAATGTCCACAGAAAGAAAAATCCTGGATAATCTAATATTTGAAAGCATTTGGTACTGCCGAACAAGCCTATGGCTATATTTTAATGTAAAATGTGTTTTTCCAGTGAAATTTAATTTCTAGTGCAGTGTGAACTTTAAAAACACCTGCTTTTTTTTTTTCCCCTCAAAAATATGTTCTTCAGCTGTTTTGTCCAAAAAAACCTCCCAGTTTCTTCCTATTTATAAATAGTTGGTCTCAAGATTTTTACTGGTTAGTAGGTTGGCAAGGTATGCTATGCCTTTACATTTGTGATTAGTTACATCTTTAAGTAAATCTCATCTCAACAGATTACAATTCTGGTGCCTAGTGGTTGCGTTACCTGCATTTTTTCTGCCCTTAGGGTATTTGACCAATGATTGGATCTGAGTCACTCACAGGCTATAGAAATTACTTGATTGTTTAATTACTGCCTACATATATTGATTTTTATTAATTTTTTTGTCCATCTGATATTTAAATTCACTCAGGTTATATTTATAAGCAGTATAAAATCACTTCTTATATTTTATAAGTGATTTTAAATTATTTAGTATTTTACTTGCCGACCGGGCTAGCCAGGTGGGTAAAGTGCCTGCCTGGCAACCCAAAGGTCGTGGATTCGAATCCCGCCTCGGGCTTGGTTCAGAATAAAATGCAAAAACTTTTGGAGGTGCATTATGGCCACAGAAGCCGATGTGCCAACAACTAACAAAAAAAAAAAAAAAAAAAAAAAAAAAAATGTATATTACTTCCTGTTATATGAAAGATCAGTTTTCACAAATGTCTTTTATGGACTTAGTATTTTTACTATCCTTACTCATGAGCAGTTAGTTTCAATTTCACTTTTCCTGGAACTAAATGGAATATTGTATAGTTTTCTGTTAACTGAGTATATTCTTCTTTTAGATTGTGAAAATTAAATCTCTAATTTCTCTCCTTAGGACCTTGCACCTTACCTGCCAACAATTATTCCAGGTCTTAAGCAGTCTTTACTGGATCCTGTGCCTGAAGTAAGTGTTTATCTGCATATTAAACCATCAAAAAAATATTTCTATAACCACAAGTAGCAAATTTGATTATAGATGACTGTTCATTTCATTTCTTATTCATGAATTGTTTAATCTTTTTATTTTATTAAAAAATTTTACATTAGTAACCTATTTCTTTTATAACGCCCACCTTCATTATGCTAAAAACAACAGAACTATTAAGGTAGATTCAAAATAGTATGACCAGATTGGTGA
This sequence comes from Mastigoproctus giganteus, assembly GCF_048544385.1. Taxonomy (NCBI): domain Eukaryota; kingdom Metazoa; phylum Arthropoda; class Arachnida; order Uropygi; family Thelyphonidae; genus Mastigoproctus; species Mastigoproctus giganteus. Next base: position 1,231,141 of record NC_143576.1, on the reverse strand, counting down.
GAGCACTAATTTTTATCCCAGGGGAAAAAAAATAATAAAATAAGAATAAATTATGTACCAGGTACATAATGATTTGCCGCCACTCTACTCTGAGACTGATAGTGTCACCGATAATGTCACAGTGGCAGCCATTAAAAACGTCTTTACTGCAGGAACTCATTATGAAACTGGTACAGTAAAATAAATAAAAAAAGTATTGCTGCATTGTTTTTATTTAAAAAATAATTTCAGTACAATGAAATATAATGATAATGTCACAGCTGTCAAATAATTTCAGTACAGTGAAATACAATGAATGGAATTTTTCATTGTACTAGTGTACAATGAAATAATTCGTATAAAATATATTATAATAACACTAAAATTATTGGTCTATGGTAACTGAAATAAGATATTTAATTTTGACACTCAAATGATTTTAATTCCCAAGTGAATACTCCGTCGATTGTCGTTCCATTACGTGTAGTATTTACTAAAGTATTTGACTTAATATCTAAATTGAAGACATCTTTCATAAATTTGCAAAACTTCTTTCCAGCCTCAGAATTTAATTCTAGATTGAAATCACCAGCTAGAACTATAGGTATATGATCCACTGGCTCTACCAATAATTTTGCACTTTCAGTGGAATACTGCATCAAATTCTTGTTAATGAATTTTTGAATTATATCTGATGACATCCCTGGAGTGATGTATATGGCAACGATGAAATTAGATTTACTATTGACTTTGCATCTACAAATGTCTCCAATTTCATCTGATACTGCTGTCGCGTTACTGCTATTAGGTTGTGCAAAGATATGTGGTGTACTGATGATAGTTGAACCTTCACGTTGATATATCGCAACATCACCACTACGAACATCTGACCTTTTAAATTGAGTCATACATTCGAATAGTTTAAATAATATATGTTCATCATTATGCAGCCACATTCACTTAATATCAATATTTTGGATTGCTGTAAGATTGTACCCGTTTCGATATCTCGAACATGAGCCCATAAACTTTGTATGTTCATTGACGATGTAGATATTGCCACTTTGTATGAAATCTTGCAGTTCATCCTGTAGAGATGGTAGATTGTTATTTTTCAAGTGATCTAGTTCAGCACGAAGTTCTATATTACTGTTAGCTTTGCTGTGTGAAATGTGAAATCGTCGTGGGGATTTGTAATATATAAACCTTTCAATGAGGTCACTTGAGATAATGCCACTTATACAAGTTGCTGTTGATGATCTTTCTCATAATTTTATATACAACTTTGTCGAAGGTCCCTCCTTGAGATTTATGTATAGTCAAAGCACAAGCAGATACTAAAGAAAATTGTGTATGTCTACATGTTAATTTCCTATTGTACTTTCCTATTGTACTTGAATGATTGTTTTATAATAGGTGCGGATTGACTAGGTAAATGTTTATCTTTCACATATTGTTTATAACGAGATTGGAGGTTATGTCCTATTTTTGACTCAGGAAATTTCATCCATACTAGTTTAACTGTTTCGCCGTCCTCAAATTCAAATATACTAAAGTACCGATTGCACCATTAGCATTAGTAGAGGCATATGATGCAAGAAAGCAAGCTTATGCAGCATCAGCCAAAAAAAAAAAAAAAAAAAACTTCCACTTCACCCCTCCGTTCGTTCGAAATACCTGTCCAGCCGAGCCTTAAACTTATTTAGGCTATCAACTTCCACAACAAGGGATGGAAGTCTGTTCCACCAACCAACTACCCGCTGGCTAAAGGCAAATTTCCGCACATCTATCCTACATCTGTCTTTCTTCGGTTTGAATTTATGCCCTCTCAGGTGATTATTCTGAGCAAGAGGCAGAATTCCATCAGCATTGAACATGCTCAAACCATTCAAGGCTTTATACACCTCTATCAGATCACCTTGCTGGTGCCTAGTCTCCAATCCATCAACCATTACCAATCCATCAACCAAATCTATATTTGTAGTAATCATGTATGGTTTTCCTTTCAATAATGGTAGAATGTATGGAAGTCCTGCAGTTTCGGTCACTGACATTTTATGAATTTTATTTTGTATTCTTGTTAATTGTTCTTCAGAATAATATCCTTGGTATAAATCTTGTGCAACCACTTCATGGGTTTCATCTGCAACTAAAGAATTTGAATTATAGGCATTTACATCACTATTTCTTAAAAATAGTTGAATTCCTTGCGGACATAAATTAGTAGCATCTTCTTTGGTAACAAATCTCAATTCTATAATTTTAAGTTCATCTGGTAATAATAATAATAATGCTTCTCTTTTGCCTATTTTTGTAAGAATTTTAGAAAATGCACTATCGGACTGTTGAACAACTAATTCACGAAATTGTAGTGAATGCGATAATTCTGGAGCAATCGATGAGTTCTTCAGGCACTGGAGACAATTGCCGTAAATCTCCAATGAAGTATATATTCATACCTCCAAATGGTATTTCATGAACGCCAGTTATATGCTTTAAATGCATATATATAATCAGTAATAGTACGTGCATGTTGAAATGCAGTTTTATATTGTTGAAGAATTTCATTACTAAGTTTAAGATTATTTGATAGACATACGGAAAGCAGAATGCATTGTTGTACCATTGATTGCCACAGCAGTATTTCCTGTGGAGGCACAAGTAACATATGCATTGTGAATATGTGATGAATTATAAAACCAATTATACATTTCTATCAGTAATTTAAGAGTAAATGTCTTTCCGCAGCCTGCAGGTCCAGTGAGAAATACTTGTATCGGTTCATGTATCCGATTATCAGTTTCACGCTAGATAGCTTCAAGTAATAATGCACGTTGTTCCTTATTAGTACTCCTCATCAAATGACAGTATTCTTCAGATGGTAAGACATTCTCTCGCTTCCTAATGACAGATGATAATTTATCCGTCATCGGCATTCTCATCTCCTCATTAATAGTTTTGTCAGTAAAGAAATCATCATCAATTTCTTTTGATTTAAGAAATTCTTCATTTTTTTCCACCACCAGTCCATTTTCATCATTCTGGTCAAGTTCGATACAAAGTTTGCCTACAAATTGCTAGCATCTTTTCAATGTCAAAATCAGATTCAAACTCTTTTTTTCTTCTCAAGGTAATTATCTCTTTGTTGGTTTCATAAAGTTAAAAATATTTATTTTCATTCAAAATTTCATTCTCCTCGTTGATGAATGGTATGTTACACATACCATTCATCAACGAGGGGGCTTAGAGGGGAATAGGTATCCTGTGTGTTATCAGACACTCAGCCTAAAACACTGATGGATCCAATATCTCTCTAATACAGAAGATTTAGGAGAAGTCCGGTTGGCCTGCCTCCCTAAAATCCACTCATACACACCTTCTCGATGGTAAGCCCTGTTACGTCACTTAGGTGGCAACGAACATGTAGAGTGGTTCTCTTCAAGACGCCTGGTCAGCGTGAAGAGGAAAAGACCAAACCCTCCAGCATATGACAGCACGACAAAACAAATGGCCCTCAGTCCCCAGCAGCTTTCACTCCCCCTCTTACGGCAGCGAGAGGATCAGAGTGGAAGCAGAGGGTGCTAAGAATCTCTGGGTACGACCAGGCTGCCGTGCATGCAAACTGAACTTGGCCTGTTATAACGTACGATCACTCATCGGTGAAGACAGGATATTAGAGCTGGAAAAGGAATTAGAAAACGTGAATTGGAATATCATCGGTTTGGCTGAAACAAGAAGAAGAAATGAATCACTTATAAGTTTATCAAGTGGAAATCTGCTGTACACCAATGGAAACAGTGAAAGGAGTGAAGATGGAGTTGGGTTTCTGGTCCATAAAGATTTTAAAAACAACATTTTGGAATTCAAAAGTACATCATAAAGGGTGTCAAGACTAATACTCAAGATTTCTAAGAGGTACAAGCTAAAGATTATAATGATTTATGCACCAACATCGAGCCATGATGATGAAAAGGTTGAAGAAATGTACACCGAAATTGAGAGTCTTTCTAGATGAGCAGAAAACCCACTACACTATTATTATGGGGGACTTCAATGCTAAGATTGGAAAAAGGCAAAACAGTGCAGAAAGAGGAACTATAGGAAATTTTGGAATTGGTGAAAGAAATAAAAGAGGTGAAAGACTTGTGGAATTTGCAGAATCTCAAGGACTGTCAGTAATGAACACTTTTTTTTCAAGAAAAGGGTGAACAGAAAGTGGACATGGAAGAGTCCAAATGGATTAACAACTAATGAAATCAACTTCATCCTCACTAACAGAAGATATATTGTGAATGATGTTACTGTCCTGAATAAGGTAAATGTTGGAAGTGATCACAGAATGGTAAGATGTACGCTTGATATAGATGTAGGAAAGGAAAGGAAAAAACTGACTCGAGTAAATAATACAAAGGTCTTTGAGATAACAGAAGAGGAGAAAAAGCAGTATGTACTGGAACTTAAGAACAAGTTTGAGCTTCTGCAGACTGCTCAGGACCAAGATATCGACGAGGAATATTACAACTTTCTGGAAGTGATAAAGCCCAAGAAACCTATAGGGAAAAAGAAATCCAAAGTAGAAAAAATTAGTCAAGAAACACTTGTCATGATGAATCGAAGACGACAAATGAAGAGCAAGAAAAATACTGACAGGGAGAAAATTGAGTATACTGAGTTATGCAAAGCCATTAGAAAGAGATTCAGAGAGGACATAAGAAGATTTAACACAAGAAAAGTAGAGCAAGCATTAAGGGAAAACAAAGGATTTAAATCAGCAGCCATGAGCAGTAATACAGAAAGACAAATGATACCGAAACTGAAGAATAGCGATGGTGTACTTATAAACAGCAGAGAAGGCATAATTCAAATAGCAGAAGACTACTATAGAGAATTATACAAGGAGTAGGGGAATGATGCCAGCAGTGGGGAAGATGGATTGCAAAGTAGCAACACATACGACATACCCGATATTCTTCCTGATGAGGTAGAACATGCATTGAAGAAAATGAAGAATCAGAAAGCCCCGGGGGAAGATAAAGTTACTGTTGAGTTGTTAAAATTGGGAGGAAGGGACATAACACAAAAACCAAGGCTCTTCACAAAGGTGTGACACCTAAGCAGTGGAATAATGCAATCATAGTTTTGCTGCATAAGAAAGGAGATAAATCAGAAATTGGAAATTATAGACCAATTAGCTTGTTATCTCACATCTACAAGTTCACAAGGGTCATTACTAACAGATTAGAAAGAATACTTGATGAGAATCAACCGAAAGAGCAAGCTGGCTTTAGGACAGGATTTTCAACTATGGATCACCTTCACGTAATATCACAGCTAATAGAGAAAGCAAATGAATATAAAACACCATTATGCCTGGCATTTGTGGATTATGAAAAGGCATTTGACTCCATACAGCATAAGGCAATGTTTCGGGCACTGGAAAGACAAGGCATAGATACCCCGCATAGTATGATTTTGAAGAAAATATATGAGCGTGCTACCTCCTTTATTAGACTGGACAAAGACAGTAGGAAATTTAAAATCGAGAAAGGAGTTCGACAAGGAGACACACTATCTCCGAAGCTGTTTACTGCTGCCCTTGAGGAAGCTTTCAGAAGATTAGACTGGTCGCAGAAAGGAGTCAATGTGAACGGAGAGTACCTAAACCATTTACGATTTGCAGATGATATTGTGGTCATAAGCCACAATCCCGAAGAATTAGAGGAAAATCTTAATCAGTTATGCACAGTTAGTATGGATTTTGGACGAAAGATGAATATGGCTAAAGCAAAAGTAATGATGAACAAGTATGCCACAGAAAGAGAAATAATGATTGAAGGAGCAGTAATTGAAAAGGTGGAGTCATTTACTTATCTGGGACAAGTTATTAGCTGTAATAATGATAAATGGCTGGAAGTCAAGAGAAGAATAAATTTTGGATGGATAGCATTCAGGAAATATAGTCACATACTGAAGAGCAATATCCCAGTTTGTCTGAAACGTAAAATAATGAACCAATGTATACTCCCCACCATGATTTATGGAAGTGAAACTTGGGCACTCACCAAAAGATTGGAAGAGAAGCTGAGAACTGCACAGCGAAGAATGGAACGAATTATATTGGGAATCAGACTGTTAGATAAGAAGAGAAACACATGGATTAGGCAGCAAACTCAAGTAAAGGACATTCTTATCAAAACTAAAGAACTAAAATGGTCTTGGGCAGGACACATAGCTCGAAGACATGATGACAGATGGACTAAGAAAATAACAGAATGGTACCCAAGAGGAGCTAGAAGAAAACCTGGAAGACAAAGGCGGAGATGGATAGATGAAATTCATGAGTTTGTGGGTAGTAAATGGATGGCCAGTACTCAAAACAGAAGGAACTGGAAAGTTGCTGGAGAGGCCTTCATCCTGCAGTGGATTGAAAATGGCGGATGATGATGTGTAACATTATCATTTCGCGTATATGTTCATGAAGACATGTTATATTATAATTCCGATACCGAATTATTTTAGGAAATTGTCTTTTCACCCATCCTCCATTTCCTTTTTGAAAATGAGCAGTAAATTGTGCAAGAGTTATCTTTTAATGTTTCGCCCCATTTTTCATATTTGTCAAAAATACTATCTTGCCATAAATCCAAAGACTCACTATCAACTTGTTCATCCAATTCAGCTGTTGATTTACGTAATTCCTGATTGCTCATGTGGCCATACTGGTGTTGCATATTCAATTGCTTTTGAAGACACGGACATTGGGTATCGTAATAAATACCAAGCTTCCTCTTGTGAGGCGCCTCCATAGCCAGGTGTGGCAGGAGCAGCGGTGCATAGCACATGCTTCTTGATTAGACCGGGGTTTGAGCCTGTGATCACCAAATACGGAGGATGCGGAAAGGTCAGGGAATGACCACCGCATATCCCCAAATCAATATAGCCTTAGTTGCTAATGCTCCTAAAAACCAAATAACAAACAAACAGCCTCTTTGTGAACTCATCTCCACAGAATTCAATACATCTACACTTAATGTTCGTGTTAGATTAGTTATATCCCTATCAAGATATTCTTCTTGTAGCTCTATAATTTTACGTTGCAGGTTGCTTATTCCTGTGTTAGTTTTATTCACATATTCAACTACATATGCTGCACATGAATATTCTTCTATGATAAATTGTAAATCTGAATTAGACTTGGGTACTCCTAAAATCCAAGGATTGTAATTATTCATAAATTTCTCTTCTATCTTGCATTTAAGAAATACACCTGGTCGTTTGATACCAATCCTCAAAATATTTAGATATTCTTCTTCTGATTGGCATTAGTTTGATTTAAGGAATTCTTCGAATTTAACATGATTATCCAATTCTAATGAGTCGTGCATTTTATGATATTTTTTTGTGATCAGCTGATCTTTGATTGTAATCTGTGGCCATCGGTATCAATATACGAGTTTGTGACATTGGCCAAAAAGGTGCTTCAAATCAACATTCGCGTCGGTTTGCATTATTATTTTTATAACAGGTAAAATTATGTTTATGTTGCTGTAAATTTGAATAATCTGAAGTTTTCTCTATAGAACACAATGCATCTATCATTTGGATTGCTTCTTCCATACCACCTTCTTTTTCTTCGAATGGTGCAGAGGGTGCATTGTTCATCCATAATAATGTATGTGCATGTGGACTTCCTCGATGTTGAAATTCAATGCAAGAAATTCACAACATAATATTTCCCAAAAGGACTATAGGTTTTCAATTTTAAAATTTTGAGTATACTCTCAACAGTTTTATTAAAGTATATGGCACATGTTACGGGGTCTTCATTTATTAATGTAGCTCTTTCCTTGTAAGGTAGATCCATAACTTCGTTAGTTGTAATTTCTCTTTTACATCTGAATTTGTATAACATACATAGTAATACGGGCCATGTTGATTCACATGCACTTAACGTCAAGAACATTGTAGGTTTTCCTAATTGACAAATCATGGCAAACACATCTCGTTTAGGTTGACTCCAATAATATGCTGAATTGGGAATTGATTTTAGAAATGCCAAGTTAGACTCTAATGACTTGTTTATAAATTCTTTCAATTCCAATATAGAACAAGTAATATTAGCTGTTATTCCTACTGATTTAAATGCAATTTGCAAATTTTCTGCAGTGTGCATTTGCATAATTTTCATTGCCATATATAGCAAATGTTGGGGAGTTACTCCACAATGGCCGACTGGGCTAGCCGGGTGGGTAAAGTGCCTGCCTGGTAACCCAAAGGTCGCGGGTTCGAATCCCGCCTCGCGCTTGGTTCAAAGTACTGCAAAAACCTTGGGAGCTGCATTATGGCCACAGAAGCCGATGCGCCAACAACTACCAAAAAAAAAAAAAAAACACTCCACAATGATTAGATCTACGAATTTCACTCGATGCCATCATAAAGGGAGTGATTTTTAATCCATTTTTAAATTTTCGTGCCTGTCCCAAATGTAGCAGGAAAAGAAAGTTCTTCTGCATGTATATCAAATATGAAACTTGTTGGAGATGATTTCTGACCCGGTGCTATACATAAATATTTACCTTCAGACCATAATAATGTTTGTTGTTGAATTAACAATAGTTCATCATCATTGTTGACAGGTTTCACAATTTCATCTGAATGTTCCTATTCACTATCATAATTTGTCACCCACTTTTATGCCGTAGAATTTATACAAAGGTGAATTTATCAAATACTGTAACCATATTTTCACTGTTTTCTTCTGCACACATCCTTGTAGACACGATTTATATACGAACCTTCGTTTTATATGTACATTAATGGCATAATCGTCATCTAATTCTCTAGGTAATTGATGAACCATCATATTTACGTTAACTAGTACATTTATTACTTGTCCGATGATCCCGTATTGTCTATATTCATAACGTAAACAACGAATTTGCATAAAAGGTAATAGTGGTGATATCAAATGCTCAGTTACAACTAGGGCTTACAATCCCGGGATCCCGGTCATTTTTTTCCGGTATTGAAATACCGGTATTGATAAAAAAAAAAAATACCGGATTTTCGGTGCTAATTAAAAAAAAAAAAAAAAAAATTGTTTATAATTTAATCACATAAAGGTTATAAAATCTATGTGATTATGACTTCATTATCTCTACTACCAAATGTTCGATAAATCATCGATAGGGCACCATGCAACATTGCAACCTGTCCAGAATTCTCGGACAACTTCATGTCTGACTGTATAATAACTCCCAAGTCCCGTTCCTCCATTACTGACTTTAGTTCAACTCCACCAAGTGTATAAGTTATTTTGGGGTTGCTGTTCTCCATGTGTAAGACCTTGGATTTTGCTGAATTAAAGCATAGCTGCCACTTTTATGACCATCCCGGAAGTCTATATAGGTCAAACTGAAGAAGCTCTGCTTGGCGGCGATCATTAACTACTCTACTGATCTTTACATTATCTGCAAGTTTCGACCTCACGCCCTCCATCCCTTCATAGATGTCTAAACATGATTTAATGCTCTGAATTCCATTGATATCATTGTCTCCATGATTTTCCCTACTACTGAAGTTAGACTGGCCGGTCGGTAATTTCTCATTACACTCCTAGAACCGACTTTATGTTCCAATTTACACCAATCCAACGGAATCTCTCCCGAGTCCAGTGATGCTCTCATAACTAGTCTTAATGGTTTAATGCACTCACTTGCCGCCTCCTTTAAGATTAAAAGGAATATGCCATCAACCACAGGAGCCTTACTGGTTGTGAAAGGTGTGAAAGTTCTCATTAAATAATCATTTGAAATTTCTACATCATTAATTACATTTTTTTTAACTTCACTTCCATAATATCTCATTGATACAAAGGGTTTTTTTTTTATGTAAATATCAATGCAAAGTAACTGTTGAGTTCATCTGCAACTTCAGCTATGTTATCTAATACAGGTTGACCATCACTAATCTGGTTCCACTGCTAATTCAGACATAATTTCAAATTTCCCGGGTTGGTGCACCGACCTGCCGCTACTGTTTTGGTAGCGTTGGTTGTAGCATCAGCTGTTGGCGCTAACTCATCGGCACAAAAAAACTGGGAAGCCATTCCCACTTGTTTTTCCTGCATTTATTATTATAACCTGCTCACATTTAGCCACAGCCATGGTTCCAATACACAAAGGAAGTGCCTCTCGTGGTGGAAAGTGCAAACGCCGTACGTTGTCCATAACTCCATAACAGATAAAGTTGAACTTGTGAAAAAAACTTGAGAGTGGTGTGTCTGTGAGAAGTTTAACTCTGCTGCTTAATTGTAAATTCCAGCAATTTCTCTCAGTTCCTCTTATTTTAGTAATTTTCTTTTAGCCATTCCTTTTTAGATTTTTTTTTTAAGACAACACACTTGTACAAACTCGCAGAAAAACACAACACAATATGATGGATAATCTTCTTCTTCAAGAGGAGTGTTTCCATTTACAATGGGTTTCCTCAGCCTACAAGTTATTTCTTGTCAGGAATTTTTTTCCGCCATAAAGTGCGGTTCAAGGTGTCTTGGTCGGTTAAGCCTCAGGCTGTCATGCACTCCCGTACTCCATCCATCCATGTCCTCCTAGGTCTTCCTCTTCACCTTCTTCCAGGAGGTATCCATTCCAGGATAGCCTTTGGATATCTGTTTTCTTGCATCCGTTTTACATGTCCATACCATGTTAGACGCTTTTCTTTGGTGTCAATAATAGTCTTTCTCACTTCCATTTTTTCCCTTATGTCTTCATTCCGTTTTCTGTCTCTTCTAGAAGTTCCTGCTGAGCGTCCCCAAAAATCCATTTCTGTGGAGAGCAATTTGTTTTCCGCTCGCCTATTCAATGTCCGGGTTTCCGCTCCATGCAATAGAAGACTTTGTACAATCGTTTGAAATATAAGTTTCTTTGTTTTATTTAGGATATTTTTGCTCCACAGAACAGAGTTTAACATGCCAATAGCCTTTCTGCCGTCTGTAATTCTCTTATTGATCTCTGCTTGGGATGATCCATCACTTTGTAAGATTGATCCCAGATATTTGAATTTATCGACTAGACTGTCTGTAGACCTTGCATGAAAATATGATGGATAATACATGATGGATGTATTATCCATCATGTATTATCCATCATATAATATGATGGATGATGGATAATACAGCGCTCAAATGAACTTGTTTTCACTAAATCTCTAACAATACTGACAAACTTATTGTGATGTTTGAGAGTTTATTTTATTGTAATCAGTTTTATTGCAGCACTTGCAATAAACTAATCACAAACGACCTTCATATATATGCCGTAATAGCGTCACACGTATGAGGCCATATATGTGTGACATAAAAAAAAGACTTTTTTTATATATATATTTTAAGCGGAAAAACAACAACACTGACATTACAATATTTATTTTAGAATTACTAATCAAACTATTTGCTAAATATTTTTTGGCCCCAGGGGAATTTTTTTCTTAAACTAGCTTGGCCGTCAATGTGTTAAAGGTGGGAGGAGGTGGTTAGCTGTTGGGTAAACTGTATGTGCTAAAATAACCACCGGCAATCCTGCAAACTCACTAATCCGGGATCCCACAGGTCACAACGCTGCCGGATTAGTGATGGTTGACCTGTACTATCCCACGTCCATTACATAAGGGTCCAATCTGATTTGTCCTTCTGTTCTTCGCATTTATATATGTGAAGAATTCCTTAACTGCACTCTTTGCTCTCTTCTTTATTCCTTATCCCCACTCTTTGCTCTCTCTCAAACTCAGTAAAGATACTACTGTTGAAAATTATACTTCGCTTAATAAAATATCTTTCTCCTTCAGAAAATGATGAACATAATTCAACCATGAAAGATCAACATGGAACAGAACATCAGTGTTCCACAAATTCTCTCAAAAATAAGAAATTGCCTGACTCCAATGAGATTTTAAAAGATGAACTTGAGTCGGAAATTAATGAAATACTTTTAACTATTTTTGCTAAAAAAGTTCAAAGCCTAGAAAATATGGACTGAGATCGCCTATGATTATCTCAGATAATCAGTAGTACCAGAATAGAATCCGAAAGGGCGTTTTCTGCTGCTAATCAAATATGTACCAAAATTAGATCCATTTTAAATGATCATACTATTGATTCCTTGTGTTTCTTAAGAGCTCAGTTTATTCGGACAGGTAGTGTGGCTGCTTAAACATAACTAAACTTTGCAATAACAATATGTATTTTTTTGTTTTTAGAATAACTGTGTTTTAATGATATTTTTCAGAATATTTATTATTGCAATAAATTTATTTAAAACATGAATTCAAGTAATTACAGTACTTGTTTTTTTTCTTACTTTATTGCACCTAATTGTCATCAAAATTTATTGAGAAAAACATTTGTTTTTGGAATACCAGTATTAATACCGGTATCCCGGTTTCATAAATTAAAAATACCGAAATACCGGTATTGAGATTTTGACCGGTATTGTAGGATATGTTGCATATATAATTCCATTTAGCATTAGTAGAGGCATATAATGCAAGAAAGCAAGCTTATGCAGCATCAGATAAAAAAGCCATTCACCCCTCCTTTTGTTCGAAATACCTGTCCAGCTGTTAGGCTATCAACTTCCACAACAAGGGATAGAAGTCTGTTCCACAAACCAACTACCTGCTGGCTGAAGGCAAATTTCCACACATCTATCCTACATCTGTCTTTCCTTAATTTGAATTTATGCCCTCTCAGGTGATTATTCTGAGAAAGAGGAAGAATCCCATCAGCATTGAGCATGCTCAAACCATTCGAGGCTTTATACACCTCTATCAGATCACCTTGCCGGTGCCTAGTCTCCAGACACTGTAATTTGCAAATGGAACAAACCCTTTGTTCCATTCACTAATCTTGTTGCCCTTCTCTGTACTCGTTCCAGCAGCCCTACATCCTTCTTGAAATGAGGCTTCCAGACTTGTATACAGTACTCAAGGTGTGGCCTGACCATTTCCTCATACAAGGGAATAATCACCTATTTATCCCTGCTAGAAAAATTCCTGTATATCATTGACAAGATGCCATGAGCTACTCTTGTTTGTAGCCCGTCTGCACTGATCAGAGAACTTCATATCTGCCTACACAATTACCCCCAGGTCCTTTTCATTCTCTACCTCTGTCAGTGTATTACCACAGAGTTGATACGTTACTCTTCGGTTACTGCTTCCCATTCACTCGTGTATTAATCATTATGCTGATACAACAGTATAACGTAGTGCGTCACTGCAACTTGTTCCCTACAGTTGAGTTTTCTTGGGTGCTTGCATTGTACTTGCTGCATCACTGCATTCAACAAGTACAACACATGCGCCCAAGAAAAGACATTTCTAACATCAAGTACAACGCATGGACATCAGCTTTTGTAATGATTTTATATAATGATTTCTAGGTAACGTACCGTTTTTTTCCAAAAAATGCCGGTGAAGACATTTTTAACGTCAACAGCCTTAGAAGTGAGGTATTTAAAAACTAAAGCCTTTGAAAAAAATATAAATGAAGTAAAATTTTGCCAGAGGAATTTGCATGTAGCTTTGGTTAATCAGAATGAAGGAACATAAAAACTGGGTTGCTTTAGAAACTGTAACTGCAAGTTTTTCAGGACTTTCCTTGATTAGTGATAAAATATAGAATTTAATTAAGAACAAATTGTTTGTAACCATGGTTGGAGATACAAGTATAATAATAATAATAAAAGGGGCGGCGCGATTAACCTGGTGGTTATGACAGTGGATTGCCAATATCATGGACCTGGGTTCGAATCCCACTGCAAGGTGAGGGAATCGTGAAAGTTGATGATCGGGCCTTCCTTCCCCAAGGGTGAAATGACAGCTGAAGCAGAGTGTGATTCCATCTGGTGTTATTCTCATAACCATCACCCACCACTGGATGCAAAAGCCAAAGCTAAAACAGGGCCACCTCCATAACCAGTTGAAGATGAGAAGTAGAAATATTGAACATAGTGTGGTACTAGATAGTCACTTGCGTTCAGGCCTTAGGCAGAGGGGTTGGTCTGAAAATTCGGAGATAAAGTTTTCTCACAGACGACAGTGGCACTGTTTCCTGTGTGGCTGCCACAACTGAAGAGCAAAGCCACCCAGCCCAACCATCAGGAAGTGCTTCCTGCGCAACTGCGCTAATGACTACCCAGGAAGAAAGAAGACGCCAACTCATGAAGTGGAGCATCAAAATGAATGCATTCATCATGCAAGCATACTATGAAGTAATGAAGCTGGAGACAGGCATGACAATGTACAGAACAAAACTACACACCAAGTGGATGGAATGGTTCCCAGCTATTCAGGTCACCGAACAGCAAATAGCAGACCAGAGACCAGAGCCTAAATGGTTACCTAATGAACTAATGAGACTCGTGACAGAGAAGAAAAATGCATGGGATGCATATAAATTATCAAGCGACTCAGAAGCCTATGGCAGATATAAGTTAGTCTGAAATCAGGTCAAAAAGGAGGTTAGGCAGGCGAAGGCAGATTGCGAGAAATCCTTGGCAAAAGATGCTAAGAAAAACAGCAAGGATTTCTTTACTTATATAAACTCTAAAAGGAAGGGAATGAATCAGATTGGTACACTTGACATCAATGGTTCGACTGTTGATGATCCTGCTCAGATAGCAAACAAACTGAATGAGTATTTTGCATCTACATTCACACATGAGGAATTATTAAGGTTTGAAAATGGCAGAAGGTTATCAAATTGTAGCAGGATACTTAATGATTTTGTAATAACTGAAAGCAAAGTGGAGGAGAAATTGTCGAAGTTAAACATAAGAAAGGCACCTGGGGTGGATGGGATCTATCCAGTTATATTAGAGGAGGCAGCAAAGCAACTAAGCAAACCCTTAGCCATAATTATGAGAGCATCCTTGGACTCAGGGGAGGTCCCACTGACTGGAGATGTGCAAATGTATCCCCAATTCACAAAGCGGGATCGAAGGGTGACACGAGTAATTACAGACCAGTTAGTTTAACTTCTGTTCCGGGTAAAATAATGGAGTCACTGGTTAAAGATGCATTGCAGGATCATCTAGACAAGACTGCAGCAATAATTCAGACACAGCATGGGTTTGTTAAGGGAAAGTGTTGTCTGAAAAATTTGATAGGATATTATGATGTGGTTACAAAGGAACTGGATGCAAAAAATAATTTTGATATCATATATTTGGATTTCAGGAAAGCTTTTGACCCTGTTGCACGTGGAAGACTATTGTACAAATTGGAGCAGAATGGTATTAAGGGTAAGTTGCTACAATGAATAAAAGGATGGTTAAGTGGGAGAAGACAGAGGGTGGTAATCAATGGGTGTTGCTCTTCGTGGACTAATGTTATTAGTGGAGTCCCACAGGGTTCGGTGTTAGGTCCACTGTTGTTTTGTATATTTATCAATGATATTGATGAAGGTAAATCAGGCTTAATGTCGAAGTTTGCAGATGATACAAAGGTTGGCAGGGTTGTTAATGACAGTAATGGCAGTGTGCTACTGCAACAGGATCTAGATAATTTGAGCAGATGGGCTAAGAAGTGGCAACTGAAGTTTAACCTTGACAAATGCAAAGTACTGCATATTGGTAGAAGTAACCCCAGAGAAACGTACCAACTGTGTGGTACTACACTTAAGGTGGTAGAAAATGAAAAAGACCTGGGAGTAATTGTGCAGTCAGATATGAAGTTTTCTGAGCAATGCAGACAGGCTGCCAGGGCAGGTCATGGGGTTTTGTCAATGATATATAGGAATTTTGCTAGCAGGGAGAAGGAGGTGATTGTCCCTCTGTATAAGGCAATGGTCAGGCCACGCCTTGAGTACTGCGTACAGGTCTGGAGGCCTCATTTTAGAAAGGATGTAGATTTACTTGAGCATGTACAGAGAAGGGCAACAAGTCTGGTGAGGGGAATGAAGGGATCCTCTTACCAAGAGTGGCTTAAGTTCTGCAAATTGCAGTGGCTGGAGACTAGGCACCTGTGCAGTGATCTGATTGAAGTGTATAAGGCCTTGAATGGGTTGAGCACGCCGAATTCTAATGGGATCCTTCCACTTGTTCAGATTACGAACCTAAGGGGGCATAAATTCAAATTAAGAAAAGACAGATGTAGAATAGATGTGCGGAAATTTGCCTTTAGCCAACGGGTGGTTAATTGCTGGAACAAACTTCCGTCTGTCGTTGTGGAAGTTGATAGGTTGAATAAATTTAAGGAGGAACTGGACAGGCATTTGGAGGGAATGGTGTGATTTTTTTTTTTTTTTTTTTTTTTTTGGCTGATGCTGCATAAGCTCATACACTTGCTTTCTTGCATCACATGCCACTACTACTACTACTACAAGATTGCAATATCCAGAAAAGTAGATTGGAAGAAAACGCTTGCAGAATATGAGGGAATGGACTCCACAAAGACCCACACCATAATGAAGCAGAGAACCAATAGAATCCTGTGGCAAGTCACAGACCACCTCAATAGACAAATAATACCAAATTGTCTCAACAACAAAGTAATGCCAGATACCATCTGCACAGCCATTCATTGTGTATTCACTATATCAGCCACCAGGATGAATGGAAGGGAAACCAGAGAACAGCATAACACAAAATGTAAAGAAAAAGAACCACCAGCCTGGGAAAGAAGGCTGCATAGAAGAGATGACTGAACCTTGGTCAACTGACCCAGTACCAACAAGGGTAAAAGAAGCAAGAAGCTGGTCAGAAAAGTGAAGGCCATCCTCAAGGAAGAGGATGGCCTTCACATGCACAGCAAACACAAGACCTATTATTATTAGCCATATGGTGCAAGGAAGCCCGAGGCTTATGCTGCACCAGCCAAAAAAAAAAAAAAAAAAAAAAAAAAGCAGCTTCATTGTGGATTTTTATATTCCACCAGTATATTCACTTTCAATCAAAATCATTATTTTAATTGCAAAAATATAGGGATAAAAAAATTCTTTGAACCACATTTGTGCAATAGACAAGTGTGCTACATGTCCACTCATATATTAATTTTCCATTGAGTTTCTTTTTTTTTTTTAATTTCTAATTTTGAAAAATAAAATTTTAAAATTTCCCGTTTTCAACTATTTTCTGATTTTTATCCCCCTCCTCAAAAAAAAAAAAAAAAAAAATATAATAAAGAAATAACTGATTGGTGAATTACACACCAATGTGCTTGCTCTATATATATATATATATATATATTTATTTATATATATATATACCCACTAGATGGTCAATGGCAGTGAAATGAAAGTTATCCTGAGCCACAAATCAGTATAACTGTTTTTGTTAAAAGTTAAATTTCTAGGTAGTATTAGTAGCAGCAAATGATGCAAGAAAGCAAGCTTATACAGCATTAAAAAAAAAAAAAAAAAAACTCTTCCCATTTCACCTATCCATCCCCTCCAATAGTTTGTCTAGTTCTTCCTTGAATTTATTGAAGCTATCAACTTCCACAACTACAATTAGAAGTTTGTTCCAGCAATCAATCACCCTCTGGCTAAAGGCAAACTTCCGCATATATATTCTGCAACCATCCATCCTCAATTTGAATTTATGCCCCTATAATCAGAGTATCAAAGAATACCTTGATACCCACAAGCAGAAAGTCCTGTCTCTCAGCAAGTGACTTTGCTGTTAAAAGTAGAATACCTGGAGGAAAACAGACAATAGGATATTTGATGAAAACCAGAGAGCCTTCTACAGGAAAACTGGACAAGAGGAGAAGGAACACAATGGACCCCCCTCCCCCAACCAGAGGGCACTTGAGGAGTTCTTGAGTGACCTGTGGAGCAGAGAAATTAGCTATAATGGCTGTGCCACCTGGATAGATGCAGAAAGGAAGAAATCAAGAACTTAAAAGAGATGACAGAATGGGAAATTTGGAAGGAAGAAGTACAACAGTCAATCAGGAAGTCCCACAACTAATGAACCCCCAGTAACAGATAACATCCACAACTATTGGTACAAGAAAGTCATCTGCATGCACAGGCACAGGCACATCATGAAGCAGTTCACCTAGATAATAAGGCACCCTGACACAATCTCAAAATCTCTGATCCGAGGAATCACCTGCCTGAAGACTAAGGACAAAGACACCACAAACCTGTCAAAGTACTGACCAATCACCTGTCCCCCAGCAATGTTCAAGATGCTGACCAGCCGCCTAACTAAGATGAAGAAGATATCAGACCAATTGGAGAGTCACAACATCTTGGCTGAGCAGCAAAAGGGATGTAAGCAGATGATCAAAGGCGGCAAGGAGCAATTGACCATTGAAACTGCAGTTATGTTGCAGGCCTACAAGAACCATAACCTGAATGTGGCCTACATTGACTACTGCAAGGCCTTCAATTCCATGCTGATAGAAGCACTGAATATCTAGTCAGCCCGACACTACACACTCCCTAGAAGCAACCATGGAAAAATGGAGGGCCACCATCAAAGTTGAGAACATCATGACTAGACCAATACCCATCAGAAAAGAAATCTTCCAGGGAGATGCCCTGAGTCCACTATGGTTCTGTCTAGCACTCAATCCAGTGTCCACCAATAATGCTCAATAACATTGAGCATTATTGGTGGACGGTACTCAATAACAGAAAGTATGGATATAATCTAAAAGTAGGGAGGAAGAACCTGTACATCTCTCATCTGATTGGATGACATCACACTCTATGCTGCAACTGAGAATGTGTGCTAGGTGCAGAGACTATGAGGAAATTAGGCACCAACTCAGCATTCTGATGGGCATCTGTGAGATGCCCATCAGAATGCTGAGGGTAGATGCCCCCCGAGGAAATTAATATAAGGGGCCCAACAAGCTCTTAGCTGCCCAACTCAATGCCAGAGCACACTCCTGTGCATCAGGCAAAACAATGGCAATCTCCAAGGCAGAATGCACTGATCCCACGGGAACTAGTTATTGTCGGTGACTCCACTGTCAGGGAGACGGGGAATATATTATGCAAAAAGGATAGGTGGAACAGGACCAGGATGTCTGCCAGGGGAAAAAGTTGATGACGTTGTAGAGCAGATATCATATTTTAAGGGCACAAAAGGTTCTATGTTTTACACGTTGGCACTAATGACCTTAAGAGTAAGAGATCTGCAGATTTAATTAGCAAGTACAGGTCAATTTACAAAAAAGTAATGAGCTAGGGTTGAATTTGAAAGTGTCTGCAATTCTGCCCAGACACGATAGGAAGGCGTATATGATGAGAGCCTTGTCAGTCAATTTGGCCCTGGAGAGATTGTGCAAGGCTTGTGGGGCAGAATTTTTTTCAGCCTGATCTATGCTTGTTAACAGGAGACTGCTTCTATAGAGATGGGATACACTTATATAGAAAGGGTGCAGGAATATTTGCTATAGCTATCGAGGCAGTGTTAGGTGGGTTGGAAAAATGCAAGCAAAATTGTCACTTCAGGAAGGAAAATCATTGTGCAATTTTTTCGTTAAATTAATTTTAATTGCTTTAAATTGATTTTTAATTATTTCTTACTGTTAATGTAAGATTTTTGATTTATTAATTGTTTTCATTTTAATTTCTGGAGAGTATTATACAGAAGTGTTCTACGTATCATAATGCGGTAAACTTCTCTTATTCTTTTCCAAACATTGTGCAAATAAATACACTTTGGGCATTGACAGTGAAAGCAATTGTGGCCCTTCTGTGCATCCCCCCCCATGAAGTTAAACTTTAATTACATTTTATTCACAGTTGTTGATAATTATTACCTTCTGTAAGCTAATCACAATTAGAGCGAATATAATAACATAAGAAATACTACTCAAAGCTATCATTCAGTTTTTATTCATAAGGCATGGTCACAGCCACCATCATGCAACTCCGCAGAACAAAAGAGATGCAAGGATGTATTATTTACCTAGTCTAATCCATGCCAGGCAAATCACCACCACCATCATAGCTTAATGCTGTCCTGTTGTGCAGTTAATTAAGTTCTCCAGTATTCAAGATATTATATGATATTTGGAAAATAGACCTTCATTTGAAAATACTGGAGAACTTCTTGGTTACCTGATTAACCAATAATATAATTTTGATTGCATGATTTAAAAAAAAACAACAGGGGATTTAAATTTAAAATTAAATACTTGAATACTGAAAATACTGGAGAACTTCTTGGTTACCTGATTAACCAATAATATAATTTTGATTGCATGATTTTAAAAAAAAAAAGCTACAACAGAGGATATATTTGAATAAGAGATCTCTTCTAGAGTTAGTAGCTTATATCCTTTTTATGGCAGTATTACCTACAACAGAGGATATATTTGAATAAGAGATCTCTTCTAGAGTTAGTAGCTTATATCCTTTTTATGGCAGTATTACCTCATCTATTGATTTATATTGTTATTTAAAGGATAATATCTATTTAGGTGCGAAGTGTCTCAGCTCGAGCTCTTGGTGCCATGGTAAAGGGAATGGGAGAAAGCAGCTTTGAAGATTTGTTACCATGGTTGATGCAAACTCTGACATATGAAAATAGTTCAGTAGATCGTTCTGGAGCAGCACAAGGTTAGTGCTTGGTTTCTTATATCTACATTCATTATTCCTGGTCAGTAAAAATAATTATTTAAAAGTTGCCAGCCTGTTGTTAATAAGTTCAGTTACTTAATGATGGTATTTATCAATGATATTATTTAATTTACATTATCTTTTTATATATTTATTTTTTATCATGTAAAAGCAGTGTAAATAAGAGTATATTGATTCAGACACTACAAAGTTTTACAGATTTTCATAACAGTTACCAAAAAATATATTTATATTGTGATTGTATGAATTTTAATTTTTTTAAAATTTCATTCAAATTTGTGTTATGTTTTTTGAATAAATTTTCTGTTTTTCCTATACTAATCTACCAAAAATTAGATGATGAATGATATATTCGGTATTAACCATATAATGCAAAGGTTAGTTCTGCAAAAGGCTTTTGCAGAACTAACTAAGAACGAAAATAAATCAAAAAATATAAAAATATAAATACACATAGTTCTTGACTTTACGAGTTAATTCGTTCCTAGTGTGTGCTCGTAAAGCGAAAACTCGTAAAGTGGGAATTTATTTCCCGTAGGCATAATGTTAAAAATAGGGGTTACGTTATCAACAATGAAATTAGTTTGTTTAAACAATGATTGATTTATCCAAAGAAATGAAAACGGAGCCTGTAAAATCAAGCAAATTATAATAATAGAGAAATTATTTATGACTTACAAATGTTAAAGAATGTTTATTCTTCATCATCATCATCATCATCAACTAAATGCACACTCGTTGATCACTCATTATTTTGCTCAGCACTCATTGGTTTGTTGCACAAGGAGTCATCGTCTTCAGAAATGCTTCAAGAGGCGTTTATTTCCAAGATAATCTTCTCCTTTCTTTATAAATTTCAATAGCATGTATAAGCATTTTTTAATGGAATGCACAAATTGCAACTAACACAATTTGCATGGAGTAACAAGTTTGCAAAGCTTTAAAAAAAATGAACGAAGAGAAGATAAGATTCTGAAAATTTATTTATGTTTTCTATACGATTGAAGATTTCGGTAAAGGGCAAACACATTTCACCATAATAATGTAAAAACCCACACAATTCCAGCTATCGGTATTTTCACAAATGCAATAACATCGAGTTTACTACCTGTTTATAATTGCTTGCAGTAACAGAAAAGCCCAATAAACCAGAAAGTGCAAATTGTTTTTATTGTTTTATGGTCATGACTTCCAGAAATGTGCTTTAGAAAAATATCATAAAGCCGTTCAAAATTGGTTCTTATAACGGAACATATGATAACGATAAAAGTGTAGTACGTTTAATGATTTGAATTGGTAACTAATACAATTTACGCTATAAAAACAACCTTTTAGGGAGTTATATTGCAAAATTTTGAACTTCCGAGGTCATGGAATGAATTACCAAAAAACGTGTTATTGGGTTCACATTACAATATATTCGAGATACGATGGTAACGGATTAATATCATAAAGCAGTGTACACCGTATTGTATAGCTACGCACGTGGTTTGAAATGTGGTATTTATGAATGTTTAACATTCATTTTTTTGCAATTGATATTCATATTTTCGATTTTGTTGATACTTGATACTTGAAAAAAAAAAAAAAAAAAAAACACCTCATAAGCCCAAGAACTCATAAAGTGAGAACTGCCTGTATAAAATATATATATAAATAAATCGAACTTGGTTATAATGAGCAGAGAAATAAGATCGTGGCTGTAATGAGCAAAAAGCCATACTGATTTTAATTTATGCGTATTCCCATACAGTTGCTCACTGTTATAATGAGCGTACTACACATATATACGTAGAAATTTTGGTACTATGCAAACATTCTTAATTGCTTGGGGTCGAAAAAACCCAATTCTTGGAATAGACGAAAATGAAAGGGGGCGACTTAGCTTTTATGACCACCTGCATCACATTAGTTGCCGGTTTATGACCTTGTTCTTTGGGGATGTGGCTATACAGTAGTGCATTGGCATTCCTCTTGTTGCATTACCCTATTTACAGATTTTATTTTATTCACTGAACCATAAATTTATTTTTGTCATCTAAGAATTTTGTCAATGGGATGTCTAAGAACTTTGTATGCATTTCGGGACTCCAAAAATTTTGTCAGTGGGACTTCTAAGAACTTTGTATGCAAATCATTTTAAATAAAATCAGTTAGAAACTGAACCCTTCCTTCGGAAACACATTTACTAACAAAAAAAAGTGTCTCTCAATTTGTGAAAAAAGTCAAAATTATTTGAGAGTTAGAATGTGGTGCAAAAAATGTTGAAGTGTGTAAAAAGTTTCTTCATCCTCTTCAACAGTAATGACATTCTGGAAGAATAAACATGTTTACATATCGATACTGGAAAAGAACATAACCAATAAAAAAAAAAAAAAAAAAAAAATTAGAAAGTGCGAGGTTACAAATGAGATGATGCATTGCATCGATAGGTCCGATCTTGAAGGCTCAAGTGGAAAAATTTGCTATACAATTTGGACGCAAGGATTTTGTATGTAACAACGGTTGGCTGGATCAATTTAAAAACAGAATACAAGCATATTAATATAAATAATATGTAGGTATATACTAATATTATTTTTTCTCTCTCTAATATTTCTTTTGTTTTTTGAATCTATCTTTTTATCAAGTTATTGAGAATTAAAAAAAAAAAAAAAAAAAAGAATAGGAGGTATATTTACCCCATCACTGATATCATGAGTAACAGTTACAACAAGGAAATTTTGTCGGTCCCTTGATGCTCGTTATAACCAAGTTTGACTATGTATACAAGTTCGTACTATGTATATAAAAAAAGAAAAACAAATAATAATTTTTTTTATTTTTATTGATTATAACTAATAAAATATGCATAGTACGAAATAAATAATTACAAAATTGATAAAATAAGGATATTGCCATATAACTTACAAAACTGGCCTCTCATCAGGTGTCAATATCCAGGATTGCAAAGAAAAGTAGCAACATGTGTCTTCATTTCTGATGTGAAACACAAACCAAAGGTTAAAAAGCATAAACGTAAATAAAAATGAGGATAAAATTTTGTTACCAAAATAAATGAAAATAGAAAAAAATAATAATGAAATATAGACATAAAACTAAACAATAGTGTCACCTGGAAATAAAATTTCAACCAGAATCAAGAAATTTATAAGTGTAAAAAGCATGTTAAGTGAACATAAGAATGGAAAAAAATAACTGAAATTTCAAGTTAAGTATAACATATTTAGTCTAATGACAAATAAAGCAAACATGTACATGATAAGAATAATAAACTTACATTGTAGAGATATGTGAGGGAAAAAAAGGTGGTAAACAACTGTATATAAAACAAACCAAAACTGAAAATGCACGCTAACGAAATCTAAATATAAAGTTATACGACAGAAGGCACCTAGTGATAAAAATTTTCAAAACTGGAATCTAAAAATTATAAATGACATCTGGCAGCCTGAAAAATGTAAATGCAACATGAGAGAGAGAGAGAGAGAGATCATACTAAACTTAGGGTCATAAAATGTTTAATTTACAAAATAATGAGAGGAATTACCTCGATATATGCATGTAGGATGTTTCTTTACTAACATTCTCCTTGAATTAAATGAATTTTAAAATAACTAAATGAACCGGAATCCATGGTTCAAGAGTTCTAAACCCATCACCAAAATACATCAAATGTCAATGAGTAAGAGAAGACACTGTGTCTATAAATTAAAAATGAACAACTTCTGAATGTCCTGAAATTCAAAAAAATTTTTTTACTTTCCTTAAATGGACTGGACTTTTCGACTTTGGTCATCATCACAGGATGGTAAACTTAAAATGAACTGTTGAATTTATATATGAGAGATTATTGTCATTGAGCGTGTACATAAAAGACCAAGAATTGGAAATAGGGTAGGGGCACCTACCCTATTTCAGATTATGTGCGATGAGTACGTTGATTGAATTGCCAGCATTTCAGCTATTAATCATTTTGTATAGTTATGTTGGGCATTAATGATTTTAGCATCATTAAATAAAAATGTATGGTCTTCACTGATAGCGTGTAAAGCCAATTCTGAGGCCATGGAACATGAAGCAAGTACTGAAGCCATGTGTTGTTTCCAGCAGTGAGTAGCACATGCTTTTTGATTAGACCGGGGTTCGAGCCTGTGAGCCACCAAATATGGAGGATGCGGAAAGGTCAGGGAATGACCACCGCATATCCCCGGAGCAATATGGCCTTAGTTGCTAATGCTCCTAAAAACCAAATAACAACAACATGTGTTGTTTCACTCTTGTATGCAGAGTACAGCATGTAGATCCCTTGATAGGACGATTTGCAATCTTAGCATGAAATATGGTAAACTAAATTGTTTGTTTGTTTGACATGTAAAAGAAGATCGGATAGTATGGTTATTTAATACAGTTTGTAATTTTTGCTCCGAAATATTCTTCATCTGAATCAGCTTGAAAGTCTTGTTTATTATAAAGAACAACTGAAGTATGATCATTAATAATGTTTAGGTCTAAAAAATTAGCGGTGTCGTTACATGAATTAGTTTTTTTTCTAAAGTAAGTTCACAAGGATACAAATGGACAAAATCCTTAATAAAATTTGGATAATTAATTATGCAAAGGCAGTATGCCTAAATAATAGGATATTTTGAGGAAGAGAAATTTGAGACCAGTAAAGATATAAATTTGCAATAATACAAGAAGCAGGGCTACCCATGGGAGTACCCCTGATCTGTCAGGTCTGATAAGCATCAAAAACATAGTTATTAAAGACAGAAACAGTAAGCATGTTGTTCTAAAAAGTGATGTTACAGTTAAGAACATGTTTATATTTATGGTCAATTTCTAAAAGAAATAGTTTTAAATTAGTCAGAACTATACTGGTAAAGAGACCATGGAAATTGAAAGTTTTAATATCTTGTATTTTATTAAATTTTAATGTTTCGAAGACAGATAAATTGTTAAGAATATTTTGTTATTAGGTAAAATACCCAAGACAGGTTTAAGTAACTGTTCTAATGTAATTCCAGGAAGGTGAACATAATTATTTTTACAAGTAATAAATTTGAATTTGACAGGTTTTTTGTGAAACTTTGGAATGTAATAAACAAAGGGAAATTTAAAATTATTAATATTTAGTGTTATATTTCTTATATAAAGCTAATAATTTTTTTAATGATAATGTTAAGAGAGGAATGCACCACTTTGTTAGTATCACTCTGATGTAGCTCTTTGTTGAATGTATCAATATAGAAAGCCTTACATAAAAAGGCATAGCTGTTGAAGGCTTTGTCTACCTGTGTAATAACAAAATACTCATGTATATCTTGTAACTGTATTTTGATATTAGAAAAATTGTAATATCTAATAGGATTATATGCAAATTTAGAGTACACTTTGGAAAAATGATAGACTGGCATCTAATTGCAGGCATTTATTGAAGCGTGCTGGTTTTTAAATTTGCATTTCACTCATCCACAGATTTAAAGGGAGTTTTAATTGCAAGTTAATTAAAAATGTTTCCAATATAAAAAAAAATTGGAGCTTTCACATTTGTGTTCAGAAAAGGTTGAAAATAAAGATTGCTTAAAAAGGGTACCAATTTTGAATTATTTTTTGCTGATTTTTAAAGTAGGCACATGGGATCAAAGTAACCCCCTCATGCTTAGAGGAAGAACAGTCCTTGCAACTGCTGATGGGTTAATGCATCCCATCAGCAGTTATTTTGGGGATGCTGTTCTTCAAGTGTTTTTGCATTTTGTTGCATTAAAACATAGTTACTACTTTTCTGGCCAACCTTGGAGCCTATTCAATTTAGCATAATGGAGCACTTCTTGTCACTTATTGTCAATTAACCACTCTCAATTTTCTTATCACCTGCCATTTATAAAAATCAGAAATGATTGTAGAATCACACCCTGAAGACCCCAAATGTAATTTGTTAGACCAGTGTGAAGAGTTGATCATAACCCTCTGCCTCCTGCCCTATAGCTAATTCCACCAGGTTCCAGCTTATTCATTAACCCCTCATGAGGAAACTGAATCAAATGCTTTGCTAAAGCACATACAATGTTGAAATTATTTTGGGGTATTCGCTTAACTTATACACAATACTCACGGTTAGTTAAATCTACAGTTTGCTTTCATATTATGTCTCTTCTGATATGCTTTGCAGCTTAAAAGCGCTTGAAGAAAACTTAAAATAGTATTAGCATATTAATATTAAAATGGCCTAATGCAAAGAAGCAGACTTATTCTGCATCTGCAAAATAAAACCTCTCTCTCTCTCTCTCTCTCTTCTCTCTCTCTCTCTCTCTCTCTCTCTCTCTCTCTCTCTCTCTCTCTCTCTCTCTCTCTCTCTCTCTCTCTCTCTCTCTCTCTCTCTCTCTCTCTCTCTCTCTCTCTCTCTCTCTCTCACACACACACACACACAGCATTCACATTGTCAAAACAGTTCCCGTCTAATGTTTTCTTGAATTTTGACAAACTTTCCACTTCCACTGCCTGAGAGTATGCTCTGGAATATTATATCCCAAGTATGGTTGCACCCTTGTCTTCTACAGAAGGATAATGACAACCTTTTCTTTACTTGTAAAATCTCAGTTAGTTGTAAATAGAACAGCATTTGCCCTTCCAGCCACCTACTTACACTACATGTTTAACATCAAGTCTTTATCTCTTACAATCTCCAAGTTTTTTTTGTTCTGAACATCCTTTAATTCATCATAATCTATAAACTACTCTTCGGTTTTGTACCCTAGCTGTAGTACTTTGCATTTGGTAACATTAAACTTTAGCTGCAATTTTTCAGACCATACTAACAGTTCATATCCTTTTGCAGCAGCACAGCCTGTTCATGGTCCATGATTGGGAGGGTTGTCATCTGCAAATGGAAATGATGTTGATTGGGGAACACTTTCTATGAGTTACCTCGTAAAATCATTTAGAAGATAAGAAAACAAGGTTCAATCACCAAATTCTGAGGGACCCCCCACTTGCTGCTTCAGTCCACTCTGAAGAATATCTATCTATAATTGCTTTTTGTCTCCTAACAGTCAGCCAACTTGTAATTCTCTGATGGATCTTCCTGTTTGACTTGTTTATCCCTGCCCATTCTAAATTATACAGTAATCTCTCATGAGGAATTGTACCAAAAGCCTTATAAAAATCTGGACATATAATATCAAGTTTGTTTTTGCATCTAACTGCTTTTAAGCTTGTCCTAGTAAATCACCACATTTGTCATGCAAGATTAAATGAAGTAGGGACAAGAGAAATATGGCAGGGGGTGCCAGGAATGTGAGGGTTTGAGATTACTAGGCACTGGATTGAAGATATCCCTTATATGGTATGATGTCAGCAGTGGTTGAAGAAAGACCTGTTTGTAATGCTTGTTTATTAACATTATTAATCATGGTGTATAAAGTGTGTGAATAGTTTATTTCTAGATAAATTTTTAATTATCTAACCTATTAACTTATTTATTTCAGAACATAACCTATTTACCATACTAAGATGTATCCCAAAAACTTGAAATAGAACTAGGAAATACATCTTCACAATTTAATCAGAAGGTGGCTTGTGTGCATGCTTATTGCAGCATGTACAGTCTTTTATAAAAATTCCTATTCCTATTGGCACTTCAAAGTTTTGAATGGAAATGCAATAGTTCAAGTATATGTCGGGGTAAAAAATGGCAAAATAATGGAGGAAAAGACACTGAGTCATAAAAGGCATCCCACCACCATCCATAAATATGAAAATATACATGGTATTTTGTTTGAAGATCTCTGCTTTATTCATTACTGCACGTTAAAGTGAATACAAATTAGTTACTCTTTAATGTATAATGAATCCTTACGTAATAGCTTATTCTTTCTAGATGACGCTATTACATAAGAATTGTTTACATAAGATGTAATAAATTTTGTATCTTTCTAGATGTAAAATTTATTAGGTAGTGATATTCTGAGTACTTCACAATGAAATAAATTGTTTGCATAGTAATATTATATTTGTAAATGAATTTTTTTTTTTTTTTTTTTTTTTGTCTTTCACTAGGTTTAAGTGAAGTGATGGGAGGACTTGGAGTTGAAAAACTGAATAGACTAATGCCAGAAATTATATCCACTGCTGAAAGAGCAGATATTGCTTCACATGTGAAAGATGGATATATAATGATGTTTATATATTTACCTATGGTTTTTAATAAGGAATTTACACCATACATAGGGCAAATAATTAATCCAATTTTGAAGGTAATATATTAAAAAATATTCATATACTAAGTAAAATTGTGATTTTGCACTTCAGTATTTTGGAGTGTTAATAATAATATATATATATATATATATATATATATATATATGAAATTTATACTTTATTTTAATCTAGAAATGATAATAGATGCTCAGGAAATACTAATAACCCATTAAGGACCAGTTTAATAAATCGGTCACTTATAGCATTGTTGTTGTTATGGGCATTGCATCAAGCATACATGTAAAATTTTTTTCACTGATTGCAGCAAAGAAAAGACATGTTTACAAGTGCTCCATGCTTGCAAATAGGCTGAGCTAATATTTTTGTTGTTTGGGTTAAAATTCACACCATAATACGTTTTTTAAAAGCATGTATATACCTGCCAACAACTTATTGCATCATTTTGACCTTTCCATCTTATTCAGGGAAAAAAAAGAAGCCCCAATATAGCTTTGTCATTAATTCAGAATTTATTAAATATTCTGCAAATTTTTTGGTCATTTTGTAAATTAGCTTAATGAACAAGCTATCGGGGGTCCTATTATACATTCAATGAATTACGTGGAATGTGGAAAACACTTTGCCTTGTTGTCTGTTGTGTTTTGGTGCAGCATTCATTTTTTGTGTGTGTGCGCGTGCATGCGTGATATAAAGGTAATTAACATGAGCACACAGACAGTCCAACTTCACAAGTAATTTCAACAATTCGCCCATCATTTTGCACAAGTTTCTTCACTTTTGTGACATTTTCATTGTTTCTTGATGTTGAAGGGCATCTGCTGTGAGTTTCATCTTCCATTGTTTCCTGGCTGTTTTTAAACCAGTTATACCACTGGTGTTTTCTTCAAAGCATCAACTCCATAAACTTTTTGTAATGCTTGACGCATGTCACTAGCTCTTTTCCCAAGTTTAAAGAACTTTATGTTAGCATGCCATTCAAACTGTGTAATTCCACAACATTCAGCTGTGACACACAAATGAAGTGGTCAAGCCAGTTGTCACTTGTGCATATATGCACATCAAGATCAACTTCAGTGCCCCACTTCAATGTGGCTGTAACGCAAACCATTTAAATACCAGCCCTGCAATTCCGGGAACTTTTTGAATGTGCTACTGCCTACCTTAATCATTTTTATTGCTCAGATGTGTAACACCCCCCACCCAACAACAACTCAGTAGTATATCTGAAAATATCTAGCACTTCATGTTTTACTGCTCATATTTTCAATTAGAATGTCAGCTAGCATTTGAAGAATTACTCTTTGTACATAGCAACCTTTCACTTCAAATTTAGATGAGTTAATCTTAGAGATATGAGTTAAAGACATTTTAGCCATAGTAGCAATCGTGCCAATGACTATAAAATAAATAACACCACGTGTGATGTATCAAAAGTGACAGTACCGCAGACTCTAAACTGAATAAATATTTTGCATCTACATTCACATGTGAAAATTTTTTTTTTAACTCTACTAGTGCAATGGATGAGATAAGTGGCCTGACTAATACTGATGGAGCTGAATGGTTTTATGGAACAGAAAAGGAATATGACAACAATTATCACAGTTAGAATGAACAGAGTATTGGGAGCTATCCAATTAAAGGAAGCAGCATGAGTTCATGAAATCTTTAGTTATGAGGATTGTTGGATTCAGGTGATGTCATAAATCTTGCACGTGTCAGAAATGTGCAAGCATCTATGCTGTTCACATAGGTGGATTATAATGTGAGAATACAGACTTATAAGTTTGACCACCATGCCAGGGAAGATTAAAAAAAATTCACACAACCATTCCCTCTAAAAACTTCTCCAGTTCCTCCTTGAATTTATTTAAGCTATCAACTTCCACAACAAAAGATAAGTTTGTTCCAGCAATTACCTGCTGGCGAAAGGCAAATTTCCACACATCTATTCTACAACTGTCTTTCCTCAATTCAATTTATGTCCCCTTAGGTTCGTAATCTAAGCAAGTGGAACAATCCCATCAGAATTCAGCATGCTCAACCCATTCAAGACCTTATTAAACCTCAATCAGATCACCTCAAAGGTGCCTAATCTCCAGACGCTGCAATTTGCAGAACCCAAGCCTCTCTTGGTAAGAGGATCCCTTCATTCCCCTCACCAGTCTTGTTGCCCTTCTCTGCACGCTCAAGCAAATCTACATCCTTCTTAAAATGAGGCCTCCATACCTGTACACAGTACTCAAGGTGTGTCCTGACCATTGCCTTATACAAAGGGATAATCACCTCCTTTTCTCTGCTAGCAAAATTCCTGTATATCATTGACAAAACCCCATGACCTGCTCTTACAGTCTGTCTGCAGAAAATTTCATATCTGACTGCACAATTACTCCCAGGTCTTTTTTATTTTCTACCACCCTAAGTGTAGTACCATACAGTTAGTACGTTCCTCTGGGGTTGCTTCTACCCATATGCAGTACTTTGCATTTATCAAAGTTAAACTTCATTGCCACTTCTCAGCCCATCTGGCCAGATTTTCTAGACGCTGTTGCAGTAGCACACTGCCATTACTGTCATTACAACCGTGCCAACCTTTGTGTCATTTTCACACTTTGACGCAAGCCTTATATACCTTCATCAATATCATTGATAAATATGCAAAACAACAGTCTTGCAGTAGGCCCAACGCCGAACCCTGTGAGATCCACTAATAACATTAGTCCACAAAGGACAGCATCCATTGATTACCACCCTCTGCCGGTCTTCTTCCACTCAACCATCCTTTTATCCATTGTAGCAACTTACCCTTAATACCATTCTGCTCAAAATTTCTACAGTAGTCTTCCATGCGCAACAGTGTCAAAAGCTTTTCTGAAATCCAAGTATATGATATAAAACTTATTTTTTTGC
The DNA here is from genome assembly GCF_048544385.1 of Mastigoproctus giganteus. Taxonomy (NCBI): domain Eukaryota; kingdom Metazoa; phylum Arthropoda; class Arachnida; order Uropygi; family Thelyphonidae; genus Mastigoproctus; species Mastigoproctus giganteus. Next base: position 1,199,424 of record NC_143576.1, on the reverse strand, counting down.
ATCCAAATCCTTTGTAACCACATCATAGTATCCAATCAAATTTGCCAGACAAGACTTTCCCTTAACAAACCCATGGTGTGTGAATTATTGCTGCAGTTTTGTCTAGATGATCCAGCAATGCATTTTAACCCGTGACTCCATTATCATTATTTTACCCAGAGCAGAAGTTAAACTAACTGATCTGTAATTACTCATGTCATCCTTCAATCCCCCTTTGTGAATTGGGGATACATTTGCATATCTCCAGTCCATGGGGACTTCCCCTGAGTCCAAGGATGCTCTCATAATTATGGCTAATGGTTTGCTTAGTTCCTTTGCTGCCTCTTTTAATATAACTGGATAGATCCCATCCACCCCAGGTGCCTTTCTTATGTTTAACTTCAACAATTTCTCCTCCACTTTGCTCTGAGTTATTACAAAATCATTAAGCACCCTGTTACAATTTGATAAACTTCTGGCATTTTACTTCCTTAATAACTCCTCATGTGTGAATGTAGATGCAAAATAGTCATTCAGTTTGTTTGCTATCTGAGCAGGATCATCAGCAGTCGAACCATCGATACCAAGTGGACCAATCTGATTCATCCCTTTCCTTTTAGAGTTTATATAAGTAAAAAAAATCCTTGCTGTTTTTCTTAGCATTCTTTTCCAAAGATTTCTTGTAATCTGCCTTTGCTTGCCTAATCTTCTTTGTGACTTGATTACAGACTAGCTTATATCTGCCATAGGCTTCTGTGTTGCCTGATAATTTATATGCATCCCATGCATTTTTCTTCTCTGCCACGAGTCTCATTAGTTCATTTGACAACCATTTAGGCCTAAACCTTGAACAATATTTCTTAATAGGTATGAAATGTCTAGTAGCTTCCACGATTAATTCCTTGAATGCTTCCCACTTAGAATTTGTATTGTCTATTCAGGACAGGAATGAATATTTTCTGGGAATTGCAGCATCTTGGTTGGGAGGACATCAATCTGACTTTGATTAATTACTGTGGGGCTGTCACAAGAGAGCCAGGTGTAAAGAATAATTTTGACTTCCTTTACTTAACAAAATCATGTTATTACTGAATATTGCCACATTGTGTACGTTAACAATATTTTCAAAATTGCTATGCCTAGCAAGAACTTTAGCCAACATTTTTGTTTTAGAAACACAGCTAAAATTGGCATGCTAGCTTCATGAAAAATAATAGTACTTTATGCCATTGTCTCTAATGGAACTGATTCCACAAAATTTTGAGAATCAGATTATACAACTCAGTAATGGTGCTGTGAATTCAAAAAACTTCTCTAGACTTCTTTCTTTGTTTTTGTGGATGATTTCATTGGAACATTGATCTCCATTCTTAAATTGCTGTTAAGAATCCCACCTGATCATTTCAGACTTCAAATAAAAATAATAATAAAAAATCATGTAAATTTTTTCTTTGAATCTGAAAAATTGCCCTTTTTTATGAGGTGGGGTAAACTCCATTAGCATTAGTTCAGGCATATAATACAAGAAAGCAAGCTTATACAGCATCAGTCAAAAAAAAACTCTTCCCATTTCACCCATCTGGTCACTCCAAATGTTTGTCTAGTTCAGCCTTCAATTTATTTAAGCTATCAACTTCCACAACAACAGATGGAAGTCTGTTCCAGCCATCAACTACATGTTGGCTAAAGGCAAACTTCTGCACATCTATTCTACAACTGTCTTTCCTCAGTTTGAATCTATGCCCCCTCAGGTTCTTAGTCTGAGCAAGTGGAAGTATCCTGTCAGCATTGAGCATTCTCAAACCATTCAAGGCCTTATACACCTCAATCAGATCACCTCACAGGTGCCTAGTCTACAGATGCTGCAACTTGCAGAACTTAAGCCTTTATTCATAAGTGCACCCCTTTGTTCTTCTCACCAATCTTGTTGCCCTTCTCTGTACTCATTCTAGCAACTCTACATCCTACCTAAAATGAGGTCTCCAGACCTGTTTACAGTATTCAAGGTGTGGCCTGACCATTGCCTTATACAAAGGGATAATCACCTCCTTGTCTCTGCTAGCAGAATTCCTATATATCATTGACAAAACTCCATGACCTGCTCTGGCAACCCATCTGCACTGCTCAGTGAACTTCATATCTGACTGCACAGTTACCCCCAGGTCTTTTTCATTCTCCACCTCCCTTAGTGTCGTACCACAGAGTTGGTATGTTTGATTAATGTAGCATTGCTATCAGTGCACTTCACATGTTATAAACTGGAACTGTTTACCAATGTTGTTTTTGTTTTGTGATGCTGAATGTTCCTGTATGCAATTATGATGGGTTATACCTTAAAATAATGATTTAACCTGAGTTTTTTCCTTACAGAACTATTAAAGGTCAAGGAGACAGTTTCATAAATTTTTCATAATAAGCTGGTCATCTTAAATTTTAAAGATATGCTATATTGCCAAAAGTAACTAGATGCCTTCATGTTTAAGAAAATTTTATTGCCACAGTATTTAATTTGTTGGCTCACCTTTGGCCTTAATTACATACTATATCCTCATGAGTAGACTCTGAACCAGATTTTGATAACATCAAGACAATATTGAGGTCAATTCAGCTTTTGGTTGCAGGCATATTGATCTGGCCTGAAACTGTTCCTCTCCATCTTAAGGGTGTTCACTTGGGTTAAGGTTGGGGCTCTGTGGAGATCAGTGAAACTTCAAACCAAGTCACTACAGGTGTCTATTATGATATAATGGTGCACTGTTGTGCTGAAACAGAAAAGATCCTTCCCATGTACTACTGTCATAGTGTAGGAAAAGCATAATTATCCAGAATTTCACTTTAACATTGGTATTCATTGTTCCTGGAAAGGCTACTGATGGTCAACCCCCAAACCATGAGAAAGAACTCCAGCTGATATTAGTCTCTGCCAAACCATGAGAAAGAACTCCAGCTGATTACAGTCTCTGCCAAACTTTGTAGTTGGGATGACACACTCTGGTAAATAATTCTCTGGGAATTTATTAGACCCAAGACATAACCATCAGATCAGTATACCATGTACTGTGATTTGTCACTCCATGACACAGCTTTTCACTATTATAAGGACCAACTGTGATGGGTTACACCAATAAAGCTGATGCTGTGATGTGTGTTGCAGCTCCTTTGTAAAATTTAATGCTATGAAACCATCCCTCCCTTCCTTATGTATCATTGTTGTGCTAATATCAGTTTCTGTAGCTTCCCTCAGATTCAACTTCTGGTTAATAGCTTCTGAATGCCCTTCAGTCTCCTTCCATCCATTTCTTTAGTCTATCAGCTGTAGGTAGCACTATAGCATTTCATTTGGTGATTACATTAGCAGCTGTTGATATAGGGTATCACAGTGTTTCTGCAATGGCATAAACAGATTGATAACCCATGCCAGAGAATGGAGGCTAGGAGGCTTCTTTCTTGGCAGTCAAGCACTCCCAGTAGTTAAGTGCTGGATAAACAACACTTCTACTGCTAATATGGAGTCTTATACTTGCTGGATTTGGCGCATTATAGCCTTAGTTGCTAATGCGCCAATAAAATACAAATCAAATCTTATACTTGCTAGTGGAAGTTTCTAAGCTCAACACCACTCATTTCTGTATTTCTTGATCTCTTACTTTATGAACACGCTTGCTTTTATGTCTATTTCAGACACATGGGTGGGTATGGTTCATTTTTCCCAAATCCTGTGGTGTCGAGATACTTTTTGGCAATATTTTGTATTTTGGCATAATTTTCAATCATCTGATTTAATTATTTATTTTCTTTGATAGGCTCTGGCTGATGAAAATGAGTTCGTAAGAGATACAGCACTGCGAGCTGGACAAAGAATTGTTAGCACTTATGCTGATACTGCTATTGCTCTGCTTCTTCCTGAGTTAGAAAGAGGATTATTTGATAATAATTGGCGAATCAGATATAGTTCAGTTCAACTTCTCGGAGATTTGCTCTATAAAATTTCAGGTTAGTTTTTTTGTTTTTTGGTTATTTAAAATATTTTCTGCTTTATTTGAATATAAAACTTCGTTACTATGCCTTACTGGTGCATCTGGTTTGCTCTCATCCATCTGGGAAGGTCTGCATTGATGTACATTGACAACATTGACCAAAAGAAACTTCTGTCACAAGCTATTTCTATCTATGAGGAGATCAATTGATCACAACTCAAAATTCTGACATCGATAGATATATCTTTTTATGTACCTATTTTCAGTACTAATATAGTAGATTCCTAATTAGCTGAGGCAAGTAAATTAGCTGAGGCAAGTAAATTTGCCGGGATAATCTTTCTTTCACAACATGAAAGAAACACTCAGATGTTTTAAAAATGTAAGTTTTTTTTTCCATACTGTATTCACATTTATAAAAATATAATGTACCTTGAGAAGATCTGAGGTAAAATTTAATACAAAGAAACAATGAAGTTTCCCTTTTCCTTTGGTTTTCCTTCTTACAGGTTGTATGTACTGTATAAATTTCAAAGCATCATTCTTACCACTAATAGTAAAGGCTCGTTAATTAGTTGTAAGGACTCATTAAAGTTAACACCTTAGAAACTTTTTCATGTTTCTTGATGAACTTAAGTTAATGTTCAATAGAAAGAACTTTTTTCCCCCAATTTTAACATGATGGAAACACATGGATGAAGATTAAAAATTTAGAGAAGAATGCTAAAATTAATTATACAGTAATTCCAGTAATCATTCAATAGTAAAATTGAATGATTATTGGAATGGTACTGTGGTGAGCTAGTGGGTAGAAAACAAGAGGGGGGAGAGAGAGAGAGAGAGAGAGAGAGAGAGAGAGAGAGAGAGGGAGGGAGAGAGAGAGAGAGAGAGAGAGAAGTTTCTAAGAAACATGCTGGAAATAATAAAATATAAATCAATGCTTGTAACTGGTTCCATTTATTTCTTTTTAGGCATGTTTGCATATATATATGTGCTAAGTGCCTATTGTCTCTACATCCACATGCAGGTACTCACATTGGATAGGTTTTTCTGAAATTTTGTATTTGGGCTTGTAAAAAATATTTGTCAATCCAAACCAGATTTCATTAAAATCAGACAGATAAAAATCCAGCAATTATTATTTCTTTTTTTCATACTGTTTCTGTGAAAGAAAGAAATTCGTAGATTAAATGTAGCTTTAATGCGGTATTTTGATCTTTAGACAGTCCGTGCATGCTTCACTTATATTGTTATGCAAGACTTGTAAACTTGATGTTGCTTGTGAATAGATACATACAATATATAAATACATATATACAGAGAGAAAAGAGACTTAAAAAAAAGAAAAAAAGAGTAATATATAAGAGGAGAGTAAATTTATACAGTTGTAATTAAACTAGATGGTTAAGTTTAGAGAATGATGTAAACACTATAGGTTTCCATTCTCTAAACTTAGCCATTTAGTTTAATTACAACTGTGATATTTATTACAAAGTTATTTTCTTAGTAGGTAATTAATTATTTTTAATTAATGAGAACTTTTCATTTCAATTAATATAAGAAAGGGGGAAAATTAACATGCCTAAAATGTAACTCACTGCTACCCCATTGGGCTTCAGCAATCTTGATTCATGTGTCCCTAGATAGTTGAGAGTCTACTGTACTAGTAATAGTAGACCAAAATTATATAGGGTGAGGTGGTCACTTTGGTTGCACATCCTTTCTAATAATTTGTCCAATCCTCCTTTAAATTTATTCAATACTAATGGTCATACTCCAAAATTTGACAAAAATACTGCACTTTTTCCAGTTTAATTTATTTTTCCTGTGTGTGTGTGTGTGTCCCAAGAAAAAGTAAGAATGCCGCAGCATTTAGTTTACTCAACCCATTTAATGCTTTAAACACTTCAATGAAATTCTATAAACTGCATCTCCAAGGTGATATCCTGGCTGCTCACAGATATAATTTACAGAAATCAAGTATTTCCTAGTAAGAGGAAAGACTTCTACCTTTTGTCCACTGACTCTTGTTGCTTTTCTCTTCTCTGCACTCGTTACTCATTCCATCCTTATTCTTCCTGAAATGGAATTTCCAGATTGGTATGCAGCACTCAAGATGCCACCTAACATTAACTTTTGCAATGGGTTATAAACTCTTCATTGCTGCTGGAAAAATTCCAGTATATCTTTGACAGAACTCCATGGTCGGGCTGTTCTTGCAACCTGTCTGGACTTCTCAGAAAACTTCCTATCATATTGTATAATTATTTCAGGTTTTTTTTTCATTCTCTACTCCCTTGAGTTTGATATCATCCAAATGATAGGTTATTTTTGTATTGTTGCTTTGCAGATTCAATACCATGCATTTATCAGTGTTAAGCCTTAACTGATATTTTTCATTCCATCTGCTTAATCTCTGGAGTAGCGTGTCTGTCATTAACTGTCCTGCCCATCTATTGCCAGCACACTCAGACATTGACTTGATACGATAATATTGATGATCGAGAGGAACTCATATCGCAACTACCTTTCTGTCTATTATAAAAAAAAAAAAAAAAAAAATCACCACCATATTCACATCAGCAGGCATAAACAGCTCATAGAAAGACTGTTGGACCAAAATAACTTCTTCTGAGTAATGGATTGCAATGACAAACATAACATTACAATAAACTTTAATTTCTGTAGATTGCAATTTTCAAGTAATACAGGAGGATATCTAAACAATAAAAACAGGAAAATATGAAAAAGAAGGGGGGGAAAAAATTAATTCAGCGAGTTTGAAGTTGAATTGTGCAGTGTTATGTTATTTGGTTTTTAGGAGCATTAGCAACTAAGGCCATATTGCTCCGGGGATATGCTGTGGTCATTCCCTGACCTTTCCACATCCTCCGTATTTGGTGGCTCACGGGCTCGAACTGCGGTCTAATCAAGAAGCATGTGCTACTCACTGCTGCTCCTGCCCACCTGGCTACGGAGGCGCCCATGCAGTGTTCACTAGTTGATGTATTGATTTATTGGTTTTGAAAAATGACAGTACTTTTTTTTTATATGGTACTAGAAAAAACATATCCATTGAGCAATATGCAATAGTGTGAGGCACAGGTTGCTTCACACTTTTGAGATTATAGTGAGCCTTAAATTTAGATTTGTTTGTGGAACTGCTTCTGTATAATTCAGTTCAGTTTACACTGGATTGTGGGTGTTTATGCCCCAGCCATAAACAACATATTGTGATGGCTTGATCCAGTCCACCATCAGGCTATCCACATTGCCTGTAGTACATCCCCTGTGCAGAACCTTTGTGTCAAAGCAGCTGAACTGCCTCTGTTGCTTAGATGTATGCAGTTGTTCTTTACAGTATATCTTTAAACTGAAAGGAGACAGCCAGCTGTCCCTTTGGTGTTCATCTCCAAGAGCTTTTCAAATAACTTCAAAAATAAAACTGTCCATCAACATAAATTTTCCAACTTCTTGTCTGTCTTTACTGAGGGCTCAAATTTAGTCATGTGAATATGCTGCCATCTTTGCGGATCATGTTGTATTGTATCTTATAACAATACATCATGAATACAGCAGAGCTACATGCTATACAGTTGACCTTGGAACACATTAAAACCTACAATTATGAAAGGTTCTGGTATATATAGATTCTTTAAGTGCATTACAGGCTTTATTGCAAATGAGATATAATTCTCATCCAACCTGTCCTGGGTTCAGCAGTTGCTACTGGTCCCTGAATACACTACAAGCAGTTCACAGTGAATTATGTCACATTAAGCCTGTGATCAGACATGGCAATCTGTTCTGTGCTGAAACTGTAGAGAAGTAAGATGCAAAGGATGCAAAGAAAAACAGCAAAGACTTCTTTACCTATGTAAACCCTAGAAGGAAGGGGATGAATCAAATTGCTCCACTTGATAGTGATAGTTCAACCATTGATGATCTTGCTCAGTTTGCTGACAAACTGAATCAGTATTTTGCATCTACATTCACACATGAGGAATTTTTTGTGGAAGGATGCCAGAAATTCATCAAACTCTAACACAGAGCTAAATGATTTTGTAATAACTGAGAAGAAATTGGAAGAGAAAGGCGCAAGGCACTGGGGGTGGATAGGATCTATTCAATTATATTTAGAGGCAGCAAAAACAGTAAGCAAACCCTTATCCGTAATTATGAAAGCATCTTTGGATTCAGGGGGGGGGATCAAACGTTGAAACTAGTAATTACAAACCTTCTAGTTTTAACTTCTGTTCCAGGGAAAATAATGGAGTCACTGATTAAAGATGTAATGCAGGGTCATCTAGAGAAGACTTCAGTTATAGTTCAGACGCAGCATGGGTTTGTCAAGGGGAAATCTTGTCTGACCAATTTGATCACAAGAACTGGCCGCAAAAAATAATTTTGATATCATATACTGTACTTTGATTTCTGGAAAGCTTTTGATATGGTGGCACATAAAAGACTGTACACTTGGAGCTGTGCAACATTAAGACAAGTTGCTGCTATGGATAAAGGGATAGTTGAGTGTGAGTAGACAGAAAGTGGTAATCAGTATACACTGCTCTTCGTGGACTAATGCTATTAATGAATTTCTTAAGGATTCGTTATTGGGCCCATTGTTGTTTTCTATAGTTACACTGATATTGATGAAGGCATATGAGGCTTAATGTCCACGTTTGCAGATGATACAAAGGTTGGCAGGGTGGTTAATGATAGGCATGATGGTGTACTACTGCAGCAGGATCTAGAAAAGTTAGGCAGATGGGCTAACAAATGGCAATTGAAGTTTAACATTGACAAATGTGAAGTACTGCATAGGGGCAGCAGTAACCCCAGATCAACGTACCAACTGTGTGGTATGACACTCAAGGTAGTGGAAAATGAAAAAGACCTTCGGGTAATTGTGCAGTCTGATTTGAAGTTCACTGAACAGTGCAGACAGGCTGCCAGAACAACTCATAGATTTTGTCAATGATATATACGAATTTTGCTAGCAGGAATAAGGAGGTGATTATCCCATTGAATAAGGCAATGTTTGGCCACACCTTAAGTACTGCATATAGGTCTGAAGGTCTTGTTGTTGGAATGAGTACAGAGAAGGGCAACGAGATTAATGAGGGAAATGAAGGTGCGCTCTCCAAGACAGGCTTTAATTCTTCAAATTGCAGCATCTGGAGATCACACCTGTGATGTGATCTAATCGAGGTGTTTAAGGCTTTGAATGGATTGAGAATGCTCAGTGCTGATGGGATTCTTGCTCAGACTACACACGAGGGACACAAATTCAAATTGAAGTAGGACAGTTGCGGACTAGATGTGTGGAAGTTTGCCTTTAGCCAGCAGATCGTTGATTGCTGGAACAAACTTCCATCTCTCATTGTGGAAGTTGATAGCTTAAATAAATTTAATGAAGAATAGACAAACTATTGGAGGGAATGAATGGCTGAAATGACAGTTTTTTTTTTTGTTTTTTTTTTTTGCTAATGCTCTGTATGCTTTCTTTTTTTGAATCTTTTCCCTCTAATAAATCTAACTTTTAATAAAAAGCAAAAATTTTAGTAAACATAATTATCTTTTAGTAAAAATGAATATTAAATGGCTTTTTTAGAGCATTTCATGTTGGCAGTATTTTCATTAAGGGTAATTAGATCACTTACTAGTTTTAGCTCATATTTATTGTTTTTGCTCACAGAATTTTTTCAACCCTTAATTAGGTCCTTCTTGGTCAATGGTATAATAGGATATATCCTCCTTGATTGATCAAAACCTCTTCATTTTTAGATATCTGTATACTGCCTTGCCACAAACAGCAATAAATTTCTTTTCTTAAAAGATTAGCACATATTCATTTTAATGCCCAGGAAAATTTCGGCTAGTATTCCAAGGGAAAATTTACGTTTTCATGAACAAACTTTGTATGTAGCTATTTAAATGACCAGAATTTAAACAATTTTCAAAATTTAAGGGTGTCAGTGGTGGCAGACATCAGCTCGTTGAACCAAAGTACACACTGCACCTTCTTGATATTGGTAAATTCTGCCATGATTAGTTTTGTAATTTAAGAGAACTTAGTTTGAACTTAGTCTGCAGTAGTTTCATGAGGGTTATCAATGAAATGAATGTTTGAACACCTGTTTAGGACAGATAATGCCAATGTATTAGGGCTAGGTGGGAGGCATGCTTATCAAAAACATGGCTATAGCATTTTTGATATGGAACTTGCACATGCCAGTATACATGTGATGTTGTTGTTGGAACTGATAGGGAAATAAGATTAGGGGTCATGCTACAAACCAGAACCTTGAGCACCTCTGTGTGCAAATGGAATGGGTGAGACATTTTGAATGCCTTGTTATAGGCCATTTTAATTTGCCTGTTATTAACGAGTATGTGAGAGGGAGAAACTCATCATGGGAGACAAAATTTTAAAATCGACTAGATGATTGTTATTTATAACAACAGTAAAAGTACTCTGTACAAGAATATTTTATATGTGATTATCACATGTGAGCCAATAATACTATAGGGCTGATGATATGGGAACCAGTTACCTAGGCTATGCCAGGTTTATTACAATCCAAAACAGCTGCACATGTGCTTGCTTGTGCATTGATGCTAGGGATATAGTAAATAAATTTCAATTTGGAGTATTAGTTAAGTCATCTAATGCAGACATTTTAGGAATATTGGAAAGAGCATTGTTCAGACATAGGGTTAAGAAATTTGAATAGGCAAGTACATTGTGTATGCTGCTTTGTTACAGCAGTTCCAAAGGATTCCCTCAAACCCACCTCTTGTGTTGTTTTCTTTTGCCTGGAATTCCTCTGGCTGGCTTCCATTCTTGCCACGACCCTGGGTTTTTAACGAGAATGCTCATTAAAAAGATAAATAATAATATAAATTAATTTTAAAAGATATAAATAGTGCATAAGATTCAATATGAAAGGAAGGACTTGCAAATAGTATTTAATGTTGTTGGATGGTACAATATTAGGGGATGATAGAGAAGCATCTCCTGTCAAGGAAGGATCACTGGGTAAGCATTGAAGCAGGCACTGTACAAGTGTAATAGCAGAATACCAATCATTATATGCTAAGTGATGTGTACACTATCCAGATTGCTAGGTTCAGCTTATCTACACCATTGTGAAGGACTGAGCCATATTCAGGAAAAACTGCAACCAGTCATAGATGGCCTGGGTCAGGAATCATCTTATAAAATGCCACAATTGTTTGAATGGAATAGAAAAATAGGGGAAAAAATCCTTCTGACATTTTAAGTTTTAATGAACTTTAGACTATAAATGAGAAAATTTGAGTCAAATGTTCTGATGTCAACAATTGATACTTAGTTTCTTAATATTTAAAAAAATAATAATAATTACTTTGTCTAGAAATGAATTAATTAAGTTTACATTGTTGCAAACTTTTTTTAGTTATATTGCTTCGCTGAGAAATATTGTATCAATAGTCTTGCATTTGGTGACAATGCCAGTTGTTATATAATGCACATGTTTAATTTACAAAATGCACATCTCTTTAACAAGAAGAGAAGTTTTTTTTTTTTTTAAAGAAAAAGTGAAAATAGCAATAGAGGCATGTGATGCAAGAAAGCAAGTGTATAAGCTTATGTAGCATCAGCCAAAAAAATAAAAATAATAAAAAAATAAATAAAATTAAAAAAAAAATAAAAATTCACACAACCATTCCCTCTAAAAGTTTGTCCAATTCCTCCTTCAATTTATTTAAGTTATCAACTTCCACAACGATAGATGGAAGTTTGTTCCAGCAATTAATCACCCTCTGGCTAAAGGTAAATTTACGCACATCTATTCTACAACTGTCTTTCCTCAATTTGAATTTATGCCTCCTTAGGTTCATAGGCTGAGAAAGTGGAAGAATCCCATCAGAATTCAGTGTGCTCAATCCATTCAAGGCCCTATACACCTCATTCAGATCACCTTGCAGGTGCCTAGTCTCCAGCTGCTGCAATTTGCAGAACTTGGACCTCTCTTCGTAAGAAGATCCCTTCATTCCCTTCACCAATCTTGTTGCCCTTCTCTAGATGATTCTGCAATGCATCTTTAACCAGTGACTCCATTATTTTACCTGGAACAGAAGTTAAACTAACTGGTCTGTAATTACTCATGTCATCCTTCAATCCCCTTTGTGAATTGGGGATACATTTGCACATCTCCAGTCCATGGGGACTTCCCCTGGGTCCAACGATGCTCTCTTAATTATTGCTAAGGGTTTGCTTAACACTGGCTTTGAATGGTGAAAAACATAAACCTTAAGTATATGTTTTGTATGATGATTCAAGAGGAATCCAAATTAGTATTTATATAGATAAATGCATAGTGCAAAAATTGTCAATATACATAATTAACAAGACTGATTTTGGGAAAATGGATAATATGGATGAAAAGCAGAAGTTTAAATGTGTTATGCTTTTGCATCAAATGATTAGAACTCTGCACAAAGCAGCATACATAAATTCAAATTTCATGAACACATCCCAAATTTGAAAGAAATTTTGAATTAAGAACGTTTGCATTTTAAGGTTTTATTGGTACAGCATAAAGTTTGTTTCTGTGCTCTCCAGAAATAAAGGTTTGCAAACTATGAAATAGAACAAACTTTTTATAATCTTATACACTGCTTGAGAAAGAATTCAGAAACAAAAAGAAGCCTGAAAAGATTATACTTGAACAGTTCTTGCTGAAAAATGGGAAACTTCGTTCTTAATAGAAACTGAAACTTTACTATTATATATTGGAAGGAACTTCTATACTGAAAAAGGATGTTTTGATTTTACATATTAATTATTCAAAAAACACTGTTTCAGCAAATATCAATAAAATAGTAAATTTAGTTAAGGCTATAATTAAGAAACATCTATATTTAAATAAATAATGATTGCTTAAGTTTTACATATCCTCTTTTTTGAACTTTTCATTGTACATGTACAAAAGTTGTTTGCACAATTATGTTTTACTATTTTATTTATCTAAAAGGTCTTGGTTATTTGTTTAAGGCAAAGACACTAGAAAATTCAATTAAGATTTGCTAAGGTAACCTGAACCTATGTTCATAAAAGTATGGAAATCATAGATTGGCCAGCTTGGATAAAGGTAGTTTATAAATACGTTTCCTTAACATGATGATGGGTGATCACCTGCATTAGTTTCTGATATTTTTTTACAGTTTTCGTACAACCATTGCACAAGAGAACCAGTCAAGTGATCCGCAATTATATGGCTTTTTGCTTGAAGTAAGCATGGTACTGTGTTGGTAGTTTCAGGTTACATCTTTTTCTTCTTATTCACTAACTTGGTAAACGTTTTATTTCCCCCCCCCCCCTTTTTTTTTAGGAAACCCCCAAACACGAGAGGTATTAAAACCTATATTACTTAGTACTGTGCATGAGTTGGAGGGTGAGAAGATGAAAGAAAATGCTTGTTGGCATTAGACTTAAACTTCTGTAAATTGTAATTTTTAAAGAAATACATATGAAGGAAGGTGGTTTCAGAAAATGGAAGTTGAAGAAATAAATGAGGAAAAAGAAATGTTGGTTCTGTGAGTTTCAAGTTGGACAATAAAAGGATGTTGACTGGTTGTGGCATGTGTTTGGACTGCTTTTAAATAGAGAGCAGGAATTATAGAAGCCAATTCAAAAGCCAATTCATATTGACTGAAACGGGCACATTGGTCACTTGGCCCCAGAATGCTGTATTGTCCGTATGCATGTCTTAGGTGCCTTATTTGCAGGTGCCTCTGTAGCCAGGTGGGAAGGAGCAGCAGTGCATAGCACACGCTTCTTGATTAGACCGGGGTTCGAGCCGTCACCACAAATTAGGAGGATGTGGAAAGGTCAGGGAATGACCACCACATATCCCGGAGCAATATGGTCTTAGTTGCTAATGCTCCAAATAACAAACAAAAATCCTTATTTGCATGAACGGTAAGTGAGGAGAAATAAGCCTCTCTATCACTAAATCCAACTTCTGTAAATGCAAGTGGAATTTCTGGGTAGACAAAGCTGTTAAACTTACATACCTCTGGAATGGTGTTCTTAAGTGATCCTCTGCAACTATTATACACAAGAATCCCATTGATGTCAACATCAGGAAATGCAGTGTGCATCAATGGTACATCTTTAGCAACTGGTTTCTTTGTGTTGTTTTCGAACCATAGGCAATCACAAATGTAGCATACAGAACAGAAATCATTTCTCATAAATATCCTTTCAAACTCCCAATAGGCATTCTTGTGTGAAAAGGAGCTTGATTATTTAAACTCATCTTCTCCACAATTGGAGAACTGTTCTGCTGTACATAATTAATACTCACTTCAGATACATTGTTGTTAGATGGAGCTGCATTGTTGGTTGAAGGCACTGCTAAATCCAATGCTTGATTTTCTGTTTGTGTTTTACGCAGTCTCGATAATCTTTGTCGTTCTCGCACTGCAAGTGATCATTAGGGTTCTGCCTCTTGACCTTGAAGTAACCCCTCACAGATATGCTACAGCAACTCAGGCATCGAAATGCCACAACATACATGGACACCACAGATCTGGAAAATAATCGACAAACTGAGAAAAAGAGACTTCAAACTTAACTAGAGAATACCTGGCAGCAATGCTGACGAACTCCACCAAAGGGGCTATTACACGGAAGTTCCTTCCTAATATACAAGTCTAATCGCAATATCCATCATGGTTCTGCCCTGGACTGCACTCCACCTACCTTCTCACAGGACACTGTAAGGTTATTTGCACAGCAGCTAAAAAAACTGATTTTTGGACCACTTTTACCTACCATATAAACAGAGGCAAGTGAAAGTGTGGATGACTCAGTTCTTCAAAACACAGATGGATTTCCGGGATAGAGGAAAATCTCTCTCTCCTAATTCTCTAATAGGATACTTACAGTAGAAAACAGATTGACCAGAGCCAATGTCCAAGTTGGGAATATGCCTTAATCTTTGCCAATGCCTCTGGAGTTAGCAGTTGAGCAGCTCTACTTCTTGATTACAGTAGTGTGTATGGGTTTTACTACTTCCATCACTGCTGGGCAAAAGCCTCTTCCAAAACTTTCCATCTTTTTCTATCACACGCCATGATAGAAAAAGTTTCCTCCTGCAGGGTTTTATGGGTACCACTAAATTGTGGTACCCGTAAAAAGATTTAAAAAGATTAATTCATGGAATTAATCTTTTTAACTGTTAAAAGCTAAATGGATTAATTCTTAATCCTTTTAGTTCTTAATTCATGCTTTCTATAGCATCAGCTTTAATGCCTAAAGGCCAGAGAGGGCCTTTAGGCAATAAAGGCCAACAATGCGTATCCAGGTCTCTTAAAATCAGTTCATTGTATGAAAATTTTCTTCGTTATACAGAAACTATTTTCAGTGTAGACCAAGAAGAATTCAAAACAGTCCTCTACATAGAAAAATTCGCTATATGGAAGTTCGTTAAAGAGAGGTCCGACAGTATATGAATAGTTTAATTGATTGTGATTTTATTTTAAAAAGTAGTTTTCAACAATTAGTTTTATCGTTTTTTTGTTCTCTTTTGGTAGGCGTATCTGGGAAGATGTCTACAGAAACTGCTGATGAGGATGATAATTTTGGTACCGAACAGTCACATAAGGTATTGAATTATATTTTATTATTGGGAAATATGCTTTTCAGGCTGAAAGGAAATAAATTTTATTTTTATCTATAATATAGTCAGTTGAAAATTTTGGAATATCCTGGTAAACTGCAAATAGTGGTCAGAAAAATATATTAGAATGCATTGGTGGTACTATGCTAATTTATTCATTTAGACACTCTTTTCTGCCATTATTCTGTCATTCAGATGTTACGTTGACCCTGGTCACTGTTAGGACAGGAACCATGGTACTTTATTGAATGTCCTCTGTGACAGTATGTTTTTGCCACTTGTCACTCATTTGAAGTCTATTTGAATTCCACCATAGACTAGAGGAATTTCTAAAGGTTTCTTCTTTGGGTTGTAGTTAGCCAATTTCAGGCAGAGGGAGTAGGGTTTTTCCAGTGAACACACACACTTGACAGACATACAGGCATAATGCATACAGTGCAATATTGTCTACGTGCCTAAAATCCTACAAACAACAACAACAACAGCTTAATTGAGATCCTCAATACTTTATTGGTGAAACCACTTGTTTGGAGCTGTCTGAATTCAAATCTCATCAGGGGAGGAATTCTTAAAGGCCTCTTAAATTTCAATCATGAATAGTCACTGATCTCAGGAGGAGATACTAGGGTTTCCCGAGATATTTTTCATGACTTTGCTAGGAACATAGTGTATAAACTTGATGGATTTAAAGATGAACTGTGGCAGAGAAGAAAATGCATGTTATAAATTGTCAGGTGATAATTTGGTACATGTAAACTAGTCTGTTTACAAGTCACAAAGAAGTTTGCAAGCTAAGCATCAGATTATAAGATGTCTCTGGCAAAGAAAAGCATCAGATACTTCTATGCTTATATTAACAGTAGAAAGAAAGTATTCAATCACCTTAGGCCACTTGATGTCAATGGTTTAACTGTTGATGACAAATTGAACAGGTATTTTGTATTTATATTCATACATAAGGAGTTCGTTAGGGAGGGGAATGCCAGAAGCTCATCAGATTCTAACAGGGAGCTAAATGATTTTGTGATACCTGAGGAAATTGGAAGAGAAATTCTTGAAGCTTAAAATAAAAAAAGGCACCTGATGTAATGTGATCTATCTGGTTACATTAAGGGAGGCAGCAATGGAGGTATGCAAATCCTCTGCCATAATTTAGAGAGCATCTTTGGATACTGGTGAAACAATTGCACAACTCCAGCCTATGGGCTGGAGTTGTGCAATTGTTTCACCAGTTCACAAAGGAGGATCAAAGGTTGACATGAGTAATTACAGACTTCTTAGCCTAACTTCTGTTCCATGGAAAATAATGAAATGACAAGTTAAAGAAGTTATGCAGGACCTTCTAGACAGGGCTGCAGGTATATTTTCAGTCAGAGCATGGGTTTGATAAGGGGAAATCATGTCTGACCAATTTGATTGGTGCTATGATGCAGTGATTAAGGAACTGTATTCGAAAAATAATTCTGATATTATATACAGTACTTAGGTTTCAGGAAATCTTTTGATAATATTGCACATAAGAGACTGCTGTACAAATTGAAGCAGTGTAGCCTTAAGGGAAAGTTGCTGCTGTGGATAAAGGTATAGTTGAGTGGGAAAAGAAAGTGTGGTTATCAGTGGACACAGCCCTTTGTAGACTAATGTTGTTAGTAGACTTCCACACGGTTTGGTGCTGTGTCCGTTGTTGTTTTCTGTATTTATTAATGATATTAGTGAGGGTATATTATGCTTAACGTCTAAGTTTGCAGTTGATACAAAGGTTGGCAGGGTGGTTAATGACAGTAATGATGGTGCAGCTGCAACAAGCTCTAGAGAATAAGGCCGAGGCTGAAAAATGGCAAGTGAAGTTTAACATTGACAAATGCAAAGTACTGCATATGGGTAGCAGTAATAATATATAAACTGTGTTGTGCTACACTCATGTTGGTGGAAAATGAAAAGGACTTGGGAGTAATTGTGCAGTGTGATATGAAATTCCTGCCCTGTGCGGAGAATAGGCAGAAAATGGTAGAGTGGCTGACCATGGACTTTAACTTGGAGGGCAACCAGCAGTGTTTCCAAGATGATGATCCAATGAATGCTCCTCTGTATGGGCCCTTAGAGTAGGCTCCTGGTCAAGGTAACCATACTTACTGCCACCAATAACAATTGAAGTTTGCATCTGAACAGCATCATTAGACCATTCACAACTAGAAATCAAGTTGCCTTTTCTGACAAATTGCATTTCTGCTTTGATATGGGAGGTAGATGCAGGGTACAGTGGCAAACTGTAGAGAGGGATCGCTCTGATATCCTGGTCCAACAGAAACAGGATGGCAGCATTGTTTTGGTATCTGGGTGTTTTCCTGTTAATCTCTTGGAGCCCTCATACCTCTAGCCTGAATGCACTCTGAATGCTAAAAACTGCCTACCCATTGTGGCTAATCAGACAGTCACCATGAAAAAGGGGCATGGTGACTGTCTTTCTGGATGGCACAGGTGCACTCCAGCAGGATAATGTGCCCTGCCATGTTGCCAAAATTGTTTGAGAGTGGTTTGCCATACATAAAAGTGACCTCCAGTCCCCTTGGCCACTGAATTTGCCAGATATGAATCACATAATCCCAGAGATATAATCTATTTTACTATATCTGGCAAAATAGAATATCTCTGGGATTATGTGAATTGATAGATCTGCTATTTAAATCCTCCACCACAGACTATTGCAGATCTACAGGGCATGTATCATGGTGCCAGCATTGCAGCATGGAACAACATAACTCCTGAACTCTTCAGAGGCCTTATAGAGTCCTTGCCTCAATGTGTGGCAGTGGTACTGTTGGATGGCAAGAGGAAAACAAATCCACTATTGGGTAGGTGATCATAATGGACAACATCTCTGAGCCAGCAAAAATAATTTTATGGTGTCTTAGCACAATTTTAGTGTAATGCTGTTTGCACAGCCCTCACAGTCATTAGAATTTTCCAATACAAACTTAGTATGTCAGAACTATATTAATATCATCACTGCCCTATTAATTAGCCAAGGTTAGGCAAGGAACAATACTGGCCTACTAGATATGAATAGCATAAATATTGATAACCCCATTTAGTTTGCTAACAAATGAAATAAAAGTTTTTAGGGATGGTAACACCAGAAGTACAATAAGTTATAACTGGGAGTTAAATGATTTCATTATAACTGAGAAGAAAGGGAAGAGAAATTGCTAAAGCTAAAAGTAATTAAGCCATCTGGCACTAATGTGATCTATCAGTTACGTAAAAAACATAACAAAAGAGGCACACAAAATCTTGCCATAATTATGACAGCATCCTTGGAATTAAGGGAGAATTCTATCAATTGGAGGTGTGTAAATGTGTGTCTCCTCTTCAAAAGGGGGGATCAAAAGATAATGTAAGCAATATAGACTGGTAAGCTTGACTTCTGTATCAGGGAAAATAATGGAGTAAGTGTTTAAAGAAGAGTATCGCAGAATCATCTTAACAGGACTGGAATTATATGGAACTCACTGCATGGGTTTATTAAAGGGAAATCCTGTCTTACAAATCTGAATAGCTACTGTGGCAATAACAAAGGAACTGGATGCAAATAATAATAATTTAGATATATAATTAGATTTCAGTAAAACTGTTGACACTGTTCCACGTGAAAGACTGCTGTACAAATTGAAGCAGTGTGGCATTAGGGGCAAGTCACTGTTATGGATAAATGGATGGTTGGCAGAAGACAGAGGGTGGTTATAAATGGCACTACTCTTCTTGAACAGATGTTATTAGTGGAGTCTTTCAGCATTGATTAATACCCCCCCCCTCACTGTTTACATTGTTTATCAGTGATATTGCTGAAGTCATATAAAGCTTATTGTCTATGTTTGCAGATGATACAAAGGTTAGCAGGGTAGTTAATGACTGGAATAAAGACATGCTACTTCCTCAAGACCTATATAAATTAGGCAGTTGAGGTGTAAAGTAGGAAAATGCAAGATGCTTCATATGCAGCAGTAATCACAGAATAATATATCACTGTATCCAGCAATCTTTTTGACCAATGTTTGAAAACCACAGGTAGTGAACTTGTTAAGTGGTAACATATATTCTTGGTTGATCGAGAGCAAATAAAACCTATGGGTAATATTATAGTCCAGCATAAAATTCTCAGAGCTGTGCAAATAGGCCACAAGAGCAGCTCATGGGACTATTTGGGCTTTCTTCCCACTATGACTGAATTAATCAGCCCCGTGGTGAAGATTGCTTGATAAAAATATCCATTTTTTATTCCGTCAAATTGGAAAAAAGGCTCTAGAAGTAGGGTGATTTTCTCTCCAAGTGGAGTAAATTTGAAGCTGCATATCTTGGTATTGGAGAATGACCAAGACTTATGGATAATTTTACAGTCCAATAAGAAATTCTCTGAGCAGTGCAAACAGGTTGCTAGAACGGCTCATGGGATATTTTAAATGACATACAGGAATTTTGCCAGCAGGGGCAAGATGATTATCCCATTGTATAAGGAGATGGTGAAGCCACATTTTGAGTAATGTATGCCAGTCTGGAAGCTTCATTTTAAGAAAGATGTGGATCTCTTGGAACAGGTGTAGAGTAGAGCAACTGGATATGTCAAAACACAGCAGGTTGCCTTACCACAAAATACTTCAGTTCTGCAAATTGTTGAACCTAGGTACTTGTGATTGAAGTGTTTAAGGCTTTAAGTGGATTGAGTAAAGTTAACCCTGTTATCGTCTGCCCTCTAAGCATCAATTTTTAACCCACCACTTGAAAGTTGTCTCCCTGAAAAAAACTAATAATTTCCATAATTTCTACTCAATTTACAAAATTGAAACTCTCAATATACATAAACAGAAGTATATTCTTTGATTTCCTACCTTTAAATTGCAGCAAAAACTATTAATTCACTCGAAAACCGCAAAAATGTACGATCACATATCAATTTATGAAATCATGACTTCGGCAAAACACCGATCGAAGCTTTGAAGATGCTACGAGTTGCAGCATTCGTTTAAAATTTGCGCATTATCTCGGCGCAGCTGGCTAAAACCAATCAACACACACACAGAGATATAATTGACTGGTCAAGTTTACGTCGTTAGTGTTACAACTTTCTTGGAAAACAAACAGTTGAGCATCATTACTTGTGAACAATGTTTTGTATCGCTCTCTCACAACATATTGTTTTACTGCTTTTCGTAATTGTTGTACAAAAGAATTGACGAATTATTTTTGAAAAACAAAAATATCTTCTTTCCTTTCTTCAGTATGTATTGTATCTACTAACAAAAAATCAAGGAAATTCATCTATCAGAAACCACGGTGGAAATGGAAGAAAAAAACTGATCACTACAATGCACATTTCATTTTAAAAAAAAAGTTCGCTTTATTGTAATTGTTTTTAGAGGACTATATCGGAACAGCAGTTTCCTGGATGTATATTTGATCTTACAAAATTTCAAGAAAATATTATTCATAGCTGCGTTATAAACTTCGAAAACTTATGTTGAAGGAACTTCACATGCATCTCACCTGGTGTGCAAATGGAAAAAAAAACATACGCTACGAGTAATGGATTGTTTTCACAATCTGTTACTCGTCTTTAGTAACGGATTGGGAAATTGTAAGTAATTGTTACTGAATACTTCAATATTTCCTTGATATATGCATTTGATACCACCAAAAGATTTCAAGAGAAAAATTGTCATTATCACACATGCCTGAAAAATCCACCAAAAAGTGTCATATGTCTGCATGCTTGAATTCCATTCTGACCTGCAAATGTAATTACACTTCTCTGGCATTGACAGAGTAGCTGTTTACTGAATGAAGGAAAACAGGGTACATGTTCCTGAGATTTCCAGTTCCATTCATTCACTTGGGGGTTGGGAGGGCTCCTTATGGGAGGAAGTTCGCCCTTTTGGTGGGGAGAAGGCCAGGAGATTGTCAAAGGTCCAGAGCTCTAAATTTCATTTGTTTTATTTATTTATTATTATTATTTTTTTTTTTTTTTTTTTTTTTTTCTTGTGTTGTTCTAGCAATCCATCCTGGATTGGGGCTTCCCTGAGCTGGAATAGTCCTCCTGTTTTCTGCTTCCCCCTCTTCATCTTGGGGTGCCTCCATAGCCAGGTGGACAGGTGGTGTAGTGCATAGCACATACTTCTTGATTAGATTGGGGTTTGAGCCCATGCCCACCAAATACGGAGGATGCGGAAAGGTCTGGGAATGACCATCGCATATCCCCGGAGCAATATGGCCTTAGTTGCTAATGTTCCTAAAAACCAAATAACAAACAAACAAACAAACCTCTTCATCTTATACAAGTTTTTCTTTCCTCCCTGGGAAACTTGTTCCCCAGGGAGGAGGGCGTGCAGTAGTAGGGGAGGCCTTGCTTTCCTTCTGCTAGGGACGAGTACCTGGAGGTGATCACTGCTTCCAGGTAGCCAAAATGCCAAAACACAACATTACACTACAGAACACACATAAGCTCACAAACACAGTTTTTCTTTGCTGTCACTTTCTCCCATGTGGGATGAAAAACTCTCTCTCTCTCTCTCTCTCTCTCTCCTTCCCTTTCATCTATCTTCATCCAGCGGGGTGATTTTTTTTTTTTTTTTTTTTTTTACACGACACACGCACACTGGCCTTACCTTGACAGTGTGTAAAAACTGAAAATAGCAACGAGGCGGAGATGAACTTTTGTTCTAGGAGCCATCCATACAAAATAAAAAAAAAATAAAAATAAATAAATAAATAAAAAAAAAAATAATAATAATAATAAAAATAGCATTGCAGATCTAAGTCAGCTTCATCCTAGGATGCCGAAGTTCTAATTATTCTGATTTTGGTCCGGTGCGCATTTGTTTAAAAAAAAAAAAAAAAAAAAAACTTTGCTTTACTGCATTTGTTTTAGAGAACAATATTTTGCATTTTTACTTTCTAACATTATTTTGCATTATAGCTCTGTTACAATATTTTGCTTCATTTCTTTATGTTATTGCTGTAGCCAATGATATCGGTGGGCATGACGTTTCATCACAGGTGCTGAAGTTCTAATTAGTCATTTGACCCTAGGATGTGGAAGTACTAACAAGTCCGATTTTAGTCTGCTGCTCATTTGAGAAAAAATCCACAATAATCCCTCTGGAAATATTAGCGAGTGAACTGCATTATACATTTCAAACATCGTTGTATAGCTTATCCTTGAATACAAATGACTACGGTTACTTTCCTTTGAGTGACCGCATGTTTTTGTCTCGTACAGATGTTTTATTGTCGAAACTTCCTTTCAGTCAGTAAAATCATCAGTAGTCGTCCTTTATTGTTCCTAAAGTAATTCGTTACATTGGGGGAAACGGTTTTTGCTCCTAATTGAAGTAGCACTTTTGAATTTTCCCAAAGTGGATTTTCTAAACATATTGTAAATTAGAAGGAGAGTAAAAGAGTTGATAATTGGTGCCATTGGTGGGCAGAATTCCGACAAACAAATTTTCTGTTTATACTGACCATGTTGATGACCACATGGTCAGAGGAGATCTCAAGATAGAGAGAGAGAGAATACAAGAAACAGTGCCACATTTAGCAGTCACCGACTTGATTGTGTGAAATTGCGCATCTTCAGAAAACCACAGTAAAACAAGAGAAGTGATAGGGAGTAAATCTATTTTTCAGTGGGGTTTATCTTTTTATTGCAACTCAGAAGAGCAAATGACCGTGGATGGCGAATTTATTCGGCTTCTGAACTAAAACAGAATTTCTCTGTTTGTGATAACATCAAAGCGTAACAAGCAAATATTTTCTAACAATACTTTTTTGAGCAGTCCATTAGTTGTAATCTGTTAGCTTTGTATTGTTAGAAAATATTGCAGTTTTGTGAAGAATACACATTTCAAGAAACAATCCATTATTCATAGCAGATAATTTTTTTTATTTTCTCTCTCTTAGATGCACCAGTCTTCAAAGTTTATAACTCAGGTATAAATAGAAATACTTTCTTGAAGTTTCGTTAGAAGATCAAATTCAGGAATCTGCTGTTCCAATGTTGTTCCCTAAAAACAATTACAATTGGGCAAACCTTTTTTATATCAAATGCACATTGCAGTATTATCAGTTTTTTCCGTTTCCGATAGATGAATTTCCTTGATTTTCTGTTAGTAGGTGCAATACACATTGAAGAAAGGAAATACGATCTCTTCGCCTTTCAGAAACAGTTGTTGCTACTGTTTTGCTTTATTGCTTCTTATGTCAACTAACAGTAGCTTGCGTTTGTCTTTTGCTTGTTTTCTTTGGGTTCTCGATATAGCTGTATGGAGGATGATGTGACGTAATATGATTCCCATGCTTCGCTCATGAAGGGCGAAGTTATTTATCAAAACTACTCCTCTCTGTAAACAGAAATTCGCGCTCTAGATCAACAAATGAATCAAGTTTCGGGTTTCATAAGCCCTAGGCTGGTTAGGGTGGGGGGTGGAAAAATAAATTGAAAAGGCCTGAAAAAATGCATACTCAGTGTCATATTTTTGTCGTTTGCGTGAAATTGAATAGAAATTTCTGAAAATTTAAGTGGGAAAATTCAAGAAAACAGTTTTGGCTCCAGCTATAATGAGTTTCAGCTCTCTAGATAGAGTAAAAATTATAGAGTTAACTTGCTGAACCCAGTTGGGGTGGGAATGCACACCACCGGACAAAAAAAAACTTAAATTTAATCATGCTACCCACTTCCACAACACCAGATGGTAGTTTGTTTCATAAACCCAAATGGAAAAAATTTTCTTTCAGCCAGAGAGTGATTGTTGAAACAAACTACCATCTGGTGTTGTGGAAGTGGGTAGCATGATTAAATTTAAGAAAGAATCAGACATATCTTTAAAAGGGATGGACAGATGTGGTGGGTAGTGTTTTTTTTTTTTTTTTTTTTTATGTGAACCCCAAACACGAGAGGTATTAGAACCTATAGTACTTAGTACCGTGCTTGAGTGTTGCCATCAAAGTGAATTACATCACAGAACAACTTTCTCCAACTGTAAACAGAGACTATTTTGATGAATTTAGCATATTTTTCCAATTGTGCAACATGATGGTCATTGAAAGACAACTGTGTCTAATCATTGTTGTCTCAATTCCTGGTAAGTAGAAATGGTTTTATGTTCTTGCTACAGAAGACCATTTGCATGCATTTCTGTCTCAAGTAATCTTCATCATGAACCTGAATTGAGGCTTGTACAAAATGCTGTTCCAGTAATATCAGACAGAATTGTTGGTGTTCATATTCGATGAAAAGCTGACTTTCAGCCATATTTGTCAACTGCAAAAATAAAAGTAAAAGTATGCGAGTTGCTGTTTCTTTCATTTCTCTATTGAATACGGAAAACTGTAAGAAAAAATAAGCAATTTCCACAGTCATTAAACAAAATGTTAGATGAGAAAATCCTGCGAAAAATGCACACTGAGAAAATTCTTTTTCTCATCATGTACTTTACTGTATTTGATGTTGCTCAGAAATATTGAGCATTTGAAGGCAGCCCATGTAAACTAGATGGAAATGAAACTGAAATTTCTAAAGGATTTGCAGTCCGATGTTAAAAACCAAATATTAAAGTGTTTATGCTCTAAAGTTTGAATATTCAGTAAAATTTAAAAATACAAATTAACTCAAATACAATATGTCTTAAACATTCAGATACAGTTTTATGGTGTGATGTTACTTTGAAGATACCATAGGCAGCAAGAAGTGTTTGCATTTCTGGATGTTTAAAAAATTTTTGATGTGCTGATTCCAAAGCACCATATAGCAAATAATGTTTGCTGTTTCAGCTATTATACTGTAATTTGTGTATGACAAGTGTTTATCAATTATCAATAAATTGTGTTCTTTTGGGAACTTTACTTATAATAATACATTCAGTATTGAGAAAAGGGTAGCCGTGATTTTATAATTACATTTGCTCATTTTTAAAGTTTAAGAAGATATTTTATATTATAGTAATTTTATGAAAAATCATTTTACACAGTCCAATTTTCTTTTAATGTTTACCAATATTTAATGTATAAAACTTTGTCCCCAAACAAGATTAAAATAGAAAAGTTTCTCCTTATTAAATTTTGTAATCCCATCAACAACAAATATTGAAGGATTGCAAAATTTAATAAGGATAAATTCTAAAATGTCACAGTAAATCTCAGCAGTGAGATTCACACATACATGATTTATCATATTCATGGACTAATAGATTAACAGTAGCAGCAGGCAGATGTGAAATTGATTCTTGCACTGCTTATATTGGAATGAGCAGCAAAGCCTGGAAAGCAAGGTGCTGGTGATTTCAAGGACAGCCGGGAGTCATAATGGAACAATAAATACATGGGCTGTGTTAGGGTAACTAAGAGTAAGAAGAGGTGCATGTATACTAACATCTATACCAATGCTAGGAGTATAGTAAATAAATTTAATGAATTTGAGGTGCTGGTCAAGACATCAAAGGCAAATATTGTCGGGTTATCAGAGACGTGGTGTCACACAGGTATAACTTATGCAGAATTGGAATTTGGAAGTACAATGTGTACAGAAAGGATAGACAGGATAGGAAGGGAGGAGGAGTTATGCTTCAGAAAACCACAGTAAAACAAGAGAAGTGATAGGGAGTAAATCTATTTTTCAGTGGGGTTTATCTTTTTATTGCAACTCAGAAGAGCAAATGACCGTGGATGGCGAATTTATTCGGCTTCTGAACTGTTAGTTAAGAAACGCATAAAATCTAATTAAGTACATCCAGTTGACATGGGTGGACAGTGCAATGTCGAGTCAGTTTGGTGTGGCACAAGCACTGGAAAAGCAAAATTGTGTTATAGGCCTAATGGCTTTGATCAGTACAACAAACAACTGTACAGAGAAATAGAGTGAGCCAGTAAATCAGATTGTCTTATAATGGGTGATTTTAAATTCCCAGATATTGACTGGAACTTGTGGGTTGGTTATTCCCACATTAGCAATGCTTTTGTGGATTTATTGGATGATTGTTTACTACTGCAGCTTGTTCGAGAGGCAACCAGAGGAAGAAATACTCTTGATCTGATTAACAATAACGATGCCTTAAGGTTACTTGTACTTTATTATAAGTAGGCTTATAGTTCTAGTTACGCTGGTTATTTTTATTTTTAATTTAGATAGTTTTTTGTAGGTTAGTATTTAATATATGTAAAACCATTGTTTTGTTCAAGTCTTGCAGCCATTGTTTTCGTATAGAGAGTAAGGAATTAAAATTTTTAATTGTGGTAAATAGGTAGCTCTAACTTAAAATTAGATAGTTTAATACATATTACTGCATTTAGGATTTGATTAGATGATGTAGTATTGATAATTAATTAATTATTAAATTTATTGATCTTATTAATTTTCAATACCATGCCCCAGGCTAGAGCAGCAAATCAACGGGCACAGAGTGGCAGGAGTGCTGTGACTTGTGGGAGAACTGAGGGGGGCGATTCTCCAATGCAATGCCTAAAAAAATGTGCAACTTTTGAAATGTTTGCTGAACTCTCTGAAACAGAACATGATCTAGCCAAGAGGATGTCTTTGTGTGCCTAATTTCTAGATACTCTCTGCTAGGTGCAGAAAGTATCTAGAAATTAGGCGCCAACTCAGCATTCTGATGGGTTTCAATGAGAGCTTGAGGTGTATGGTAGATGCCCTCAAAGAAATTAATATGAAGGCTCATCAAGCTTTCAGCTGCCCAACTCAACTCCAACACTCACT
Source organism: Mastigoproctus giganteus (assembly GCF_048544385.1). Taxonomy (NCBI): domain Eukaryota; kingdom Metazoa; phylum Arthropoda; class Arachnida; order Uropygi; family Thelyphonidae; genus Mastigoproctus; species Mastigoproctus giganteus. The sequence goes on along the minus strand of NC_143576.1, from coordinate 1,172,035 downwards.
CTTGTGCATCAGGAAACACAGCAGCTATCTCCAGGGCAGAATGTGCTGGTCCCACATGAGTTAGTTATTGTCAGGGAGACTGGTGATATATTGTGTAAAAAGGATAGATAGAATATGATCAAGGTATGTCTTCCAGGGGCAAAAGTTGATGATGTTGTAGAGCAGATATCATCTTTTAAGGGCACAAAGGGTGATATTGTTGTACACGTTGACATTAAGAGTAGGAGATCTGCAGATTTACTTAACAAGTACAGGTCAATGTTGATAAAAAGTCTTGAGTTAGGGTTAAATTTGAAAGCATTTGCAATTCTGCCCAAACATGATGAGAACCTTGTCAATCAATTTGGCCTTGAGGGGATTGTGCAAAGCTCATGGGGTAGAATTTTTCTCAGCGTGGTCTGTTCTTAACAGGAGAGACTGCTTCTACAGGGATGGTATACACTTAAATAGAAGGGGTGCAAGAGTGTTTGCTGATACTATTGAGGCAGTGTTGGGTGGGTTGGAAAACTGCTGGCTTGGGGGGAATTCACAGACTAAAAGGTTAAAAGTAGCCACAGGCAGAGGTGAGGGTGATTCTTGCACTATTTTTATTAGAATGAGCAGTGGCCTGGATGGCTGGGGGTTTCAGGGACTGATGGCAGTCATCATGAAACAAATAAATACATGGTTTGTGTTAGGGTAACTAATAATAAGGATTGGTGCAAGTATACTTGCATGTACACCAATGCAAAATGTAAAGAAAATAAATTTCATGAATTTGAAGTGCTGGTCAAAACATCAAAGGTAGATATTGTTGGGATATCAGAGATGTGTGTGTCATACAGATATTAGGAATGCAGAATTGGAATTTGGGTAGTACAGTGTGTACAGAAAGGATAGACATAAGAAAGGAGGAGGGGTTATGTTTTTAATTAAGAAAAACATAAAATCTAAGGAAGTGCATCCAGTTGACATAGATGGACAGTAAATGTTGAGTCAGTTTGGTGTGACATAAGCACTGGGAAAGCAAAAATAAAAGTAGGAGTGTGTTATTGGCCTAATGACTCTAATGAGTACAACAAAGGGTTGTACAGAGAAATAGAGTGGGCTAAATCAGAATATCTCGTAAATGGGTGATTTTAACTTCCCAGATATTGACTGGAACTTGTGGGTTGGTCGCTCACACACTAGCAAGGCTTTTGTCGATTTATTGGATGATTGTTTTCTGTAGCAGCATTTCGAGAGGGAACCAGGGAGGGTAATACTCTCTTCTCTGGTTATTAGCAGTGATTATTCGTATAGTAAGAATTTGCAGATAAAGGAACCACTAGGTGACAGTGATCACAGTGTACTGATGTGTGATTGACTTCAAGATATAATTACCATCAGGAGTAAAGGTGACTGTAGTGGTCTCAGACATTTTTTAAATTCTATACAGTGAGATCAACTGATGATATTACCATCAGTTGATCTGCAAGAATTTGCAGATAAAGGAACCACTAGGTGGCAGTGATCACAGTGTGCTGATGTGTGATTGACTTCAAGATATAATTACCATCAGGAGTAAAGGTGACTATAGTGGTCTCAGACATTTTTTAAATTCTGTGCAGTGAGATCAACTGATGATATTACCAACAGCAAATTCCAAATGGCAAGCATTGAAGGAGTTAATTGTGGAAGGTACTAGGCTTTTCATACCGATTAATAAATATTGTTCGAGGTTTAGGCCTAAATGGACGTCGGATGAACTAATGAGGCTCTTGCCTGAGAAGAAAAATGTGTAGGATGCATATAAATTATAAGGTGACACAGAAGCCTATGGCAGATATAAGCTAATCTGTAATCAAGTCACAATGGAGGTTAGGTAGGCTAAGGCAGATTACAAATCTTTGGCAAAGGGTGCAAAGAAAAACTGCAAAGATTTCTTTACTTTATGTAAACCCTAGAAGGAAGTGGGAACGATCAAATTGGTCCACTTGATATGGACGGTTCGACTGTTGATGATCCTGATCAGGTAGATTACAAACTGAATGAGTATTTTGAATCTACATTCACACATGAGGAATTCTGTAGGGAAGTGGAGACCAGAAGCTTATCAAACTGTAACTTTACTGTTCCGGGGAAAATAATGGAGTCATTGGTTGAGGAAGCAGTGGAGGATCATTTAGACAAGACTGCAGTTATAGTTCAGACACAGCATGAGTTTTTAAAGGGGAATTGCTTGTCTGGCCAATTTGATTCGATGCTACGATGCGTTCACAAAGGAACTGGATGCGAAAAAAATAATTTTGATATCATATACTTGGATTTCAAGAAAGCTTTTGATACTTTTATGCATGGATGACTACTGCACAGATTGGAGCTGTGTGGCATTAAGGGCAATTTGCTGCTATGGATAAAGGGATGGTTGAGTGTTAGAAGACAGAAGCTGCTAATTAATTGACAATACTCTTCGTGGATTAATATTATTAATGGAGTCCACCATGATTTGGTGTTGGGCTCATTGTTATTTTCTGTATTGATCAATGATATTGATGAAGGTACATCAGGCTCTAAGTTTGCAGACGATACCAAGGTTGGCAGGGTTGTTAATGACAGTAATAACAATATGCTACTGCAACAGGATCTAGAAAAGTTGATCAGATGGGCTGAGAGGTGGCAACTGAAATTTAACATTGTAAAATGCAAAGTTTACAATGTATGGGTAACGTAACCCCAGACTAATGTATCAACTGTGCGGTACTACACTAAGGGTAGTAGAGAATGAAAAAGACTTGGGAGCAATTGTGTAGTCAGATATGAAGTTTTCTGAGCAATGCAGACAGGTTGCAAGAGCAGATCGTGGGGTATTATCAATGATATACAGAAATTTTGCTAGCAGGGAAAAGGGGGTGATTATCCCATTGTACAAGGCAATGGTCAGGCCGCACCTTGAGTACTGCATACAGGTCTAGAGGCTGCATTTTAGGAAGGATAGTACAGTTGCTTCAGCATGTACGGTGATGGGCAGGAAGATTGTTGAGGGTTGCTCTTACGAAAATGGGCTTAAGTTCTGCAAATTGCAGCATCTGGAAACTAGTCACCTGCAAAGTGATGTGATTGAGGTGTATAAGGCCTTGAATGGTCTGAGCAAGCTCAATGCTGATGGGATTCTTCCTCTTGCTGCGATTATGCAATTTGAGGGGGGCATAAATTGAAATTGAGGCAAAATCATTTGTAGAATAGATGTTTGGAAATTTGCCTTTAGCCAGTGGGTGGTTGATTGCTGGAAAAAACATCCATCTGTTGTTGTAGAAGTTATCTGAAATAAATGTCAAGAAACTTTCGGAGAGAATGGATGGGTGAAAGTATGGTGTTTTTTTTTTTTTTTTTTTTTGTTTGGCTGATACTGTATTATAAGCTTGCGTCTTTTGCATCAAATGCCTCTGCTAATGCTATTTCTTGAAAAATATGTTTTAGTAATAAATACCAAACAGTTATTCAGTTTTCTGTAATGTGTATAGTGGTATACAGGGATACTGTAATAGAAATACTAACATTAATGCTACTACCCTTAATGTATTTAATTTTTTTTTTTTTTTTTTTGTTAGGCCATTTTGTATGCACTTGGAATGGAACGCAGGAACAGAGTACTTGCAGGTTTGTACATGGGTCGCTCTGATGTTGCGGTAATGGTGAGGCAAGCTGCTCTTCACGTTTGGAAGGTAGTAGTTACAAATACGCCCCGCACCTTAAGAGAAATTTTGCCAACTTTGTTTTCCTTGCTTCTAGGTTGTCTGGCCAGTAACAGCTATGAGAAAAGACAGGTAAGTTTTGTTTCCCCCCCTCCCCCTAAGTTGCTGTTTTTAAAATATATTTGATTATAAATTTGAGATGACCCTTGCTTAAAAATATAAGGTATGGTTTTGAGCTATGGCTATATTTTTCTTAAAATTTTATAAAAAATGATTGAGTGGGTGGTTTTAATAAAGTTTATAAACTTAGTAAAATTTCAACATAGATATTTAATTTATTATAAGAATGTGCATGATAGTTTTAGCATTCATGAACATTCCTGTTATAAATATCTAGTCTGATCACAAAAAAAAGTTTATTTTTACACATCACTGTGTCTTTACAGCATTTGGTTTAAATTTTGTTTTTGAACGTCTTAACTACGTTTTCTGTTTACTTGCACTGGAAATAATAATTCTGAAAGAAGATTTTATTATATTATCCAAATCACAATCTATGATTATACTTGGTTAATTGCTTAGCAATGATAGTAAATATCATGCTCCATTTTAACTGCTCATTTAAATAATGCTTAGCTAATATTTGAGAAACAAAACTTATAGGCATTGAATTTACTTTCCTTAAATAAAAATCTTTCAGTTAACTCCTTGAAACATATACAGTCCATTCCGGTTATTTGGGACACAAGGGACTAGTGCATTTTGGCCCGATTAAGCGGCTGCCCCAATTATCCAAAGTTTCACGTAAATAGTTAAAAATACAATGTACTTTCCCCCCCTACAATTAGTTCACTGTACAATCAAATCACATTACGACGAACTCAAAATAGTAAAGTACCGTTCACTATTCGATGTGCAGTAAGCGCCGGTCATTGTGATCATGTTTGTGAATTGAATTTTAATTCTATTAAACAGCGATTCTAATTAGCGAAAATAGGGGGAATATTATCCACAGGCTATAAAAGCAAAGATATATTAAGCACAAATTTACCCTTTATTACCTTACCAATTAAAAAATTAAATGATATGTGAAAATCGGAAGAATATACATAATAATCGGAATAATTAATATGTGCTGCAATATGTACATACGAACTAGTTGACATTTCTGTTCACTCACATTTGTGGGGGGGGGGTTAAAATTTAAAACAGTAAAAAGATAAGCAATCAGTAACAAAGAACATGGCACACACAAATTGCAAGTAACACAATACGCGCAAGTGAGAACCGAGTAACAGCTTTAAAAATAGGAATGAAGAGAGAAGATCTGAAAATTTATTTTTTTATATGATTGAAGATTTCATGGAAGTGTAAAAACATTTCACCATAATAACCCACAGAATTCCAGCTGTTGGTATTATCGCAAATTCAGTAAGATCGAGTTTACTGTCCATTTATGATAGATTTCACTAACAGAAAAGCCCAATAAACATGTGACTGCTAATTATTTTTATTGTTTTATGGTTGTGACCTCCAGAATTTCAACTGAACCACGTGGTACCGTCTGAGACAATCGTAGGGTAATCTCCAGTGCTAAGGTCTCCTGCCCCGATTAAACGGCATGCTGTCCCAATTAAGCGAAGTAAATCCTGGCTATTTTCTCGATTGGTTTCTGTTTTTTAAGATTTTCCCCAAATAAACGGCTGCCCCAATTAACCGGTGGCCCAAATAACTGGAATCCACTGTATATATATATATATATTTTTCACATTTTCAATCAAGCTCAGAGTTAATAAAACTGAATTTCACTTTTAAATTCTGTCAAAAATTTGTAAATAAATTATACAACTTCATTCCATAGTTACTCTACTTCTTTTGTAAACATTTTTTTTTTGCTAAGTTGCTTGTAGTACCAACAGGTGTAGCCAGAGAAACTTGAAACAATTGCACATCTTTGGTACATGTATGTATGTCAGAATAATAGAAATTAAGGTATGCTTTTACAGTCATGTACAAGTAAGCCGTTTTGTTTTACTAATAAAAACTTTACTCTTATAAATAAAGGTTTATTTCATAATTCACCAAAAAAATTGTACTGGATAGTACAAAGGTAAGTATGCAAGGTGATATTAGTAAGGCCAAATGATGCAAGCATATGATGTTTTTCTACATCAGCCAAAATAAAAAAATAAAATTGTTCATTGAGATTTTATATTCGCTGCCTCCATTTTTTCTTTCAGTTGTTGGAGGGGGGGGGGGGCAGTCCTCCTTCATTCATCTTATCAGCCATTTCAGCATCTTATATGTCTCAATCACAAGACCTTCCCTTTCCCTTTGATGAGTAATTTTCAATTTCTGTGCTGCTCATCACTAATTTGTTCACCCTTTTTTTTTTTTTTGTTAACTATCTCTCAAAATTTCCCTTTCATTTTTAGGTGCATTCCCCAAACATGTATACAGTAATACCCCGAAGTTACGCGATAGGTGGGTCCGACGAAAAGCGCGTAAGTCGAATTCGCGTAAGTCGGGGTAAAACTTTGTATATAAATACATATAAATTTTGCTTAATTGGGACCAAGGACTAACAAAAACACTAGTTTAGAAGAAAAATATTAATAAAATTGCAGTTCTTTATACATATTAATACAAAATATGTATTAAAAAAAACAAATGACTTACGTAAAAAAGTTATTTCGATGTCGATGGCTTCATAAAATCTAACAAATTCGTCTGACGACACAGCGCGTTCTTTTTTTCACGCAGAATTCCTTCGTAGCAAGCTAATAATTTTTTTATTCCTTGCTTTGTAGCTATAACGCGTTCTTCGTTGGAGTCTATGTTTTCTAAAATTTTTAAGCCCTTTACAGTAAATTGAGCCCTTTTCAATTTTAAACCTGTCAAGTTTGCAATTGTCATGTGCTTTTCGCAGTTGCTTCATTTAGGCCTGTAGCACGTGCAATATCACATGGTCTTTCATTTCGCTCAAAGCGTTCCACAATTTCATATTTTTTCTCTATCGACAGAGGTGGACTGGCCATAAGCCTTACCGGGGAAACCCCGGTGGGCCTGTGTGATTTTGGCCATAAACCATAGTATGAGGCCACTATAAATTTTCCCGGGTAAGAATTTTTGACCCAGTTTATCCGCCTCTGTTTATCGATAATTGCTTTTCTTTTTCTCTCTGAATCTGCAGTGTCTTCACCAGGACGCTTCCTTTTCACACCTTTTAATTAAGTATTTTACTCATTTTTAGGGAATAAAGCACAATTACAAAACGAGGAGGCACGCTTGATACGCATAAACAAAGCTGCGCGCATGTAGCAACTGAATAAACAACACCATAAAGGCAGAGATACACAATTAACACCTCACATTTCTAGGGGTTACTACCATAAAACAATAAAAATCCAGTTGCATTTCTGCTAGTGAAATCTGTTATAAACTGGTAGTAAACTCCATCTAATTGCATTTGCGATTATACCGATTGCTGGAATTGTGTTGGTTTTTACGTTATTATGGTGAAATGTGTTTCCCCTTCACTGATATAAAAAACATAAAAGCAGCAAAGTTGAATTTTGTTCATCTTTTGCTCTCATTCTCCGCCGTCGCACTGTATATCGATAACATATGAAAAACAACCTTGAAGATAGTGGGCGGCAGCGTTGCCAAACGAAAAAAATCAAGAACCGCGTAACTCCGAGTTCGCGTAAGTCGGGGTATTACTGTATAATATTCCAAATAAAGTCTAATCATTGTTTTGTATAACGAGATAACTTAATTTCCCTACTAGTGATCCTATAATCATGGACAGTACTCCACTTGTGCCTTCTTAGTCTTTTATACTGTATGAAAAATATCATGTCAGGTTGAGCTCTAACAGTTGAGGTCTTTTTTTGTCTTGCTCCTCTACCCTTAGCTTATATATATATGACTTCAGGATGTATGTTTCCAAAATGCATACCTGTACATTTAGAAGCATTAAATTTAAATTTCATATGAGACATATGATGCAAGAAAGGAAACTTATACAGCATCAACTCAGCCAAAAAAAAAAAAAAAAAAACTTCCTATTTCACCCATCCGGTCACTTCAAATGTTTGCCTAGTTCAGCCTTAAATTTATTTAAGCTATCAACTTACACAACTACAGATGGAAGTCTGTTCCAGCAATCAACTGCTTGCTGGCTAAAGCCAAACTTCCACACATCTATTCAACAACTGTCTTTCCTCAATATTCCGTCAGCATTGAGCCTGCTCAAACCATTCAAGGCCTTATACACCTCGATCAGATCACCCCGTAGGTGCCTAGTCTTCAGATGCTGCAACTTGCAGAACTTAAGCCTTTCTTCGTAAGTGCACCCGTTTGTTCCTCTCACCAACCTTGTTGCCCTTCTCTGTACTCATTCTGTATACAGGCCCAGACCTGTATCTACATCGTTCTTGAAATGAGACCTCCAGACCTGTATACAGTATTCAAGGTGTGGCCTGACTATTGCCTTATATAAAGGGATAATCACCTTCTTGTCTCTGCTAGCAAAATTCCTATATATAATTGACAAACTCCATGACCTGCTCTGGCAGCCCGTCTGCACTGCTCAGAGAACTTCATAACTTCACAGTTACCCCCAGGTCTTTTTCGTTCTCCACCTCCCTGAGTGTAATACCACACATTTGGTACATTTCTCTTGGGTTACTGTTACTGCTACCCATATGGAGTAGTTTTCATTTGTCAATGTTATACTTCAGTTGCTACTTCTCAGTCCATCTGCCTAACCTTTCTAGATCCTGTTGTAATAGAATACTGTCTACCTTGCCAAACTTTGTATCATCTGCGAACTTGGACATTAAGCCTGATATAACTTATCAATATCATTGATAAATACACAAAACAACAATGGCCCCAGCACCGGACCTGGGGGACTCCCCTAATAACATTACTCCACGAAGAACAGTGTCCATTTATTACCACTCTCTGACGTCTTCCACTCAACCATCCCTTTATCCATTGCAGAAACTTACCCTTAATGCCATACTGCTCCAATTTGTACAACAGTGTTCCATGCAACAGTATCAAAAGCTTTCCTGAAATCGAAGTATATGATATCAAAATTATTTTTTTGCATCCAATTCCTTTGTGACCACATCATAGTATCCAATCAGATTGGTCAGACAAGACTTCCCCTTAACAAATTAAAGGAAAGGGTTTTTGCTTCCGTAAAGGCGAGTACAGTGGTCTCCGACAGTTTTTAAATTCTGTACAGTGGGATCAACTGACGATGTTACCAACAGTAAATTCTAAGTGGGAAGCATTCAAGGAATTAATCGTGGAAGCTACTAAAAGTTTCATACCTATTAAGAAATATTGTTCCAGGTTTAGGCCTAAATGGTTGTCAAATGAATTAATGAGACTCGTAACAGAGAAGAAAAATGCATGGCATGCATATAAATTATCAAGCGACTCAGAAGCCTATGGCAGATATAAGTTAATCTGTAATCAGGTCACAAAGGAGGTTCGGCAGGCGAAGGCAGATTACGAGAAATCCTTGGCAAAAGATACTAAGAAAAACAGCAAGGATTTCTTTACTTATATAAACTCTAAAAGGAAGGGGATGAATCTGATTGGTCCACTTGACATCGATGGTCGACTGTTGATGATCCTGCTCAGATAGCAAACAAACTGAATGAGTATTTTGCATCTACATTCACACGTGAGGAATTATTATGGTTTGAAAATGGCAGAAGGTTATCAAATTGTAGCAGGGTGCTTAATGATCTTGTAATAACTGAGAGCAAAGTGGAAGAGAAATTGTTGAAGTTAAACGTAAGAAAAGCACCTGGGGTGGATGGGATCTACCCAGTTATATTAAAGGAGGCGGCAAGGCAACTAAGCAAACCCTTAGCCATAATTATGAGAGCATCCTTGGACTCAGGGGAGGTTCCCACGGACTGGAGATGTGCAAATGTATCCCCAATTCACAAAGGGGGATCGAAGGGTGACACGAGTAATTACAGACCAGTTAGTTTAACTTCTGTTCCGGGTAAAATAATGGAGTCGCTGGTTAAAGATGCATTGCAGGATCATCTAGACAAGACTGCAGCAATAATTCAGACACAGCATGGGTTTGTTAAGGGAAAGTCTTGTCTGACAAATTTGATAGGATATTATGATGTGGTTACAAAGGAACTGGATGCAAAAAACAATTTTGATATCATATATTTGGATTTCAGGAAAGCTTTTGACACTGTTGCGCATGGAAGACTATTGTACAAATTGGAGCAGAATGGTATTAAGAGTAAGTTGCTACAATGGATAAAAGGATGGTTAAGTGCTCGAAGACAGAGGGTGGTAATCAATGGGTGCTGCTCTTCTTGGACTAATGTTATTAGTGGAGTCCCACAGGGTTCGGTGTTAGGTCCACTGTTGTTTTGTATATTTATCAATGATATTGATGAAGGTATATCAGGCTTAATGTCGAAGTTTGCAGATGATACAAAGGTTGGCAGGGTTGTTAATGACAGTAATGGCAGTCTGCTACTGCAACAGGATCTAGATAATTTGGGCAGATGGGCTAAGAAGTGGCAACTGAAGTTGAACCTTGACAAATGCAAAGTACTGCATATGGGTAGAAATAACCCCAGAGAAACGTACCAACTGTGTGGTACTACACTTAAGGTGGTAGAAAATGAAAAAGACCTGGGAGTAATTGTGCAGTCAGATGTGAAGTTCTCTGAGCAATGCAGACAGGCTGCCAGGGCAGGTCATGGGGTTTTGTCAATGATATATAGGACTTTTGCTAGCAGGGAAAAGGAGGTGATTATCCCTCTGTATAAGGCAATGGTCAGGCCACGCCTTGAGTACTGCGTACAGGTCTGGAGACCTCATTTTAGGAAGGATGTAGATTTACTTGAGCGTGTACAGAGAAGGGCAACAAGATTGGTGAGGGGAATGAAGGGATCCTCTTACCAAGAGAGGCTTAAGTTCTGCAAATTGCAGTGGCTGGAGACTAGGCACCTGCGCGGTGATCTGATTGAGGTATATAAGGCCTTGAATGGATTGAGCACACTGAATTCTGATGGGATCCTTCCACTTGTTCAGATTACGAACCTAAGGGGGCATAAATTCAAATTAAGAAAAGACAGATGTAGAATAGATGTGCGGAAATTTGCCTTTAGCCAGCGGGTGGTTAATTGCTGGAACAAACTTCCATCTGTCGTGGAAGTTGATAGGTTGAATAAATTTAAGGAGGAACTGGACAGGCATTTGGAGGGAATGGTGTGATTTTTTTTTTTTTTTTTTTTTTTGGGCTGATGCTGCATAAGCTTATACATTTGCTTTCTTGCATCACATGCCACTACTACTACTACTACTACTACTTTTCCCGGAAAAGAAGTCAAACTAACAGGTTTATAATTATTTGTGTGACCCTTTGAACCCCTTTGTGAATTGGGGATACATTTGCACATTTCCAGTCCATGGAGATCTCCCCTGACTCTAAGGATGCTCTCATAATGATGATTAAGGGTTTGCTTATTTCCCTTGCTGCCTCCCTCATTATAACTGGATAGATTCCATCTGACCCAGATGCCTTTGATATGTTTAATTTCAACACTTTCTTCTCCACTTTTCTCTCAGTTATTACAAAATCACTTAGCTCCCTGTTAGTGTGATAAACGTCTGGCATTCTCCTCTTTGAATAACTCCTCGTGTGAATGTAGATGCAAAATACTCATTCATTTTATGAGCTACTTGAGCAGGATCATCAATAGTCGAACCATCTATGTTAAGTGGACCAATCTGATTCATCCCCTTCCTTCTGGAGCTTACGTAAGTAAAGAAGTCTGCTGTTTTTCTTTGCCTCCTTTGTGACTTGTTTACCGACTAGCTTATATCTGCTGCATGCTTCCGTGTCACCTGATAATTTATGTGCATCCCATGCATTTTTCTTCTCTGCCTCGAGCATCATTCATTCATCCGACATCCATTTAGGCCTGAACCCTGAACAACTATTTCTTAGTTGCTATGAAAAGCTTAGTAGCTTCCAAAATTAAGTCCTTGAAGCCTTCCCATTTAGAATTCTCTGTTGGTAACATCATCAGTTGATCCCACTGTATAGAATTTAGAAACTGTCTGAGACCACTGTAGTCACCTTTACGGAAACAAAAACCCTTCCCTTTACCCTTGATAGTAGTTACATCTTTAAGTAAATCCTGCATCAGTACACTGCTGATAATCAGATCAAGGGTATTGCTCCCTCTGGTTGCCCTGCGAACATGTTGCTGTAGAAAACAATCCTCCAATAAATCCACAAAAGTCTTGCTAGCTTGCGAGTGACCAATCCACAAGTTCCTGCCAATATTTGGAAAGTTAAAATCCCCCATTACAAGACATTCAGATTTACTGGCCATTCTATTTCTCTGCACAACTGTTCATTGTATGCATCAAAGTTATTTGGCCTATAACATATTCCTAGTCTCGTTTTTCCTTTTCCAGTGTTTGTCACACCAAACAGACTCAACATTGCACTGTCCACCTGTGTCAACTGGATGCGCTTCCTTAGATTTTGTGTTTCTTAACTAACAGCATAACCTGTCCTCCCTTCATACCCTGTCTATCCTTCCTGTACACATTGTACTCCCCAAATCCCAATTCTGCACTGCTTATATCTATGTGACACCATGTCTCTGATATCCCAACAATATCTGCCTTTGATGTCTTGATCAGCACTTCAAATTCATCAAGTTTATTTACAGTACTTCTAGCATAAGTATACATGCATGTTCTTACTTTTATTTAACCTAACACAGCCCATGTATTTACTTGTTCCATGATGACTCCCAGCAGACCTTGAAGTTCCCAGCAATTTGCTCTCTAGGCTGCTGCTCATTACTAGAGAAGTTGTGTAAGTATCACTTTCGCCTCTGCCTGCGGCTACCATTAATCTTTTAGTCTTTAAGTTTAACTTAAACATCAAACTAAACCAAAATTTTTCATACCATACTTGCAAACAGTCCAAGTCTTTTTGAAGCAACATGGCCAGGTTTGGATTTTTAATCACCTTTCACTCCTTCAAAGACCTCATTAGTATCATTTACTAAAATTAGAAATAGGAAGTGGGCCCAACATTGAGTCCTGAGGTTACACCGATCCACCCTGATGATTATGACAACCCTTTGTCATAGTCTTCAGGGTGGATCGGCAACCCTCCCTCCCTCCTATTCACAAAGTGGTATAAAGGCAAATAAAGCTTATTTGGCCCAAAAGCTAGATGTCTTCCTGGGAAAATAATGGAGTGAGTGAGTAAAGAAGTATTGCAGAATCATTTTGGCGGGAATGCAGTTATATGTAAATCACAGCTTGAATTTGTAAACTGGAGATCTTGTCTGACAATTTTTGAATAGCTGTGATGCAGTAACAAAGGAACTCAAGGAAAAAAAATAATTTAATGTTTTTGTTTTTGCTTTTGATACATGTTTCACGTGAAAAACTGCTGTTTAAATTGGAGCAGTGTGGCATTAGGGGAAGGTTACAGGTATACAAATTGTGGCAATAAAGTTCCCCGACTGGTATACAATAAAAAGAACTCAAAGTGAAGGAGCTCCAAAATGGCTTTATTTTTATTCCAAGTAATCACCACCTGATTAAATGCAGTTATTGCACCATTTTGAAAGTTTCTGAAAAGAGGCAATGTTCAGTTAAGTGGGTAAGTTTTTGCCTGTGACCTCATCCTGAAATTTCTTTCTTTTGAGACAGTTTTCACCTTGTGAAGACCACTGGTGCTAGATTGGGAGAGTGCGGTGGATGGTTGATCTGTGCAGTGCATGTTTCATCAGAAATGTTTTCATAAAAAGTATGAAATGGATAGGGTATTGTCAGGCAGCAAGAACTAGCTGCCTTTCTCTCGAAAATGTGGCCTCACCTGGGAAATGTGCTTCAATACTTTTTGAAGCACCTCTACATAGAAAGCAGTATTGATTCCATCCTTTTGGCTATGCATTCCTGAATAGCCAAAAAGTATGGTGAACATTGCCTTGATCCTGGACTTCTGTAAACAAAACTTTGAAGTCCACTGCATATTCTGATGCTTTGTCTTTGGGTCTTACTGGAACACACACAATACTCATCGAGTGACAATTTGAGGAAATAAGGATTGATTTAAGTGCGGATGAAGTCTTCACATGATGACAATGTTGCTTCTGCTCATTTGTGAGGCTGTGTGGTACAAATTTTGCACAGAACTACCTTTCCCCTAAATCTTCATGCAGAATTTGACAAATCCTTATCCCCTTATCCATCTCGTTATTCATATCCAACTCATCAAGCATCATTCTGAGGGTCAAGCAATGATCTCTTGCTGCAAGGCACCTCCGTAGCCAGGTGGGACAGCAGCAGCAATGCATGGCACGTGCTTCTTGATTAGACCGGGGTTCGAGCCCGTGACCACAAAATATGGAGGATATGGAAAGGTCAAGGAATGATCACCGCATTATCCCCGGAGCAGTATGGCCTTAGTTGCTAATGCTCCTAAAAACCAAATAACAACAACAACTCTTGCTGCAGTTGCCCAAACTTTTCCAACTCTGTCTTCATTTTGAGAGGTTAATGGATTGACTTAAGTGTGGATGAAGTCTTCACATGACGACACTGTTGCTTCTGCTCATTTGTGAGGCTGTGTGGTACAAATTTTGCACAGAACTACCTTTTCCCTAAATCTTCATGCAGAATTTGAAAAATCCTTATCTCCTCATCCATCTCCTTATTCATATCCAACTTACAAGTATCATTCTGAGGATCAAGCAATGATCTCTCGCTGTAGTTGCTCAAACTTTTCCAACTCTGTCTTCATTTTGAGAGGTTAATGGATGCCTGCTTCTTGAGTCATCGCGAATCCATCTTTCAACCACTTATACCATACAAAGACCCTATTATAACTTAACATTTCATCACCATAAATAGTTTTTAACATTTCATGTGTTTCTGTTGCAGATTTTCCCAGTTTCAAGTAAAATTTGATGTACATTCATTGCTCCATTGCAAAATCGTGTCACAGAATGTTAATACTACTAAAATCTGGTTGTTACTTACAACTAGCTTACTGAAAAATCTCTGTATCACTGTCTGTTGGAGGAAGTTTGAACTACAACATGTCACTTCTGTTTATTTTGAAACTTGTTAAACATGGCTACTTTCAAATTCAATCCTAATTCACGGCTTTTTTTCAACAGTGACATGTACTTGTTAAGTAATTCTGCCGATCTCCTACTCTTGATAGCATTAGTGCCAACATGTACAACTGTATCACCTTTTGTGCCCTTAAAAGATGATTTTCCTTGGTGATCATCTCCCCTTTATTTAGCTTTGAGTGTATGACTTCTTTGGGTATAAATTTTCTATTCGCTCATAATGTACCAACAGTGTGAGTTTTTTTTATGAAGAAACGATAATGCCAGATGGTAACTGGTATAAAAGTTGTCTACGTACAAGGTGCGACCTTCATTTAGAAGTCCTTACGATAACTCTTTCACAGACCTTTGCAGCTAATCCTACGGATTTTATATAATTTTCAGATTTACCTGAATAGATCTTGCTCGACCAGGTATATTCTTCAGTGGAACATAACTTGAACAACTTGATTCCATACCGGTGTGCTTTATTTGGAATATATTGTCAGAGTATCAGCCTGCCCCTCCAAGGAATGAGTTTCGTCAGTGACAAAATCTTCGCCGGGAAAAATATTTTCTGATATTTCAGCTGCAAAACATCTATCAGGTGTTGTATCTTACTGAGCCTGTCCCCTGGAATAGCGGTTTCATTGTCTGAAAAGTGAATGAGGCGCAACAACAATTCAGATCTGTTGTGAGACATTTTTGTTACTAAATTATTTTTATAGATAGGGTTGGTTGACCAGTAAGATGCAATACTGCCCAATCTTAATAGTCCCATCCACATAAGAAGCCCGAAAAACTTTCATCTTATCAGCAGTTCTTGAAACTCACTTTTTAGACGACTCTGCCACAAAGCTCCGGTACTCTGAATGTTCTCTTCAGAATATCTGTTTGTTTCCCTTACAATAAGATTTATTACTTCTTCATCAAAAAATAATGAAAACACCTCAAGATGAGTAATGTTTCTCGATACACCTATTTGCAGTCCCGATTTGCCTGTAAAATCAATTCTTTTTTTGGCATCCTTCATATTCAGTCCATTCAATAGCGTCATTTGTTTGAGTCGCTTTAATCTCAGGTTCTTCACTATTTTCAAATTGCTCATCCATGTTTTCTTCTTCCATCCGGTCTTGAAGCACTTCTTCAATATTTTCTGGTATTTCAGTATCCCCTTAATTTTAAGAAATATCCCAGTCAAGACCTTCTACCGAATCATCAGAGTCGAAATCTTTTTCATCTTCAAAACTACTACTAAGATTTTCAATTTCTTTTAGTTCCTCTTCTTTTAGTAATTTTCTTTTAGCGATTGCTGTTTAGATTTTTTTTTTTTTTTTCAACACACTTGTACAAGCGTGCAGAGAAACACAACACAATAATAATGGGGATAATATGGTGTGTTGATGAACTTGTTTTCACAAAATCTCTTAACAATATTGACAAACTTATTGTGACATTTGAGAGTTTATTTTATCGTGATTAGTTTTATTGTAGCATGCAGCGCATGTGCAATAAACTAATCATAAACGACCTTCATATGTATGCCATAATAGCGTCACACATATGTGGCCAATACACCATCTCAAGAAATAAAGTAACCTACTGGGCCATGTTGGTCACATATATGCGACACAAAAAGACTCTCTTTTGATATTTTAAGTGAAAAAAACTGCGTAACACTGACATTTCAATATTTATTTTAGAATTACTAATCAAGTTATTTACTAAATAATTTTTGGCCGTGGGGGATTTTTTTTCTTGAACTAGCATGGCAGTCAACATGTTAATTCCAGAAAACATAGAATAACTTGAGTGGTGCTACACCCAAGGCAGTGGTGAAGGAAAATGACCCGGGGTAATTATAAAACATCAGATGAAGCTCTTTGCACAGTGTAGGCAGACAGGCTGCATGGGATTCTGTGAAATGATATACTGGAATTTTGCCAGCAGGAACAAGGAATTGATTATTCCATTGTGTAAGGCAATAGTTAGTCACATTTGAGTACCACATACTGGTCTGGAAGCAGGGTTGTAGTGGAAGGTATACGCGGGTATTACCGTATGCCCTCAGGATTTTTTTATGTGAATAGCGTATACCTTCTGGTTTTTTAGTCTTGAAAAAAACAAATTTTATTAAAATATTCTGAAAATTAAAAAAAAACAAAAAAAAACACGTGTACCCTGTACGAACGAAAGATGTTTTGTGTGGAAACATCTTTGACGAAAATCATAACCATTTTAAAATTGAACAGCTAGAACCGAAGTCACAAACGATGTAACGTTTTATGCTCACACCTGCTACTTACTCTACCAAATCAATGTTAGTGACATTAGCATTATACTTCAGTCTGAATTATTTAGTATGAACGATGTAATTGTTTTATGCACACCTGCTGCTTACTCTACTGAATCAACGTTTGGAAGATGTTAAGCCAATAGCCTAATTACCCATTTGATTGTGGCAATTTGTTAAATAGTATGATTTCAACAATACAAGTATTTGTATTGTTACAATCTGCATTTTCGTTACATTCCATCATTAGGTGCCTAGATGTTTTCGCATCAATAATTTTCTGAGCAGTGAAAAGGACTGAATGCACACTGCTATAACCCTTGTGTTCAATGATGCCAAAGTCAAGTACAGAGCACTGTTGAGAGTATCAAGGCAACCTAAGAAGGTTGGCTTGCAATGAGTGTGTGAGAACGACAGACTATTGAGATTGCGTAAAAGACAAAGAAAATCAACCGTTGGATTTAGCAGTGCCCTCAACCAGCAATGCCACCCCATCTAACAATAATGTATCTGAAGTGAGTATTAGTTATGTATAATGGAACATTTCTCCAATTGCAGAGCAGATGAGTTTAAATAATCAAGCTCCTTTTCTTTACATCAACTACTATTTATATAAGAACGCGCATCAAGAATTTGAAAGGATATTTATGAAATATGATTTCTGTTCTGTATGCTACATTTGCAACATCTATGGTTCAAAAATGACAAAGAAACCAGCAAACATGCAAACCATTGATAAGGTTTGCATGTCTCGATGTTGATGTCAACGGGAACCTTGTGTGTAATAACTGCAGAGGATAACTTAAGAACAACACCATTCCAGTGCTATCTAAGTTGGTGGCTTTGTCTACCCAGAAATTCCATTGCATTTACTGAAGGGAGATTTAGTGACAGAAAGGCTTATTTCTCCTCACTTACTGTTCATGCAATTAAGGTGCCTGAGACACACATATGGACAATATGACATGCATCCTGTGCCAAGTGACCAATGTGTCTGTTTCAGTCAACACAATAGTACATCGCTTGACAAGGGAGATTGATTGAAACAGACACGCTGATCACTTGGCTCAGAATGTGGTATTGTCCGTATGCATGTCTCAGGTGCCACATAAAACGCAAGAAAATACATAAATCCAGCTATTTGATTGAATTAATAAGAAAGTGAGTGGTTAAGTGGCTTCAATAGTTGATGACGACATGCCTCTATCAATTGTATCAAATAATGATAGTTCAGTCATTCTTTGATGACTGTCACATGGAAATTAATTTGGCTGAAGACAACATAAGCAAAGGTCCAGTCTAGGAATGTCTCATTGTCCAAAAGCAAATGTTGTTTTGGAGTGATGATAAATATCTAAGAATATATCTCCCCAGAAGAAACTAGCATACAGCATAGCTTACTGTTTTATGAGCACACCGAGGAACTGTCCTTTCCCAGCATTTATCTGGACAATTCAAAATGTTCAGATAAAATTTGTGCGACTCCGTTCATGATGGCAATGATTGAGCTCAAATGATCTGGCCGACCACATCATTTACTTTACATGGCAATGAAGATAATGAAATTGAGTATGAGAGACTCTTTAACTGTGGCTTTAAAATACACAGGCAAAGATACCAAACTGACCTGTGAGCAAGTTCAATCCAAAGAATGCATTTAACAGCTGTATTGAAAACAATTTGGCCTTCTTAAGGACAATTCCAAACTCTACCTACTACTGGGCTCAACGTAAGCACGATCTCTTCACTATGATTAGACAGCTCGGTAAACCTACAATATTCTTGACTCTGAATGCCAATGAAATTGGTTGGCCATGCTTTCTTCAGCTATTGTATAAGTTATAGAATAATGGGTGTGATATTAGTGAGGATGATGTGAGTGACATTGACTTTATGCAGAAGGCAACACTAGTGAAGACGCTGTAACGTGTGATATACTTCAAGAAGATTGTGGATGTAATTATGAACATATTGCAGTCAATATTTATAGCCCGCTTGGTCAATATTACGTGGTCAACTTTTTCAATTGCATAGAATTTCAATATGTCAGTGGTCCACATGCTCACATTTTGCTGTAGCTAAATAATGCTTGCTTCCAAAGATCCTTTGAGCGGGAACAAAGAAGACACCATTGCAATGATCGACAAATTAGTGTCTTTCTCTGCTAGTGAGGCTTTGGGGGAGCATCAAACTTCAAACTCACAAACATACATTCACGCTTTGCCAGAAAATAATGCTAGATAAATGACAGGCATGTCAATTTGAATCACCATTCATGCATTGAATGGCATGAATGGTGCTTCAAATCGACAAAATCGTATTGAAACGTGATTTTGTAACACTGAAATGATGTGTCACAAAATCGTCATTTCCAGTTTGTCTATCAAAATTGTGACAAATTGATTTTACTTCAGTCCAAAATTTAGTAGGTGCCACCAAAGGTGTTTTCACATTAAAAGTAAATTTATTAGCATTTGATCCTTAAGCAATACTTATAGTTTTATTATTTTTAATATATATGCCGTATATATAAGTAAATGTGCCATGTGTATATATATATATATATATTTATTGATTGGTAATTTGTTTCATCATTTTATTTTTATTATTATATTATTTTATTGTATTTTATTATAATTTATGTGTTTAGTTATAGGGTATAACAATGAAGTACAACTTAGGTTACCCAAATACTTAGCCTTATGGCTCTATAGGTATATTTTTACTCCGAATACTTATATTCCATATTCTTATTAAATTTCATTGGTCATATTATTCCCTTGGTATTCAGTTCAGTAAATACTGTAACACCCCCCCCCCCCTTCTGGAATTCGATTAATGAGCCTGATATGCACGATATACTCTCTCTTCTTTCCATAACATTCATAAAGTATACCTTCTGCTAATTTTATGACTATAGCACTGTCTGGAAGCCTTATTTTAAGAAGGATGTGGATCTATTGGAATGGATGCAGAGAAGAGCAGCAAGGTTAGTTAAGAGTACAGGATTAGTTTCATTAGTTTAAGAACAACACCATTCCAGTGCTATCTAAGTTGGTGGCTTTGTCTACCTAGAAATTCCATTGCATTTACTGAAGGGAGATTTAGTGACAGAGAGGCTGATTTCTCCTCACTTACTGTTCATGCAAATAAGGTGCCTGAGACACACATATGGACAATACAGCATCCTGGGCCAATGATCAATGTGTCTGTTTCAGTCAACACAATAGTCCATCGCTTGACAAGAGAGATTGATCGAAACAGGCACACTGATCACTTGGCCCAGAATGCCATATTGTCTGTATGCATGTCTCTGAAAAACTTCAGTAATTTGCAAAACTAAAAAAACTTTAGTTTTGCAAATTACAGCACTTCTAAAATAGGAGTCTGGATTGAGTAAACTAAATGCTGATGGCATCATTACTCCTTTTTTACACACCATACATGAGACATAAACTTAAATTAAAAAAGAGTGGATGCAAAAATTTGCTTTCATCCAGAGAGTAATTAATTGTTGAAACAAACTTCCATCTGGTGTTGTGGAAGTGGGTTAGTTTGAATAAATTTAAAGATGAATTAGGCAGATTATTAAATGATGATGATCAGATGAGGTAGGAAGTTTTTATTTATTTATTTATTTTAATTTTTTTTTGTCTCATGCAGTATAAACTTGTTTCCTTGCATCATTTTCCATTACTAATAATCACTGTCTTGTGTTTGTGTTTCTGAA
This sequence comes from Mastigoproctus giganteus, assembly GCF_048544385.1. Taxonomy (NCBI): domain Eukaryota; kingdom Metazoa; phylum Arthropoda; class Arachnida; order Uropygi; family Thelyphonidae; genus Mastigoproctus; species Mastigoproctus giganteus. The sequence continues at coordinate 1,151,200 of NC_143576.1, read as the reverse complement.
TTAAACTGGACCTTACCTATTGTCTGTTTTGGCATCTTATATTTACAGAACTTGCCCACTGATCTGCATTCGTGCACCTTTGTGATTAAAATTAAATTATGGGTACTGGGGGTATTGCCTCCTTCAGTGTCTGGATCCTGTCCACTATTAGGCTGTTTATATTTCTACTCAAGCATTAAGAACATCTCCTATACAAAGTCCAAATGTGGAGGCAAGTGAATCATCCATATTGCTTTGAACTGTCCTTTAGTGAAAGCAGATGTTTCTATTGCAGTATGCTTTTAAACTGAAGCAGATGTCTGACCACCTCATGTGGACATCGTTTTTGAGCTACATTGGGAAAATCTGTATAAAACCTGTCAGACTGCCAAATGTCCTTTCTGCATTCATGTCTAGGAGCAACTCAGATTTACATATCTCAGTAAACAAGGTTGGTTGCTTGTCACAAGGCATCCTGACATGCACGTGTACCAACCTGTTACTTCTCCTTTAACAAATGAGGGAAGGCAGACAAATGAAGAAAGTTCAGCACACCAGCTGAACTTTCCGACTTTTTGCCAGTCTATACAGATGGTTTAAAATCAGAACTGTTCATGGGATCCGCTGTTCCTTTAATGTACTACAATATCCAAGGAGATTTTTCCTGAACGCAGCATACATGTTACAGATTTGTAATCTATGGAGCCAGCCTTGGATCATATAGAAACCCACCATCACCAAAAATGTATTTTATATATCGATTTTCTCTCTCTCTCTCTCTCTCTCTCTCTCTCTCTCTCTCTCTCTCTCTCTCTCTCTCTGGGTGGTCCCAGAATTTTCTGAAGGGGTGGCTAAAGCAGTGATTCCTATGAATCATTAAGTGGGGTTGTAGGAAGAAGCACTATTTTGATCATGGGGGGGGGGGGTGACCTGGGTTTGCTCAGTTCATTGCCAGCCTTGTCAACAAGGAGTTATATTTTTCATCCATTGCTGTCTTGGGTACAGCAGAAGCTACATCGTCTGTTTGAATTTGATTTTGATATGCACTTCTGCTGAATTTCCAGTCACATTGGAATCATTTGGATGATACTGCACAAAAATCAGCAATGACCTCTTAATAACCATTCCATTAGTCTGCTATACTGATTCTGGGAAGTAATGTGAAAGAAACGTTTTACGATGGCAGTCTGGTGTGCACATGAACAATAAAGAGGAAGTTGTGACGTGGTCATCTTATACATTCTTTCCTGCTTATGGCTCAAGACTGTTTTTTGTGGGGCGCCTCTGTAGCCAGGTGGGAAGGAGCAGCAGTGCGTAGCACACGCTTTTTGATTAGACTGGGGTTCGAGCCCGTCACCACCAAATACGGAGGATGCGGGAAGGTCAGGGTTTGACCACCGCATATTCCCGGAGCAATATGGCCTTAGTTGCTAATGCTCCTAAAAACCAAACAAACAACAACAGCAACAACTGTTTTTTGTGCAAACACTGTTAATACAATTTTATCTGTCAGTAATGTGTTTTGTATCAGATGACAAAATTTTATCAGTGCACACTAATGTTTTAACAATGTTAACCATCTGATTGTGCCTTATATACTGTGTTATCTGACAATGATTTATTTGTGTGAAATTTTTCAGGTTTTAAAAATTATAAATTTGTATACATACAAATTTATAATGCTTAATAGTTATCATGTATAAATGCTTGTTAATAATTATCATATACACTTTTGTTACTTTACCTTTTATTGAGATTTACTTGTTTTTTGTTTTTATACATTTTGACACAGTAACCTATTTTTAGGTTACTGGTCATTTTCATTATTGCTTTTGTGCACTATCCCATAAGCTGCCCATGTGACAAAATAAAATCAAATAAGATAACACCACTCACTCCCTCTTAAATGCTTACAGGTTGCAGCAAGGACACTTGGTGATCTTGTACGTAAGCTAGGAGAACGAGTATTGCCAGAAATCATTCCAATCCTAGAAAAAGGATTAGACTCAGAACGTACTGATCAGCGACAAGGAGTGTGCATTGGTCTGAGTGAAATTATGGCTTCTACTAGTCGAGAAATGGTACTGACTTTTGTGGATAGTTTAGTACCCACTGTCAGGTAACTATTTTAAGCTAAATTTTTACTGTTTTGAAAGCTGTAGCAATTTACTGAGTTAAATAATTTAATTGACTGATTTACTGAGTTGAATAATTAAATTGTTTGATTGCACTGAAAACAGGATATATATTCACCATAACCTAATCAACACTAGCTTACTCAGTCTCATTATAGTCCTTTAATGTAACTTATTTTAATAGTTTCCTTTACTCAAATGCACAATGTACAGAGTATCAAACCCACCGCCATTCAGTTTAGATGTACAAAATTTAAAATTGTAGAAGTTACCAAATTTAAAATAGCAAATCTCCTTTGTCTCTCGCTGAAAGTGATGGATCCATGTCTCATTCATGGTCACAAACCTTGGAAGGAAATTTGGGTCTGCTGTCAACAACTTTGGGACTCATCGTGCTGATACCTTTTTCATAGGAAGAACCTCTGTTATTATGTAGTATGCACATTCAAATGAGATGGTCAAGACACTGGCAATGTACTGATCACCCATCACTAGATCATGCACGCTGTCAACAACTTCTGAAGTGATGGACACTGCACAATTTCGAGAGTATGTGTCATCTTCCAAGCTCTCCTTCCTTTGTTTAAATTCTGCTGCCTACTTAACCATGAAATAGAAAGTAGCATCCTCCCCAATGTTGTAATCATATCCTCATGAATTATGTTTGTCATTGGTCTCTTTTTTTTTACAAATATTGGATGACTGTACTTTATCCATCTTTCCTCATTCATAAACTTTGAGTTCAGGACCCGCAATTAAAAAAGAACTTATTAAAACTGCATGTAACTTGGTGGTTACTATTTTAAGTGTTATACCTCTGTCCTTTCATACTCAAACCTTTCAACCCCTCCTTGTATGTGCACTGAGTGGACAGAAATCACGGGATACATGCCTAGTAATGGGTTGGTCCACCTTTCGCTCGGATAAGGGCAGTTATAAGGCGAGGCATTGAGTCCACTAGTTCACAAAAGCGTTCCAAGGGTATTTCCATCCATGTTTGCTGCACCACTGTCCAGTGGTGTATTCGGGCCGGAACGCACCTGAATGGCATTCCGGTACATTTTTTCTAAATGTCATAATAGAAAATCATTAAATTTATACACCTAATATGAAACAATGGCATAATCAAATGGGGGGGGAGAGAAATATCTATTTTAACCATTGCTACTAAAAATATATATTAATAGTAATCTTTAAAATTAATAGATTTCTTTAAAAATTTATTAAAAACAAAAATAAAAATTTTGCAATGGAACTTGAATGTTTCTTACTAAAGTACAATGTGTTAAATAAAGAGATCCAATGAATGAGATATACTGTGATGCGTGTGATCGCTGCATTTTGATTCACCATGAGCGGAATGCCAGAACTGGTTGTTCTATGAACCGTGAGTCGGAATTCCGAATCAGTTACTGTACAGTCGATGTGGCGTTATCATATAGTCTTCTGGAGAACGAGTGTTCTGGTGCTATTTTTTTTTTTTTTTATGACGAGGGTCCAGTACTTTTTTTTTTTTTTTTTACGACGAGCATTCTGGTACTATTTTTTTTAGCAATACACCTCTGCTGCTGTCCATAAACAAATTCTTGGGTGGAAGATCCAAATCATGAACGTACCTTTCCATAGCATCCTGAAGATGCTACATGGGGTTCATGTTCGGTGAACGAGGAGGCTAATCCATGGTTGTAAAATCTGCGGAATGCTCTTCGAACCATATTCTAGTCACCACGGCTCTGTTGGGAGGCTCATTGTCCTGCTGGAAGAGTCCATTGCGCTGCGGGTGCACGATGACCATGAAGGGATGCAGATGGTCTGCAAGGTGGACACGTAAACTGTGCTGTTCAGAGATCCATCTAGACGTACCGTACCAGAGGTCCCAACGTGTGCTAGTTGAGCATGATCCAGACCATTACTGACCACCCACCTGCCTGAACAGGTGCATAGTTTCATGCAGTTTCCACGATACACCCTCCTGTCCGCTTGAAATAACTGGAAACAGGACTCATTGGACCAGGAGACCCATCTCCAATCATCCAAGGTCCAGTGCTGATGTTCTTTTGCCCATTTGAGGCGTAGAGGCCTGTTAGCAGTGGGACTCTGGTGGTCCCATAACCTATTGTGGCTAACGATCGCTTGATGGCCTTGGTGGAGACGTTTCTGGCACCTCCCTCGTTGGATTCAGCAGTGATTTGTGCCACTGTCGCTCTCTGGTTGGCTGAAACAATGTGAAGCAGACATCGACGGCAACGTTCATCCACCACCTTTCTCTGCCCATGATGAGATGCTATTCTGGAGATGGCTCTCAATTCTGTTGAACGGGTGGGATAGTGAAATTTCTGTACCACCTCCGCGATAAAGTAACTGATGCCTCAGGCACCCACTATCATTCCTCTTTCAAATTCGGTTAACTCATGACGCTTATCCACATTGACATCGCATTACCGTCTACGTGAATGCGGTGTACCTGTATACCTTCCAAGCGGTGGGTTCATCCACTAGCAAGAGGGGTGATAGAATCATATTTCCCAGGAAGTAGGTATCCCCTGAATTCTGTCCTTTCAGTGTACATATTATTATACTAACAGTTTTTAAATCTGACACTTTATTAGCAGACTAAATGAGAAAAATGATGATTTTTGACCTTAGACATTTCTTCCAACAAGGTTGTGGAGAGTCTAAAACAAAAAGGCAAGGTTCTCTTGTTTTTTCAATAAAGAATTACTTCATTGCTATATGATACACAAGTTCCTATTGAAAAATGATTTTCTTAGCAATAATGTTCAATGCCAAGGTAGCACAAATGTTATCAATTGGCAGTGCATTGTTGTCAAATTTGAAATTTTTTGCGGACATATTTCTAGTACTTCTTAGAGTCATTCAAGATAAAGAAAGAGATGTAATGGTAGATGTTTTGCAGCATCAGTTGTGTCAGTTTCAGTGTAGGACCTACCGGATACAATAATGAAAGAATTGATTGGTTAGTATGAAATAACAGCTAAATATAAATGGATTGTTCTGTTTTATGATAAAATATGGTCCTATTCTCTTGTATTTTAATATAAAATCTGTATTTTGACAGTGAAATTTAATTTCTATTGCAGTGGACAAAACTTCCTGCTTTTTTACAAAAAACTTCTGTCTTTTGCTTATTTTGCTGTAAAAATCTCCTGTTTTCTCCTGCTAATAATAATTGGGGGGGGGGGGGGGCTTGTCAAGGCCACGATATGTTGAGGATCTGGGTACATTCTTGCCTTGTGTGCACCACATCCAAGAATTTCAATACTTCATACAGCATGCCCACCTCATATTTTCTTCCTACTTGTTACATCATGAATTGTCAACTAATAGAACAAACTTATCTGCCAAAGGATCAAACCTCCCAAACACTTCCTTGTTGATTTCACAAATATATGAGGCGCCTCCGTAGCCAGGTGGGAAGGAGCAGCAGTGCGTAGCACACGCTTCTTGATTAGACCGGGGTTCGAGCCCGTCACCACCAAATACGGAGGATGCGGAAAGGTCAGGTAATGACCACCGCATATCCCGGAGCAATATGGCCTTAGTTGCTAATGCTCCTAAAAACCAAATAACAAACAAACAAACAAACACAAATATATGTGGTCTCACTTCCAATCTCAATGATGTCCATCTCTACTTACAGTCTGTCAAACCTATGGTGCTCTTTCTGACAGAATCTCAATTATCAGTTGATTCAATCACTGCCCATCTCAGTTGTCCAAATTATTCACTGTATCAATCCTTTCACTTCAAAAGTGTTGTTGATTCCTTTCACTTCATCAGAGTGAAAGGAGTATCAGAGTGGACATATGCATGTTCACTGTGATATTCTCTGTCAGAGACTTTCAATCTTCTTTGGCTTAAAATCTCTCTAACAAAGGCCTCCGTAGCCGAGTGGGCAGGAGCGGGAGTGCAGTAGCACACGCTCTTTGAGTAGACCGGGGTTCAAGCCCCTGACTGCTGAATGCGGTCGATCTGCCAACCCGCACTGGACCAGCGTGGCAGATTATGGTCCATTTCCCTCAGCATGAATTGTTGAGGAGGCTTCCACCCTGCAGTGGGTTGATAATGGCTGCACTTTACTTTTTTATTGTCTGTCATTCTCCCAACTCCACTCTTCACTTGAAACTCTTTGAAATTTGACTTTCTCCATTCCAACTTTCCTATCAGTGAGGTAATTTTCCTTGGTGAATTTTATGTTCACAACTCCAGCTGGCTTTCATTTTCTAGTCAGATGGATCCAGCTGGTTGAGATGCTGAGGCTTTTGTAATTATTAATGTCCTTGCACAGATTTTTCATTTACCTGCCAGAATACCAGACAATCCTAAACATGTAGGACCTTTTTCTCACAACCAACTTGACCTTTTTTCTCACAAACAACCCACCAAAGTACACAATTGAGGTGAGTGTCCTCTGTGATTTGGTTACACCAGACCACAACTTGGTGATGGTCTGTTCTCCAATGGAGCCTTTCTCTCATGGCCATTCTCAACCTCATGTAGTTTAGCACAACAAGAATGCAAACTGGTGTGATCTGCAAGATTTCTTTTCTGCTTTTCCTTGGTCAGATTACTGTTTCAAATCTTTTGATGTCAGCGTTTGCTCAGATCATGTCACTGAAATTATTCTTGTATGGATGAAATCCTTCATTCCACACTCTACCTTAAAATCTCATCTTTATCTAAACCTTGGTTTTCTGATAAATGTACTAAGGCTGTTCAAGATAAGAACGTTGTATATTGCAATTGGCTTGTGTCCAAATCGCCATTTTCCATTTCTGCCCTACACCAAAGCTGGCAACAATTGTAAAGCAGTTATTAATTAGTCCAGACTAGATTTTGAACAGGCTATGAGGATAAAACTTGCTTTTTGTCCAAATGGTTGTCAAGCATTCTAGTCTCTTGCCAAAGCTATTGGCTGTGAATTTTGCCCATCTCTATTCCCACCTCTGTCAAAACCAGATGGTTCTATTGCCACTTCAGCCGAAGATAAAGATAACCTGCTAACATCCTACTTTTCTTCCAACTCGTGTATTCATGATCTTGATAAACCACTTCCTACCATTCTGAGTACACTCCATTTAATGCCTCCTGTGGTCTTTCGTCAAAAGGATGTAAGAAGGATTTTGAACAATCTTGATGTTAAAAATGCTCCTGATCCTGTTGATATATTTCTCCACTTATTCTCAAAACCTGTGCTCCTGAGCTTACTCCTGTTCTCTCTCATCTTTTTTCACTTTGTTATTCCAAAGGTGTTTTCCCCTTCTGCTTGGAAATTTACTCATATCCAGCCAGTTCCTAAAAAGGGTGACAAATCCCTTCCCATCCAGTTATCATCCCATTGCACTTTTACTTCTACTCTTTGTAAAGCAGTGGAGAACTCTATTAACTGCCAACTCTTAAACTATCTAGAAACTTTCCATCTGATCAATGATCACTAATATTTTCCGTCAGTGTCGATCCACTGGTAATATTCTGGCTTATGTTACCTATCTATGGGACAGATATGCAATGGAAAAGTTTGAAACTCAAGCAGTTGCTCTTGACATTTCAAAGGCTTTTGATCATGTTTGGCATAAAGGTGTTTTAAATAAGCTTCCACCTTATGGGCTGCCAACTTTTTTGTAATTTTGTATTTGGTTTTTTTCTCTAACCACTCCACTCACTTCTGGTGATGGCAGATGGCTCTTTCTTTTAACTTCTCCACTAATGCTGGTGTTCTTGATGTTCAGTTGTTTCTCTCAATCTTTTCCTCTTGTGTCTTAATGACCTTCTTCCATTAAGTGGAAATCCTATCCTTTTTTTTTTTTTTTTTTTTTTTGCTGCTGATAACACATTGCATTCCACTTTTCGGTTTGAGAAACCTTGCCTTGCACAATCAGTATCAACTACTTGAATATCCACTATCAATTCCAGTGGCCTAATATAACTTGTTTATTTCAGTCCTAAAACTCAGTCCTATCTTGTATCTTAAAAAATGTTCTGCTTCTGTGCTTATCTTCGATGACACTGATGTCTATGCAGGATCATATATCTCTATTGTCGATTACCCTGACTTCTAATCTCTCTTGGCATAACAAATATTTCTTCCTCTGCATCTAAAAAACTGGGTTTTCTTTATTTTGTTCTTCATGTTATTTTTCTTTGCAACAGCTGTTCACTCTATACAAATCACAAATCCTCCCTACCATGGAATGTTGTTTCTGCACCTGGGGCAGTGCCTCCAGAGCCTTTCTCAGGCTTCTAGACTTAATTTAAAAGAGGGCAGTTAGCTTTATTAATGACTCATCTCTAACAGTCTCTCCACTATCTATCTCATGGATGTTCTGTTTCTGCTGTATGCCTTTTCAATAGAAACTTCCAAGGGCACTGTTCTTCTGAATTGTCTGCACAAACGCCCTCTCTTCCAAAGCAGTCCAAACACGTGCCACAACAACCAGTCAACATCCTTTTGCTGTCTAACTTCATGCTCATTTACATAGCCAACTTTTCTTCATCCTCATTTATAAATTCAACTTTCTTTTTCTGGAACAACCTCCTTTCATGCATATTTCCTGAAAATTACAATCTTCAGAAATTCAAGTCTAATGTCAACAAATAACTTCTTTCATCTTCTCAACATTCTGTCCATGCATTTTGCTAAGCACTATAAATTCTAATACTTTTCATGCTTGGGGTTTTCATATTTAAAAAAAAAAAAAAAAAAAAGCATGTATTATGTAGTAGTCATCACTTTGCTGATTGAACTCAGTCCAGGAATTGTACTAAATTTAAGTAAAAGACAAAAAATAGTGTACATAAAATACACAAAATAGAAGCTTGCTTTCAGCTGCTGCGTGTGTGTGTGTATTTTGTTTGTGTAGAGTTCCACATTTAAAATGCTGTATCCTGGATTTATTCCAGTGGGAAGTTCCATAATAGAAAGGTGCCACTGTGGATGACAAGAAAAGTTAAGGGTTTCATTGAACAAAAGAAAATTAACGTGGAAACAGTTGCATTTTGGATTTAGCGAGGCATGAGAGTCCCTCATGAGAGGTTGCTATCTAAGCTGAAACAGGTTGGGATTACTGGAAAAATTCTGAGATGGATTGCTTGGTGGCTGGAGGGCTGTGATTAATGGATATTCTTCAGATTGGTATAAAGCCAGAAGATTGGATTTTGGATCACTGTTGTTTCTGATTTCCATAAACAATTTTGATGTAAAAATTTGCAAATGATGCAAAGATTGGTAGAGTAGTTAATGATTAGTACCAAGCAATGCTCCTTCAGGATGACTTGAAGACTACAGGAAAGAATGGTCAGAAAAGTGGCAGCTATTTTTTAATACAGAAAAATGCAAGTATACTTGGGGAAATAGCAACCCCAAAATAAATCATTCACTTGATGGAGTTGAATTAAAAATAATAGAGGAAGAAAAGGATCTGGGAGTTATAATATGGGCAGATATGTAGTTTGCTGAGCAGTGTAAAGAGGCATCCAGGAAAGCCTATGGTCCTGTCGGTGGTTTACTGAACATTATATTGTAGAGATAAGGCACTTGTAAGGCCACATTTGGAATATTGTGTTCAAGTATGGAGACCTCATCTGAAATAGGACATTGAGCTTCTTGAAGAGAATCCAAAGACCAGGCAAGTTGATGGTGAAATCCAGAAAAGGCCAAGGAAAGACTCCAATTATGTGGACTACAGTGCTTGACAACCAGGCACCTCAGAAGTGACGTGATTGGGGTTTATAAGGTTCTGAGAGGGGTTAGTAAAATGAATGAAGGAAGAATTTTCACTGTTATAGAGAATTACAGAGCTCGAGGGCACAACTTCAAATCACAGTAGAAGAGGTTAAGACTAGATTGTATGAAGTTTTCTCTTGCCAGCGAGTTGTTGATTTCTGGAACAAGTTGCCTTTGTAGGTAGTTGAGGTTGACAGTTTGATTAAATTCAGAGGTCAATAGGATGCACTATATGGCCTTGCACTTTATGGCTATTACTACAGTCTATCACACAATACCAATTTATGTGAATATTATAGGCATATTTGTAAAAAAAATCCACAGATGGGGGGATATGACATGTGAAAGTATGGTTTAAAAAATGGCTTATTCATGATTTCACAATTTCATGTTCTGTTTTATTAACTCATTGTCATTTTTGCTAAGAAAGCAAAATTTTGCTTGAACAGTAACTAATTCTCTCATTTGAACGAGGATTACTCAAATATGAAATATTGCACAAACAAAAAACATATAGTAGCTGTTAGCAAGAGTATGTATTTTATTTTATGTATTTTATTCTGTGATTTTATATATGTTTCAACACTCAAATGCAAATGTGGTTACTTGTGATTACAAAGTTCAAGTTTAAGAAGAAACTTTAAATTAAGATGAGTTATTACTGCTAAATATAATTGTACAATAATGAAAACAATTGAAGACAATAAAAGAATGGTTATGTAATAGAATGGAAGACACATTGTGTTACCAACTAAAGATCAACATGCAATAACAATTGTGCCACCTTGCACCTTGTGCAAGACTATTAGTATTAATAGTGGAAAATTATTCAAGAAAGCAAGCTTATACAGCATCAGCAAAAAAAAAAAAAAAAAAAAAAACACCCTAGTTTGTCTAGTTCTTTTTTGAATTTATTTGAGCTATCAACTTCCACAACAACAGATGAAAGGTTCTAGCAGTCAACCACACACTCGCTAAAGGCAAACTTCCGCACATCTATTCTGCAACTGTCCTTCAGTTTGAATTTATGCCCCTTCATTGATGTAGTCTGAGCAGCAGGAGAGTAGAACAAAGTGGTGCTCTTACCACAAAAGGCTTCAGTTCTGCAAATTGCAGAACTGAAGCCTTTTGTGGTAAGAGCATCACTTTGTGGTAAGAGCATCACTTTGTTCCCCTCACTAATCTCATTGCCCTTCTCTGTACCTGTTCCAGCAGCTCTACATTCTTCCTAAAATGTAGAGCTGCATTCTTCCTAAAATGGTGCCTCCGGACCTATATACAGTACTCAAAATGTGGCCTGACCATTGCCTTATACAATGGGATAATCACCACCTTATCCCTGCTTACAAAATTCCTGTGTAACATTCACGAAACCTGTTAGCTGCCTGGCAGCCTGTCTGCACTGCTCAGAGAACTTCATGTCAGACTGCACAATCACCATCAGATCCTTTTTGTTTTTGGTTTACTACCCTGAGTGTAGTAAACAGTTAGTACCTTACTCTGGGGTTACTACTACCCATTGCTGATCGGGCTAGCCAGGTGAGTAAAGTGGCTGCCTGGCAACCCAAAGGTTGCAGGTTCGAATCCTGCCTCGGGCTTGGATCAGAGTAAAATCCAAAAACTTTGGGAGGTGCATTATGACCACAGAAGCTGATGCACCAACAACTAACAAAAAAAAAAAAAAAAAAAAAAACTGCTACCCATGTACAGTACTTTGCATTTATCAAGGTAAAACTTCATTTGCCATTTCTCAGCCCATCTGCCTAAATTTTCTAGATCCTGTTTCAGTAACATACCGTAATGACTATCATTAATGAACCCTTCCAACCTTTGTATTATCTGCAAACTTGGTCATTAAGCCTGATATTTATGCCTTCATCAGTATATAGAAAACAACATTGGGGGACTCCACTAATAACATTAGTCCACAAAAAACAAGTGTCCATTGATAACCACTCTCTCTTCTCTCACTTAATCATTCTTTTATCCATAGCTGTAACTTGCTCTTAATGCCACATTGCTCCAATTTTTACAGTAATATTTTATGTGCAACCATAAAAAGCTTTCCTGAAATCAAAGTATATGATATCAAAATAATTTTTTGTAGCCAGTTCCTTTGTTGGTGTATCTTTGTATGAAATCAGATTGGTCTGGCTTGCCCCCCCCCCCATTACAAACCCATGCTGTGTCTGAAGTCCTTTCTGGATAGTTCTGCATTGATTCTTTAACCAGTGACTCTTTTATATTCGCTGGAACAGAAGTTAAGCTAATATGCCTGTAATTACTCTTGTCACCCTTTGATTCCCCTTTGTGAATTGGGAATACATTTGCACATCATTGTCTGGTCCCCTGAATCCAAAAATGCTCATAATTATTAAGGGTTTGCTTACTTCCTTTGCTGAATATAATTGGATAGATCCCATCCACCCCAGGTGTCTTTCTTATGTTTAAATTCAACAATTTCTCTTCCACTTTTCTCTCAGTTATTATGGAATCATTTATCTCCCTTTTAGAGTTTGATAAACTTCTAGCATCGCTTCCCTAAAGAATTCCTCCTGTGTGAATGTAGATGCAAAATACTTATTCAGTTTGTCAGCATTGTGATTCATCCCCCCTTCCTTCTAGTGTTTACTAAGAAAGAAGTCTCTGCTGTTTTTCTTTGTATTCTTTGCCAAAGATTTCTCCTTGTCTCTCTTGCTTACCTAACCCCTTTTGTGACCTGATTACAGACTAGTTTATATATACCATAGGCTTCTGTATCACCTGATAATTTAAATGCATCCCATGCATTTTTCTTTTCTGCCATATGTCTCATTAGTTCATCTGACATCCATTTAGGTCTAAGCCTTGAATGATTTTTTTCAGTTGGTATGAAAAGCTTAGTAGCTTCTATAATTATTTCCCTGAATTCTTCCCATTTAGAATTCGTTGTTGGCAGCATCATTAGTATAGAATTTTAAAACTGTCAGAGACTACTGTAGTCTCCTTTACGGAAGCAAAAACCCTTCCCCTTACTGTTGATATAGTTATTTCTATAGGTAATCCCACATAAATACACTATTGATGCATTAAAAATCACTGCTAACAATCAGATCAAAAGTATTGCTCTTGCTCCATCCTCTCTCTCTCTCTCTCTCTCTCTCTCTCTCTCTCTCTCTCTCTCTCTCTCTCTCTCTCTCTCTCTCTCACATGCTGCTATAGAAAACAGTCATTAAAATCCCCAGTTATATGACATTGATTTATTGGTCCACTCTTTCTCTGTGCATGTCTGTTGTACTCATCAGAGTCATTAAGCCTATAATACATTCCTACTCTCCCATTTTTGCTTTCCCAATGCTTATATCACATTAAACTGACTCAGTATTGCACTGGCTACCTGGATGCACTGCATTAGATTTTGATGTTCTTAACTAAAAGCACAATCCCCCATCCTCCCCATCCTGTCTGTCATTTCTGTACATATCTTGTCTGATATCCGAACAATGTCTGCATTTGATGACTTGACTAGCACTTAATTCATCAAATTTGTTTACCATGCACATGGTCTTACATTTATAATAGGTCGCTGTAGCCTAGTGGTCAGGTGCACGGGTGCATAAGTACACGTGCCTTGAGTGACCGGGGTTCAAGCCCGTGACTACTGAATACAGTGCTGTTTCTTGTATTCTGTCTATCTTGTGAACTCCTCTGACCGTTTGGTTGTCCCGGAGTATAAACAGAAAATTTATTTATTTTTTTATTTATTAGTTACCCCAGCACAGCCCATGTATTTACTTGTTCCATGATGACTCACAACTGGCCTTGAAATCTCTGGCACCTTGCATTCCATGCTGCTACACATTCCAATAGAAGCAGTGCAAGAATAACTTTCACCTCTGCCTGCAGCTGTTGTTAATCTATTAGTCTGTGTATCTCCAAAGTGCAGTTGTGTTTCCTGTGATGAGTATCAGCTTTTTGTTTCATTGTCTTTTCCCTTTTTATTTATTTGTACAGGGTGTTTAATTACACAATGACTGCAGGTAGTTGCAGCACCTCACAAGTATTATCTTATTGCGGGTTTTTTTTTTTTTTTTTGGCAGTAAGATTTGCTGTAAAAAAAACATAGTATAAAAGTATTTGTTGAATTGTTAATCTATATTTGTATAACTTTTTAAAACAGTTAAGGGAGTTTTTACAATTCTTAATAGCATTTATAAACAAGGTCACTTATCAGGAATTAAAGTTTGTGCTATCTCTGCTTTATATACACTGCCCTACCATTAATATCCATTGATCTCCCTGGAATTAGAATAGGACATGTTTTTAAAAACAGGTCCTATTCATGCAACATGTCACAGAACCTGCTATAAATATGCACACTGGGCTTTGAAGAGACAATTGCAAAAGTGGGCATGCAAGATGACACGTTCAACAGAATTAATAGTCTTCCTGATAGTAGGATGCCACACAAGCAAAAGTTTTGCACGAGACATCGCAGTCACTCTGGGGATCCCTGGGTCAACAATCAGTGATGTTATATGCAAATGAAAGAGGAATGGTACTGAATTTGCCAAAACTCTGCCTGGTAAACCCCGAAAACTAACAGAACAGGACAAGAGAATTCTGGAAGAACTGTGTACCAAATCATAATTTGCTATTGTCTCAAGTCACACAAACCCTCTGTGTGAGAGTATTGGGACTAATGTCAGCACTAGTACAATACGAAAGACACTTCGTGATATGGGTTACAATGGTTGTGCAGCTGTTCACAAGCCACTGACCACCCCAACAAATGCTTGATGCTGATTAACATGTTGTAAGGAGTGCAAATCCTGGACTGTAGAGCAGTGAAAAGTCCTATGAACAGACGAGTCGAGGTTTGCACTCTACTAGTCTGATGGCCGTTCCTGAGTGTGGCGAATGCCAGGGGAACAATTCCTTCTTTAATGTATCCTCCCAACAATGAAGTTTCGTGAAGGCAGTGTCGTGGTATGGGGCTCCTTTCGTAGTTTGGCTTGGGCCCATTAGTCATCGACAAAACCATGAATGCTGTGCAATACCAGGACAGCCTGGACAATTAGCACTTCCAACATTATGACAATACTTTGGGGGGAAGGCCCATACCTGTATCAGCAAGACAAACTGCCATGTCATACTGCTCGAGTTGTAACAGAGTGGTTTGAGGACATGGAAAAGTTGGTTTGGCCAGCCCAGAGTCCTTATCTGAACCCTATCAAGCTTCTTTGGGATGTATTGGATCGCCAGGTACATGCACGTCTAGATCGCCCAAAGAACAAGGCTGAACTGGTGGCTGTGTTAAAGGCCGAGTGGAGGAACATATCACCTGACATTTATAAAAAAAACTAGTTCAGAGTATGCTGCGAAGATTGAAGGCAGTCATAAAAGCAAAAGGTTTCAGCACAAAATAGTAAATGACACAAAAGTTGTTTTTTTTTTTTTTTTTTTTGTCTAAAGGCAGGTGTCTGGATATTAATGGTAGGGTAATGTATATTCATACTTCACCATAGCAGTGGTTTAAATAACAACATCAAAAAATCTTAAACTTTAAAAAAAAAAAATTACTGATGAAAATTTGGAGAAATTCTTCACACTTATGAAAATATATGATATATTAAAAAGTGGATATTGTTATAAATGATATTATAATTGCAAATTATATATGTATGTTCCCCCATATATAGACGGGCTCTCTGTGATCCATTGCCTGAAGTAAGGCAAGCTGCAGCAAAAACATTTGACAGTCTACATTCTACCGTAGGTGTCAGAGCTTTAGATGAAATCCTTCCGTCTCTTCTACTGCAACTGGTATGCATTTTTTTTTTTTTTTTTTAATCTTTACCTTGAGATTTTAACAGGCTTTTAATTTGTTTTGTTCACCAGTTGTTCATAGGTAAGTTTGAATATGATTTGAATGAATATCGTGGTTAGTGTTCCTTTTCTAGTGGTTAAAAGTAGCCCTATAAAAAGAAATCACAAGTCAACAGATAGGTGCAAGTGGAATAGATAAGAATTGTTTCCAAAATGGGATATTTTTTAGTTTTAAACACTATTCTTAGGTGCTCATCAGTTCTAGTATGTGATGTTGCTCCCTCTTGTTGGGATCATCGCCACATACCAGGGGACCATCCATAGTCACATACCATCCTCGTTAGCTTCAAAATGTTGCACAATTTTGTGACAACACCTCACTCTTTTCCTCTTCTGGTCTACATTCAGTGCTTTAAGTCAGTGTTTCTCAACCTTTTTTGGCCCCATGGACCCATTATGATACTTCCATATTTCTGCAGATCCCCCTCTAGTAAATAATACAAAAACATTGGCAACAGCAGTAGTATTTATTTACATTTCTTAACTTTGGTGATCTCACAGGAACCGGTGTGTCCAATCCCTGCAAATGGTTTTTGGATTAGGTATTGATGTATCTATATACCAAAGTAAAGAAATATTTCACTCGTAATTTGTTTTAGAAAGAAAGAAAACTTTAAATCTAATTACACTTCCTTATTTTGACTTTATGGACATGGAGCTAAAACTCCCAATAAAAATGTATATAATATGGTTCCTACTTATGAATTAATTACCACAAATTTCAAATTTTATTTGAAAGAGTCAGAAATGGGGGAGGGGACCAAATAAAAGAGAAGAAAATTACAAGCTTATCAATAAAATTTTTGAAACAGATATTTTATGTAGTATTGCAAATTGAGATATATACATGTGCATTGTATACGTAAGTATACATGCACCTGTTCCTATTCTTAGCTACTCTAACACAACCCATGTGTTTACTTGTACCGCATTGACTCCCAGCAGTCTGAAATACCCTGCATCTTGTTTTCCAGGCTGCTGCTCATTCCAGTAGAAGCAGTGCAAGAATCACGGCTACTGTTAATCTTTTAGTCTGTGTATCCCCCCAAGCTAGCCGTTTTCCGACCCACCTAACACTGCCTTGATAGCATAAGCAAATATTCTTGCACCCTTTCTTTTTAAGTGTATCCCATCCCTGTAGACTTCAACATAGTTAACCTTGCTCATTGGCACTCTAATTTTTGAAAAGGGTACATTCTATTATCATTCTTTCTCAATATATCAGGATAGCCACCATATGCAACAGCAATAGTTTGATTATACAAATATCAAAAATCTATACATTAAACTTCTGGATAATAAGTTTCCTCCAGCCTATCTTTATTATCATTTCAGTAAACACTCCATATCAAACATAAAAATATGCTTAAACACCTAATTGATATTAACAATATAATAGCCAGCTGATATCCTTTGCTTTCAGGCTTGTACATATTGTACAGATATTATCCCCTAGCATCTTTGGTGTCTCACAGTCTGGAAAACTTGTGCCTATGCTCTCAATTCAAATTTTAACCACATACTACATATATCTAATGTCAGAGGCCTTACTTCTTGCTGTCTTTCCTTTGGTTTTGACAATTTATCCTTGAAGAAGACGTTAAAATCATATGATTTAGAGCATTGAGTACTTTTGATGTATTCATTTTATTTTTCAGGTATCTACCGATTTTTCTATAGTTTCAACTTCCGGTTTCATCAGCTTGTCTCCCCTCTCTCTTTACCATATTCTACTTATCTATATTCCATTATGATCATTGGGTACTTTCTGCTATATTTACAGTGCCCCTAATCCATAAACAATTTTAATATCATTCTTAATACACTCTTCACCTAACAGCACAAGGACAGTTGTAGAATAGATATGCATACTTTATCTAATATATCTATTCATACATACTTTTATGTATATATATATGTTAGTAGTCATTAAGGGCAAAGTGCTAACGTTACGTTACTAGTAACGCTAGTTATGGTGAACAAAGGGCAAATGGAATGGTGATCGCTATCACGGTGAACAAATAAAGGAGCTGAGATAATAGTAAGAATTAATAAAATAAAAATATATAAGGATAAAAATATTAATAATAATAAGAATAACTTAGTGCTGTTCGTCCTGTGATCTCTGCGCCTTTTTCCAAGGCCAGCAGCCTAAATCAAAGGAGGAAAAGGCAATAAGTGAGTATAGCCTCTGTTTCTGACATGAAATATATGCCACACGTGGTACAGGTGAAATTATTTTATGTAGGTATATATAAGTTTAGGTAGGTTAGCCTAACCTAACCAAGGTAAAAAGAAGAAAAAGAATAAGAATAACAAGAATGAAAACCAAGAAATGGGATAACTTGCATGGGGTCATAGCGATCTGTGCAGTTGTGGAGAAATAAATGTTTAGTTTGAAAATGTGCCACGGTGTATGATATGGGCTAGCGACCCCTGGTGTATGGAATTGGGAAAGTCTTTAACTTTAAAAAATAAATTAATTAATTAATTAATTAATTATGTTGGGCTAGTTAACCCGTGTAAATCACTTTGGGAGTGTATACAAATAAAATAGTTTGATAAGTAGTATAAATCAAATTAACTGGTAAATCGGTAGGGTTTAAATTAATTTAACCAAATATGTTACAAATTTAAAGATATGGTTAATGATAAATAGGTAAGGTTAATAGACTGAAGGAATGCATCCCAGGATAGAAAGGAATAATTAGCTGGCAAAGTAGCGGGATATAGTCGCTGAACTTTGTATAGGGGAGGAAAGTGTTTTAAGGTAGGAAAGGAGCATCTCGGGTATTGCGTTCGGTAAACTAATGGCTCAGAATAGCTTCCGTACACCAGGGGTTGCTAGCCCATACCATACACTGATAGCACATTTTCAAACTAAACATTTATTTCTCCACAACTGCACAGATCGCTACGACCCCATGCAAGTTATCCCATTTCTTGGTTTTCATTCTTGTTATTCTGGGTATTCTTATTCTTTTTCTTCTTCTTTTTACCCTGGTTATTATATTATTTTATTTTATATTATTTTAATTTTATATTCTTGTTATTATTTTAATCTTTACTTCCAGCCTCTGTCAGATCAGCCATGTAATATATGCGCAGCACTATCACCATCAAAATTAACTTTAAACATTTATTTATTTAATCTGACTTTAACTTACTTAAATGATTTTATTTTATTTTAACTTGCCTATTCTGACTTTATTTTATTTTAACTTATTTAAACCTACCTAAACTTACATATACCTACATAAAATAATTTCACCTGTACCACGTGTGGCGTATATTTCATGTCAGAAATAGAGGCTATACCCACTTATTGCCGTTTCCTCCTCCTTTGATTTAGGCAGCTGGCCCTAGAAAAAGGTGCAGAGATCACAGGACGAACAGCACTAAGTTATTCTTCTTATTATTAATATTTTTATTCTTATATATTTTTATTTTATTAATTCTTACTATTATCTCAGCTTCCTTATTTGTTCACTGTGATAGCGATCACCGTTCCGTCTGCCCTTTGTTCACCATAATTAGTGTTACTAGTAATGTAACGTTAGCACTTTACCCTTAAAGACTACTAACGTATGTAGCCATTATGGTCGTTGGGTACTTTCTGCATATAGCAGTGTCCCAGGTCCATAATTCATAATAATTATTATTCTTTTTATTAATAACATCTTAAACTGTTACTTCTGGTAATACACACATATATATAAAATAACATACCAAAATTGCTTCATGGAACACAACTTCCAGTAACCAAATAAAAGCTGTGATATAAAGATACTGCAGAGTACCTTTATCCTGTATCTTATTGCATGTTGTTCAGTGCACCCATTTTATTATCATTCTAAACAGTTTCCACTGTATTATTCCAAGCAAAAATTCTTGTAACCCATCTTGTTCCAATGAACAGAATTCAATAAGGAATTCATAAGTATTGCCATTTTATATTCTTGAAGTTCAGGCTGATGAGAGCATAAACAACAGCAAGACACTGAAGAAGTGGTAGAGAATTGTACCACAAAGTGTATGGAAGTAAAAAATCAAATTTATTCTAATTCAGGAAGTGCTCATTATCTTAACTTTAAGACTAGATGTAACATGCTTAAGGATCATATTAAGTCACCATTTTAATTTAGACTTTAGGGCTCGTTAGGTAAAAAAATTGTGGAAATGTTATTCTGACTTACCAATAAATCAAATTTAAAACTGATTTTGTATTATTACCGTGTACATCCTTCTCAAATCAAATATTATGGAAGGTTATTGTATGCTCAACCTTTTTTTTTTTTTTTTTTTATTACTGGCAACACATAATGATAGATTCCTTTTATAAAATTATAATTTTAATAGTTTAATTTTTTTTTCCCCTCCTAGAATGATCCTAGACATTCTGAAAACACTCTTGATGGACTGAGGCAAGTAATGGCAATCAAAAGCAAAGTGGTCTTGCCCTATTTAGTGCCTCAGGTAAGAATTACAATTTCAGAATTTATGGTTTATGATATGAAATACCTTATGCAAGGCAGATGTGAGAAGTGAGTCACACCTGGCCTTACACTTGTAATAAAAGCATATGATCTAAGTTTATGGGCTTGAAAATAAAACGTACAGACAGAAAGAGCCTTGTTCATTAAGCATTTTTTACATTAGCTGTGATGTTATTGTTTCTAGATGAATGCACATATTTTTATTTATATATAATCTAATGTTTAACAAATTAAAATGAAAAAATAAATACAAAATTAGTAATCCAAATATCAGTAGCAACAAATGTGCACATTCCACTAAATGTTGCGTGAAAAAAACTAAAATAAAATATATGCCTGCAGTATGGCAAACCGGTAAAGCAGAATGATAAACTAAACCAGTGAAACAACACAAAAGAAAAAAGGGTGGGGGGGGGGGGTAGTCAAGAAGAGGGTACTGTGCGTTCCTTCCACAGTACCCTCATCTTGACTACTTCCCCTCCCTCTTTTTCTTTTGTATTGTTTCACTGGTTTAGTTTATCATTTCACTCTACAGGTTTTTTTTTTTTTTTTTTATGTGTACAGTAGAGCCCGGATAAGAAATTTCCACATAGGAAGTTTTCTCCAGTTTGGTTTCTTAAGTCCCAATTTCACCTCTATATATTGTAATGTATTATTTTCCCACGTAAGAAGTTTTGCGGGTAAAATGGTTTCCCACATAAAAAGTTCATGATAAAGAATACACAGTGTATTATTATAATGACATTTTCCAGCTTAATTTTTTTTAAATATAGAAATTATTTATTTTTAATATTAAAATATATTAAATAATATAAACATTTGGTAGTCGAATAAGTTAGTGCCAAGCGTCATTTTAGTTCGTAGTAAACCACTGAAGTAGGTGAAATGTATATATATGAATATATATCCGATAATTCAAAATAAAACAAAATAACATAAAACATAAGCCAGTAGTATGGCAAAAAATGTAGAGCGAAAATTAACATAAAAATAACGTAAAATAAAATAAACCAAATTTATTTTATGTCACACTTTTAAGCCATTATTTAAATATATATATATATATATATATGCAGGAATGAAATAATGTTAAATTGTAAAAATGTAGAAGCCGTCCTGTAGTTTAAAATACCCAAAGCAATCCAAGAACAAACCAGACCCTAGGCAACAATGGTTAAACATAAATATTAAATTCAATAAAAAATAAACATAATCAGCCAACCATGGGAAAAGATATTTTGCAAGGGACTTTGTCGAGGGCTAAACCCTCGACAAAGGGTTCTGGTATAAGCAAGCATTAGTAAAAGTGGGTGTTAATACCATAGGCTTGTAGAGAAGGGAAAACGAAACCAAAACTAAAAGTTACCTGGAGTCGTTAAGTAGAGCGGAGGAGCGGCGAACGTGGCCAGAAAGCAAAAGGGAGAAACAACGACAAGTCAACGTTTTTATAGATTTAGAATTAGGTAAGCAGATAGGGATTACCTCTATCGCTGAGAAAAAAAGTTTGGGAAGGATGGCCTAAAAACATGAAACGTCACACAGAAGGCTGTGGACAAACCAAAATGTGAAGGAACATGCGAAACAGAAAATCCGGTAAAATTAAGATGATCAGATAACAGGGAGGCACAACTGCGGAAACCTTTTGATGGAAACAGAATTAAAAACCTAGAAGAAGAGGAATTTTCGAATCTGATTAAAAAACTTTTATTCACCAAATAAAAAGCCTGGTTAAATGATGCAGGGCAACATACAGACAGTAGAATGGAGACCAGTGTCAGGGAAGCAAAGCCTCAAACCTAGCGGTTGTAATCAGGCATTCTGGGAACCCAATGCATTCTGGGAACTCACTTATATAAAGAAAAATAATAATAAAAAAAATAAATTAAAACAATTTTTAGTGTCCTCAAAATCTTCTGAACTTTCAAATTACAATGAAGCATTCATTGAAGTACATGGGAAATAATGCAAATGTTTTATTAATATTCAATGGAACAGAACTTACATCGACTGAGAATGAGTGTTCCTCCTCCCCCAATGTTACCAATTGTCAGTAAGCAACAAATTCACTGATGCATTGTGCTTTTACAAAGTTACTTTTTGTAAATGTTAGTTTCATTTTAATGAATTAAAAGTATGCTTGGATCTTTGCTATTTCTCATATAAGAATGAAACTGGAAAACCTGTATTTCCTAGGAATAAAAGAGCACCCAGGAATCTCAACCCTAAGCTCAGATTTTGCAGCATATATAGCTTACCTTCAGACTATATTTCCAGGTATACCAATAGCAGCTCTCTTTTACACTTGGGTAAACTTAATTTGTTCCTGGTTAGACTAACAGATTCCCAGTCTCTGACTTTTCCAGAAAGTGCTATCTACAATCCCTGAATGCTGTCCAGCATGCTGCCCTTCAGGTGACTCTTGGAGTTATCAGCAAATCACCAGGCTACAAGACTGTAGAAGTAGATGAAGTGCAAATTTACAATGATATTTTCTTTCATGATTTGGGAAAATGCTCTTTGACAAATTCCAGTATGTTACATGCAACCCGTGCCCTGAAAATAGCTCACAAAAGTCTAAAATATATACTCCTTAAATACACTTTAGAAGAATCTTTATTGTAACATGTAGATGATGATTTACAAAAGTGTAGTTGCAACTACCCGTCATGGCATATTGGCCAGGGGTTAACAATTTACTATAGAGACAAAGTTGTCTGAATACACCAAAAGCATAAAATAAAATAATAGGTAAATTAAATAAAGTACTAAAAAAAAATGAATTGAGTGTACAGGTAGCACTCGTATAACATGGTAGTTAGGTTCCCATTAAATCTCGTGTGGTGTTGAGCTATGTTATATGGGACTAAGAACCAGTACAGAAAAGGGGGTTACATTCCAAAAGCTAACAGAAAATACACCTTTTTTTTTTTTTGACTATCGGAAACTTAATTTTTATTAAAAATAGTAATAGCCTTACAAATTTAAGTTTCTTCCTCTTCATCACTGCTAAGCACAACCAAACGAGAACATTTTCTCTGTTGCAGAAGCAGAATATCTTCACCTTCTGAACTTTCTTCTGCAGCATCTCATGTATCTTCCGCTCTCTCTAAAAAATCAGTAATCTGGTTTGTGTGCTTTAGCTTGATAGATCTTTATAAATTTCATGGTGGCGAGCTAAGCATTTTTGCAGCTCCCTTTTGTGCTCCTTTCAGTCGAAGGATCTGCATCCAAAAAATAAGATTCTAATTGCTCAGCTAAGTTTATGCCTTCCTGTATACTTTTTGGTTTAAAATTTGGAACTTCAGAATTTGCATCTACGCTATCACCCTCTGAATTGATTTGGTTTACCTCCGGTGCCATTTCCACCAAATCTGCTTTGCCAGCCTCTTTTTCTACTAATAATTATTGAACATCTTTGGTAGTCATATCATCAAAACCTTCCCCTCCTACTGACTTTTTTGTACTATCTCACTGATTCCATTTTCTGCTGGTTCAAGCTAAATGAACTGACTCTGGCAATACATTTTTCCAACACTCAGTTTTTTTTTTTTTTTTTTAATGAAAACCCCAAACATGAGAGGTATTAGAACCTATAGTACTTAGTACTGTGCTTGGGTTGGAGGTTGATAAGAAGAAAGAAGATATTTGTTGACATTAGACTTGAACTTCTGTAGACTGTAATTTTCAGGAAATATGTACAAAGGAAGGTTGTTCCAGAAAAATTGATTTGGTTTGCCTCCGATGCCATTTCCACCAAATCTGCTTTGCCAGCCTCTTTTTCTACTAATAATTATTGAACGTTGGAGAAATACCATCAGGATCTGGAGCTTTCTTAGCATCAAGATTCGTCAAAATCCTTCTGACATCCTTTTGATGGAAGACCACATGAGGCATTGAATGGAGCTTGTTGGGAATGGTCGGAGGTGTTTTACCAAGATCATTAATACAGGAAGTGGAAGAAAAATGGGATGCTAGCAGGTCAGCTTTATCCTTGGCTGAAGTGGCAACAGAACCATCCGGTTTGGACAGAGGTGGAAGCAGAGATGGGCAAAAGTTGTGGCCAATAGCTTTGGCAAAAGACCAAAATGCTCTTCTACCATTAGGGCAAGAAGCAAATTTTCTAATCTTAGCCTGTTCAAAATCTAGTTTGGACTGATTAATAACTGCTTTACAATTGTTGCGAGCTTTGGTGTAGGCAGAAAATGAAACTGAAGATTTGAAAACAAGCCAATTACGATTTGCAACGTTCTTCTCTTGAACCACCTTAGCACATTTATTAGAAACCAATGTTTAGATAAAGGACGAGATTTTAAAGTGGAGTGTGGAATAAAGGATTCCTTTCCTACAAGAATAATTTCACTGACGCGATCTGAGCAAACGTTAACATCAGAAGTATTGAAACAGTAATCCGACCAAGGAAAAGAAGAAATAAATCTTGCAGGTCATCCCATTTTGCATTCTTGTAATGCCAAACAATACGAGGTTGGGAATAGTCATGAGATAAAGGCTCCATTGGAGTAGAGACAATCACCAAGTTGTGATCTGAGGTGCCTAAAGGACCACTCACTTCGACCGTATACTTAGAGTGGTTGTTTGTGAGAAAAAGATCAAGCGTGTTGGCTGCATGGTTAGGATTGTCTTGTATTCTTGTAGGTAAATGAGCAATCTGTGCAAGGTCATTAGTAAAACCTCAGCATCTCAACCAGTTGGGTCGGTGTGACTAGAAAACGGAAGCTAGCTGGAGTTGTGAACATTAAAATCAACAAGGAAAATTACCTGACTGTTAGGAAAGTTGGACTGGAGAAAGTCAAGTTGCAAAGAGAGGAAGTCAAAGAGCTCTAAGTGATTAGTGGAGTTGGGAGAACGGTAGAGACAACAGATGAATTTGACACAATGAAGTAGAATGATTTTAAGCCAGAAAAGATCGAAAATAGGAGATTCCAAATTACCAAGTCTCTGACAGGGAATATTGGAATGGACATGTGCACAAGTACCACCTTTGAGGCAAAAGGAATCATACAGTGAATAATTTGGGCAACTGAGATGAGCAGTGGTTGAATTAACCGATAACTGAGATTCTGTCAGAAAAAGTACATGGGGTTTGGCAGACTACAAGCAGAAATGGACATTGTTGAGATTAGAATTGAGACTATGTGTATTTGTGAAATGAACTAGGAAGTTTTTTGTGAGGTTTAGATCTTTTCGCAGATAAGCTTACTCTATTAGTTTGACAATTCATGGTGTATTCAATAGTAAGAAATGGGGGGGGGGGGGAACATGCTGTATGAAGTATTGAAATTTTTGGATATGGCGTACGCATGATAAGAATATACCCAGATCCTTGACATAATGCCCACCATATACACACTACTCGGATTCACTCCAGTCACTACCTGGCAGAGTAGAGGTATCAAGATTATACACTAGCTGATCCGGAAACCTCCTAGAGAATTACCAATAGGTTCGGTCCGGTGTACTAACTAGCAGCCAGCCTGCGAATACTGTTTTAGAGCTGTACCCTCGAAATGTATGGAAGATTGGATCTCACCATGATGTTTATCATAACCTCAAAAGTCATCAGTCATGCTGCATGATGGAAGAGATGTGGAAGGGTTGACTGGAACTTAGCTCTGGAGACTAATAAACGTAGGTTCCACCACTTCAAGCCTCCAATAAACAAAGTGGTGGAATTTCACCGGTCAGTGAGACTCATCTACCGCCTAGTATTGCCTGGTAACACAGAGGGGCGGCATTCCTCCATGTGGTGTGGGTGCCACACCTCGACCCCTGTTTACGTTGGTTCACACCTTGGGTGATCAACAACAGTGTGCATGTGCATGGAGGTTATACCCAGATTTACTATCAGTTCCACCATCGTGAAGGTGCAGGTAGAGGATTTGGGTGTCACAGACCGTCCAGACTTTGCCAAAATTGGGTCCACTTGACTTGAATGTCACCCGAATATCAGTTCCATCAGCGTTTTAGACTCCCAAGTAGCAAGTACAGCTTGTCTGGCATATCTGAGAGAATGTCTGTGACAACTTCAAGGACCAGTTAATATTGACTGTTGGTTTTACTTTGAGCAATAAAGCTATGATTCCTATACAGTCTACAATTGAAAAATGTTTCCATGCCTCCAACACTTCAGTAGATTTGGAATTAATTTTTTCCAAAATCCGTTGTAATAATTTTTTGATGTAATGAGTTTTAAAGGTAAATTAAATAAATTGTATTAGGTGGTAGGAATATTACTTCAGTGTTTAGATGACTTAAATCTTTTGGATTGCCTGACGCATTATCCAATAGTAATAAAACTTTGAAATATAGATTTTTTTCCACAAGTTCAATAGCACAGAACCTAACACGGGGATTTGCCAACAAAATAAAATACGGCGATTTACCTCTTTTTTTTTTTTTTTTGCATTACGACTAACGAGCCAAAAGTGGGGATTTACAAAACAGAATGGAAATGTTGAAAAATTGTATGCAACATAATAGCAGGGTTTCCCTGCCAAAACTCAATAATACCTTGTTATGTGAAGTTTGCCGCAATTCTCTAACTGTGTTATATAAGTACCGTGTTGTGTGAGGATTTCCGCAATTTATCAATTGTGTTAGAGTGAAACCATGTTGTAGAAGTACCGTGTTATACAGGGCTTGCCTGTACTATATACAGAACACATTAAGTGAACATATATACCATTAGTTAGTTAGTTAGTTCCAAAATACATTACATAAGAATATATATTGAATTGCATAATTCAATACATTGACTTGAATTGAGTTAGTTGCAACACAGGTTATAATATTGGTAGCCATGGCCATCTGCCACCGAGTATTCTTTTTTCTGTATTTTTGATCCCCATTTAACTTGAAGTCAACATCTAAATCTTGGATGCGTGATAACATTTGCTGAGGAAGAAACCAGTTCGACAGGTGAAGATGTGTTTGAAGAGGGCATAGCTGTGGAGTTGCTCACACATGGAGTTGCTGTAAATGGAGGATCCCAGTGGCAGATGTGCCACTGGGATCCTCCATGCACAGTTGTCCCAGAAGGAGGGAGGGGAGATAAGGCCAGTCATGAGCTTGACAGTTGTAATGAGTCTCCTTTCATCAGTGAGCCAGGTGGGCCTTGGGATGTTGTGTATTTGGGCCATAACGGTGGTTTGGAACTGGGGAGGTAGGCTAAGCTTGTGGCAAGCCCGCTTGAGGAGCTTTGTTGCTACTCAAAAAAATTTCTCTTTCTCTCTTCCCATTCTGAAACAAATCTGATCAGTGCTATATAACTTCAAGAGGCATCAATTAGGCAGTCACCTTTTAGCTGGGGGGGGGATGAAGTTCAGAAATGACACTGAACCCAAGAAACAGGCACATAAGCATAAAATCCTGATCAACTGTAGGAGCTTATTCACCTTTAAATGGCTAGTTATCTCATCTTGATATTATATACATAAGAATCTGAGTTTGGAGCTGCAAATGCTTATAGGCGAATCTGAAACCTATGTGTTTCCATGATACTTAAAGCTGCATGCCATAAATTTTCACAGTTGATGATGAGCACTTGTTTTTATTATCTGTTCCTATTCAGCTGCAGCTGATCTGCAGACTGTGAACTTTTGATAACAAAAATCAAATGCATGGCATTGATTAACATAGTGCAAGGCACACCAAACCTGAACTGTGGATAATGGATATTGATTCTTGGGAGTAACAAGTCATTCTACATGGTGTTACAGCTAGATCAGTGTTTGGTATGGTGGGTGCCTGGAGAACATGTGTTATCATGGTACATTGTCCCAACTGCAAAGTGGAGGTGGTGATCATCATGAGTGCTGGAATTGTTTCTCATATTGTAAAAGTGTCCTCTTGCTGCAATGCACTAAACCATACAAGGTGCATCCTAATGTTCTTGGGCATATAGAATTGCCCAAGAACATAAATGTGCTTTATGCTCTACATGTTACAAAGAAGTTGTGAACATTTGGCCTGAAGGGAGTAACACTGAAACATTGCAGTGGTCAGGACACAGCACTGACCTCAAAACAGTTGAACACCTTTGAGAGAATTGAAATACAGAATTTAAAAATACCAAGATGGGCCCTCTTTGTTACTAGAGCCCACAACTGCTTTAAAGGCAGAATGGAGAAAATACCAAAACTTTTTACTCAAAACAGCAGAAAGTCTATGAAACATTGAAACAGTGATAGTCTGTACACTATTAATTTCTTTAAATAAATATTCTGTTCATAATTACAAGTATGCTTTTGGTAAGTTAGATGTCATAGATAGATGACTGAAAAGAATTTTATTTGAATTATTTCAGTTTTTATATAAACTGAAATAATATATTTTTGTTTAACATGTTTTAATAACCAATAATAAATGTATTTTTCCTTCTGTTACAGTTAACAGCATCACCTATTAATACCAAAGCATTATCATTTCTATCAGCAGTTGCTGGAGAAGCCCTAACAAAGCATTTACCAAAAATATTGCCTGCTTTGCTGTCTGCATTAAGTTCTTCTTTAGATACTGCAGGAGAGCAGCAGGTAAGTTTTCTCTGCATCACTTAATTGCTAATTTTTCCTTGTCAAAAGAATTAGTGATTTTTCTTTATTTGAAATGAAGATAATATTGAAATATAATAAATTGTTTTTATCTTTTATTTATAAAATGTTCTTCTCTATGTAGTGTATTTCATTGAAACAAGAAATTTTAAATCATCATTATATTTCCTTTATATTTATATGGAGTCATTGGACTGCATGAGATTTGGAAAAAATATATATATAATAATTTTAAATACTTACCAAAGATAAGCAAAGCTTAATGAAGTGGTATTGGCGTCTCTGTAAACCAGCATTTCTAAAGTTGTAGAATTTGTAAAAAAAAAATTAAAAAAATAAATAAATAAAAACTGGAATACAAAACAATTATATTAAAGAATATCTTTAATATATTCAACCTTCTGCTGTCTAGGGTGCTAACAATTTTATTAAAGGTATTCTTTAAAATATTTGAATTAATTGCTGAAATGGTGTAACAGAGTTTATTCTAAAGGTGACAACTGGTAATAATCCAATTTTGTCATAACTGTGCAGGTCTTATATAACAGTGCCAAATGAAAAAAAAAACTAGCATACCTGTTGAAATGTTTCTTCTCCACAAAATATGCATTTATGGAGAAAAAGCAGATGTGCATTATGATAGATTACATTTGCCAAATACAAAGAAAATATACATGACCTGTTGAGTAGATTACCCGTTTTGTTGGAATCCGAGAAAAAATAAGGGTTTTTTTTTTTTTTGGCTGATGCTATATAAACTTGCTTTCTTGCATCATGTGCCTATGCTAATGCTAAAATCCAAATTGAATGCCGATGAGAGAAAATAACGAAGCACCTGTAGAAGTAATATTGCAAATGGCATAGCTCTCTGCTAGTTGGAATGATTGCTACTGAGAGAGAGAGAGAGAGAGAGACTGAAAAAAGGGTTGGGGTTGAATGTTATAATTTTATACTACCTTACATTGAAATTTGAAAGCAATTTCCGAAGGATTTATAAAAAAATACAACAAAACTTTCTGAGACAATCTTATCTTCTCTGCAGCTAGCACTTTCAGAGATTTCTGGATTTGTGAAATAAAATGAAAATTGGAATAGTGATAGTTAGAAGGTCACTGATGGATCCAATATCTCTCTATTACAGAAGATTTAGGAGAAGTCCGGTTGGCCTGCCTCCCTAAAATCCACTCATGCACACCTTCTCGATGGTAAGCCCTGTTATTTCACTCAGGTGGCAACGAACGTGCAGAGTGGTTCTATTCAAGACGCCTGGTCAGCGTGAAGAGGAAAAGACCAAACCCTCCAGCATATGAGAGCACAACAATACAAATGGCCCTCAGTCCCCAGCAGCTTTCACTCTCCCTCTTACGGCAGCGAGAGGATCAGAGTGGAAGCAGAGGGTGCTAAGAATCTCTGGGTACGACCAGGCTGCCATGCACGGAAACTGAACTTGGCCTGTTATAACGTACGATCACTCATCGGTGAAGACAGGATATTAGAGCTGGAAAAGGAATTAGAAAACGTGAATTGGAATATCATCGGTTTGGCTGAAACAAGAAGAAGAAATGAATCACTTATAAGTTTATCAAGTGGAAATCTGCTGTACACCAATGGAAACAGTGAAAGGAGTGAAGGTGGAGTTGGGTTTCTGGTCCATAAATATTTTAAAAACAACATTTTGGAATTCAAAAGTACATCACCAAGGGTGTCAAGACTAATACTCAAGATTTCTAAGAGGTACAAGCTAAAGATTATAATGATTTATGCACCAACATCGAGCCATGATGATGAAAAGGTTGAAGAAATGTACACCGAAATTGAGAGTCTTCTAGATGAGCAGAAAACCCACTACACTATTATTATGGGGGACTTCAATGCTAAGGTTGGAAAAAGGCAAAACAGTGCAGAAAGAGGAACTATAGGAAATTTTGGAATTGGTGAAAGAAATAAAAGAGGTGAAAGACTTGTGGAATTTGCAGAATCTCAAGGACTGTCAGTAATGAACACCTTTTTCAAGAAAAGGGTGAACAGAAAGTGGACATGGAAGAGTCCAAATGGATTAACAACTAATGAAATCAACTTCATCCTCACTAACAGAAGATATATTGTGAATGATGTTACTGTCCTGAATAAGGTAAATGTTGGAAGTGATCACAGAATGGTAAGATGTACGCTTGATATAGATGTAGGAAAGAAAAGGAAAAAACTGACTCGAGTAAATAATACAAAGGTCTTTGAGATAACAGAAGAGGAGAAAAAGCAGTATGTACTGGAACTTAAGAACAAGTTTGAGCTTCTGCAGACTGCTCAGGACCAAGATATCGACGAGGAATATTACAACTTTCTGGAAGTGATAAAGCCCAAGAAACCTATAGGGAAAAAGAAATCCAAAGTAGAAAAAATTAGTCAAGAAACACTTGTCATGATGAATCGAAGACGACAAATGAAGAGCAAGAAAAATAGTGACGGATAGAAAATTGAGTATACTGAGTTATGCAAAGCCATTAGAAAGAGACTCAGAGAGGACATAAGAAGATTTAACACAATACAAGTAGAACAACCATTAAGGGAAAACAAAGGATTTAAATCAGCAGCCATGAGCAGTAATACAGAAAGACAAATGATACTGAAACTGAAGAATAGCGATGGTGTACTTATAAACAGCAGAGAAGGCATAATTCAAATAGCAGAAGACTACTATAGAGAATTATACATGGAGCGAGGGAATGATACCAGCAGTGAGGAGGATGGATTGCAAAGTAGCAACACATACGACATACCCAATATTCTTCCTGATGAGGTAGAACATGCATTGAAGAAAATGAAGAATCGGAAGGCCCCGGGGGAAGATGAAGTTACTGTAGAGTTGTTAAAATTTGGAGGAAGAGACATAACACAAAAACTGGCAAGGCTCTTCACAAAGTGCATTAGAAAAGGTGTGACGCCTAAGCAGTGGAATAATGCAATCATAGTTTTGCTGCATAAGAAAGGAGATAAATCAGAAATTGGAAATTATAGACCAATTAGCTTGTTATCCTACATCTACAAGTTGTTCACAAGGGTCATTACTAACAAATTAGAAAGAATACTTGATGAGAATCAACCGAAAGAGCAAGCTGGCTTTAGGACAGGATTCTCAACTATGGATCACCTTCACGTAATATCACAGCTAATGAAGGGAGAAAGCAAATGAATATAAAACACCATTATGCCTGGCATTTGTGGATTATGAAAAGGCATTTGACTCCATACAGCATAAGGCAATGTTTCGGACACTGGAAAGACAAGGCATAGATACCCCATATATTATGATATTGAAGAAAATATATGAGAGTGCTACCTCCTTTATTAGACTAGACAAAGACAGTAGCAAATTTAAAATCGAGAAAAGAGTTCGACAAGGAGACAATATCTCCGAAGCTGTTTACTGCTGCCCTTGAGGAAGCTTTCAGAAGATTAGACTGGTCGCAGAAAGGAGTCAGTGTGAACGGAGAGTACCTAAACCATTTACGATTTGCAGATGACATTGTGGTCATAAGCCACAATCCCAAAGATTTAGAGGAAAATCTTAATCAGTTATGCACAGTTAGTAAGGATTTTGGACTAAAGATGAATATGGCTAAAACAAAAGTAATGATGAACAAGTATGCCACGGAAAGGGAAATAATGATTGAAGGACAGTAATTGAAAAGGTGGAGTCATATACTTACCTGGGACAAGTTATTAGCTGTAATAATGATAAATGGCTGGAAGTCAAGAGAAGAATAAATTTTGGATGGATAGCATTCAGGAAATATAGTCACATACTGAAGAGCAATATCCCAGTTTGTCTGAAACGTAAAATAATGAATCAATGTATACTCCCCACCATGACTTATGGAAGTGAAACTTTGGCACTCACCAAAAGAATGGAAGAGAAGCTGAGAACTACACAGCGAATAATGGAACGAATTATATTGGGAATCAGACTGTTAGATAAGAAGAGAAACACATGGATTAGGCAGCAAACTCAAGTAAAGGACATTCTTATCAAAACTAAAGAACTAAAATGGTCTTGGGCAGGACACATAGCTCGAAGACATGATGACAGATGGACTAAGAATGTAACAGAATGGTACCCAAGAGGAGCTAGAAGAAAACCTGGAAGACAAAGGCTTAAGTAAGGAGATGGATAGATGAAATTCATGAGTTTTTGGGTAGTAAATGGATGGCCAGTGCTCAAAACAGAAGGAACTGGAAAGTTGCTGGAAAGGCCTTCATCCTGCAGTGGATTGAAAATGGCTGATGATGATGAGAAGGTCACTGAAAGTCATAACTGGCAGTGCTCTGGTATACCATTTCACCAGTTATTCAGTTAAATTAAATAAAATATTGAATAAAATAAAATAAACATTTCCCTGCATAAACAGCTTCAACTTCTCAAATATCCACTACCAATTCCTTAAAAGATGATCTTCATGTAATTTTCCAGCTGAGCAAAGATAATTTAGTTAATTCCATTGCTTCTAAAACTCAGTCCTGTCTTATATCTCAGAAAAAGGATTCTTCTTTTCCTATTCTTATCTTCAACGACAGTTAGATTTCTAGATTATTATTACCTTCTAATCTCTTGGCATATGTTGCATACATCGCACATATTGCTTCCTCTGCATCTAAAAAACAATGCTGAATGCAAAAGAGGTTTTCTCTTTTGCATTCAGCATTGCTTTTCTTCTGAACAACTGTTCACTCTGTACAAATCTAAAATTCTCCCTACAATAGAATATCCTTCCCACATCTGGGGGTAGTGACCCTAAAATCTCTCTCTCAAGCTTCTAGACTCCATTCAAAAGAGGGCAGTTAGGTTAATTAATGACCTGTCTCTTACAAAGTCTGTTCACTATTTGTCTCATAGACATTCTGTTTCTGCTGCCTGCCTTTTCTCTTGATATTTCCATGGACTCTGTTCAGAATTGGCTTCTATAATTCTCCCCCCTTTCCAAACCAGTCCTTGTACTGTCCAACTTCAAACTCACCGGACCAACTTTTCTTCTTCCTCACTTATTCCTTCAACTTCTGTTTTTCTGGAACAACCTCCCTTCACATGTATTTCCTGAAAATTATAATCTACAGAAATAGTAGTATAGTAGTAGTAATAGAGGCATTTGATACAAGAAAGCAAGTGTATGAGCTTATGCAGCATCAGCCAAAAAAAAAAAAAGAAATTGCACATCCATTCCCTCAAAAAGTTTTTCATTGAATTCATTTAAGCTATCAACTTCCACAATGATACATGGAAGTTTGTTCCAGCAATTAACCATCCACTGGCTAAAGACAAATTTCTGAACATCTTTTCTACATACAACTCTTTCCTCAGTTTGAATTTATGCCCCCTCAGGTTCGTAATCTGAGCAAGCAGAAGAATCCCATCAGAATTCAGCATGCTCAACCCATTCAAGGCCTTATTAAACCTCAATCAGATTGCCTTGCAGGTGCCTAGTCTCCAGTTGCTACAATTTGTAGAACTTAAGCTTTACTTGGAAAGAGGACCCCTTCGTTCCCCTCACCAATCATGTTGCCATTCTCTGTACACACTCAGGCAACTCTACATCCTTCCTAAAATGAAGCCTCCAGACCTATATGCTGTACTCAAGTTGTGGACTGACCATTGCCTTATACAAAGGGATAATCACCTTTTTCCTGCTAGCAAAATTCCTGTATATCATTGACAATACCCCATGACCTGGTCTGGCAGCCTGACTGTCAGAGTAGAGCTGCATTGCTCAAAAAACTTCATATCTGACTGCAAATCACTCCCAGGTCTTTTTCATTTTATATCACCCTAAGTGTAGTACTGCACAGTTGGTACATTTCTCTGGGGTTACTTCTACCCATATGCAATACTTTGCATTTGTCAATGTTAAACTTCAGTTGCCACTACACAGACCATCTGCTCAAATTTTCTAGATTCTGTTACAGTAGCATACTGTCATTAACAACCCTGCCAACCTTTGTATCGTCTGAAAACTTTGACACTAAGCCTAATATAACCTTCATCAATATCATTGATAAATATACAAAATAACAGTGGGCCCAACACCTAACCCTGTGAGACTCCACTAATAACATTAGTCCATTAATAGCAGCATCCATTGATTACCAATCAACCACCCTTTTATCCATTGTAGCAACTTACCCTGATCAAAATTGTACAGTAATCTTCCATGTGTAACAGTGTCAAAAGCTTTCCTGAAATCCAAGTATGTGATATCAAAATTATTTTTTGCATCCAGTTCCTTTGTAACCACATCATAATATCCAATCAAATTTGTCAGACAAGACTTTCCCTTAACAAACCCATGCTGTGTCTTAATTATTGCTGCAGTCTTGTCTAGATGATCCTGCAATGCATCTTAACCAGTGACTCCATTATTTTACCCGGAACAGAAGTTAAACTAACTGGTCTGTAATTACTCGTGTCACCCTTCGATCCCCCCTTTGTGAATTGGGGATACATTTGCACATCTCCAGTCCATGGGGAACTTCCCCTGAGTCCAAGGATTCTCTCATAATTATTGCTACAAGTTTGCTTAGTTCCTTTACCACCTCCTTTAATATAACTGGATAGATCTCCATCAAATCCAGGTGCCTCTCTTATGTTTAACTTCAAAAATTTCTCCTCTACTTTGCTCTCAGTTATTACAAAATCATTAAGCATCCTGTAGCAGTTTGATGAACTTCTGGCATTTTCCTCCCTTAATAACTCCTCATGTGTGAATGTAGATGCAAAATACTCATTCAGTTTGTCAGCTATCTGAGCAAGATCATTAATAGTCAAACCATTGATATCAAGTGTACCAATCTGATTCATCCCCTTCCTTTTAGACTTTATATAAGTAAAGAAGTCCTTGTTGTTTTTCTTGGCATCCTTTGCCAAAGATTTCTTGTAATCTGCCTTTGCTTGCCTAATCTTCTTTGTGACTTGATTTCAGACTAGCTTATATCTGCCATAGGCTTCTGTGTCACCTGATAATTTATATGCTTCCCATGTATTTTTTTCTACTCTTCAGTGAGTCTCATTAGTTCATCTGACATCCATTTAGGCCTAAATTAATTTTAAATTAACAATATTTCTTAATTGGCACGAAAAGTCCAGCAGCTTCCATGATTAATTCCTTGAATGCTTCCCACTTAGAATTTGTTGTTGGTATCAGTTAGTCATCAGTTGGTCCCACTGTATAGAATTTAAAAACTGTCTGAGACCACCGGAGTCACCTTTACAGAAGCAAAAAACCCTTCCCTTTACCCCTGATGGTAATTATATCTTTAAGTAAATCCCACATCAGTACACTGTGATCACTGCCACCTAGTGGTTCCTTTATCTGCAAATTCTTAATACACAAATAATCACTGCTGATATCTAGATCAATAAATTCAAGTGTAATGTCAACAAGTATCTTCTTTCATCTTCTCAAACTTCAATCCAAGTACGGTACTAAAAGTTCTAATACCTTTTGTGTTCATGGTTTTCATTAAAAAATAATAATAAATTAATAAAATAAAATAAATTACTTTGCATGCTTGGGTTCCATCTCATCAGGTACTAGAAGGCATTTGCACCTGCAGCAGCATCCCTTCTCTTGTTAGTCATTGATTTCATTTTGCCATTTCAGGATTTCCTAGATAATGGTAATGAGAGAGGGGGGGGCGAGATCATATATTTCAACTGGTATTTGGGATTTTTCTATTGATTGCCATTATACAAAATTTGTACTTCATCTGGTTAATTTTATTAAAGGTGAAATTGGTTCACTGGCAGTTTGACCTTCCTTGTGCTCTTTTGTACCATTTCACCTGTGCTTCTTTGGGACAACTCTGATAAATTCAGAGATTGTACAAAAAAGTGGCAACTGTCTTTTAACACTGCAAAATGCAAGGTTTTTATACTTGGGGAATAGCAATTCCAAAATAACTTATACACGTGGTTGGACAAGAAGTTCTTCGAACAGTGCAGAGAGTTGTCAAAGAGGGCCTGTGGTGTATTGTGATGATTTATCAAACATTTGCTTGTACAAGATTTTGGGATTCATAATCCCACTGTATAAGGAAATTGTAAGACCAAACTTGGAATACTGTGTTCATCTACAGAGACCACACTAAAAAAAAAAAAAAAAAGTTGGGCTTTTTGAAAGATTTATAAAAGGGCATTCAATAGAGACCTTGATTATATGAGTTGCAGAGCTTGGCCTGGACACCTTTGAAGAGATTTGATTGAGGTGTGTAAGGGTCTAAGAGGTGAAAGCAAAATTTTGGAATAAGTTGAAAGTTTCACCCTTATTCAAAATGAGGTAGCATAAAACACCCCCCCCCCCCACCTCAACCACCACCATAGTAACGTAAGTTACCTCCATGGTGGTTGAGGCTGACAGCTTGGGAAAATTAAAAGCTTAGCTGGATATTATTTCATTCATTCATTATATTCATTATAATTATTATTTTTTTCAAGTGCTGCTGACCATATAAATACATGCTCCAATTACTAACACATAGAAGGAAAAATGGCTGCCAAGGGAGGGAGGGCTGATTGCACATTCTCCATTTATTGAATGTTTAGTGGGAAAGTTGCCAGTAGAGTTTTCACAAATCCTTCCAGAATTTTTTCATCCTGTGGCTGAATTGCAGTTGAACTTCCCAAATGCAGCAATCCATTCAGTTGCTGGATTTGGGAAAGTCAATAAACACTGACAAAATCCATTTTCTGGATATTTTTTTGGAAAATAGGAGAATGCAGCAAACCACTCAAGTCAAAATTTTGTTATTTGTAGTTATTCTTTTCAAACAGAGTTTGTCAGAGCTTATCAGAGTGGAAGATGATGCATGAAAGCTTGCAAATTGTGTAGAGTGGAGATCTGCCATGCTCCTACCACAGTGGAAAATTTGTTAAAAGGTCATAGGATTGTCTACACTCTGCATGGCTTTCAATATTTGTAAATTAATAGCGGTTTTTAACTTAGTTTTTATGCGATTTCAGAAATGTTATTTATTTATTTATTTTTTCTATCAAATATTTTGTTCTATCACTTTCTGTTTTATCACCGATCACTTAAGTTGATGTAATGGGTTGTATTACTGAATGTATTGTGTTAGGAGTAAATTCTTGGAGTTTACAAATTCCTAGATTTTCATACATTGGCAACACTGCCTTCAATCATTTGTTTCTTGACTTGAGAGCTCCATTCAGCAATATTTATCAGCGTGAGTGCAGTTATTTTTGAAGTTATCATGTCAAACTTGTGCTGAAAAGTGAGTAATCATGCCAGTGTTTGACCAATCCAAATTTATTTGTTCTGTTTGTGGAAGTTATGTAGTCCTCAAACAAAGTCAAGATATTACAGAATTTGTTAAGAAATGTCTATTTTTGCTTATTCCGGACTGAAACTCGGTGACCAAGAAACACTGCGCTCCACATAAAGTTTGCCGAACCTGTGTTGAAGCATTGAGATTGTGGAAAAATGATGAAAAGGAATGCTGTGTCATTTACAATTCCCATGGTTTGGTGGGATCTTAAAAACCACTGTGATGATTGTTACTTTTGTTTATTTAATGTAGGGGGATACAATGCAAACAGTAAAAAGGGCATTGTGATCCTAACATTCCATCTGCTATTAGACCCTCCACTTATGGAGAATGTAGCAGCAGAGAGTGCTGAAAGTGAAGCTACTGAAGTCTACATGCCTGAAAACATCGAGTTTCATGGTGTGAAAACAGCCCTCAACTGTTTTCACAGCATGAACTCATCAGCTGGTAAGAGATCATTGAGTTCATCTTTAAATTTACCAAAGAATTCTGCAGAA
Source organism: Mastigoproctus giganteus (assembly GCF_048544385.1). Lineage (NCBI taxonomy): Eukaryota > Metazoa > Arthropoda > Arachnida > Uropygi > Thelyphonidae > Mastigoproctus > Mastigoproctus giganteus. The sequence continues at coordinate 1,112,581 of NC_143576.1, read as the reverse complement.
CTTCTTGATTCTAAACTTAAGTCAAAAAATCTTCTAGCACATGAGATGTTTTTCTCATGACTCAGATAATGAGAACTAGTCCCCCTACTTTTCTGAGGGCAATTCTATGGTTTTTTGCAGTAATATAAATGACTTAATGAACTATTTAGGAATTAGTTACAATCCTACACTCCACTGTGTTTAATGACTCATCAAAGAGCAGTCTCAAAGGTGTGTCGCTCCACAATGGATATAAATGAGTCAATTCCAATAGCTCACTCTATGCATTTGAAAGAAACATATGAGAACTTGTAGAAGTTGTTGACAAGTATTGAGTAGGAAAAACCAAATAAACAAAGAGCTACATGACATTGATACTTACAAACTGGTGCCTTCCTCTCCTAACATTATCACTAAAAAATTATTAGCTTTAAATAAGAAATTAAAACTAAATATTAATAATTTGAAATTTCCCTTCATTTATTTCATTCCAAAGTTTCATAAAACACCAGTCGGATTTATTGTTTCTTATAAAAGTAGTTATGTTTACATTCCTATAATTACATTAGAACAGTTACTTTTTAGTTTTAATAGTTGTTGTTTACCTAAACAACAAAATTATTCTTAATAATTTTCCTGTTTTGGAAACGTTAAAAACTAATAAATTGCAAGATCTTCAAACTTTTGATTTCCATGGTCTCTTTACTAGTATAGATCTGGCTAATTTAAGAACAGTTCTTTTAGAAATTTTCTATAAATATAATCATGATATTAATTGTATCATCACTTTTTTGGAAAAACTTGATGAATCTTAGTGTCTTTAATAAGTGTTTTTGTTGTTTCCAGATTTATCAAGAGATCAGGGGTACTCCCATGGGTAACCCTATCTCTTGTATTGTTATAAATTTATACCTTTACTGGTCTGAAATTTCTCTTCCTCAAAATATCCATTTATTTAGGTATATCCATGACATTTGCTTAATCAGTTATCCACACTTGTGGATAACTGATGTGGCCATTTGTATCCTTATGAACTTACTCTAGGAAAAAAAAAAAAAAAAAAAAAAAAACCTAATTCCTGTAATAACACCACTAATTATCTGGATCTTAACAATAGTATTGTTAATGATCATACTTCAGTTGCTCTTTACAATAAAAGACACTCTTTCAGCTTTGAAGTTATTAATTTTTTACCATTGCTTTTCCAATGTTTCTAATAGTGTTCACTCTAATGTCATTACTTCCCAATGTGTTAGAATTGCTACCATATGTATTAACTACACTATTGCTATTTCATACCTTAAAATCTTTTTCTTAAACTTATTGGCAATTCTTTTCCTTTATTTTATTTAAAGTGTGTGTGTGTGTGTGTGTGTGTGTGTGTGTGTGTGTGTGTGTGTGTGTGTGTGTGTGTGTGTGTGTGTGTGTGGTTTGCATTGTGAATTTTCAATTTTCACATACTTTTGGCTTTATTTATTTCAAAAACCTTTTTGAGTACAGGTAGTTCTTGACTAGGAATGAGTTAATTCATTCCTAGCACGTGCTCTCAAAGCGGGAATTAAATGCCATAGACATAATGTTAAAAATAGGGGTTAGGTTCTCAATAATGAAATTAGTTAGCTGATTAGTTTGTTTAAACAATGATTGGTTTATCCAAAAAAATTAAAACGTAGCCTGTAAAATCAAGCAAATTATAATAATAGAGAAATAAATTATTTACTACTCACAAATGTTAAAGAATGTTTATTCTTCATCATTTGGCGCCTCCATAGCCAGGTAGGCAGGAGCAGCAGTGCGTACCACACGCTTCTTGATTAGACCGGGGTTCGAGCCCATGACCGCCAAATACGGAGGATGCGGAAAGGTCAGGGAATGACCACTGCATATCCCCAGAGCAATATGGCCTTAGTTGCTAATGCTCCTAAAAACCAAACAGCAACAACAACATTCTTCATCATCATAATCATCCACTAAATGCACATTCGTTGATCACTTATTATTGGCTCCACACTCGTTGGTTTGTTGCACAAGGAGTCGTATGTTAAAGAATGTTTATTCTTCATCATCATCCACTAAATGCACATTCGGTGATCACTTATTACTGGCTCCACACCCGTTGGTTTGTTGCACAAGGAGTCGTCTTCTTCAGAAATGCTTCAGGTGGCGTTTATTACCGACCTGTCTGTAATCAGGTCACAAAGGAGGTTAGGCAGGCGAAGGCAGATTACGAGAAATCTTTGCCAAAGGATGCTAAGATAAACACCAAGGATTTCTTTATTTATATAAACTCTAAAAGGAAGGGGATGAATCTGATTGGTCCACTTGATATCGATGGTTTGACTGTTGATGATCCTGCTCAGATAGCAAACAAACTGAATGAGTATTTTGTATCTACATTCACACATGAAGAGTTATTAAGGTTTGAAAATGGCAGAAGGTTATCAAATTGTAGCAGGGTGCTTAATGATTTTGTAATAACTGAGAGCAAAGTGGAAGAGAAATTGTAGAAGTTAAACATAAGAAAGGCACCTGGGGTGGATGGGATCTATCCAGTTATAGTAAAGGAGGTGGCAAAGGAAGTAAGCAAACCTTTAGCCATAATTATGAGAGCATCCTTGGACTCAGGGGAGGTTCCTACTGACTGGAGATGTGCAAATGTATCCCCAGTTCACAAAGGAGGATCGAAGGGTGACACGAGTAATTACAGACCAGTTAGTTTAACTTCTGTTCCGGGTAAAATAATGGAGTCGCTGGTTAAAGATGCGTTGCAGGATCATCTAGACAAGACTGCAGCAATAATTCAGACACAGCATGGGTTTGTTAAAGTTAGGTTTTGTCTGACAAATTTGATAGGATATTATGATGTGGTTACAAAGGAACTGGATGCAAAAAATAATTTTGATATCATATATTTGGATTTCAGGAAAGCTTTTGACACTGTTGCGCATGGAAGACTATTGTACAAATTGGAGCAGAATGGTATTAAGGGTAAGTTGCTACAATGGATAAAAGGATGGTTGAGTGGGAGAAGACAGAGGGTTGTAATCAATGGGTGCTGCTCTTCGTGGACTAATGTTATTAGTGGAATCCCACAGGGTTCGGTGTTGGACCCACTGTTGTTTTGTATATTTATCAATGATATTGATGAAGGTTATATCAGGCTTAGTGTCAAAGCTTGCAGATGATACAAAGGTTGGCAGAGTTGTTAATGACAGTAATGGCAGTGTGCTACTGCAACAGGATCCAGAAAATTTGGGCAGATGGGCTGAGAAGTGGCACCTGAAGTTTAACGTTGACAAATGCAAAGTACTGCATATGGGTAGAAGTAACCCCAGAGAAACATACCAACTGTGTCTTACTACACTTAAGGTGGTAGAAAATGAAAAAGACCTGGGAGTAATTGTGCAGTCAGATATGGAGTTTTCTGAGCAATGCAGACAGGCTGCAAGGGTAGGTCATGTGGTTTTGTCAATGATATATAGGAATTTTGCTAGCAGAGAAAAGGAAGTGATTGTCCCTTTGTATAAGGCAATGTCAGGCCACGCCTTGAGTACTGCGTATAGGTCTGGAGGCCTCATTTTAGGAAGGATGTAGATTTGCTTGAGCATGTACAGAGAAGAGCAACAAGATTGGTGAGGGGAATGAAGGGATTGTCTTACCAAGAGAGGCTTACGTTCTGCAAATTGCAGTGGCTGGAGACTAGGCACTTGCGTGGTGATCTGATTGAGGTGTATAATGTCTTAAATGGGTTGAGGATGCTGAATTCTGATGGGATCCTTCCACTTGTTCAGATTACAAACCCAAGGGGCTATAAATTCAAATTAAGGAAAGACAGATGTAGAATAGATGTGCAGAAATTTGCCTTTAGCCAGCAGGTGGTTAATTGCTGGAACAGACTTCCATCTGTCGTGGAAGTTGATAGGTTAAATAAATTTAAGGAGGAACTGGACAGGCGTTTTAAGAGATTATGCATTTTAAGAGATGTGCAATTATGTTGTGACCTTTTCCTCACATGTCACTACAATGTCACATGTGACCTTTTCCTCACATGTCACTAAATTATTTTTTTCCAAGGCTACTTGCTACAGCAAGTAGAGTAGTCTTGGAAGCAAACTTCCATCTGTCATTCTACAACAACAGATGGGAGTTTGCTCTCTAGCAATCAACCACCGACTGGCTAAAGGCAAACTTCTGCACATCTATCCTACAAATGTCTTTCTTGAATTTGAATTTATACCCTCTCAGGCAATTATTCTGAGCAAGAGGAAGAATCCCATCAGCATTTAGCATGCTCAAACCATTCAAGGCCTTATACACCTCAATCAAATCACCTCACAGGTCCCTAGTCTCCAGACACTGTAATTTGCAAAACTTAAGCCTTTCTACTTAAGAACATGTACTCATCTATTAACTGATTGTCTGAAACAGTTGAACATACTTCGGTCAGTCTCATCCATGTCATGGGGAGCTGATCACTACACATTACTACACCTTTACAAATCTCTAATCCATTCCATGCTTAGATTATGGTTCTCTGGTGTGTGGCTCAGCTAGGAGAAGCACATTAGAACTGCTATGTCATCCAGCACAGCACAGTACACTGAGGATAGCCCTGAGGGCTTTCAGGACTTCTCCAGTCCAAAGCCTTTATGTTGAAGTGCATGACCTCCCATCATACCTTCAAAGAAAAACATTGCTGTCTCAGTATGCTGCTAAGGTCTGGGGTCTCCCATCACGTCCTGGTTTTGAGTACCTGTATAATGCCTATTGGGATTCCTTTTATAATAATAGCAAGCCAAATGAAAACTGACCTGTGGCCCTTAGACTTAAAGAAATTCTTTAAACTTAGAATGTTTATTTAAGTAACATTTCTTGGGACAACTCTCCCCATTCCACCTTGGTTACATGCTTCTGCCTCTTGTGATGACTATTTTTGCCATGTGGGAAGGATGTTTTATCTTCCGACGGTAGCATAGTTGCATGCTGCTCATGCTACATTCAACTCCAATGCCTGTACAGTATACGCGGAGGGATCGAGAACTGGCAATGCAGTAAGTGCTGCAGCAGTTTTTCCTTCATTCACAGTTATAGCTTCCTTATTAGCTGAATGCAGTATCTTCACTGACAAACTGTATGCCATAAATGTAGCACTTGACCAGATTATTGAACTTTTCATTTCATGTGCTTAATCTATACTGACTCTCTCTCAGTGCATTCTCTGCCATAAAGGAAAATTTCTCTTCCCTCATCCTACACTGAGAATAATTCACTACCAGTTACTCTCCTGCAGCAAGTCCAATCAATCAGTAACATTTTGCTGGATCCCATGTCATTCCAGAATTCTGGAAAATGAGAGTGCTGATCTTGCGGCTAAATGACATCTTCCCACATTCTGATAGCACCTTCAGGTTCCTTATATGGATTACAAGCCTATAATTCGCAAAGCATGTTATGGTAACTGGTCACAGATCTGGCAAAGTAATACCAATAACAAACTTTACCAGATAAAACAAGATCCAAAATTGTGGTTTTTTGGATTCAGATGAAACGTACAAGAAGAAGTGATATTGGCAAGACTGAAAATTGGGCGCACTCATCTTACACATCTGTTTTTGTTATTGTGACCACCCCAATGCACATCCTTTCATACTCAAATTACGTTCCGTCGTTTTCTGGTAGATTGTCCTCTTTACTTAATCTTCCACTCTAGCACCTTCCAATCATTCTACAGATGAACAAAGCTCAGACTTTGTCCCATTTCCTTGGAAATCATGCCAACATAGAAGAACTCCTAATTTACTTCAAACGTATTGGCCTATACACATCAATATAATTCAATAGCTCTGATATATTAAATGAACTCTGAACATCATTCCAACAACGACAGCAGTCTTCAACCCTATGAAAATGTGCTCATCTAGGCTTACATGTTCTAAATGAGGTCATGATGCAGGTTAGAAATTTAACGCCCCTACTTTGTAGGAAAGATCTATTTCAGAATTGCAGAACAGTAGTAAATGCTGTATCATAGCTCATAAAATGGCAAAATAAAATTAGAGATATATTTTGAAATACATATATAGAATTGGTTTTCATATCATGCTAAAGTTGGATTCTTTTATGTATTTATTATTATTTTTTAAATCTGTAATCCTAGTAGAATCACCTATTAAGTAAAAAGTCACTTAATAAATAATATAGTTTACTAATTAACTATGAGGAAAATTACCCAGAAAAAATATGGAGCAAGGACATCCACAACTATCTTAAACATTGTTAATAAACCTTATATAGTATTATTGCATATTTACTTTTTTTTTTTTTTTTTTTCTTTTAATATTTCTTGACAACCCACTGTGATGCTCTGCAAAATTAAGGTCATATTCAGAATCAGCATAAAGTTTTTATTAAAATGGGACTAACTTGTTTATCAATTTTTATTAAAATGTTTTCTACTATATATAAAAAGCAAAAAAGTGAAATAATATTTAAGAAATATTTAAAAATTTTCTAGTATATTTGAGAATATTCCAAAAAGGTGTAGAAGGTTCCCGAATGAGGTAAAACCTTGTAGAATCTTCCCGAATGTGGTAGAATGCTGTAGATTATCCTATAAAGTGGAAATATTGTTTCGATATTATAGAAGATTGTAGTGTTTTGCAATAATGTAAATTGAGGAGTGTGCATGATGTTCTCAACATCACTGCAGTTGCCTCTCTCATGATTAAAGAAGCAGTGTTTATGGCTTTTGTGGTGACAGCAATAGTTGGAGTTCTGGAACCACCAATGTAACTGAATCACGTGGATTCTAAACCACCTTTCGAAACATTCTACACCACCTATGAGCTGTGCTATATGAAAGCATACATTCACCATAAGCCTATTTTAACATTTCATATGCTTCAGCTGATGTTCTCTTGAGATAGACACAAAATTTGAGAGAAGCACACTGTTCCTTGCGTGTCATGTTCATTTTTTTTTGTCAGTGAAACTGCACAACAGGCACAACCTTAACTGACTGCCAAGGTTACACCATGCATTTGAGTCAGCTGCACAGCACTGCTATGTGATGCAGCTTGGTCTTAAATTCTACAGCACAGCTAGAAATAGCAAGCAGTATGGTTCATGAAAAATTATGTTCATTCTTTATTGAATAACTCTCATAAAATTAATTGCTAGAATGCCACCTCTGTGTAAGGCAGTGATAAAATCTCATGGAAGATATTTTTTATGAAAAACCAGTATAGTTGTTAATCATTTTAATATTTGTGCTGTAAATTTTTCAATACTTCATTAAAAAAAATGAATACTTTTTAGTGTTTTTTTTTTTTTATATATAAAAAAAAAAACAACACTAAAAGTTTAGGTGCACTCCCACCTAAACCTTTAGGTGGGAGTGCACCCCCTCACACACATACTTCAGAACATGATGCATATATATGCATTGTTTTGAAGTTCTTCATATTCTGTTGTATATAAAATAATACAGCTCATCCTGTTATAACACTTAGTGTTATAGCAGGATGAGCTGTAAAACACTTCAAAAAAAAAAAAAGCATTAAATACTGAAATAAAATAGTTTCCAACATGGATGTAGACATTGAAAGAAGCTGCATGTTCAGAAGAAAATTGAATGTGCAGCTTCTTTTGATGAGAGATTACATATTTATCTTGTAGATAGGGGTTTGAATTCATTCTTTTAAAAAACTTGCCCAATACAAGAAACACTCCCCCCCCCCCCCACACAAAGATCAAAAATTAGCTATCAAAAATGAAACAATATTGCTCGAGTATGTCGTGTATCATTTTATTTCAATAAATCTTTATATAAGAACCTTCGAGTTTTAAATTTATTTACCAATCAGTGCATAATGTGTATTGATAAGTCGAAAATGGGGTGATTAATGATAGTTTATGACTTTGAAGGAACTCTTTCTGGCTGTTATATGAAGAAAATACACATACCGTTGCATGCATTTCTGTTATATTTTTTCAGAATGTAGTCATGCATTATTGCAGGATGAGACTGTATTGTTATATTCATAACGTTGCAATGTGTTACGAAAATTGAGCAATTCTCAAACTTTGGAAAAGGGGATAAATATCTGGATACTTCTGTTAAGGTAGTGTATATTTTTACTTATAACTGAATACATAAATTTCTTTCCTTCACAGGAGTTGGATTACTGTCAAGCTGTGATATTGTCAGTTACAGATGAACTTGGTGTTAGAACCATTGTGGATCACTTGTTGGACGCAGCAAGGAGTGAATGTCCTCATCAGCGACGTGCAGCAGTAGCCCTTCTTTACAGTTTCTGTTGTCAAACAAAATCAGACATAACACCACATGTACCCCAACTTTTGCGTGGACTTATTCATCTTTTCACTGACACTGATCAGACTGTAGTTCACCTTAGCTGGGAGGCTCTTAATGCTGTCACAAAGGTAGGTACATGCTGAATGTAATTGGAATTACTTTTAAAGGTATAAATGATAGATCCAACTATTTTAATGGTAGTCCCAAACAAAGGGAGTTTCTTTGTTTAGGATTACTGGCTTATAAGATAGTAAATAAATTAACAGTATAATTGGAGAAACATTCATAATCTCTAGAAAAGGCTTACAGTAGAAACATTTCTATGAAATGTTTCTGTTATATTCCACAATTATGCAAGGAGCTCCAAGATTCACAATTTGCATAGGGCCTCAAAGTTCCACGCACTTGGAGTGATCAAGCAGTTCCTCTGTGACAGATTGCATCTCTCCTGTACTGAAAATCCTGCTGATTTTTCAGCAATAGCTGTATCATTCATAAAAATCTAATCTAAAGGAAAGTCAGCTAAGTCCAGAAAAAAGATGCCACTTTTCTGTTTATTTGAATACTATAACCTACCAAAGCTGTTTGGGAGGTTATAGTATTCAAATATAGTATTCTCACTCAGTGTAGAACAAACAGCTTTGGTAGGTTGTACTGGTTGGTACTCTGGGAGAGAAAAAAAACTGACTTTTCCAGATTTCAAAGGAGTAGAAATGGATAAAACAAAGTCTGCCTATGGGGATCTCTTGATTGTCATTTGACAGGCAAGATTATCTCTGCAAGTATCTGCAAAGAGACAACTATTCCTCTTTTCTTAATTTTGCATTCCACAACAGACTAATGTATAAGCTGTCCCTGTTTAACCAATAAACCAATGAGTAAGCTATCCCTGTTTCTAATTCAAAAATGTCTTAAGTGGAATCTGGTGATCTGTTTGAGATACCCAAGCACAGGCATACAGAAAGACTGTTGAAATTATCTACTTTCAGTGGAATTCCTACAAAGTTCCCTATGTGCCACCTTGCCCCTCTTCATAGAGGTAATAGTAATAGAGTGGGATTTGATCTGTTCATCATACATCATCAGTGCAGTGATGTATGAGATGAGGAAATTATGCAAAAACTAAAAGATCAAAACATAGTGAACACCACATGAATATTCCCTCCTAATACTTCGTTCAGGAGGGACTTAGCGATTCACGTTACATGTCCTGTAGCCCCAGAGTTTCCCCTCAACTTTGCATCATAACTTTTGTGATGTAGTACAAATTCTGAAAAAGACAGTTAGTGTGGGTTAGTATGTGTTTGTGTAGGGTTATGTTGGTATATTGTCCTCCAGCCACTTAGCCTAGGTGCCCGTGGAACACCACAGTCCTCTAGTTACCATCCAAGACACAAACAGAAGTAACAATTTTGCTGTGTGCATCCATAGCTGACCAGGCCTGAGAGTTACTCAGGGTATCCCAACCAAAACAGACAATCAACACACCAATCTGTTCTACCAAATGCTGAGAACTCAAAAGAAAATGGTTAAAGAAGAACAAAATAGTGTAAAACAAAAAACAAACCAAAGGAAATAGAAGACAAAAATCAACTAGATGAATCTATACTTGAAATCTTTACCATAGAAGAATTGATACAGGGAAACCATATTTTCCAAAGAAAGAAAAAAAGAACAACCTAAACCAGAAAGGCCAAAGTCATCAACATAAAAAAAAAGAAAAAGAAAATTTCCACAAAAACCAAATAATGGATGGTTTAATAAAAATGGAATCTCATCACCCAATACAGTCAGTCCTCATATAACACGTGTTTACACACACAAATTCACTTATGCACGATTCGCCTTTGTGTTTACAAGAAATGGCAGTCGAACACAAAATCACCCCAACCGAACGCAACACGATAGGAATGAAGAGAAGATTCTGAAAATGTATTTGTTTTTTTATATCAGTGAAGGGGAAACACATTTCACCATAATAACGTAAAAACCAACACAATTCCAGGTATCGGTATAATCGCAAATGCAATTAGATCAAGTTTACTGCCAGTTTATAACAGATTCCACTAACAGAAACGCAACTGGAAATTGTTTTTATTGTTTTATGGTAGTAACCCCTAGAAATGTGCTGTAGTAAAATGTGAGGTGTTAATAGTGTAAAATGTGAGGTGTTAATAGCCTTTACGGTGTTGTTTATTCAGTTGCTACACATGTGCAGCTTTGTTTATGTGTATCAAGCATGCCTCCTCGTTTTGTAATTGTGCTTTATTCCCTAAAAATGAGTAAAATACTTAATTAAAAGGTGTGAAAAGGAAGTGTCCTAGTGAAGACACTGCAGAATCAGAGAGAAAAAGAAAAGCAATATCGATAAACAGAGGCGGACTGGGTCAAAAATTCTTACCCGGGAAAATTTATAGTGTCCTCATACTATGGTTTATGGCAAAAATCACACCGGCCTCCGGCCCACTGGGGTTTTTCCATTAAGGCTTATGGCCAGTCTGCCTCTGTCGATAGAGAAAAAATATGAAATTGTGAAACGCTTTGAGCGAAATGAAAGACCATGTGATATTGCACATGCTACAGGTCTAAATGAGGCAATGCCGAGAATTACAAAGAGTGCAGAGAAAATAAAAACAACTTTCATAGCAGGAACAACTCAAAGTGTAATTAAAACCCATTAGATTAAGACACAAAGAATTGGAAGAGATGGGATGGCTGTCATCTGTTTGCATAGAAAATCAAAAAAAAAAAAAAAAAACACAAGTTTGCTTACGATAGAAGCAAAAGCATTAGCAATATTTTATTACGATTATTTATTGTATTTGGTAATGTTTTAGTTACAAATGTGTGTTCAATCTTGGGTGGTCGGCACCTAACTCTATTTTTCCCATAGGGCCTCTTTATATTGCACGAGGGTTTCTAGGAACACAACTATTGTGCTATACGAGGACTGACTGTATACTCCTTTGTGCTTATCTCTGCAAGAAACCTATCTAAAATTGTCAGACTCTCTTTTAGTAAAGAACTACACTTTATAAAAAGACCAAATAGCATACATGACCTGAAGTGGAGTTGATGTCAGAGTCATTTTTCATGTACCTTCACAATCATACTAAAGTCATACTAAATTCTACTTTGGAAGTCACAGTATGTATAGTATTTGGACTGTTGATAACAATTGTACATACATACTGCCAAATTAAGAAATAACCTTAAATGATTTCGATTTCTTAGTAAGTGAACTAACTGCCCCTTGTGGGGAAATGCAGATAGTTATCCAAGAGATCAGTAGGTTGAACAGAACAACCTCACTACTAAACAGTGGTGCGCACGCGCACACACACACACACACACACACACCTATGCACTTAATGATCTCAGCAATAGATCTGTTCATTTGCTCACCTACTTTCTAATGGCCAATTGATCAGTACATAACAATCCTTAGAATAGTGACCACTATCCAGTAATCATTAGCAGGATGAAAAAGACAAAATATCAGGTAGAGATCTATAATGATCACTTTTATTCTATGTGAATATTAAGATATTTTATTTAGCTATTAACTAAATCACTATACATTACAGTAACGTTTCAGGAACCTTGCCGGAACCCATCCTCACTCAATACATAGGTTGCTGCCTATAGTCTGAGGATGGGTTCTGGCAAGGTTTCCAAAACATTATCTTAATGTATAGTGTTAATTGTAATGTGGCTCTGGGGGTTTTCCCCAACTCACGTTAGGCAATGTGATGAATACAAAACTCTGTAAAGGCCAGATTTATATAGGTTAGTGAGAATTCGTGTAGTATTAGTGTGGGGTTGTGTCATTCATCCAGCCTCTTTGCCTAGGAGCCTGTGTTTTCACACAAAAAAACTCTAGTTTACCATCCAGCACCACGAGGAGGCAGGCTGGGCAGTAGGGAGTATGAAAGCACTGGTGGGGTGAACCCTGTGGTAGCCAAGCTACAGATGGGAGGAGCCCAGTAAAAACAGAAAAAGGGTTGAAGGTGATAATGAGAAGCACAGAAAGTGGGAGGGAGTTAAAGTGGTAGGGTGAAATCACTATACATTAAGGGGGGACTGTAGAGGGCCCTGGGTTAGAATGCCCCTCCTGCTCTGGGGGTGGGAGTTAACAGGTGACAGTAGGGGGGGGTTACCCACCAGGTGAAGGAGATGGGGGAATGAGAGAACAACCAAACCAGGTGGTAGGAATGAACGTACATAGGAATAGGGGATCCCTATGTTGGAATGTCTGTTTGCTGCTCATTCCCATGCCAGCATGGTGTCTGCTTGGATAGGTGGGGGCATTATGGCCATCTGCTCATCATCCTTCTGGGAGGGGGGGGGGACAATTTAGTAATCCTCATTCGCACTACTTCCAGTACTTTTTTCTTACATTTTATTGCTATTTTATATTCTTTTTCTTACATTTGCTATTAAGTTATAAAATTTTTATTTTCTTCTTTCTCACACCAGGGGGGGGGAATGCAATGGTGTTTATTATTATTATAAATATGTTAGTTTACAGAGTATAATAATTACAGAATAATTAATATCTAAGTACAGTGGATTCCGGTTATTTGGGCCACCGGTTAATCGGGACACCCATTTATTTGGGGCAAATCTTAAAAAACAGAAACCAATCGAGAAAATAGCCAGGGTTTACTTCGCTTAATTGGGACAGCATGCCATTTAATCAGGGCAGGAGACCGCAGCACTGGAGATTACCCTACGATTGTCTCCGATGGTACCACGAGGTTCGGTCGAAATTCTGGAGGTCACAGCCATAAAACAATAAAAAAACAATTAGCAGTCACCTGTTTATTGGGCTTTTCTGTTAGTGAATTCGATCTTACTGAATTTGCGATAATACTGACAGCTGGAATTCTGTGGGTTATTATGGTGAAATGTTTTTACACTTCCATGAAATCTTCAATCATATAAAAAAATTAATTTTCAGATCTTCTCTTCATTCCTATTTTTAAAGCTTTGTAACTCGTTACTCCGTTCTCACTTGCACGTATTGTGTTATTTGCAATTTGTGTGTGCCGTGTTCTTTGTTATTGATTGCTTATCTTTTTTACTGTTTTAAATTTTAACCCCCACTCACAAATGTCAGTGAACAGAAATGTCAACTAGTTCGTATGTACATATTACAGTACGTATTAATTATTCCGATTATCATGTATATTCTTCCGATTTTCACGTATCATTTAATTTTTTAATTGGTAAGGTAATTTCTGCTTAATATATCTTTGCTTTTATAGCCTGTGGATAATATTCCTCCTATTTTCGCTAATTAGAATCGCTGTTTAATAGAATTAAAATTCAATTCATAAGCGTGAACACAATGACCGGCGCTTACTGCACATCGTATAGTGAACGATACTTTACTATGTGGAGTTCGTCATAATGTGATTTGATTGTACAGTGAACTAATTGTAAAAAGCGGGGGGGGGGGGGGGGTACATTGTATTTTTAACTATTTACGTGAAGCTTTGGATAATTGGGGCAGCTGCAACTAAGTGTGGGTTAGTATTTACAGCAATAACAGGAATTAACTTTGTCCTTTCTCACTCACACCCATGCTTCCATTCATTCTTACAAGTATTTGCCTCATTTATTTATCTCCAGTCTCTCTTCATCGCTACCCCAGCCTCCTCAACTTACTATTACTGTTCGGTTGGGGTGCATGTCAGTTAGATAGCAGTGGGTATTTTGGTGTTTTTAGTAGATAGGACTAATGTGTTAATATATACATTCTAAGTTTACATATTAAAGTGTGTTTACATACTTTCCATTACATTCATACGAACCTAAGGGGGCATAAATTCAAATTAAGAAAAGACAAATGTAGAATAGATGTGCGGAAATTTGCCTTTAGCCAGCGGGTGGTTAATTGCTGGAACAAACTTCCATCTGTCGTTGTGGAAGTTGATAGCTTGAATAAATTTAAGGAGGAACTGGACAGGCATTTGGAGGGAATGGTGTGATTTTTTTTTTTTTTTTTTTTTTTGGCTGATGCTGCATAAGCTCATACATTTGCTTTCTTGCATCACATGCCACTACTACTACTACCTTCAATCGCTCTCATTTACCATAACACTCATTCACTCTCTCTTGCTTCTTTACTGGGTCACTCTCACTCATGAAAATTAACATTCGTTCCCTCTTACCACAACTCCTATTTCACTCTTTCATTCTGCATTGCATCTCCTTGCTACTTATTTTTCAACTATGCTGCTTCTCTGGCTGCCTGTACATTTTCCTCCCCTATGTGTTTGCTTATTTGGTATGGTCCCTCTAGGTCTCCCACTTGGGTGGGATAAACCTGGGGAGCCGTTAGTCAAATTTGGGTATCTGTAGTAGTAGTAGTAGTGGCATGTGATGCAAGAAATCAAGTGTATGAGCTTATGCAGCATCAGCCAAAAAAAAAAAAAAAAAAAAAAAAAAAAATCACACCGTTCCCTCCAAATGCTGTCCAGTTCCTCCTTAAATTTATTTAACCTGTCAACTTCCACGACAGATGGAAGTTTGTTCCAGAAATTAACCACCCGCTGGCTAAAGGCAAATTTCCGCACATCTATTCTACATCTGTCTTTTCTTAATTTGAATTTATGCCCCCTTAGGTTCGTAATCTGAACAAGTGGAAGGATCCCATCAGAATTCAGAGTGCTCAACCCATTCAAGGCCTTATATGTCAGCGAGTTGATGCTGCTACCCTGTCAGTTTAAAATGTTATGTGGGTATGGCAAGAGACATGGGAACTAACTGTGGATTGTTGTTTTTCTATGGGGGGGCTGGAAGGCCCATCCTGGATGTTTCTACAGATTTCAAATACTTTTTGTGTAAAGCTTGTGAAAGCTTTATAGTTCTTCATCATCATCAGCCATTTTCAATCCACTGCAGGATGAAGGTCTCTCCAGCAACTTTCCAGTTCCTTTTGTTTTGTGCAATGGGCAAATTTACTACCCATAAACTCATGAATTTCATCTGTCCATCTCCGTCGTTGTCTTCCAGGTTTTCTTCTAGCTCTTGGGTACCATTCTGTTATTCTCTTAGTCCATCTGTCATCATGTTTTTTGAGCTATGTGTCCTGCCCAAGACCATTTTAGTTCTTTAGTTTTTATAAGAATGTCCTTTACTTGATTTTTCTGCCTAATCCATGTGTTTCTCTTGTTACCTAACAGTCTGATTCCCAATATAATTCGTTCCATTCTTTGTGTGTAGTTCTCAGCTTCTCTTCCATTCTTTTGGTGAGTTCCCAAGTTTCACTTCCATAAGTAATGGTGGGTAGTATGCATTGGTTCATTATTTTACGTTTCAGACAAATTGGAATATTGCTCCTCAGTATGTGACTGTATCCTGAATGCTATCCATCCAAAATTTATTCTTCTCTTGACTTCCAGCCATTTATCATTATTACAGCTGATGACTAGTCCCAGATAAGTATATGACTCCACCTTTTCAATTACTGCTACAGAAAACAACTTCAGAGATATTGTGTCTCCTTGTCGAACTCCTTTCTGAATTTTAAATTTGCTACTGTCTGTCTAGTATAATAAAGGAGGTAGCGTTCTCATATATTTTCTTCAAAATCATAATATATGGGGTATCTATGCCTTTTCATAATCCAAAAATGTCAGGCCTAGTGGTGTTTTATATTCATTTGCTTTCTCCATTAGCTGTGATATTACGTGGAGGTGATCAATAGTTGAGAATCCTGTCCTAAAGCCAGCTTACTCTTTCATTTGATTCTCATCAAGTATTCTTTCTAATCTGTTAGTAATGACCCTTGTGAACAACTTGTAGATGTGGGATAACAAGCTAATTGGTTTATAATTTCTGATTTATCTCCTTTCTTATGCAGCAAAACTATGATTGCATTATTCCACTTTTTAGGCATCACACCTTGTGAAAGAGTCTTGCCAGTTTTTGTGCCATGTCTATAGTTATTTTCTTCTATTATAAATAAATGTTCTTGTTCCCAGTGTAGGGGGCCAATTTCTGCTATTAATTTGGTTCTTTGTATATCATAAGTTATACATTCATGAAGATTGTGTGTGCCCAGTCTTTACTTTTGCCATAGGTACAGTTAGTGTCATCAGTCAAGCCTAAGGAAGTTAATTTAGCCTTTAGGGAACTGTCACTATAAATGTTGTGTGACGAGTCCAGGGGTATACCACTTTGGTGGCTTTGGGCTAACCATTGCCACCTGCAGCAGAAATCTTTTTGTAACGAGACCTCTGGTTTTCTGCTCCCAATTTGTTTGATAAAGCTCATGGAGCTTTGTGTCTATTGACACAGCCAACACCTTGATGGTGTTGGCTGTGTCGAGAGCTATCCCCAGAAATTCTGTGGGTTTGCCCTTTTTAAGTCTGTAATATAAGCCAACATCTGCAGTGCTGGTGAGCTCACGATGCAGCATGCTCTGATAATAGTGAGAAGCATTGTCCTTTGTATTGATTCTGGTTTTTTTCCTGTTTCTTACTATGGCCGAACATATGAACCATGTACTGGTTCCTTAGGTTGAAACAGGTAGGAACGTTTCACAGTGTGTATAATTGCCAAGGTCTTTCTTTTGTGCCCCCAGTCCGCTCTACTGATTTCACCTTCTTATGCCTAAAGTTCCTTTTAGAAGTATTTGTTTTGTTTTGTCAGATGATATTTTGAGCATGTGCATTTTTGCCCACTTCTGCAAGAGGGCGGCATTTGATCTTTGCTGCTCTGTATCCACTCTCGTGTTACCTTTTACAAGGAGAATCAAGTCATCCACAAAGGCTAGGCTTTCCACCTGGCCCAAATCCAAGGACAGAAATTCATGCAGAACAATGTTCCAGAAGAAAGGGCCACGGATTGAACCCTGCGGGCAACCTTTATTCATAGGACATGTCAATTACTGGAATCTTGTACGTACAGTCAGTCCTCGTATAACACGTGTTTACACTACACGAATTCGATCATAACGATTTATAAATAGGGGAACGATATCTTATATAACACGAACCGAATTCGCTTATGCACGATTCGCCTTTCTGTTTACAAGAAATGTTAGTCGAACTCGGAATCACCCCAACTGAACGCAACACGATAGGAATGAAGAGAAGATTCTGAAAATGCATTTATGTTTTTTATATCAGTGAAGGGGAAACACATTTCACCATGATAACGTAAAAACCAACACAATTCCAGCTATCAGTATAATCGCAAATGCAATTAGTTCGAGTTTACTACCAGATTATAACAGATTCCACTAGCAGAAACGCAACTGGAAATTGTTTTTATTCTTGAAATAGGCCTCTGGGTTTGGGTATACTCATACTATGATTTTTAGTGTTTCTCACCAACCATGGAATAAAACGAAAGACGAAAAACCCAAATTTTAAAATATTTAATATTTACAATAAATTATTTACAAACAAAATACCATATTACTGATAGTAATTTTAAAATAAGACAACTGTGATATACAGGATAATAATAAAATACCGAATTTAAAATTCAATAAAATATACTAGGTTAAAAGCGCTAAAATACTAACTGAAGCTTTCAAAGGCTTCTGCCTTCTTTCTCAACAGTGTACTTCTATTCTGCGGTGCATCATTAAATACCAGCAGGTTCGTGGTGCGTCTCACGTGAACATGTACTGTTCCCGTCAGAACCGGAAGTGGCTCGGGAGCGTTTCAGGCAAAAACGTTCATCCCCTCTAAGGATTACCGCCTCAAAGAGGGGATGAATGCGTGTGTCCCTATCTCTATTTATATTTTTCTCAGTAGAACTAATTCGCAAGCTCTCGAGCCACTTGCAGTCCCAAAATCTATGCGCCCGATCAGTGATGACCGCTTCATCTGGGGAGATTTGATGTTGCTTCTCCCAGAAATGTTCAGCTACGGCGGATTTACCATAGTCTGCATTTCTTATCGCATTTGTGTGCTGGGAGAAGCAACGTCAAATCTTCCCAGATGAAGCGGTCATCACTAATCGGGCGCATAGATTTTGGGACCGCAAGTGGCTCGAGAGCTTGCGAATTAGTTCTACTGAGAAAAATATAAATAGAGATAGGGGCACACGCATTCATCCCCTCTTTGAGGCGGTAATCCTTAGAGGGGATGAACGTTTTTGCCTGAAACGCTCCCGAGCCACTTCCGGTTCTGACGGGAACAGTACACGTTCACGTGAGACGCACCGTGAACCTGCTGGTATTTAATGATGCACCGCAGAATAGAAGTACACTGTTGAGAAAGAAGGCAGAAGCCTTTGAAAGCTTCAGTTAGTATTTTAGCGCTTTTAACCTAGTATATTTTATTGCATTTTAAATTCGGTATTTTATTATTATCCTGTATATCACAGTTGTCTTATTTTAAAATTACTATCAGTAATATGGTATTTTGTTTGTAAATAATTTATTATAAATATTAAATATTTTAAAATTTGGGTTTTTCTTCTTTCGTTTTATTCCATGGTTGGTGAGAAACACTAAAAATCATAGTATAATTGTTTTTATTGTTTTATGGTAGTAACCCCTAGAAATGTGCTTTAGTAAAATGTGAGGTGTTAATAGTGTATCTCAGCCTTTACAGTGTTGTTTATTCAGTTGCTACACACGCGTAGCTTTGTTTATGTGTATCAAGCGTGCCTCCTCGTTTTGTAATTGCGCTTTGTTCCCTAAAAATGAGTAAAATACCTAAAAGGTGTGAAAAGGAAGCATCCTGGTGAAGATACTGCAGATTCAGAGAGAAAAAGAAAAGCGATATCGATAAACAGAGGCGGACTGGGTCAAAAATTCTTACCCGGGAAAATTTATAGTGGCCTCATACTATGGTTTATGGCTAAAATCACACCGGCCTCTGGCCCATCGGGGTTTCCCCGGTAAGGCTTATATCCAGTCCGCCTCTGTCGATAGAGAAAAAATATGAAATTGCGAAACGCTTTGAGCGAAATGAAAGACCATGTGATATTGCACATGCTACAGACCTAAATGAGGCAACGCCGAGAATGACAAAGAGTGCAGAGAAAATAAAAACAACTTTCATAGCAGGAACAACTTAAAGTGTAATTAAAATCCATTAGATTAAGACACAAAGAATTGGAAGAGATGGAACACCTGTCATCTGTTTGGATCGAAAATCAAACAAAAAACAAGTTTGCTTACGATAGAAGTAAAAGCATTAGCAATATTTTATTACATAATAGTCGTAATAAAATGCGTAAGTATTTTATAACGATTATTTATTGTGTTTGGTAATGTTTTGGTTACAAATGTGTGTTCAATCTTGGGTGGTCGGCACCTAACCCCATTTTTCCCATAAGGCCTGTTGTTTATATTGCACGAGGGTTTCTAGGAATGCAACTATCGTGCTATACGAGGACTGACTGTACTGAGACACTTCTGTCTTTAAGGTAGCTGTCAATTACCTTAGAGAGGTTTTGTGAGACATTTGTCTTGCAGAGTCTCTTAACGACACTAGGCCACCAGAGTGAATCAAATGCCCCAGCAAAAGTCTTTAGAAATCACCAGCATATACTTTTCTTTTCTATTTCAGGGGATGTCTATTTCTTCTGTCCCTTATCTTCTATCCAATTTTCCCTTCCAATCCTCATACTTCTCATTCTTATCTCCACTTCCTTTCCCTAAACACCTTGGGGCTCCCAGGTTTGCCTGATAGCTCTAGTAAGAGTTGCAGTTAATAAGCAGTCCCAGGTGTGCCTCCCCATGGCTGAGTTAGGGAGTCTGGGGACCAGGTACCCCCCCTGGCTGTGAATTCACCAGGTGCTGGCACTCAACATAACACACATACTTGCACACCTACATACATACATACATACACTTGCTGGCCATGGCCTTATGTCTTTTCAGATGCTACAGCAGAATATGTGGGGAACCCTGGAGACTGTAATTAAAACAAACACAACTTGACTTGTGTTTTTAACTGTTGTCAGTAGGTGGTTCATGGCATCCTCTGCGGAGTTGCCCTGCTTTAAACCATACTGGTTGTTAGAATGTAATCCTGCTTTTGTGTAGTATCGAGATAGTCTGTTATAGTCTGTTGGAAAAAAGCCGTGAATTAGGGTTGAATTTGAAAGTGTCTGCAATTCTTCCCAGACACGATAGGAGGGAGTATATGATGAGAGCCTTGTCGATCAATTCGGCCCTGGAAAGATTGTGCAGGGCTCAAGGGATAGAATTTTTTTCAGCCTGGTCTGTACTTGTTAACAGGAGAGACTGCTTCTACAGGTATGGGATACACTTAAATAGAAAGGGTGCAAGAATGTTTGCTGATGCTATCGAGGCAGTGTTAAGTGGGTCGGAAAACTGCTAGATTGGGGGATACAAGGACTAATTGATTAACAGTAACCACTGGCAGAGGTGAAAGTGATTCTTGCACTGCTTCTATTGGAATGAGCAGCAGCCTGGGAAATAAGATGCAGGATATTTCAGAGACTGCTGGGAATCATTGGGGTACAAGTGAACACATGGGTTGTGTTAGGGTAGCTAAGAAAAAGAACAGGTGCATGTATACTTGCGTGTACACCAATGCTAGGAGTTTAGTAAATAAATTTGACGAATTTGAGGTATTGCTGAAAACATCAAAGGCAGATATTGTTGGGATTTCAGAGACGTGGTGTCACACAGATATAAGGAATGCATAACTGGAATTTGGGGAGTACAATGTCTACAGAAACGATAGACAGGATAGGAAGGGAGGAGGGGTTATGCTATTAGTTAAAAAATACATAAAATCCAAGGAAGTGAAGTCAGTCGACATCGCTGGACAGTGCAGTGTCGAGTCAGTTTGGTGTGACATAAGCATTGGGAGATCAAAATTGAGAGTAGGAGTGTGCTATAGGCCTAATGACTCTGATGAGTATAATAAGAAACTGTACAGGGAAATAGTGGGCCAGTAAATCAGAGAGTCTTATAATGTGGATTTTAATTTCCCAGATATTGACTGGAATTTGTGGGCTGGTCACTCACACACTAAGCCGACCGGGCTAGCCGGGTGGGTAAAGTGCTTGCCTGGCAACCCAAAGGTTGCGGGTTTGATTCCCGCCTCGGGCTTGGATCAAAGTACTGCAAAAACCTTGGGAGGTGCATTATGGCCACAGAAGCCTATGCGCCAACAACTACCAAAAAAAAAAAAAAAAACTCGCACACTAGCAAGGCTTTCGTGGATTTATTGGATGATTGTTTTCTACATCAGCATATTCGGGAGGCAACTAGAGGGAGTAATACTCTTGATTTGATTATCAGTAGTGATTCTTCATGCATTAAGAATCTGCAGATAAATGAACCACTAGGTGGCAGTGATCACAGTGTGCTGAAGTGGAATTTACTCAAAGAGGTAACTACCATTAGGGGTAAAGGGAAGGGTTATTGCTTTCGTAAAGGCGACTACAATGGACTGAGACAGTTTCAATTCTATACAGTGGGACCAACTGATGATGTTACCAACAGCAAATTCAAAATGAGAGGCATTCAAAGAACTTATCTTGGAAGCTACTAGGCTTTACATACCAACTAAGAAATATTGTTCAAGGTTTAGGCCTAAATGGATGTCAGATGAACTAATGAGACATATGGCAGAGAAGAAAAATGCATGCGATACATACAAATTAACACGTGACACAGAAGCCTATAATAGATACAAGTTGATCTGTAACCAAGTTACAAAGGAGGTTATGCAGGTGAAGGCAGATTACGAGAAATCTTTGGCAAGGGATGCAAAGAAAAACAGCAAAGAGTTCTTTACTTATGTAAACTCTAGAAGGAAGGGGATGAATCAGATTGGTCCACTGGATATCGATGGGTCAACTGTTGATGATCCTGCTCAGGTAGCTAACAAATTAAATGAATATTTTGCGTCGACATTCACACATGAGGAGTTATTCAGCGAGGGGAATGCCAGAGGTGTATTCAACTCTGGCAGTAAGCTAGACAATCTTGTAATAACTGAGAGTAAAGTGGAGGAGAAAATGTTGAAGATAAATACAAGAAAGGCACCTGGGGTGGATGAGATCTATCCAGTTATATTAAAGGAGGCAGCAAAGGAAGTAAGCAAACCATTAGCCATAATTATGAGAGCTTCCTTGGACTCAGGGGAAATACCCATGGATGGAAATGTGCAAATGTGACCCCAATTCACAAAGGAGGATCAAAGGGCGACACAAGTAATTATAGACCTGTTAGTTTAACTTCTGTTCCCGGAAAATTAATGGAGGCACTGGTTAAAGAAGCACTGCAGGATCATCTAGACAAGACTTCAGTTATAGCTCAGATACAGCATGGTTTTGTTAAGGGGAAGTCTTGCCTGACCAATTTGATTGGATACTATGATGCAGTCACAAAAGAACTGGATGCAGGGAATAACTTTGATATTATATACTTGGATCTTAGAAAGGCTTTTGATACTATTGCACATGGAAGACTGCTGCACAAATTGGAGCAGTGTGGCATTGGAGGCAAATTGCTGCTATGGATAAAGGGGTGGTTGAGTGGGAGAAGACAGAGAGTGGTAATCAACGGACACTGCTCATCATGGACCAATGTTATTAGTGGAGTCCCTCAGGTTTCAGTATTGGGTCCATTATTGTTTTCTGTATTTATAAATGATATTGATGATGGTATATCAAGCTTAATGTCCAAGTTTGCAGACGATACAAAGGTT
The DNA here is from genome assembly GCF_048544385.1 of Mastigoproctus giganteus. Classification (NCBI taxonomy): domain Eukaryota; kingdom Metazoa; phylum Arthropoda; class Arachnida; order Uropygi; family Thelyphonidae; genus Mastigoproctus; species Mastigoproctus giganteus. Next base: position 1,089,616 of record NC_143576.1, on the reverse strand, counting down.
GGCAGGGTTGTTAAGGACACTACTGATGCTATGCTGCTGCAACAGGATCTGGAAAGGTTGAGCAGATGGGCTGAGAGGTGACAAATGAAGTTTAACATTGACAAATGTAAAGTACTACACGTGGGAAATAGCAACCCCAGAGCAACGTATCAACTCTGTGGTACTACACTGACAGTGGTAGAGAATGAAAGGGACCTGGGGGTGGTTGTGCAGGCAGATAAGTTCTCTGAGCAGTGCAGACGGGCTGCAAGAGTAGCTCATGGTGTATTGTCAATGATATATAGGAATTTTTCTAGCAGGGATAAGGAGGTGATTATTCCCTTGTATAAGGCAATGGTCAGGCCACATCTAGAGTACTGTGTACAGGCCTGGAGGCCTCATTTCAAGAATGATGTAGAGCTGCTGGAATGAGCAGAGAAGGGCAACAAGATTAGTGAATGGAACAAAGGGGTGCTCTTAGAAGAAAGGCTTAAGTTTTGCAAATTATAGTGTCTGGAGACTAGGCACTAGCGAGGTGATCTGATAGAGGTGTCTAAAGCCTTGAATGGTTTGAGCATGCTCAATGCTAATGGGATTCTTCCTCTTGCTCAGAATAATCACCTGAGAGGGCATAAATTCAAATTGAGGAAAGACAGATGTAGGATAGATGTGTAGAAATTTGCCTTTAGCCAGCGGGTGGTTGGTTGGTGGAACAGACTTCCATCCCTTGTCGTGGAAGTTGATTGCCTGAATAAGTTTAAGGCTCAGCTGGACAGGTATTTCGAACGAACATGGGGGTGAAGTGGAAGTGGTTGTTTTTTTTTTTTTTTTTTTTGGCTGATGCTGCATAAGCTTGCTTTCTTGCATCAAATGCCTCTACTAATGCTAATATATTAATCTTTCATATATTTTCCCTAGTAAGGGAATAGGGCAATTGGTCTGAATCCCCTACTGATTTAGGATCAGTAGGTGATTTCTCGGGGTTTTTGAGAATTAGTCTTAGAACAGCTGTTTTCAATGTTTTTGGTTATATACCTTTTGTCATATAGTTATTATAAAGTGCTATTAATTTATCTGGTGCAATTTCGTCTAACATTTCGATAATTTCAACCTCTAACAGGTCGACTCCTGGGCATTTATTGTCCTTGGCGGTTTTAGGTAATGCTATTTCTAATTCTTCTATAGTAAACAGAGGTTCTGTATTGGAATTGTCATAATCAGTATTTTCTTTCACGATGGCAATCTGGGCAGGGGAATAGTCCCCAGCCTAAATGTGGATAATATTGTCTGAGATATTTACAAATTCTGCCCAACATAAAGTTGAGGTTCCATCAGGTTTGACAGTGGTTTCTAAGACATTCCCCCCCCCCCATCATTGTTTCCAGTATTTCCCACCAAGTGTTTCTTTTTTATCGTTTTTAATGAGGGTTGTATACTGATTCCTGAAAGTTCTGTATGACTCTCTCAGCACATCCACCTCATTTTGCGGCCAAGATGTTCTGGCCCTTTGGAAATGTCTCCTCACCTGGTGTACCCTTCTGAGCATAGCCAGTTCGGGGCACTACCATACTATCCGATTCCTCGGTTTTTTCCATGGTATTGACAGGTGTGATGTTTTATTAATGTTTGTCATATTTGATGCTTGCTTGTCAGGGCTGCAATTGTTGCCTGATCTAGACCACTCGATTTTCCTGTTTCTGCAGCTCAACTGCTGTAAGTTCTGTGAAGATCTGCCAGTTTGCCCTTTTTATATTAAACCTTTTAACATGTAATAGAGATTGTTAATGTGGTCCAGGCTGGCTAGACACACCAGTCTGTAATTTCGTAGGCTATTGAATTTGTGGCAAGACTAATATTATTGTCACTCTTCCACATGGTACTGCTAAAAGTTGTCAGGTGATTTGGTTGATTTAATACTTTAAAAGGAGAGGTAGCTATATAGTCTGTGAGTATATGGCCATTATGTGTGCCTGCTCTGTCTTCTGCATGGCTATGCCATAAGGCTGACTGGCAGTTGAAATCCACACACACTATGATATTTTCAGTAGGTAGCAAGTCTGACTGCTTGTGGATATTCTATGGTAGAATTTATATCTTCACTAGGTCTGGAATAAAGTGAGATAACATAGAATTGTCCCACAGCACTGTTGAAATGATCACACTGCCACTGGGAGCAGAGGTGACCCACCTTTCTGACTCTAAGGTCAGTATTTTTGATTGCTGTTGAAGTGACACCTAAAGTGTATTCTGTGATTTTATAGCCTCTTGGGAATTTTTGAACCCTACCAATATGTGTGCATAGGGCATCTTGGAGTATCAAGATGTCTATCATTTTCTTCTAGTTTGAGCTTGATTTGATTTACAACAGTTCTTGCTCTTTGAGAATTCAATTGGATGAGATTTAAAGCCGTGGTCATGTTTATACAGGCAGTTCTCACTTTACGAGTTCCCAGGTTTACAAGTTTTTTTTTTTTTTTCTTTTTCCCTCAAGTATCAACAAAAATCGAAAATATTAACAGTAATTGCAAAAAAATGAATGCTAAACATTCATAAATACCGCATTCCAAACCACGTGCGTAGCTATACAATACAGTGTACCCCCGCTTTATGATATTAATTAGTTCCAGAGACACCATCATATCGTTAAAATATTGTAATGTGAAACCAATAACACATTTCTTTCTTGGTAATTTGTTTCAAGATCTCTGAAGTTGAAATTTTCGCTATATAACTAAACTATTTCTCTCTCTCTAAAATGTCATTTTTAAGGTCACGAGCGTGACCTTAAAGTCATATAAAAGGCTGTGAGCATAGTTTGTAAATTATATTAGTTACCAATTCAAATCATTAAAATGCACTACACCTTCATCGTCATCATATGTTCCGTTATAAGAATCAGTTTTAAACACCTTCGTGATATTTTTCTGAAGCGCTTTTCTGGAGGTCACTACCATAAAACAATTTGCACTTTCCAGTTTATTGGGCTTTTCTGTTACTGCAAACAATTATAAACAGGTAGTAAACTAGATCTTTTTGCATTTGCAAAAACACTGATAGCTGGAATTGTGTGGTTTTTTACATTATTATAGCGAAATGTGTTTTCCCTTTACTGTGTTTTCCCAATCGTGTGAAAACATAAATAAATTTTCAGAATCTTGTCTTCATTCCTTTTTTTTTTTAAGCTTCATAAACTTGTTACTCCACGCGAATCATGTTAGTTGCAATTTGTGTGTGCCATTAAAAAAATGCTTATGCATGCAATCATGAAATTTATAATTAACAGATTAGGCGCCTCCGTAGCCAGGTGGGCAGAAGCAGCCGTGCGTAGCACACGCTTCATGATTAGACTGGGTTTCGAGCCCGTGACCACTAAATACGTAGGATGCAGAAAGGTCAGGGAATGACCACCGCATATCCCTAGAGCAATATGGCCTTGGTTGCTAATGCTCCTAAAAACTAAATAACAAACAAACGTAATTAACAGAAAAGATTATCTTGGAAACAAACGCCTCTTAAAACATTTCTGAAGAAGACGACTCCTTGTGCAATAAACCAACGCATGCCGAGCCAATAATGAGTGATCAAAGAGTGTGCATTTAGTCGATGATGATGAAGAATAAACATTCTTTAACATTTGTAAGTCGTAAATAGTTTCTATATTATTATAATTTGCTTGATTTTACAGGCTACGTTTTAATTTCTTTCGATTTCATTTGTTTAACAAACTAATTAGCTAACTAATGTATATATATTAAGTGCAATAGCATCATTAATACACAGCCATTTCTGAATAAACAGAATATTTATAGGGCAGCATCGTTTTAAGTTATATCTCATATTGTGAATACCTTCACAATGATTTGCCATGATATTGCACTACTTCGAATAAGTAACGCTTCACCTAAGGAGAAGACTAATATTACTTATTCTCAGATATGTACCACAACCACCACCACCCAGACAGCACCGTTTCAGGGCTATTTTTACCTTCTTTGGTGGGTGGGTACGTAACCAAGTGATGCAATGATGGCAAAACAGTTATGAAGTATAACTCCACGATATGAGAGATGCCTGATGGTGTATGATGTATTTTGACTAAGACGCATTTAGGGCTAAAGCCTCAAGCTGCGAGTAAATTTATACTATGGATATATTAAGTGCAATAGCATCATTAATACACAGCCATTTCTGAATAAACAGAATATTTATAAGGCGGCATTGTTTTAAGTTATATTTCATATTGTGAATACCTTCACAACGAGTTGCCATGATATTGCACTACTTCGAATAAGTAACGCTTCACCTAAGGAGAAGACTAATGTTATTTGTTCTCAGATAGGTACCACCACCACCCAGATGGCACCGTTTTGAATATGGTATGGGATAAAGATACCAACTATCCTCAATATCCCTATAAGACGGAGCAAAGAAAAAAAAAGGTAGGAAAGTGATAGTAAGAGAGGGAGAGGAAAAGATGCCGTAGAAGAATGAAAGGGATAATTAGTTATAATTCGTACGAATGCAGAGCTCCATGCCCCGGCTGGGCAATGCATCCCCCTGACGGGGACTGTTGTTACCCAGTTAGAGTCCTGCAAAGATGATTAAGATCTTCCTCCTGTGCCGTCGGCCCCGGGTGCCAAGCGTTATAGTGATCAAGCGATTCCCTGAGTGATTTCTAGAGCGTTTTTGTCAAAGCTACAGTTATATTCATTTGTAAAAGTTTTCTTACGTTCCCATTAATTATTTGTTAACTTAGTATTATGAATTGTAACTAAGTTACAGGAAGGAAATTCACCTTTCTTTTTTTCTCTTTAAACTAACGCATTAACCCTTATACCGCTTGGTCACTCTAGCTGCACTGCTCCTGCCTCCCCGTGGCGGGGCCGGTAACCTGGGAGAAGAAATCCACTCTCCCGGGGCTGAAAGGAGCAAAGATGGAAAACATTTCTTTTCCACCTTTAGAGCCATCGAGCTCAAGACTAGAAAATGATACCGAAAATGACTACTCTCAACCAAAGAGGTTGAAAACAACCCCACAAGAGGAAATACCAGCATTCCTCATACTACACTCTCTATCAGAGTTGCCTCTGAGTAAACTGTCCCCATTCCTTGTCCAAAAATGCATCGAGTCTGCTGCAGGTTCACCAAAAACTGTAAAGTGGCTCCAGTCAAGGGATCTTCTTGTAGAGACCATGAAATCCCAGCATTCCGAAAAATTATTAAACATGACTACTTTTGGCGGACAACCAATAAAAGTTACTCCCCATGCCACCTTAAAACTCCTCGAAGGGAGTAATCGCAGAATGGGACTTGTTAGCCGTATCAGAGGAGGAGATAGTTCAAGAGCTAAGTAAACAAAAAGTCATACAAGCAAGGAGAATTATGACTCGGAAAGATGGTGTTCTTGTTCCCACTAGGAGCATAATTCTTACTTTCAGCTCTCCCATCCTACCATCATCTGTTAAAGCAGGCTATCTCCATTGCCGTGTCCGTCCTTACATCCCAAACCCACTCAGGTGTTACAAGTGCCAAAGATATGGACACTCCCAAACAGCATGTTGAGGTGAGTCAGTATGTCCAATTTGTGGATCGAAGGAGCACAATCAAACTGAATGCACTGCTACGACTTCTGTTTGCCCAAACTGTAAGGGTGATCACCCAGCTTTTTCCAAAAGTTGCGAACTTTGGAAGCAAGGAAAAAAAATCCAGAAATATAAAATTGAGAATAAAGTGACATATCCAGAGGCGAGAAGGCAAATACTAAAAACAGATACAAAACGTACATATGCAATGGCTGCTAAACAATTTCAGTCAACAGGTACACAAACAGATGTTGCCATTCCCCCAAATATGTCTATCGCTAATTGGGCACGCTCCATGCTCTCTGCCCCCAAACAGTGTCCTTCGCAACAAAAAATTGAACAAGCCAGTAATGCCCCAATTACCATTCCAGCTAATGTAAACCCAACAGCAAAACAAAAAGTGACAGAAACCATGGTACTGAAACCACCAAATTCAACCAGAATGGATATTGACCAGCACAATGACCCAGAAGATGCCATATTAGAACTTCATGCGACTAATGAGATGGATGTAACATGTCCCTACTTTCCAAAGAAAGACAAAGGAAAATCGGATCGATGCAAACAAGTCACAACTAAAAAGCAGTCAGAAACAAAAACAACCAACAAAACCGCCTAATGGAAAGAATTCTTCAATGGAATTGTAGAGGGTTTCGCAGTACAAAAGATGATATATGTGATCTCATCCACCGTTATGATCCAGCAGGCGTATCCCTACAGGAAACTTATTTAAATTCACAAGTGTGTCCTACTAAAAAAAATTACTCTATCTTTAGAAGAGATAGAAATATCGACTCTCCAGCCCGTGGAGGAGTGGCGGTTCTTATAAGAAACAACGTACCCTCCAAACATATTGCTCTTCAGACTCCTTTTGAAGTAGTGGCAGTGCGCATTGAAATTGGCATCACTCTTACAATAGCATCTATATATATTCCTCCTAATTTCTCATTTTCTTCAGATGACCTAGAAAAACTAATAGAACATTACCGTCTCCTTTCTGCTTACTTGGAGACTTTAATGCTCATCATCCGATGTGGGGATCTCCAACAATTGACAAGAGAGGCAAGTTAATAGAATCCCTTCTGGACTCTTATCAACTTACCCTTCTGAACACTGGTGAACCTACCTATATTCATTTTTCGACAGGATCCATGAGTGCAATAGACCTGTCAATCTGTTCTCCTTCCGTATATACTATTATGGAGTGGTCGGTTCTTGAAAATCCACTAAACAGTGATCACCTTCCGATTCTCTGCAAGCTGCAAACACGGGCAAACTCTCCTTCACCACGTCGCTCCACTTGGAAATTTCGTAGGGCACGCTGGTATGAATATGCAACCCACATGCAGTTAGACAATAAAACAATTCAATCTCAACCCATAGACAATGTCACAGAACATGTAACTAAACAAATATTACAAGCTGCTACCTCCGCAATACCAAAATCTTTCCCGGGGAAATGGAAACATAGTAATTACTGGTGGAATCAAGATTGCACACACGCCAAACAGTACAAAAATAGAGCTTGGAATTTATTTCGTAAATTTCCCACAACTACCAATCTAATTAACTTCAAAAGACTGAAAGCTCAGTTCCGCCAAATAAGACGAAAAGCAAAGAAAGATGCCTGGATTAGCTTTTCCTCGAGCATAAACAAGGATACAGACAGCAGAATTATCTGGAGAAAAATACAAACACTAAATGGCAAATACATTCAGTCCCCAGTTACAATACTAAACTGGGAAGGGAAAGAGTTGTCATCCCCGGGAGAAATAGCAAATGCCTTAGCAGAATCATTCGCTAGCATATCAGCAATAGCCTCCTACAAACCAACTTTTCAGCGAATTAAAAAAACTGCAGAGCAGCATAAGATTAATTTTTCCACGAGAATTTCACATCCATATAACCAGCCATTCACATTAACAGAACTTTTTGGAGCGCTCAATAAAACATCAAATAGCGCTGCTGGTCCAGATGGGATCTACTATATAATGTTAAAACAACTGAACGACAGAGCAAAAAGATCATTGTTAAACTATTACAACCAAATATTCTTAGAAAATGCTTACCCAGTTTCCTGGTGTCACTCAATAGTTCTAGCCTTCCCAAAGCCTGGAAGGATCGTACCTTTCCACATAACTATAGGCCAATTTCACTGACCAATTGTTTAAGCAAAGTCCTGGAAAAAATGGTTCACAGGCGGTTAATCTGGTTCCTGGAAACTAACAACTTGCTAAATAGTAATCAGTACAGGTTTCGGAAAAACCGTTCCACCTTAGACGTAATGATAAAAGCAGAGTCAAATATACGTAATGCCTTCATAAGGGGACAGCATCTGGTGATGATTAGTCTAGATATTCAGAAAGCCTTTGATACCGCCTGGCGGTATGGTGTTCTTAAAGATCTACACTCTTTCGGCTTGAGAGGTCATCTACCCCAATTTATACAAAGCTTCCTATGCCATAGAACTTTTCAGGTCAGATACATGAATAATTTATCCAAAACATTTGAACAAGAGGAAGGTGTACCACAGGGTTCCATTCTGAGTCCAACATTATTTGCAATAAGAATCACCAACATGACAAGGGATGTACCAAATACAGTACAATCGTACATGTTTGCCGATGACCTCATTATCTCTACTCAATCCCAGACTATGAACACCATCGAAAGGCAACTTCAAATTGCTGTAGCTAGAATAGAATCATGGGCATTGCGGAATGGTTATTCCCTAGCAGAAAAGAAGTCTACTGCTATTCATTTCTGTAAAACACGGAAACTACATCCGGATCCAGAAATATTTTTAAACAACAGCCTGATTCCGGTCACTAACAATTTCCGTCTGTTGGGGTTAAATCTAGATAATAAACTTAATTTTGCTTCCCATATGGTGTACCTCCAGAATACTTGTCTTAAAAAACTGAATATCCTAAGAGCTGTCTCCGCTATGTCCTGGGGTGCTGACAGAAGCTCTCTCCTACATCTTTATAGAGCTTTAATAAGATCGCACTTGGATTATGGAGCACCTGTCTACGACTCTGCCAGGAAAAGTTCTCTATTACGTCTGAACACCATCCAGCATAGTGCCCTTAGAATAGCTGTTGGAGCCTTCAGAACATCTCCGGTTCACAGCCTGTATATTGAGGCAAACGAATCCCCTCTGCATCTCAGGAGAAAAATGTTATTGTTAAATTATGCAGCAAAGATTGGAAGTACTCCAGCCCACCCCAGCTGGCAGTATCTGTTTGATCCTCAACACACCCTGCTATATCACAATAAACCTAATGAAAACCGCCCTGCAGGGATTCGACTGCAAGAACTCATGATCAGTTGGAAAATTAACTTTAAGAATATATTTCAAGACCTTGCTACTCCTGAACCTCCCTGGACTGAATTCATACCTCTCTGTGACAATTTCTTTTCAAGATGGGGAAAATCCTCCCTGGCAAATACCAACTTTCAACAGCTACATAAACTGCATTCTTTGGAAAACTCAGAGAAAGTTCATATCTATACCGACGGCTCCAAAACAGATACGGCTATTGGTGCAGCAGCAGTTTCCGCCACTTTCTTAACAGCTGCCTCTCTTCCCACTGAATGCAGTATCTATACTGCAGAATTATTTGCAATAAAACTGGCTCTAGATAACAAACAAATATCATATTAAACAATCTCTGATATATACAGACTCTTTAAGTGCAATCAGTGCCTTTCAATCTACCTTTCCTCCCTCTCATCCCGTTCTTAAAGAGATCCGGTCTAAATTATTTTACCATCAAACAGCCAACTACAAGGTTATCTTCTGCTGGATTCCTGGTCATGTCGGCATCCAAGGTAATGATCGTGCGGATGAGGCTGCTAAACATCCCGACTCTGGATCTTACAGTCAACTGAAAGTTCCATACACAGACTACAAATCCATTATTAAAAAAACATGTTGGAAACAATGGTCTCACCTCTGGCAATCTCAAACCAATCTCAAACCTGTTCCAGATAAAAAAAGAGCCTCAACTGTGGACGTCTTGTTTTAGAAGAAACAGGCGACAAGAAGTAATCCTGGCAAGGCTTCGCATCGGTCATTCACATCCAACTCATCTGCATTTGCTTTTGGGAGAGACTCCTCCTCAGTGCTTTTTTTGCCAGTCACACCTAACAATAAAACATATTCTCATTGAATGTCCCCACCTTTCATCTGTCCGAAATTCCAGCTTCAGCTCCCTCCTCAACTTGCAGGAACCCTTAACCTTATCACATATTCTTGGTAAGGAAGCAAATTTCGAGGATCTGTTTAAGTACAGTAATACCCCGACTTACGCGAACTCGGAGTTACGCGGTTCTTGATTTTTTCGTTTGGCAACGCTGCCGCCCACTATCTTCAAGGTCGTTTTTCATATGTTATCGATATACGGTGCGACGCCGGAGAATGAGATCGAAAGATGAACAAAATTCAACTTTGCTGCTTTTATGTTTTTTATATCAGTGAAGGGGAAACACATTTCACCATAATAACGTAAAAACCAACACAATTCCAGCAATCGGTATAATCGCAAATGCAATTAGATCGAGTTTACTACCAGTTTATAACAGATTTCACTAGCAGAAACGCAACTGGATTTTTATTGTTTTATGGTAGTAACCCCTAGAAATGTGAGGTGTTAATAGTGTATCTCTGCCTTTATGGTGTTGTTTATTCAGTTGCTACATGCGCGCAGCTTTGTTTATGCGTATCAAGCGTGCCTCCTCGTTTTGTAATTGTGCTTTATTCCCTAAAAATGAGTAAAATACTTAATTAAAAGTGTGAAAAGGAAGCGTCCTGGTGAAGACACTGCAGATTCAGAGAGAAAAAGAAAAGCAATTATCGATAAACAGAGGCGGACTGGATCAAAAATTCTTACCCGGGAAAATTTATAGTGGCCTCATACTATGGTTTATGGCCAAAATCACACTGGCCCACCGGGGTTTCCCCGGTAAGGCTTATGGCCAGTCCGCCTCTGTTGATAGAGAAAAAATATGAAATTGTGAAACGCTTTGAGCGAAATGAAAGACCATGTGATATTGCACGTGCTACAGGCCTAAAAGAAGCAACGGCGAAAAGCACATGACAATTGCAAACTTGACAGGTTGAAAATTGAAAAGGGCTCAATTGTAAAGGGCTTAAAAATTTTAGAAAACATAGACTCCAACGAAGAACGCGTTATAGCTACAAAGCAAGGAATAAAAAAAAATATTAGCTTGCTACGAAGAAATTCTGCGTGAAAAAAAGAACGCGCTGTGTCGTCAGACGAATTTGTTAGATTTTATGAAGCCATCGACATCGAAATAACTTTTTAACGTAAGTCATTTGTTTTTTAATACATATTTTGTATTAATATGTATAAAGAACTGCAATTTTATTAATATTTTTCTTCTAAACTAGTGTTTTTGTTAGTCCTTGGTCCCAATTAAGCAAAATTTATATGTATTTATATGCAAAGTTGTACCCCGACTTACGTGAATTCGACTTACGCGATTTTCGTCGGACCCACCTATCGCGTAACTTCGGGGTATTACTGTATTTAAAACGCATAAACTTCTATAACAGCATCTAATCATAACGTGAAATCAGTGATACCCAAACCATGAACAGGCGCAATATGGCCCAAGAGGCCCTTGTGCCAAAAACCTCAAATACAACAACAACAACCTGTGCCGTTTCTGGCTCTTTAGCCTTCATCAGTGTGTAGATAGGCGTACTGGTTAGACCAGACGTGCTTTCCAGTTTCTGGATATTTCTATGGAATTAACCCTTCAGGTACCCTTTATTGGTCCTGCTTTGGGACTATCTAGTGGCCTGTATGGCTTAAAAAAAAAAAAAAAAAAAAACCCGAAAAGGGACAGTTGCCCTTATTCACTCATCTCTATATGACTCAACCCAATTGGGCTGCTCACTCATCCACTGACACACTCCAAGGAAGGCCCAGTCCATGTGACCGCCGAGTTGGCTTGCGCTACATGGGTTCTAGGGTCATCCCCCTCTTACACACTCCTTTTACCACCAACAGCTTTCAAAGCTTAGCCGCCGTACATACAGGAGAGAGACCAAATGCCTGCAGCTGACTTGGTCCCTATCCACTAATAACTAAGCTAATCTGGTTGGTATGTAACACCCCTAGCCTAGACTGATCATTACCATCTAAGCTGCACATATATGTTATTATCTATTAGTCGACATAGAGGTGTGGGGAAGCACCATAACTGTAAAAATCTTTGCTTTCCGAGTTGCAGTAACTCTAGTACCAAGAATCTTCTTATTGCAGCATGCATCATTCGAAGGGCGCATTTTGACACCTCCGCTGCAGAGCCTTCTTTTCTTTTCCTGATTTTCCAAGCTTGATATTTACCTTCATCATTTAGGAGGTATATCAGGATGCTTGTTGCTCTGGAAATCGGAGCTGGAAACTGTAGAAATAGTACTTGTTCCCTAGTCAAGCGCGGTATTCTCATTGTTTTATGCACACTAATCCAGATGCACTGAGTAACCAGACAAGAGAAAAATGCGTGTTCCACTGTTTCACAAGCCTCACAATATAGACACTCGACATTCATATGCCCCCGGAATTTGGCTTTATTTTTCTCCACTGGCAGGTGTCCGTGTATTATTCTCCATGCCAGGTCTCTTCGTGACTCGTAACCTATGTGGTGATGTAGGTTACTCAACATCTGAGTTGTGTCCAGTCTCAGCCAGCTTCGTGGCACCAGTACTGCCGGTACATTCATATCGGATAACTTCAAATAAATTTCTGAAATCTTGAACTTGTTTCCCATGTATAAGCCCCCTGCAGATAATTCTTGTAAGTGCTTGATTATTAATTTGTAAAAAGGTGTTATTATCTCTACTTTTGGACCAGTATGTGCCTTTCATAGCAATTCAGTGAACCTCCCCATATTATACTTTACTAAGGCAGCCGCTACATGGACTCCCCATACGGCAGTCTGAGTGTGTTTTAGCACATATGCCGACCTCAACCACTTTAATCGTGGTACTGCATAGGCCCCCTCACACTTCCTGCTGTGTAGCCTCTGCTGCATTACTTCTTGTTGTCTACTGTTCCAGAAAAACTTAAATAGCCTTCGGGTTAACTTTCTCTGTGTACAGTAATTGAATGACGTAAATGGCACAGTGTTGATCAGGATCGGTACCAGAATTGTCCACATAATGCACACTCTTCCGGAGAAAGATAGCATCCCCAGATTCCACTCTGACAGAGCGTCCTCCCAAGAGTCTAGTAATTGCCTGGACGGCACCGTTTCAGGGCTATTTGGCCCTTCTTCGGTGGGTGGGTACCCAAGTGATGCAATGATGGCAAAACAGTTATGAGAGATGCCTGATGGTGTATGATGTGTTTAATTTGTATGTATGTAGATGATTATGTAGATGATTTCATTATCTCTTACCAATTCTCAAAACATGAGAACTATTAAATGCTAGCTTCAAGCAGCAACAAACAAAGTCATTAAGTGCATAAACTTCTGCAGAAAATCAAACCTGCACCCTGACCTCAAACTGAATTGGAAAGCCTGGTAATTCCAGTTGTACAAAGTATGAAATTCTTAGGTCTTATCTTAGACAGGAAATTAACCATACTAGAACACATTAAACAGCTCTGAATTACATGCCTAAAGAAGTTAAATCCCAAACATCCTCTTGGCAAAAAGGTGGAGAGCAAAAAGGAATGTGCACTACTCTGATTATACATAACACTAGTAAGATCTCAACTTGATTACAGTGCACCAGTTTATGATTGTGCAAAACTGAGTGCTTTAAAATGGCTAAATCCCATACACCAGAGTGCACTCTGACTAGCTCTAGGAGCATTTTGTACTTCTGTAGAAAGTCTTGTTGAAGCACACAAGCTGCTGCTGCATGAAGATAACCTTTTAATATATTAAGCCACCAAAATAAAGTTCTTTCCTCACCAACCAACATTGGGGCCATTGTTCTCACCAAAGGTTGAAAACATATATCAAGTGCATCCAGAGGTCAGTCTGCCTTCAGGAATATCTTTCAAAGAACTATTACTAAATAGACATCTCGATCTGAAAAATATCGCAAACTTGATCCTGCAAATGACTCCACTTTGAGAAGTAGTTTAACCAGTGTGTGAATTCTATTTTGAACACCGAAGAAAAAACATCATTATCCAAAGTAAATCTCTAGAAGTTGCATTAAGCATATGAAGTTCAGTACTCACCTAGATCTATACTTATGGCTCAAAAACCGAGACCAAAGTCAGGATAGCAGTGTGGTACCCAAATACCAATCTTGCTTGGCACTGAATTGCAAGCCATTCTACTACCTTTAAGCCATATGAGAAAAGTCTGTCTCAAAATGTATAATTTTCATCAACCTGCTCAATTCTTCAGCAGATTTTGAGCCAGTTGCCTAAACTTAAAACTAAATTTTTATATCAGATTTTGTTGGATCCCTGGACACAAGGAATAACTGAAAATGAAAAAGCCAATAAAACAGCAAAAGAAGCAATTGTAACAGTTGGCACACCTTATGGAATATTCTACACTGACTATGAGCTACTTGTACGTCCTAGTGGTATGAAACAATGACAAGAAAAATGGTAAGACAAAGTCAACAATAAACTATGGCAATTGAAATATCACCTTGACATTGGGCCTCAAGCTTGAGAGTGAACAGACAAGAAGGAGTCATTCCCTATTGAACTGTGGATCAGGCAAACCTTCATCACCCATGCATACTTACTTAGATCTTAAGATCCTCCTTAATGCCATATCTGGTCATAAGGTCAGTTGCCTCCAGTTTGACAAAGAACTGCATACAGCTTTCAGAATGCTCTTAAACAACCATGGAAATCTCATGCTTGAAAATATCTTAAATGATAGAAACAATATTATGGATCTTTTATTATCTCCATATGGCTAACATATAGGCTAGTGCAATGGCATCGGTTTAAGGCATCATTCGTAGCCATCTACCAAAGTAGTTGAATTGGCATCGTTTTAATTATACCTCACATTGTGAATATCTTCACAACGAGTTGCCATAGTATTGCGCTACCTTGAATAAGTAGCACTTCACCAGTAGGGAAGACTAATGTTACTTATTCTCGGTGGATACCACCATCCAGATGGCACCATTTAAAAGCTTATTGACTTCTCATTGGTGGGTGGGCAGGTACCCTAGTGTTGCAATAGTGACAACCCAGTTATGAAGTATAACTCCACAATATAACAGATGCCTGATGGTGTGCTATGTAGTAGAATGACTAACGTATAGGTTAGTGCAGTGGCATCAATTTAATTTGTAGCAATCTACCAAAGTAGTTGAATTGGCATCGTTTTAATTATATCTCATATTGTGAGAATACCGTCACAACGAGTTGCCATGGTATTGCACTACCTTGAATAAGTAACACTTCACCAGTGGAGAAGATTAATGTTACTTATTCTCAGCAGATACCACTGCCCAGACGGCACCGTTTTGTAGCTTATAGTCTTCTCATCACTCTCATATTGTGGAGTTATACTTCATAACTAGGTTGTCACTATTGCAACACTGGAGTTCCTGTCCACCAATGAGAGGCCAATAAGCTTTTAAACTGTGCCGTCAGGGTAGTGGTATCTGCCAAGAATAAGAAACATTATTCTTCTCCACTGGTGAAGTGTTACTTATTTTCAAGGCACCGCAATGCCATGGCAACTCATTGTGAAGGTATTCACAATATGAGTATAATTAAAACGATGCCAATTCAACTACTTTGGTAGATGGCTACGAATTAAACTGATACTAAACTATATGTTAGTCATTCTACTACGTAGCATGTGGCTCTTGCCCTAAATACTTTGGATCTCTATATAACAAGATTAACTGTTATCACCAAATATAATAATCCAAGGTATAAAAGTCCTAAATGGTACTGATGTTAGATACAATAGGTTTATCTTACTAAACAAAAAATACACCATATGTATCATCTTAACTTCATAAGTCCGGTGTATCGTAGCTGTGGATGCTGTTGTACCAATAACTCCAATACAAAAAAAAAAAAAAAGAAAGAAACTAAAATTCTAAACTTAAATGCCAAGTATAAAATTCTAAACTTGAATACTTGAATTAGAGGCTAGGGTTGGAAGACATAAAAGTGTATTTGAGTTTGCAGTACAGCTTAACAGGCAACAAAGAATGTCTCAGTTGTATAATCAAAGCTTATCATGTACACATAATAGCATCAATAAAAGAAATTGTTAAGTCATCACACGTATACTTGTAAGTCTTGGTTTCATGGCCTACATGAGAAAGCACTGTATATGTTTATCACTTCCTTTACAGTTTATTTATTGTGCAGAATGATAAATAATGCAACCATTCAAAAAAAAAAAAAAAAAAACAGTTGAAGTTAAAAGTATATAGTGGTTCGGTTCTTAATATAGATTTTACTATAATCCATCACTGCATGATGGAAAAGATGACTGTAAAAAAGGTGGTTGACTTATGTGGCAAATACATGATTAAGCATGTATTTTCAAGACAAAAAATAGAGGTCAATTTATACACTGAAATATACAGTACCTGGGCAAAATTAATGATAGACTAAGTATTGATGATATTTTCCATGTTGAAACTTGGGTCATAATTTCTAATAATAAAAATACAGTGGAAATCGTTTAACATGAAACCATGGGAACAGAAATATTTTTTCATGTTAAAAGAAGTAAACAAAAAAAAAAAAAAAAAAAACTCTCCAACGTTTTTGATGTTGTAATGATCAAAAGAGTTAAGATAGAAAGTTTAAACAGTTAACATTTTATGCACTATATAACACTACACAGGGGCATTTTACAAACACAGTTTATTAGCACTGAACATGTTCATTGAATTCATCAGATAAAAAAACACATACAATATGTAAAAATTTTTAAAAAATGTTAATTATTTTTTGTAAAAAATTTGATTTTTTTTTTTGCACCATGTTATTTATCATCTTATCTACAAATTGTTTAATATCGTCCATCGTTTGGTTCATTTCCCCACTCGTATGTACCTCTAAATATCTGCGCATACTTTTTATCAATTTTCGCATTTCTGATGTAGTAGGAACAGGAACTAACAAATCAATGTCATTGTCTGTTAAAATCGGCACTGTACACAAATTAGTATCATCAGCTGCGGCAAATTCATCCAAAGAAACTGAACTTTCTAAAGGAGATTAAACACTCCCAAACATTTCACCGAATGTCGGTTCAGCTTCTTGATTGTCTTGAGACTCTTTCATAGGTATTAAATCTGTCATTTTGGAAAATGCCGTATGACGAAAACAATTTTTTCGATAGTTTTTGGTGTTACAAGATTCCAAGCAATGCCAACATATGCAATGCATCCAATAAGTTGACAGACAAATCTTCTTTTGCTTCAATTGCGGTCAAATATTTTCTTAGCAATTGTTTTCGGTAATAAAATTTTAAATTCTGTATTATGCCTTGATCACAAGGCTGTAAAATGCTCGTAGTGTTTGGAGACAAAAATATGAGCTTTATAGCTTTTAATCTCACTTCAGAGTGAGCTGGACAATTATCAACGATCACGGCAACTTGTCGCTTTTCACGTAAAAAGCGCTAAATTCAAAATTCTATCAGTAAATGTTGTTGCAGTCATCCATGCTTTCTTGTTTGCCGTGTACTCAACCGGTATTTTTTTTTTTTTTTAATTTTTAAAACAGTGCGGATTCATGCTCTTCCCGATAACGAATAAGGGTAGCTTTTCAGATCCATCCGAATTGCAAGCCACCATTACTGTTATCCTCTCTTTGGACTTTTTGCCACCAGAACACTGCTGTCCCTTAAATGATAAACTTTTATCAGGTAAGCAGTGATAGAACAACCCTGTTTCATCGCCGTTAAAGACATCTCTTGCACTATATTCTTTAAGCACTGTGGGCAATGTAGACTGCAGCCAGTCTAATGTCATACTCGGTGAAACTTGATTTGCTTCACTGCAAACATTTTTAAAAATGATGCTATTTCTTTTCTTGAAACGTTCCAACCACCCTGGATTTGCAGTGAATTCAATTCCCATTTGAATTACAAACACATCCGCTTTTTCCATTAATACAGGTCCCAATATTGGAGCATTCTGAGACCTAGCTTGTTTGAACCAAACATTGCAGTAAGTTGGTCTCTATTCTTTATGATTTCCGACAACGTAGAGTTAGCGATTCCAAACTTTTTACAAATGTCTGTTTTCGAAGAATCTCCTACATCTACTGTTTTAAGCAACTCCATTTTAACTTTAAGTGAAATAGCGCTTTGTTTATGCCCTGATTTTTCCATTGTACAGTTGAGGGTGATAAATTTATGGATTTTTTACCAAACACAAAATTCACCACTTTTTACAGTACATGTCACTCACTTCAAGACTGTAAATGAAATGTTTTGCCCGCCGACGAGTAATCTCATTTGTTTAAAATGATAAGGGTGGTGTGTGGGAAGTGGCATTCTTGTACTATCTACATATTGTTTATTATCCAATGTCGGCCTAGTCAATAGAAAGTTGTGTCATGAGGTCATAAGCAGTAAAAATGTAGTGATGACATGCCGGCCGGTATATTTTTTTGTTCTTCTGATATGTGAAATCTTTTCATGTTAAGCGTTTTTTGTTTCATGTTAAAAGAAAGGCAGAAAACTCAAGTAAAGGACGTTCTTATCCAAACTAAACAACTAAAATGGTCTTGGGCAGGACACATAGCTCGAAGACATGATGACAGATGGACTAAGAAAATAACAGAATGGTACCCAAGGGGAGCTAGAAGAAAACCTGGAAGACAACAACGGAGATGGACAGATGAAATTCATGAGTTTGTGGGTAGTAAATGGATGGCCATTTCACAAAACGGATGGAACTGGAAAGTTTCTGGAGAGGAGGCCTTCATCCTGCAGTGGATTGAAAATGGCTGGTGGTGATGATGATGTTAAAAGAAAATAAATGTATGAAATCACATGGCATTTTGTTGGGATCAGAATATTTTTTCATGTTAAACATTTTCCAATGTACAAGTTTGTGCAAAAGCAGCATATTAGTACGCTGCAAACTCTAAAAAAAGCTAAAAACTTCATTGTTTTAGTATATTTAGTATATCTCATATTGTGAATGCCTTCACAATGAGTTGCCATGATATTGCGGTACTTCAAATAAGTAATGCTTCATCAGTGGAGAAGACTGTTGTTACTTTTTTTCGGCAGATACCACCCACCCAGATGGCACTGTTTTGGGGCTATTTGGCCCTTCTTTGGCGAGTGGATAGGTGATGCAACGATGACAAAACAGTTAATTATAACTCCACATTATGAGAGATGCCTGATGGAGTATAAAGTGCTTTAGTAACGATAAAAGTTGAATTTAAACTTGTTTCATATCAGTTTTTTTTTTTTTTTTTTTGTTGTTGTTATTGTTGTGTATATATACAAATATATTGTATGTGTATGGTGTTTTTTTGTTGTTGTTGTTGCTGCATTGAGAAGCACGCCATTAACAAAAGTACGTGACACACATGCCATGATTTATCTACCTCTGCACCACATCATGTAAAGAAAAGATAAACTTCTCTGGTATATAACATGAAGGGGGGGGGGTCTTACTCTTTTGTGGACTAGCACACTCTGTCTCACTGTCTAGCCCAGATGTGTACATGCAGGTAGGCTCTAGAATTGAGTTGAATAGCTGAGTTCTTGAAGTAATTTACTTTGAAGGCATTAACCCTTCTTGAAGCATTTTACATCCATCAGAATACCTTATTTTGCTCAGTTAAGTCCAAACTACTCATTCAGCACCTGACTTGAGTTGATCCTGAAAAATGTTTGCACATTATTTTTTAGTTGCTGATTAGATGATAGTAATTGGTCTTGGAACAGTCTTCTTACAGTTGAGATAGGTGCACTTCCAGCTGAAGAGTGATGTTGTCACTGTGGAGAACATGTCATCCACATATTATCAATGAAATCATGATTTACACGTACTAACAAAGAGATGTTTTTTAAACTTAACATCCATTTTTTTCAAAAGATCAATTTTAATATGATTGTTTATATGTGCTAAAGGTTATGTGTAATTTTATATACAGACTTTAGATCCAACTGAACAACAGTATTATGTACCTGATGTGAGACAGTCCATTCGTTTTGCAGCTGGTGATCTCAAAGGTCAAGAACTGCTTCCAGGTTTTTGTGTGCCAAAGGTTTGTTTAAGAATATTTTTTGAGCCATAAAACTTTTTATGTTATATTCTTTGTGCAATTTCTGTTTTATATATACACTGGTGTGCAAAACTTAAGGACCAACACTATTTCTAAAGGCTACAGCCACAAAATCTTTACTTAAGGTACTCTTTACTGATGAGAGTAGATTCAGTCTCAGCAGCAATTCTGGACGTCAGCTAATCTGGTGAGAGGTTGGCACAACGTATCATCCCGCAAACATCACTGAAAGGGATTGATATGGCAGTCAAAGTGTTCTTGTCTGGGGAGGCGTTATCTTGGATGAATGTACACAACTCTAGATACTGGAAGGTGGTACTGTAATTGGTGCACGCTACTGTACTGAGGTAATCCTTCCCAATATGCGTCTGTTCCGAGGTGCCATTGGCCCCGAGTTCATGTTTATGGATGATAACGCCACATTCCCATCACACTGCAGCTGCGATATGGTTTTGGAAAGTGAGGACATTGTTCGTATGGATTGGCCTGGCCGTTCCACTGATCTAAATCCCATCGAACACATATGGAACGCTCTGGGGAGATGCCTAGGGGCATATCCATACCCACCAGAAAATGTTCACCAGCTGAAGATGGCGCTGACAGAGGAATAGATGATGTTACTGCAAGAGCTTATCAACAACATTGTTCTAAGTATGGACAGTTGGTGCAAAGCCTTCATTGACAATCGGGGTGGCCATATCTCCTACTGAGAACCACCTCTTCCCTTTGTTCCATCTTTGGCAGTGATGCATCTGTATCGTGGCAGCCAGTGCTATGTTGCCATTTTTGAATACCATTGAATACTGTACCGTTTTGTTTCCGTTGTTGTGTCGATGTTTTTCCTTCATCGTTTCTGTACCTCATGAGGTTCCTTTGGTAGGCTTTTCCCATATCCAGGCCACTCCTATGAGAAGCTAAAGGTAAAAACCTGACTGGTCCTTAATTTTTGATATCATATATTTTGCTTTCAGAAGAGCTTTTGATACTGTTGCACATAGCAGTGGTTTACACCGCTATACAGATTGGAGCAGTGAAGCAAGTTATAACTATGGATGAAAAGATAGGTGAGTGGGGAGAAGACTGTGGTCATCAATAGTAATCAAGGTAGGCTACTGCAACAACATCTATAAAAATTGGTCAGCAGGGCTAAGGAGTGGCAATGGAAGTTTAACATAGACAAATGCAAGGTACTTTCTGTGGGTACCCCATGTAACAGCTGTGTGGTACCACACTCAGAGTAGTTGAAAATTAAAAATATGTGTCGATAATTGGCCATCAAATAAGAGGTTTTCTGAGCAGTGCAGGCTTGCTGCCAGGACAGCTCATAGGGTTTGTCAATGATATAGAGGAATTTTGCCTGTAGGGATAAGTATATGAATTTACTCAGGATGAGGTAAAAGATGAAGTAACATTCAGATTTAATTCTGGATCTGGAACTAATGCAACTAATTGGGTCATTGGTTTCAGCCCTCGATTATATAAATGCTTGTTTCATAATGAAAGAATTTTCCTTGGATTCGGTTCACATAGGTTTCGGAAATTCACGGTGGTGAACAAGTGTTTTAGATGTCTGGGTTTTGGACATGGTGCACAGTCATGTTCACACAAGACTGTTTCTTGTGGTCACTGTGCTAATGGGGGTCATGTTTTCGCTGAGTGCCCTCACAAGGAGGATCCTCCACAATGTATTAATTGTAAGAGAAGAAACAGAGATTGTAATCACTCCGTAAGGGACATTAAGTGTCCTGAGTACATGAGAGCAGTGGAATTAGCAAACATGTGCATCAATCATGGATAATAACTCCTCTGATTTTACCTCTGGAGCTTTGCAAGGACATAGAGATTTAAAAATTTTGCAAATAAATGGCCAGCGCTGTCGGGCAGTTGCTGATGAAATAAGGGTGATTGCCTTGGAGCATTGTATAGATATTGTTTGTATACAGGAGCCATTTTATTCCTCACAAGTGGGAGGGGCAGCTCATAAGATTATGGGTTTTCCTTCTTCTACTAGAATAGTAGCAGCTGTGGATGTTCCTCCAAAATCCGCTATTGTGATTTTTAATCAAGACCTTGTTGTAACGTCAATCACGGGTTTGTGCTCGGCGTGTATGACAAGCATTATTGTGTCTTCACAAGTTTCTTCTTTCTGCCTAGTGTCACTGTATTGTCCTCCATCGGAAAATATTCAGATAGCGCTTCATAATTCGGAAAATATTTGTTTAAGATATGCATCCCATAATCTCATTGTGACTGCTGATTTTAATGCAAAATCACATTTTTGGCACAGTGGATATACTGATGTGAGAGGGAACCAATTTGAAGACCTCTTATTATCTCATAATCTTGTTGTTCAAAACCTTCCAAATAAGCCGTTCACCTTTTCAACTGTAAATGGAGAGTCTAATATTGACGTAACTGTGACATCTCTTCGTATGTGCGATTCTATTTTGAATTGGGAAGTCAATTCTGGTTTAGTAAATAGTGATCACCGTGCAATTTCATTTGATCTCTTTTTCGAAGTAAGGGAAAAGAGCTTCGCTACGAGTGATCTGTCTAGATTTTCTATGGACCGTGTTAACTGGAACAATTTTAAAAATTATTTGACTACAGTTTTCGATAGTGATAATTGTGAGATACCTGGAGAGAGTTTAAATGATATGACAGCTTATGAATATGTAAACTATGTACAGTATCATATTTTCCAGGCTTGTGTGCACTCCACGAGGAGAAAAGGGACTAAAAAGTTGTCTGTGCCGTGGTGGACTCCTGCTTTGTCTTCTCTGAGGTCTCAGGTATGCCAGGCTAGGAAAGTATACCAAAGAAATAGACATCTCTCTAGTGTTGATGTGGAATCATTTAAAAATGCCTATAAAGATAGAAGAAAGGCCTTTCATAAGGCTATTGCTGAGAGCAAGAGAACTTGTTGGCAAAATTTGGTTAATGAAGTTGGTAACAGAGATCCCTGGGGTCTCGTGTATAAACTTTCTCGTAATAAGTTGCTTTGTGGAGAAATATACAACACTGTATTGAACAATAATGATGAGACATCGGATTGGTTTTCTACTGTGGAAACGATTGTTAGAAGACTATTTCCTCAGGATCTTCCTCAAGATGATTCACCTGAACAAACGGAGATACGCCGGATGAACTCTGAGTTTACAGGAGCAGGTGACGCTGAAGCTGAACTCTTCAGTTTGGTGGAGTTGGGTGCAGCAGTAGCTAAATTGAACGTTAAGAAATGCCCAGGTTTGGACTTAATTGAAAATCAAGTAATCATTAAGTTTTATGATTACTTTCCTCAAATTATGTTAAATTTGTTTAATAAATGTTTCACTGAGGGTACTTTTCCAAGACCGTGGAAGATGGCACTGCTAAAGATATTGCATAAGCCTGGTAAGCCCAGGACTGATCCGAGAGCATGCAGACCAATTTCTCTCTTGGCGAACATGGGTAAGGTTTATGAAAGGTTACTTGCTCCCAGAATTTCTGCGATGTTAGAGGATAAGCATCTGTGTTCTGCTGATCAGCATGGATTTAAAAAGGGGCACTCTACAGAGGACGCCATAACATCTCTTTTAAAGTACATTAAGGATTCTTCTGAGAAATATGTTCTTATGGTCTTTATAGACTTCGAAGGAGCATTTGATTCGGTATGGTGGGAAAGTGCCCTTCGATCTCTAGTGCTTGCAGAGTGTAATAGTTACATATTTAACACTATAAGGTCATACTTTCAGGACAGATTTATTACTGTGCATGCACGTCATCTGTCATATAGTGCCAGTGTCTCGAGAGGCTGTCCTCAAGGTTCGGTTTTGGGACCTGTCTTTTGGAATGCAGTTTTAGATCAGTGGCTTGTTAAGGAGAGTACAGAGTTTGCTAAGATAGCTTATGCTGATGACCTTGTGATTGGAGTTTCTGGGCGCTCCAGACTTATATTGGAAAGAAAAATACAGTCAGTTTTAGATGATTTAATGGAGTGGGCCAATTTGAACAAATTGAAGATCTCTGCAAGTAAGACCTGTTTTATGGTTTTTAAGAAACAATTTAATTACGGCAGACCTCCAAGAGTTCTTTTAGGTGGAGTTCAAATTCCTTATGTTGCTAAAACTAAGTATTTGGGATTAATTATAGATGACAAACTTTCCTTTTTCCCACATATTTCACACCTAAATGTAAAAGTAAGACACTTTACAGGCTCCATTGCTAGGATTTCTCGTAAGGAGTGGGGATTGAATAAGAGGGTGTTGTCATTGTATTATAAGACTATTTTTCTCCAGATAGTGGCATATGCGGCTGTTGTTTGGTTTTCTGTGGTAACTAAAACTAGGATTCGTTCGAAACTTTTATCGCTTCAGCGCTCTATGTTATTAACTTTATTGAAAGTACCTAGAACAGCGTCTACAAACGCCCTACAGGTAATTGCTGGTACCATGCCATTGGATTTATTTATTGTCTACAGAGGGTTTTTGTACAAATTGAAAAAGGGTACATCAGTAACGTTTTTGGATATTACAATTGATTTTGAGAATAATATTAAAGAAGAAAAACAACGAATATGGAACAAATTAATGGATTTATGGCAGACCAGATGGGAAAGTGGTGATGTTGGAGCTGTGACGAGGAAATATATTCCCCAGGTGAACTATGCATTGGCAAAAACCGTGGCATCTTGGTTTACGCCTTCTATGTACACTTCTTATCTGTTAACAGGACACGGCTCACTTAGGGCCAAATTATATGAGAGAGAGAGGGTTGGAGACAGATCCTTTCTGTACATGTGGCGAGCAGGAGACTTGGATGCATGTAATTTTTTTATGTCGGGAGTATGAAGACCAAAGGCGGATTTTGATGGCGCATATTCCTGACTTATCATTTGATACAGTGCATTTGCTTATTGCAAATCGTGACTGTTTTAATTTATTTCAGGAGTTTTCAGCTGCTGTTTTTGCAAGAAGAACTGTTCTCAGAGCCTTTCTTCAGAGGCAAACCTAGTGTCTTAATTGTCTTCATGGAGTTTCACTATTTGTTTCTACATCTGGCTGGCGGCTGGGGTGCTGGACCTGATTCATGGTGTTGGGTCTGGTGCTCTGGTTGGTTGTCTTTTGTGCTACGATCATGAATACTCCATTCTGGATTCTGCCGTGCTGGATCAGATTCATTGCGTCGGGTCTGGTGGTCTAAAGGTTCTATTATCCATGGCGTACAGTTGGAGATTGCTGGATAGTACCGTTATTGGTTTTGGAGGTTCCAGTGCATGTGAGGAAATATTCAGTTGAACTGTGATTTTTGAAGTTAATAGTTGTGCCATCCAGACTATTGAATATTATTGTTGTTTTATTATATATATATATATATTTTATTATTTTATTTTTTTCCCTGCTGGCTCCCTGGTATGGGCAACCCGGGGCGCGGGATTGCTGGCACTCACTGTTATTGCACTACCTCCAGTGGGTGCGGGATTTCAAGTGCGAATAGCGCTACAGTAAAATCAGACTCAGGTAATTTAACATATTTTTTAAGGACTGCTTTGTAAAGACTATATATTCCCAAGTTCTCAAGGTAGAATTGGGCTTATGCCTGGGAGCTACCCTGAATAAGAATACACTTGCACACACACACGAGAGTTTAATGTTTGTCAGAGCATATAATTATATGTAAATATATCTTGTATATAAATCATGTATATACTTTTATGTACAAAATGTTGAGACTAAATTGTGTGTTAATAAAATAAATGAATGAAAAAAAATGTAGGGATAAGTACACCCCTTTTGTGTAAAATGAGGCTTCCAAACCTGTAAGCAGTACTTGAGATGTGGCCTAATACAGCTGGATGGTCAACTACTTATCCCTACATGTGGATGTGGAAAGGTCAGGGAATGACCACCGCATATCCCGGAGCAATATGGCCTTAGTTGCTAATGCTCCAAATAACTAACTAACTAACTAACTAACCCTACATGTGGACATGTGTGTGTGTGTGTATAGGTAGGGTGGCTCCTAGAACATCCGTTCCAATCCAACTCATTTCTTTGTACATTGAACAGACTCTGCAAAACAGGCCAGCGTGTAATAGTGTAAACTACACGAACATTGCACTATTACACGCTGGCCTGTTTTGCAGTCTGTTCAACGTACAAAGAAATGAGTTGGATTTGAACGGACGTTCTAGGAGCCACCCTACCTATACACACACACACGTCCACATGTAGGGATAAGTAGTTGACTATCCAGCTGTATTAGGCCACATCTCAAGTACTGCTTACAGGTTTGGAAGCCTCATTTTACACAAAGGGGTGTTCTTAGCGGAAAGACTGCAGTTATAGTTCAGACACAGCATGGGTTTAAGGGGAAGTCTTGTCTGACAAATTTGATCGGATACTATGATGTGGTCACAAAGGAACTGGATGCAAAGAATAAATTTGATATCATATACTTGTATTTTAGAAAGTTTTTGATACTGTGGCACATGGGAGACTACTGTACAAATTGGAGCAGTATGGTATTAAGTGCAAGTTGTAAAATGGATAAAAGGATGGTTGACTGGGAGAAGACAGAGAGTGGTTATCAGTGGACAGTGGGCCTAACACCAAACCCCCTGGGTTTGGTGTTAGGCCCATTGTTGTTTTCAGTGATATTGATGAAGGTATATCAAGGTTAATGTCTAAGTTTGTGGACGATACAAAGGTTGGCATGGTTGTTAATGACAGTACGATTCTGCAACAGGATCTGGAAAAGTTCAGCAGATGGGCTGAGAGGTGGCAACTGAAGTTAAACATTGACAAATGTAAAGTACTGCATATGGGTAGCAGTAACCCCAGAGTAACATATCAACTGGGTGGTACTACACTTAAGGTAGTGGGGAATGAAAAGGACCTGGGGATAATTGTGCAGTCAGATATGAAGTTTTCTGAGCATTGTAAAGAGATTGCAAGAGTAGCTCACAGTGTCTTGTCAATGATATACAGGAATTTTGGTAGCAGGGATAAGGGGTGATTGTCCCCTTGTATAAGGCAATGATCAGATCACACCTTGAGTATTGTATACAGGTCTGGAGACCTAATTTTAGGAAAGATGTAGAGCTGCTGGAATGAGTACAGAGAAGGGTAACGAGATTGGTGAGTGGAAAAGGGGGTTGTCGTTGTTACAAGAAAGGCTTAAGTTCTGCAAATTGCAGCTTCCGGAGACTAAACACCTGCGAGATGATTTAATTGAGGTGCTTGAGGCCTTGAATGGATTGAGCAAGCTCAGTGTTAATGGGATTCTTCCTTTTGCTCAGATTTCTCACCTGAGAGGGTGATTTTGTTATTTGTTATTTGGTTTTTAAGAGCATTAGCAACTAAGGCCATATTGCTCCGGGATATGCGGTGGTCATTCCTTGACCTTTCCGCATCCTCCATATTTGGTGGTGACGGGCTCAAACCCCAGTCTAATCAAGAGGCGTGTTCTACGCACTACTGCTCCTTCCCACCTGGCTATGGAGGCACTCCTGAGAGAGTGAATTTGAATTTATATCCTCTCACCTGAGAGGATAAAAATTCAAATTGAGGAAAGACAATTGTAGAATATATGTGCTGAAATTTGCCTTTGGCCAGCAGGTGGTTGATAGATGGAGTGAATGCATGGGTGAAATGGGAAGGTTTTTTTTTTTTTTTTTTTGTGTTTTTTTTTTTTTTTTTTTGCTTAAGCTATATAAGCTTGTTTTCTTGCATCATATGTCTCAACTAATGCTAATTTACACTCTTGAATATTTATATATATAAAAAATTAATAAAATTATCTTACTATACGCTAAGATGTGTACTTGTAGTGTAAATGAATTGATTACACTTGAAACTTTACAGTGACAAGATACAAGATAAGTGCTTTGACTTTTAATTAAGGCTGTAGCTTAATCTTTGTTCAAGACTGACAGGTGTCAGGACTGGTAGAATGGTCAGAATTTGAAAATCCTCGTAATTTCTCTTTTTTTAATTTCATAATCTTTCACCTTACTATTTTTGAACTATTTTTGTTTGTAATAGATGTTACAGGCAACCCCCGTATAACATGGTACTTCTGCAACACAGTTTCTCTCTGACACGATTGATAAATTGCGGCAATCCTTGCACAACACTTATATATAATTAGCATTAACAGAGGCATACGATGCAAGAAAGCAAACTTATGCAGAATCAGCCAAAAAAAAGGAAAAAAAAAAACCCTCCCATTTCACCCATGGTTTCGCTCTAACTCGGTTATAGAATTATGGCAAACCTCGCATAACACGATATTTTTGAGCTTTTGTGCGGGGAAAACTCTGCTGTTATGCTGGATGTAATTTTTCAACATTTCCATTCTTTTTATGAATCTCTGCTGTTGACTTGCTAGTTGTTATGCAAAAAATATTATTGGGAAATCCCCGTGTTAAGTTCTGTACTATTGAACTTGTGCTTGTTTGAGACCATAAAAAATTGTGATTTCAAAGCTTACAGTCGTAACTTTTAAGGGTTTTTGTAAGGTTATTTTGGTTTTTATTTGATCATTTGTATTTTACAGTTATGTATTACTAAGCTTTGTTCTTCAGAACCGTATGGTGCCTCCGTAGCCAGGTGGGCAGGAGCAGCAGTGCGTAGCACACACTTCTTGATTAGACCGGGGTTCGAGCCTGTGACCACCAAATACGGAGGATACAGAAAGGTCAGGAAATGACCACCGCATATCCCCGGAGCAATATTTTTTTTTTTTTTTTTTTATGAGAACCCCAAACACGAGAGGTATTATAACCTATAGTACTTAGTACCGTGCTTGGGTTGGAGGTTGAGAAGACGAAAGAAGATATTTGTTGATATTGGACTTGAACTTCTGTAGATTGTAATTTTCAGGAAATACGTATGAAGGAAGGTTGTTCCAGAAAACGGCAGTTGAATGAATAAATGAGGAAGATGAAAAGTTGGTTCTGTGCGTTTGAAGTTGGACAATAAATGGATGTTGGCTGGTGGCGGCACGTGTTCAGACTGTTTTGAAAGAGAGAGCGGGAATTATAGAAGCCAATTCAGAAGAACAGTGCCCATGGAAGTATCTGTAGAAGAGGCATGCAGCAGAAACAGTGCGTCTATGAGAAAGCGAGTGGAGAGACTGTGTTAGAGATGAATCATTAATTAACCTAACTGCCCTCTTCTGAATGGAATCAAGAAGCCTGAGAGAGGTTTTGGGGGCACCACCCCAGATGTGGGAACAATATTCCATGGCAGGGCGGATTTGCGATTTATATAGAGTGAGCAGCTGTTTGGGAGAAAAGTAACGCCGAGAGCGAAAGAGAAAACCAAGTTTTTTAGATGCAGAGGAAGCAATATTTGTAATGTGCTTGTGCCAAGAGAGATTAGAAGTCAGGGTAATCCCCAAAAGAGATATATCATTTTGCCTAGAAATCGGAGTGTCACTAAAGATAAGCATAGGAGCAGAAGAATCCTTTTTGCGAGATATAAGACAAGATTGAGTTTTAGAAGGGTTGAAATCAATTAAGTTGTCTTTGCCCCACTGGAGAATTACCTGAAGATCGGCATTTAAGGAATTGGCAGCAGATTTTCGAGAACTTGAAGCTGATTGAGCTGGACAAGGTTTCTCAAAATGGAAAGTTGAATGCAATGTGCTATCATCGGCAAAACTATGGATAGGATTTCCAGTCAATGGAAGAAGGTCATTGATATACAAGAGGAAAAGAGTGGGGGAAAGAACTGAACCTTGGGGGACACCGGCATTAGTGGAGAAGTTAGAAGACAGAGAGCCATCTACCATCACCCTCAGTGAGCGATCAGAGAGAAAACTGGATAACTAATTACTAAAAACAGTTGGCAAACCATAAGATGGAAGCTTGTTTAGAAGACCTTTATGCCAAACACGATCAAAAGCCTTTGAGATGTCAAGAGCAACTACTTGTGTTTCACCGAACCTTTCCATTGAATTAGTCCATAAATGGGTAACATAAGCCAGAATATCACCAGTGGATCGACACTGACGGAATCCATACTGGCGATCGTTGATCAGACGGAAGGTTTCTAGGTAGTTTAAGAGTTGGCGGTTAATTGATTTCTCCATTACTTTAGAAAGAGTAGAAGTAATTGCAATGGGACGATAATTGGATGGGAGGGATTTGTCACCCTTTTTAGGAACTGGCTGGATATGAGCAAATTTCCAAGCAGAAGGAAAAACACCTTTGGAATAAGAAAGTGA
This sequence comes from Mastigoproctus giganteus, assembly GCF_048544385.1. Classification (NCBI taxonomy): domain Eukaryota; kingdom Metazoa; phylum Arthropoda; class Arachnida; order Uropygi; family Thelyphonidae; genus Mastigoproctus; species Mastigoproctus giganteus. The sequence goes on along the minus strand of NC_143576.1, from coordinate 1,059,585 downwards.
AAAAAGGCGGCAAAGAATAGGAGTAAGTTCCAGAGCACAGGTTTTGAGAACAAGTGGAGAAATACCATCAGGTCCTGGAGCTTTCTTAGCATCAAGATTCTTCAAATTCCTTCTGATATCCTTTTGACGGAAGACCACAGGAGGCATTGAATGGAGCATGTTAGGAATGGTGGGAGGTGTTTTACCAAGATCATTAATACATGAGCTCGAAGAAAAATGGGATGCTAGCAGGTCAGCTTTATCCTTGGCTGAAGTGACAACAGAACCATCTGGTTTGGACAGAGGTGGGAGCAGAGATGGGCAAAAGTTGCGGCCAATAGCTTTGGCAAGAGACCAGAATGCTCGGCTACCATTAGGGCAAGAAGCAAGTTTTCTACTCTTAGCCTGTTCAAACTCTAGTTTGGACTGATTAATAACTGCTTTACAATTGTTGCGAGCTTTGGTGTAGGCAGAAAATGAAACTGAAGAATTAGAAACATGCCAATTACGATATGCAACGTTCTTCTCTTGGACAGCCTTAGCACATTTATTGGAAAACCAAGGTTTAGATAAAGGACGAGATTTTAAAGTGGAGTGTGGGATAAAGGATTCCATTCCTGCAAGAATAATTTCACTGACACGATCTGAGCAAATGTTGACATCAGAAGTTTTGAAACAGTAATCCGACCAAGGAAAAGAAGAAAAGAAGTCTCGCAGGTCATCCCATTTTGCATTCTTGTAATGCCAAACAATACGAGGTTGGGAATAGCCATGAGATAAAGGTTCCATTGGAGAAGAGACAATCACCAAGTTGTGATCTGAAGTGCCTAAAGGACCTCTCACTTCAACCTTGTACTTAGAAGGGTTGTTTGTGAGAAAAAGATCAAGCATATTGGCTGTATGATTAGAATTGTCCGGTATTCTTGTACGTAAATGAACAATCTGTGCTAGGTCATTAGTAATTGCAAAAGCCTCAGCATCTCGACCTGCTGGGTCGGTGTGACTAGAAAACGGAAGCCAGCTGGAGTTGTGAACATTAAAATCACCAAGGAAAATTACCTCACTGTTAGGAAAGTTGGACTGGAGAAAGTCAAGTTGCAAAGAGAGGAAGTCAAAGAGCTCCAAGTGATTAGTGGAGTTGGGAGAACGGTAGAGACAACAGATGAATTTTACACAATGAGGTAGAGAGATTTTAAGCCAGAGAAGATCAAAGAGAGGAGATTCCAAATTGCCAAGTCTCTGACAGGGAATATCAGAACGGACATATGCACAAGTACCACCTTTGAGGCGAAAGGAATCATACAGCAAATAATTTGGACATCTGAGATGAGCAGTAGTTGAATCAACTGATAACTGAGATTCAGTCAGAAAAAGTACATGGGGTTTGGAAGACTGCAAGTGGAAATGGACATCGTTGAGATTATAATTGAGACCACGTATATTTGTGAAATGAATTAGGAAGTCCTTGGGAGGTTTAGATCTTTTCGCAGATAAGCTTGCTCTATTATTTTGACAATTCATGGTGTATTCAATAGTAAGAAAAAGTGGGTGGGACATGCTGTATGAAGTAATGAAATTTTTGGATATGGCGTACATGTGGTAAGAATATACCCAGATCCGTGCCATAACGTGGCCTCGACAATGCTCCCCGCATACACACTACTCGGACTCCCTCCAGTCACTATCTGGCAGAGTAGAGGTAGCAAGATTATACACTAGCTGATCCGGAAGCTTCCTAGAGAGTTACCAATAGGTTCAGTCCGGTGTACTAACTAGCGGCCGGCCTGCGAACACCGTTTTAGAGCCGTACCCTCGAAATGTAAGGAATATTGGATCTCGCCATGACATTCATCATAACCTCAAAAATCATCAATCATACTGCATGATGGAAGAGATAGGGAAGGGTTGGCCGGAACTTAGCTCTAGAGACTAAACATGGGTTCCACCACTTCAAGCCTCCAATAAGCAAAGTGGTGGTATTTCACCGGTTGATGAGAGTCATCTACCACCTAGTACTGCCTCGTAACATAGAGGGGCGGCGTTCCTCCATGTGGTGTGGGCGCCACACCTCGACCCCTGCTTACGTTGGTTCACACCTGGGTGGTCACCCACCATGTACTTGTGCATGAAGGTTATACCCAGGATTACTAACAGTCCCACCATCGTGAAGGTGCAAGCAGAGGATTTGGCTGTCATAGACCATCCGGACTTCGCCGAAATTGGGTCCACTTTGACTTGAGTGACACCCGAATATCAGTTCCATCAGCGTTTTTGACTCCCAGGTAGCAAGAACAGCTTGTTTGGCATATCTGAGAGAATGTCTGTGACAACCTCAAGGACCGAATATGGCCTTAGTTGCTAATGCTCCTAAAAACCAAATAACAAACAAACATCAGAACCGTATTGGAATATAATTTCTTTGTTGTGAATTAAATTCCAACCCTAAATTATGCCTAAAGAAAGTAAAAAAGCACCACTTAAAAAAAACTTTATTTCTCTAGAATCAAAATACAAATTTTGGATCATCTTAAAAAAGAGGGAAAGGTATCATACCTTGCAAAAAGTTTAAATTTAAATGAAGCAACAATCCAGACCATAAAGAAAAATTAACTTGGATTGATGGTAGCAGTAAAAAACTGATCCCATTAGATGGCAATGCAATTAAACAAAAGGTACTAAAAATTTATAACCATTTAAAAGAAATGGAGAATCTTCTGTTAACCTGGGTTTTATTGCTATTGGATAACATTCCAGACCATCCAAAAGATTTAAGTCATTCAAATGTTGACTACCTAATACGACTTCTTTAATTCAGCCATTAGATCAAGGCATTATACCACCTTTAAAACTCATTACATCAGAAAATCATTACAGTGGATTTTGGAAAAAATTTATTATTATTAGCCGTGTGGTGTGAGGAAGCCTGAGGCTTATGCTGCACCAGCCAAAAAAAAAGATTCTGAATTACCCTGAGAGAGAGAAGTAGAAGGGAATCACCAAGAAAGAGAAGAGTGAGGATATCCAGCTGAGGACCCTGGGTGTGCTAAACCCATACCCACCAGATGTGAGCCCCTGGAGTTATTCCGAATCTGTTGAAGCGATGGAGGCATGGACACATTTTTCAATTTTGGACTGTGTTGGGAAAATGTATGGCCAGAGCCAGTTCATTCGTCGAACCGGCAAAAAAAATGGAATCGATGCAATAGTAGAACTTACTGCCGGTAGGAGGGGAAGATTTTGATGACTCCTGAAGATGTTCTAGAATTTCTAATAGAAAAAGAGACTGCAAATTGGATTTGGGGGAAATAGCATTGGAGGTAAACCAAATCAATTACATTTCAGAGGATAATAGTGCAAATGAAAATTGTGATATTTCAAATTTTACACTAAAAAGCATACAGGAAGGCATAAACTTAGCTGAGCAATTAGAATCTTATTTTTTGAATGTAGATCCTTCTACTGAAAGGACACAAAGTTCAAAAGGGAGCTTCAAAAAGGCTTAGCTCCATATAATGAAATTTACAAAGATCTGTAAAGCAAAAACAAACCCAGATTACTGGTTGTTTAAAGAGAGCAGAAGATACACGGAATCTAGATGCTGCAGATGAAAGTTCAGAAGGTGAAGATTTTCTGCAACAGAGAAAACATTCTTGTTTGATTGTGCTTAGCAGTGATGAAGAGGAAGAAAATTAAATGAATGTACATTATCTGACATATATGTATCGCAGTTTGTAAGACGTTTGTTCAGTCATTACTATTTTTAATAAAAATTGAAGTTTACGATAGTTTTTTTTTTTTTAAAGTGGGTTTTTTTGTTAGCTTTTGAAATGTAATCCTCCTTTTTGTACTGGTTCTTAGTCCCATTTATCATGGTTTCGCACTACACAAGATTTTATAGGAACCTAACTATCATCATATACGAGGGCTACCTGTACTTATTATTACCACAAAAAAAAAGAAAAAATCTCATTTCCTATCACTTATATAATATATATCTTTACCACTTTCAGGGAATTACTCCAATTCTACCAATTTTTCGAGAGGCCATCCTTAACGGTCAGCCAGAACTAAAGGAACAAGCAGCACAAGGGCTAAGAGAAGTCATTAAATTAACAAGTGCAGAAGCTCTGAAACCTTCAGTAGTGCAGATAACTGGTCCTTTAATACGTATATTAGGAGATCGTTTCAATTGGAGTATCAAAGTTGCCTTTCTTGAAACATTAGCCTTGCTCTTATCAAAGGTAAGTATTTATATATTTCTGGTTTTTTTTTTTTTTTTTTTTTCCAAACTGAAATTAGTATTTATATTCATATAGAGGGCATTGCTCAGGGGCGTGTTATCCAATAGGCAAAAAAGACATCTGTCTGGGGGGGGGGGGTCATTGCTGTTTTTTACTAATATTTTAAGTGATTTTTATTGGAAACAGACTTTCTACCTGAAGGTCAATGAACTTGAAGATGAATTTGAAAATTATGTTTTTTCAAAAATGGTTTTACCGATTTTGATGAAATTTTTTATTTGGTTCATTGAAAAAGTAAAGACTTCCTTATATGGAACCAGTGCCCCTGACAGCCTTATGCTTAAAGGTATTCCCATGTAGAATGCAGGGACCGCTTATCTCTAACCAGCAGTGAAATGCTGCTAAAGCTTCTCACAGGCTATGATAATAATTGAAAGTGGAAGAGAAAAATATTTTTGTGAATGAATTCGAAAATCTTTAAAATAAAGATTCGAATTTACAACATTCTGTGAATCTTTTAAAATCATTGTCATTATATACAGTGGTGGACAAAAAACTGCAGCACCTTAAAAAATGTAACATTTGTAGTGAAACATAGAAGATGTTTTTTGATTAGAATCATTTTGTTTGTTGCAAAGCAAAGGTATTGTGTCAGATAACGCTTCTGTTGCATCAGCCAGTAATTGCAAGCTATTGCATCAGCCACTTCTATAAATACCGCGTTGGAACGGCATATACGCTCATTAGTATCCTGTTTTGTGGAGGTGTAAGCATGGCTCTCCATATGTTCAGTTGACACTAAGAAAACAAAAGTGTAGCTGTTGCTTTGTCCCAGGAAGGGCTTTCTACGCGTGCTATTATTGATAAAATAGGTTGCCACCAGTCAACATTATCCCGGCTGCTGAAATTAAAGCGTGAAATCGGTGATGTGAAGACCTGGATGTGATGTGACTATGCCTTCCCAAGATCGATATTTGAAACTTCGTAATCGCCATGCTAGTGCTCCTGATTTAAAACTAGACTTTGAGATGGTGTTGAAACAAATGCACCAACTATCCAAAAATGGTTTTTGGAATGTGGTCTGCATGCCTATCGGCCCAAGAAGCTTTTGTTGATCCAACAAATGAGGAAGAAGTGACTTTCTTGGGCTAAACCACATCTTTCATGGACAAAAGAGCAATGGGACACTGTCATCTTTTATGACAAATCAAAATTCAACCTGCAAAAAAAAAAAAAAAAAAAAAATTAATGATATTAGGGTCCTCTGTAAATTGCATGTGTTCTCTGGTCGATTTGCCTGTTTACTGGATGGGGGAAAACGTTTCTGGGGGGGGGGAACCTTGCTATCTACACCTGAGATCGACTAACCCAGCCACAGACTGAAAAAAGCCCACTAAAGTTCCTCGCATTCAAACCCGGGGCTTTTCCACCCAGCGTGGGGTGGATGGTGACTATAACACTGTGCTACCTGCACAGACAAAATTCAACCTACATGGCTCTGATGGGAAGCGATATGTTAGAAGACGAAAATCGGAGGCATACCATCCTGACTGCATAACACCGACTGTAAAGTTCCCCACCGGTCAGATGGTCTGGAGATGCATAACAAGCAAAGGGCTGGGGCGAATTAAGTTTATTAACAGAACGGTACCTACACTGCTATCTTGGAGGAGTGCCTGAAACCCGTTATCAGGGATCACCACACAGACATTGAAAACTGCATTTTTCAGCAGGACTCAGCACCTTGCCACACAGCAAAATTGGTAAGTTTTATTGCTATTTAGATTTAATGATGAGTTTGTCTTCTTGTCTCACAAGGCTTCAAACATATTTACACAAATATTTTCCTTTGTTTTTCTCCCTTAAGGTGCAGTCATACCTCAGAAATGCTGGCATTACAGTATTGGACTGGCCCGGATTTGAACAGTCCAGATTTGAATCCTATTGAAAATTACATAATGTCTAAACTGCTGGTACATAATGTCATCTAAAATTGCTCAGAAGAAGCCAACAAGTAAGGTTCAGCTGCAAGAGAGCATTGTAAGGGTGTGGTACCATGAAATTGGGCAGCTGTATATCCAGAAGTTGATTAACTCTATGCCAGATCGTTGCAAGGCTGTAATTTTAGCTTGAGGAGGAACAACAAAATATTGAATACCATTTCAGTTTATACACATAAATACAATAAAATGTACATTTGGTTGTCATGATTGCCATTTGCATGGCTTCTCATATTTTCAGTAATTTTGCATTTTACCCTTTGGGAAGATATTTCTGGCAGATTTAATGTTAATATTTTGCAATAGTATCCTTATCTACCATCATAGGCCTTATATTTGACATTACAGAAAACTGAATAACTGTTTGGTATTTATTGTTAAAACAAATTGTTCAAGAAATATAGTGATAAATGTGTTTACTTGCAATGCAGGGAGCATTACATCTAGGAATAGCATCAAGAACATATACTGAAAATTTTAAAAATTTAATAGGGAGAAACGTTTCTATTTGAATCTTGTTCGGGGAAAACGTTTTTATGCATTAAATAATGGTAAACATTAAATGAAAATGAACTGTTTAAAATTATTTTGCATAAAATTACTATAGTGTAAAATATCTCCTAGACTTTAAAAGCAACAAATGTAATTATAAAAGCAGAGCTATCCTTATCACAGTACTGAATGCATTATTCTAAGCCAAGTTTCCAAGGGAGCAAAATTCCTTGGTAATTGATATTTCTTGATAATACTTTGAAATCAGCATTTCTGAATTTTTGAATCTTAAACATTCAGAAATGCAAACATTACTTGCTTGATATTGTAGCCTCAAATTAACATCACGCAATTCAAGGTATCTGAATTTTTAAGACATTGTATTTAAATTAATTTGTATTTTTAAATTTTATTTAAAGTGAACTGAAAAAATAGAAGTAAAAGTATGCAAGTTGCCAGTTTCTCATTTCTTTGTTGAATACAAAGAACTGTGAAAAACAATAACAAACAATTTAATTTAAAAGCCACTGGCATTTCAGTTTCCTTCCTGTCTTGCTTATTATTTAAAACTTGTAATTTTTTTTTTCTCTTCATCAAATTACATTATGTTTTTTAGAGGCTCTGCTATTATCCTTGGAAAGATATCTAGGTTACAGAAAGAAACCAATGATTTGAGATACAGGAATATAGGCAGTTTCTGCATGGGCTGACTTCAGATGTCCAGTGTTGCTGAGCAACATGAAATACATCACTGCATTGCATCATAAAATACAGTAAAGTATATGTTCATAAAGAGAATTTTCTCTGCATGCAATTTACTGTATTTTCTCCCCTGGCATTTTGTTTAATGATTGTGGAAATTGTTTGTTATTGTTTCTTACAATTCTTTGTATTCAGCAAAGAAATGAGAAACTGGCACTTGCGTACTTTTACTTCAATTTTTTCAGTTGATGAATGTTAAAGGAAGGTCAGTTTTTCATCAAATATGAACTCTAACAATCTTGAGTTTGGCACTACTGGAATAGTATTTTGTACAAGTGCCTCAACTCAGGTTTAGGATGAAAATTTTAATTTCAGCAGAAATATCTGCGAATGATCTTCTGCAGCAAGAATTTAAAGCTGTTGCCCAGAAGTTGTGGCAACCAGTAGTATGCTTTCATACTGTCGCATAACTGGGAAAATATGCTAAAGGCACTGTTTACAGATAAAGTTGTTCTGTGATGGAATTCACTTTTATGGAAAAAAGTATAACACTTAAAACTGATTCGTGAGGTATTTCCTCCTGTTGGCAAAAGGACCAAGAGAGTTTGGATCCTCCAAAATAAAAACAGGGCGGTGACCGCTAAAACCTCTTGGCAAAAGGACCAAAAGAGGGTGGATCCTCCAAAATCTTAGAAAGACCAATAGGATGAATTTTTTTATTAAAAACAGGGAAGTGACCTCTAAAACCTTGGCTATAGCGATATTTTAAAATATCAAATCACTAAGTTGTGTCATATGCTTTTATCATACTGAAGAAGATGAACACCATCTTGTTTTAGGAAAGCACTCAGAGAAATGTTTCCATTCTAATTAGAGGGTCCAGTGTGGATTTGTTTCCTTCAGAAGCTACACAGTATCTCTGAGAGAAAGTAATTTGATTCAAAATACCATATAGGAATGTTGACCATTCTTTCAAAATTGTAGTGGTATGTTGTGTCATGCTTTTTTCATACTGAAGAACATGAACACCATCTTGTTTTAGGAAAGCACTCAGAGAAATGTTTCCAGTCCAATGTGGACCTGTTTCCTTCAGAAGCTACATAGTATTCTACCTAGCAACCCAAAGGTCGCGGGTTCGAATCCCGCCTCAGGCTTGACTCAAAGTACTGCAAAAACCTTGTGAGGTGCATTATGGCCACAGAAGCCGATGCGCCAACAACTACCAAAAAATAAAAACAAACATCGTATTCTGAGAGAAAGTCATTTGATTCAAAATACCATACAAGATGAACGCTAGCCATCCTTTCATAATTTTACACAAACATCTAGTCAGAGTGATAGGGCAAAAGTTTGTTCAAAATTTGGGATCTTTTCCTGTCTTAGCACAGGTAAGAGCAAAGCCTTGTGGCATGAGTACAGAAGGAGCAGGTTTCCACTGAAAGCTGATCCACAGCTTTTGGTGGAAGAAATTTAAACATTTCATAATGGATGTCATCTGGTCCAAAAAAGTATTTCCAGTAGTAAGAGTTAGTGTTTTTTTTTTTTTATCATTCTATGGTAAAAATATATGAAGAAACAATAGAGGAAGAAGAAGCAGGATTTAAAAAAGACAGATCAACAATAGGCCAAATATTCACACCAAACATCATTGCAGAAAAATATTGGAATAAGAAGAAACCTCTTTATCTGTGCTTCATCGATTTCAAGCAGGCATTTGACTCTGTAAACAGAGAAAATTTAATGAAGTAACTACAGAAATCTCACTTGATCATGAAATAATCATGTTTGCAAACAATTTCTATAAAAACACAAGAGCAATAGTAAAATTCAACGACCTTAAAACAGAAACTTGAAATAGAGAAAGGAGTCATGCAGGGATGCCCTTTATCTCCATATCTATTTAATATCTACCTAGAAGAACTAATGAAATCAATTGAAGAAAAAAGAGGCAAAATAATAAATGGAAAAAATATTAAACCACATAAAATATGCGGATGGTATCGTGATTTTAACAGAAACAAAAGAACAACTAAAAGAAATATTAACAAACATCGATAAAGCAAGCAAGAATTATGGAATTAATATTAATATAAATAAAACCAAAGTAATGCAAATCAGAAAAAAAACATAGAAGACATAAACATCCAAAATCAACAAATAGAACAAGTACAAAAATTTGTATACCTGGGCTCTCTGATAACTGGAAACAAGTAATATTGAGCAAATTAATCACAGACTGAACATCGGATGGACAAACATGAACAAACTCAAAAACATATGGAAGAGCAATAAAATCTCAAATAGTCTAAAAATTAAACTATACGAAACTGTCATCATACTCACAACAACTTATGGCTCAGAGAATTGGAGAATAAATAAGAAAGAAAGGCAAAAAATAATGGCATTTAAAATGAGATGTCTAAGGAAAATCAATAAAACAAATTGTAGAGAACATAAAACTAATGAACAAGTAAGGAGAGGTCTAAATTTTGAACGCAGAATAATAGAGCAGATCTACAAAAAACAACTTCAGTGGTTTAGACATGTGAACCAGATGAAGCAACACAGGAAGAACTGGAGATAAGAGACCACCAGAAAGACCCAAAAGAGAATGGCTCCAATGCCTCAAGAAAAACACAGGCTTTCAGAGCTATCAACAAATGATGCAAGATTCAAGAAATCGACAACAGTGGAGGACGATATCTAAATAGGGACTCAACCCATGCCAAACAGAAGAGCAGAATGATGATGATGATGATGTTAAAAATCCTTACATTTAAAGTATTAGTATTAATAGTAGCAAATGATGCAAGAAAGCAAGCCTATACAGTATCAGTCAAAAAAAAAAAAAAAAAAAGCATTACCCATATTATCCCGTCTAAGTTTGTCTATCTAGTTCTCCCTTAAAATTATTCAAAAACTACCTACAACCACCATTTTTAATTTGAGTTATGTCCCCTTGTGTGTTATCTAAACAAAAGGATTCCATCAGCATTGAGCTTACTCAATCCATTGAAAGCCTTAAACACCTGAATTAGATTTTGTCATTGGTGCATAGTCTCCAGACGCTGCAATTTGCAGAAGTGAAGCTTTTCCTGCTATGAACACCCTTTTGATTTTTGTAAGCATATTTGTAGAAATTAAATCTTTAATATCCATCATTAACTGGTTCCATACAAATGTGATGTTAACCCAGTATTGCTGGTTCCCTGTCATAACAAACATGGTGGCATGAGGACTGACAGGTCTCAAATTCTTTTTTTATTTCCAAAATATATATATATTTATTTTATTTTTTTAATTCTAATTTCAGTATTCTAATGTTTGACATTTTATTAATTAACCCAGATTTCTTATAAAAAATAGGTAATTTATTTTAAAAAGTATTTAGTTTTAATGAAATTTTTTTTAATGTTATTGGAAGATAAAAGTACTATAAACATAAATTATTAATCACTTCTATTTCCATTATCATAAAAACTGTGAATCCTTTTGAAAATTCCAACTAATGCTTGTGCATGTATTGCTATATTGCTATGTTTTATCAAGTAGATAAGTAAATACTAATAATAAACTTAATTGAGAAAACCATTTTATATAATTATTAAACCTAATTTCTGATGTACTAATGGCAGACATCCAGCAAGGAACACACTTTAGCACTAATAGTGCCATATGAAGCAAGAAAGAAAGAAAGCTTATACAGCATCAGAAAAAAAAAAATCCTTCCTATTTCACCTATCCATTCACTCCAAAAGTTTGTCCTTTTCTTCCTTGAGTTTATTAAATCTCTAAACTTCCATGACAGATGGAAGTTTGTTCTAGCAGTCAACCAACCACTGCCTGAAGGCAAATTATTACACATCTGTTCTGCAACTGTCTTTCCTCAATTTGAATTTGTCACCTCAAATGTGTAATCTGAACAAGATGAATAATTGCATCAGCATATAGCTGAATCCATTCAAAGCCTTATATACCTCAGTCAGATCACCTCACATGTGCCTAGTCTCCAAACACCGCAATTTGCAGAACTTAAGCTTTTCTTCGTAAGAGCACCCCTTTGTTCCTCACACCAATCTTGTTTCCCTTCTCTGTACTCATTCCAGCAACTCTACATCCGTCCAAAAATAATGCGTCCAGTCCTGTATGTAGTACCCAAGGTGTGGCCTGACCATTGCCTTATGCAAAGGGATAACTACCTCCTTATGCCTGCTAGCAAAATTCTTGTATATCATTAACTAGACCCCATGAGCTGCTCTGGTAGCCTGTCTGCATTGCTGAGAAATTTCATATCTGACTGCACAATTACCCCCCGGTCTTTTTCATCCTCCACTAACCTGAGTGTAGTACCACACAGTTGGTAGTTTACTCTGGGTTTACTGCTTCCCATATGCAGTACTTTGCATTTGTCAATGTTAAATTTCAGTTGCCACTTTTCAGCCCATCTGCCAAACTTTTCTAGATCCTGTTGGAATAGTGTATTGTCATTACTGCCATTAATAACCCTGCCAACTTTTGTATCATCTGCAAACTTGGACCTTAAGCCTGATATACCTTCATCAGTATCTATCATTGATAAATATAGAAAATAACAATGGGCCAACAATGAGCCATGGGAGACTCCACTAATAACATTAGTCCCCGAATAGCAGTGATCATTGATTACCACTCTCTGTCTTCTAGTCAACCATCTCTTTATCTATAGTAGGCAACTTTCCCTGAAGCCTATAACAGCTACAAGGTGATGTGTAATAGAGCCACAGAAAAGGTTCGACAGGCAAAGGCAGTTTATGAGAAATCACTAGCAAACAGAGCAAAGAGGGGGGATAAAGAATTCTTCACATATATAAATGCCAAGAAGAGCAGATCGGACATTATTTCTTTACTCTCATATAAATGCCAGATCGGACCTTTACGTAAGGGAAAGGGGATAGTAGTAAATACACCAGCTGCCGTTGCAGATGAACTCAACAGTTATTTTGCATCGATATTTACAAATGAAAAGCCTTTTGTGGCAATGGGAAATTGTGGGATCAAAGTTAAAAAATATGTAATTAATGATATTGAAATTTCGCAAGGTTATTTAATGAAAAAACTTTCGAGCCTACAGACCAGTAAGGCTCCTGGAGTTGATGGAATATACCCTATAATCTTAAGAGAGGCAGCAAGCGAGTGCATTGAACCATTGAGGCTAATTATGCGAGCATCACTAGACTCTGGGGAGATTCCCTTAGATTGGAAAAGTGCAAATGTATCTCCCATACATAAGGGTGGCTCTAAAAGTGAAGTTGGAAATTATCGACCTGTCAGTCTGACTTCAGTAGTAGGGAAAATCATGGAGGCAATGATCAAGGGTGGAATTCAGGATCATTTGGATAGAATTGAAATTCTCAAGGATACTCAGCATGGTTTTGTAAAGGGAAAATCATGTTTAACAAATCTGGTTCGCTATTTCGAAAGGGTCACTCACGAGCTGGATTTAGGGAATAATTTCGACATTGTTTATTTAGATTTCAGCAAAGCTTTTGACTCAGTCCCACATGAGCGGTTGCTTTATAAGCTGGAACAGGTTGGAATCACTGGGCAAATCCTTAGATGGATAGAAGGATGGCTTCAGGGCAGGAGGCAGAGGGTTGTGATAAATGGCTATTCCTCAGATTGGGTTGATGTAAGAAGTGGGGTTCCCCAAGGATCAGTATTGGGACCACTGTTGTTTTTAATTTTCATAAACGACATTGATGAAGGGATAGAGGGCATGATGTCTAAATTTGCAGATGATGTTAAAATTGGTAGAGTAGTTAATGATCACTGTCAAGCTGAGCTTCTTCAGAGAGACCTAGATAGACTTCAGGAATGGTCAGAAAAATGGCAGCTGTGCTTTAATCCAACAAAGTGTAAGGTATTACACCTGGGAAACAGTAATCCCAAAAAAACTTATTCACTTGGTGGAGTTCAACTAAACCCAGTACTGGAGGAAAGGGACTTGGGTGTTACGATACGGTCAGACATGAAATTCTCTGAGCATTGTCCCCTCAACGTGGGCACCTGTACGTGGTGAGGGGACCTCCCAGTGATGCTGCTGGTTTTCCAGATTAGCATCACTGGGATCCAACGCCCATACCTTGGTTCCAGGGTTACAACATTGGAATCCGGCGTGTGCAGCCGTGCGCCGCGACCCGTGGAAGCGGAAAGGGGGATCCTGGTGGTTGAGGTGGGGGATCCTGCTTCGACGAGACGGGTGGTCCCGGACCGGCTCGACTGGGATCAATCGGCGGGTGGTATTATACTGCTAGGGTCAACTGCGTTCCAATAAGTCTCCCTCCCTATGGTCCTGGGACGGGATAAAGACTTATTGGTAACGTGGGTATGGTGTTCTAAGCGAACTCGGCGTCCCATTCGTGTACGCAGTACCTGCTAGTTCACGAGTGGGCGTCCCCTCGTAGGGCTCCGTGGTGGGTGAGGTACTTAGGCATCAGACATTTTTTCTTTACTCTCATGAGTAATTTAAATCCAATTTCTTCTGGGGCCCCAACAAGGCCCCTACCTAACCGATCAGATGAGAATGACACCAATTCTGCCAAAAGAGCCAGAACTGAGGATAAACCACCATCTATAACTCCGCTTTTCCTCATTCTCCATTCCACCGGAAAGCAGTCAATTGGGAAGATGTCACCCTTCTTCATCCAGAAAGGATTAGAAGGGTTGGCAGGATCACCAAAATCCGTTAAACGGCTGCGTTCTGGTGATCTTTTAATCGAAGCTTCAAACACAAAGCAGGCAGAAAGAATGTTAAACGCGACATCCATAGGGGGAATACCGATCAATGTAACACCCCATAAAACTTTGAACTCTTCACGCGGTGTCATTTCAGAGTGGGATCTTCTTCATGTCTCTGAAGAGGAGATCTGCTCTGAACTAAAAGATCAAGGAGTGACAGCTGTAAAGAGAATATCAATGCGGGAGGAAGGGAATCTCGTCCCTACCCGAGTTCTCATCCTAACATTTAACACCCCACGGCCTCCAAGTTCCATCAAGGCAGGGTATTTAAACTGCTCAGTGAGGATCTATATTCCAAACCCACTGAGGTGTTTTAAATGCCAAAAATACGGACACTCACAAACGGCTTGTCGTGGTAACCCTGCCTGTGCTCGATGTGGTGCAAAAGACCACGAGAGCAAGGAATGTTCAGCTTCTAAACCGATCTGTGTAAATTGCCAAGGAGAGCACCCTGCATACTCCAGAGCATGCCAGCGGTGGAAGGATGAAAAAGAGATCCAGAAATTGAAAACGGAGCTGAATATCTCCTACCCAGAGGCAAGAAAACGCATTCAACCAATAAATAGCGGGAAACCTTCATATGCCCAGAAGGTTTCTGCGAAGTGCACTATCGGTACGCAGACTGAGATGACTGTACCACCAAGAGAGAGTCATTCACACCGATTGCCCGCTATTTATTGAGCTCACAAAAGCCCACCAAAAAAACGCAGTCAGCTGCCACTCCTATATCCGTACCTCCCAATGCTCCACCACTACCAAAACCAAGTGGTAAAGAGCCAACAGTAATAACAGAAACAATGGATGTCGAGCACAAGGAGGTACCGGATGAATCAGTCTTGGAACTCTTTGCGGAGGAAGAAATGGACACGGGGCAGCGTCCATTCTTCCCCAAAAAAGATAAAGCCAAGACTGATAAAATCAAGCCCTCAGCACTTCGGAAGCCACCTGATGGACCCACCAAGCCAAAATAATGGCTAAATTCCTACAATGGAATTGTCGTGGATTCCGGCGAAATACTGATGACATCAAGGCCCTCCTGCAAAAGCACGAGCCAGTTTGCTTTTGCTTGCAGGAGACGTATCTAAAAGCAAATGATGATCCCACCATGTATAACATCACAATCTTTCGTAAGGATAGAATTGCGGATGGTCCTGCTCATGGAGGAGTGGCTATCCTTGTGAGTAATCAGACCCCAGTTCAGCCCTTGCTAATTACATCCAGCATAGAGGCTGTTGCAATTCGCCTTACAGTGGGATTTTTATTAACAGTCTGCTCTATTTATTTGCCACCTGGGACTGACATCTCCCAGGAAGACCTTGATGATCTTGTAACGCAGTTGCCACCCCCTTTCTTACTTCTTGGGGATTTTAATGGACATAACACCCTGTGGGGTAGTGCTAACATCAATGGAAGGGGACGGGTCATAGAGCGTATGCTCAATGACAATGCCCTTTCCCTTGTAAATACTGGAAAAAACACCTTCTTCCACATGCCTACCCGTACGTTCTCTGCCATTGATCTCTCTATCTGCTCCCCTTCTCTACTCCCTTCTCTCACTTGGGAAGTGGAGGAGAATCCATACGGAAGTGATCACTTCCCTGTGCTAACCTTGTTACACAGTGGGAGACCATGTCTTCCTTTTAGGTTACCACGGTGGAAGTTTGATCAGGCTGACTGGAATGCCTTCGAACATCAGGCAAATTTTGACCTCAGTGCAGTCAGACAGGAGCCTATCAGTGACGCAGTAACGTACATCACAGAAATCATTGTCCAAGCAGCTGCAAATTCTGTTCCAAAAACATCTGCCCGGTTTCCACCATATCCCAAACCTTGGTGGAATTCCCAATGCACAGCAGCAAAAAAGGCTCAAAACAAAGCGTGGGGGATATTCCGTCGATATCCTACCACTGTTAATCTAATAGCCTTCAAGCGTGCACGAGCCAAAGCACGCTACATTCGCCGTCAGAGTCAAAAGGAATCATGGATCCGTTTCACATCATCTATTAACCAGACTACCAATTCTAAGGTAGTCTGGGATAAAATCCGGAAAATGAAGGGAAAATATACATCCCACCCTTCTTCAATCCTAGATTATAATGGATGCGCTATTGCAGATCCAACTGCAATAGCCAATGCTCTTGGGGAAATATTCTCTAACATCTCTGCAACATCTTCGTATTCCCCAGAGTTCCTGGTCCTGAAACATAAACTGGAAAAACAGGCTCTTAATTTTCAGTCTAAGAACATCTACCCCTACAATGGGTCGTTTACTATTCAGGAACTGAAAAGAGCCCTCGCCCTTTCCAAAGCAAGTGCTGTTGGACCAGATGGCATCCATTATGAAATGGTTAAACATCTTTCACCAAAATCTATGGATTATCTGCTCTCTCTGTATAACAGAATCTTCATTGAAGGGCAGTTTCCAGATTCCTGGCGCAAGGCAATCGTTCTTGCCTTTCCTAAGCCAGGAAAGGATCCAAAAGTCACTAGAAATTATCGTCCTATTGCTCTGACTAGCTGTCTGTGCAAAATCCTGGAGAGAATGGTCAATTCTCGTTTAATATGGTACTTAGAATCGAATGACCTTCTCTCCAATATCCAGTGCGGCTTCCGAAGGAACCGGTCCACTTTGGACCATCTTATTAGACTGGAAACATCCATCCGGGATGCTTTCCTAAAACGCGAACACTTGGTGTCGGTGTTCTTTGACATGGAGAAAGCGTATGACACAACTTGGAGATTTGGCATCTTAAAAGATCTGCATAGCCTGGGTCTTAGGGGGCAACTCCCCATTTTTATTAAAAACTTTTTAGCCAATCGATCTTTCCAAGTTCGTATGGGATCCTCACTCTCTCGTTCCTTTAGCCAAGAGGAGGGAGTACCACAAGGATCAGTATTAAGTGTCACGCTTTTTGCCATCAAAGTAAATTCCATTACAGAACAACTTCCTCCAACCGTAAACAGTGCCCTCTATGTTGATGACTTTAGCATATTTTGTCAGTCATGCAACATGAGGGTTATTGAAAGACAACTGCAGAAAGGCATTGATCGTCTCAACTCCTGGGCACTTGCAAATGGCTTCAGGTTCTCGCCGGAGAAGACCGTTTGCGTACATTTTTGTCGTAAGCGTAATCTTCATCCTGAACCTGAATTAAGGCTCGGACAAAATTCTATTCCAATAGCAGCAGATACAAAATTCTTGGGACTCGTATTTGACAAAAAGTTGACCTTTCTGGATCACATCCGTCAACTCCGAACAAGGTGCACAAGAGGGCTGAATATTTTGCGCTCTCTTTCCTCTACATCTTGGGGTGCCGATCGATGCACCCTACTACGCATCTACCGTGCACTTGTACGATCCAGACTAGATTACGGGTCCCTGGTATACAATTCGGCCAGAGACAGTGTACTTCGTTGGCTGGATCCTGTCCATCATCTGGCTCTCCGTACTGCTATTGGAGCATATCGAACATCTCCAGTCCAGAGCTTATACGTCGAAGCAAACGAACCGCCGTTATCGCTTCGACGTAAGCAGTTGTCTCTAAACTACGCCTTAAAACTGAAATCCCTGCCAGACCATCCTACGTGGCTATCCGTTTTTGAGCCACGATGGGAAAATTTGTACAACACCCGTAAGACTGCCAACCGACCTTTTGGTATTCGTCTCCAAGAGCTACTCAAAGAACTTAATATCAAGGTAGACAAGGTTGCCCAAACACCGAAGCAACCCCTTCCACCCTGGCATGCTCATTTCCCAGCATGTGACTTGTCCCTTAGGAATTGGGGAAAGTCGGACACTCCATCGTCTGTCTACCTGCAGCTTCATTCAGCACACCGAGCTGAACATTCTGACTTCGCGCCAGTTTACACAGACGGTTCGAAGTCGGAATTATATGTGGGATCTGCTGCTGTCTTTACAGACAACACTACATCGGAGCAGATTCCCTCTGAATGCAGTATCTTTACTGCAGAGCTGCACGCTATAGAGTTAGCCTTGGAACACATTAGTGAATGCCAACACCAACGGTTCATTTTATATTCTGACTCTCTCAGTGTGTTACAGGCTTTAACATCTGTGATATATAATCCTCATCCAGTTCTGTCTTGCATTCAGCAGAAGATTCACTTCCTCCGGGAACGTGAATATGATATCCGCTTCTGCTGGATTCCGAGCCACGTTGGGATTAAGGGAAATGATTTGGCTGACGCCGCAGCCAAATCAGCAATCCCCAATAAAAATCGCTGCCTGTCAGTCCCCTATACAGACTACAGGCAAACAATACAGCAGAAGATACACTCCCAATGGCAGGACTCGTGGAATAGACAGACTGGAAATAAACTATATCGTATAAAGCCTGTAATTGAACCGTGGCAGTCTAGTCTGCGCGGGAATCGTAAGGAGGAAGTTGTTCTTGCCCGGACCCGCATAGGACACAGTCATTTGACTCATTCGTTTCTGCTGAGGGCTGATGACCCTCCTATGTGTGTGTCTTGTGGCACAATTTTAACTGTGAGACACATTTTAATTGATTGTCCAGATTTTGGTAATATCCGTTTTACCGCTTTTAATCATCTGACTGAGCCGTATACACTCAGTCAGATTTTATCTGACAATGACCATGTGTCTGCTGTTTTTACCTTTTTAAAGTCAATAAACATTTTTGATCTTATATAAAATTTACATGTTTCTTTTATACATCTTGACATAGTGACCTAACTATGTAGGTCACTGAAAGTTTAAAAATTTTTTATATACGACTTGGTCTTGGCGCATTATAGCCTCCGTAGCTAATGCGCCAATAAAAACAAAACAAAACAAACAAACAATCTGAGCATTGTAAACAGGTTACAAGGAAGGCCCATGGTGTCCTATCGATTATCTATCGAACTTTTGCAAGTAGAGATAGGGACGTGATAATCCCATTATATAAGGCTTATGTTAGACCACACTTGGAATACTGTGTTCAAGTATGGAGACCGCACCTAAAGAAAGACATCGAGCTTCTTGAAAGGGTGCAAAGAAGGTTAACTCGCCTGGTGAGATCGGCAAAAGGGCGTCCTTATGAAGAAAGACTTCGAATATGTGGGTTGCAGAGTTTGGAAACTAGACACCTTAGAGGAGATTTGATTGAGGTGTTTAAGGCTCTGAGAGGCATCAGTAAAATGAATGAGGACAAAATTTTCAAGATTATAAATGATGCTAGAACTAGGGGACATAAATTCAAGTTACGGGGGGGGAAATGTTTAGATTGGACTGCAGGAAGTTTTATTTTAGCCAGCGAGTTATAAATTACTGGAATAAGTTGCCTTCATTTGTGGTAGAGGCCGACAGTTTGGGGAAATTCAAAGGTCATCTGGATAGTACTTTCGGGTAAGGGAAGCGCATAGGATGATAGGTTTAATTTCCTTTTTATTTATTTATTTTTATTTTTTTTTTTTTTTTTATCGTTTTGTTCGGGGTTTTTTTTTTTTTTTTTTTTTTTGGCTGGTGCAGCATAAGCCATAGGCTTTCTTGCACCATGCGGCCGTTACTAATACTAATTAATGCCATACTGCTCCAATTTGTACAGGGCTTTCATGTGCAACAGTATCAAAAGCTTTCCTGAAATCCAAGTATATGATATTAAAATTACTTTTTTCATCCAGTTCCAAAATTTCATTACATTGGTAGTACCCAATGAAATTAGTCAGACATGGTTTCCCCCTAATAAACCCGTGCTGTGTCTGAATTATAGCTGCAGTCTTGTGTAGATGATCCTGCATTGCTACTTTAACCAGTGATTCTGTTATTTTCCCTGTAACTAAAAGGTCCGTAATTACTCGTGTCTCCCTTTGTGAATTGTGGATATATTTGCACATCTCTAGTCCGTGGGAAACTCCCCTGAATCCAAGGATACTCTTATAATTGTGGCTATGGGTTTGCTTACTTCCTTTGTTGTTTCCCTTAATACAACTGGATAGATCCCACCCACCCCAGGTGCCTTTCTTATGATTAACTTCAACAATTTCTCCTCCACTTTGCTTTCAGTTATTACAAAATCATTTAGCTACCTGTTAGAGTTTAATAAGCTTCTGGCCTCCACTTCCCTACAGAATTCCTCATGTGTGAATGTAGATGCAAAATACTCATTCGGTTTGTCAGCTATCTAAGCAGGATTATCAACAGTCAAATGATCGATATCAAGCAAACCAATCTGATTCAACCTCTTCCTTATAGTGGAATAAAGAAAGAAGTCTGCTGTTTTTTTTTGTTTTTTTTATATCCTTTCCCAAAGATTTCTCAATGTGCCTTTGCTTTCCTAACCTCCCTTGTGAGTTGAATATTGACTAGCTGATATCTACCATAGGCTTCTGTGTTGCCTGATAATTTATATGCATCTCATGCATTTTTCTTCTCTGTTACGAGTCTCATTAGTTCATCTGACATCCACTTAGACCTAAACCTTGAAGAGTATTTCTTAGTTGGCATGAAAAGCCTAGTAGCTTTCAGGATTAATTCCTTGAATGCTTCCCATTTAGAATTTGCTGTTGATAACATCATTAGTTGATCCCACTGTATAGAATTTAAAAACTGTCTCAGACCACCATAGTCACCTTTACAAAGGCAAAAACCCTTCCCTTTAACCCTGATGGTAGTTACATCTTTAAGTAAATCCCACATCAGTACACTGTGATCACTGCTGCCTAGTAGTTCCTTTATCTGCAGATTCTTAATGCATGAATAATCACTGCTGATAATCAGATCAAGAATATTACTCCCTTTCGTTGCCTCTCAAACGTGCCTGCTGTAGAAAACAGTCATCCAATAAATCCATAAAATCTTGCTAGTGTGTAAATGACCAACCTACAAGTTCCAGTCAATATCTGGAAAGTTAAAATGTCCCATTATAAGATATTCAATAAAAGTAAAGCATTAGGAAATGTATATCACATTTCCATGAATGTAACAGTTATACCACTGTATCCATTTTTTTACAGCTCATATTATTAAGCTTAAATCTCATAAGATCTGAGCTAGTACATCACCATGCATATCACAAAATGGTTGTCTTCTGTTGGATACCAGGCAGTGAAAGTGGAGATCATGCTGGCAAACATCCATCTGGTAAAGCCCCGACCAAGTTAATAGTACTGTTTACTGATTATAAATTAATTGTATGGAGAATTTATTCAGAATGATGGTTCTTTTATGGAAAATGCAAATACATAATAAACTCTTTAAATTTAGACCTGTACCACAATTATGGGCCACCGGAATCTGAATAGGTCATACTCACCTTAGCCACCTTTTTCTTCTTACACACATATATACTGCCACATACCACTCAAGTGAAGCATATACTTTTGAATGTGCCTCATAAAATAAGGTTGTCTATTCTCATTCCTTTTTCTCTCAAACCCATTATGACCACAGAAGCCGATGTGCCAACAACAACAACATCTCAAACCCACAGGAACTTGTCCATATTACAGGTGCCAATTCAGATCTTGGGATTTTTTTTCTTTCCCAAAACAAATAGAATTATATGACTGCTTCTGACTGCTGCCACAGTAGTTAACACAATATAGTCTCAGCTACTTTAATAGAAATCCTTGTGCTATGTCTCACAACCAAGTAAATTCCAGTCCTTAATTTAAATTTTATCAAACTAGCCCTGAAAATTCAGTCTGACAATTTTTCATCCAACTTTAGATTGTCAGTCTTTGTAGCCTTCTGCCTTATCAAAGCAGATGTCACATTTTCTCCCTTAGGCCGTCTGATCAGAAATCAAAAAAATAACTTCTCCATTTTCAGCAAAATATTTTCTCTGGTTCTCAAACATTTAATTCGTACTTTTGCCAATTTAGCAGTACCTTTATATTTTTTTGTTTGTCAGCTGTTCTTACCACATTTATGTCTGATACTGACTTTGAGGCTGTCACAGGTGTTGTTCTAGATATGTCAAGCCTGGCTTGCTACCTGGGAGTCTAAAATACTGATGGAACTGTGATTCAGGTGACACTCAAGTCCAGTGGACCGAATTTTGGTCTAGTCATTCTCTGATAGACAAATCCTCTTCTTGCCCCTTCACAGTGGTGGGACTGTTAACCCTGGTATAACCCCATGTGCATGTCCTGAAATATAGCACCTAGTATTCTGGAAGTGTGAACCAACATAAGCAGGGGTTGAAATGACATGTCCACACCACATGGAGGAATGCCACACCTCTGTGTTACCAATCGATACTAGGTGGTAGATGACTCAGCAGCCAATTCAATAGCACCACTTTACTTATTGGAGGCTTGAGGGAATCTGCATTATCTCCAGAGCAAAGCTCCAACAAATTACCCCCCCCTCCCCATTATGCAGTATAATTGATGACTTTTGAGGTTAATGGACATCACGAGGAGATCCAATCTTCCTTACATTTTGAGGATACAACTCTAAAAGAGTTGTTCGTTTTAGAGCTGTAAAACGAACTACAGGCCGGCTGCTAGATAGTCCACTGGACCGAACCTGTTGATAACTCTCTAGTTGGCCTCCGGATAACCTCTACTCTGCCAGATAGTGACAGGATGGAGACAGAGTAGTGGTAGTGTATGAGGGTGAGCATTGGCAAGGCCATGTTATGTCAAGGAGCTGGGTATATTCTTGCCTGTGTATGATATATTCAAAATTTCATTACTTCATACAACACCCCCCCTTCCTTTTCTTACTATATCATGACTAGTGAAACTAATAGAGCAAACTTATCTGCAAAAAGATCTACACCTCTCATTCATTTTACAGATATATGTGGTCTCAGTTCCAGTCTCAGTGATGTCCATTTCCACTTACAGCCAAACCCCATTACTTTTTCTGACAGAATCCCAGTTATCAGTTGATTCAACGACTGTTTATCTCATTTGTCCTAATTATTCACTGTATGATTCTCTTCCACCTAAAAGGTGGTACCAGTGCCTATGTTCACTGATATTTTCTGTCAGAGACTTAGTAATTTGGAACCTCCTCTTTTCAGTCTTCTCTGGCTTTAAATCTCTCTCTGCCACATTCTGTTAAATTCATCTGTTGACTTTCTCCAGTCCAACTTTCCTAACAGTGAGGTAATCTTCCTTGGTGATTTTAATCTTCACAACTTCAGCTGGCTTCCATTTTCTAGTCATACGGATCCAGCTGATCGAGTTGCTGAGACATTTGCAATTACTAATGACTTCACACATATTGTTCATTTAAATACCATACAGTCCCAACTACACAGCCAACACACTTGATCTTTTTCTCACAAACAATTCCAAATATAAGGTCAAGGTGAGTGGTACTCTAGGCACCTCAGATCACAACTTGGCGAAAGTCTCTTCTCCAATGGAACCTTTCTCTTGTAGCCACTCTCACACTCATGTTGATTGGTATTAAACAAATACAAAATGGATGATCTGCAAGATTTCTTTTCTTTTCCTTGATCCGATTACTTTTCAGATCTTCTGATGTCAACATTTGCTCAGATTGTGTCAGTAAAATTATTCTTGTATGTATGGAATCCTTTATGCCACACTCCACCTTAAAAATCTCATCCTTTATCTAAACCTTGGTTTTCCAATAAATGTGCTAGAAGTCATCAAGATAAGAATGTTACATATCACAGTTGGCTTGTATCCAAATCTCTGGGTTCATTTTCTCCAAAGCTCACAACAATTGTAAAGTAGTTATTAATCAGCCAAAAGATTTCAAACATGCTAAGAGTAGAAAACTTGCTTCTCGTCCAAATGGTAGTTGAGCTTTCTAGTCTCTTGCCAGAGCTTTGATCACAACTTTTGCCCATCTCTATTCCCACCTCTGTCAAAACCAGAAGGCACTATTGCTACTTCAGCCATAGATGAAGCTGACCTGCTAGCATCCTACTTTTCTTCCAACTCGTGTATTGATAATCTTGGTAAACTGCCTCCTACCATTCCAAGTACACTCCATTCAATGCCTCCTGTATCTCATCCATCAAAAGGATGGCAAGAAAGTGGCAGGTCCCGGTGGTATTTCTCCACCTGGTCTCAAAACCTGTGCTCCAGAGTTTTTTTTATTTTTTTATTCCACAGGCTTCGTTTTTTCTTCTGCTTGGAAATTTGTTCACATCCAGCCCATTCTTAAAAAGGGTGACAAATCTCCTCCCAATTATCATTCCTATTGCACATACATCCACCCTTTCTAAAGTAATGGAAAAATCTATTAACCACCAACTCTTAAACTGTCTAGAAATTTTCCATCAATGATCACTGATATTAATTTTGTCAGTGTTGATTCACAGGTGATAGAGTGGGTAATGTTTCCCATCTGTGGAAAAATTTGTTGAAACTCAAGTAGTTGCTCTTGACATTGCATTTTTTTTTTTTTTTTTTGTAATTTGGTATCCAGTTATTTTTTTTATTTTTTTATTTTTATTAATAACAAGATACACAACAGGTAACCATTAAAGTGTATCTGAGATCAGAACAATAAACATAACATTTTAATATGAAATCCAACAGGAAGATAAACATTGATATAGATTCAAACATTAAAATCATATGTACAAAAGAGGATTGCATTAAGTTAAGTTACCGGTAAAACAAGTAATAATTAATCAGTTAGAGAATAGAAAAAAAATAAAACACATAATACTAATAAACTACAATAATTAGATCAGAGCTAGTCACTTTGCAGTTTAAGAGAAGAGGCAAACTTGTGGATGGAGTTCAGTGATTGGAAGTTGTCAAAGAAGTCATTGAGAGAGTCATTTGCTGATTTGCTGATTCTGTTCAGTGGACTGAACTTCGTAAAGTCCGTGGTGGCAGAGTCAAGGTGAAATGGTGTAAGGTTCCTGACTTGTCTACAAGGAGCATTGAAATTGATTTTGCTAAGGATATCAGATGCTTCATAAGTTCCAGTGATTACTTTGGCTAGAAGGGTGATGTCAGCAGTAACTCTTCTGGTGCACAGAGGCCTCAGATGAAAGTAATCACACAGCGATTCATAGTACACTGAGTAATAAAATAGAGGATTACAGTACGTAAGGTAATGGACAAAATTTTTTTGGACTGCTTCAATTTTGTTAGTTAAAGTCTTTGTGTGAGGATTCCAGATGGGTGAACTGAATTCAAGGATCGGCAGAACAATAGTTTTATAAAGGATAAACGCATATCTGTAGTTTTTGAACTTGTATGTATTCCGTTTGATGAATCCCAGTGTTTTGAATGCTTTGCTGGTGATTTTAAGGACATGAGCATCGAATTTAGCACTGCTGGAGAAGAGAATCCCCAAGTCGTTAACTTGGTCACACCTTTCGATGATCACAGAGTTAATACTGTACTCTGTATTTATTAGTTGTGGAGATCTGCCGGATGCGAAAGAGATTACTTTGCACTTCGAGGGGTTAGCAGACAAGCCATTCAGAGATATCCACAGAGAGAATTTATTGAGAGCACATTGAAGCTGTTGAGAATCTGTAATCTCCTTCACTGCTGAGTAGATCTTAAGATCATCTGCATAGAGAGCAACTTGAACATTGGAGGTGTAGATGAAAGAAGGAAGATCATTTACAAAAACAATGAAGAGAAGGGGACCTAAGGGGGAGCCTTGTGGTACTCCACTTAGTGGTATAAAACAGTCTGAGTTCACTTGATTGATGATAACGCTCAAGGAACGATGCGTAATATAGCTGTGCATCCATGAGCGCAAAGGATCACGGATACTATATAGCTTAAGTTTTTCCAGTTGTTCGTGTGGGACTTTATCGAATACCTTAGATATGTCTGTATAGACTGCATCAACTTGAAGGTGGTCATCAAGAGCTTCAGAGATGTATTGCCAGAAAGGAAGTAAATTCCTTTCTGCAGAAACCATGTTGATTCTGATCAATGAAAGGCCAGAAGAATTCGAAGAGATGTTTGTGTACTGCTGTGTCGAAGAGTTTAGCCAGGCTGTTTTGCAAGGTTATGGGTCTGTAATCAGTTACATCATTTTTATCACCTTTTTTGAAAATAGGAACTATATTGACCTTCTTAAAGTGCTTAGGATACTTCCCCAGCCTGAGAGACAAGTTGAAGATCCGGAGTATGAGGGGTTTTAAGGTAGTGACAGTCATTTTCCAAAATAAGCCTGGAATGTCATCTGGGCCTCTAGTATAGTCATTTCTCATGCTTTTTAATGCCGAATTTAAATCTTCATCGGTGATAACGAGGTTAATGAGGATATCATCTTTAACAGGTGTGAAATCAGGAAATGAGGCAGGTCTTGATGTATCATTTGTTTGAATTCTGGAAAAATGTTTGGCAAACTCTTGAGCAATACTGAATTCGTCCGATAAGAAAATTCCATCTGTGTTATGAAGTTGTAACTTTCTACTGTTTATATTCTTATGCTTCATGTAATTCCAGAATGGTTTGATATCTCTGTGAGTAAGCAGACTATCCTGTACTGACTCTGTATACATATTGTAAGAGTTTAATAAGAGCGTTTTCACTTCTTTGCGGAGTTGGCTGAATATTTCATAGTATTGACTGTCACCTGATTGCTTATACTTGTTTCTATAGAATTCTTTGGATTTAATTTTATGTATTAGTTCGGTGTTATACCAGTGCGGGTAGGTAGTGCGTGCGGTCAGATGGGATTGAGGAACAATGTCAGATATAACTGAGTGGACACAGTTGATCAGGTTGCTGGTGAGCACATCGATGTCATCCATAGCATCAGAGAGCTGCTTGTCTACGTTGCTGACTGTGACTGCTCACATTATCTCTGTGGCTGCTCACTGTTGCTGCTCACATTGTCTCTGTGACTGCTCACTGTGGGTGATGGTAGAAGGCTCTATTTTTTAACTTCTCCGCTAATGCAGATGTTCCTTAAATTTCAGTTCTTTCTCTCACTCTTTTCCTCTTGTATGTGAATGGCTTTCTTCAATTGAGTGGAAATCCTATCCATAGTTTTTCTGATGATGGCACATTGCATCCACTTTACAGTTTGAGTAACCTTACTCTGTACAAACAACTTCAACTTTTCAAATATCCACCACCAATTATTTAAATACTGATCTAATTCTCCACAGAGAGCCAGATAACTTAGTTATTTCAATCCTTCTAAAACTCAGTCCTGTCTTATATCTTGCAAAAAGGATTCTTCTGCACATATGCTTATGTTTGATGACACTCAAATTTCCGAACAAGATCACATATCACTATTAGGGATTACCTTGACTTCTAATCTCTCAAATATTTTTTTCTCTGCATCTGAAATACTGGGTTTTCTCTTTCGCTCTCTGTGTTACTTTTCTTCCAAACACCTGTACACTCTGTACAAATCACATATCTGTTCTACCATGAACCAAATACTGCTTTTTCTGCATCTAAAAAACTGAATTTTCTTTTTTTGCTCTTGGCATAACTTTTCCTCCAAACTGCTGCTCAAACTGTACAAGTCACAAATCATCCTTTCCTGGAACATTGTTCCCTCAAAACCTCTCTCAGGCTTGTAGACTCCATTCAAAAAAGGGCAGTTAGTTAATAACCATCTCTAACAAAGTCTCTCTACTCTGTGTCTAATAGACATTCTGTTTCTGCTACACGCCTTTTCTCTAAGTACTTCCCCAAGAGCTGTTCTTCTGAATTGGCTTCTATAATTCCCACTCTCTCTTCCAAACATGTGCTGCTACAATCAGTTGGTATCCTTTTACTTAAATTTTTATATATTATCTGGTTTTGGTGCATTATAGCCTTAGCTGCTAATGCGCCAATAAAATCCAAACCAAACCAAACCAATCCTTGTACTATCCAACTTCAAACTCACAGAACTAACTCTTCATCTTCCTCATTTATTCCTTCAACTTCTGTTTTCTGGAACAACATCTCTTCATACATATTTCCCGAAAATTACAATCTAAGAAATTCAAGCTAGTGTTAGCAGGTATCTTTTTTCAGCTTCTCAACCTTTAACCCATGTAACAGGAATGACCTACACTAAAAGTAAATATAACAAGTGTACACAATGATGTCACATTGTGTACACTTGTTATGGGCTAAGTGTTACCTTTTGGCTTTGATTATCTAATTAAATCATTTGTTGTTGCATACGTATAGTGCTGTCTTGTAAATTGTTTTCTCTGTAAACAGTATATCATATGAATGTGAGTTTTACACCATATTTACAATTTCAAAATTTCATTTTTAGTATTCACAATGTTACTGTTTTTAATTTTTTTTTATGTAAAGTATTAAGTTGTAAAACTGTAGTAATGTTTTATTTGCCATTGTGTGAAAATAATGAAGGCACTTCTAGTTATATATATACTCAAGATACATATATGCACAATATACATATATGTGATGGTATGCGACAGGTGGAAACGTGACGATGGATATGAGAACCAATGACAGATGTGGAAATCATATTAAATAGTAGATGACAGATGTTGTAGGCCCACTGTATTTATATTGAGAATTGCACATTTTTTTTTTTTTTTTTTTTTTTTTTAGTAATATCTTTGACAACTGAATTATGGTAGATCTTCACCAGACAAGGAAGAGTGTAAAATACAACTTTAGCATTAGGCTCTCTTCTGAGAAATCAGTATTACTAGTATCATGTCTTTACTTCCATAGTGAGTGGAATTTTTAGCAGTGGAAAAACTGCTATGCAATATTTTAGTATATTGGAAATAATTAGATATATGAAATATAATTACCATTACATATGATTATATAATATATATATAAAAAAGTTAAATTTTGTGAAATAAATGTACCAGTCTTTATTATAATCAGGATAGTGTCTCACTTTTTAATTAAAACACTAAGCTAAGTTATTAAATTTTTAACACATGGAAAATGCACAAAACCAAAGCAATGACAATAAGTGCAAGAAAAGATAAATCTATAGAAGTCTCTTTTTCTTTTTCCAGGTTGGAGTAATGCTAAAGCCCTTCTTACCTCAGCTGCAAACTACATTTCTTCGAGCATTAAGTGATGCACACCGTTTAGTTCGGCTTCGAGCTGCAGCAGCCCTTGGATATTTAATCGTTGTTCATACCCGTTGTGATCCTTTATTTACTGAACTCCAGAATGCTATCAAATCTGCTGAGGACCCATCATTAAGGTATTAGTAAAAACTTACATTCTGGGATTTCATTATAGCGGTACAAAAACAAATAATGGGTAAAAGAAATTTGTTTCCTTAGCCACTTGAAGGTCTGGTATGAAGCTCTCAGTTTACCGATGGTTTCAATCTAAGAGTAATTCATTTATGCACCATAATATTTTCACACTATATGTACATCAGCTATTTAATGCTGGTGTAGGCATAATACACTATTAAGATCACATCTGCCATGGAACCATGACCAAAATAATCATTAACAAGATAT
Source organism: Mastigoproctus giganteus (assembly GCF_048544385.1). Lineage (NCBI taxonomy): Eukaryota > Metazoa > Arthropoda > Arachnida > Uropygi > Thelyphonidae > Mastigoproctus > Mastigoproctus giganteus. Next base: position 1,030,032 of record NC_143576.1, on the reverse strand, counting down.
AGCCAATGTAAAAAAAAAAAAAAAAATCTAGTCTCCTGTGTATTGTAATGGATTGAAACACAAGATGCAATTATTTCATAGGGTCTTTCAGTGAGTTCTGTAGAGAAATTTTTAATATGCTTTGGATAACCTTTTTTTCTTTAATTGAGAGTATGAACCAGAGCTGTAATACTCAATATATTCTACATTGATATCAGTATTTGTAAAATAATAAGAGAAGTTTACCTCAGTATAGTACGTAGAACACTTCTGTATGATACTCTCCAGAAATTAAAACGAAAAAATCGAAAATCTTACATTAGAGTAACAAATAATTAAAAAATCAATTTAACACAATTAAAAATAAGAAAATTAATTAAAATAATTAAAATTGCATTTTTTCGTTAGGAGGGAAAATCGTTTTGAAATTTTTTCATTAAGGAAGGAAAATCATTTTGCAATTTTTTTGTTAAATTCTTTTAATTAATTTTCTTATTTTTAATTGCATTTAATTGATTTTTAATTATTTGTTACTCTAATGTTAGATTTTCGATTTTTTCGTTTCAATTTCTGGAGAGTATCATACAGAAGTGTTCTACTTACTATATTGAGGTAAACTTCTCTTATTATTTTACAAATTTTAATTGAGTGTGAGTGTGTGTCCAAAATTCAGTGCATTCTCTATTACCACTAGTGGGTTGCTGTTAGTAAAAATCTTCATTGTTTGCTAAATGACACTGAATTGTCATGCTAGTGAAGTCAGAATCATCATTATTGAGATTGGTACAGAAAAGTAATGCCATGAGTGGAAAAGAAAAGCTTTCCCCCCCCCCCCTTCTCGATGTAAAGGAAGCTATATTTGTGATACGGCTATACTGGGAGAGAGAGAGAGAGAGAGAGAGAGATTAGAAGTCAGTGCACAAGCTTCCAGCTTCTTGATGTCTTAACGATAAAGAAATAAATAAAGCAAAAAAAAAAAAAAATGTTCTGCATCATTTCTATGAATTTCAGGATGAGAACCTATCAGATGCTCTCATGAAAGAAGAAAGAATTAATGAATAGTGATACTTGGTTGTGGAACTGGCCAGTGCACAAGGAAGCTTAAAATATAGCAGTTTTGTTTTTGTTTTTTTTTTTTCCCCTCCCAAACTGTTTTTTGAATTAAAAAGAGTGGTTTTCTGCTTGTTTTGGCCAGAAAATCTCCTGTTTCCTATCTGTTTCCAGTTACCTGATGTGAAGCTTTATGAAAGGCTAAAGTTGTCAGCTAGACGATGATTACAAAGACTGTTGATTTGTTAAAAACGAGGATTTCCTGCCACTAATTTCTGTTGACTAATAAGTAAGCTGTCAATGCCATAGATTTCATGAATTTTTGTTTATACTCATGTAAAAGAGAAAGACCTCTCTTCTCAAGGATTATTACTATAATCCAGATAATAACTTTTCATTACACGAAAAATTATTTTTCCTTCTTATTTATGAGAGGCAGCATTTCCTAGGCTTCTCTGTGAAATGCATTTTTATTTCAGAGTCCAGTTTAAACTTGTTTAACTTGGACTCTGATTATAAAGGTGGATTTTCATATTTATTTATTAAATGTAGGGAAATAACGTGTAAATGCAGATAACAAAAATTAAAATTCAGTTTGAAAAAATGCATAATTGGTGGTAAGGAACTAGTCTTGTTGTCTGCAACCTACTTGCCATAATAATCCACACAGCTCCTAGCTTAAAAAAAGGTTGAATATCTCTGCACAAATGTTACTCTGATTTTGTGATAGTTGATATGAACATCACTCCCACTCTACAAAAATTGCATGCAGCCTCCCCTTCATCTTGACAAGAGACTGTTCTCTTTACACACTGAAACAATATACAGACTATATGAATAGGTTCTTTCATAAAATTAATGGGACTAACAGAAACTTTATGAATCATTTCTGTCTGTTATACAAAAGGATGGCAAACCAATGCCATCCTTTTGATTTTTTTATTGTACATTTATGTGATTGTTTGGAACCAAAAGATCATTGTATGGCATTTATTTTGATGTGAGTGCAAAAGAATTCATTGTCCATTCAAAACAGAAGAGTGCTGACATTTTGATCAGCAACAGCAGTTGAATTATGGGAACCAGTAATGATTGAAGGACATCATATCAAGCAGCATCAAGAATGGCAGTGAGTAAATGGAAGCCTAGGAAGAACTTACAAGAATAATAACATTTGAATCAGCCTAGAAAACAGGAGAAAGTCAGGACATGAAAGTACTGATATGCTATTTGTGATTATGATATAATAAAAAAATGAATTGTATCAAATTAATTTCCTTAAATATTTTTTTCTGCTTTGCTAAAGTAATAATTAGACTTTTGTATATTGTAGTGAGATTTTAGAGTCCACTTGAATAAGACTGATAAGATTAATGTATGAATAAGATTATTATATCATCAGTGTTAATTCTTTACTAAATAGCAAAAGAAAGAAGAAACTGATAAGATACATTGACATTTTGATATAATTCTAAATGTTTCCTCAGAACTGCTGTTTCAACCAACTTCCCTAAAAATTACAGTGGTAACAAAGTTAGGCATAAGTAACTTAATCTTATAAAAATTGCATCTGCTGCCCTACCTTTAATCTTGAAAATGGACTGTTCTCTTCGGATTTATACAGGAAACTTTGCTCTAGAGACTAAACATGGGTTTCACCACTTCAAGCTTCCAATAAGCAAAGTGGTGGTATTTCACCGGTTGATGAAAGTCATCTTCGTGTCATCTGCCAAGCTTTCAAAATCGAGGATTTACAGTGATAAGACCAACCATAAAGAATCTTCTGTATGCAAGTCTGTAAGAGTGGAGCTATTCTTTGTCTTTTTTTTTTTTTTGTTTAAAATACGAAAAGGCCGATTCACATAGATATGTGGAACCAAAACAGGAATTTAAAAGTTCAATGCGTTTTTTTACGTTTGGGTACTTTTCTCACAAACATATTTCCAAAAGTCTTTTTCTGATGATCTGCCTTTTAGGAAGATATCATTTCGCAATGTAATAATTTCATTTTCAAGTAATATTTTCTGCAATTTGTTTCGTATCTAAGTCGATGTTAAATGGATAAGAAATATATTTAATAACGTCTTCAATTGTTTAAAATCACTGAATCTGGTTTCTAAATCATCCACAACTTTCTCAATTTCAGAGACATATTTCTCACTATTAAATTCAAAAACAGGATATTTTTGCAAATGATCTTGCATATTTGCAAAATGATTGTTTTTTTTTTTTTTTTTCCCTTTGAAATTCTTAGCCATTGCCAAAAATTGATATCTATAAGCAGAAATATTACTAATCATGTCACCCACATTTATTATTATTTTTTTTTATAATTATATTCAGATCACATAATTTACTGGTAAAATCTGCCAAAAAAGCCAGATCACACAACCACTCTGTATCTTGTAGTTGCTCATAATCATCATCCTTTGGTTCCCACTCTTGATGAAAATCAAGAGTGGGAACCAAGAAACGTTTCAAGTGAGTGGGTAGCTAATGCCAGGGAAGAGAGCCTAAAAAACTTCAAGAGTTGTGTTAGGGTTGTTAAATATACAAGAACAGTAAGTCTTAATTGTTTATATAGTAATGTTAGAAGTGTTGTCAATAAAATGAGCGAATTCGAACTGCTGGTTAAAACAAGTAACATGGACATAATAGGGCTTACGGAAATGTGGTGCCACCCGGAAATAGGGGATGATGAGTTTCAGTATGGCTTGTATAATGTATTTAAGAAGGATAGGGTAGATAGAAGGGGTGGTGGGGTAGCTTTCCCGGATTCAGATGTTTCACGTCCTAGTATAGAATCTGTATGGTGTGAGATAGTTAGAAACAAAGGTACAATGCTAGTAGGAGTAATCTACAGACCAGATGATTGTGAAGATTATGATGAAAGCCTCTACATGAAAATGGAATGGGCAAGTAAGTGTGGATGTCTTATTATAGGTGATTTCAATTTGCCTCTGATTGATTGGGAAAAATAGGAAGGAAACTCGACATGGGAACAAAATTTTTAAATCAACTAGATGACTATTATTTGTATCAACATGTCAGGGAAAGTACTAGAGAAAATAATATCCTAGACCTCATCATCACCCATGAATCAGATGAGATAACAAGGCTGACAGTAGAGGAACCAGTAGCAGGAAGTGATCGTGAAGTTCTACGGTGGATGATGAAGAGAGAGAGGTAGCAGTAGTAAATGGCAAAGGAATGGGTTATAATTTCAGAAAAGGTGCTACATGACCTCTATTAACTGGGTAGATATCACACAGAGAATGAATACAATTGAACTGTAGTATGTTTTAAAAAATTAATCACAGACGCCTTAAATGCGTATTTACCATTAAAAAAATACTCCATGAGGAGGGTTCCAAGTTGGATGAATAGTGAAGTTGCCACATTACTTGAGCAGAAAAAGGTGGCATGGAAAGGTTACATAGCAAAAAAAAAAAGTACTGAAGCCTATAACAGCTACGAGATGATCTGTAATAGAGCCACAGAAAAGGTCTGACAAGCAAAGGCAGTTTAAGAGAAATCACTAGCAAAGAGGGGGGGGGATAAGGAATTCTTCACATATATAAATGCCAAGAAGAGCAGGACAAACCAGATCGGACCTTTATGTAAGGGAAAGGGGATAGTATTAAATATATCAGCTGCCATTGCAGATGAACTCAAGTTATTTTGTATCAATATTTACAGAAAAATAACCTTTTGTGGCAATGGGAAATTGTGGGAGTGAAGTTGAAAAATATGTAATTAATAATATTGAAATTTCGCAAGATTATTTAATGAAAAAACTTTCAAGCCTACAGGCCAGTAAGGCTTCTGGAGTTGATGGAATATACCCTATAATCTTAAGGGAGGCGGCAAGTGAGTGCATTGAACCATTAAGGCTAATTATGCGAGCATCACTAGACGCTGGGGAGATTGTGTTGGATTGGAAAAGTGTCAATGTATCTCCCATACATAAGGGTGGTTCTAAGAGTGAAGTAGGAAATTATCGACTTGTCTGTCTGACTTCAGTGGTAGGGAAAATCGTGTAGGCAATGATTAAGGGTGGAATTCAGGATCATTTGGATAGAATTGAAATTCTCAAGGATACTCGGCATGGTTTTGTAAAGGGAAAATCATGTTTAACAAATCTGGTTCGCTATTTCGAAAGGGTCACTCATGAGCTGGATTTAGCGAATAATTTCAACATCGTTTATTTAGATTTCAGCAAAGATTTTGACTCAGCTCCACATGAGCGGTTGCTTTTTAAGCTGGAACAGGTTGAAATCACTGGGAAAATTCTTAGATGATATCAGGATGGCTTCAGGGCAGGAGGCAGAGGGTTGTGGTAAATGGCTATTCCTCAGATTGGGTTGATGTAAGAAGTGGGGTTCCCCAAGGATCAGTATTAGGACCGCTGTTGTTTTTAATTTTCATAAACGACATCGATGAAGGGATAGAGGGCGTGATGTCTAAATTTGCAGATGATGTTAAAATTGGTAGAGTAGTTAATGATCACTGTCAAGCTGAGCTTCTTCAGAGAGACCTAGATAGACTTCAGGAATGGTTAGAAAAATGACAGCTATGCTTTAATCCAACAAAGTGTAAGGTATTACACCTAGGAAACAGTAATCCCAAAATAACTTATTCACTTTGTGGAGTTCAACTAAACCCAGTACGATATGGTCAGACATGAAATTCTCTGAGCATTGTAAACAGGTTGCAAGGAAGGCCCATGGTGTCGTATTGATGATCTATCAAACTTTTGCAAGTAGAGATAGGGATGTGATAATCCGTTTATATAAGGCTTTTGTTAGACCACACTTGGAATACTGTGTTCAAGTATGGAGACCACACCTCAAGAAAGACATCGAGCTTTTTGAAAGGGTGCAAAGACGGGTAACTCGCCTGGTGAGAGCGGCAAAAGGGCATCGTTAAAGAATATGTGGGTTGCAGATTTTGGAAACTAGACACCTTAGCGGAGATTTAATTGAGGTGTTTAAGGCTCTGAGAGGCATCAGTAAAATGAATGATGATGAAATTTTCAAGATTATAAATGATAATAGAACTAGGTGACATAAATTCAAGTTATGGCGGGGGAGATGTTTAGATTGGACTGCAGGAAGTTTTATTTTAGCCAGCGAGTTATAAATTATTGGAATAAGTTGCCCACTTATACGCGTGGTAGAGGCTGACAGTTTGGAGAAATTCAAAGGTCATCTTGATAGTACCTTTGGGTGAGGGAAATGCATAGGATGATAGGTTTAATTTCCTTTTCTTTTATTAATTATTAGATTTTTTTTTATCATTGTTTTATTCAGTTTTTTTTTTTTTTTTTTTTTTGGCTGGTGCAGCATAAGCCATAGGCTTTCTTGCACCATGCAGCCATTACTAATACTAAAATAATATGTTTTACTCTTTTTCGTAGTATTCATTTTAAATCAAAGGGTGTTAAATTAACATATAAGTATTGTCCAGTTATTAATATTGAGTAAGCTAAATAAGAATTCAACACATGCACTATGCTCTTCACAATGTAACTGCGTGAATTTTCACTAGACAAGCCTAGCGGCTGCACTGTAAAAAGAATAGAGTGATCTGATAGAGGTGTATAAGGCTTTGAATGGTTTGAGCATGCTCAATGCCAATGGGATTCTTCATCTTGCTCAGAATAATCACCTCAGAGGGCATAAATTCAAATTGAGGAAGGACGGATGTCGGATAGATGTGCGGAAATTTGCCTTTGGCCAGCGGGTGGTTGGTTGGTGGAACCGACTTCCATCACTTGTTGTTGAAGTTGATAGCCTAAACAAATTTAAGGCTCAACTGGACAGGTATTTCGAGCGAACGGAGGGGTGAAATGGGAGTGGTGTGTGTTTTTTTTTTTTTTTTTTTTTTTTTTTTTGGCTGATGCTGAATAAGCTTGCTTTCTTGCATCATATGTCTCTACTAATGCTAATAGTCACATGGTTCAACGGATTTGTAATATGCATATGCAGTGGGGCGCACAATAATAATAACTTTTAGATTTTGGCTAATCTATTTTTTATATATACAGTAAACCCCCGCTATTCGCGTATTCGCGGTCGCTGATTTAATATAAAATGGAACCTAAAAAAATGCGAATTTTAAAGCGCCGTGAACATTTTCCGCCATAAAAAAAAAAAAAAAATGGGCGTGGCTAAAATTATCTTTCTCTGTCAAAACAGCGCCCAGTGGGTGTGGGGGAGAGGGGTGACAAAATCGCAAGCGTGGATGTTTCTAGCTAATCCTTATCCACTAACGCCAAGTTAATATGGAAGAAAGTCTGGCAGATTCCCGGCAAATTTCCAACCGCCCCTTCACTAATTCTTTCATGGAATGGGCAAAACCTTTTGCCCGAGTTTCAGCAACATCAACTTATTCTCTGGATTTTCAGAAAATAGAGACCAAGGCTGAACAGCGAGCCATCAACTTTCGAACCTCAGTTTTCCTTCCGTATAACCAACCTCTTCAATATTCTGAACTTCTACATGCCATTAAAACAACACGCAACAATACCACTGGGCCAGGTGGAATATCTTATATCAATTTACAAAACCTAGGAGACAAAAATTTACAAATACTGCTGGTCAATTATAACCGAATATTTATGGAAAACATTTATTCCAGCTCTTGGCATCATGTCACAGTTCTTGCCTTTTTAAACCTGGAAAAGACCCCTACCAGTCCATACAGTTACCGACCAATTTCCCTCTCCAGTTGCCTCAGTAAATTACTTGAAAAAATTATCCATAATCGACTTGTTTGGATCATCGGAATACAACACCTAATGAGTAATAATCAGCATGGCTTTCGTAAGGACAGGTCCTCCTTAGATCTCATGATCAAGGCCAAGTCTACAATTCACAAAGCCTTTGTAAAAAAATGAATGTCTTGTTATGATTTCCACAGACATAGAGAAAGCATTTTACACTACTTGGCGTCATGGCATTCTCAGTGACCTCCATGCTCTTGCTGTATGAGGCATCCTGCCTATATTCATCAGGAACTTTCTCCAGAATTGTTCGTTCCACAGCTCGCTTTCTATGACATTTTTACAGGAAGAAGGAATGCCACAAGGTTCTGTACGGAGTGCAACCCTTTTTGCCCTTAAAATTGATTCCATCACAAAAGAACTTCCAAATACATTTGTCCTATCTTTATGTGGATGATCGCTCCATTTCTTGCCACTCTCAGAATATGAGATCCATTGAATGACAATTGCAGATATCCTTGAATAAAGTCCAAAGGTGGACAGGACTCATTGGCTATTGTCTATCACAGCAGATAACTGTTGTAATCCACTTTTGTATCAGCGAAAAATGCATACAGATCCTGAACTTCAGGTGTCAAACTTTACCATTCCAGTGACTAACAATATCAGATTCTTGGGATTAATCTTTGACAGAAAATTAAATTTCTTTAAACACATTAAATCTGTGCATATTTCCTGCCTCAAAAAGCTGAGCATATTTAGAGTTTTATCTACTCTGTCTTGGGAAGCAGACTGTGCATCTTTGCTGCTTTTATATAGAGCATTGATCAGATCCCAATTGGATTGTGGTGCTCCACTGTATGATTCTACTCGAAAGAGTACACTACTTATGCTGGCTGGATCCTATACAGCATAGTGCATTGCAGATTGCACTTGCTGCTTTCAGAACATCTCCTACCCATAGTTTATATATTGAAGCTCATGAGCCCCCTTTACCTCTGCAGGAAAACATTACTACTTAAGTACGCAGCTAAAATACAAAGTTGCTGTCCACACCCTATTGAGCCATACCTGTTTAATCTTCCTCTGTAAATCTCTATAGAATCAAACACAGTAAAATAAGACCAGCAGGCTTACGCCTTATTGAATTAACACAGAATTGGAATGTTCCTAATGTCAACAGGTTACAAGTAATGAAATGCTCTCATCCACCTTGGACACCTCAATTAACTTGATACTTAACTTCACAAGTGGGGAAAGAATCACCTACTATCACTCAACGTGAAACATCTCCATGCAAGCTTATATTCAGAAATATGCTAATTTTTTGCCAATATATACTGATGGCTCAAATCACATTCAGCTGTTGGAGCAGCAGCAGTATTTCCTTCTACAATCAATTTCTTCTGCCCTTCCACTTGAGTGTAGCAGCTTCTCTGCAGAACTTCATGCAATAAAATTAGCTTTAGTAAACCCGAATCTCTACCCATCTTTAAAATACATAGTATACACTGATTCTCTGAGCTCAATTACATCAGTACAAAACTTTTCTTACACGGTTCATCCTATGTTAAACTAAATCAGAAGCCTCTTATTGAAAATTGAGGAACATCGTCAAACCAGTGACTTTTGCTGGATCCCAGTGCATTTGGGGATAAAGGGGAATTAGCTTTCTGACAAAACTGCCAAAAATCTGTCAACTTATGATTTAACCTTCGCTCCTATTCCAATCTTTGACTATAATCATATCATACAAACAGCATGTCTTGAACAGTGGAATGAGCTATGGAACACCCAAACCAATAATAAACTTTATCAGTTGAAACAGGATCCACAGCTTTGGCGCTCTAGCACCAAATTAGCACGAAGAGAAGAAGTAGTGCTTGCATAAGAACGGATAGGACATACACACCTGACATCTTCATCAACTTACAGGAGAGGATCCTCCCCAATGTCCACACTGTTCAGCACATTTAACAATCAAACGCATTCTCATTGACTGCCCTCACTATCATCAGGACAGAACGTCTGTCCTCCTTTCCCTAACAAATCTTCGAGAACCAAGAAATAATATTAAAACATATTGGTAACGATTCAAATCTCAATGAATTTTTCTCTTTTTTTGAAAAAAAAAAATGGAATCTATCATAAATTCTAAAAGATCTCTAATCAAAAATGTTGCATTCTGACCTAACTCGCAGCATTTTTTCAGCATGGTTCTATATTTATCCAACAAATGGTCATGTCATTAGTCTGTACATGAGGATTAATGCTCTCTTAATACCCCCCCCCCTTAAAATCTGACAATCTGTTGGCAGCATCATCAGTTGTTGCTCCTGGCAAACACCCTGGTTCTGGTGTACTTATCTTTATTACAAAAAGTATCTATGTCCCTGACAATATGAGCCTCCTAATAACACTACCAGTGTGATTTGTAGGCGCCTCCGTAGCCAGGTGGGAAGGAGCAGCAGTGCGTAGCACACGCTTCTTGATTACACCGGGGTTCGAGCCCGTCACCACCAAATACGGAGGATGCGGAAAGGTCATTCAGGGAATGACCACCGCATATCCCGGAGCAATATGGCCTTAGTTGCTAATGCTCCTAAAAACCAAATAACAAATAACAATAACCAGAGTGATTTGCACTTGACCATTCTTATCTGGGAATGAAATTGAGGGTGCATTACTTGAGGGTCATGAGATACTTGAGTCCCTGATGAGCACCCAGTTACATTTGTTTCTAGGGCAAGCACTCATTTCTTCAGTGACTCAAATTCTTCTCTTAATGCACCAAGTTCTAATTTGAGATCGGCGCACTCCTTACAAATAAAAAAAAAAAAAAAAATTTAATTGAACAAGGTTTGTCCACTAGATCAACCGTAGAATACGGTTGATCTAGTGGACATAGGCTATACAAATGACAACCTCGTGATCCACAGGCTCTACAAATGTCAAACTCGTGATTCACACTGGAATGCCTGCAGGCATTTGCGTTTGGGCCACAATATCCTTGGACTTCATATTGCAAGTGGATTTTGTAGCAACCATTATTAAGGTAAAATTTGAACTGTAGCAAGATTACAATTAAATTTACAATATATTAGAGAATTTAAATTATCAAAATATTAAAAACTACTGGCAAAACTTTAACCACTAAAAAAGTTAAATTAAGGTACCAAACAAAAGTTAAGGAGTTTCCGCCAAAATTTCGATAACAAGGGCTGTCTGAATATTAAGCTGTAGCTTTTTGAATATTTAACTCAATATAAAAATAAACTAACATACATGAATATATGGATTAAGACTTGTATTAACTAGTGTATTATATTAAATAAATAAAAAAAAAAAAAAAAGTAACCTGCTATGAAGTTCCGAAATGCACAGCCACCGTATGCAATCAAGTGCAGTAATGTGCTGTCGATGAGAAACTTGTCCAGAGCTCACTGGCTGCCAAGTATGAAACATGTGGAAGAAGTGTCATTAACGTGTATTGCTCAATAATTTTATTTTAACAAATCAAATATATCAGTATATGCAGTGAAAGGAAATCGGTGAAAATTTGGTGACATGCTTTGGGACATGATGCGAAATCCACTTTGGAACCCACTGGTTTAGTCCTTTATGAAACCAGAAATTTGAAATTTAATTGTACAGATGTTATTGTAGTTCTGTGGTGATTGTGTGTTTCTAAACTGCTGAAATTCCAAATTGCTTCCTTAAAGTGGGAACTTTTGCTCACACTCTGAGGAAGCAGTTTAGAATTATACTTGTGGAAGATTAATCTAGGTTATCAGTTTCTTCTTTCTTACTTTTTGGAAAAATAAGTACTGATAAGTACCAAAAAATATGATGCATGCTTAGAGTTGTCATTCATTTCCTGTGCAGTATTTCTTAAAACATCAGTAATGACTCATCAGATGTAAAATTTTATTTTAGTTGTTTTTTTTTTATGTTATTGTTATTATTTATTATTATTATTTTTTAATTCAGAATTTTATTTTATTGCTGTTTTAATCATTGGAAAAAGTATTTCCTTCCAGGGAGACTACTTTGCATGCATTGCGTTGTGTTGTTGTGCCTGCAGGAGATAAGATATCAGAAGCCGTTCGACGAAGTATTACATTAACAATATCGGGACTATTGGTGCAATCTGATGACACATGTAGAGTAGTAGCAGCGGGATGCTTAGGAGCCTTATGTCGCTGGATGTCTTCTGAAGAATTAGCAAGCACTGTCAGGGAGCATCTTTTAGGTTTGTTTGCTGTACCTTATAAAATGTTGTTTTTCAGCATAAATGTTGCCTTTTCAGATTGTTTTTGATGTTTAATAAAACAACAATTTTGAAATTTATAGATTCAGCTACTCCTGAGGCCTAAAATCTCAAGTGATAATAGCAGCTTTATAAATGGTGACAGCCTTCTATTTATATTTAAGTTAGTAAAGGCTTGTGGAAGCTCAAAAACTTAGTAATAATAGCATAAAGCTCACCTCACCTAATAAATAAATATTTGCACTTATGTCACTAGTCCATAATTGAATTATACAAGTACTTTGCCGCGTGAAGAAACCAGGCAAGCTAAACAGAGCAGTTGTGAAATTAGTGATAGTGAAATTACAGAAGATTGTCAATCCTAAAAGCAAATAAGCCCATGTGGTTAATGGCATATACCCAGTAATTTTGAGGGAAGTGTGTGTGTGTGTGTGTGCATGCACACTGAATCCTTAAGATTAATTTGATTTGGCCTAATGACTGATGGGTACAATGAACAATTATACAGAGAAATAGTGGGCCAGTAAATGTGTCTTTCTTCTAATTGGGCATTTTAACTTCCCAAATATTGACTGGAACTTGTGGCTGGGTCACTCACACACTAGCAAGGATTTTGGGGATTTATTGGATGATTGTTTTCTACAGCAGCTTGTTAGAGAGGCAACCAGAGGGAGTAACACTCTTGATCTGATTATCAGCTGTGATTATTCATGCATTAAGAATCTCCAGATAATGGAACCATTAGGTGGCAGTGATCACAGTGTACTGATGTTGGATTTACTTAAAGATGTAACTACCATCAGGGATAAAGGGAAGGGTTTTTGCTTTGATAAAGGTGATTACAGTGGGACCAACTGACAATGTTACCAACAGCAAATTCTAAATGGGAAGCATTCAAGGAAGTAATCTTGGAACCTACTAGGCTTTTTGTTCCCACTAAGAAATACTGTTCTCAGTTTTGGCCCAAATGGATGTCAGATGAATTAATGACTCGTGGCAGAGAAAAAAAAATGCATGGGATGCATATAAATTATCAGGCAACACAGAAGCCTATGGTAGATATAAACATTACAAATGTACTAATCTGCAATCAGTCACAGAGGAGGTTAGGCAAGCGAAGACAGATTATGAGAAATCTTTGGCAAAGAAAAACAGCAAACAATTCTTTACTTATATAAACTCTAAAAGGAAGGGGGTAAATCAGATTGGTCCACTTGATATCAATGGTTTAACTGTAGATGATCATTCTGAGATAGCTTCCAAACTAAATGAGTATTTTGCATCTACATTCACACATGAGGAGTTATTCAAGGAGGGGAGGGCCAGATGTTTGTCAAACTTTAACAGGGAGTTAAATGATTTTGTAATAACTGAGAGAAAAGTGGAGGAGAAATCATTGAAGTTAAACATAAGAAAAGCACGTGGGGTGGATGGGATCTATCCAGTTATATTAAAGGAAATGGCAAAGGAAGTAAGCAAACCCTTAGCCATAATCACGAGAGCATCCTCGGACATTGGGGAAGTCCCCACAGACTGGAGATGTGCAAATATATCTCCAAATCACGAATGGAGCATCAAAGGGTGAGAGGAGTAAATACAAACCTGTTAGTTTGACCTGTTCCTGGTAAAATAATGGAGTTACTGGTTAAAGAAGCATTCCAGGATCATCTAGACAAGACTGCAGTAATGATTTAGACAGCATGGGTTTGTTAAGGAAAAGTCTTGCCTGACCAATTTGATTGAATGCAAAAAAATCATTTTGACTCAATGCAAAAAAATCATTATGATATCATATACTTGGATTTTAGGAAAGCTTTTTATACTGTTGGACATGGAACTACTATACAAATTGGAGCAGTATGGCATTAAGGGCAAGTTGCCTACAATGGATAAAACGGTGGTTCAGTGGGAGAAGACAGAGTGGTAATCAAAGGGGCAATGCTCTTCATTGACTAATGTTATTAGTGGTGTCCCCCGTGGTTCGGTGTTGGGCCCATTGTTGTTTTGTATATTTATCAATGATATTGATGAAGGTATATCAAGCTTAATGTCAAAGTTTGCACATGATAATGTCAGAGTTTGGCATGGTTTTAATAGCAGTAATGACAGTATACTGCTACAGCAGGATCTGGAAAAGTTGGGCAGATGGCTGAGAAGCAACTGAAGCTTAGCATTGACAAATGCAAAGTACTGCATATGAGTAGCAGTAATCCCAGAGAAACATACCAACTTTGTGGTACTACACTCAGGGTAGTGGAGAATGAAAGAGACCTGGGGGTAATTGTACAGTCAGATATGAAGTTTTCTGAGCAGCGCAGACAGGCTGCCCGAGTAGGTCACGGGGTCTTGTCAGTGATATACAGGAATTTTGCAAGGGGATAAGGATGTGATTATCCCCTTGTATAAGGCAGTGGTCAGGCCACACTTTGAGTACTGTATACGGGTCTGGTGGCCTTGTTTTAGGAAGGATGTAGAGCTGCTAGAACAAGTAGAGAAGGGCAACAAAATTAGTGAATGGAATAAAGGGTTGCTTTTACGAAGAAAGGTTTAAGTTTTGCAAATTACAATGTCTGAATATATTAGGCACTTCCGAGGCGATCTGATTGAAGTGTATAAGGCCTTGAATGGATTGAGCAGGCAATGCTGATAGGATTCTTCCTCTTGGTCAGGTTACAAACCTGAGGGGCCATACAAAGGGTACTAGGAAAGTTTTGCAATATGACGCAACAATGAATCACAGGAAGCTGCTTGTTGCTGCATGTTGAGACATGTTCATACGTGCATAGTAGCCGCCGTGCCAAGTCGATGGGCTCAGTTATTCATTAGTAGTGAGAGTGTAAAGTGCTTGCGATGGCATCGTGGTCACGAAATGAGATAAGGACAGTTTTGCGGTATAATTTCGTGCGTGGTTTAATCATAGACCAGTGCTTAGAAGAAATGACTCTTGCACTAGATGATGATTGTCCACATCGTACAACGATATTCAGGTGGTATAGAGAATTCCAAAGGGGAAATTTCACTCTGGAGGATTCTGAGAGGCCGGGAAGGCTACGAACGTCAGTTACGGAGGAAAACGTTACTGCTGTGAGGAAAATGCTTGACGAAAACAGGCGAGTGACCTACCAACAGATAGAGGATACTTTGGGCCTAAATGCACCAGCAATTCGTTCGATTCTGCAAGATCATTTGCACGTGAAGAAACTTTGTTCTCTCTGGGTGCCGCATCAACTGATTGAAGAGCAGATGACACGACGTGTGACTTGGTGCCGGGAGATGTTAAAAAAGTTTGATAAGGGACAATCTCGGTATGTGAACAACATCGTGACAGGTGACAAGACTTGGCTGTACTATTACGATCTGCTGACCAAGGCTCAAAACAAAGTTTGGGTCTTTGATGATGACGAAACACCCGTAATTGTCAGAAAATCCCGATCTGTAAAGAAGAAAATGATAGCTGTATTTTTCAAATCGAGTGGAATTGTGGAACGTGTCGTTTTGGACACGCAGAAGACAGTCACAGCTAAGTGGTATACTGAACAATGCCTGCCTAAAGTCATTGGATCTATGAAGAACCTGCGGCCAAAGTCAAGAATGGACACCTGGTACCTCCATCACGATACTGCTCCAGCTAACCGCGCCAAAGCCTGCACCGAATATTTGACCACGACATGACTGAAACTTCTCGAGCACCCTCCCTACAGTCCAGACCTTGCTCCCTGCGACTTTGCACTGTACCCGCGTGTGAAAATGAAGCTAAAAGGGAGGCGGTTTTCCAGTGATGAGGACCTTCTACGGGCTTGGGACAACGAGTGTGCTTTACTCCCTAGTGAAACTTGGTAGAACTGGTTTAAAGATTGGTTTCGGAGGATGGAGAGGTGTATTGAATGTAGAGGAAATTACTTTGAAAAAATTAAATAAACAAAGCTGTATTGCAAAACTTTCCTAGTACCTTTTGTGTACTGAAATTGAGGAAAGACAGTTGTCGAATGGATGTGCAGAAATTTAGCCCATAGCCAAATTTAGTTAATTGCTGGAACAGATTTCCATCTGCCATTGTGGAAGTTGATAGCTTAAATAAATTCAAGGCAGAACTAGACAAAAAATTTGGAACAAACGAATGAATGGATGGGTGAAACAGGGTGGGTTTTTTTTTTTTTTTTATGGTGCTGTATAAGCTTGCTTTCTTGCATCATACACCTCTACTACTAATGCTAATTATGAGAGTGGCATTGGACTGAAGAAATATTTTTGGATTAGTTGAAGTGCTGATATTATCATTCCATAAAGGCAATTCTGAGAAAAAATATATGTGGTCATTTGTGGTGAATCATAAGGGCCTCAGAGTGATTGGTAGCAAATTTTATGAGGTTGTCTTCTGTTTCCTACACTTAGTCACTTGAGGGACAAAGTTAGCTGATAGCTGCGGGAGGGACTGGAAATATTAGATTGAAGGGGGTTGAGGAAGTGTTGAGGAAGCAGACGAATCCTCCAGCCACAGAGAGCTCAGATCTCCATCTTGAGGATTCCAATGGATAATGTAAAGAGTACAATCTTTATTATAATTGTTAATCTTTATTAAATAAACAATGTCGAAATTATTCCCTAAATCGAGCTCGTGAGTGACCCTTTCAAAGTAGTGAACCAGATTTGTTAAACATGATTTTCCCTTTACAAAACCATGCTGAGTATCCTTGAAAATTTCAGTTCTATCCAAATGATCCCGAATTCTACCCTTGATCATTGCGTACACGATTTTCCCTACCACTGAAGTCATATACTGACAGGTCGATAATTTCCCACTTCACTCTTAGAACCACCCTTATGTATGGGAGATACATTGATACTTTTCCAATCCAACACAGAGTCTAGTGATGCTCGGATAATTAGCCTCAATGGTTCAATGCACTCACTTGCCGCCTCCCTTAAGATTATAGCGTATATTCCATCAACTCCAGGAGCTTTACTGGCCTGTAGGCTCGAAAGGTTTTTCATTAAATAATCTTGCGAAATTTCAGTATCATTAATTACATGTTTTTCAACTTCGCTCCCACAATTTCAGATTCTCACAAAAGGTTTTTCTTTTGTGAATATCGATGCAAAATAACTGTTGAGTTCATCTGCAACGGCAGCTGGTGTATTTAATACTATCCCCTTTCCCTTACATGTGCCTCCGTAGCCAGGTGGGAAGAAGCAGCAGTGCGTAACATACGCTTCTTGATCAGATCGGGGTTCGATCCCATCACCACCAAATACAGAGGATGCAGAAAGGTCTGGCAATGAACACCGCATATTCCCGGAGCAATATGGCCTTAGTTGCTAATGCTCCTAAAAACTAAATAACAAACAAACAAACAAACAAACTTTCCCTTACATAAAGGGTCCGATCTGGTTTGTCCTGCTCTTTTGGGCATTTATATATGTGAAGAATTCCTTATCCCCCCCCCCCCCTTTGCTCTGCTTGCTAGTCATTTCTCTTAAACTGCCTTTGCCTGTCAAACCTTTTCTGTGGCTCTATTACAGATCATCTTGTAGCTGTTATAGGCTTCAGTACTTTTTATTGCTCTGTAACCTTTCCATGCCACCTTTTTCTGCCAAGTAATGTGGCAACTTCACTATTCATCCAACTTAGAACCCTCCTCATGGAGTATTTTTTTAATGGTAAATACACATTCAAGGCATCTGTGATTAATGTTTTAAAAGCATACCACAGTTCAAATGTATTCATTCTCTGTGCGATATCTACCCAGTTAATAGAGGCCATGTAGTACCTTAAGGCATCGTAATTTCCTTTTCTGAAATTAAAACCCATTCCTTTGCCTTTTACTGCTGCTACCTCTCTCATCATCATCCACCGTAGAACTCCGTATCACTTCCTGCTACTGGTTCCTCTACTGTCAGCCTTGTTATCTCATCTGATTCATGGGTGATGATGAGGTCTAGGATATTATTTTCTCTAGTACTTTCCCTGATATGTTGATACAAATAACAGTCATCTAGTTGATTTAAAAATTTTGTTCTCCATGTCGAGTTTCCTTCCCATTTACTCCAATCAATTAGAGGCAAATTGAAATCACCCATAATAAGAAATTGACGCTTACTTGCCCATTCCACATGATTTGCACGGAGTAACAAATTTATGAAGCTTCAAAAAAAAAAAAAAAAAAGAATGAAGAGAAGATTCTGAAAATTTATTTGTTTTTTATATGATTGAAGATTTCAGTAAAGGGCAAACACGTTTCACCATTATAACGTAAAAATCCACACAATTCGAGTTACTGGTATTTTCACAAATGCAGTAACATCGAGTTTACTACCTGTTTATAATTGCTTGCAGTAACAGAAAAGCCCAATAAACCAGAAAGTGCAAATTGTTTTTATTGTTTTGTGGTAGTGATGTCCAGAAACGTGCTTTAGAAACATATCACAAAGCTGTTCAAAATTGGTTTTTATAACATATGATAATGAAGAAAGTGTTGTGCGTTTAATGATTTGAATTGGTAACTAATACAATTTACACTATAAAAACGACCTTTTAGGATGTTATATAGTGAAAATTTGAACTTCCGGGGTCATGGAATGAATTACCAAAAAACAATGTTATTGGGTTCGTGTTACGATATTTTCGCGATACGATGGTAATGGATTAATATCATAAAGTAGGGTACACTGTATTGTATAGCTACACGCATGGTTTGAAATGCGGTATTTATGAATGTTTAACGTTAATTTTTTGCAAATATTTTCGATTTTGTTGATACATCAAAAATAAAAAGAGAACTCGTAAAGCGAGAACTGCCTGTATTTGTAGAAGAATGAGAAATTTACCTCATTATGATATGTGGAACCAAGATGAATATAAAATTTAATGCAAAATAATTACAGTAATAAAATCAATTAAAAGGCGCCTGGCCAGGTGGGCAGGAGCAGTAGTGCATAGCACACACTTCTTGATTAGACCGGGGTTCGAGCCCATACCCATTAAATACGGAGGATGCGGCAGGTCAGGGAATGACCACCGCATATCCCCAGCCCGGATAAAGGGTGAGAGTTGCCGTCAGGAAGGGCATCCGGCCGTAAAAATTGCATGCCAAAACAATAAAAACGCTGACCCCATATAATAATGGGAAAAAGGTGAGGACAAAAAAAATAATAATAATAATAATAAAATCAATTAAAAACAATTGAAAAAAATTAAAATTTTAGCATAAATTTTGTATAAAGGGATTTTCCTTCCTGAAGCTGATGGGGCTTTTCAACCATGTCTTGATCACAGGAATAGGAATAACGTGGAGTATACAGTTGTGTGAGCCGGAATCTTAAATAGTGAGATTATTTTTCTTCATGGATGCACTTAAAAGACCACAAATCAGAGCTTAGATATGTTAATAGAATTTCTCATGTGATTTAATTTCGATAGTTTCTGCAATTAATAGTCTAATATAATTACGTTGGGCATGTAATTATATTTATATTCAGCAATTTTTTTCAGCAAGGCCAAAATACTTTTGGCTTTGCTGAAAAAAAAAAGTATGGTTTTCTTAACAGCACGAAGGCGAATTCTGATGCTGCTGAATGAGAGGCATGGACTGGGAACGTGCGCTGCTTTACTCTCAAATCCAGTGTGCATCGAGTCGAGCCCTGGTAAGACGAGTCACAATCACTGCAAGAAATGTATACCAGGTCGTTTATTTGCATTGCAAAAGAGAAAAGGACGGAGCGATTGTTCAGTATAGCGTTTGATTTACGTATTGGTCTGGCTACAATTTTAAATTTGATATCTTTAAAAAATCTGTTAAGCTGTTTGTGCCATTGTTGGTGTAGTTTTTTGTAACCTAATTTAGTTTATTGTAGCAAGGGGCCCCTGTTTAAGAATCTGCTGGTTAATATCTGTATTTCTGAGTCTAAAGCAGGTTCTGTTGTTGAATATTTATAGGCATTGAGAAATTGATTAAAAAATAATAGCCCCTTTGTAGGTGAATAGGTGATAGCTGCTTTAATTCAGCAGCCTATTGGTGTTTTTCGGTTTGCGATAGGTGTTAAATTGGACTTTTATATAGTATTATAAAACCCTTCAGACAGGTTAAATTGGACTTTAACCTGTCTGAAGGGTTTTATAATACTATATAAATGTGTGGTTAAAAACGAAAATTCCGAGTTCCTGTAAGAAATGATGGGACAAATAGGAAATCTGGTTTAATGCAGTTTTACCTGACCTAAAAGTGCTTGGATGTTGCGTGTTCTGGCCTTCAATTTCTTTAACTGAGGCATAGTAATGTAGTCATTTTTTCAATACGTGATTAACATTTTATTGTACTGATTGAACAAATTGGTAAATAGTACCAGGTCTACTTCAAGATAAGTGGGGGTATCTGATATAACTGAATACAACTTATTAATATAATCAGTTTTATCAAGTATTATACAGGTAGACCATCGCTAATCCGGTTCCACCGCTAAATCAGACAAATTTCCGTGAACGTAATTTCAAATTTCCTGGGTTGGCGCACTGACCTGCTATTAATGTTTTGGTGGCATTGGTTGCAGCATCAGCTGTTGGCACGAACTCGTAAACACTGGCAAGCCATTCCCACTTGTTTTTCTGCATTTATTATTATAACCTGCTCACATTTAGACCCAGCCATGGTTCCGATGTGTAAAGAAAATGCCTCTCGTTAGATTTTTTTTTTTTTTTACAACACACTTGTACAAACTTGCAGAAAAACACAACACAATATGATGAATAATACGGCGCGCTAATGAACTTGTTTTCACAAAATCTCTAACAATACTGACAAACTTATTGTGACGTTTCAGAGTTATATTTTATCGCAATTTGTTTTATTGCAGTACTTGCAATAAACTAATCACAAACGACCTTCATATGTATGCCATAATAGCATCACACGTATATGGCCACACTGCTTCTAAAGAAATAAAGTAACCTACTGGGCCACGTCGGCCACATATATGCGACAAAACAAAAGACTTTTTTTTTTTTTTTTTTTTTTTTGATATTTTAAGCGAAAAAACGGCAACACTGACATTACAATATTTATTTTAGAATTACTAATCAAATTATTTGCTAAATATTTTTTGAAGCTATTCATATTCAAGATATCGACTCCATCAAATGAAATGATTTCGTTAAATATGCCAAAATTGCAATCTGTAAAAGAGCGTTATAGTCAGATATGGGTTATAATATAAGAACAGCGTTATAGCGAATCAGCGTAAAGCGAACCGCGTTATAACGAATGTCTTCTGTATTCTAAAAACAGAAAAATAAGCATCCACGCTACCTGTCCGAATAAAGTGAGCTCTTAAGAAACTCAATTGTGTTATGGTTTAAACTGGATCTAATTTTGGTACATATTTAATTAGCGGCCGAAAATGTCCTTTTGAATTCTGTCCTGTTGGTGCTTTGTACTGAGATAGTTGTAGATGAGTTGCAGTTTAAACCCTCCCCCCCTTATTCCCTCATCTTCAAAAAATCTTATTTCCTTTTATCAAAGATAAAAAATATTTCCTTTTTGACTTTTTATGGCACTATATCTGTATTAACGAAAGAAGGGAAGTGACGGTTAAGCTTGGTGAGGAAACCAAATCTAAGTTGTATTGTTTTTTTGTTTCCCCCCCCCATTCATTTAAATCTTTTGTTAATACTAATGCTGCTTCTGATTGGTCTCCCATCCAGTAGGATGCAATCTCTGATGAAAAACGAAACAGTAATAACAAATACAAAACAGTAGTTAGAAAGAAGTAATACAGTGGATCCCCACTTTGCCATATTAATCCGTTCCAGAGACACCATCATATCGTGAAAATATCATAATATGAATCCAATAACACATTGTTTTTTGTAATTCATTCCAAGACCTCGGAAGTTGAAATTTTGCTATATAACTAAGCTATTTATCTCTCTAAAAGGTGATTTTTATAATGGAAATTGTACATATTGATTACATCACTTTAACTAAAGGGTGCGAAAACACTTGGCCAACATGTTTACAAGGGCCGCATGTTGGCTGAGAGGAAGGACCACGTGCTCCTGTCAGATATGGCGCCTCCGTAGCCAGGTGGGCAGGAGTGGCAGTGCATAGCACACGCTTCTTGATTAGGCTGGGGTTCGAGCCCGTGACCACCAAATACGGAAAATGCAGAAAGGTCAGGGAATGACCATCGCATATCCCCAGAGCAATATGGCCTTAGTTGCTAATGCTCCTAAAAACCAAATAACAACCAAACTAACAAACCAAACCAGTCGGAGACAATCATAAGCCAAAGCCTACTCATAACATGAAATGAGTAGGCTCTTCCATGGTTACTGACTAGTAAAATCAGCCTATTTATAGAATAAAATTTCAGAAAACCAATTCAAATCATTAAAATGCACTACACTTTCATTGTTAGCATATATTTGGTTATAAGAATCAATTTTGAATGCCTTTGTGATGTTTCTAGTGGTCACTACCATAAAACAGTAAAAACAATTTGCAGTTCCTGATTTATTGGGCTTTTCTGTTAATGCAACCTAATTGTAATGCAAACCTAATTTGAGTTGAATTTGAAAGTGTCTGCAATTCTGCCCAGACACGATAGGAGGGAGTATATGATGAGAGCCTTGTCGATCAATTTGGCCCTGTAGAGACTGTGCAAGGCTCAAGGGGTACAATTTTTTTCAGCTTGGTCTGTACTTGTTAACAGGAGAGACTGCTTCTACAGGGATGGGAAACACTTAAATAGAAAGGGTGCGAGAATATTTGCTGATGCTATAAAGACAGTGTTAGGTGGGTCGGAAAACTGCCAGCTTGGGGGGGGGGGATACAAGGACCAATAGATTAACAGTAGCCACTGGCAGAGGTGAAAGTGATTCTTGCACTGCTTCTTTTGGAATGAGCAGCAGCCTGGAAAATAAGATGCAGGATATTTCAGAGACTGCTGGGAGTCATTGCGGTACAAGTAAGCACATGGGTTGTGTTAGGGTAGCTAAGAATAGGAACAGGTGCATGTATACTTGCATGTAAACCAATGCTAGGAGTTTGGTTGATGAATTTGAGGTATTGCTCAAAACATCAAAGGCAGATATTGTTGAGATATCAGAGACGTGATGTCACACATATATAAGGAATGCAGAACTGGAATTTGGGGAGTACAGTGTCTACAGAGAGGATAGACAGGATAGGAAGGGAGGAGGGGTTATGCTATTAGTTAAGAAACACATAAAATCTAAGGAAGTGAAGCCATTCGACATTGCTGGACAGTGCAGTGTCGAGTCATCTTGGTGTGACATAAGCATTGGGAGATTGAAATTGACAGTAGGAGTGTGTTATAAGCCTAATGACTCTGATGAGTATAATAGGAAACTGTACAGGGAAATAGAGTGGGCCAGTAAATCAGAGAGTCTTATAATGGGGGATTTTAATTTCCCAGATATTGACTGGAATTTGTGGGTTGGTCACTCGCACACTAGAAAGGCTTTTGTGGATTTCTTGGATGATTGTTTTCTACATCAGAATGTTCGGGAGGCAAATAGAGGAAGTCGCCTCCCGAAGGGAAGGGTTTTTGCTTTCGTAAAGGCAACTACGATGGTCTGAGACAGTATTTAAATTCTGTACAGTGGGACGGACCAACTGATGATGTTACCAACAGCAAATTCAAAATGGCAAGCATTCAAAGAACTTATTTTGGAAGCTACTGGGCTTTACATACCAACTAAGAAATATTGTTCAGGGTTTAGGCCTAAATGGAGTCAGATGAACTAATGAGACATATGGCAGAGAAGAAAAATGCATGAGATACATATAAATTCATGGGTGACATGGAAGCCTATGGTCTAAAAACCAAGTAACAAAGGAGATTAGGCAGGCAAATGCAGATTATGAGAAATCCTTGGCAAAGGATGCAAAGAAAAACAGAAAAGAGTTCTTTACCTATGTAAACTCTAGAAGGAAAGAATGAATCAGATTGGTCCACTGGATATTGATGGTTCAACGGTTGAGGATCCTGCTCAGGTGGCTAACAAACTAAATAAGTATTTTGCATCTACATTCACACATGACGAGTTATGCAGGGAGGGGAATGCCAGAGGTGAAGTAAACTCTGGCAGTGAGCTAGATGATTTTGTAATAACTGAGAGGAAAGAGGAAGAGAAATTGTTGAGGATAAACATAAAAAAGGCACCCGGGGTGGATGGGATCTATCCAGTTATATTAAAGGAGGCAGCAGAGGAAGTAAGCAAACCCTTAGCCATAATTATGAGAGCTTCTTTGGACTCAGGGAAGGTACCCGTACACTGGAGATGTGCAAATGTGACCCCAATTCACAAAGGAGGATCAAAGGCTGACATAAGTAATTATAAACCTGTGAGTTTAACTTCTGTTCCAGGAAAATTAATGGAAGCACTGGTTAAAGGAGCACTGCAGGATCATCTAGACAAGACTTCAGTTATAGCTCGGACACAGCATGGTTTTGTTAAGTGAAAGTCTTGCCTGACCAATTTGATTGGATAGTATGATGCAGTCACAAAAGAACTGGATGCAGGGAATAACTTTTATATTATATAAAGGCTTTTGATACTGTTGCACATGGAAGACTGCTTGACAAATTGGAGCAGTGTGGCATTGAAGGCAAATTGCTGCTATGGATATGGATAAAAGGATGGTTGAGGGGGAAAAGACAGTGTGGTAATCAATAGACACTGCTCATCATGAACTAATGTTATTAGTGGAGTCCCTCAGGGTTCAGTTTAGGGTCCATTATTGTTTTCTGTATTTATAAATGATATTGATATATCAAGCTTAATGTCCAAGTTTGCAGATGATACAAAGGTTGGCAGGGTTATTAAGGACACTACTGATACTATGCTGCTGCAGAGGGATCTGGAAAGGTTGAGCAAATGGGCTGAGAGGTGGCAAATGAAGTTTAACATTGACAAATGTAAAGTACTACATATGGGGAAACAGTAACCCCAGAGCAACGTATGGACTCTTTGGTGGTAAACTGACAGTGGTAGAGAATGAAAAGGACATGGGGTAATTGTGTAGGCAGATATGAAGTTCTCTGGGCAGTGCAGATGGACTGCAAGAGTAGCTCATGGTGTCTTGTCAATGATATACAGGAATTTTTCTAGCAGGGATAAGGAGGTGATTATTCCCTTGTATAAGGCAATGGTCAGGCCACACCTTGAGTACTATACAGGTCTTTAGGCCTCATTTCCAATAGGATGTTGAGCTGCTGGAACAAGTACGGAGAAGGGCAACAAGATTAGTGAATGGGACAAAGGGTTGCTCTTACGAAGAAAGGCTTAACTTTTGCAAATTACAGTGTCTGGAGACTAGGCACCAGCGAGGTGGTGTATAATGCCTTGAATGGTTTGAGCATGCTCAATGCCGATGGGATTCTTCCTCTTACACAGAATAATCACCTGAGAGGGCATAAATTCAAATTGAGGAAAGACAGATGTAGGATAGATGTGCAGAAATTTGCTTTTAGCCAATGGGTAGTTGGTTGGTGGAACAGACTTCCATCCCTTGTTGTGGAAGTTGATAGCCTAAATAAATTTAAGGCTCAGCTGGACAGGTATTTCGAACGAATGGATGGGTGAAATGGGAGTGTTTTTTTTTTTTTTTTTTTTTTTTGACTGATGCTGCATAAGCCTGCTCTCTTGCATCATATGCCTCTGCTAATGCTAATAAATGAGTAGTAAACTCAATATTATTGCAGTTGCGATAATACTGATAGCTGGAACCTGCAGCATTTTATGTTATTGTGGTGAAATGTGTTTCCTCTTTCATGGAATCTTCAATCATATAAAAAAACATAAATAAAGTTTCAGAATCTTCTCTTCATTCCTATTTTTAAATTTTCTTAAACTTGTTACTTGTATCTCACTTGCGTGTAACATGTTAGTTGCAATTTGATGCATGCTGTGTTCCTCGTTTTTGATTGCTTATCTTTTTTACTGTTTTAAATTCTACAAAAAAAAAAAAAAAAAAAAATGTCAGTGAACAGAAATATCAATTAATTTGGCATGTACATATTACAATAGTAAGCTATGTATGTAAATGTAAATTTATTTTATTTTGCTAACCTGTGAAGACTATTCCAATTTTTCACATATCGTTTAATTTTGTATCTTTACTTTTATAGCCTGTGGATAATATTTCTCCTATTTTGGCTTATCAGAATTGCTGTTTAATAGAATTAAAATTCAGTTCGCAAATGGGATCACAATAAAAATAAATAAATCAACCGGTGCTTACCACATGTCATATAGTGAACGGAGAGTCCATCGTAAAGCGGGGGTCCACTGTACTTAAAAATAACATAATAGCTAAATTTATTATTTGGTTTAGTTAGCATTTGTAAAAAGCACAGAACTACTTTATCTTTTTTTTTTTTCACCAGAATGAAAAAATTAAAGGATAGGGTGATTTGTGCTCTTTATAAATAATTTCTTAAAAGGCTAAACATTTTTGCCTTTTAATAAATTGTGAAAAAATAAATAAAAAATACATGTTTGTGTCATGTTTTTATCATTCTTAAATGGCTAAAGGGATAGGTAGGATGGGGTGAGTACAAATTGAATAATGAAGGTTGAGTGAGAAAATAAAAAACGAAAGTCAACAGATTTTTCTTAATCCCTCTTAACTGAAATTTATACTAGTAAAATTTTTCCCTGTGTTAATTTCTATGAAACAAATAGCTTTGAACACTTGTATTGAACTACTGATGTTTCTACCTGGAATCATCCAACATAAATATGAAGCATTCATTGTTTATGGTAATATTTTATGTGAATTCTAGATGATGATCCTTCTCAAGATTGGATGCTACGCCATGGTAGAAGTGCTGCTTTAATGGTTGCATTAAAGGAAGCCCCTGACAGATTGCTGGTTCCAGAGTGGACCGAGAGGATAACTAAAACTCTTTCTTCTTTTTTAACTGCTGATAGGGTAAGTGCATCAGATTGGTATTTTTTGTAATATTTATTGCAACTTAGTAAATCAAAGCTTCTATATAAAATTTATATCGGACTTCCTTAGTATATATCTCATCAACATTATCTTTTTGATATTAAAGATGGAGGTTACATCACTCATCCTATGTTAGGATGAGTGACTGCTGAAACACACCTAAGCTATGGGCCATATTACACAGATAACATTTTTCTGATCATGGGTGGCGGCTATAGTTCCCTCTAATTTTTTTACATCAGCACACAGAATGAGTATTGCTTTGAATGCTTATCTTATGCTGTTGTGTGGTTGGTCACTATACAAAAAATAAATAATTTAATCATTAATAATTATATGAATAGTAAAATAAATAACTCAATAACTATTAAATTTAAATAGATTTTACAAATATAAAAATTAGTTATATTAAAACTATTCTTGACTGTTTCAATAAATGTTATAACCTACACAGTGAACAATCAGAAAATAATCCTTTTATGTCACCCATACACCTTTTAATGACAATAAGACAATGAGATTTGCTATTCGGTGAAGGTTAGAAGTTACATGTAATCCAAATCATTTCATTTCTTTGAATCATTTGTGCTGTGGTTCTTTTCTTCCAATTTTTCCTGCCCATTGGATTCCTAACAGATATAAAACCTTTGTGAGGAAGAGTTGCTGGTGTGCTAGGACCTGTGTGTGGCAATCTTTGGCTGCATTCCAGAATGTAGTGTATGCTCAAAAAATCTGATGCATGGCACTTTCAAAACCACTGCACAGGCATGCAGCTTAGAGGGAACCCTGGCGAGGAGATTGGATTTGTTACAACGTAGTTTTTCTCTTCAATTGGAAGGGTACAATGCACAGGTGCTTCCTTAGCATTCTTGTGAAAAAGACTGGCACTTCAATTATCATGTGAATATTCAAAAAGCCAAGACACATTGACTCTTTCAATTGTTGTTTTTCTCACCCCACTCCCCACCAAGTCCAGTGTAGTAAAGGACCTGACTCTGGGACCTGGCAGGTGAGATTGATCCCTCTGGACAATGAATGCACAATAAAAATTTACCGGCTCTAAATTAACAAAAGATAAATTTTCTTTAACTTACCTGATTAGCTTACCTGTGTGTGAGCTGAATGCAGAAAATAATTTTAAAATTGTTCATCTGAACTTTGGCAGTGCATTTCACTGTGAGGTGTTGAGATGTGGCTAATACTCTTAGATGGATCACATAATTTTTGCAGGAAGTAGCATAACTAATTGGCCAAAGATTAGAACTTTAACTTAGATAAATTACTTTCTCTCTCAGGAAGAATTGAAGTTTAACAGCCATTCCCCCTCCCCACTGCAAGACAGGAGGCAAAAGATTATTTCATAATAAATATCGGATAAATAAACCTTTTACTGTATGTTCAGAATGGCACACAGACCAGAGGGACTTAAAATAAATAAATTATAACAATAAAAGCAACTAGCGGTTACACACAAAAGTCTCTGTGCACATAATATACCATTGGTAAAGAATACAAAATGGTTATTCTTCAAACTGGGCTGGAGTTAGCAGTGGGTCTCTCAGGGATCAGTGTTGGATCACTACACTGTTGTTTCTGATTTTTTTTTAAATAATAGTTATGAAAGCTGGGACTATCAAGTCTGAGATTGATTAATGGCCAGCGACTAGGGCTTCAGGACAACTTATATAGGCTTAAAGGATAGAGAAATTGCAGCTGTGTTTTAGTGATGCATAATGCAAGGTTGGGAATTAACAACCTCAAAATAGCTTATATACTGTGGGATAAAATTAAATGACTTCAGTTTCACCAGTTGCATTTTCCATCGTTGGACAATGAAACTGATGAAATTGGCAAAAGTGTGCCATATTAGAAAAAACTTCAGATATGTTTAAATGACTGAAATTTTCATGGTTATTAATGCACCTCTTAACTAGTGGTTGTTAATTATTGGATTAAATTAACTCCATTGTGTAACTTGGGGAAATTCAAAGAGCTGGATCAGGACCTCTATAGGCAGAAAAATGCTAGGTAATTTATATATAGGCAATAATTATGCACAGTGTGCTGTTGCCTCAAGCTTTATATCCAACTAAAATATGCATTGGACAAAGCCTAGAGATAAAGACCCGCTAACATGAAATCAGGAACAACAAATATTCAGGTTATGCTGACTATTCACCTCCCCCCCCCCCCCAAACATGGAAAATCTACTGCCACTCCTCATGTGGCCATTTTGAACCTTACTAGGTCCTCATCAATGAAGAGATAGGCAAAACAGAAAGTCCCAAGTGAAAAAGACATCCTTACTCATCATCTTTATATTTACTCTAGCATAAATTAAGTAATTTATTTGATAAATTAAGTAATTTATTATCGAAATGATACAATTTTAAAGAAATTGAACCACCTGAGTGCCAAACACTTTTTATCCAATTTAGTCAAACTATTTATGGTTGTGTAACATTGAATAGAACATT
Source organism: Mastigoproctus giganteus (assembly GCF_048544385.1). Classification (NCBI taxonomy): domain Eukaryota; kingdom Metazoa; phylum Arthropoda; class Arachnida; order Uropygi; family Thelyphonidae; genus Mastigoproctus; species Mastigoproctus giganteus. Next base: position 1,000,554 of record NC_143576.1, on the reverse strand, counting down.
GTTTGAGAAGTGGTCCTATATGTTTTCAATTTGATGATGATATTTTATTATTTACAATACAGTGTATTCTAATTATGCTATAGTCCTTTACATGTATAACTGTTGTATAATTATTATTACACTTTTGCTTATAATTTAATTACTTATCAATTAATAAATAAAGATATTTTATGAAAAATCCCTACAGTTACTCTCAAAATTAGTTGGAAGGACTTACCTCTTAATGTGATCTGGGCATGGAGTCTCTTGGTCCAGTTGGGGCAGACTGAAGCGAAAGGAAAAGGAGTGGATTGACTGTTTATATAGGTTGGAATTAACTTGGAACCAGTAGAGATCATTGCGTGGCAAACCTGGTGGTTTTTGGGTGCAGGGACATATTATGGAGGGAGATTACAGTGGTTCTGAGGTTGGGATGGGGGGTGGCAGTTGCCCTCTGAATCACAGCCTTTTAAAATGCACTGCTTGCTTGATGTTTGTGGAGCAATCGGGTACGGGACATGATATTATCATGGGGGATGTCTTTGTGTGTGCGCGATGTAAGGAGTGTAAGGAAATCAGGCGACAACTCAGTGTTATGGGCCTATATGAGAGCTTGAAGGACAGGGTGGATGCCATCGAAGGATCTAAATTGGGGGCCCATCAAGCTCTCAGCTGCCCACATCAACGCCAGAGCTTGCACTTGGTCATCACGCAACACAGCTGCAACTCCCAAGGCAGAATGTGCTGGTCCAACAGGAACTAGTAGTTGTTGGTGACTCTATTGTCAGGGAAACGGGGAACATGCTTTGTAAAAAGGATAGGTGGAACAGGACCAGGGTATGTCGGCCAGAGGCAAAGGTTGATGATGTTGTAGAGCAGATATCATCTTTTAAGAGCACAAAGGGTGATATAGTTGTACACTTTGGCACTAATAATATTAAGAGTACGAGAGCGACGGAATTAATTAACAAGAACAGGTCACTATTGAAAAAAAGCTCTGAATTAGGGTTGAATTTGAAAGTGTCTGCAATTCTGCCCAGACACGATAGGAGGGAGTATGTGATGAGAGCCTTGTCAATTGATTCGGCCCTGGAAAGATTGTGCAAGGCTCAAGGGGTAGAATTTTTTTCAGCCTGGTCTGTACTTGTTAACAGGAGAGACTGCTTCTACAGGGATGGGATACACTTAAATAGAAAGGGTGCAAAAATATTTGCTGATGCTGTCGAGGCAGTGTTAGATGGGTCAGAAAACTGCTAGCTTGAGGGGATACAAGGACTAATAGATTAACAGTAGCCACTGGCAGAGGTGAAAGTGATTCTTGCACTGCTTCTATTGGAATGAGCAGCAACCTGGAAAACAAGATTCAGGATATTTCAGAGACTGCTGGGAGTCATTGCGGTACAAGTAACCATATGGGTTGTGTTAGGGTAGCTAAGAATAGGAACAGGTGCATGTATACTTGCATGTACACCAATGCTATGAGTTTGGTAAATAAATTTGATGAATTTGAGGTGCTGGTCAAGACATCAAAGGCAGATATTGTTGGGATATCAGAGATGTGATGTCACACAGATATAAGGAATGCAGAACTGGAATTTGGGGAGTACAATGTGTATAGAAAGGATAGATCAGATAGGAAGGGAGGAGGGGTTACACTATTAGTTAAGAAACACATAAAATCCAAGGAAGTGAAGCCAGTCGATATCACTGGACAGTGCAGTGTCGAGTCAGTTTGGTGTGACATAAGCATTAGGAGATCAAAATTGAGAGTAGGAGTGTGCTATAGGCCTAATGACTCTGATGAGTATAATAAGAAACTGTACAGGTAAAGGAGTGAAGGTGGAGTTGTCCATAAAGATTTAAAAAACAACATTTTGGAATTCAAAAGTACATCACCAAGGGTGTCAAGACTAATGCTCAGGATTTCTAACTGGTAAAAACTAAAGGTTATAATGAATTATGCATCAACATCGAGCCAGATGGTCAAGAGGTTGAAGAAATGTACACCGAAATTGAGAGTCTTCTAGATGAGCAGAAAATCCACTGCTAAGGTTGGAAAAAGATAAAACAGCGCAGAAAGTGGAACTATAGGAAATTTTGGAATTGGTGAAAGAAATGAAAGAGGTGAAAGACTTGTGGAATTTGCAGAATCTCAAGGATTGTCAGTAATGAACACTTTTTTCAAGAAAATTGTGAATGGAAAGTGGACATGGAAGAGTCCAAATGGATTAACAACTAATGAAATCGACTGCATCCTCACTAACAGAAGATATATTGTGAATGATGTTACCGTCCTGAATAAGGTAAATGTTGGAAGTGATCACAGAATGGTAAGATGTACACTTGATATAGATGTAGGAAAGGAAAGGAAAAAACTGACTCGAGTAAATAATAAAAAGGTCTTTGAGATAACAGAACAGGAGAAAAAGCAGTATGTACTGGAACTTAAGAACAAGCTACTGCAGACTGCTCAGGACCAAGATATCGACAAGGAATATTACAACTTTCTGAAAGTGATAAAGCCCAAGAAACCTATAGGGAAAAAGAAATCCAAAAAAGAAAAAATTAGTCAAGAAACACTTGTTATGATGAACCGAAGGCAAAAATGAAGAGCTAGATAAACACTGACAAGGAGAAAATTGAGTATACTGAGTTATGCAAAGCCATTAGAAAGAGACTCAGAGAGGACATAAGAAGATTTAACACAAGAAAAGTAGAACAAGCATTAAGGGAAAACAAAGGATTTAAATCAGCAGCCATGAGCAGTAATACAGAAAGACAAATGATACTGAAACTTCAGAATAGCAATGGTGTACTTATAAACAGCAGAGAAGGCATAATTCAAATAGCAGAAGACTACTATAGAGAATTATGCAAGGATCGAGGGAATGATGCCAGGAGTGAGGAATATGGATTGCAAATTAGCAACACATACAACATACCCAATATTCTTCCTGATGAGGTAGAACATGCACTGAAGAAAATGAAGAATCAGAAAGCCCTGGGGGAAGATCAAGTTACTGTAGAGTTGTTAAAATTGGTAGGAAGAGACATGGCACAAAAACTGGCAAGGCTCTTCACAAAGTGCATTAGAAAAGGTGTGACGCCTAAGCAGTGGAATAATGCAGTCATAGTTTTGCTGCATAAGAAAGGAGATAAATCAGAAATTGGAAATTATAGACCAATTAGCTTGTTATCCCACATCTACAAGTTGTATACAAGGGTCATTACTAACAGATTAGAAAGAATACTTCATGTGAATCAACCGAAAGAGCAAGCTGGCTTTAGGACAGGATTCTCAACTGTGGATCACCTTCACGTAATGTCATGGCTAATGGAGAAAGCAAATGAATAAAAAACACCATTATGCCTGGCATTTGTGGATTATGAAAAGGCATTTGGCTCCATACAGCATAAAGCAATGTTTTGGACACTGGAAAGACAAGGCATAGATACCCCACATATTATGATTTTGAAGAAAATATATGAGAATGCTACCTCCTTTATTAGACTAGACAAAGACAGTAGGAAATTTAAAATCGAGAAAGGAGTTCGACAAGGAGACACAATATCTCCGAAGCTGTTTACTGCTGCCCTTGAGGAAGCTTTCAGAAGATTAGATTGGTCACAGAAAGGAGTCAGTGTGAACGGAGGGTACCTAAACCATTTACGATTTGCAGATGACATTGTGGTCAAAAGCCACGATCCCACAGAATTAGAGGAAAATCTTAATCAGTTATGCACAGTTAGTAAGGATTTTGGACTAAAGATAAATATGGCTAAAACAAAAGTAATGATGAACAAGTATGCCACAGAAAGGGAAATAAAAATAATGGTTGAAGGGGCAGTAATTGAAAAGGTGGAGTCATACTTATCTGGGACAAGTTATTAGCTGTAATAATGATAAATGTCTTGAAGTCAAGAGACGAATACATTTTGGATGGATAGCATTCAGGAAATATAGTCACATACTGAAGAGCAATATCCCAGTTTGTCTGAAACGTAAAATAATGAACCAATGTATTGTCCCCACCATGATTTATGGAAGTGAAACTTGGGCACTCACTAAAAGAATGGAAGAGAAGCTGAGAACTACACAGCAAAGAATGGAACAAATTATATTGGGAATCAGACTGTTAGATAAGAAGAGAAACACATGGATCAGGCAGTAAACTCAAGTGAAGGACATTCTTATCAAAACTAAAGAACTAAAATGGTCTTGGGCAGGACACATAGCTCGAAGACTTGATGACAGATGAACTAAGAAAGTAACAGAATGGTACCCAAGAGGAGCAAGAAGAAAACCTGGAAGACAAAGACGGAGATGGATAGATGAAATTCATAAGTTTGTGGGTAGTAAATAGATGGTCAGTGCTCAAAACAGAAGGAACTGGAAAGTTGCTCGAGAGGCCTTTATCCTGCAGTGGATTGAAAATGGCTGATGATGATGATGACAGGGAAATAGAATGGGCCAGTAAATCAGAGTCTTATAATGGGGGATTTTAATTTCCTAGATATTGACTGGAATTTGTGGGTTGGTCACTCACACAGTACAAGGCTTTTGTGGATTTATTGGATGATTGTTTTCTACATCAGCATGTTCGGGAGGCAACTAAAGGGAGTAATACTCATGATCTGATTATCAGTAGTGATTCTTCATGCATTAAGAATCTGCAGATAAATGAACCACTAGGTGGCAGTGATCACAGTGTGCTGAAGTATTACTCAAAGAGGTAACTACCATCGGGGTAACGGGAAGGGTTTTTGCTTTCGTAAAGGCGACTACGATGGTCTGAGACAGTATTTAAATTCAATACAGTGGGACCAGCTGATGATGTTACCAACAGCAAATTCAAAATGGGAAGCATTCAAAGAACTTATCTTGGGAGCTACTAGGCTTTACATACCAACTAAGAAATATTGTTCAAGGTTTAGGCCTAAATGGATGTCAGATGAACTAATGAGACATGGCAGAGAAGAAAAATGCATGGGATACATAAAAATTAATGGGTGACATGGAAGCCTATGATAGATATAAGCTCATATGTAACAAAGTCACAAAGCAGATTAGGCAGGGAAAGGCAGATTATGAGAAATCCTTGGCAAAGGATGCAAAGAAAAACAGAAAAGGGTTCTTTATCTATGTAAACTCTAGAAGGAAAGGGATGAATCAGATTGGTCCATTGGATATTGATGGTTCAGTTGAGGATCCTGCTCAGGTAGCTAACAAACTAAACGATTATTTTGCATCTACATTCACACATGAGGAGTTATTCAGGAAGGGGAATGCCAGAGGTGAAGTAAACTCTGGCAGTGAGCTAGATGATTTTGTAATAACTGAGAGGAAAGAGGAGAAATTGTTGAGGATAAACATAAAAAAGGCACCCGGGGTGGAATGGATCTATCTAGTTATATTAAAGGAGGCAGCAAAGGAAGTAAGCAAACCCTTAGCCATAATTATGAGAGCCTCTTTGGGCCCAGGGGAGGTACCCATAGACTGGAGATGTGCAAATGTGAACCCAATTCACAAAGGAGGATCAAAGGCTGACACAAGTAATTATAGACCTGTGAGTTTAACTTCTTTTCTAGGAAAATTAATGGAGGCACTGGTTGAAGAAGCACTGCAGGATTATCTAGACAAGACTTCAGTTATATATAGCTCATACACAGCATGGTTTGGTCAAGGGAAAGTCTCCTGACCAATTTGATTGGATACTATGATGCAGTCACAAAAGAACTGGATGCAGGGAATAAATATGATATTATACAAAGTATATTTGGATCTTAGAAAGGGTTTTGATACTGTTGCACATGGAAGACTGCTGCACAAATTGGAGCAGTGTGGCATTCGAGGCAAATTGCTGCTATGAAAAAAGGGGGTGGTTGAGGGGGAGAAGACAGAGAGTGGTAATCAATGGACACTGCTCATCGTGGACTAATGTTATTAGTGGAGTTCCTCAGGGTTCAGTGTTGGGTCCAGTGTTGTTTTCTGTATTTATAAATGATATTGATGATGGTATATCAAGCTTAATGTCCAAGTTTGCAGACGATACAAAGGTTGTCAGGGTTGTTAAGGACACTACTGATACTGTGCTGCTGCAACAGGATCTGGAAAGGTTGAGCAGATGGGTTGAGAGGTGGCAAAGTTTAACTGACAAATGTAAAGTACTACATATGGGAAACAGTAACCCCAGAGCAACATATCAACTCTGTGGTACTACACTGACAGTGGTAGAGTATGAAAAGGACCTGGGGGTAATTGTGCAGGCAGATGTGAAGTTCTCTGCGCGGTGCAGATGGACTGCAAGTGTAGCTTATGGTGTCTTGTCAATGATATACAGGAATTTTTCTATCAGGGATAAGGAGGTGATTATTCCCTTGCATAAGGCAATGGTTATGCCACACCTTGAGTACTGTATGCAGGTCTGGAGGCCTCATTTCCAGAAGGATATAGAGCTGCTGGAACGAGTACAGAGATTAGTGAATGGAAGAAAGGCTTACGTTTTGCAAATTACAGTGTCTGGAGACTATGCACCGGCGAGATGATCTTGATAGAGGTGTATATAGCCTTGAATGGTTTGAGCATGCTCAATGGCAATGTGATTCTTCCCCTTGCTCCGAATAATCACCTGAGAGGGCATAAATTCAAATTGAGGAAAGGCAGATGTAGGATAGATGTGCAGAAATTTGCCTTTTGCCAGCAGGTAGTTAGTTGGTGGAACAGACCTTCAACCCTTGTTGTGTGAAGTTGATAGCCTAAATAAATTTAAGGCTCAGCTGGACAGGTATTTCGAACTAACGGGCGGGGGGGGGGGGGGATGGGAGTGGTGTGTTTTTTTTTTTTTTTTTTTTGGCTGATGTTGTCTAAGCTTGCTTTCTTGCATCATATGCCTCTACTAATTCTGATGCTAATTATAATAAATCTATAAACAATTTGCGCGTGATAGCCAATTAAAAGGATTTGAAATAAAAAATATTGCAAAATTTTATTAATGAAAAGGTAACATCATGAGAGATGAGAAAACAACTTTATTGTTTATTTGGGTATTTCAAAAATGAAGTTTGGTGAAGTCATTTCTTTTTCTCGGCATACAAGTCTTTGTAGCATTGAATCCCATCTTATAAAATTTGCCATATCTCGGTGCTACATCCAACATTTGGATCTCCATTCATAATTGCCTCGCAGGCCATGTCAGTGCCCAAAAAACTTTCTTAAATTCTTCTGTTGAAAATTCTTTTAGTGCCACTTCATAATTGTTTTCCTCTTCTTCGTATGCAATTTTCTCATCAATTTCAAGGAGAGTTGTGTCATCTAAGTTATTTGCATATGGGTCAATGCAGTCATGTACATTGGCAGTGTCCAAAGTTTTGAATCCCACGTCACAATCTTAACAGTGTCTTTGGCATTGTGAAGATCTTCACAATGTCTCCAGCAATTGTCTGAACTTGCGATTCAAAACCAATGAAATCATTTGCCAAATGGGGCAAAACATATGTTTCCAAACATTACACATGTTGTTGCCAATGATTTCTAACCAAGATGCATATATATTTTCGATCGTATTTAAAGGGGTAAAATATAAATTGTGAAATGGAAAGTTTGAAAAGCTATCACGTCATCTCGTCAGGATGGAATTAAGAATACTGAACACTGACTGCCTGAGGAGGGGACTACTGGCATATGTGCAGCATATATGAGACAATAGAGTTGGCATCGTAGCATATATGTACCCGTACCTAGGCTATGACAACGCATCATATATGTAGAGTACGTGTCTAGACTATTGATTGAGTTTTAATATTTGCAGTAAATTTTCAACTTAAATTTAATTGAAAACCATGTTATAGTGAAGCCCGTGCTGTTTGAAGCCATGCTAAGCGAGGTATTGCTGTACTTTCAAAAAATTGGAATTTTCAGAAAATTCAGCTCATAAATAAAGTGTAGCATATTTATGACATTCTACTCACAATAAAATGCATGTTGGAACCATTGGTTTTGTTAATGATGCATGTCATAAGCAAATTCTTCGCATATCACAAAGCATTGTTCAAATGTTGCATAGCAGAAAACATGACCTTACATTTACACTGGGATATGCTAGTGTGAGAATGTTAGCCATTTCCTGTTGTAACAAATACTCGGCAGGGTGCAAAGCATGATACACAGAAATATTTGGCCTTTATACTAATAATATTTTATTAATTTTATTTTATACTTTATTGTTTTTAGTATTAAATCTTTTATTTTCCTAACCAATTAAGTGACCAAGAATTTTTACAATTTGATATGTAATTTAGCACTTCATATCTGTTACTCCTTTCTCCTCCACTGAGATGTGTTTTGCCAATAAATATTCCATTAAAAGTGATAATTCTACTTCATTTCACTCAATTAAAAAAAAATATATATATATATATATATACACAGGGTGATTCACTACCAGTGCGACAAACTTGCAGGAGGTGTAGGGGGCACAAAGACGAATCGGAATCACATAGCACTGCAGGGTCCGAAATACCTTCGTCATGCGGTAGAGGACGTTGAACGGGAGGTTGCGTGAACAGCGATCCCGCTGGAAGTCAGCATTTGCAAACTGTCTCTGTTGAAGAAACCAAGTAGCAAAAGTCTTCCGGAGTGGATAATCCACAGGCTCCAATGATTGGACACGTTGCAGATGGTATGAACTCATTTGGTTTGTTGACAGTATCCTCCATACAGTGGATTGGGAATTACCCAATCATTGGCCTATCTCTCGAGTACTCGTACTCGGATTGCCTTCTGCAAGACGTAGGACATTCTCCTCATTGTCTGGCGTCCTCGTCGTTCGCTCTCGATTCATGGTACCTCTCGTGAAACAACCAGTCTCACGTAACCTTCTGTGCACACGTGCAAAGCCGACCGGGCTAGCCGAGTGGGTAAAGTACCTGTCCGGCAACCCAAAGGTCGCGGGTTCGATTCCCGCCTCGGGCTTGGATCAAAGTACAGCAAAAACCTTGGGAGGCGCAATATGGCCACAGAAGCCGATGCGCCAACAACTACCAAATCAAAAAAAAAAAAACGTGCAAAAATCGTAAGATGAGGAGCACGTCTGTGCAGGAAACATTCCTAGTACAAGTGCAGAGCGGTGCGCCCATTATGGTCCGCAGCTCCATACGCGAGGTGCATGTCGGCCAGTTCAATGTTTGAATACTCGTTCATCCTACTGCCTCTGGAACCGGTTCGCAAATGCTGACTTCCAGCGGGATCGCTGTTCACGCGACCTCCCATTCAACGCCCTCTACCGCATGACGAAGGCATTTCGGACCCTGCAGTGCTATGTGATTCCGATTCACACCTTCTGCAAGTTTGTCGCACTGCTAGTGAATCACCCTGTATATAAATTTTTTTTCCCACCTCCCTAAGGTGTATATATATATATACCTTAGGGAGGATGTCTTTTGCTGTATTAAATAATATACAGTAGAACCCTATTGAGTAGCTATCCAGAGAAGACTGCTTCAAATATTTTGGGGCGAACTTCATACAGAATAAATCAATTTTCCTAACACATTTCAATGCTGACTCAGGAACATCGCGCATACTATGAATGAATTTTTGCAGTGAAGAGAAGCCAATCATTGCATCTCGGAATATTGTCACAGCAGCACCGTGATACTCATCACGGTGCTGCTGTAGATCGACTTTGTAGATCACGGTGCTGCTGTTATCACAGCAGCACCATGATACTCATCCCACTGCAACTCTCGCAAAGCCCTCCTCTGCGCCGATGTTAAATTAGGCGATATCCTACATGCCAGGCCTACAACACACACCGTTTTCATCCAGATCTCATTGGCAGTGGTTTCAGGCAGATTTTATATAGCCCTCTCCACCCCTATAGCTACCTCTGCAAAGGGAATCCTGTCCAGAAACAAACTGTACCCAGAACCAAGACTCAAAACCACCTTCTGTGCTCCCATCAGTATCTTGTGACTAAGATCAATGTATCGTCCACATACCTCTACTAGCAGCCTTGATTCATCAATCTTCCTTCCCCCACCTCTTCCCTAAGTCTATTAAACTTATTAACCTGCCTCTGTCTGTACGTATCAGCAACCCTCGTCGCTTTAACCACCACCATCCTATATATCCGTATCCAATGCACCAACTCTAAATTGTTATTGAGATATATCCTACATACCCCTATACACCTCCTCGTGTTTATCAGATCCCTGTTTAACTTGCCAATTCATATACTTACCACCTTCTTTTGATATATCACCAAGCACCAAGCAAGATCTTGGATCCTGGAATGGTAGTTTTGTCCTAAAACCATGCGGTATCAGACCAGCAGCTTTACAGCAATGTGCAAATCTCAGGTGTTGTTTGCTTGGCTTCTGTAACACATAACGTTTGATATTGTTGAATCTCTCGCAGCATTACACGACCAAAACATGTTAATAGTTCACTAAAAAGGCCTCTTCCGTCAGGAAATCTATCCATAATTGATGCCACCAACTCTGACCAGTTATAACTTTATAAACATAAGTGAATTAAAATACAAATAACATAAAATAAATAAGTAAAATCGACTGTAAAGTATAGATTAAAATTGTTAAACCGTACTGCTATAAAACAGAAGCTTTCAGCAGGATCTGCTGCCTTCCTCAACATAAATAGTGCTGCATCAAGTAAGGCAAGATATTGGAGGAAGTTTCTTGGAGGTTGCGTGCGTCGGGTTGCAAATTACCCAGATTCTATGGCTTACCTAAAGTGCATAAGGTAGGTGTATCATTGAGGCCGATTGTATCGTTTGTGTGCAGCCCGACGCACGCCCTTTCCAGATTCTTGGCGGGTTTTGTTTCTCCTGTTTTGGGCCAGACTGGTGGACAGTGAGGAATAATTAGGAATTTATACGGTTTGCCCAGGATCAGAACATTGAAGAAGAAGAAATTTTGATATCATTTGATGTGGTGTTGTTATTCATGTGCATTCCAGTGGATCATGCTTTGAACTGTGTGCGAACGGCCTTGGAGGGCAATAATACTTTGAGAGATAGGACGAATTTGAGTGTGCAGGACATATGTGGTGTTTGTCCAGCACCACTATTGTATTTGCAGGTGTGATGTATCAGCAGATCCGGGGTGCGACTGTGGGTTCACCTATTAGCGCAGTCATTGCTAATTTAGAAATGGAAGAATTTGAGATATGATGTTGAGTTCCTCTGGTCCACTACCCCTGCAGGCCTGGAAGAGGTATGTGGACGATACATTCGCTATATTATGTAGGGGATGTGGGCCAGAGGTTCTCAATTGGCGTAATGGTGGTTCCCCCTTTATAAAGTTTACCTCCGAGGTCGACCTGGGGGGTGCGCTCTGCCATGTTTGGATTTACAGGGTGGGCCGACAATTAAAAACAAGAGTGTTTAGGAAGGAGATGTGCCCGGCCCAGTATACTCATTTTGGTTCTGCCCAGACTGGAGGTCATAAGAAGAGTGTGGTTAGTGCTTTAATGAGCAGGGCTTGGTCGCACTGCTGTACCTCTGAGGATAGGGAGGAAGAAATCAAGCGGGTCACAGCCGACCTTATGAGATGTGGATACCCCCGGAACGTGATTTGAAGTTGTTGTGGACATGGTACTCGGAGGGAGTACCTGGCTCCACCACGTATATTCCCTACTATCCGGGCATGTTGCAGCTAATAGCCCACATTTTACAGTCGTACCGATTACGTTGTGTGCAGCTTGCAGGTCGGCAGCTGTGCACGGTAATAGGGGTGGTTAAAGACCCTGTTGTGGGAGTTGACAACACTGGGGTTGTCTATGAAATTCAGTGCCCGGATTGTGGGGGATGTTACATAGGTGAGACTAGGCGCAGATTACGCGATAGACAGGGGGAGCATAGTAGGGTGCTTAGATTGGCTAGTGTCTCTGGGTTGGCCATGGTGGAACATGCCTGGGAAACCGGGCATGGTATAACAGCTGAAGGAGCTGTAATTATAGATAAAGTAGAGGGGTTTCTGGAAGCGGAAGTGGCTGGAGAGACTAAGGATTTGTTGCTTAGTTGATCTTAGTTTGAATAGGGATAAGAGTTGTTTGTTGTTGTTTGTTTGTTGTTTGGTTTTTAGGAGCATTAGCAACTAAGGCCATATTGCTCCGGGATATGCGGTGGTCATTCCTTGACCTTTCCGCATACTCCGTATTTGGTGGTGACGGGCTCGAACCCCGGTCTAATCAAGAAGCCTGTGCTACGCACTACTGCTCCTTCCCACCTGGCTACGGAGGCGCCTGATAAGAGTTGTAGGATTAATGTAATGTTTGAGGCGGTTATCCTGGATAGGGATGAACATTTTAAGGTCGTACAGCCTCCGTGCCACTTCCGGTGCTAACATATGAGAAACGGAGTATGCACAAGTACCATAGTGCATCCTGGGTCTGCTGGGAAGGCTTAGTGCTTTCTAATGAATTGTCAATGCAGCGCTACTTATGTTGAGGAAGGCAGCAGATGCTGCCAAACGCTTCAGTTTTATAGTAGTATGGTTTTAACGATTTTAATCTATACTTTACAGTCGATTTTACTTATTTATTTTATTTGAATTTAAATCAATTATGTTTATAAAGTTATAATTGGTCAGAGTTGGCAGCATCAATTATGGATAGATTTGCTAACCACAGAGGCCTTTTTAGTGAATACAGTAGGTAAGCAAAAATGCAGTTATTCTTTAAACTATAAAGTATTTAAGGGCAAAGGCCTCATGCTACGAAGTAGAATGACTAATATGTAAGTTAATGCAAATGCATCATTTTAACATAGCTATCTACCAAAGTAGTTTAATTAATTAAATCAATTAATTAAATTGGCATTGTTTTGGCTATACCTCATATTGTGACTGCCTACAACGAGTTTCCATGGTATTGTACTACCTCGAATAAATAACCACCAGTGGAGAAGACCATTGTTATTTATTCTCAGTGGATACCACCACCCAGACGGCACCGTTTTGAAATATGGTATGGGATAAAGATATCAGCTATCCTCAATATCCCTATGAGACTGAGCAAAGAAAAAAAGAGGTAGGAAAGTGATAGTAAGAGAGGGAGAGGAAAGGATGCCGTAGAAGAATGAAAGGGATAATTAGTTATAATTCGTACGAACTCAGAGCTCCATGCCCCGGCTGGGCAATGCATCCCCCTGACGGGGACTGTTGTTACCCAGTCAGAGTCCTGCAAAGATGATTAAGATCTCCCAGACGGCACCGTTTCAAAGCTTGTTGGCTTCTCTTCGGTGGGTGGGCAGGTACCCTGGTGTTGCAATAGTGACCACCCAGTTATGAAGTATAACTTCATAATATGAGAGATGCCCGATGGTGCACAGTGATATAGACTATAAAGTATTTAAGGACAAAGGCTTCATGCTATGAGGTAGAATGACTAATATGTAGGTTATTGCAAATGCACCATTTTAACATAGCTATCTACCAGAGTAGTTAAATTAATTAATTAAATCAATTAATTAAATTGGCATCATTTTGGTTATATCTCATATTGTGACTGCCTTCACAATGAGTTGCCAGGGATATTGTACTACATCGAATAAATAACATTTCACCAGTGAAGAAGACTATTGTTATTTATTCTCAGCAGATACCACCACCCAGACGGCACCGTTTCAAAGCTTGTTGGCTTCATTTGCACTAACCTACAGGTTATTGTTTAATTTAATTATTTAAATATAGAAATTCTTTATAAAAATAAAGTATCTCTATATTTAAAAAAATGTATTAAGTGAGAAAACATCATTATAATAATACATTGTGTATTCTTTATCGTGTATTTTTTATGCAAGAAAGCGTTTTACCTGGGAAACTTCTGATGCGAAAAAATAATACATTACAACATATAGAGTTGAAATTGGGAATTAAGAAACCAAACCCACATGTGAAAACTTCTTATGCAGTAATTTCTTATCCAGGTTTACTGTATATTGATAGAATATATATGGATCTTATATTGAACAGGAAATGTCTTACTACTTTTTAAGTGCACTGCTCTAGTGTGCTATTGCACACCAGTAATAAGTACTGGTTAACTACAGTATAATCTCTATCCATTTAACTATATTTTGGTTTTTATTTTTCTTAGATGCCAATAACGTTGAATGGAGTTAAAGGAACGGGATATTTTATTTGTCATAAATTAAAATCTTCAGATCCAGTTCCTCATCCTCTTCTAGTTACATTTGCAAAGGTTTGTAGAAAATTGCATTACATTCAACTTTCATCTTGAACTTAGTTTCACTCTTTATATTAATCATCCTTTGCTGTGTTATTTTCAGTAAATTCCTGATTATTGTGACCATTGATGAGAGAGAGAGAGAAAGAGAGAGAGAGAGAGAGAGAGAGAGAGAGAGTAGAATTTTTTATAAACTATCATAAGTGCTAAATAAAATACTTAAGATCACTTACAGATTGTTAAAATATTGTGGATACTAATTTTAATAAAAGTAGAGGTCATCAGAAAGTTTGACAGAATGCAGTATTCCTTCGGTCAGTGGGAAGGAAGTCAAAAATACTTGATAATGCATGTTTTGATAAATCTTCAATAGATTAATCAAGTAATCATAATTTTTTCAAAAAAAAAATCATACTTTGATTATCCATTTACTCTTTGTTACTTGGAATGAACCATAAAACCTAATAATAGAGTGTTGGAAACTGGAAGAATGAGAGAGGAAAACAAGCTTACTTAATTCAGTTTATATATAACATTCTACTTCATAAGCTGCTGACAAATTTTTCATGCAATGAAAGTTTAAAGAAACCCAAAAATTGATAATATGCACATATGTAATCAGGAAGTTAGTGTAATTAAAATATTTGTTTAAATTTTTATTGCTTTTCACTGTTTAATTATTTTTAGAAATAACTCAGTGGATGCTGTTTCTTCTGATTGCTTTGGGACTCTGCTGAAGTGAACAGTAACCAAAGAAACAAGTATGAAGCTGTTCAGTGCTATTTATTGATGCAGAGTGGAAAAGTTAATATAAAAAATGGTGGAAGGAGACAGAAAGAAAACATTAAAATCAAATAATATAAACTACTTTAATTTGCCTGTCCACTGTTTCTTTCAGAAGTCATCAATAAAAATGAAACTGTCATAATGCATCTGGAAATCCATACAACCCATTAAAAACAAAGAAAATATCAAAAATTAGTAAAGGGTTAATGCTCTATACAGCTACTGTGCACTTGGGCAACCTAAATTAGATTACAGGTCTCAGGTACCCACAAATCTGCCAGAAATTGTGTACTTCAATGGCTCAATCCCATCCACCATCATGCTATGGATACTGGAGCATCTCCTGTCCAGAATCCATATATGAAGCAAATGGAGCATTTGTCTCTGAACTATGCTTTTAAAGCATAGTTCAGAGAAAAATGCTTTAAAACTGAAATACTTGCTAGACCATCCTCCACAGACATCCATTTATGAGTCACATTTGGAAAACTTGTAACACCTTTTCAGACTGCCAACCACCCTTTCAGTATTCATGTTCAAGAAATACTCCAAGACTTACATATCACTGTAAGTCTTGGAGTATTTCTAGACTTACATATCACTGTAGGGGCGGTTGCCCTATCACCGTGGCAACCTTTCCACCCTAGCATGTTCATTCTGTCATGTGACTTCTCCCGTAAGAACTGTGTGAAGTCTAGTACTCTGTTGTCTGTCTACTTACCTTTCTATTCTCTACCTACTTTCACTGCACCGAACAATCAGATTTCTTGCCACTTTACACTGATGGCTCAGAGTTGTACATCTGTTTAGCTAATATCCTGTCTGGAAATGTACCTTCTTATCTGCTCAGATAATGAAAATACACTGCAGAGCTGCATGCTGTAGAGTTAGCCTTGGATCACATATGCACTCACCAATACCAGCGTTGTATTATATATACGGATTTGTTAAGTGCATTTCAGGTGTAATGTATATGCAATGAAATGCTCTGCTAATCCAGTTCTGCCTCAAACTGTACTAGATTCAGCAGATTTTTTTTTTTTTTATGTAAACCCCCAAGCACGAGAGGTATTAGAACCTATAGTACTTAGTACTGTGCTTGGGTTGGAGGTTGAGAAGACTAAAGAAGATATTTGTTGACATTGAACTTAAACTTGTGTAGACTGTAATTTTGTTGGCAGTTGAATGAATAAACGAGAAAGATGAAAAGTTGGTTCTGTGAGTTTGAAGTTGTACAGTAAATGCATGTTGGCTGGTGGCGGCACGTGTTCGGACTGTTTTGAAAGAGAGAGCTGGAATTATGGAAGCCAATTCAGAAGAATAGTGCCCACGGAAGTATTTGTAGAAGAGGCATGCAGCAGAAACAGTACGTCTATGAGACAGTGAGTGGAGAGATTCTAATAGAGGTGAATCATTAATTAACCTAACTGCTCTCTTCTGAATGGAATCAAGAAGCCTGAGAGAGAGGTTTTGGGGGCACCACCCCAGATGTGGGAACAATATTCCATGGTAGGACGGATTTGCGATTTATACAGAGTGAGCAGCTGTTTGGAAGAAAAGTAACGCCGAGAGCGAAAGAGAAAACCAAGTTTTTTAGATGCAGAGGAAGCAATATTTGTAATGTGCTTGTACCAAGAGAGATTAGAAGTCGGGGTAATCCCCAAAAGAGATATATCATTTTGCCTAGAAATCGGAGTGTCACTAAAGATAAGCACAGGAGCAGAAGAATCCTTTTTGCGAGATACAAATGTATAAGACAAGATTGAGTTTAAGAAGGGTTGAAATCAACTAAGTTGTCTTTGCCCCACTGGAAAATTACCTGAAGATCGGCATTTAGGGAATTGGTAGCAGATTTTCGAAAAGTTGAAGTTCATTGAGCAGGGCAATGTGCTATCATCGGCAAAACTATGGATAGGATTTCCAGTCAATGGAAGAAAGTCATTAATATACAAGAGGAAAAGAGTGGGGGAAAGAACTGAACCTTGGGGCACACCAGTATTAGTGGAGAAGTTGGAAGACCGAGAGCCATCTACCATCACCCTCAGTGAGCGATCAGAGAGAAAACTGGATAACCAATTACTAAAATAAAAACAGTTGGCAAACCATAAGATGGTAGCTTGTTTAGAAGACCTTTATGCCAAACACGATCGAAAGCCTTTGAGATGTTAAGAGCAACTACTTGTGTTTCACCGAACCTTTCCGTTGAATTAGTCCATGAATGGATAACATAAGCCAGAGTATCACTAGTGGATCGACACTGACAGAATCCATACTGGGGATCGTTGATCAGACGGAAGGTTTCTAGGTAGTTTAAGCGTTGGCGGTTAATTGATTTCTCCATTACTTTAGAAAGAGTAGAAGTAATTGCAATGGGACGATAATTGGATGGGAGGGATTTGTCACCCTTTTTAGGAACTGGCTGGATATGAGCAAATTTCCAAGCAGAAGGAAAAACACCTTTGGAATAAGAAAGTGAAAAAAGGCAGCAAAGAATAGGAGTAAGTTTAGGAATACAGGTTTTGAGAACAAGTGGAGAAATACCATCGGAGCCTGGAGTTTTCTTAGCATCAAGATTCGTCAAAATCCTTCTGACATTCTTTTGACGGAAGACCACAGGAGGCATTGAATGGAGCGTGTTGGGAATGGTGGGAGGTGTTTTACCAAAATGATTAATACATGAGTTGGAAGAAAAATGGGATGCTAGCAGGTCAGCTTTATCCTTGGCTGAAGTGACAACAGAACCATCTGGTTTGGACAGAGGTGGGAGCAGAGATGGGCAAAAGTTGCGGCCAATAGCTTTCGCAAGAGACCAGAATGCTCGGCTACCATTAGGGCAAGAAGCAAGTTTTCTATTCTCGGCCTGTTCAAACTTTAGTTTGGACCGATTAATAACTGCTTTACAATTGTTGCGAGCTTTGGTGTAGGCAAAAAATGAAACTGAAGAATTAGAAACAAGCCAATTATGATATGCAACATTCTTGTCTTGAACAGCTTTAGCACATTTATTGGAAAACCAAGGTTTAGATAAAGGACGAGATTTGAAAGTGGAGTGTGTGATAAAGGATTCCATTTCTGCAAGAATAATTTCACTGACGCGATCTGAGCAAACGTTGACATCAGACGTTTTGAAACAGTAATCCGGCCAGGGAAAAGAAATCTCGCAGGTCATCCAATTTTGCATTCTTCTAATGCCAAACAACATGAGGTTGGGAATAGCCACGAGATAAAGGCTCCATTGGAGAAGAGGCAATCACTAAGTTGTGATCTGAAGTGCCTAAAGGACCTCTCACTTCGACCGTGTACTTGGAAGGGTTGTTTGTGAGAAAAAGATCAAGCGTGTTGGCTGGAAGGTTAGGATTGTCTGGTATTCTTGTACCAGACAATCCTAAGGTAAATGAACAATTTGTGCAAGGTCATTAGTAATTGCAAAAGCCTCAGCATCTCGACCAGCTGGGTCGGTGTGACTAGAAAACAGAAGCCAACTATAGTGGTGAACATTAAAATCACCAAGGAAAATTACCTCACTGTTAAGAAAGTTGGACTGGAGAAAGTCAAGTTGCAAAGAGAGGAAGTGAAAGAGCTCCAAGTGATTAGTGAAGTTGGGAGAATGGTAGAGACAACCGATGAATTTGACATGATGAGGTAGAGAGATTTTAAGCCAGAGAAGAGCAAAGAGTGGAGATTCCAAATTGCCAAGTATCTCACAGGGAATATCAGAAAGGACATATGCACAAGTATAACCTTTGAGGCGAAAGGAATCCTACAGTGAATAATTTGGGCATCTGAGATGAGCAGTAGTTGAATCAACCGATAACTGAGATTCTGTTAGAAAAAGTACATGGGATTTGGCAGACTGCAAGTGGAAATGGACATTATTGACATTAGAATTGAGACCACGTATATTTGTGAAATGAATTAGGAAGTGCTTGGGAGGTTTAGATCTTTTCGCAGATAAGCTTGCTCTATTAGTTTGACAATTCATGGTGTATTCAATAGTAAGAAATAAGTGGGTGGGACATGCTGTATGAAGTAATTAAATTTTAGGATATGGGGTACACATGGTAAGAATATACCCAGATCCTTGATATAATGTGACCTTGACAATGCTCCCTGCATACACACTAATCGGACTCCCTCCAGTCACTATCTGCAGAGTAGAAGAAGCAAGATTATATACTAGCTGATCTGGAAGCCTCCTAGAGAGTTACCAATAGGTTCGGTCCTGTATACTAACCAGCGGCCGGCTGGCAAACACCGTTTTAGAGCTGTACCCTCGAAATGCAAATAATATTGGATCTCGCCACAATGTTCATCATAACCTCAAAAGTCATCAATCATACTGCATGATGGAAGAGATGGGGAAGGGTTGACTGGAACTTAGCTCTAGAGACTAAACATGGGTTCCACCACTTCAGGCCTATTTGTTATTAGTATATTTGTTACAAGAATGCAAAATGGGATGACCTGCGAGATTTCTTTTCCTTGGTCGGGTTACTGTTTCAAAACTTCTGATGTCAACGTTTGCTCATATCGTGTCAGTGAAATTATTCTTGCAGGAATGGATTCCTTTATCCCACACTCCACTTTAAAATCTCGTCCTTTATCTAAACCTTGGTTTTCCAATAAATGTGCTAAGGCTATGCAAGAGAAGAATGTTGCATATCGTAATTGGCTTGTTTCTAATTCTTCAGTTTCATTTTCTGCCTACACCAAAGCTTGAAACAATTGAAAAGCAGTTATTAATCGGTCCAAACTAGAGTTTGAACAGACTAAGAATAGAAAACTTGCTTCTTGTTCTAATGGTAGCTGAGCATTCTTGATTGTATTAATGATCTTGGTAAAACACCTCCCACCATTCCCAACACACTCCATTCAATTCCTCCTGTGGTCTTCCGTCAAAAGAATGTCAGAAGGAATTTGACGAATCTTGATGCTAAGAAAGCTCCAGGTCCCGATGGTATTTCTCCACTTGTTCTAGAAACCTGTGCTCCTGAACTTACTCGTGTTCTTTGCCACCTTTTTTCACTTTCTTGTTCCAACGGTGTTTTTCCTTCTGCTTGGAAATTTGCTCATATCCAGCCAGTTCCTAAAAAGGGTGAAAAATCTCTCCCATCCAATTATCGTCCCATTGCAATTACTTCTAGTCTTTCTAAAGTAATGGAGAAATCTATTGACTGCCTAGAAACCTTCCGTCTGATCAAAGATCGCCAGTATGGATTCCGTCAGTGTCGATCCACTGGTGATATTCTGGCTTATGTTAACCATTTATGGACTAATTCAATGGAAAGGTTCAGTGAAACACAAGTAGTTGCTCTTAACATCTGAAAGGCTTTCGATTGTGTTTGGCATAAAGGTCTTCTAAACAAGCTTCCATCTTATGGTTTGTCAACTGTTTTTTTGTAATTGGTTATCCAGTTTTCTCTCTGATCACTCACTGAGGGTGATGGTAAATGGCTCTCTGTCCTCTAACTTCTTCACTAATGCCGGTGTCCCCCAAGATTCAGATCTTTTCCCCCACTCTTTTCCTCTTGTATATTAATGACCTTCCATTGACTGGAAATCCTATCCATAGTTTTGCCGATGATAATACATTGCATTCCACTTTCCATTTTGAGAAACCTTGCCCTGTTCAATGAACTTCAACTTCTTGAAAATCTGCTAACAATTCCTTAAATGCTGATCTTTGGGTAATTTTCCAGTGGGGCAAAGACAACTTAGTTGATTTCAACCCTTCTAAAACTCAATCTTGTCTTATATCTCGCAAAAAGGATTCTTCTGCTCCTGTGCTTATCTTTAGTGACACTCCGATTTCTAGGCAAAATGATATGTCTCTTTTGGGGATTACCCTGACTTCTAATCTCTCTTGGCACAAGCATATTACAAATATTGCTTCCTCTGTATCTAAAAAACTGGTTTTCTCTTTCGCTCTCGGTGCTACTTTTCTTCCAAATAGCTGCTCACTCTGTATAAATCGCAAATCTGCCCTATCATGGAATATTGTTCCCACATCTGGGATGGTTCCCCCCAAAACCTCTCTCAGGCTTCTTGATTCCATTTAGAAGAGAGCAGTTAGGTTAATTAATGATTCATCTCTAACAGTCTCTCCACTCGCTGTCTCATGACATACTGTTTCTGCTGCATGCCTCTTCTACAGATACTTCCATTGGCACTGTTCTTCCGAATTGGCTTCTATAATTCCCGCTCTCTCTCTTTCAAAACAGTCCCAACTTGCAGCCACCAGCCGACATCAGCCAACTTCAAACTCACAGAACCAACTTTTCATCTTTCTCGTTTATTCATTCAACTGCCATTTTCTGGAACAACCTTCCTTCATATGTATTTCCTGAAAATTACAGTCTACAGAAGTTCAAGTCCAATGTCAACAAATATCTTCTTTCGTCTTCTCAGCCTCCAACCGAAGCCCAGTACTAAGTGCTATAGGTTCTAATACCTCTCATGTTTACATAAAAAAAAAATAATAAAAAATAAAAAAATCTTGGAATTAAACTTCCTCCTTATAAAGGATAAAGCTGCTTATACTAGAAATTGTAATTTCATCTTTTGGCTGGTAATACTGTTTTATATTATTAATATGAGCCACTAGTTGCAAGAGGTCCATATAGAATTATTGACCATTTGTCAAGATCACCTTCCAGCTTGGTTGGCACCAAGTGCCAAGCGATCTTTCTAGTGCGATTATCTAGCGTTTTTCCTGGGGTGAGTGTGCTTTAATAAATCCTCCACCGCTCGCAACGTCACTGCTTCTCTCACTGAGCGACGTCACTGCTTCACCACTGCAAACATTACTTCTAACCCCACTTGCAAGTTACTGCTATTACTAGCAATGTACTGCTTTCCTATTCTTCTGATTGCTTTTGTCACTGGTTGGCACCACTCCTACCTCCACGTGGCCGAGCTGATAACCTTGGAGAAGAATCTTCCTCTCCCGGGACTAAAAGGTGCAAGCATGGATCTGAATAATATTCTACCATTAGAGCCTTCAAGCTCAAGATCGGAAATGTCTGAGCACTAATCAACTGAAAAGACTTCGAAGAGAAGTGCAGTGCAATGAGATGCCAAACCTTCTGGTGATACACTCTCTCTGCCCAGCCTGTAGCCAAGTTATCACCATGGATTCCAAATATCATCCAGAGATATTTGGAATCCATTGCTGGAACACCAAAAATGGTTAAACATCTACAATCCAGAGACCTCCTGATAGGAACAGCCACCTCCAAACATTCTGAGTGGCTGCTCAAAACAACAACTTTTGGTTGGCTGCCAGTATCTGTCACCTCCCACAATATGTTAAATTCATCCAAAGGTGTCATCACAGAGTGGGACCTAATTACAGTGTGTGAAGTGGGATTAGTTTCAAGAATTCAGCGATCAAAAAGTAATCGGTGCCAAACGTATAATGACTAAGAAAGATGGAAATCTCATTCTGACCCGATCCATAATATTAACTTTCAGCACTCCAGAATTGCCATCCTCAGTAAAAGCTGGCTATTTAAACTGCAGAATTCGGCCTTATTTTTCAAATCCTGTTCGTTGTTTTAAATGCCAGAAATAAGGACACTCCCAGCAAGCATGTAGTGGTAATGCCATATATCCTATCTGCGGTTACAAGGAGCATACACAGGTTATTCAGCCTCAACTCCCGTTTGCCCTACCTAACTGTAAAGAAACTCATCCAGCCTTCTCTAAATCATGTGAAATGTGGAAAACAGGGAAGAAAATACAGAAATATAAAATAGAACATAAAGGTCACATACCATGAGGCACGCAGGGAAGTTATGTCGACCATGCCTAGTCATTCTTATGCATCTCACACTCGAAGCTCTCATGCAACAGCAGCTCAAGCAGATGTAACAATACCACCCAGCATATCTCTAGCAAACTGGGTTAAAAGTACACTATCAAACTCTGGGAAAGACATACCGCAAACTAAAACCAGCGAAGCAATCAACAGTCCAATCAGCAGCCCGACTGACATTCCGACGGTTCCACATGACAAAGAAAAGCTGAAAGCTAAAGACAGCAAGAAAACTGAATCATCCACCAATAGTATGGAAATAGATACACTCAGATTGTGAGGAATCCATACTAGAACTTCAAGCAAATGACACCATGGATACTGGATGCCCTGCCTTCCCAAAAAAAGACCAAAAAAAATTCTCCTCAAATAAAAAACAGTCAGATGAATCATCTTCAGCTAAACCAGAATGATGCACAATATTTTACAATGAACTGCAGAGGCCTTTGTTGCAACACAGACAACATTAAAGACCTAATTAACCAGTATTCACCGGGTTGCCATTTGTCTTCAGGAAACTTACCTAGCCTCGCAAATTTCTCCTCTGATAAAGAACTATTGTCTTTATTGAAGAGATCGTAATACAGCCGAATGCTGCCCATGGTGGTGTAGCAATCCTGATAAATTCAAAGATCTCAACTAAACATATCCCGTTTCAGACTGAATTAGAAGCTGTATGGATAACTCTTCATGTGTCAATAACACTTGTGTCCATCTGCTTAGCATCAAACAATAATTATTCTTTAAAAGATCTTGAAGATCTCTTCATGCAAATACCTCCACCTGTCTACTAGGAGATTTTAACAGGCACCACCCCTTATGGAGCGATCCTAAACTAGATAGACGTGGTCGACTCATTGAATGCTTTCTAGAGGCACAAAATCTCACAATACTCAATACTGGTGCACACAGTCAAGGTTTTTTTTTTTTTTTTTGTTAGTTGTTGGTGCATTGGCTTCTGTGGCCATAATGTACCTCCCAAAGTTTTTGCATTTTTTTACTCTGATCCAAGCCTGAGGCGGGATTCGAACCCACAACCTTTGGGTTGCTAGGCGGCCACTTTACCCACCTGGCTAGTCCAGTCAGCTCACAGTCATGTACAGCTTCCATGTTGACACACCTGAGCAATAGATCTCTCAATTTGTTCTCCAGTGCTGGTCCCAACCATAGAATGGTACATTATAAATGATCCCATTGTCAGTGACCATTTTCCAATCGTATGCAACTTTCTATTAGCACAGACACCTTCAACTAAATCCTGCAGGAAATGGAAATTTGTCCAAGCAAACTGGGCAAATTTTCAGTCCTCGATCTCTCTCTCTCTTGATGAGCAAAAAATCCACCTCCAGCATATTGATAATGTGACGGCTTACATTGCATTTCTTAAAAGTGGCCAAAGACACAATACCATTATCAAATCCTCTAGCAAAAAGCATTATAATAACTGGTGGAATGAGGAATGCACAAAAGTGAAGAAAGCAAAAAATAAAGCCTGGAATTTATTTCGATAACATCCAACCACAGCCAGCCTCGTTAATTATAAGAAGTTAAGAGCAAAAGCACGTTTCATACAAAGGCAAGCCAAGAAAGAATCTTGGACATGTTTTGCATCGAGCATTAACAGAAATACTGACACCAAAATAATACGGAAAAAAGTTCTGCTAAGTTTCCTACCACACCTTCTCCAATCCTTTCCTGGAATGGATAAGATCTATCCAGTCCCTCAGATATTGCTAATGCTTTGGGCAATACTTGTGCTGAAATTTCAGCAGCATCAGCCTAAACAACATCATTCCAATGAATTAAAAACACTACAGAAAAGCATTCTATTAATTTTCACTCTGCCCACCTTCTTCCATATAACAAACCTCTACAATATTCTGAACTTCTGCATACCATTAAAACAGCCCATAATGGTGCTGCCAGGCCAGATGGGATTTATTATGCAATACTACAAATCTTGATGACAAAGCTTTGCACTGCTCTTGGTTTTTTACAATCGTATATATTTAGAAAATGCTTTTCCAGCTTCTTGGCATCACTCTACAGTTTTGGCATTCCTAACGCCTGGAAAAGATCCAACCAACCCTCATAACTATAGACCAATATCTCTCTCAAGCTGCGGCACCTCCGTAGCCAGGTGGGAAGGAGCAACAGTGCGTATCACACGCTTCTTGATTAGACCGGGGTTCGAGCCCGTCACCACCAAATACGGAGGATGCGGAAAGGTCAGGGAATGACCACCGCATATTCCCGGAGCAATATGGCCTTAGTTGCTAATGCTCCTAAAAACCAAACAACAAACAAACAAACTCTCTCAAGCTGCCTCAGCAAAATCCTTGAAAAAATTGTACACAGAAGACTCGTCTGGATCATTGAGTCTGAACATCTAATGAGCCATAGTCAGTATGGATTTTGTCAAAATAGGTCTTGCATGGATCTCACAGTGAAAGCTGAATTTGCCATTCCTAATACCTTTGTTAAGCTTGAACATCTAGTGGTGGTTTTAATAGATATAGATAAGGCTTTTGACACCACCTGGTGGCATGGCATACTTAGTGAATTTTACTCTCTTGGTTTATGGGGCAACCTTCCTATATTTGTTCAAAACTTTCTATATACTAGATCATTTCAAGTTCGATACCAACATGCCCTCTCAGCAACGTTCATTCAGGAAGGTGTCCCACAAGGATCAGTACTGAGTGCCACTCTTTTTGCTCTTAGAATAGATTCTATCACTAAACAGCTTCCAAATACCGTTCAAACTTACCTTTATGCAGATGATCTTTCCATCTCCTGCCATTCCCAAAACACGAGATCCATTGAACGACAGCTTCAGATGTCACACTCGAAGCAGAAAATAGTTGCTATCCATTTTTGTAGGTAATGCAAACTTCATCCGGATCCTGAACTTCAAATTTCTAATGTCCCCATCCCGGTCACCAATAACATCAGATTTCTAGGATTAACCCTTGACAACAAGTCAAATTTCCTAGATCATATTAAAAATATACTTACTTCCTGTCTAAAAAAGTTAAACATACTCCGAACTTTATCCACCCTAACATAGGGTGCAGATCATAACTCCTTACTTCAGTTGTACAGGGCATTAAGTGCTTTGAGGATTGCACTTGGTGCATTCAGAGCATTGCCCGCACATAGTCTCTATGTTGATGCTCACGAGCCTCCACTAACTTTACATAGAAAAACACTGCTACTAAAGTATTCTGTTAAGATGCAAAGTTGTTCCTTGTGTCCTATTCAATCATACCTTTTCAGTCCACCTTTAGAAAACCTCTTCAGAAATAAACCTAGTATAGTAAAATCAGCTGGCCTTCACCTTCTTGAACTTTTGCAGGTTTGGAATGTTTCCATCCATTCTGTACAACAGATAGCAATTTGCTCTCAACCACCATGGGCTCTTCCTCCTGTACTGATCTGTGACACTTACCAATGGGGAAAGAATATTTTAAAAGCATCAAATGTCAGACAACTTTATGCAGCTCACACTCAAAGATATACTGATTTTCTCCAATTTATACAGATGGCTCTAAATCTAATGCAAACATTGGAGTAGCAGCAGTGTTTTCAAAATATCATTATTTCAGTATCTTCTCAGCTGAATTATATGCAATCAAACTAGCTTTAGAAAATCTGTTTTTCTGACTGTTCTTTAAAATCTGTTATTTACATTGATTCCCTCAGTTCAATCATGGCACTATCTAATTCCTCAGATATAGTTCACCTTTTTCTAGATGAAATTAGAAGTTTATTGTTAGAAATTGAATAACACCATCAACTGGTTACCTTCTGTTGGATTCCAGCACATTCTGGTATTTTGGGAAATGAACTGGCTGATAAAGCTGCAAAAAATCCATCAACCTTAGATTTAATCAGTATCCCTTTTCTAGAATCAGACTATGGACAGCACTCTGGCACTCTCAGACTGATAATAAACTCTTTCAATTTAAACAAGATCCGAAAATTTGGCTCTTTAGTGTCCGTACATCAAGACGAGAAGTAGCCCTTTCAAGAGCAAGATACGTCATTCCCATCTGACCCACCTTCATTTACTCACAGTGCCTACATTGTTCTATAAATCTGACTGTTAAACCTATTCTGATTGATTTTCCTTACTATAAAGAAGACAGAACCCCAACTTTGCTGTCACTGGTTAATCTTTGTAAACCAATAATGCTAGAAAATCTGATTGGTGACAAAGTAGATCTTTCAGAGTTTTTTAATTTCCTCAAGAAAACTAGAGTTTTTAATCTTTTTTGACTACAGATTTTTCTGACCATACGAGAATATCTGATTTCTTTATATAATAAATGAATATGTGCATTATAGCCAAAGCAGCTTATAGCCCCGGGTGCCAGGCGATCTTCCCTGCGACTTCTCTGTGATTATATTACAGAGATAAGTTTTTCCCTTTGGGTTCACACATTTTTCTTCCGTTATTAAAATATTTAATATGAGTTTTCTTTCTTAAAGCATAAGGAAGAAGTTTCCAGAAAGGAAAGTAACCTTTCTTAATTTTTCTGTGTACTAACCTTCTATTTTACTCGCTTGGTCACTTGGTAGCACTACTCCTGCCTTTCCGTGGCAGGGCTGGAACTGGGTGAAAAGACACCACCCAGGACTAAAAGGAGTTTAAAATGGACCAAAAAACTAACAGCACAAGATTGGAGAAAGTTAACTCCAATAAATCTGATGACTTACAACTGAACATGTCTCAGGCTAAGAAAATGAAAATCAACAGCTCTCAGCCTATTGTTCCTTTATTTTTGGTGATACACTCGTTATCAACACAACCTGTTGGGAAATTATCCCCATTCTTGGTCCAGAAGACTATAGAGTCCATGATTGGATCAACAAAAATTATAAAACGATTACAATCAGGTGATCTCTTAGTAGAAACCTCACTAAGTCATCAATCTGAGAAATTGCTAAAAACAAAGACTTTTGCAGGACTGCCAGTTGAAATTGCCCCACATAATTCCCTGAATACATCGAAAGGTGTTATTATCGAATGGGACATTTTGACTGTTTCAGAGGAAGAGGTTAGAAGAGGCTAACCTACTATGCTAGCTAACAAAACAGGTGATACATGTTAGGAGGATAATGATGAAATTCACACTCCAACCCGATCAGTTATTCTTACCTTTAACAATCCTTCTCTTCTCCACTCAGTTAAAGCAGGATATATTTAAATTGCAAAATCCGACCATATATACCGAATCCAATAAGGTGTTATAACTGTCAGCGATATGGACACTCTCAGGCAACATGTTGCAGTGATCCCATCTGGCCGCTCTGTGGATCGAAAGAACACAATCAAGCAAACTGCACACCACTCTGTCCAAACTGTCATGGAAATCACTTTGCTTTTTCGAAGACATGCAAAATGTGGATATTGGGAAAACAAATACAAAGTATAAAATAAAGTGTCTTATCTGGAAGCAAGAAAACAGATGCAACTGAACCTTCATGTTCCTATCCTTCAGCAGTGAAACGATAGTTTGCTGTCGTTTCAGCAGTGAAATGACAGCAAACTATAGCCACTCAAACAGAGGTGGTAATACCTATAAATCAAATTATAGACTGGAGTAAAGTAATATTAATGACAAAAACAGCTTCACAAGAAACATCCAGTGCTAAAGAGCAGGATACTTCCGTGCCTGGAAAGGAGAAATCAGAAGTAACATCCTCAAAAACAAAGCAAACAGCATCTAGTAATCTGTGTGAACAGAAACAAACAAACAAACAAACAAACAAACATAGATGAAATGGATACTGATGAACAGAGAGAGAGAACATACTAGAATACATCCTGCAGAAGATATTGATACACCTCATCCTAATTTTCCAAAGAAAGACAGACCCAAATGTGATAAATGAAAAAACTCAAAAGTGCAGTCAGATTCAACAAATAGTTTTGAGACCTAAATAATGCAGTATATTATTATACAGTGGAACTGTCGTGGTTTACATTGAAAATTGGATGAAATAAAAGATATTATTCAGCAGTATAAACCGGTCCGTATTTGCCTTCAGGAGACCCATCTAACACCTCAATCTTCACCCACATTTCAAAACTATACACTTTTCCGGAGAGACAGAAATTATAACAGAACTGCCAAAGGATGAGTGGCAATTTTGGTGAATACTAATATACCAGCTAAGCAAACAACATTAAAAACCAACTTAGAAGCAGTGGTAGTGAGAATAGCCATCAGAATTTCTATCACAATCTCATCCCTTTATCTTCTACCAAATATTCCTCTCTCCAGATCGGAATTTTTTTTTTTTTTATGTGAACCGCAAACACAAGAGGTATTAGAACCTATAGTACTTAGTACCGTGCTTGGGTTGGAGGTTGAGAAGATGAAAGAAGATATTTGTTGACATTGGACTTGAACTTCTGTAGATTGTAATTTTCAGGAAATACGTATGAAGGAAGGTTGTTCCAGAAAACAGCAGTTGAATGAATAAATGAGGAAGATGAAAAGTTGGTTCTGTGGGTTTGAAGTTGGACAGTAAATGGATGTTGGCTGGTGGCGGCACGTGTTCGGACTGTTTTGAAAGAGAGAGAGCAGGAATTATAGAAGCCAATTCAGAAGAACAGTGCCCATGGAAGTATCTGTAGAAGAGGCATGCAGCAGAAACAGTATGTCTATGAGAAAGCGAGTGGAGAGACTCTGTTAGAGATGAATCATTAATTAACCTAACTGCCCTCTTCTGAATGGAATCAAGAAGTCTGAGAGAGGTTTTGGGGGCACCACCCCAGATGTGGGAACAATATTCCATGGCAAGGCGGATTTATGATTTATGCAGAGTGAGCAGCTGTTTGGAAGAAAAGTAACGCCGAGAGCGAAAGAGAAAACCAAGTTTTTTAGATGCAGAGGAAGCAATTAAACGATCTTACTATGCAGCTTCAACCTCCCTATTGCCTTGTGGGAGATATGAATGCGCACCATCATCTATGGGATCTTCTCACATGGACAGTAGAGGTAACTTAATCGAAACTTTCCTTCTTCTTCTTCGTCCTTAGCTGGCAACAGGGGGAGGCGGTTGGCTACGCAACCAGTATGCTGCTGTAGGTGCCGCAGGGTTTCGGACTTGGTCTGTGATGTTCTTCCATACTTTACGATCCATGGCGTCAGTCCTGGCCTGGTTAAGGTCAAGACGTCGGCTCTTCAAGTCATTTTCCACTTGCTTGGCCCACGTTTTCCTAGGCGCTGTCCGTTGGATGCTCCATTGGGTGGGTCGTTGTCTCCAAAGGAGTGTGGATGGTATTCTGTTCGTGCCCATTCTACATACGTGGCCAAACCATCTAAGCCTTTACTTCTGGATTTGGTCGGCAATGGTTGGTTGCTGTTGGTATCTGGTGCAGATGGTATCATTAGTGATGCGGTCACGAAGTGAGATGCCCAAAATCTGCCGCAGGCATCGCATTTGGAATACCTCGAGTTTGTTTAGATCTAGCTTGAGACAAATCCATGTTTCTGATCCGTAAAGGAGAATGGGCAGGATCAAAGTCCGGAAGAGTCGGATTTTAGTCTTTGAGGAAATGTTGGTCCTCTTCCACAGACACCATTTGAGCGAGGTGAACGCAGTGGCCGCCTGTCCAATTCTGCTGTGGATTTCCATGGTGGATGCAACTTTCTTCTCCTGGACCAGCGAACCAAGATATTTAAAGTCCTGCACTTGCTCGATCTGGATGCCTTCGAGATAGATGGTGGCTTGCGACCCATCTGTTGTCAGGGCCTTTGTCTTATCAGTATTGATCTTCAAACCGTATGGCCGGGCAATGCGGGCAATGTCGTAGAGGATGTCCATGGCTTCAGAGTCGTTACCAGCAAAGATAGCACTATCATCGGCAAACATCAGGTCAGTCACATAGTGATCCTTGTCATATTGTATGCCCCGTCTGTTTCTGAATGCTTGCCTCATAATGACGTCTACCACGATGTTGAAAAGCAACGGGGAGGTTACATCCCCTTGGCGGACTCCAGTTTGGATGGTAAATTCCTCAGATAAATCGTTCTGGATGCGCACCTCGCTGGTTAAACCGTTGTATGCAGTTTGGAGGAGTGTGATGACTTTTCAAGGTACATGTTCGACCTCTAGTAGTTTCCATAAGGCAGGCCGATGGACACAGTCGAAAGCAGACTTAAAGATCATCTGTGGGATCTTCAGTAGAGATCAGTAGAGGTAACTTAATCGAAACTTTCCTAGATGATCAACAACTGAATTTACTGAATACCGGATCTCACACTTATATCAGTTTGGCTACAATTTGGCTACAGTTTGGCTCCATTTGCAATGGAGAGACGAACATATTATCGGAAAATGATCACTATTGTAAGGATCATTTAATACGAACCATTCTATACTGGGATAAATTGATGGAGAATCAATTTATCCTAGTATAGAATGGTTCGTATTAAATGATCCTTACAATAGTAATCATTTTCTGATAGTATGTTCCATACCGATACAATCGACTCTTACAGAAGAAACCAGAACAGTATGGAATTTTAAAAAAGTTAATTGGAGTTAATATATGCAATTAATCAAGCTGGATAAGCAATTAATAGAAACCCTGACAATAGTTGATGCTATCATATATATCACCGATCAACTGCTAGAAGCTTCGAAAGCTACAATACCTCAAATAAGTAAGGCAAGGCAGGCACGGTACAACTTTTGGTGGAATGCAGAATACGTGACAGCAAAAACAAAACAAAATCATGCATGGAATGGATTCTGGAAATATCCAACTACTCTCAATTTGATTGCATATAAAAAAGCCAAAGCCGAAGCGAGGAGAATTCAGAAAAAGGCAAAGAAAAATTCTTGGATCATGTTTGCTTCCACACTCACTAGGAACTCGAGTCCTGGTTTGTTGTGATAAAAAATTCGGATTTTAAATGGAAGATATCCAAGCATACAATCTCAAATCTTCCATTGGAAAGGGCAGGACGTTTCTACAACAGACAAGATATCAGAAATTCTGGCTGAATCTTATGCTTCTATATCAGCAGTTACAAGCTACAGCACTGACTTATTGCAATAATTAAAGACAGTTGAAGAAGGAGACAGCAGTCTCCGAAAGCTTCAGGTTTTATTGCTTTTAATCCAGTTTATTTTAGATAATTTTATTGCTTCGGTATATTTTTAACGTTTTATCGTAATTTTTTGTAATATTTTAGTCTTCCGATAGTGTATCACATTATTTTATTATTTTTATAGTAAAAATTTTTTATTCCTTGGCTGGTGTTTGTCTTTAATTATTGCAATATGGAATTTCCCAGCCCCATAGGCCTGTTTGAAGATACAGCACTGACTTTCAAAATTATAAAGTGCAAGCTGAGCACCAACTTCTACTTTCTCTAATCTATACTGACTCCCTTAGTGCAGTAGCAGCTCTACAAAATAGCAAATATTCCTCAAATTCCTTGATTCAGCATCTTAAAAAAACAACTCAGAGTTTTGCATAAAGCAAGAAAACAAGTGTCTATCTGTTGGAATCCCAGGAAATAATCTTACAGATTATAGGGATGTATTTCATATCAAATATACTTTCATTTGGAAACAACTTTGGAGGGACCAACCGTGAAATGAACTCCACAGAATAAAAAAAGATCTATGTTCATGGCGTTCGAGCTCATGTACAAATAGACAGGAAGAAGTTATATTGACAAGACTGCGCATTGGGCATACCTTCCTCACTCACAAACATTTACTTCTAAGAGATCTCCCTCTCTGCTCTGTCTGTCACATACAACTTACAGTAAGGCACATCCTGATTGATTGTCCATCCTATTCAGCCATTCGAACCACTTACTTCCAATCATTAGCAAACTTGCAAGCTCCTCTAACCCTTTTTCATATACTTGGTGACAAAGCAAACCTAAGTGAGCTCTTTATATATATTAAACATCTTGGAATAAAAAATACACTTTGATATATCCATAAATCATTAAAATGAATCTGGTGATGCTGACAGACACATATTGGCCATAGTTGCCCTTGTGTTGTGAAATTTTCATAACAACAACCAAAGCAGCTTATGTGCCATTAAACCCCCACAACAACCAACCAACCTTCAAGACACGCTTCTTGATTAGACCGAGGTTCGAGCTCGTCACCACCAAATACGGAGGATGCAGAAAGGTCAGGGAATGACCACCGCATATCCCGGAGCAATATGGCCTTAGTTGCTAATGCTCCTGAAAAAAAAAAAAAACCAAACCAAACCAAACCAAACCTTCAAGTTCGGAGAACTAACACATAATATGGCATGTGGCTTCTAAGAATCTCTAAGAATGGCAGATGTATAAGGTTCTAGTGTTAGTTAACAAGTTCTACTCTTAATGTATGTTAATTAAGTAAAAAGTTCTTCTCGGACTGTCAAAGTACATTAATTAAATAAAAAAAGTCAATTTTCTAAAAACTCATCTGTTTCAAGGTCTTGAAATTTCAGCATCTGCACAGTTATAGCCTTGATCATGATTTTGTTTTATGTAGAAAAAAAAATCACAGGCTTTTCATCTGTTTACTAGAACATAGGCCCCTTAGATAATTATAGTTTTCAAAAGGGGGGAAAAAACCAGAAGCAGTTTTCAAATAGCACACTATGCTATTAGTTGCTTTGGCATTACATTGCAAATACCATTCTCAATGATAATATATCTAGAATGTAAAAGATGCCAATTGACATTAGTAAAAGCAGATAGCTGTGTGTAATCATTAAGACTACTGATTCTGTTTATATTTGGTGAAAACGTTTGATAAAAACTAGGTCCCTAAGTAAACAAAGTGCCACTATCTTCTCATAGTAAATTAGTTCTCCTATCACATTGAAAATGGGGTCATAGACTATAAAATATTTAAGGGCAAAAGCCTCGTACTACAAGGTAGAATGACTACCATGTAGGTTAGTGCAAAAGCATCGTTTTAACGTAGCCATCTACCAAAGTAGTTAAATTAATTAATTAAATTGGCATCGTTTTGGTTATATCTCATATTGTGCATGCCTTCACAATGAGTTTCCAAAGTATTCTCAGTGGATACCAGTAAATAACAGTAGTCTTCTCCACTGGTGAAGTGTTATTTATTCAAGGTAGTACCATGGCAACTTGTGAAGGCATTCACAATATGAGATATAACCAAAACGATGCCAATTTAATTAATTAATTTAACTACTTTGGTAGATGGCTACATTAAAATGATGCTTTTGCACTAATCTACATGTTAGAATGGGGTCATATAATGCATTTGAAATGAACAGCATCCCTTTTGAGATGTGGTTACTACTTATTGGTTTGTGCCATTGGCCACTGCAGCTGTTTGGTGTTATAATCAACTCATCTTTAGAATCCTTAGTTTAATTATTAATAAACGTTTAGTTTAATTATTAATTAGTTACTTATAGTTATTTTCATAATAACAAGCTCTACAGAGTGTAAACATTTCTTTAGAAATTATCGTTATTGGAATATTCAGTTGTGTGCATTAAAGGGTGCATGCGCGCACACACACACGTTATTTGAGTAAGTTATGCTACTTCACTGGAGACCCTTTCCTCCCACATCTCAAATTTACTTATGTAATATGCTTTTATCCTCCAAAAATTCCTAAGTACAAGAAATCTCTCCTAAAAACAGCCTAGAAAAGATAACCTTTTTTTGAGCAGTTTATTTCTTTTGAGTACTGCAAATATTTCTTGGAAAATAAACTGTGGTTGTTACTAAAATTAATTTATTACCTCATTGTCATTGAGATAGTCAAATTTAAATGAAATATCCATTTGGAAAATTTACTGTAGGTTTTGGTAAATATTAAGAATTTCATTTTATATTCTTTCTTTCTGCCTACCTTTAGAGTATGAATCATCCAACAAATGAAGTGAAGCAAACAGTTGCATTAACTGTTAGTTATTTAGCTCGAAGGATAGAAGGGCCATTATCATCTGTAGTTATGAAAACTCTTGTTCCTCATTTGGTCAATGGTACAAAGGAGAAGAATACAGTGGTAAAGGCCAATAGTGAATATGCTTTGGTAGCAGTTCTTCAACTGAGAATTGGAGAAACCACAGCACAAGTGAGTATCTCTCTCTCTCTCTCTCTTATAATACCAAATGGCTAAAGCTAAACTAGACCACTTCAGGAAACTTAAGGTCTCTGTATGATCCTCGACTCAAATATTTTTCTCTTATAAAATTAATATGTGCCTAGTAGTAGTATCACATACTAGCAGGTATATGACACCATAACTTATAGGTTTGTTACTCTTATTCGGTGTTATAATTTTCAAAAGTAAAATTTTAAGCTAGTTGCTGAATGTACGTGCATGCACGCACACACACACACACACAATGATGCATTCATCAGTACTATATATACAATGCTGTGCATGGATGTGTTATCCCTCTCTATAAAGTGAATGTATGAAATGTATTTTATTGGCATACTTATTTCTCTTAATTGTCTATTTTCTAGAACCTTAAAAAATAGCTCCTGAACTGTGCCAAATGTACTTTTCAGGAGCATATTCTCACAGTGAAGGGGTACTTAATTGTTTCTTTAGTGTGCTAATTATCTGGAATATTTTGTACATCTCTTACAATTATTCATATATTGGAAGCTTTGTTAAGAAGGTGGAAATCAGGATCTTAACTACCAGCATAAAATGGATTTTTTCCCCCTTCAATCTGTGTGTATGATAATGTGCAGATCTAACTTGTTGAAATTCCGCTAATTCTCCTGGATGCTAAGAAAACCTATCATATTGTGGCCCCTAGAGGTAGAGAATATCATCTTTATGTTCAAGGTTGCAAAATCTATCAGCAACCCTGAAAAGAAAACTTCATTAACTGGAGAATGTTTTCAACAAGGAGTAATTTTGAATCATCCAAGTTTCCCAATAATGTAATTGGTTCAATGTTTCGGAAGTGGAAATATGTTTGGTTATGGCCAGAGGACACTTGATACTACTAAGTATCTTCCTTCACAATGCATGAATTACAATTAATTATAATTTTTATTCTTCACTTTCATTGATTGATTATTAAATTCCTTTGGCCTTCATGAACTTATCAAAATGTCAAGTTTACAAGCAGACTGAAAGAGGTGCCAAGATATCTTCAGTTGTTTTGAAGTTGTATTATGACTATGTTAGAAGCTTAGCCAACAAGCCTGATGACTTTCGAATTCTATTAATGGATCATTTTTATCACGGTCAAAGTAATTTTTTTTTTTTTTTTTTAACTTAAGTTGGGATCAGGTGCTATAGTTGCTAATAAATTTGCTAAAACATACTTCTTGTGATAGAATTAGTATTAGCAGGAATAATTGCACTTGAAATCTGCATATATGTGATCTTTATGTTCAAGGTAATGCAAATATAAAAAAAAAACACTTCTCACCAGAACTATAATTCTGTCGCTTGTTATTAAAAAGAAACAAAATACTCGTGCTATTATTAATGTACATATAACAACAAATGGCACTGAAGAAAGGAATCGTGCAAAAGAGGTAGAAGACTTGTTAACCATTATTATGGATGCCTGCAAAAGCTAAATTGACTTTAATGAGGATTTTTTTTATTTTTAATGTAAAATTTACATCACAAATTTATTCCTAATAAAGTGTGTGCATGTGTGTTGAAATTCCATTAAAGAATGTAAATATTACTCATCCAATGGTTGTTTTAAAAAATATATTTGGTACATCATTTGAATTTGTATATTTATTTATTTATTTTTTTTTTTTCCTTCTGATTTATGCAGAACTGTATGAGTTTCCTTGATGCAGGAGCTAAAGATGCCCTTCAGGATGTCATTAATAAAGTGCTACGAAGGGTAGCTAGTCAGCCTGAACCTAAGGTTGATGAAGATTTAGATGACACTTTGCTCACTTGACCTCAGCCTTGTGTAATTATTTTGTAATATTTAATTGTGATCTGTAACTGAGATGTACAACCTCCTATAATAAATTTTATTCTACGGTTTTCCAAGAGAATGACTGCTTCATTCTGTACCATATATCTACTTTTCTAGACATTGAAGTGTATAAGTTTATACTGTAAAATAGTTAAACCATGTCACATTCATTTTACATTTATTCAGTTGCATAACTAATTTTGAGTGAACATAGAACCAACAGTACTGATATAGTTTCTTCTACCCTTTCCATATTTGTCATTTGAATGAGCAACCATCCTAGTTGCCACCTGAGCTTATGCCCATATATGACTAGTTCTCATTTGTGCCATAAGCCCTTACAACCAAAATTCAATAGGTTAAATTAAACAAATAACACAGATACCCCATCAATCAATTCAAATAGCATAATGATTATATATTAAACAGCTCAAATGACCATTTGGCCTCATGGTGAAGGCATCACACCCCCCACCATGAGGTAACATCCTCACAGCGAAGAGGCAGGCCGCTATTACCTAGCAAGGATAGCTTGTCTGCCAAAGACCCGATGAAAATATTCAGCAAATCTATTGTGTGTCCCTAGAAATCAACAGTTCTACCAACATGGATTCATGGAGAGTGAGCATCCCTTGCTCCAACCCTGCTCTCAAGTCTTCATAACAGGGACATGTAAGCATGATGTTTCCAGCTCCCCGCAGGAGCACAAATCCGAGGGGACTAACTCCAACTGAAACAGCCTTGATCCCAGACCATGTGTAGTGAGATGCCAACCCAAACTGCAACCATGGATGTCGCCATTGGACGACAGTATGAACAGAGGTTATAAAGGAATACAGATGCCTACCTTCCTCAGAGTTGGTCCATTGGGTCTGTCATATGGTACCCAGCATTCTATCCACCTTTATATATCTGCTTTATTCTATCCACTGGATATTTGGCATGTGCCACAAAACTCAACTGATCCTTCAGGCAAACACCAAGGTACGTATTCCTCATGAACACCGGAAGTAAGAAGTCCCCAGAGACTTCTGCACAGAAACTTGCAGCTTATGCAAGTCAGCCCACGATAATAGGTTGAAAAGGCAGGATGTAACCCATGCATCAAGCTCTCTGCAGGAACCCCCTTCCCCCGCAAAAGGAAGGCCAAGTCATCTGAGGGTACCAACTTTGATGTCGGTATCCTCAACATCATGCTGATTCGGGAACCTGTCGAGTACCCAATTCCAGAGAATGAGCCCAGTATGGACCCCTGATAACATCCACACTCTGAAGACCTAATCTGGTCAATATAAGGAGTTCTAACAACCACCTGTCAGTGGTACAAATAATCTTACAGAAGGTAGTACAGTTTGCTGATACAGGAAGACACCATAACCCTGCAGAGGACACTGTCCCACCACAAAGCATTGAACAAGCCAAGGACATATCACCCTGATATATCAGTCTTCTATCTCAGAAGATTTAGAAGTCTGGTTGGCCTGCCTCCCTAAAATCCACTCATGCATACCTTCTCGATGGTAAGCCCTGTTACATCACTTAGGTGGAGACTTGGCAATTTGGAATCTCCTCTCTTTGATCTTCTCTGGCTTAAAATCTCTCTATCTCATTGTGTCAAATTCATCTGTTGTCTCTACCGTTCTCCAAACTCCACTAATCACTTGGAGCTCTTTGACTTCCTCTCTTTGCAACTTGGCTTTCTCCAGTCCAACTTTCCTAACAGTGAGGTAATTTTCCTTGGTGATTTTAATGTTCACAACTCCGGCTGGCTTCCGTTTTCTAGTCACACTGACCCAGCAGGTCGAGATGCTGAGGCTTTTGCAATTACTAATGACCTAGCACAGATTGTTCGTTTACCTACAAGAATACCGGACAATCCTAATCATTTTCTCACAAACAACCCTTCTAAGTACACGGTCGAAGTGAGAGGTCCTTTAGGCACTTCAGATCACAACTTGGTGATTGTCTCTTCTCCAATGGAACCTTTATCTCATGGCTATTCCCAACCTTGTGTTGTTTGGCATTACAAGAATGCAAAACGGGATGACCTCCGAGTCTTCTTTTCCTTGGTCAGATTACTGTTTCAAAACTTCTGATGTCAACGTTTGCTCAGATCGTGTCAGTGAAATTATTCTTGCAGGAATGGAATCCTTTATCCCACACTCCACTTTAAAATCTCGTCCTTTATCTAAACCTTGGTTTTCCAATAAATGTGCTAAGGCTGTCCAAGAGAAGAACGTTGCATATCGTAATTGGCTTGTTTCTAATTCTTCGGTTTCATTTTCTGCCTACACCAAAGCTCGCAACAATTGTAAAGCAGTTATTAATCAGTCCAAACTAGAATTTGAACAGGCTAAGAGTAGAAAACTTGCTTCTTGCCCTAATGGTAGCCGAGCATTCTGGTCTCTTGCCAAAGCTATTGGCCGCAACTTTTGCCCATCTCTGCTCCCACCTCTGTCCAAACCAGATGGTTCTGTTGTCACTTCAGCTAAGGATAAAGCTGACCTGCTAGCATCCCATTTTTCTTCCAGCTCATGTATTAATGATCTTGGTAAAACACCTCCCACCATTCCCAACACGCTCAAACTGGACACTTACCATTAAGACTTGCGTAATCTCGAAATTTTATTTAAAAATAAAATCCATTCTTTGCTTTTTATTTGTTGAAAATAGGTTAATAACTTTTTTGTTCCAGTGACTCGATTTATCACCGCTAACAAATATGTATTGGCAACGTGCCAACTCGGCATTAACTCAACCAAGAGCTTAAATATGAACTGCGTCGTCTATAGTTCCACCTACGGTTAAACTTCAAAGTTGAAAACGATTTCGTGTATTATTGAAATGATTATTGGAAATAGGACGAGTATACTATGTGCGGGATCTGTTAATAAAAATATTCATTGCGTTCCAAAATTTCATATAACTCCATTCACTGTATATTTAGATTTAAAAGCTGGGGGTGCTGCAGTTCCGCAGTGTCTACCAACGAGCCGCCCCTGATGCATATATAATAAAAAGGATATAAAATGTATTTTTTATAGGCTGCAACCAAACCCTACTTGTTTTTGGTATACAAAGGAAGAATTAGCCACAAGTAGTCCCTTGCTGTGGAAAAAACAAATAAAGGGAATGGGAAAACCATAAAGTGAAACTGCTGACGATTGAGTTAATGGCTGCAGACTCCCCTGAAAGCCGCTGGATACTTAATTACATCTGTCAGGAACCAAAATCATCATTCTTCTCTTTGTTGGTGATTCCCTTCTACTTCTGACTCTCTCTCCCTCTGTTTAGAGGGCTTTGCTTATACATCTGCAGAGGCATTTCTACGGAATTTCAGGGAATCATTGTTAACTCTCAGGCTGAACTCAATGCTGGACTTGGTTAAACATTCTGGTTTCGGTAGAATTCCATCTATTCTGGAAGGTGTTGACACCTGCCAGAATAGATGGAATTCTATTAAAAAAAGGTGCTATTACCAAAAAATTCATGCCCGACGTAACTGCACTACTTTCGTCATCCACCATAAAATGGATTTCACCCTCATTGTTTGCCTCCTACATGTTAACTTGATATGGTTCGCTTAACGCAAAACTACCAATTCAGACTTTCTAATACAGTCTCCTGTCGATGTGGGCTACCGGAAGACTCTCCACGCGTACTTTTTGAATGCTCCATTTAGGAGGACCTAATATTAGCTCTTAAGGCAACAGTTCCAAACGTCTCCTGGATGTGAGAAGGTACTCATATCTATCAATAATTTCCAGGCCCTTCAAACCTTCTGCAATGCTGCTTTTAATTGCAGGAAGACTTTCAATGTTAATGCGAGCAATCAAAACACTTCAGAAATGAAAATACAACCAGTTCCTTCGTTTGTCGTCCTTATGACGTAATGTCCAAAATTTTGCTGGTTTTCAAGAACACTAAGATTTTAACAGATGCTGCATTTTTCTGGCTCATTCTTTATCAAGACTCCACAACTAAATCCTTCCTCTGCACAGTGATACCATCATCAACCAGCGACTTCTGATACCACTCCAGATTAATAGGATTATATCTAGAACGTGTTCCTGCTGATCTTGTTTTTGGATGACATTACTACTTTTGTTTGACAGTACACCTTTACTCTTTGTGGGCTACTTTGAGCAGCACTGCATAAAGACAAAGTTTTTTTTTGTTTTATATATACACATTTTTTTTTTATTATTTTTTTTTGTTTTGTTTTATTTTATTTTTTTTTTACTTTATGCTACTCTCTTCTTTATTTCTTTGTCTTCTGCTGTCCTGTCTCGTGGGAATGCGTGTGGGCGAGCAAGCTGGCTGTTGCTGGCATGGGGTTCTTTTGAATGGCTCCAAACTCGCTTTGGACATTCAGTGCGTGACTGTTGAGGTTGGCCATGGTACATGCATAGTTGTGGCCCACCTCACTGTGATGTAGACAGACACTGGGCAGGCTTTCCAGGTGATCGCCTGCCTGGTGGCAAAATGGCCAGAAACAACTAAACAACACACACTGCACGAACATAATATTACACACATTCTGGCCTTCAGTGCTCTGTAACCATCACAGTGTACAAAGGCAGAGTTGAACTTTCATTCAGGTGCTGTCCTACATAAGATACTATACATGTCTCTCTCTCTTGGAAATTTTTTTTAGCTGGTGCAGCATAAGCCTCAGGCTTCCTTGCACTATATGGCTAGTAATAATAATAATTCAGGTGCGGCCTTCAATCTTGTTTGCAATATACAAAGAAAGAATTAGTCGCAAGTAGACCATTTGTGTGAAACACTATCAAGGGATATTTCGTGTGAAAATAAAAGGAACCATAAAATGAAAATGCGGACACTTGAAATAGTAGCTAATAGTTACAATATGTGCAGCCAAAATATTGCCCCCTTAATTATTTTGAAATTTTTGTGTCTTGCATTTTAGCGGTTTATTTTCGCCGTGTACCACCTAAAAAGTACCACATTAGTTGGTGTGATTTTTCGTGTTGTGTTTATTTGACAAATTTATTGAATTCGTGTTTTATAAAATAAAAATTACTATTTTTTCACCGGGGGGGGGGGAACTCACTTCCCTGGATTCAACACTGGTCCAAGTTCATCCACCTTTCTCCGCCCACAGTGCTGTCCACGATGAGATGTGATTCCAGAAATGGCGTATTCCCTCTTGTTACTGTCGAACGGAGATAGTGCAAATTAATGGAGGCACTGGTTAAAGAAGCACTGCAGGATCATTTAGACAAGACTTCAGTTATAGCTCAGACACAGCATGGTTTTGTTAAGGGGAAGTCTTGCCTGACCAACTTGATTGGATACTATGATGCAGTCACAAAAGAACTGGATGCAGGGAATAACTTTGATATTATATACTTGGATCTTAGAAAGGCTTTTGATACTGTTGCACATGGAAGACTGCTACACAAATTGGAGCAGTGTGACATTGGAGGCAAATTGCTGCTATGGATAAAGGGGTGGTTGAGGGGGAGAAGACAGAGAGTGGTAATCAATGGACACTGCTCATCGTGGACTAATGTTATTAGTGGAGTCCCTCAGGGCTCAGTGTTGGGTCCATTATTGTTTTCTGTATTTATAAATGATATTGATGATGGTATATCAAGCTTAATGTCCAAGTTTGCAGATGATACAAAGATTGGCAGGGTTGTCAAGGACACTACTGACACTATGCTGCTGCAACAGGATCTGGAAAGGTTGAGCAGATGGGCTGAGAGGTGGCAAATGAAGTTTAACATTGATAAATGTAAAGTACTACACATGGGAAACAGCAACCCCAGAGCAACGTATCAACTCTGTGGTACTACACTGACAGTGGTAGAGAATGAAAGGGACTTGGGGGTGATTGTGCAGGCAGATATGAAGTTCTCTGAGCAGTGCAGACGGGCTGCAAGAGTAGCTCATGGAGTATTGTCAATGATATACGGGAATTTTTCCAGCAGGGATAAGGAGGTGATTATTCCATTGTATAAGGCAATGGTCAGGCCACACCTAGAGTACTGTATACAGGTCTGGAGGCCTCATTTCAAGAAGGATGTAGAGCTGCTGGAACGAGTACAGAGAAGGGCAACAAGATTAGTGAATGGAACAAAGGGGTGCTCTTACAAAGAAAGGCTTAAGTTTTGCAAATGACAGTGTCTGGAGACTAGGCACCAGCGAGGTGATCTGATAGAGGTGTATAAAGCCTTGAATGGTTTAAGCATGCTCAATGCTGATGGGATTCTTCCTCTAGTTCAGAAAAATCACCTGAGAGGGCATAAATTCAAATTGAGGAAAGACGGATGTAGGATAGACGTGCGGAAATTTGCCTTTAGCCAGCGGGCGGTTGGTTGGTGGAACAGACTTCCATCCCTTGTGGTGGAGGTTGATAGCCTAAATAAGTTTAAGGCTCAGCTGGACAGGTATTTTGAACGAACAGAGGGGTGAAGTGGAAGTGGGTTTTTTTTTTTTTTTTTTTTTTGGCTGAAGCTGCATAAGCTTGCTTTCTTGCATCAAATGCCTCTACTAATGCTAATGCTAATGCTAATTTCTATATCACCTCCGCGATAGAGTAACCCATGTGTCGGCACCCAGTATCATCCCTCTTTCAAAGTCGCTTAACTCATGATGCTTATCCATACTAACGTCGAATTACCATCTACGTGAATGCATTGTACCTATATATATGCCTGTCAAGTGGTGGTTTTGTCCATTAGCGAGTGGTGTGACAGCGTCACGTCCAGATATCCCATGAATCTTTATTGTAATCGGTGAATAAAAATAAATGGAATACGTAGAGGATTACACTTGAAATGAATAGGCCGAGATTGGGCAAAACTGTAAATTTTGACGAGATTAGATTTGATGTGTAGGACGTTCGCTTGTGTGCAGATAGAGTGGGGGGGAGGCAGAAGAATGGGGACAATAGAGATGTCCCCAGGTGATCAGTGTGGCATGCCCATGCCCACCACGAGAAGAGGATCGGTGGGGAGAAGGGGGAGCCAGGAGGCTGTCTGCCATGCCGAGGGTGGAGGGTTTAAAGTGAAACGGGCTAGAGTGCTCAAGTCAGGTCACCAATAAGGCTATTGGCAGCAAGCTGCATAGTCCGGGCTCTGCATGTAGCAGTCTGGTCCTAGGATTATAGTAATTCGTGAGGCATGGTTCCAAGTCCGTGTTGTCTTTAGTTAAGTATAGAGTTGTGCATTATATTAGAGTGTCCAGTTAGTCTTGTTGTGGCTGGGATTCTGTTCTCCAGAAAGGTGGATCTTAGTCCACCTGCCATTTTTGGTAGTTAGGTGAGTTGAGCCTTTTGATTGTGACTGTTCCTTGTCTCAGATTTGTTGTCCAGATCCCCATGTCGGGTTTCTCCTATTCCTCTCAGGTTGTTTGGTTCTCTTGTTGGGATAAGGTTCGTCGTCTCGCGAATAGTTCCTGTGAATATTCAAAAGAGGTGATGTATGTCTCCTTGCCCTCTAAGAGATGTTCTTGGTCCCTGGTACAGTATTGTATTCTTGTGACCATTTGGCAGCAGAGGTCATCATATTGGTGGCAGTCATACATATGGTGCTGCCAGGTTTCTTGCCGCAGGTACATTTGGGATTGTCTGTAATTCCGAATGAGATCAACTTGGCCTTGATGGTACCACATCTTGTTAATAGGTAGG
Organism: Mastigoproctus giganteus; assembly: GCF_048544385.1. Lineage (NCBI taxonomy): Eukaryota > Metazoa > Arthropoda > Arachnida > Uropygi > Thelyphonidae > Mastigoproctus > Mastigoproctus giganteus. Next base: position 956,153 of record NC_143576.1, on the reverse strand, counting down.
TCATGAATAACCCTGGTGAATACCATGTTGGCGTCTTCGGCTGAAATCTGTCAACTTTGGGGAGGAATTTTTTGGCGATTTGTCCCTTTGTGTAGGCACGCCTGGAGCCTTCTTTTTTCTGCAGCCTGGTTGTTTGCCGGGTTTGCATTGAAATCCTGGTGTGTGTGTGTGCAAGCTGTACCCCTGGTGAGCTCATAGAGCATACCTCTTTTGACCACCTCAAGATCAAGGGGGAGGGCTCCTGCGATAATCTAGTGTGTGTGTGTGTGTGTGTGCGTGCGCTCTCTGTGCTGCAGTTGCAGGCAGTAGTATATTTCTGTGGGTGGAATCCAGGTTCCTTAGGTTGACAGCAGTGCCAGCTTTTTTATACCACAAAAATCAAACTATTTTTAGGCCACCCGAATAATTAAATTCATCTGCAGTGCTGTGTGTTATGGCTGTTAATTGTGTGTGTTCTCTGATCGATTTGTCTGTTTTGCTGGACGAAAAACCCCAGATTCTGGGAGAAAAACCTTGCTATCTATGCCTGAGACTAACTCAGCCATAGTGAAAAAAGCCCATTAAAGTTCCTTGCGTCATCGACGGGATTCGAACCAGGCCTTTTCCACCCGGTGTGGAGAGAATGGTGACGATACCACTGTGCTACCACGCAGACTAGGCTTTTATACTATGCACCCGCTGCACATGTTGCTATTGGCAGAAGTGCTGCCTTGTAGTATAGCTTCATTGTGCGTTGGTTTAATCCCCAATCTCACCGGGCGATTCTTTTAACCAGGGCAGTGCAGAAGCATATCTTCCATCTCAGGTAGTTGAGGTGTGAATGACAGTTGCGTGTCGAGTATGACTCCCAGATATTTGAGTTCTTTGCTGGAAGCTACTAGGCTTTACATACCAACTAAGAAATATTGCTCAAGGTTTAGGCCTAAATGGATGTCAGATGAACTAATGAGACATGGCAGAGAAGAAAAATGCATGGGATACATACAAATTAAGACGTGACACAGAAGCCTTTGATCTGTAACCAAGTTACAAAGGAGGTTAGGCAGACGAAGGCAGATTACGAGAAATCTTTGGTAAGGGATGCAAAGAAAAACAGCAAAGAGTTTTTACTTATATAAACTCTAGATAGTATGAATCAGAGCTGTAATACTCAATATGTTCTACGTTGATAATAATATTAGTAAATTAATCAGAGGAGTTTACCTCAATATAGTACGTGGAACACTTCCGTATTAAACCCTCCAGAAATTAAACCGGAAAAAACGAAAAAATCGACAACTTACCGGTACATTAAAGTAAAATATAAATAATTAAATAATCAATTTAACACAATTCAAAATCAATTCAAAACAATAAAATTCAAATTAACGCAATTAAAAGAATCTAACGAAAATATTCAAAACAATTTTCCTTCCTGAAGCTGACAATGCTTTTCGACCGACTGTCGTGATCACAGGAATGAAAATTACCGAATCAGGCTAAACCTGCAACTTAAATAGTAATTATGTGTCTTCGCGCATGCGCGTAAAGGTCCACGCATCGGAGATCAAATATGGCCGCCGAACATTAACAGAATTCTCGTGTAATTATTTATATTTAATTATTTATTATTTATAAATAATAAATTATTTTAATTTATTATTTATAAATTAATTGTTTATATTAATTATTTATATTTTACTTTAATGTACCGGTACGGTAAGTTGTCGATTTTTTCGTTTTTTCCGGTTTAATTTCTGGAGGGTTTCATACGCAAGTGTTCCACGTACTATATTGAGGTAAACTCCTCTGATTAATTTACTAATATTATTATCAACGTAGAACATATTGAGTATTACAGCTCTGATTCATACTATATAATTAATTTTCAAACTCTTATTGACTATTTCATTCGCTTCCTGTCTCTCCAGTAGTATACAATCGATACACACAATTATGGGAGATTTTTTGAATGGCTTGGTACAAAATTACATTAAATCTACACTAAGGTACTCGGCCCAAAGTTACCATATTTCTTTCCTAAAATATTGCCTTCAAAACAACATCGTTCCGAAGTTTGCCAGGGTGAATTTAAATCAAAAAATTTCAGGCATAAAACAACTATCACTGGCGACATCACGTAATATTGTTAAGCTTGCCTTAAAATCTCGATATTCGGATAAACAAAAATACCTTTCCCAGGTTAGGAAGCTTCGCGATAAATTAAAAAATTATCTACATCCGAACGATTGGTCTGTATTGAAGACCTCCATAGATTTGCGACGGGAAGCACAAGCCTCAGAAATAAAAAACAGACACGTTAATAAGTTGCAAACATTATCGAATAGTTCAAGACACGTTCATGCGAATTCTAACGCATTGTCGCGAGCTTGCGACCAAGTTCACACGAGTTGGGTGACATCCCCCCCCCCCCACAGACACATAACGCACAGAATATGTCGGCTAGTTCACGAACACCCCCTCACCCAGTATCCAACGAACCGACATATCAACAAGTTACAAATCTTTCCTCGTGTATACTATCGCAGGACCAGATTTCACTTTTATCCAAAGGATTAAACTATAATTTACCACCTCGAAAGCTGCCAAAAAAACAATGCGTAATTGATATTGAATTTGGACTTCGTAGTGTTCCACAAAAAGATGTATTTATTCAACAAGTTAACCAAGTAGTGAATAACATATAAGAAACGCGACTTCCTAAATTGAATACACATGACAGTTCAGCTTTACGAGAACTTCGAGAAAATAAGGACATTATTATACAGAGGGCAGATAAAGGAGATACAGTGGTAATACTAGATAAACATGATTATATTAATAAGTCAGATTCAGTTGTGTCTGATACCTCCACTTATCGTGAAGTGGATCCGACACTGTTTACCAATTTGGTAAATCAATACAATAAAACGTTAACCACATATCGTAAAAACGACTACATTACTATGGTTCAGTTGAAGGAATTGAAGTCCAGAACATACAATATTCCTGCACTTTTTGGTCAGGTAAAATTACACAAGCCTGGATTTCCGATTCGACCTATTGTTTCCTACAGGAACTCGGCATTTTCAGCCTTAGCCACACATGTATATAACATTATAAAACCTTTTAGACAGGTTATACAATTTGGGATTAAGAATTACGATACATTATTTAATAATCTTAAAGACTGTAGACTCGGCGACAATGACAATTTATTCTCATTAGATGTTACCTCATTATATACGAATGTAAATGTTGAATACACATTAGATAATATTTGGGATATGTTAAATAAAAACTCGACACCGATTAATTATACGAAGCTGCCTATTAAGGAAATTTTTCACTTAATTAAACTATTAGTTGAGGCTAACTACATCACCTTTCGAGACAAGGTGTACAAACAAATTTTTGGATTACCAATGGGTTTGAGCCTGAGTGGCTTAATGTCAGAGATCTATCTCTCAACGATTGAGCAGATACATTTGACATCTTTTCGTCCCCGTATCACATACTATGGGAGGTATTTAGACGATGTACTAGTTATTACCGATAGTAGTACTATCCAAGACATTTTACATTCGTTTAATAATATTCATTCTAGACTCAAATTTACATTGGAAAGGGAAAATACAGATACTAAGTCATTAAACTTTCTAAATTTCACGCTTACCCGGGACTCGAACAAAATACAATTTAGCATCTATCGAAAACCCACAAACACCGGTATGCTTCTACATTATAATAGCTACCACCCGTTCACCTACAAAAGATCGATTATCTTTAATCAATTTCTAAATGCCTATAAATATTCAACGACGGATTCTGCTTTGGACTCAGAAATACAAATATTAACTAGTAGATTCTTGAACAGGGGTTATCCCATTAACACAATAAATCGAATTAGGGTACAAGCTAAGGATAGGATACAAAATACTGCACCAATCAACAATAGTAATATCAAAAAATACTTTATTTCTGTCCCATATGTTGAACAGTGGCACAAACAGCTTAACAGATTCTTCAAAGATACCGAATTTAAAATTATAGCTAGGCCTATACGGAAGTTACACACTATACTGAACAATCGCTCGGTTCTTTCCGCGTTCGCAACACAAATTAATGATCTAGTATACAACATTTCTTGCGGTGATTGCGACTCGTCTTATCAGGGTTCGACGCGGTTTTCTCTTACTATTCGTGTAAATCAACACGAAGCCTCAGTTCGTGCTTCTCGTTCAGCAGCGTCAGAATTAGCCTTTCATGCCATTAACAAAAAACATACTTTTTTATTTAACGAGCCAAAATACTTAACGTTCAACGTAATTATACGCGACTATTAATTGCAGAAACCGTTGAAATTAAATTACACGAGAATTCTGTTAATGTTCGGCGGCCATATTTGATCTCCGATGCGTGGACCTTTACGCGCATGCGCGAAGACACATAATTACTATTTAAGTTGCAGGTTTAGCCTGATTCGGTAATTTTCATTCCTGTGATCACGACAGTCGGTCGAAAAGCATTGTCAGCTTCAGGAAGGAAAATCGTTTTGAATATTTTCGTTAGATTCTTTTAATTGCGTTAATTTGAATTTTATTGTTTTGAATTGATTTTGAATTGTGTTAAATTGATTATTTAATTATTTATATTTTACTTTAATGTACCGGTAAGTTGTCGATTTTTTCGTTTTTTCCGGTTTAATTTCTGGAGGGTTTCATACGGAAGTGTTCCACGTACTATATTGAGGTAAACTCCTCTGATTAATTTACTAATAAACTCTAGAAGAAAGGGGATGAATCAGATTGGTCCACTTGATATCGATGGGTCAACTGTTGATGATCCTGCTCAGGTAGCTAACAAACTAAATGAATATTTTGCATCGACATTCACACATGAGGAGTTATTTAGCGAGGGGAATGCCAGAGGTGTATTCAACTCTGGCAGTAAGCTAGATAATCTTGTAATAACCCGAGAGTAAAGTGGAGGAGAAATTGTTGAAGATAAATACAAGAAAGGCACCTGGGGTGGATGGGATCTATCCAGTTATATTAAAGGAGGCAGCAAAGGAAGTAAGCAAACCCTTAGCCATAATTATGTCCAGTCCAGGGGAAGTACCAATGGACTGGAGATGTACAAATGTGACCCCAATTCACAAAGGAGGTTCAAAGGGCGACACAAGTAATTATAGACCTGTTAGTTTAACTTCTGTTCCTGGAAAATTAATGGAGGCACTGGTTAAAGAAGCACTGCAGGATCATCTAGACAATACTTCAGTTATAGCTCAGACACAGCATGGTTTTGTTAAGGGGAAGTCTTGCCTGACCAATTTGATTGGATACTATGATGCAGTCACAAAACAACTGGATGCAGGGAATAACTTTGATATTACATACTTGGATCTTAGAAAGGCTTTTAATACTGTTGCACATGGAAGACTGCTTCACAAATTGGAGCAGTGTGGCATTGGAGGCAAATTGCTGCTGTGGATAAAGGGGTGGCTGAGGGGGAGAAGTCAGAGAGTGGTAATCAATGGACACTGCTCATCGGGGACTAATTTTACTAGTGGAGTCCCTCAAGGTTCAGTATTGGGTCCATTATTATTTTCTGTATTTATAAATGATATTGATGATGGTATATCAAGCTTAATGTCCAAGTTTGCAGACGATACGCAGGTTGGCAGGGTTGTCAAGGACACTACTGACACTATGCTACTGCAACAGGATCTGGAAAGGTTGAGCAGATGGGCTGAGAGGTGGCAAATGAAGTTTAACATTGACAAATGTAAAGTACTACATATGGGAAACAGCAACCCCAGAGCAACGTATCAACTCTGTGGTACGACACTGACAGTGGTAGAGAATGAAAGGGTCCTGGGAGTGGTTGTGCAGGCAGATATGAAGTTTTCTGAGCAGTGCAGACGGGCTGCAAGAGTAGCTCATGGTGTATTATGATATATAGGAATTTTTCTAGCAGGGATAAGGAGGTGATTATTCCCTTGTATAAGGCAATGGTCAGACCACACCTAGAGTACTGTATACAGGTCTGGAGGCCTCATTTCAAGAAGGATGTAGAGCTGCTGGAACGAGTACAGAGAAGGGCAACAAGATTGGTGAATGGAACAAAGGGGTGCTCTTACGAAGAAAGGCTTAAGTTTTGCAAATTACAGTGTCTGGAGACTAGGCACAGGCGAGGTGATCTGATAGAGGTGTATAAAGCCTTGAATGGTTTGAGCATGCTCAATGCTGATGGGATTCTTCCTCTTGCTCAGAATAATCACCTGAGAGGGTATAAATTCAAATTGGGGAAAGACAGATGTAGGATAGACGTGAGGAAATTTGCCTTTAGCCAGCGGGTGGTTGGTTGGTGGAATAGACTTCCATCCCTTGTCGTGGAAGTTGATAGCCTAAATAAGTTTAAGGCTCAGCTGGACAGGTGTTTCGAACGAACAGAGGGGTGAAGTGGAAGTGGTTATTTTTTATATTTTTAAAAAAAAAAAAAAAAATAATAAAAAATATTTATTATTTTTTTTTTTTGGCTGATGCTGCATAAGCTTGCTTTCTTGCATCAAATGCCTCTACTAATGCTAATGCTAATGTCCTCGTTGTGAACCTCACGGTAACCATGCGGTCTCACAAACAAAGGAAATAGAGAAAACTGCTGTAATCTGATAAATACCCCAGGAATTTCGCAAAACTATACACACCACAGCGTTCCACATGTTGATAACTTGCTGTGTGCGGAAAACTTTAACTGTAAAAAATACCCATTTTAGAACTAAAAATGAGGAGCGCGAAATAACGTGTCCACACGTAACGGCGAACATATTCACCCAGTGTGGGGAAGAGTGGGATAGAGACAACAACCATCCCAGATGGTAAATGACCTTTCTCATGATCTTTCACCCCTGAAAGATCATGAGAAAGGGATCCCTATGTTGGAACGCCTGTTGGGGCTCTGGTCCACACTGACCAGGGTGCAACTTGAGATGTCAGTGTGGGGTTGGGTTGTGTTGGAGGTAGTAGTTGTAGTAGTAGTGGTGGCATGTGATGCAAGAAAGTAAGTGTATGAGCTTATGCAGGATCAGCCAAAAAAAAAAAAAAAAAATACAAAACAATTCCCTCTAAATGTTTGTCCAGTTCTTCCTTAAATTTATTTAATCTATCAACTTCTACAACGACAGATGGAAGTTTGTTCCAGCAATTAAACACCCACTGGCTAAAGGCAAATTTCCACACATCTATTCTACATCTGTCTTTCCTCAATTTGAATTTATGCCCCCTTAGGTTTGTAATCTGAACAAGTAGAAGAATACCATCAGACTTCAGCGTACTCAACCCATTCAAGGCCTTATACACCTTAATCAGATCACCGCGCATGTGCCTAGTCTCCAGCCGCTGCAATTTGCAGAACGTAAGCCTCTCTCTCTCTTGGTATGAGGATCCCTTCATTCCCCTCACCAATCTTGTTGCCCTTCTCTGTACACGCTCAAGAAAATCTGCATCTTTCCTAAAATGAGGCTTCCAGACCTGTATGACCTGTATTCAAGGCGTGGCCTGACTATTGCCTTATACAGAGGGACACTCACCTCCTTTTCCCTGCTAGCAAAATTCCTGTATATCATTGACAAAACCCCATGACCTGTCCTGGCAGCCTGTCTGCATTGCTCAGTATCTGCTTTATATCTGACTGCACAATTACTCCCAGGTTTTTTTCATTTTCTACCACCTTACGTGTAGTACCACACAGTTGGTACGTTTCTCTGGGGTTACTTCTATCCATATGCAGTACTTTGCATTTGTCAATGTTAAACTTCAGTTGCCACTTCTCAGCCCATGTGCCCAAATTTTCTGGATCCTGCAGTAGCACACTGCCATTACTGTCATTAACCACCCTGCCAACCTTTGTATCATCTGCAAACTTCGACACTAAGCCTGATATACCTTCATCAATATCATTGATAAATATACAAAACAACAGTGATTACCAACCTCTGTCTTCTCCCACTCAACCATGCTGTTATCCATTGTAGCAACTTACCCTTAATACCGTTCTGCTCCAATTTGTACAATAGTCTTCCATGCGCAACAGTGTCAAAAGCTTTCTGAAATCCAAATATATGATATCAAAATTATTTTTTGCATCCAGTTCCTTTGTAACCATATCATAATATCCAATCAAATTTATCAGACAAGACTTTCCCTTAACAAACCCATGCTCTGTCTCAATTATTGCCGCAGTCTTGGCTAGATGATCCTGCAATGCATCTTTAACCAGTGACTCCATTATTTTACCCGGAACGAAAGTTAAATTAACTAGTCTGTAATTACTCATGTCACACTTCGATCCCCCTTTGTGAATTGGGGATACCTTTGCACATCTCCAGTCCGTGGGGACCTCCCCTGAGTCCAAGGATGCTCTCATAATTATGGCTAAAGGTTTGCTTACTTCCTTTGCCGCCTCCTTTAATATAACTGGATAGATCCCATCCACCCCAGGTGCTTTTCTTATGTTTAACTTCAACAATTTCTCCTCCACTTTGTTCTCAGTTATTACAAAATCATTAAGCACCCTGCTACAATTTGATAACCTTCTGCTATTTTCAAACCTTAATAATTCCTCATGTGTGAATGTAGATGTAAAATACTCATTCAGTTTGTTTGCTCTCTGAGCAGGATCATCAACAGTCGAACCATTTATGTCAAGTGGACCAATCAGATTCATCCCCTTCCTTTTAGAGTTTATATTAAGTAAAGAAATTCTTGCTGTTTTTCTTAGCATCCTTTGCCAAAGATTTCTGGTAATCTGTCTTCGCCTGCCTAACCTCCTTTGTGACTTGATTACAGACTAGCTTATATCTGCCATAGGCTTCTGTGTCGCCTGAAAATTTATATGCACCCCATGCTTTTTTCTTCTTTGCCACGAGTCTCATTAGTCCATTTGACATCCATTTAGGCCTTATCCTCGGACAATATTTCTTAATAGGTATGAAACTTTTAGTAGCATCCACGATTAATTCCTTGAATGCTTCCCACTTAGAATTTGCTGTTGGTGAAATCATCAGTTGATCCCACTGTACAGAATTTAAAAACTGTCTGAGACCACTGTAGTCACCTTTACGAAAGCAAAAGCATGCGAAGAAAAAGAAAGGAACAAAAAAGGACTACTTTAAAAGGGAACAGAGGGAAGAAGAAGACACAGACACAAAGTACTGCGTATTATTTGCCCAGACTACAGGTAAATAATACGCGGTACCTTATTCTTCCAATTGGAAGATTATGGAGATGGACAGACTGCCAACAATTATGTCAGATTTAGCCTATGTAGGAATCGTTGTTCTTTATCGAATTCGCATGAAACACAGTCATGTTACAAATTGTCTTCTGTGGAGTGTTAATGACTCTTCTAATCCTGTGATGCATTTTTGACTCTCCGCCATATTTCACTCGACTGTGTGAATTATTTCACCAATACACCAAATATATGTTTTGCCATCTCTGCTCATCTCAATAAGTCTTGGGTACTCTGTCAGATTTCTTGAGACAGTGATCAACTATGTTTACAAATTATTATTTTATGCAATTGTATAATACAGAGAATTTTATTCTCTTTTCTGTACTATGTGTTCAGTTTTAATGGTAAACTCTCATAAAGAATAGGTTACTAAAATCCTTATTTTTATACTTTTATGACCTGTCTTGGAGCATTATTGCCGCAGTCGGTATAAAAACCTTATTTTTATACTTTTATGACCTGTCTTGGAGCATTATTGCCGCAGTCGCTGATGTCCCAGGAAAACAAAGCAAAACTACCATCGAGCAGAAATCCTCTCTGCAAGTTTCTAATGGCAGTGTTCCATCTGCGAGTGTAAGAACCCCTGCTGTACACGAACAGCCAACGTTGGAAATATCCACAACGAGTTCTTTAAATGGCTGTCTGTAGGTGAGAGAGAGATGAACTTGTTAACTTCAGTTCTTCTAAAGACCACCCTTTCTTTCTTATTTCTGGCAAAAAAAGAAGATGGGCTGCTCCCATGCTGAGCTTCCACGGCACTCAGATTTATGAAAAAGATCGATCTTTATCGGGAATAATCGTGACCCCTAACCAGAACTCGATGTTGACAATTTTACGAAACGGAAATTCTATCAGAATATGTTCAGGCGGCAGTTAACTCGACATTACTGATGCGTATGACAAACTTGAATGGCATTCTCGGCATCATCACATCACATCACAAATATTGCTTCCTCTGCATCTAAAAAAAAACTGGGTTTTTCTCTTTTGCTCTCGGCGTTAGTTTTCTTCCAAAGAGCTATTCACTCTGTCAAATCTTAAATCCGCTGTACCAGGGAATATTGTTCCCACATCTGGAACCTCCCAAAGTAATGGAGAATCCGTTAACCGCCAACTCTTAAACTGTCTCTAAACTTTCCATCTGACCAATGAATAACACTAATGAAATCCATATTGGTTTCGAGACAGTTTAGGTGTTGGCGGTTAATGGATTTCCTCGTTACTTTGGAAAGAGTAAAAATAATGGTAGGGATTTTTAATGAATGGGGAGGATTTTCATCCGCTTTATTAACTCGCTAGATACGAACAAATTTCCAAACAGACAAAAACACCAGTAGAATAAGAAAGTGCGAAAAGGCAACACAACAGAAACAAGCCTCTGTCTATTCGCTCATGCGGGTGTCAGCTCTCTGTTTCTGACTTCTCCACTAATGACGGTGGCCCCACCCCCGAAGGTTCGGCTTTTTTTCTTGCACTCTTTTCGATTTGTATCAGTGGTAGAAGCGACCTTCTTTCACTGGCTGGATATTCTTTCCATAGTTTTACCGATGATAGCATGCTATATTCCACACCCTCTCAGGTCGCACGTTGCATATAAACATTGTCCTCCCCCACACTAGGTGTAAAACAGCTGCTTTCAAACACTATCAATGAAGTGAGAAATTTTTATGGGCCTTTTTCAGCACTTGGCTGAATAAGTCGATCTGAGGCGAGAGTTGCATAATTTTCTTCTGTCAACACGGGTTTTTCGTCCAGCAAAGAGGCAAATTGACCACAGAACAAACATCATTTACTGGCGAAATATATACGGCGCAATATGGTCTAGGTCGCCGAAGACCTTATAACTGCAACAACAACTACATTCCATCTTCCAATTTGAGAAATTGCCCTGCACAAGAAGCTTCAATTTCTCGACTAAAGCTTTAATTTCTTTGTTATTTCTCACAAAACAGAACGCTCTCCTCCTTTTGAACGACACTGAGATTTCCAGACGAGATCGCATAATTCTATTGGAGGTCATTCTGACTTACTTCTGAATCAAGTAGGCATAAGCTCATCACAAATATTTCTTAAGAAATCTGAATTTTCTCTTTCGCTCTCGGCGTTACTTTTCTTCCAAACAGCTGTTCACTCTGCACAAATCGCAAATCCGCCCTCCCATGGAATATTGTTCCCTCATCTGGAGCGATGTCCCCAAAATCTGCAAATCCCACTCAGGAGTAGGATTATGCTGGCACTCTCTTGTGGATGCGGTATCTACGCTGCTGGCGCTCTGTTAAGTGCAGGATATCCCTCCAGAGCGCAAGGCCAATGGAGCTGACCCGGGGGCACTTGCTCCCGTGACTTTAATTTCCTATACCCTCTCCCCACTTCGCCTTAAATCACTGGATGGGCCCTTCACTTTGGTCTATCCTGGTTCTTTACTCCACATTCTGACCCACTCTATTTTCTAGTGTGCTCTCTTTAACAATTTTTTTTTGTTTTTTTTTTTAACTAGGTCTCTGTCAGGAAGCTCAGGCTACCCTAGCAGAGACCAGCCAGAGTATGATGGACAGCCTGGCTCATCTCCCGTGGTGGTGGCGGGCAGCGTAGGATCCCACTAGGGACCAAGCAGCCAGAGATATAACAACAGAACAAAACACAATACTACATAAACCAGACACGACACTTTTTTCTGGCTTTGTAGTAGTTGTGCATTCCACCACAGAGTACATACGGTGCAGATGTGGGAAACCACCGGTGGCGCCTGACCCTAAATACTATGCCACTATGTCCCCAAAATCTCTCTCAGGCTTCTAGATTCCATTCAAAAGAGGGCAGTTAGGTTTTTTAATGACTCATCTGTAACAGTTTCCACTCTCTTGCTCATAGCATTCTGTTTCTGCTGCATGCCTTTCTACAAATACTTCCATGGGCACTGTTCTTCTGAGTTGGCTTCTGTAATTCCGACTCTCTCTCTCTTCCAAACCAGTCAACATATATTCCTGGGGGGGGGGAAGTGCCCTTCATTCTCCTTCGTCCAAGCTCCTCCGTCTCCCTTGAGATTTTCCTTCTGCCTTTTTCTGTTCCTCGTCATCCGTTCTACTTCTGTTCTGTTCTGTTCTGTGAAACCACCTTCCTTCTCACGTATTTCCCGAAAATTTACAATCTAGATTGTTCAGATGGGTCGGAAAGACAGAAGATACTTGCTGACCCATCACCCGTGCACGTTACTAAGGCGTATTATCGGTTAATACCTTTCGTGCGGTGGCGGAAGCAGGATTGGCAGAGGTAGGTTTGGTGGGGGGGGCTGAAGTTGTGTTCCAAGGAATCGCAGCTTTAATCGTCATTAGCAGTAAAAAAACCCACATTCTTCTGATTATAAGGGGGGCTTGCCCCCTTTAATTCCTACCTTGGACCGTCCCTGCTTTCATGTTTAGAGTTTTCTTAAAAAAAAAAGAAAAAGAGAATGTGCCGCATTTAGGGATATTTTATTTCATTAATAAGAAGTGCACAACAGGTAACTGTTAACAGTGTATCTGAGAGCAGAACAACGAACAGAATTTACCCAAATAATAAGAAATCCAAGAGAAAGATAAGCAATAAGCGTGAACAGGTTCAAATATTGAAATCACGTGTACAAAATGAAGTTGTCATCGGTAAAACAAAAAACAAAAAAAAAAAATTAAGTAAAGAAAAAGAAAATAAATAAACAACAATAATTAAATGACAGCTAGTCACTTTGTAGTTCAAGAGAAGAGGCAAACGTATGGATGGAGTTTATCAGTCATTGGGACTTGTTAAAAAAGTCCCAATGATTGATAGAGTAAGTGAGAGAGTGATTTGCTGATTCTGTTCAGTGGACTGAACTTCTTAAAGTCCATGGTGGCAGAGGTGAAACGGTGTAAGGTTCCTAACTTGTCTACTACGGGGAAGTTGGTTTCAGTAGATTCTTCGTAGATTCCGTTGATTACTTTGGCTGGAAGGGTGATGTCTGCAATAACTCTTCTGGTGGTGCACAGAGGCCTCAGATGAAAGTACAGCGATTCATAATACACTTGAGTGATAGATTACAGGATTAGGTAATGGACAAAAGTTTTTGGACTGCTTCTGTTTTGTTAATTAAAGTGGATCTAATCATTTACAGGGGACCCTAATATCATAATTCTTTTTTTCTTCTTCTTTTTGTTAATTAAAGTCTTGTTGGCGTGAGGATTCCAGATGGGCGAGCTGAATTCGAGGATCGGCAAAACAAGGCTTTTATATAGGATATGTGTAACTTTTGAACTGCCTTTTGATAAATCCCACCGCTTTACTAGTGATTTTAAGGACAGGGGAGGCATCAAATTTAGCGCTGCTGGAGAAGAGAACCCCAAGTCGTTAACTTGGTCACACCTTTCTATGATCACTGAGTTAATGGTGTACTCCGTATTCATTAGTTGCGAGGATCTGCGATAAATCATATCTGATATAAAAATCCCTAAAATACAAAAAGAAAAGCCATATAATTACATATTTTGGGAACTCTGCACTCGCTTTTTCTTAGGATGTCATTGTTATTGTTAACCCAGCCCTGATCGATTAAGATGTTTACAACCGTACTCAGTTGGCAATCTCGAGCAGAGATGTGGGGATTTCGTGCTAGAAATGTATCTTTTGCCGAAATGCGCAATACCAGATAACATCACACATCTCATCTTTCCATCGTTAAGACATCGTCTGTCTTATTCTTAGGGATCACGCCAATGCAGTTCGTTGTACGACAGTTCGACGCATGACGGTTGGGTGTACGAGACAATTTGCTGAATGATATGACATCTGCTGCGTGTATGACATTTCCTGGCAGAGACTGAAAGTAGAAGTCATTAATGGCTGCTGGCTGGGTAATCCCATCTTCTGACGTTCGGTTTGAGAGAGAGAGAATCTTTATTGCAACTGGTTACAAGGTTAAGTGTTGCAACTTCCCTTCGCGGGCAAAAGGCCATGGGTTTACAGATGAGGTGTTACAAGAACATTAAAACCATTAAATACCATAAGACATTGAAGAACAAAAACGAGATGACATCAAATGATAACACGAAATGACCAATACATATACGATTTACAGTAGTGACCATTGTCCTCACAGTTCATGGGAGAGAGCAGCAAGAGCACTGTCAGGCTCATTTCCCGTTACGCTCACTAATCAATTCACAGCGGTCTCAATCGCAACCGATGGGTTGCATCGCTTTGTCAAGAGATGGTGGCGCTACGTCCGCTGTGGTCGCTATTCCGTGTATTAGTTAAGGGGTTTCGTGATTGGCAGATGTAGTACATACTACCGTGGATGGGTTAAGGGTAGGCGGGTAAGCTTCCCTGGAGATTGTGTACGGGTTCGACTGGAATTCGAGTCCTTTACACAGAAAAGTGCTGTGGCCCAGCGAGGCGTTTTCACCAGGGCCCTTGGCCATTCTCCCCGCTCCTGACTAAGGAATGGTACGCCAAAAGACAGTTTGTTAGCACGGAGGACGGTTGTTAAGACGATTTCTTTTTTTTTTTTTTTTTTTTTTGCACCAAGGAAGTCTGCACGTGTAGCGCAGTGGCATTGGCACTGTCCTTTTCACACCGGGTGGAAAAGACCTGGGTTCCAATCCTGTCAATGATGCGAAAAACTTTTATGGGTGTTTCCATTCCGTGGCTGAGTTAGTCGGTCTCAGGCGTGTATAATCATCCTGATCGTGGAAAAGAGGCTGGTCTTCACAGCCAAACTCATCACAGGCCAGATATCATCTCCAAATATTTGGAACGCTTGCTGTTGGAGGATTCCACAGCCAAGCCTAAGGTCGGCACCAGCACTCGTGGTTCACCACAACAGGCTTGTACTCACTGACAGATTTCTTCCCAAGCAAATGTTCGCTGCCCTCAACCGTGTGGACATCGACATCATAATAAGTAAGAAGAAGGACAGACAGAACTTTATCAAAGCCTTCGAACCCTGATATATTGCCAAGTTGTATTTATTTCTGTATTTGTGTCTAGCTCTGTGTTTTTATGCTGTATTTGTATTTCTTTTGCATTTGTGATCGGTATTTTGTAGCCTTTTCGTATGTTCCCTGTATTTTGTAGCCTTGTGTATTTGTACGCCGTTCTTATCTTTTCCCTAACTGCTATGTGTGAACCCCTGGCGCTCGTCGCCATGATGGGATATTGTGCTGTAACTCTACTTCACAATAAGCATTTATTTATTTATAACAAGGTTTTTTCTCTCGGAAACATGTGTTTTTCGTCTAGCAAAACAGGAAAATCGACCAAAGAACACGAACAATTTTGATTCTTGGGTAGTTGAATTAATATTCCGGGTGACCCTGAGTGTGATAGTTATTAAAAAAAATTGCACCATGCAATTAAGGTCCCGAGGCGTCTCTATTTATATAATGCCCGTGAATTGCATAATATTGTATTGTCTGTTTGCTTCATAAAAAACCCGAGTTTAAGTCGGGGGGGGGGGGTGGGACCAAAAATGCTTTGCGATGAGATTTCTCATTTTGCGCACGGCACGGACCTTAACCACACTGCTACCTGAAAGGCGATTGTTACGGAGACAAGATGTAAAGAAATACTTGTTCTGGGAGGGGGGGGTCCTTTTGAAGTCCATATTTTTCCATTAGCTAGGATTGGTTGGTTGCAGGTTGAGATAAATGAAGGCGAAATTTATTAACACAAAGAAGAAAGGGATAAAAATTAAGGTTACAGTGTTTTTCTTTAGGTTATTTCTGCATTCTTCCTTTAGAAAGCGCCAAAATTTCTCTTCTTTCCGAAACCACTTTTACTTCGTTGATTTTGTTCAATCTGTGCGACACACTGAGCTGTCGCGCACACACCGAATTGTCCTAGCCGCCAATTGTCTTTCACCGAATTGTTACATGCAGCGAAATTTCATTCAGCAAATTGCCTCGTACAACCGACTGTCATCAACCGAACTGTCGTCCAACGAATTGCGTTGCATTCCATTGACGCGCACCCGAATTCTTCTTTTTCTTCTTCTTCCTTCGCTCGCTTTCCAAAGTGAAACGAGCGGTGAAGGTGATGTCGGGTGTGTCTGGCCGGAGAATTGGCGTCGTAATGAGCGTCCCATTTTCCCCGAAGTATCCTAAAAATAACGACCAGTGCGAATGCACGAGGGGAAAATGGGACACAAATACGGCTCGCACTTCCCTTTCCTCCACATTTTCTCCTTTCGCTGTCGCGCACGACTGTACGACGCAATACCGTGAGATCGGTGTTTCCCACAGCGCTCGCTTTTATTCGACGGGTCCGTCCGGGAGCTGCCACTTCGCATCCTATCTTCCGACACCACCCCCGAACTGAGTCACCGACGACGGCTGTGCGATGTGTATGCTGTTTATCGCCACCTGTCCCAATCCACGCAGGGACGGCTACTTGCTCGTTGTGGCCAGCACGAGGGACGAGTTCTACATCAGGCCGAGTCGGGTCTCTCACTTCTGGGAGCAGAATCCGACCATCGTGGGAGGTAAGTGACCCCTGACGCCTTTTAACGAAACCGAATTTATCGTCGTTTGACACGAATTTAGCTTAAGGAGTTCGCAATTATCGCCAAAAAAAGCGAAATTTTTGAAATTACCGAACTTAATCGTAGATTCCGAGCACGAGCTCGGCAGCGTCCACCGTGATTATAAACGCGGCGTTTACACACGCGCGACCGTCTTAAGATTTGAAGGGGAAGAGAAAGGAGAGGAGCCGTGCGGGGAAACTGCCCCTGGTCGGATGGGGGGGGGGGGGTTGCCGATTCGTGTTGCTTCTACAAGCCAGCGTTTTGCGAACCACTCAGTCTGAAGAAAGTTTGCGATAAGTTAAATGTGTGGGGTGATCATTGGCATCGCCTTTAACCATCGGGGTGAAGGCTACAGCCCAAAAGGGCCTTCCTCTTGCGCGTTTTTTATACTTTCCTCATTTTATACGAATTTTTGTTGTTTTTTTCAATATTATAGAGGCCAGTTTCCTTTTAAACGAGTGTACGTTGGACAAGTTGAAGGCAGATGTTGAAAATTGCGCAAACATTCGTGAATACGAAAGGAAGAATGGCTGACTCATTTGCAGGTGACAACAGCTGACTGTCACTCACTCACTCGCCACAGCCATCTGTAAATAACAGAAACACTTTGGTAGAGGTTTAGCCTCGAGGTTAGTGCAATCGCATCGCGTTTTTTCGTAAGTGAATTGGTAAAGTGGCATCGTGTTTATCGCATCTCATATTGGGAATACCATCACAACGAGTTGCCCGGTATTGCACTACCTCGAATAAGTAACGCTTCACCGATTGAGAAGCCTATTGTTCCTTATTCTCTGCGGATGATAAGCCAAATAGCCTTGAAACGGCCGTCTGGGTGGTGGTATCCACCGACAATACGTAACATTAGTCTTCTCCGTTGGTGAAGCGTTACTTGTTAAACACGATGCAAATGCACTAACCGTTTCGTTAAATAATAACGACAGTACTGACACTATTTCGTACGAAGAAGGGTGAAGCGGCTTCAAGAATAAGAAAACAGCGACGAAGGCTGCATTAAGTTTTTAATGGTAGTAAGGGAATATTTATTTTTTAAACTCATAAGCGGGTCGCGGGAAGGTGAAACACCCGCACAGCGATGGCAAACGGCAATGCTTATCGCCGTTCTTAAAAAGGTCAACGTTAATGACCGCCATAATTACAGGGGTACGAGATTTTTAATCTGCGCAAAAATCGTAAAAAAAGAAAGAAAATCCGAGTAAGTTGTTCGAGTGGAGATCGTCGCGAGGAACAGGATGCATTCGGACGGCTCTTTTTCCATCGAAATCCTAATCGAAAAACGTAAAGAATGCGATGTCGAAACAGGTTTCAGACGACGAAAGACTTTTAAACGCATTAGCGGGAAAATATTTTAAGAAAGGAGTTGTTCCTCGAGTCTAATAATAAACGCCACGTATGACGTCTGCGAAGTAAACGAACAAAAGACCTCTTCGCCGAGGTCAGTGAGATGACAACAATGCAGTGGTGGGAAAATCCATCGTAAGATCCCAGCTGATTAAATCAGCGAAGAAGAGAAAAGCCGAAGGACCCGATGAAATCCCAGAGGAACTAGTCAAAGTACTCGACTATAAAAATACCAACATTCTTGTTGAGTTATTTAACAAATTTACTAGACTTCTACATACCTCGGAACATCGACGTTCATTACTCTTCCCAAAAAACTATACACCAGGACCTGTGGAGACTTCGCACTAATCAACTCGATGAGCCAAGTCCCAAAAATGTTCCTAAAAATAATTCAAAGTCGGATATTCGAGAAATGTGGTGAGTCGATGGACGATGCGCAATTTGGATTTGGAGCAGGACTGGGTACAAGAGAAGTACTATTTTGTTCCCAAGTCAAAGGTGCAGAGGGAAACAGATCGACACCCATCTTTGTTTTATTTACTTTGAAAAGGCCTTTGATCGATTCCAACGCATCGAGATCCTCGAGGAGTCCGTCCGGCCTTAGCAAAAAGAACCACCCAATAATCAGACCCCAAACGGCATCGATTGCAGTTGACTGCAGAAAGACAGAAAATATCAACATTGAACGCTGAGCGAAGCGAGGATGTACTTCAGTCATCTTCGAGGGAGCATTAGACGGAATATATGAGGGAATAGCTGTCAGTGGATTACCAACCTTCGCTATGTGGATGACACTACTTTGTACAATTAATGTGCGCATTAATTGTACAAAGTAGTGTTTGTACAAAGTTGTACAAATTTTAGTGTTTGTACAAAGTTGTACAAATTTCCTCATTCGGGAGAATGAGGAAAGTGAAAGATTGGGCCTCAGATGTAATGTCGGCGACATTAAGCTCGTGCTTTCAAACGGGGCGATGCTAACAGGGTCGGTGCTATCATTAGGCCAATTAGGCAGCCGCCTAGGTGCAACCTCAGAGGGGCGTAGTACTGACTTTTGAGGGGGCACAGTTTTATGCAGATTAGTTTTTTAACCCACGTAAGAAATGCAACTGACAATTTATATATTTTAATTTAAGATTGCTAGGAATTATAATTAATTATAAATTCTTATAAAACATTCTATACTGGTTCCTTTATTTATCCTTTTTATGTTCTATTTTTCTTTTTGAAATTTAATGATATTTTTGGCTACAAAAAAATCTGTTATTCTTCTTAGTTGGCAACGTGTGTTGTTTACAGCTAGATACGTCACGTCACGTCACGTCATGTTGTCATCGAATGAGTATTAGCGTGTTTGTGAATTTTTGTTATAAATTTCAGATAATATTTTACTTTTATTTTATATTTTGAAGAGTTTTATCATTTTTGAAGGTAATATCAATCGAACGTGGCCAAGCTTCAAGAATTGGTGACAAAATTTGCAAAGGAAAAGGCACGCAAAGTAAGAATTTGATGCGCCCGAGATTGAAACTTTTAAGAGATTTAAATTTTAACATCACAATTCACAAGATTGTTCAAAATGATTTGTGCGCTAAAACATTTTCTTTTGTATTTGAGAAAGATAATCAAAGACTGTTGTATTACTTATTCTTGCAATTTAAAATAAATTTAGAAGTTTCCAGTTTTCTACTTTTCATTTTTTCTACAAGACAACTGTTTTTGAAAATTGAAGTTGTCAAGTTGTTTTTTTTTGGGGGGGGGGACAGTAATTAGCCTTGCCTATGGCGCAAAACAGCCTGGCACTGGATGCCAACACCTCGCTTGGTAAATGGAAAGCTGATAGAGAGAGTGGACAAGTTCAAATATGTAGGCTTCTGGATCAATGAGAGAAGTGACATGAAATGAAAGTGATCATCGAGATGGCCGCCCAATATTTCGTTAAATGAAATTGAATCAACAAATTGAAATTAGAATCGTAAAAATATCTTTTGGAAATCGATGCAAAATCACTTTTACTACTCTTACGACACTTTTTTCCCAAATATTTATTTTCGAATTCGGACCTTATCTCTCAGATATGCGTGCCGAGCTGTTTCGAATTCGATACGTGCCACATTTAGTCCTTTGCTAATTTTATCATTCGAGAAACTTCAGTAAGGTTCCGAGTTTACAGCTGTTTTTCATTCCACTTTTCTTATTTTTCCGCTTGCTTTCTTCTTTATTCGCTTAAATAATACACGAGGCTCGTTCACGGATCCACATTTTAACCACCCGAATTTTAATATTTTGTGATTATGATTTAATGCAAACCGTTTCGATTTATTTATTATTTTTTGGGGGTGCGTGTCTATTTTATTTTTCCGTTTCCGTTTTAAGGTTCGTTGGAGGATTGAAGGGTGCTGCTGCATCTTTAAGGCGCCTCATTCGAGCAAATCAGTTGGCGAAAGGGAAAATTAAATGAATTGCCTGGCACGGCGTTCCTTTCACACCGCTCGCCCAATTTTTGGTAATTGAGCTGCTGGATGGGAACCTCTTCCTCCGCTAAAGGAAAAATGAAATAAATTGTCACGTTGGGACACCGAATATTAATTCATCCGCCGTGCCGGGTGTCATATGTCTGTAAATTGTGCGTTCTGTGCCGATTTTCTGGAAGAAAACCCCAAGTTTCCCGTGAATGTGTCGGGGGGGGACCTTGCTATCTATGTTTCGGACCGACTAACTCAGCCATGGGGTGAAAAAAGCCCCTAAAACTTCGGATTTTCTTTGCAACGCCACTGCGGTGGCGTTCCTCCCTACAACGATAACCTCGCAATTTTCGAGGTATCGGCAATTTTCGAGGAACGGCGAAGATGCAGCGTACGTCGGACTAATTAAACGCGGCTCTAGCAACTCGAGAACATTGTGTCGCCTGACGTGAAAGGCGTGTTCTCGTTGTTGGGCGGATTCCGTCGAGAAAATGTGAGCCCCCGCAGTATTGGGACACACTCGGCCCGCAAAGGATGCCGAACAGTTGCGAAGAAAGTGGAACACCCAATTAGTAGAGGAGGAAAAGGAACGAATGTTCTCATTAACCACCCTCTTCTCATTAAGGCTGGATCATTAGCCGGAAAGACGTTTCGGCCTGTTAGGCGTTCGTAATAGAAATTTACATGGCGACTTCACGCTGTCGCACTCCGAATTCGCATTTCCACTCGAATGGTGTGCCAAAGGACCGCTCCCCAACCGAGAAAAAGCGCATGTTCGAGACCCATTTTACGCGGCTGATAAGAAAAAGAAATTGCGAATCTCCACCGTGGATTGCAGCCATGTCTGCACAGCTCTTCGCGAGCTAAAATCTCCAACTCCGTCCTAAAATAAATATTAAATCGTTATTTATTTGTCCTACCAAAATACCTAAGTGGTGAGAGACAAATTCCCTTCACGGCAGTATATATACCAGGGGTACACGTAGTACAAAATAAAGGAATATAACAACACCACCACTGAATACACTATATACACTGGTGTGCAAAACTTAAGGACCAACACTATTTCTAAAGGTTACACAACAAAATCTTTACTGAAGGTACTTTTTACTGACAACAGTAGATTCAGTCCCAGCAGCGATTCAGGACGTCAACTACTCTGTCGAGAGGTTGGCATATCAACAGCTGCAGTTGTTGATATGCTTTTGAAAGTGAGGACATTGTTCGTATGGATTGGTCTGCCCGTTTCTTCTGATCTAAGTCCCATCGAACACATATGGGACGCTGTGGGGAGACTTCTAGCGCCATGTCCACACCCAACAGAAAATGTTCACCAGCTGAAGATGGCGCTGACAGAAGAATGGACGATGTTACCGCAAGAACTTATCAACAACATTGTTCTAAGTATGGACAGGCGGTGCGAAGCCTGCATCGACATTACGGATGGCCATATCTCCTACTGAGGACCACCTCTTCCCTTTGTTCTATCTTTGCCAGTGATGCATCTGTATCATGGCAGCCAGTGCTATGTTGCCATTTTTGGATAATGTTGAATACTGTACCGTTTTGTTTCCGTTGTTGTGTCGGTGTTGTTTCCTTCATCATTTCTGTACCTCACGCGGTTCCTTTGGTATGCTTTTCCCATATGCAGGCCACTCCTATGAGAAGTTACACGTAATAGACTGACTGGTCCTTAAATTTTACACAACAGTGTGTGGGTGGTACACTTGTTCATATAAGCACAGCATTGAGTCACATAGTTATTCCAGAACGCACAGAACCGTTAGGCGACAGTAGCCTAAGTGAACCACATCGCGGTTTATTTCCTGTACTTCGAATCTTCTATTAGCCTTTCAAAGTCAATTCCAATTTGAGACAAGCTGTGGATTGATTCCAACGCCTTGCCTATGAGTCTATCGGCCATCTTCAGCCTATTAGCTTTCATCGTCACGGATTTGGTGCCTCTTAAGCCAGATAGCGGGATGTGCCACTCGCAAAGCTGCCAGAAGCACTGCGATGTTATCACTCCAGTCATCATCTTCATTGCAGTTATCAGTCGTTTCCAGGCAATAATGTCTGGTATTTTCAGGTGTTCAGGAAGCTGCGTGGTCCTCAACTGATGGGGGAGATGGCGTTTATAGTTGGCCCACTTCAGCAGCCAGAACTCAGTCGCATATATTCTCCTAATGTGGGTAGGGGTGGCTGACGGCCACAATTCAGCACCATACAATATGGTCGAATACACCATTGTTCTTATATATCTTGCGGTTGTCGCAGTTTGTTTTACGTGCAAGAGGTGTTGTTTGGTTATCCAACGTAGATAGTTTAATCTCTTTACAAGCCCCTCAACATGGGCCGTGAACGTAAGTTTCGTGTCAAATATTGTCAATGAATTGTGACAAGTTATTGGAACAGTTATGTCATTTATTTTTGGTTGTAGAAACGTAGATGATCTTTTTAGAGAGAACACCATTACTGTCTTCTGTGCATTTAGAGCTAGGCCAAATTTTTCTAAGTCTATTAATAGCTCCATAATCTTACGATTGATCTGGTCACACACACTGCACTGTTAGACGAGGCCGGTTGTGTGGTCGTCAATATCTTAATATCGTCTGCGTACGTGTGTATATCATCTCTGCCCTCTCAGAAAGGGACCATCATTGCAGTAAAGAGGAGCCTGGATATAAGACGCCACTTTGTGGAATTGTTGCATGGACTGGTCGTTGGAGGATCTGACTGTCTGTATAAAAATAATTGGATCGCCAAGTTAGTAGGGACTGCAGGAACTTCAGCAGGTTTCCTTTTATTTGGAAGGCATGCTGCAACAGACATAGTAGGGTCTGTACATTGAGACTATCGAAGGCGGCCTTTATATCGCATGCATTATTGCAACTTCCTTTGTGGCTTGGAAAGCGTTCAGTATCGCGGTCTGCACTGTAACGAGGTTCGTTATAGGTTAGGTTAGGTTAGATAGAGCATAATGAATTTGTTGAAGCTGACTGGCCAGGAGCTGATGCGTCAACTTTGGGAGTAGAACTTTCTCCAGTACTTTTAGCAGGGTAGAAGCAGTAGACACAGGCAGGCGTATTGAGCTCCATGAGGTTAGGGTTGGTAATTTTTGGCATAGGGATGACAGCATACCTATTCCAGTTTTCAGGAAAAATTCTGTTAACAAGTATTGAGTTATAAATAGCTTGCAGTGTTTCAATTAGGTATGGCCAGAGACACTTTACCATGAAGTGAGCAACCGATCGACTACAGCTGTCTTAGTGGCCCTGAGGGAGTTAATGTTCTGTATCAGCGCTTCTTTTGTGATAATAACAGATTCCAGCTCACTATCAACCAACGGAACCCACTCAACCTCCACGACCTGCGACTGATGATGTCTGTTGGAGAATCTACTTATGTGGGCCATCCAAGCTTCAGCGTCAATTCGCTGATATTGAATAACAAGTCATTCCTATGCCTAAACCGGGATAACTTTCCCTTGTCAAGTGTATCTTTCATGTATCGGTTGATTGCTTTCGATTTTTCCCTATTAAATCTTGCTGCGGCAAATGAGTAATTCATTCTGTCTTGGTTATCATTTGATAGTTTCCATATTGTTTATTTCTGAAATAATAAATGCACCCATCACGGCCAGCTTGGTCAAGGGGTTCACAAAACAAAACGGAGGACTTGGCAGATCCTTTATTTTGGCCGAAACTTTCTGCAGTCACAGTCGAGGGCCTGTAGAGTTGGTAACGTTTGGGTTGCGAGGAGCCCCTCGGTCAGCATATGATTGACCGATAATGATGTGGAATCTTCCATGAGCGCAGTCCTCAAATTGAGACCCCGCGGTTTCAGTCATTCCGGCGGACATCTTAACCGGGAAGTTGAGGCGGCATTCGCTGGCAGTCTCTTAATTAGAAGAGAATGCGCTATCCGTGTTGTTCTCTGTTGGGACACTGGGTGGAAAAGGCCCAGGTTCGAATCCCGTCGATAAACCTTGCTATCTACAGCAAGGTTCCTCCCTCCCCCTCCAGAAACTGGGTTTTTTTCGTCCAGCAAAACAGGCAAGTTGACCAGAGAACACATGCAATTTACATGTATAACATATGAACGGGCATATGTAGGACATTACGGGTGGCCCTAATATAATAATTTGAATTTAATTATTTTATTTATTTATTTATTTATTTTTTTTTTTTTTTTGTTCTCTGTTGGTAAGGGAAGTGCAGTCCACGGTAGCAACCAGTACTCACTAAGCCAGTTCTTGTTAATAGTGGTCGGGGCGGCCGAGGCCCAAATTTCAGCTCCTTGTAAGATGACAGACTATAAATGAAGTTTCTGACGAGTATTGCATCGTTCACATGCAGCAATTGTTGGTTGTTGGTGCATGTGAGTAGGCGAAACTTGTTACTTATACGCTGCTCGATAAAATTAATAGAACTGGTGTCCTGTTAATTGAAGTGGCGTAGAGTCCACTAGAATTGAACCTTCTTGACACAGTCCGGTTGGAAATGTTTTCACCTGTGGCCGCATCCTTTTGCGCACGTCGGCTGTTATGTTGCCTGCTTGCTGTTGAATTTAAATTTAAGTATAGATTGCCATATGGTTTATAATTTGGACCTAGTTAAACAGGCAGATAACAAACAGAAACAGATAGCCTCGCTAATTATTGGTGGGATGTATTGAATGGTGTTAGCCCTTGAAAAAATGCCATTCAAGGTATTATCAGTAATTAGCCTCGTAATCATTATTTTATTCTATTCTATTTATATTCTTTGTTTTATTGCTAATTATACGTTTATTTCTAGGGTATAGCGAAGTAAACCAGCACAGTCTATCTTTGTCTTTCGGGGTTCTTTTTGCCTAATGGCCTGATTATTACTTATACGCTAAAGTTTTATCGTATGGTACCAACTGTACTCTTACAATAGTAATTAGATTACAGACTGATGTAATGTTTAATCTATAATTGATGGCATTAATCTGGTCTGAAACACATTTTACCACTGTCACTTTTACTTTCATTCCATAATTACGAAATAGATTAAACATGTAATCTGTTATGAAATAATGGGAAGGTAGCAAAAGGATTGCTAAATATATGTTTATGTATAGAGTACAGCAGGGTAACCAGCTCAGGCTATCTTAGTCTTTATAACTTCTTTTTGCCTGGTGATTCACTTTGAACTGACAGTTTTATGCGTGGTCTTATCATACATTTGCGCTTTTTCTCTGAAGACACACTTTCAGCACTTACATTGTACATATCCACTGTTACAGTATTAATTATACATATGTATATATGTTTGTATATATCTACCATGTATATTTGTAGTAGCATGATTTTTAGGAGCATCAGTGACTAAAGCCATTTTGTTCAGAATATTGTGCCCAAATTGCGCGTGTTCTTTAGTCGATTTTCTGTTTGCTGGACGACAAACCCGAGTTTCCGGGAGAAAAACCACGCTACACTCGTCTGAGACCGACTAACTCAGCCACGTTGTGAAAATTAGCGCGGACGGGAGGAGTTGTGTCGAGTCGAGTCCCGTCGATAAGGGAGCGCAAAACGTTAACCGCAACGTAATGTTGTTTGTAACGAAACTGCTATCGTTTGTGATGTCGGCTTTTTTATTTTGGAATTGTGAGTAGAATGATGAGGTGGTGAACAGTGTGATTGCGGTTTGTGGAACGCAATAAGAAGGATGGACCCGTTATAATTAAATAAATTAAAAATATATACATTTTAGTGTAAACCCAAATTACGCGGCACCCCTGGTATGTTGTTGCGGCACCCGCATTCGAAACCACTGGTTTAGCGCATCGTGGACCTTATCGTCCTCATTACTGACCCGTTTTGAGGGGGAGGGAGAGAGAGAGGGAGCACGCATTCCTTGAGTTCGAGCCCGTGACTACTAAATACGATAAATATTTGTGTCGATGATTTGTTGCAAACTCCAGTGACCCGGTGGTCGTGCTTCAGTAAAAACCGAAATTTCATTTTTAACTCGTTGACGGATGGAACGCACTTTTTCACCCGTATTCCTCGCTCGTTGACGAAATTTTCTCGTAATTTTGCGGAACGCGCTACGAGGGAGTTGTTCCGAAGAACACAGTTTGCGCAATCTGGACGGAGGGGGGGAACGACGTTGTTTGTCCGATATGAGGGTTTCAGTTTGAATTGTTCCGCACTGCGGAACAATTTTCGGCTCTCTTCGCAGGGTCGTATTTGTCGCGCAAATATTTCCTTTCGCCGCTGCTCAGACACTCGCGTTCCTGGTAGGGCGAAACCGCGATTGGAAATGGTGCCGGAAGAAGGAAGCGAGCGGACAGAAAGTAAACGTGGTGTCTGCGCAGTTCATCAAATTTCCAGCGTTCTCTGTAGGTCAATGTTCGAGATGAGCTCGAGTTAGCAACGACACATCCGCCCTTGATTTCGTTCCGCCTTGGCATCTAACGCGTCGCTTGTAGGGCACGAGGAACTATCTCGCCGCCCACGGGGGCGAATTGCGACCTACTAACGACAACGCAACCCCGCTGCCCGAGAAAGAGGCAATGCGCCGCTGCTGTCGCTGTTTCGGCTCTGGTGAGCACTCCTTTCGACCGCGAGCACGCGTTTAACATTCACCCTGTACGGCTCCGCTTGGATTACGACGTTGCGCAACCCTTTTTACGAGTCGTCTCTTAATGAGGACGTGACGGAGAAAGCCGAATCCCGACGGAGCCGACTGTTCGTCGTAGAAAAAGCGGGGCCGATTTGTGAGAAGGAAAACGAAGTTGATTTGAATCGCAGTCCGTTGTTTACAAACGATAACGCACGACCCGGGGGCGTTCAAAAATTATTAACCGTTAAATGTGTCGGAGGAAAACAACCGCACTCACACGCTCCCGTTATTACAAAAAAAAAAAAAAAAATGTTTGTTAAACGGGGCGAAGTACATCGCAAGCAGAAAAAGGTCAACTGAGATACACAAATGACAAAACGATGAGCGGCTGGCCAGGATCATCAACCGGATTCGAACTCGGACCTTTTGCTCGCGGTTTGGGGGAGGGCGTAGGACAACTAGGCGATCAGGCACGGTAGCTCCGGAAGAAGACGGACTGGGTGATCCACGAAGATGGCTTCGGCGAGGAAACCGCGGACGCAGACTCAACTGGGTCGAAGTTTAGCAGCGATGACGGATTCCAAGCTTATTCATTTTGATGGATCTCTCGATCGAAAGTTATTTTACTTTCATCTTTCCGCTACCGATCTCTGTGTACGTTCGGGAGGACTCCGCGTATTCTTTCCGACTCTTTATGCCGTCTTTCGACACCAGCTGTTCAGTACTCGTGTCGTGGACTAATGGTATTAGTGGAGTTCTCCAGAGTTCGGTCCATCGTTGTTTTCGATGATATTGATGGAGTTATGTCGGGCTTAATGTTTGCCAACGATACAAAGATTGACAGGGTGGTCAACCACATTGATCAGGGGAGCTACTGCAACAAAATATTCGGTCGATGGACTAAGAAATGGCGGTTGAAGTTTAATATTGATAAGCGCAAGATACTGCGCATGGGTAGCAGTTAACCCCAGAGTAACCTGTGGTAGCTCGGCGTACCAAAAAATGAAAAAGACCCGGGAATAATCGTGCAGTTAGACAAAATTCTCTGAGCACTGCAGACATACTACTCGTGGGGTTTTTCCAATGATATATAGAAACTTTGCCAGCAGGAATAAGGAGGTGATCATCCCTTTGTATGAGGCCACGGCTGGGCCGCATCTTCGGTACCGTATACAGGTGTGGAGGCTTCACTTTAGGAAGGATGTCGATCTGGTAGAACTGGTACAGAGAAGGGCAACTAGACTGGTGAAGGAAACGCGGGGTAATCTTACCCAGAAAGACTTCAGTCGCGCGAATTCCGGCGTCTCGAGATGAGGCACCCACGAGGAGATCTGAATGACGTATTTAAAGCCTCTACTGGGTTGAGCAAGCTGAATCTTAATGGTTTTCTCCCACTTGCTGAGACTATACACATGAGGGGGCATAAATTCAAGTTGGGGAACGATGGTTGCAGGGTAGATGTGCATAAGTTTGCCTTCAGCCAGTGGGTGGTTGATTGTTGGAACAGGCTTCCATCTGAGGCGCCTCCGTAGCCAGGTGGGAAGGAGCAGCAGTGCGTAGCACACGCTTCTTGATTAGACCGGGGTTCGAGCCCGTCACCACCAGATACGGAGGATGCGGAAAGGTTAAGGAATGACCACCGCATATCCTGGAGCAATATGGCCTTAGTTGCTAATGCTCCTAAAAAACCAAACAACAACAACAACAACAACAGCTTCCATCTGTTGTTGTGGAAGTGGATGGGTTCAATAATTTTAAGGGAGAACTAGTCACATTTTTAGAGGGTGAGAATCAATGATGTGTGTTTGTTTTTTGGCTGATGCTGTACAAGTTGCCTTCTTCCATCATTTGCCATTACTGCCGCTACTGGACGCATCAAGCCCGATCACGAAGATCTTCTTGCGAACTAATTTTCACATCTGACAGGACTTCGCCTCAAAAGTGTTGGCCTCTTACACCAAGTGGTGTTACTTTTATTTGCGATGAATTTTAATTATTATTATTATAACTGCCGAATAAGATAAGTTGCGAACTGATTTGTCCTCATGCTTGGTTACAACCTGAATTTGTTCGCGATTCTTACTTTCATTACTCTAAATACGTATTGGTTTATACCTGAACTCGTATTTTTGAAAATTAATGTTCAGTTTTGGTTTGACAAAAGTTCTGTTAACCCAGCGTTGGTTATGCTTTATTTATCTTCAACTTGAAATGTGTCAAACGACTGCCGCATTTGTTGCAATTTGTACAATTAGCTTAGATTTAGTGGTAGCCCACCTCCCCGTGGGGTACAGACGACGCACATGGGCAGGCTTTCCAGGTGATCGCCTTCCTGGTGACTAAGTGTCCAGAAACAACACATTGTGTGTGTGTGGGGGGGGGGGGAAATGAGGATGATGATTGTTTATATATTTAGTTATTGTTTTATTGTTCTTATTTTTATTTCGTTTAATATATAACATCACATAGTTTTGTTCCCTATTATGCGTTTGTCCACTTTATTCTTATTTCCCCCACTTACGCATCTGACTTTGCTTTACAGGAGAATTCCAGATTCGAGGGAACTTCTCAATTGTGTATAATTCCCTTCGGAAAGGCTGAGTGTTCAGGAATAACAACTCACAAATTAATAAACAACGAAGTTTATTTACATATATATACAACATAATATACAATTGAATAAAAAAACATGTAATATGCATAGAAGGTTAAGTCAAGGATACTTTGCATGTATTATTCTTATATTAACAATCAATATGCTATTTTCATCATTACACTCTGTGTTCTCGCCATTCTGTTACAATACACTGAAGACCAATCTTAACTTTCCTAAAGTCTCTATTTGTTATTAGTCTTTCAGTGGGACCAACAATTCTTCATCAATACAAACACTGTATATTCAATTATTTATCCTTAAAACATAATCAAAACTTCTCATAGAATTCAATTATCTGTCCTTAAAACATTCAAGGTTTTTTATATATTTCAATTATCCTTCTAACATATTATAATCATTTGAACAACAATTTAATCTATTACATATCTTTCGTTTCTTTTGCATTTTACAATAACCTTTTTGAATTAATTAAACTCTGTTAATATATATATAATTTACTTAAGAGATAATTTATCTATCAATTTACTTCTAGTGCTATCTCTGTTTTTCATTAATTAATCACTACACTGTTTCACTAACAGTCCTTGTTAACTTACAGTACTTACTATTATCTTTTTTCTTTCCTTTGCTTTCCAGGGTGGTTTCAAACTTCCATTTTTGGCTCACTGAGGATCTCCTTCATCTGCTTTCACCTGAATTTGCTACAGATAATTTTTTTTTTGGAACTCTTGGCTAAATGGGACTGGCGTTCTTTCTCCACCTTATTAAAACCTATCCCAAGGAAAACTCGTAGGGCATCTCACACTAACTCCTTCTCCACTCCACTTTATTAAAACTCATCACAAGGAAAAACTCATAGGGTGCTACCCTCGTTTATGCGCTCCACCTATTAAGAACTTTTTCAAGAAGAAAACTTCCCAGGGCGCTACCCTCCTCCTTTCCCACCACGACCAAACACTCAACTGTTAACTGACACATATTTCCTACCACAACAGAACCCTCAACTGTCCATGTTACTAACTCATTTTCTTTATCTCGACTGCTGTGTCCGCTGACTACTTCATTTTCCCTAGCACCAACAAAATCTCAATTTTGTCTCTCTCCCAACTCATTTCCATAACCACCCACATAACTCAACTCGGGGTTCTGTGTCTGCCACTCACATTTTCTAACACGACAAAAACTCAACTGTCCGTCCTAACTCACTTTCCCAAACACCGACGAGAATCTAAACTTTGTCTCCCCCTAACTCATTTCCATAAACACCCACATAACTCAACTCGGGGATCTGTCTCTAACTCATCTTCGCAAAACACTCCCAAAATCTCAACTCTGTGTCCTCTCTCTCTCCCCGTCCACTCACTTTGTTCATCTCCTTTTCTGTACCACCTACATATGTCAAATTCGCCCTAGTTTTCTGTTTAACCAATCTTACTCATTTTATTAACTTTCTCTCGGTTGTTATTTGCCCGTTTTATTTTCTCAAGCTGATTCCTTGTTGCTCGATCTAACTTCTTGTTTTAAGAACTTTGTAAACTTTCTCAGGCTGTCAATACCTTTGAAGTCAGCCGCTTATAGTTATACTGTAGCAGACTAATTTCCCACGATCTATAAAACTTGCCATCACTGCCAGACTTAAATCTAATTCCCAGCATTTGTTCCGTTTTTACCACCTTATTATCCTCTTCAGGTGTCATCGATTAAAGAAATGTCCTGACAGTAGCATGTTCCACCGCGCTGTTGTTTACCAGAGTTGACACCTTCTACTAATAGCAATTGCTACTGGTTTCTATTGTTCTGGTTTGCCTGTGTGAGATGCGAGTCGAGTGTCCCTGGGTTGCTAATAGCTTTTCACTTACCGCTCCTCTTGTATAGACGTTGTGTAATTTAATCCCTTGGCTGTAAGGTTCGCTCCCCCATATTGCCATGTTATAAAGTTTTACTTTAAATAAATCTCACTTTTCTTTAAAATAACATATTTGTAAGATTTCACATCTTACAACACACACACACACACACACACACACACACACACACACACACACACACACACACACACACACACACACACACACACACACACGTGAGATACGTACCCTGTCTGCTTGGCTGCAGGTCCCTATAGTCGGACTCTGCGTTGCCCGCTACAACCACTGGGAGGTGAGCCAGGATACCCATCATACTCTGGCTGACCTCTGCAAGGTTGCCTGAGCTTCCTGACAGAGCCAAAAAAAAAAAGTTTTCTTTTTTGAAGAGAGCATATGGGGAGTAAGAAGAAGAGGTCAGAATGTGGGGAACAGTACTTTGAGTTTACCAATAGGGAAGGCAGTCCACTGTAAGTTAGGCAAAGGTAGGGGAGGGAGAGGGAAGTTGAAAGTCACGGGAGCAGGCGCTCCTGCCTTGCTCTCTCCGAATATCCTACATTCTGAGGAGTGCTAGCATGAATCCTACCCTTACCGGGTTAGCAGGGCAACTTGTCTTTGAAATCCTGCGGCCAGGGTGCTTGAATTATCCTTCCCCAGGCGGGGTTCCGTTATTCTGTTCTGCCCTGAGTTCCGCAAGTCTAGCTCTTCTAGAATTGAAAACAGCCTGGGGTAGCGTGTTAAGGCTGGTATGTGGCCTCTTCTTGAAGTAAAGTTCCCTCCTGATTGCAGGGGTTTTCTTGAATCTCTGTGAGGAATTGAAGTCTGGCGTTGTCGTAATTGAGACACTCATATTATCCCGGGACTTCTCTTCACCACAGTGTAAATATGGCTTATTTTCTGTTCCTAAGGCTGTTAATTTTTGCTGGAACGGTCCATGGCCTCTAATCAGGAAGGTGGCTTGCAGTCCAGGCGAGTACCAGGGAGGAGGCTTTGGGAAGTCCGACTTATTGAGGGAATAAGGGAACCTTTTGGTGATTACTCCTTCCCGCGTCGTATCCCATGTTTCTTGCCAGAGGTATTGTAGGTGGACTGCAATTGTCCTTCTTTCCCGATTAGGGTAATTTGCATGGTCTAACTGCAGATTCAAGAGTTGCGTTAATCCCAACGCAAGAGGTCTCTTCCAACGAAGAATGAGCTAGAAGAGATCACTCTTGACAACTTCCAGATAGAGAGGTAGGTATTCTGCAATGACTTGTAATGCAGAGGATGCTGGCAGTACAGCACGCCCTGGTAACCGATAGTAACATAAATCCTTGAATGGATTCAAAGTGTGAAAAGGCAATCCTTCCCATGATTGCCTTTTCACACCAGTAGCACACAATTGGGACATATACTACCTTATATATTAATCATAGAGGTTTATTCTTTAGGCCCCAATCCGCTCTACTAATCTGCCTTATCATTGCCGTGTATTTTTGGATTTTAGCTGACAGATATTTTAGGTGGGGGGGGGGCTAGAAGAATAAGTTGGCGTGCAGATATAGGCCCAGATACTTGATTTCTGTGTACAGATGGATCGGAGTGTTGTTAATTTTTATCACTGGTGGCCGTCTGATTTGGAGCTTTCCTTTTAGGATTGACTTTGTTTTTCACTGGAGATTGTTAGTTTGTGCACAGCAGCTCAGTCTCGCAGTTTTTCCAGTGCAAAGTTGGCTCGTACTTCCAATGTGGCTGTTGTATTATTATTATTGCACTAAAAAGAACAACCAGTACGAGATCATCGGCAAAGGTCCGGGGCTTGACCTTGCCGAGATCCATCCCCAGGAACTCGTCCAAGACAATGGACCTAAGATGTGACCCAGAGCCTTGAGGACAGCCTCGCAGTATATTCCTGGTGACTGTTTAGTATTTGGTGGTTATCTGCACTGTTCTACAATGTTGCTGAAGTAGGAGTTTATACTGTAATGAAGACTGCTGGATGTCTTGGCTTGCCGAAGTCTTCGAAGTATGCTGGGCCACCATAGCCGATCGTAGTCCCCAGCAAAGTTCACCATTATGGTTAGAAAGTATTTAGATTCTGTCTGCGTAGCTAGCGAGATTAAACTGTGCATAGCATCTTCTGTACTGCAGCCTGTTTTAAATCCAAATTGATGCGGAGATGGTAATTGTTGCTCTGTGTAATAGTTGGTGAGACGGGAGGGCAAAAGTCGTTCTTGGAGTTTGGCCAAAACTGAAAGCAGGGCTATTGGTCTGTAAGAAGTCGGTACTTCAGGTGGTTTTTTCGGGTGTTTCAGGATTAACTTGAGTGTTGAAACTTTCCAGAAGTCAAGAAAAGTTCCTTCCGCAAGGCATCTATTAAATAAACTTAAGAGAATTGTTAGACAGTGTTCTGCAAACCTTTTTACTACGTTGACATCCAGAAAGTCTAAGCCTGGGGTTTTACCCTCCTTCGTTTTGGCCAGGGTTATCATCTCCAGGGATGTGAAGGGCGGTTCACTGGTGTCTGATATGTATGCCCTGTTTCTGTCAATGATTTCTTGTTGTTCCAGTGTCGGTGTCAAGTCATCAGTTGAGTAGATATTGTCCAGCATGTTGTTGAGAGAATTAGACAAAGAGTATGTCGATGTTCCATCCGGCCTGAGTGTGGTGTCCAAAACTTCACCTCTGCAGAGCCTGTTTGTAATGATCCGAATTACAATGCCCCATGGATCGCCATTTCCCACTGTGGAAACTAGAGTTTGCCATGACTCCTTCTTACATCTGCGTATTTCTCTGGAGTATGCATTTCTTATCATACGTTAAGTCTCCCTTGCCGCACTACCTCTCTGGTGGGAAGACGTACTCTGGCTCGTTGAAATGTCTTCCTGGCTAGGCGGACTCTTCTTCTTAGATCTCGCAAATTTGCATTCCATCAAGGGACCGCCTACCTGTATTGTCTTCTACGCGGGATGGAAGCGTCCCAGGCACTCCTGATGGCAGTTGTTACCTTGGAACGCATTCTTCAGGCGTGAGTGTAATAGGTAGTGGAATGTCTTCCTGGAGAAACTAGGTCAATTCCTCTTGGAATCGGCGCCAATCTGCTTTTTTGGTGTTGTATCTCACTATGTCCCTAGGAATTGGTGGAGCACGTTCCACAGAACTAACGAGAGAGAGAAGGTGATCGCTCTGCAGTATGACTTTGTCCATGACTCTTGAACAGCCCAGTTGATCAGTTTACTTTCAATGTCAGATGTTGCTATAGTGACATCAATTGTGCTCTCCCAGAGGGAGCTGCTTAAGGTGGAGAGGTGACCTGGACGATTCAAGATCCGCAGACCAGATGAAATCATATAATCTTCAAGTCTTGTACCATTTCTGGTTGGCGTTCTGTCTGGAGTTAGGCTGTGCCACTGAGCGGCAGTTAGCATCCATGCCTATCAGCAACTGCCCAACTAGGAGGAGATTGAGTGCTTCCTGGATGACGGCGATTGCAGTAGTAATATTCTCACCCGGGTGAGAATATAGTGAAAGAAGATATAGGTACTCGAGAGATGTCATAATCTGCACTCAGGCGCTGATGGAGGTGAATAATGGCGCGATTTTGGTCCCCGTTATTTATGGACTCTTCACAACAACAGCTACCCATGGATGGTCTTCTGTGCAGTGAATGATTTTATATGAAGTGGGATATTCCACGACGTTCCCAGAGTGGATGTAGGGTTCCTACATCATTGCATCAATTTGGTTTTCATCAGCTTTGATCTTTAGCTGGTCTGCGACTATTCTCGCTCTCTGCACATTTAATTGCAGTAACTTGATCTCTTGTTGTCTATTTCTTGTGGGGCATCTATCCATAATTTACTCTCATTTGGTAAAGGCTCTTCACTTTTTTGTATACTGGGCAGTTTGTGTCACGAATCGAATGATCGTGTGGTGCCCTAGCAGCCTTGCAGTTTGCGTAGGTTGGTGACTGTTCCTTGTTGGGGCAGTCCTTAGGAACATGCCCTTTTTGAGCACAGTGGACGCATGTGGCCTCACGCTGATTGCAGGTATGGGACGGATGTCCAAAGCGGAGACACCTGTAGCACTTAGGGACCGATATGTGCTCTTTAAACCTATGGTTGCCCCAGCCAATATAAATTCTATTTTGAGTTTCAACAAGCTGCCACACTCTTGGGGATAGTTCAAGTATCGAATTAACCCTTGTCGGTGATTTCGTTTTAGCTCCGTATTTGGGTTTGATGTCTTTTGCCGCAGTTTCGTCCATTAGATACATACTCAGGTTTTTATGGTACATCTCTTCTTTGAGTTCCTCTGGGGTCATATTCTGCTCTATATCGAAAAGTATAATCGACGGCCCATTTTTTTAGGGGGTTTCAGCTCTTAATCGATAATTGGCCATTTCAGTGTTATTTAAGATGGTTAATGCCTCCTCCTTGGTACCAGTTTCAATTATGACTCCGGAGTGTCTGGTTTTCCTGATGCTCTTAATTCTGATGGTTTTCATCTGGTTCTTCATATTTTTTGTTAAGGCGTCTTTAACTGCATCGCTAGTTTCACTTGTGCATCCTCAGTTAGTTTGATTAGGATTACATGCGACTCAGGCTTCTTGGCTATCCTTTTATCTTGTACTTTTTTTTAGGTGAAGCTGTGGTTGATCGTTTTGCACCATTCCTCAACGCCTCTGCGAAGGAGCGGGGACGTTATTGCATTCGATTTTCCCCCCTCCCGTGTAAGGACGTCAATTGTGGCTTGTAATCTTTCGTGATCTACGTGGAGGCTTAAAACCACTGTCTCCATTTTGCTGAAGATACCAATTAAATCAGACCCGATGGCAGCAGTGATCCTGCTCGACTGCTTTTTCATATATTTCTCTAAGGACCCTCTGATTGTTCTGATCTGATCAATCGGAGAACCCGTTAGTGGGGGGAGACTGGGCAGCTAGTTCCATTAAAGGTCGCGGGCGTGGGAGGGCACAGTTCAAAGGTTGGGCCTAGAAGGGCGAGCGCTAGATGTCCAACGTTATCTTCGAATTTCGTGCAATGCACCCTTAATTGCGCTACCTGCTCGACCAAATTAACCGAACAAAATGTTTTTCGTGAATCTTTCATTGTGAACGGTGTCACCGAAGACGAATATGTGGTATCACAGGCATTGTGGCGTGCAAATTCCGAGTGTCCAATAGAAATCGATCTACCACCTTATAGAACCGCAGATTATGCAAATTATTCATGCCTATATAAATTGGCGGAAACGCAGCATTTTACTCGAAACAGACGCGGCGAGTGCGTTTTAAAATGAATGAACAAACAAACAAACAAAAGGAGCGCTTTCAAGTGCAAGATCGCGGAACAACAGTCGGGGTTGTGTTCCGCGAGAGAGGTCAGTGACTCGGAGTGCGCGGATGCTGCTCGATGGAGACAGTTTCCCTCTTTCTTTCTTTCTTTCTTTCTTTCCTCCTCGGTGAAAATGAAACCGAAGCAGGAAACGCGGCGGACGGAAAACTTTCTTCGGGAGCGAATCCGCATCTGCCGATCGAGGAAAGCGAGCGTTTTCCTGGTGAGCGTGTTTGCGAGAGGAAAAGTCGTCGCGAATGATGGTGCCGCTGTCCGCTTCTTACTTTCTTTATCGTTAACTTTAATAACGGCGTCTTCTGCGAGTTGCTAAAAATAGCGCCGAGGAAGTTTTTCAAAGCGCAAAATGACCTCTTTTGGTTAGCGTTAACGATCAAAATAAAAACCTAAACATCCACTCGTCGTCTTCCCCCACTGAGGTTACAGCACGGCTTCGGGTCAAGCGCGGCCTCTTCGCCAAACTCGCGATGCACGTGCCATAGCGCATCCCCGGATAGGGGAGGGAGGGAGGGAAGCCCCAAATCGAAGGAACATTCGCTCCCTCCTAAGTTGGAGCCTCTCCGTGGAGTTCGATTATTACTCGATTTATTGCGCGCGCTTTATTGCACCCCTTCAGCTAGGAGGGTGCCCCCATACATTTGCGCATTATAACTTTAGATAGCAAACATAGAAGTTGGGCATAAATTGCGCGTACATGAACATTACTTTCTTTAACATAATGCAACAAATAACACATATATACAGTGTCACAGCAAAAGGTAGAGGCACATGAACACGTAGGTATCGTGATATATACGACTAACACACGTACATCCAAACGAATAATAATTTAAAAGAAATTCTCTGTAGAGGAGGAAAGTAGGATTAAACGGAGATTCCATCCCGAAGGAGATAATCTGGAAACTTCTGGAAACCTCTTCGAGGGAAAACATTAATATTAATACGCTCGAAAGTGTTCAAAAATCTCTCATTAAATCTTAGTTTATAAATCAGATTTATGTTTAAATATAAAGATTGGTGTAAAATTTGTTCGAGGCAAAATACACGCTCCACTGCTACTCTCGTGTACTAACTTTAATTGCCCCCTCCCCTCGTAGGCCTTTGAGGCAACATAAATTATTTCGCATCTCCAAATTTAGGACTTAAATTTGAATTTTTCAACAGAACACCGTCATTTTTAAATGAAAATAAAATCGATATTTTTATTAATAAAACTAGCGTTAAAAATAAATAGCACAAACTTGTTTTAGCCCATCCATGTTTTGTATAAATTCTTTATATTTTAACTTTTATTTTTATACGTTATTATTATATTTCAAACTGTTTTTCACAAATGTAAGGCTTTTTGCGATTAACAAAAAACAAAATACTGCAGTTAAATTCTGTAATGAGCTCCTTAGAGGAATCCACGCGCTATTGCAAAGGACACGGGAAAGCGTAGGGCCTACAACATGGTTATGCACATTTGGGGTGTGAAGATGATCGGAGAGGAGCTGAAAGAGGTTGCGCGTGCAGATTTCCTGCAATGAGCAACTGATTTCGAGGGGTGCGACCAAGGTTTGCGTACGTGACTGATCTCGAGATGGTGAAAGGGTGGCCATTCACACGGTTCAGCCCCCTTAAAATGCAGTACTCGATGCCCATGAATGTTTCGATGTTAGTGAGGGAAGCGGAGGACCAGATCGTCGAGGCATACGTGGGAATCGGATCAAGACACGTTTGTACGTACTGAATGCCAAGTTTTTGGTCGTTTACTCCAGTAAGTTCCTATTTTTCCCAGATGAGCCCCGCATCAGTGTGATAAGAGATCTTTTGGACCCCTAATACCATTGATGTACATGTTACGTTCATCTTCTTCTTCAGGTTGGTGAAAGACATTTGTGCTGACTTCGGGTGGGGGGGGGTGTTATGGATAGGCCAATATTCTGAAGATAATGGTCAAATTCTTCTGTTAGGGCAGTAGCACGGTTGTTGATTGAGTCAGATTTGTTACCGTGTTTCGAAGAGATGAAGAGTTTTATATCGCCCGCGTAAGAGCTGCAGTGAGAATGCGTAGAGAGAAGGGGGCCCAAATCGGTGTAAGGACTTTGATATTTACGAGTTTGCAGCGTGAACTTCTCTTTGTTCCGTTGTAATTGCGTCTACGAATCCTTCGTGAAGTGTGGGTGGGTGCGAATGTGCCCCCACCGAATGTGGAGAGTAGATGGAAGTGCTCTCCCAAAGGCGGAGTGTGCAGCTGCCGAGAAGAAGGCGCGAACAGTGTTTTGGAATGGGGCCACAAGACGATTAAGAACCTTAATTGTAAGATTACGGATGAGTCCTACTTTTATTTATTTCCTCTGTACATTTGAATTCACTAGTCTTCTTATGTACAGTAGTCTTCTTGTAGCTGCACCCTCAGCCACGTTTGTTTGCTGTTTTGTATCCGTTAACAATAATAATAATTACGGAAGCTGTAGGAAACGCTGTTATCAACAGCATTGCATTTTTTTTTTTATGAATTAAAAAAAAGTGGAATCGACGTTTTTTTCGTTTTCGGCAGCAGCGCACTAAAACTGACGCCACACAAAGTGTGCGAAATAGGAAACCGCAGACGAACTGGAAAGAAAATTGCGGAGCCCCACAAATTGGTCATTAATCCCAGGTCCAGTTAATTTGACCCAAGGGGCATTTTGATCCAAGAGGTGAGTATGGGCTTGGCACACCCAGGGTCCGAAGGTAGATATCATCATTCTTCTCTTCCTTGGTGATTCCTTTCTGCTTCTCTTCTCTCTCTCAGGGTAACTCGGGGAATTTTTTTTTTTTTTTTTTTGGGTAATGCAGCGTCATTCCTCGCGCCATATGGCTAATAATAATAATGTGGAGTGCGTGCGGAGGAAAAGGTGGCGCCATCTACTGGAAAATATATCATTTATTCGAAGTGTCTTCATTTGCGATCGAACTGTAGCAGCAATCGCCAATTGAAGTGGAAAAGAAAGAGACGCCGCAGTTAAAAGCGAAATTGTGCATTTGGAAGACGCCAAAGCAATTATATGTAAATTGATAGAATAAAATAAAATCGTAATAATAACGAGTCGCATAAATAAAAGAATGAGAGTGAAAGATCGCGGTTGTTTGCATTCAGCGAGATCGGCTGATTCCTCTTCTCACTTCATCACATTCCTACTTTCTCTTCTTTTCTTTTCTTTTAAATGGTCGGGTGCTTCCGCAGCAACTATATTTTTACACTTGTATCGCAAAACTCGGATTACGCGTCCCTTTATTTTAACATTAAACGTTGCCACATCTTTTGATGTAGAAGTGAGAGACACTTTTCACGGTGATTTTCGGAATCAGCGCGTTTATTCCCTCCAGAATCTCTTTCTCCTACACTGCGTCAACACGGCTTCGAGCCATCGGAGAAACGCAGTTAATGAAAACAAAGACTCGCCTTCTGTTCTCCGAAGTGCGACTCCGTGTTCGATGCCTTCTTTTGCGAAGAGACAAAGGTCACTTCCGAAAATGAAGTTGTCGGGGCCCGGTAGCCGAGTTGGCACGAACGTTGCTAGGCTGTACTGACCGCAGTGAGGGGTTCGAGCCCGGTTGCGGGTTAATTTCCCGCTGAGTATCTGGAGTTAGTCGGTCTCAGGCTGGGTCGTGAGGTTTACTCCGGGTACTCCGGTTTCCCCCTCACAGACCGAAGAACATAGGGGAAAACACGCACCCGGACACACTTTTCTTCAAAATCCACCGCTCGGGGTTTTTTCCCCGGTGTGATGGATCTTGAAGAAAGAGGGGGGGGGGGGTGAATTCACCCGACGTACTCCCTTTGTCGGTCGGAGCGCTCTCCTGCACGCATTCTAAATTTTAAATCTCTGGACAGCGACGTTCTTTAGTTCAGATAATTCGCCTAAGAACCGATAGACGGCGCGTATTATTCTGTTGGAGATACCGTGCGCCCTCTGTCGGACTATTCTTCGTCCGCAATAGTTCATTTGCTCCGTTTTCAGTGTTGACGACGTTACTGTTACAGCGGGTTCGATTCCCGAGGGTGTTTTAGGAAGCCACTTTCTTTTGCCGGTAAGCAGTTTTGTTTTTCGTGGAAAGTCGTTCGTCGATGTTTCTTTCTCTTCCTTCCGTCCGTACAAATGTAATTCCGCAGTAATGAAAACTCTCCGATAGTTGTCCCTCCCCGCAGCCCAAGAACACTCTTGTGGGGAGGGTCTCCCTTGCCATTTAAAGACCGTATTTCTTTCTTACTTGCGAACGAATCCTTCGTAAAGTGTGGTGGGGTGGGAATGTGTTCCCCGTTCACTTTCTGATTCGGATTGGGGGGGGGATCATTCAAGGGCTATTAGTTGTTTCGTCCAAATGGAAGTGGACCGTGCGCGGTGAAGCCCGTCCATTTTAGTGCGAGTGTCGTTTTGTTCATTTCGGACGAAGTGCGATTGGCTGCCAAAAAGGGATGTCGACGATGGCCGAATGTGAGTGCGTTTGTGTACGCTGATGCAGCTGCCGGAAGAGTGCGATTTTATCGTTGCCTTCCCCGATGCCAGTGAATTGCGACGTCCAATCGCATTGATCAACGAACAGTGCGGGTTCGAAACCATGTAATAAGTTGACGAGAGGGGGGGGGGAAGAAATGAAATGCTCGAACCCGTTTTGGTGTTAAAAAAGGGAAGTGCCGCTGCGCTTCATTGCAACTTGCAAATAACGACAAAACACTTCGGTCTCCCCTGCCGTCTTAAACTCGGCAGTGAAGTGCGCTTTATTGCGTACACCCTCTTCTGTCTATTCTTGTTTATTCAAACAAACGTACACTTCCTGACAACGTTGTGTGCAATGCTGTGAAAGACAGAATACGAAAGAACGGATGAATGGAAAAAGCAAATAATTATTGGGAGCGTCCCCATAAGGAAGAAAAGGCGATTATTTCATTGGCACAATTAAAGCCCCGTGACTGCTGAATACGGTGCTGTTTTATTTTATTTTATTTTATTTTATTTTATTAATAAAAAGATACACAACAGGTAGCCATTAACAGTGTATCTGAGATCAGATCAATAAACATAATAACAATAATATGAAATCCAACAGGACGATAAACATTGATATAGATTCAAACAATAAAAGCATATGTACAAAAGAGGATTGTATTAAGTTAAGTTACCGGTAAAACAAGTAATAATTAATCCGTTAGAGAATAGAAAAATAATATAACAAATAATAAGCTACAATAATTAGATGTGAGCTAGTCACTTTGCAGTTTAAGTGAAGAGGCAAACTTGTGGATGGAGTTCATCAGTGATTGGGAGTTGTAAAAGAAGTCAATGAGAGAGTCATTTGCTGATTCTGTTCAGTGGACTGAACTTCATAAAGTCCGTGGTGGCAGAGTCAAGGCGAAACGGTGTAAGGTTCCTGACTTGTCTACAGGGAGCATTGAAGTTTATTTTACTCAGGATATCAGATGCTTCATAAATTCCAGTGATTACTTTGGCTACGAGGGCGATGTCAGCAGTAACTCTTCTAGTGCACAGAGGCCTTAGATGAAAGTAATCACACAGCGATTCATAATACACTGAGTGATAGAATAGAGGATTGCGGTACGTAAGGTAACGGATAAAGTTTTTTTGGACTGCTTCAATTTTGTTAGTTAAAGTCTTTGTGTGAGGATTCCAGATGGGTGAACTGAATTCAAGGATTGGCAGAACAATAGTTTTATAAAGGATAACCGCATATCTGTAGTTTTTGAACTTGTATGTGTTCCGTTTGATGAATCCCAGTGTTTTGAATGCTTTGCTGGTGATTTTAAGGACATGGGCATCGAATTTAGCACTGCTGGAAAAGAGAATCCCTAAGTCGTTAACTTGGTCACACCTTTCGATGATCACAGAGTTAATACTATACTCCGTATTCATTAGTTGTGGAGATCTGCAAGATGAGAAAGAGATAACTTTGCACTTCGAGGGGTTAGCAGACAAGCCATTCAGAGATAGCCACAGAGAGAATTTATTGAGAGCACATTGAAGTTGTTGAGAATCGGTAGTCTCCTTCACTGCTGAGTAGATCTTAAGATCATCTGCATAGAGAGCAACTTGAACATTGGAGGTGTAGATGAAAGAAGGAAGATCATTTACGAAAACAATGAAGAGAAGAGGACCTAAGGGAGAGCCTTGTGGTACTCCGCTTAGTGGTATAAAACAGTCTGAGTTCACTTGATCGATGATAACGCT
This sequence comes from Mastigoproctus giganteus, assembly GCF_048544385.1. Classification (NCBI taxonomy): domain Eukaryota; kingdom Metazoa; phylum Arthropoda; class Arachnida; order Uropygi; family Thelyphonidae; genus Mastigoproctus; species Mastigoproctus giganteus. The sequence goes on along the minus strand of NC_143576.1, from coordinate 912,899 downwards.
CAAGGAACGATGCGTAATATAGCTGCGTAGCCATGAGAGCAAAGGGTCACGGATGCCATATAGCTTAAGTTTTTCCAGAAGTTGTTCGTGCGGGACTTTATCAAATGCCTTAGATATGTCTGTGTAGACTGCATCAACTTGCAGGTGGTTATCAAGAGCTTCAGAGGTGTATTGCCAGAAAGGAAGTAAATTTGTGACTACTGACTTGCCACTGCAGAAACCATGTTGATTCTGATCGATAAAAGGCTTGAAGAATTCGAAGAGATGTTTGTGCACTGCTGTGTCGAAGAGTTTAGCCAGGCTGTTTTGCAAGGTTATGGGTCTGTAATCGCATACGTCATCTTTATCACCTTTTTTGAAAATAGGAACTATATTGACCTGCTTAAAGTGCTTAGGATACTTCCCCAGCCTGAGAGACAAGTTGAAGATCCGCAGTATGAGGGGTTTCAATGTAGTGACAGTCCTTTTCCAAAATAGGCCTGGAATGTTATCTGGGCCTCTAGTATAGTCATTTTTCATGCTTTTTAATGCCGAGTTTAAATCTTCATCAGTGATAAAGAGGTTAATGAGGATATCATCTTTAACAGGTGTGAAGTCAGGAAATGAGGCAGGTCTCAATGTATCATTTGTTTGAATTCTAGAAAAGTGTTTGGCAAACTCTTGAGCAATACTGAATTCGTCAGATAAGAGAATTCCATCTGCGTTTCGGAGTTGTAACTTTCTACTGGTTATGTTCTTATGCTTCATGAAATTCCAGAATGGTTTGATATCTCTGTGAGTAAGCAGACTATCCTGAACTGACTCTGTATACATGTTGTAGGAGTTTAATATGAGAGTTTTCACTTCTTTGCGGAGTTGGCTGAATATTTCATAGTATTGACTGTCACCTGTTTGCTTATATTTGTTTCTGTAGAATTCTTTGGATTTAATTTTACGTATTAGTTCACTATTATACCAGTGCGGGTAGGTAGAGCGTGCGGTAAGATGGGATTGAGGAACAATGTCAGATATAACTGAATGGACACAGTTAATCAGGTTGTTGGTGAGCACATCGATGTCATCCATAGCGTCAGGGAGCTGCTTGTCTACGTTTCTTAGAGCTAGGTTGAGCAGAGGCCAGTCAGCCTTTCTGAAATTGAATCGAGGAGTACGGGAGCTGCATTTGAAGTTATGAGAAGTCACTGTGATGTCAAAAGTAATTGGTGAATGATCCGAGTGAAATATGGGGTTGTCGGTGTGAACATCTATATGAGTAGAGGAAAATATTAGGTCGAGGTAGGCATTTTCTCTGGTTGGAAAGTTGCAAATTTGTTCCAGACCATAGCTGTGAAGCATATTAAAGAGAGCCCTAGTCTGCAGTGATGGAGAAGAAGATTCTAAATTGGCCATTTGACAGTTAAAGTCACCCAAAACCATTGCTATGTCGGCAGATTGAATTAGTGGGAAGATTGATTCCAGCGAGCTTTCTAAGTACTGGAGGTCTATATTAGTTAAAGGAGGTGGAAAATAAAGCAATACTATTAAAACCTTTAACTTGCCAAGATGAAGAAGGCAGTATACTGATTCAATATTTGTGAAATTTGATGCAGTTTCACAGAGTATATGGTTAGAATGTATAATAGCTACTCCGCCTCCACGAGATCCTCTGTCCTTTCTATGGATTGTATATTGTCCATCTATAATCTCCTGATCATCAATATCAATGGAGAGCCAGGTTTCAGTGAGCAGGTAAATGTCGTAAATATGTGAGCCTTGGATTGCTCTGAAGTGGTTTAGGTTGCTAATTATACTCCTGCAATTCTGAAGGTAAACACTGAACAGTTGGGATCTGGGGATTCTATGACGAGAGGAGAACGTAGTATGTGTAGATAGCAGGGTATCTGATTGCTATGCCGGTGGAGAGGAGATTTTGGACTCCCTTGATGGTCTGTCCGTGAAGCGTTTTACTAGAGCCCCTGATAAAAGGGATCTTAGATTCAACACTTTTTCTGTTTGTGATGGAAGGCATGTTATTATAAAAGATGAGTAGGCGGGACATCGTGTCTTCAGAGAACGGACATCTACTCCGAAACCATATTCTTCTTTAATTAGGTTGATAAGATCTTCAGATTTAGTGGAGGGTCCAAGTCTAGAAAGAAAAATTCGCTCTTTTGTGGGAATAATTGTGATATTATACTTGTGTTTGAGTAACTGAGATTTTTCTGCAGTAGTTACATTCTGTGTTTGATGAGTTATGGCTGGAAGCTTGGAGAAAGTACCTTGAGATATAGATGCTTTAATATTTTCTGACGGTTTGTTCTGTTTTGATCTTTGGTGCGATATTTGAGACTGGCAATCAGAAACAGGTTTACTCACTGTGGCGGCAGATCTACAGACAGGTTTGCAGACCTCATTAGATGTGGCAGCAGTTATTTTTGCATATGTTGCCTTAACTGATGTTGAAGAGGATTCCGCTTGGTGACTCTGAGCTTGTGAAATAGAAGTACAGACAGAACTGTTCCGCAGAGGAGAGTAGGTGGGAGGAGTGGTTCTATTTACATCAGAAGAATCATCTAACAGAGTCTGTTTGGCAATAAATTGCTCAGTTGAATGACTTGAATCATGAATGTTAGCAGGCTTGGGCAAATTAATATTTGCAGCAGTAGAAGTATTGAGGCCGGTGGAAGGTGAAGATCTGGTCTCAGTACTGAGGGCATCGTCAGTTAATGAAGAATTCGTATTCACTTTGAGCCCATTGGTGTCGAGAGTAGGTTCAGAATTCTTCCTAGCTTCCCTTAAGTGGCAAGACATAACTGATGTGAGATTTTTAATTTGGGCGTTAATGTCAGAAATTTCAGCCTGTTGATTAGCTAATATTGTTTTTATACCACAAATCTCCGTGTATAGCTCGCTGTTTCCTTCATTGAGTGTATTAGAATCCAGGAGAATTTCAGAGTTTGCAGTATGAGGTGCGCTGATTAGATGAGTTTGAATGAGGATTTTCTGCATAGTGTTAAAGAGTAGTTCCTGGAATTCAGTTGATTGCAGAATACCAAAGGTTGGATTCAGAGTTTCCGTAGGGAAGGAGTTAGCGCTGAGATCTTCTGACAGCACAGATGTTTGAGTTGATGCATCTGAGATTTGATGCGACAACAAAGAAGGATTAGAGGCTTCATCCATGCACGATTCAGAGTCGGTATTTCTAGTTATTGGCATGATATTTGTCTCAAATGTACTAGAGTACGGCATTTCAACTTTGTTAGCCGAAGAGGAGGAAAGTGACTCAGGTTCCGTGCTGTTTGGCGTTGCAACAGTTATAGGGCTTTTCTGAGAATTTCTGAGTCGACATCTATCACAACAGAATGATTTCCGCCGACTTTTATTTAATTTTTTCAGGTCAGAATGTGTACAGTCATTGCATATTAATTGTTTGCACTCAATAGATTGGACAATGGGGTCAGAGCTGGTCCCACAGATGGTGCAGACGTTAGAATTTTGACAGGAGGTAGTATTTGTCATATTGAATTCAGTTACTGTAGTTTTACTAGATAATTTAATATCACCACAGTTGTGGTTTAGCAAGCAATAGGCACTGTGACCAGCCGGTCGCCTTAGTTGCCCTGCAGTGAAATCCACAGGGAGCAGGGGACTAAGTAGGGAGGGAAGAACAGAGCGGCTAGGCAAAACTCTAATGCCTGGTCAAGGTCAAGTGTCTGTTGGACACATGTATAAGTTGAACTACAAGATAATGGCTGAAAGCGCTTGTATGGAGTAGCGGAATGAACATGCAGAAATTCATTTAATACTTATCTGTTGTCCGTTCAAATAATACAGTACTTGCACCTGGCAGTCCAAGGGCCTATCCTTATGTGGTGGCACTAATAGGAACTTAATACTTTAAATAAAAAACACACAAAACAAGAAAAGTTTACGGAGCATATCATACAGACAGCCGGACACAATCATCCCCCTAGCGGATTACGTTTCTTGTATTCTTTCGAACCCCTCTGGCCGTCCTGGAATATAAACGGAAAATTTAAATTAAAACAAATCGAAGTGGAAGTTGAAGTTTTGCGACGGATTTGACATTTGGGTAACTTTTGAAGGAGGGTGGGGGAAGGTCTACTTGTGAGTTGTTCGGTAACGTTAAGGCTCTGACTAATCGATTGTTTTCGGTGTAGTCAGAGCCTGCAGTTGACTGAAGGGAACAGCCTCCCCTCCCCTCCTCAGTACACTCTACCCAACTTGCGTGACCACACGTGCAGCGGGTAATTGTCAATCTCCATTCGTCCCTTCCTTCGCTTTTTAATGCGAACAGTCAGATAGAAATAGTGCCTCCCCCCTCCCTCCCTTCCCCAATTGTAAGTTTGGCTCCGCTAGAAGAGCATTTCTCGCGTAAGTTGTCTGTCCCCCCTTGTGGCTTTCACCGAGTTCGAACGGAACAATTAATTTTTCAAAGTTTAACCGTTCGAGTTCTCGTGACATTCTGCCTCCCCCCCCCTTTCAGGTACAATCGTTTCGACGTGCCAACTACTACGCTAAGCGGTAGCGGTCCCTGTTGCTTCAAATTATTTTTCGCGTCATAAACGAAAAGTGTGCGCATGCGTGCTGTTCATCTGCGCCGCGAAGTATGTCGTCTCTGATCGCAATTTTTTGAAAGTTGCCGCGCGGAAGGCACCGACAGTTACTCCGTAAGCAGCGCATTATTTCCATTTTACGAACAAACGCCATAATCCCCTACCGAAATGAAGAGAGCTGCGGTGGGAGCCCCCTCCCGAAGAAACTCGTTTTTTTCGGGAGTCATCGAACACCGCGTACGGCCGATGTCTAAAATTATTTTCATTAAGCGCGTGCGATCTGAGTGCACCACCAGCAGCAGCCGCCTCATACGCAAATTGCGGGGATGTCGGATCAACGAACGGGCAAACAACGAGGCTCACGGTCCAAATGATCGTGTCAAAGGTCGGGTTTTGGTATTTTGTTCGGCAAAGCGGCCCAACCCACCAGACGGGACACGCCGTGTAAACACTCCTTCGTGTGAGAACACGGGCTATCTAGGTTAGCCGCACTGGGGGTTGTTGCTACGCGAAGTTCACGTTTTAAAGGCGAAGTGCCGATCGTTAAGAGGTGGTGACGTAATTAACCGCGACTGCATTTTCAACCTTACGAGAGGAAACAACAAATTCAACCCTCCCCCAAGTGTGGCTTCGAGTGCCGCATTTCTTCGATGTCGTTTCGAAAAATCCACTGTTCATTAGAGATGCGAAACTGCGCTCGAATGATGTTTTGCTTTCTGAAGAAGCTTAAACGGTACGAAACATAGTGGCATAGTGTTTTGTGGAAGGCGCCACCGGTGGTTTCCCACATCTGCACCATGGTACTCTGTGAAGAATTTACAGAATCTCTGTAAAAGCCAGAAAAAGTGTGGTGTCTGGTTTGTGACAGAGTTGTGCTGTGTTCTATTGTTCTGTCTCTGGCTACTTAGCCGCAAGGCCCCTAAGGGAACCTCACGGTGCCCGCCACCACCACTGGGAGGTGAGCCAGGCTGCCCATTATACTCTGGCTGGCCTCCGCCACGGTTGCCTGAGCTTCCTGACAAAGGTCAAGTGAAAAAAAAAAAAATAAAATAAAAAAATAAAATAAAATTAAAAAAAATAAATAAATAAAAAATAAAAAAAAAAAATATATATATATATAATAAAAAAAAATATATATATATATAATAATAATAAAAAAAAATATATATATATATATATAAAATAAATTAATAGAAATAAGTAAAAAGTAATAGATTAAAAGGGAGAGAGAGAGGGGCAGGCACTATGCCCCTGTGTAATTGCCAACGGCACAGTGCCTGTACATCCCGCACTCAGGTCAGTGCCAGCAATCCCGCACCTAGATCGGTGCCAGCAGTATATCCTACCCATTTCGGGTTTGCGATGACTTTTAAATCCCGCACTGCGAGGAGTGCCAGCATCCCACACCTTGGATGGTGCCTGCAATAGATCCTACCCTATTTGGGTTTGCATGATTATGTCTGCGTTTTTCCGGGGGAATGAACAGTTATCCCACGCCGGTCCGGTTTAGTTCTTGGGCTCTGAGTTCTGCAATCTTAGCTCGCCTAAGTGCAAATGTTTCTTGTGCGTAGGTGGTTAATGCCTTATAGGTATCTTCCTCGAGTAGCAGAGTGAATTCTTGATTGCGAGGGTTTCTCTGTATTGTGGTGAGGAATTTAAGCCTAATGTTGTCGTAGCTGGGGCACTCATACATGAGGTGCCCCCAGGACTCCTCTTCGCCGCAGTGGCAACGTGGATCATTCTCGATTCCCATTGTGCTCAGTTTTTGTTGGAAGGATCCATGGCCGGTGATGATAAAGGTCACATGGGGGCCAGGCGAAAACCAGGGTGGAGGTTCTGGGTGAGTTGAGCTTATGGATGGAAGGAATCGTTTTGTGATGGCCCCTTTTGTTGTAGTGTCCCAGTCATGTTGCCATATCTCTTGTAGATGTTGGGTTATCCATTGTCTTTCCTGCCTGATGCCATTTGTGGTGTCAAGTTGAAAATTTAGCAGTTGGGTTGGAATTCCCTTCCTTAAGTGATAAAAAAGCCCTCTTTTAACCACTTCTAAGTATAGTGGCTGACATCCAGTTAATACCTGCAGAGCAGGGGTGCTGACGGTGCGGCACGCCCTGCAAATTGAAAGGAGCATGAATCTCTGGATTGAATCCAGCTTACGTTTATTTCTTGCTAGGATTGCTTTTCGGTACCAGATAGAGGCACCATAACACACAATTGGCACGTATGCCGCTTGGTATATCAGAGTAAGAGCTTTGTGCTTCAGCCCCCAGTCTGCCCTGCTCACTCGCCTTATCATGGCACTGTACCTTTGAATTTTGTTGGCTAGATACTTTAGGTGGTGGTGGAAGGTAAGCCCCGAGTCTAAGAAGATACCTAGGAGCTTGACTTCAGTGTGCAGCCGTATGGGCATAAAGTTTAATTTTATTGCAGGTGGTCTTGTGATTTGTAGCCTGCCTTTAAGGAGTATGGACTTTGTTTTCTCCCCTGAAATGGTAAGGTTGTGCAGGGCTGCCCAGTTCTGAAGTTTTACCAGTGCTCCATTTGGCATTTTCTCCAAGTTTGTCCAGGTGTTAGCACATACCAAAAGGACAAAATCATCCGCGAAGGCCAAGGACTCAACACCTCCCAGGTCCATGCCCAGGAACTCATCCAGGACAATAGACCAGAGGAAAGGGCCAAGCACAGAGCCCTGCGGACAGCCTCGATCGATGTACCTAGTCACTGTCTGGAATCTGTTGGTAACTTGGACTTTTCTACCAGTTAAATATGACCTTAAACTGTTGTATAGATTGTTGGAAACATTTGTTTGCCGAAGCCTCCGAAGAACACTGGGCCACCATAGTCGATCAAAGGCCCCAGCGAAGTCTACCATAATTGCAAGGGAGTATTTAAAGGCTGTGTGAGTTGCTTGAGTGATTAATCTGTTAATGGCATCTTCTGTGCTACTACCTACTTTGAATCCAAATTGCTTGTCACTTGGAAGTTTTTGTTCTTCATATCTGGCGGTTAAGCGAAATAGGAGCAGGCGTTCTTGTAGCTTGGCCATTACAGAGAGCAAGGCAATCGGGCGGTAGGAGGTTGGAATTTGTGGTGGCTTGTCGGGATTTTTCAATATAAATTTCAGGGTTGCCGTTTTCCAGGATGTTGGAAAGATGCCTTCTGCCAGGCACCTATTTAGAAGGCTTAGGAGAGTAACAGGATAGCATTCTGCAAATATTTTAACCACATCCACTTCCAGCAGATCAGCACCAGGTGTTTTTCCTACTTTCATTTTGGTTATTGCCAAGTCCATCTCAATGTTAGTGAAGGGGGATTCCACAGAGGCAGGATGATAGTTGTGATTTTCATCTGCTATTTCTTGTTGTTGTTGAGTCATAGCTGCAGCTTCAATGGGATAAATGGTGTCTAGAATATTGTTAATGCTATCCTTCCAGGTGTAAGTAGAGGAGCCATCCATCTTTAGTGTCGTATCGAGTACCTCTCCTCGCGGCAGCTTGTTTGTTACGATCTTGAAAACGATGCCCCAGGGGTCCTTATTCCCAGAAGTGGATACCAGGGTTTGCCACGTTTGCTTTTTACTTTTACGAATTAGCTTTGTGTATTCATTTCTGACAATGCGGTAAGCCTCCCTGGCGGCATCTACCTCATGGGGAGGTAGCCTTGATCGAGCCTGCTGGAACATTTTTCTTGAATGGTGGACTCTTCTTCTGAGATCCTGTAGTTGGGGATTCCACCAGGGAACTGCATACCGGTAGGGCCTTCTGCGTGGGATGGAGAGATCACATGCAGATCTTATGGCAGTGGTAATAATTTGTACGCAATCGTCTGAAGGGAGTGCTTCAGGGAGTGCAGTGTCTTCAGGGAATCTTCTTGTTAGCTCAGTACGAAAACGTTGCCAGTCTGCCTTTTTTGAATTGTACCGTATCACATCTCGTGGGATCGGAGGAGTCCGTTCCACAGATCGAACCAGAGAAAATGATATCGCTCTGTGGTCCGACGTGGTCCAGGCTTCTTGTACAGTCCATTTGGCAAGTTTGTTGGCAATGTCTGGGGTGGCTGCTGTAACATCTATGGTGCTTTCCCAAAGGGGGCCGCTGTAAGTTGGAAGTTGATCTGGTTGGTTTATTACTTGGAGGCCTGTGGCCAGGAAGAATTCTTCTAGTTTTGCACCATTTCTTTGTGCAGATCTGTCAAGGGTGCGACTGTGCCAGAGCAGAGATCTGCAGTTTGCATCCATGGCTATTAGTAGTCGTCCCCCCCGGGAGAGTCTCAAGAGCCGTCTGAATGGTTGAGATCGTTGGGGTGATGTCTTCACCAGGGTGAGTATATATTGTTAACAGGAACAAATTTCCTAACTAAGTTATGATTTGTGCACAGGCACTGTTTGCAGTGCAGAGTGGTGTAATCTTTGTTGTGCTGATTTCTGATGATTATTGCTGCCCATGGGGTTTCGGTTTTATAGACCGTTTTATAGGATGCAGGGTAACCTGTGACCACACCTGAGCGAACATACGGTTCCTGTAATAAGGCCACATCAATTTGGTTTTCTTCTATTTTCAATTTTAGTTGGCCAGCTACGAGCCTCGCTCTTTGTGCATTCAGTTGAACTATTTTTATTTCATGGTGGCAGTTTGTAGAGGGGACTCTATCCATAGTTGATTCTCATTTGGTATTGGCTTTTGGCTTTCAGGATACCATACAGTTCCCATCCCTGATTGAGTGTTGATGAGGAGCTTTCACTGCTTTGCAGTTTGCACAGACTGGGAGCTGGTCTTTGCTGGGCAGTCACTGTACTTGTGCCCTTTCTGGGCACAGTGGCCACATGTTGAATCACGCTGGTTGCATGTGTGTGATGTGTGGCCAAAGCGAAGGCGCTTGTAACGTTTCGTAACTGAAATATGTTCCTTAAACCTATGGCTTCCCCAGCCTATGAAACTGCGACTCTGTGTTTCTAAGATTTGCCATGCTCGCGTGGAGAGCTGGATTACCCAATCGACATTTGAATGTGTTTTAGATTTAGTACTGTATTTTGGGCTAACGTCTTCTTCCGCAGTGTCCTCAGGTAGGTGCCGACTTAGATTTTTGTGGTAAATTTCCTCTTTGAGTTCTTCTGGGGTTACACCTTGCTGTATGTCAAATAAGACAATTGAGGGTCCTTTTTTCTTGGGTGCCTCTGCCTTTAAACCGTACTTGGTCATATTTTCATTACTTAAAATTGTTTGTGCCTCTTCTCTGGAGTTGGTTTCAATTAGCACACCTGGGTGTCTAGTCTTCCGCATACTTTTGATCTGGATTGTCTTCATTTGGTCTTTTAGATTTTTGGTTAAGGTCTCGTTTACAGCGTCACTTGTGTCAAGCTGCGCGTCTTCTGTCGGCTTAATCAGGATTATATGTGATTCTGTCTTTCTTGTTAGTGTTTTGGTTTGGGGTCCATCTGGTTTGTGGGATGCTACTTTAAACGGTACGAAACAGTTGACTGGACTGGGTTTGGTGGGGTATTCGCCAGTTTCGCGGGAATAGGGTTCACGTAACACGTTTTCCAAATTAATTCCTCGCGCCAATTTCTTAAAAATAAAAAGCCGCCAGGGAGACGAACGCGCACTTTTCTTAGTGCGCACGAAGTGACCCTCGCAAGCGTCCTCTTTGGTATACCAAAAGAACTCCGCGAAACCGCTCTCCATCCGAGGTATAAATTCTCTTCCGAATAATTTCCTTTTTCCCGTACAGGGCGAGCACTCCCCCCTCTTGCGGAGTGCTCATCGGAACCAGTCGCCTATCTTTGACATCAAATATCGACGGAACTTTAGAATTGTGGACGATGTCGATTAACGGCGTTGTGTCGGTGGAGCGTCACCCACACTTTCGCTCGGTCGAATGCCCCAGAAGGAAAACGGGAGTGTTGAGGTGAACGGCCCCGATCCGCTTTCGGTTGTGTTTCCGAACATCGTAAACAGCCGATGATTCTGTTCGTGCTGTGAACGGGGTCGCGATTGTTTCGTTAAAAACGGCGGTGGAAAGAGAAAAACGGTTCGTTTCCGCAGTAGCTTCGTAATTACGCTCGCGTATTTAGATACGTAAACCCGAAAGCGGATCTCTTTCGTTCTCCGAAGAGCGTGCATTGACACGTGCGGTAACGAAGCGTGACCCGTTGTTTGGAAGCCATGGAAAGCCCAACTTACGTTATGCGAGAACGAGTGCAAAAAAAAAAAAAAGTGAACTTCCGAGGACGCTGTGCGGAATGGTTGCTTCTATCGCGCACCAAAATGCAAAACTACTTTTTTGTTTTTTATTTAAAGGTCAAAGTTCACATTCGCTAATGAAGAAATGCCTTCGGTTTATGTTTGTGGCTACAAAAAAAAGGATGCGCGACTGCGCACGCGTCGAAGCTGATAACTCGGCTCCACAGCGGACTGAGAAGTCGTGGCAGGATTCGGATGAGGCACGTATCGAATCGAACGAACGGCGAGCGAAATAACCCATTTCGCGGAAGCGGATTCTCTTTGACCGAGACAGCGTCCGACACACCTTAAAAACTTCAAAACGTTTTTAGGATGTGTCGGCACGATCCATCGTCGTCATTTGGACGGGTCATCGTTCGGTTTCGTCAACAATTGCGACGAAGTTTAAACACCTCTTCGATGAACGCTGCAGTTGATTGCGTGCCAATCACGGAAACGCACGCGTTTACTTTCGAACGTACGTTCGTTAACGTTCAGAGTGCCCCGAGCCAAGCCCGGACGACTTTCTCATTGAATGTGCACACACACACACACACACACACACACACACACACACACACACACACAGGCGACTCAAACTGTGTTGAAGCAGGAAAACGCGCTTCGAATCGACATTTGAAAGGATTGATAAGTTCCCCGCCGGCACATTCGGCGACACAAAATGCAGGAAACCACCCGCGTGAAGTATTTTGTGGCATCGCACTTTGTTGGACATCTTGACAACTGCGTACACATCTTGAAACGGCCTCATTTCCAATAGGATGTAGAGCTGCTGGAACCGGTACAGAGAAGGGCAACAAGATTAGTGAATGGAACAAAGGGATGCTCTTACGAAGAAAATCTTTAAGTTTTGCAAATTACAGTGTCTGGAGACTAGGCACCAACGAGGTGATCTGATAGAGGTGTATAAAGCCTTGAATGGTTTGAGCATGCTCAATGCAGATGGGATTCTTCCTCTTGCTCAGAATAATCACCTGAGAGGGCATAAATTCAAATTGAGGAAAGACAGATGTAGGATAGATGTGCGGAAATTTTGCCTTTAGCCAGCAGGTGGTTGGTTGGTGGAACCGACTTCCATTCCTTGTTGTGCGAGTTGATATCTGAAATTTCGCTCATCCGGTCACAAACATTTGGAGTGAATGGAATTATGGGAAGTTTTTTCGAATCATTTTGCGCCGGTGTTTCGTGTTGCCTCTAGTTCGTCAACAGCGTGCAACGAAGCAAAGGCGTTACACAAAACCCATCCGGGAGAAAAAATAAATAAACAAAAGAATATACTGTATATATATATAAAATCTTTATTGTATACAAACATGGTATATACAATAGACCCTTCACAGCAGCAATGCCAGGGGTTTTACATTGGTTAGTGGACAATAGCCTTGGGGGAAGGGGCCCACATCGAAGTTCGGGCTCATCCCCGAGAGCCAACAATAAAATAGAATCACTGTCAGATTATTTACAGGACATTTTATGCTTTTCACAATATTTACAATTCAATAATAAAGGTATTCAGATTTACATTTATATTAATATTTATATTCGTAAAGATATTCTTGACTTTATTTACAACACATTCATAAAGACATCGTGCTTTGAACAATATTTACAATATATTGGGCATTATTATTATGCTGCCCTTATCAATGTGCACTTTGCCTGGCCAAGGTCAGGCTCTTCAGGATTGGGGAGCATCTCCCTGGGGAGAAAGCGGTCACTGAGCGATAGTCTGTTGTAGTGAGCTGTGAGCGTGGGAGCTGACCTCAGTCCGGGTAGAGGGATCCTCCAGCCACACAGTTCCCAGATGCTTGGCTCAGAGACCATTCCGGTTGTCATCTTCACAGTGAGAACGAGGCGTTTTTCAAATACAAGATCTGGAAGTCGGGCAATGTGAAGTGACGTCGCCATCGCAGTTGTCCTTTGCTGGGGTGGACGACGATGTTTTTGCATGATCCAACGAAGGAGCCAGTATTTGGCGGAGTACACGCGTTTGATGTTGGTAGGGGCCGCGGACCCCCAAATTTCCGAGGCATACAGTACGACGGAGTATACTGAGGTGTATACGTACCGATGAGTCACATCCAGATCCCTGACGTGGAGCAGTTGTTGTTTTGTGGTCCAGCGCATTTGACAGAATTTTGCTATGAGCTTGTCAATGTGGGGGTTGAAGCTCAGTTTATAGTCGAAGACGACTCCCAAGTCTGTATGCATCTTGACCACTGGGAAGGGAATGCCGTCTAGAGAAGCTTGGATTTCAGTGGGTTGGCGCTTCAGAGAAAAGACAATTTGGGCTGATTTGGCAGGGTTAATGAGGAGGCCAAATTGATGGAGACAGGATCCTAAGTCGTGTAACTTTTCACAGATCTTTTTATTGATGTTTGAGAGATGTTCGCCGGGGTTAATCTGAGTATATATCTTAATGTCATCAGCATAGCAGAGTATGTCTTCTCTGTGTTGCACAAACGGAAGAATAACTGCGGTGAATAGTGCTCTGGAGAGAACTCCGCCTTGGGGAACTCCTGCAGTGATCTTTCTCCAGATTGTGTGTTCATCCGCTTCTGTCAGAGAGCAGGGCTGTGATAAACCACAACATGTCACCTTTTATGTAGAAGCAGTTTTCTAGGAGGTGAACAAGTGAGGGGATACTGATGGAGTCGAAAGCAGCTTCCAGGTCGATGTAGGTGACAGAAAGCTCTGCTTTAGCTTCTAGTGCACTGAGAATGGCGTTGGTGATCGATGTTAAATTGGTGACTGTGGATCTACCTGGAATGCCATAGTGAATCTGTGGGGGTTTGTGAGGCATGATTTGATTTATGATGGTGGAAAGTAATGTCTTCTCCATGAGCTTCAGGAGGCTGGAAGAATGAGAAATTGGTCTGAACTGTTTAATTAGGGTTGCAGATTGGCATTTAGGGTGTGACCTCACAGTATATCTGTTCCAAAGAGGGGGAAAGTATTGCTGCGTTAAGACACGGTTAAAAATTGATAGTAGCGGATCGATGATAAACGAGCTAAGACATTTAATCATGAATTGTGGCACAAGATCGGGACCTGCAGTTGCAGTGGGTGGCAATCCATTTATAGCAGTTAGAAGCTGCTTCCTGGTGATGCGAACGGTGGCAAGCATATCAGTAGGGACGTTGTTAATGGGTAAGTTGCCTAGGTGCATCGGGGCCACAGTGTTTGAGAACCGTGCAATGTGGTCCATCCACAGTTCAAGGTCCAGTGTCTTAGGAATTCCTGTGTGCTGAGAGTCATAAAACGATTTGCCTTTTCGTAGGGTTGAATTTAAATGCTTTTTAACTGCAAATATTTTCTGACGGTTGAAAACTGTTCGGGCTCTGGAGAAAGCAATACGATCTTATATAGCTCCTGATTCTTCCCATCTCTTATGCAGATTTTGTTTTTGTTGAAAGCTGTTGTTCAGTGCTGGTGTCCACCAAGCTCTCGAACGGGGAATGATGCAGACAGTTTTTGTAGCACCATAACTTGTAATGGTTCGAATCCATCTGGTCATGAGGTCTACAGCTAGCTCAAGATCACAATTATTGAGAGCCTCCCAAGGTATCGAGGATGCAGCTTCGAGACATCGTGTTGGATCAATGAATTTGGGTGCTGTGATGTCTTTTTTTCCCTTTTTGGGCCTTGGATATGAAAGTTAGGTGCGACTAAGTGCAGGAGTATGGCAATGGGTTCGTGATCGGATTGAAATAGGTTTTGAGGACTGTCTTCGAGGTCGCATGGTGCTGATGAGAATATCAGATCCAAGAGATTAGATCCTCTCGTGGGATGGCAATTAAGTAGGGCGATACCCAATGAATTCATACTACTAATGAGTTTCCTACTAAGATGTGTGAGAGTAGGTGGAAGATTGAAGTCTCCACAAATAATGTGCTTAGCAGAGGCATGGAGGTGATTTACCAGCCAGTGGATCACATCTTCAATGATGTCACTGTTTGGGCCTGGTCGAATGTATACGGTTGCTATGTCTATCAGGTTGGCATTGAGCTTGACGGATACCATAGCAGCTTCAAATGCAAGGGATTTGGTTACCACAATGAGAAGATAGTGGTATTATAGAATATTGCGACTTCCCCCCCCCCTCTACGATCCTCTGGTGAAGAAACCCCCCTTTGCTCGCTCATTCGTTCTAATAACGGCGGCCGAGAAAACTTTCTTTTCCCGTCTCCGCGCAAAAGTTGCGAATTCTTAAGAAAATTCGAGATTCGTCCCGATTGGAAAACCATAAACTGTGACGTCTCCGCTGAACCGCACTTTCGTTTCAAATTTGGGAAGGAAAGGGTTGTTGAGAAACGAGCGTTACTCGCCTTAAAGCGCTCGACGAGAGACAACAAAAGATAACATGCGCCCCTCGCCGAGTGGGAAACATTTCTCAGAAAACAGAATGTGCCTTCGATTAAGAGGTCAACGCGAATTGCCAGCATTCGGGAGACCTTGTACCGCTTTTTCATCGTGCCCATGAAAGCGTTCCTTTGCTCACCACTCGCGAACATCCCCCAATTTTGTATTCTCCCCCCCCCCGCCAGTAAACTGGCGATTAATCTCCTTTGTTTATGTTTCTGTTGCCAAAATCCCTTTAATAAATTGTTTTCGAACTTCGTTAGTTATCGAAAGGACGAAGAGGGAAATATTTGAGAACACAACACGGTTGTAGCGGAGAACTTCTCAGTACGTGAACCCAGAAAAGATAAGGAGAGAGAGAGAGAGAGACAGAGAGAGTGATTTCGGCAGAGACGAAAAGCTGAATGGCATTTCGAGGAAAGAGGGATGGAGTAAGGAAAACCGATTCATTACGTCACTCGTCCTGCTTTTCGAGGGAAAGTTTTCGGTAGTAAATCGTGCGTTACGAGCACGGCCGCACCCCGGGGGATGCTGCGGACACACTCGCGTTTCTCACGAAAGCGTAATCACCGGGGGGGGGGGGGGGGTTCACATTTCGGACTCGACCACCGATGTAATCCTTGTCCGAAGGAGTTTGCGCGTGAGGAAAACGTGCTTTCGAGCCATCATTCTTTGCCGATTACAATTTGTCATTTATTACAACTACCGAATTTTTGTTGGGGAGGGGAGGGGGTGGCATAGTATTTATTTTCAGTCGTTTCCTACATCAGCGCCATCTCTCATGAAATGCACAACAACTGCGCAGCCAGAAAAAAAAGTGTAATGTCTGGTTAATGAAGTATTGCGCTTTGTTCTGTTGTTGTGTAGTAGTAGTGGTGGCATGTGATGCAAGAAAGCAAATGTATGAGCTTATGCAGCATCAGCCAAAAAAAAAAAAAAAAAAAAAATCACACCATTCCCTCCAAATGCCTGTCCAGTTCCTCCTTAAATTTATTCAACCTATCAACTTCCACAACGATGGATGGAAGTTTGTTCCAGCAATTAACCACCTGCTGGCTAAAGGCAAATTTCCGCACATCTATTCTACTTCTGTCTTTTCTTAATTTGAATTTATGTCCCCTTAGGTTCGTAATCTGAACAAGTGGAAGGATCCCATCGCAATTCAGCGTGCTCAACCCATTCAAGGCCTTATATACCTCAATCAGATCACCGCGCAGGTGCCTAGTCTCCAGCCACTGCAATTTGCAGAACTTAAGCCTCTCTTGGTAAGAGGATCCCTTCATTCTCCCTCACCAATCTTGTTGCCCTCTGTACACGCTCAAGTAAATCTACATCCTTCCTAAAATGAGGCCTCCAGACCTGTACGCAGTACTCAAGGCGTGGCCTGACCATTGCCTTATACAGAGCGACAATCACCTCCTTTTCCCTGCTAGCAAAATTCCTATATATCATTGACAAAACCCCATGACCTGCCCTGGCAGCTTGCCTACATTGCTCAGAGAACTTCATATCTGACTGCACAATAACTCCCAGGTCTTTTTCATTTTCTACCACCTTAAGTGTAGTACCACACAGTTGGTACGTTTCTCTGGGGTTACTTCTACCCATATGCAGTACTTTGCATTTGTCAAGGTTAAAATTCAGTTGCCACTTCTTGGTCCATCTGTCCAAGTTATCTAGATCCTGTTGCAGTAGCACACTGTCATTAACAACCCTGCCAACCTTTGCATCATCTGCAAACTTCGGCACTAAGCCTGATATATCTTCATCAGTATCATTGATAAATATACAAAATAACAGTAGACCCAACACCGAACCCTGTGGGACTCCACTAATAACATTAGTCCACGAAGAGCAGCACCCATTGATTACCACCCTCTGTCTTCTCCCACTTAACCATCCTTTTATCCATTGTAGCAACTTACCCTTAATACCATTCTGCTCCAATTTGTACAATAGTCTTCCATGCGCAAAAGTGTCAAAAGCTTTCCTGAAATCCAAATACATGATATCAAAATTATTTTTTTGCATCCAGTTCCTTTGTAACCACATCATAATATCCTATCAAATTTGTTGGACAAGACTTTCCCTTAACAAACCCATGCTGTGTCTGAATTATTGCTGCAGTCTTGTCTAGATGATCCTGCAATGCATCTTTAACCAGTGACTCCATTATTTTACCCGGAACAGAAGTTAAACTAACTGGTCTGTAATTACTCGTGTCACGTTTTGATCCCTTCTGTGAATTGGGGATATATTTGCACATCTCCAGTCCGTGGGAACCTCCCCTGAGTCCAAGGATGCTCTCATAATTATGGCTAAGGGTTTACTTAGTTGCTTTCCCGCCTCTTTTAATAGATCCCATCCACCCCAGTTGCCTTTCTTACGTTTAACTTCAACAATTTCTCCTCCACTTTTCTCTCAGTTATTACAAAATCATTAAATATCCTGCTACAATTTGATAACCTGCCATTTTGAAACCTTAATAATTCCTCACGTGTGAATGTAGATGCAAAATACTCATTCAGTTTGTTTGCTATCTGAGCAGGATCATCAACAGTCGAACCATCGATGTCAAGTGGACCAATCATATTCATCCCCTTCCTTTTAGACTTTATATAAGTAAAGAAATCCTTGCTGTTTTTCTTAGCATCTTTTGCCATCTCGTAATCTGCCTAACCTCCTTTGTGACCTGATTACAGACTAGCTTATATCTGCCATAGGCTTCTAAGTCGCTTGATAATTTATATGCATCCCATGCATTTTTCTTCCCTGTTACGAGTCTCATTAGTTCATTTGATAACCATTTAGGCCTAAACCTTGAACAATATTTCTTCATCGGTATGAAACGTCTAGTAGCTTCCACGATTAATTCCTTGAATGCTTCCCACTTAGAATTTACTGTTGGTAACATCGTCAGTTGATCCCACTGTACAGAACTTAAAAACTGTCGGAGACCACTGTACTCGCCTTTACGGAAGCAAAAACCCTTTCCTTTACCCTTGATGGTAATTAAATCTTTAAGTAAATCGCACATCAGCACACTGTGATCACTGCCACCTAGTGGTTCCTTTATCTGCAGATTCTTAATACACGAATGATCACTGCTGATAACCAGATCAAGAGTATTATTTTCTCTGGTTGCCTCTCGAACATGCTGCTGCTGCAGAAAACAATCATCCAATAAATCCACAAAAGTCTGACTAGTGTGTGAGTGACCAACCCACAAGTTCCAGTGAATATCCGGGAAGTTAAAATCCCCCATTATAAGACATTCCCATTTACTGGCCCACTCTATTTCTCTGTACAGTTCCTTATTATACTCATCAGAGTCAATAGGCCTATAGCACACTCCTACTCTCAATTTTGATCTCCCAATGATTATGTCACACCAAACTGACTCGACATTGCACTGTTCATCTATATCAACTGGGTGCACTTCCTTTGATTTTATGTTTTTCTTAATTAACAGCATAACACCTCCTCCCTTCCTATCCTGTCTATCCTGTCTGTAGACATTGTACTCCCCAAATTCCAGTTCTGCATTCCTTATATCTGTGTGACACCACGTCTCTGATATCCCAACAATATCCGCCTTTGATGTCTTGACCAACACTTCAAATTCATCAAATTTATTTACTATACTTCTAGCATTGGTATACATGCACCTATTCTTATTCATAGTTACTCTAACACATCACATATACCCACCTGTTTCACGATGACTGCCATCCCTCGCTCCAGGTCGCTACTTATTCTAATAGAAGTTGTGCAAGAATCACCTTCATCTCTGCTTACGGCTACTGTGAAACTACTAGTCCTTGTATCCCCCAAAGCTAGTAGTTTTCCGACCCACCCAACACTGCCTCGATAGCATCAGCAAATATTCTTGCACCCTTTCTGTTTAAGTGTATTCTATCCCCGCAGAAGCAGTCTCTCCTGTTAACAAGTACAGTCCAGGCTGAAAAAAATTCTACCCCTTGAGCCTTGCACAATCTTTCCAGGGCCGAATTGATCGACAAGGCTCTCATCATATACTCCCTCCTATCGTGTCTGGGCAGAATTGCAGACACTTTCAAATTCAACCCTAATTCTCGGCTTTTGTTCAACAGTGACCTGTACTTGTTAAGTAATTCTGCCGGTCTCCTACTCTTAATATCATTAGTGCCAACGAGTACAACTATATCACCTTTTGGGCCCCTAAAAGATGATATCCACTCTACAACGTCATCAACTTTTGCTCCTGGCAGACATACTCTCGTCCTGTTCCACCTATCCTTTTTACAAAGCATGTTCCCCGTTTTCCTGACAATAGAGACACCAACAACTACTAGTTCCTGTGGGACCATCGCATTCTGCCTTGGGGGTTGCCGCTGTGTTGCGTGATGACCAAGTGCAAGCTCTGGCGTTGATGTGGGCAGCTGAGAGCCTGATGGGCCCCTCAATTTAAATCTTAAGAGGGCATCCACCCTGTCCTTCAAACTCTCATATAGGCCCATAACAACGCTGAGTTGTCGCCCGATTTCCTTACACTCCTTACATCGCGCACACACAAAGATATCCCCCATGGCAATATCATGTTCCGTTCCAGAGAGTTCGGCAAACATTTCACAAGTTGCACATTTTTTAAGGCTGTGATGCGTTGGAGAATCGCGCCCCTTAGTTCTCCCCCGAGTCACAGCCCTCCTGCCACTTTGTGTCCGTTGCTTTGCTGCAGTAGTAGTAGTAGTAGTAGTGGCACCTGGTGCAAGAAAGCAAGTGTAGGAGCTTATGCAGCACCAGCCAAAAAAAAAAAAAAAAAAAAAAAATCACACCATACCCTCCAATTGCCTGTCCAGTTCCTCCTTAAATTTATTTAACCTATCAACTTCCACAACGACAGATGGAAGTTTGTTCCAGCAATTAACCACCCGCTGGCTAAAGGCAAATTTCCGCACATCTATTCTACATCTATCCTTTCTTAATTTGAACTTATGTCCCCGTAGGTTCGTATTCTGAACAAGTGGGAGGATCCCATCAGAATTCAACGTGCTCAACCCATTCAAGGCCTTATAGACCTCAATCAGATCACCGCGCAGGTGCCTAGTCTCCAGCCACTGCAATTTGCAGAACTTAAGCCTCTCTTGGTAAGAGGATCCCTTCGTTCCCCTCACCAATCTTGTTGCCCTTCTCTGTACACGCTCAAGCAAATCTACATCCTTCCTAAAATGAGGCTTCCAGACCTGTACGCAGTACTCAAGGCGTGGCCTGACCATTGCCTTATACAGAGGGACAATCACCTCCTTTTCCCTGCTAGCAAAATTCCTATATATCATTGACAAAACCTCATGACCTGCCCTAGCAGCCTGTCTACATTGCTCAGAAAACTTCATATCTGACTGCACAATTACTCCCAGCTGCTCTAGTTTGGGGCATGATATTTTAAATTAATAAGATCAATAAATTAAATTAAATTAAATGTCAATTCTACGCTATC
This sequence comes from Mastigoproctus giganteus, assembly GCF_048544385.1. NCBI lineage: Eukaryota > Metazoa > Arthropoda > Arachnida > Uropygi > Thelyphonidae > Mastigoproctus > Mastigoproctus giganteus. The sequence continues at coordinate 892,266 of NC_143576.1, read as the reverse complement.
TAATAGAAACAGTGAAGCGTATTACTGTTTCTATAATTATACGTTAGAGCTACCTCAATTAAAAATTTGAATTCCCCATCACTATATACAAAAACAATGCCTGCAATATTCGAACGAAATAACGGTTTTATAAAGTATTACGTATATCTACAAAAACTGTTTATATAAATTAAAATAAAAATAACCAGCGTAATTATAACTATAAGACTACCTATTAAGTACAATATAAAATAACAATTATGTAAATAAAAAGCAAACACTTATCGTTTTTTTCGGAGCCTGTAACTCGCAGCTGTATTTTCTAAAGAGAGTCAGCGCCCTCTTTTTGTCTAGCTGCTTGGCCGCGGGGCCCCCTATTGGGACCCTACGTTGCCCGCCACAACCACTGGGAGGTGAGCCAGGCTGCCCATTATACCCTGGCTGCCTCTGTCAGAGTTGCCTGAGCTTCCTGACAGAGGCCATAAAAAAACTAAAAAGATAATTTTTTTTTTCTTTTCTGAAGAGAGCATATGAGCGAATAAGAGAAGAAGAAGAAGAGGTCAAAATGTGGGGAACAGTAGTTGGAGTGGACCAATAGGGAAGGCAATCCACGCTGGAGAAGAAAGTTGAAAATCACAGGAGCAGGTGCTGCTCCTGTTTGAATCCTGCACACAGGGTGCTTGCATTATCCTACCCGAGGCGGGGATCGCAGGGGTGACACGTTATTCTGTTCTGCCCTGAGTTCCGCAAGTCTTGCTCTTCTACAATTGAAAACAGCCTGGGCGTAGCGTGTTAAGGCTAGGTATGTGGCCTCTTCTTCAAGTAAAGCTGACTCCTGATTGTGGGGGTTTCCTTGAATCTCTGTGAGACATTGAAGTCTGGCGTTGTCGTAAGTGAAACACTCGTACATAACGTGTTCCCAGGACTCCTCTTCACCACAGTGGCAATATGGGTTATTTTCTATTCCCATGGCTGTTAGTTTTTGCTGGAACGGTCCATGGCCTGTAAGCAGGAAGGTGACTTGCAATCCAGGCAAATACCAGGGAGGAGGCTTTGGGGAAGTCCGACTTATTGAGGGAATAAACCTTTTGGTGATTGCTCCTTTCGGCGTTGTCCCATGTTTCTTGCCAGAGATTTTGTAGGTGGTCTGCAATTTTTCTTCTTTCCTTCTTTGAGTCATTTGCATGATTCAACTGCAGATTTTACTGTCTGGCAAACAAGGTGGGACAGTTCAACTGTTGGCACTGTAACAAGAAATTTCCTACCGGATGTCTCCTTTGTGATGTCGAAGAAGGTCAGCTCATGGTTTACAATTAGTCTGGAAACATTCTATCTTATTACTGGGCATGGATCTCTTAACGAAAAACTCCACCAGCTAGGCCTGTTAAACACTGACCTCTGTTTCTGTGGAGCAAAAGAAAAGTGGCAACATCTTCTCCACGAATGTGCCTGCTATGAAGACATTAGGAATGAGCTGCGAAATGAAGTCCCATCCTTCAGCATAAATCAAGTTGACCAACTTGTTCTGACCCCACATCACTTGTCTGCACTCCAGGCTTTTGCAGCTGCTGTCTTTGCCAGAAGGAGAGATATGCTTACAACTAATGCGGTAGCAACATAACCTCAAGCACCAATCAAAGATCAACCTATTGACCTTTTCAGGCATATTATTATTCTATTTTAATTTTATTTTTTATTTATAATTTTTCCTTTCCTCATCTCTTTTTTTTTTTTTTTTCTTCTCTCTCTTCATCTTCCCACTTTTCTTTTCTTTTCTTTTCTTTTTTTTTTTTCTCTTTCTTCCTTTTTAATATCTATATTTTTTCTTTATTTTATTTATTATCTATTCTTTTTTTTATTTATTATTTATTTTCTTTTATTATTATTATTATTTTTTTTTTTTATCAAAACCTGCACCACGGGTGAATGTTTTTTTTTTTTTTTTTTTTTTATTAAGTCCCTTTGGAATGGGCCCCCAGAGGATCCTGGCCCACCTGCTGGCAACACCAGGTGAGTCAGAGTCTCTTTCGACACGTTACGTGATATACTGGAACTGGCCCACCTTCCCGTGGTGTGGACGAATACCCAGAATCATCTGTCCAGGTGACTGATGCTTCTGTGTAGCCAAGTGGCCAGAACAGAACAACAGAACACACACACAATACACACAAACCGACGTCACACACATCTGGCCCATCTGTAGTGATACTGTTCTTCACAGAGATACGAGGCGGAGTTGAACGAATGTTCCGGGTGCCGCCCTTTACATATACACATGTCCACACACACACATGCAGATTTAACAATTGCGTTGGGATTCCCTTCTTCAGGCACTGGAGAAGGCAACTGACAACTTCCAGATAGAGAGGCAAGTAACCTGCAATGACTTGTAGTGCAGGGGGTGCTGGCCGTACAGCACGCCCTGGTAACCGATAGTAACATAAATCTTTGAATGGAATCAAGCTTGCGCTTGTTCCTTTCCAGGATTGCCTTTTCGCACTAGATGGAGGCTCAATAGCACAGTCCGGACTTATACTGCCTTATATATATTAATGAATTGAGGTTTATTCTTTAGGCCCCAATCCGCTCTACTAATCCGTCTTGTCATTGCAGTGTATTTTCGGATTTTAGCTGACAGATATTTTGTGCCAAAATTGATATTTGTGAGATTTGTCTGCGAATGAAACATTGTCTTTCCAGTTGTGCCAAACTAAATTTCTTGTGGATTTTACTCGCAGGAATGGACTTCGAAGAAGGGAAGCAAGGAGGGACTTGGCTCGCAATGAAGACGACTGGCAAGGTCGCGTCTGTCCTCAACTTAATGCAGCCTCTCGAAGAAATGGCCGGCGGCAAGAAAGACAGAGGTAAGCCATTTGGTTTCAATGTACTTTGTCGCCAACTTGCTACGATTATTGTCTTTGGATAAGTTTATTTACAGATTTGTTGCTCGGTTAAACAGTCCAGCTACAATCTCATTTAAATGAAAGAATTCCTTTTTTAAAAATATTCCGGCACCAGAGGTGATCAGATGATTTTCTAAAGGAGGGCCAAAGCTGTGTTAGGAAAATCATTAAGCTTCAATCATCGGACAGTTAACAAAAAAACACACACACACACCTTTGATCTGATGAGGGACTTTAGCCCTCCTACTTGTAATTGACACTGTCCGCTAAAGCCCCAAGATGGCCACGGGGATTTACAGCTTCATCGTAAAAGTAGGCGCCTCCGTGGGCAGGAGCAGCAGTGGCACACGCTTCTTGATTAGACCGGGATTCGAGCCCGTCACCACCAAATACGGAGGATGTGGAAAGGTCAGGGAATGACCACCGCATATTCCCAGAGCAATATGGCCTTAGTTGCTGATGCTCCTAAAAACCAAACAACAAACAATCATCGTACAACTGTTTTGTGCAGTTCCTGGGCCGGAAATGTATTAGCGCCGCAATTCTCGTAAACACCTAATGGCCAGTTCACTCCTTTCCTTTTTCTTTTGTCCCGCTGTTTATCCAACCCACGCTCGGGTTTGCCAGGTCTGCTCGTGAAATCTCCCGCGGATAGGAGAAGTGCAGATGAATCCGCAAGAGTGATTCAGAGGGTGAAGTGGGTAACTGTAGAGCTGTAGGGGTTTAACGCTTCTGTTCAGGAAGATAATGGATCAAACAACTTGTTTTTTTCCTCTTTTAGTTCCTTTGTATGTAAAACCCCTGGCATTGCTGCTGTGAGGGGTGTATCGTATACCACTTTTGTGCTCAATAAAGGTTAAGTTAAACCTGTAGCATTGTTGCTGTGTGGGCATTGCAGCAGGCACGCGTGTAAAATTTTCACTGATTGCAATAAAGAATTTTAAATAATTGGAGAAGTAATGCAAGGTCACATTAAAGAGTGGAAGCGAGTGGTTGTTAAAGGGACATCGTGCCTCACCAGTGTGATACTATGAGGTAGTCACAAAGGAACTGAATACAAAGAATAATTTTGACGTCATCCGCTAATATTTGAATGAAGTCTTTGATACGGTTGTTCCAATAAATTGTAGCAGTGTGTGTGTGTGTGTGTGGTTAGGGATAATTAAGTGGTAGAAGACAGAGGGACCATTATTAATTGCCACTGCTCTTCGTGGGTCAATAAGATGCGCAGGGTTCCGCAAGGATCGGTGTGTTGGAGCCAATTAATGATTTTAATGTTTATTAATGACATCGATGCAGATATTTGGATGGTTCACTTCGGCAACAAGATTTAGATAAACTAAGCTGATGGGCTGGAAAATGGAAATCGAAGTTTCACAGGAATAAATGCACGCTGCATTTGGGCAGTAGTAATCCCAGAATAATATACCACTCTCGAGGCACCACCGCCCAAGTGGAATGTTACTTGCTGAGCAATGTAAACAAGCTGCTACAACTTCCCATGGGGGTTTGTCAAGGAGATGATTAGTGTACAAGGCACTGGAATACAGACGTGGAAGCTTCATTTTTGAAAGAGTGCGGGAAAATAACAAGATTAGTTGAGTTCACAAGAGGACGTTTGTTGGTACAGATATACTTTTAAACCAACAAGATCAGAGTCTTTCTTTTGTCTGCTACCACAAAGAGTCTGGTTCTCTAAACACTACACATCTGCGTGGTGAGATAATTCTATAACACTTTAAAAGGAGGTTAAGTAAACTAAATCGTGATTGCGTCTTTACTCTTTCTGAAATAAAAGGAGCAAAAATTTAAAATTGGAGAAGGGTGGTTGCGGGAGAGGCATTCAGAAATTTCCATTCGGCCAGGGAATAGCTAAAGCGTCCTAACATCTAAACGTCCAAAGTTTGAATAAATTTAAGGAAGCCTCGCGTCCATTGCCAATAACGATCTAAATTTCAAACACTTTCTTTCACTCGCTATCGTCCTCTCCTATTTTTCTTTATTTGATGTCTTGAGGCAAGTAATTGACAAAATCTGCGTGCAGAAAGAGGGGAGCGCCGTATTGAGATTGGTGGGTCAGGCGTGGACGTGCGTATACAAATTTCGGACGTTGACTTTCACTCGCCGCGTGACCTCGCATTTCTGATCAGCTGGACAAATGAAACGGAACTCGTTGGGGTGCCGGCGTGGGCTCTGACTGTTCGCAAAACCTGTTCCTCCCACTGCGGGATTTCAAACTGTCAATTAGCGGGGTTCGCGGAAAACAGTGTCTTTGTGAACGAACGCAACAACAGATCGGTCGGCGGTGTTATTTCTGGAAAAGTAAATGCAAATCATTGACGCCGACCCGCGTGTTCCAGTAAGGAACGAGTTCAGTTCACGACAGGGTCGTTTTCTTTTTTTCTGGTGAAAGAGTTTATTTTTAACTCTTGGAACAAAACAGAAGTGGCCGATGGAAAAACAGAGTGTGGCCCACTGCGCCGTAAGTGGTCAAATTAGCGCGTGTAATTCTTCGTCTCCCGAGTTACTGACCTCGTGAGTACTGATCATTAACAGCTCTCCCCCTCACCCCGCCTGAAATGTTCGCGGAAGTTTGCGCGGAGTAGTTTCGTTGTGCATTTGAATCCGCCAGCGACGGATTCACCGCAAATAGTTCGACGGACGCGTAGCTAAAATTGGTGGCTAAAAATGGCATTGCGCTCTTTCGCTCGTTGAATTTTTCTTATCCAAAGAAATAATTTGGAAGAAGTATAAATAAACGGGCCTACTCTTCCACTACTTTGTCTAGTTCAATTTTCTTTTGAATTTATCGAAATATCCACTTCCAGTTTTTGTTTTTTCTGTTATGGAAGTGGACTGTTGGGGAGGGAACGGTTTTCTTTCCCCAACAGTTAACTAATCTCTGGCGGTAAGCAAATTTCCACACTCTATCCTTCCTCATCTTAAACCGTGTTATGTGCGAGAAAGAGTACGGATAACACATTAATACAACTTTGTTTACAACAGCGACGACCTCTTGTAAACTTTCCCAAAGCACGGAGTGTCCCTCGTGTTAAGCTTTAATTCGCTTTGAGAGTTTTTTGGCATCTGACCGGTCCGCCAAAATTTTTTTTCCGCGATGGATTTGTAGCGACACACTTATTTGGGGGTTCCCTTACGGCGCTGTAATAGCACCATTTTGTTCCCCTCAATAATCTCGTTTGCCCTTCTCTGCCCCGTTTCAACAGATCCTAAACTGAGACCTCTGCACATGTACAGTATGCAGTATTCAACACGTGGCCTGACCATTGCTATAATATATTATACAGTGGGACAACCACCTCCTTATTCCTGCTAGCAAACTTTCTTACATATCGCCGACAACCCCCCCCCCCATGAGCTGTCCTGGCAGCGTGTCTACACCGCTCAGAGCACTTAATATCTGACTGCACAATTAACTCCGGGTCTTTTTCACTGACCAATGCCCCGAGTGTACGTTAATCTGGCATTTCTGCTACCCACATGCAGTACCTTCAATTGTCAATGTTACTTTACTGATTATTTTCTGTCCCTCTCTGGATATATGCGTTTGTTATACTCGTATAAACAGAATCTTTTTATTTATCATTAGGCCAATACCACTCTCGTTTTCGTTTTCGCAGCGCTTAGGTGGTCCCACAGCAAAGTGATTCGGCATTGCACTGTCACTGACGTCAACCGGGTTGCCGAACTGAAGGGTCCGCGTTAGATTCTGTGCGCATCTTAAGCGAGAGCATTCTCCTTTCTTTCGCCATATAGTTTTAATGTCGTTGACCTTTTAGAGATTGATTTATGGAGTCAGCAGTTGGCCCTTACATCATCTCTCAAGAGGATTCTGCTCTAGTTGGTTTGGTGTTGATTTTGATGTATCGCCAGTCTTTTTTTTTTTTTTTTTTATCAGGCTGGCCACGCGGGAAGTTTCTTTCAACACACTGAAGATGGCAGAAGATAAAGGAGACTCTGTAAAGCCAATCAGCGTGTTTGGGGACATTAAAAAAAAACGTTTAGCATTAATTATATACTCATACAGAATTGCATCAAACGGTATTATTTTTGGATGCAATGAACACAACTACTACAGGAAAATTCTTTCCTACTTCCACTCTCATTTTTTAGTATTTTCACACGTTAAGCAAACGATCCTCCTTCGTTAGATGAACTCAAATAATTGCGCTACCAATGAAAAACACAAAGCCATATATTTGTATATCTGTTTATTGGTACAGACTGTCCCTTCCCAATGTGGAATGACGTGTGTTAGCGGCATAAAATTTTCGTAGCAGTCGGCGCATTCTGTTAAAGATTATTATTAGAAGTTCTTCTGTTTTTGGATATTCTGGTCCAATGAACCCACCCACAGTGGTCTTTGCTTATAAATCCCGATCTTATAAATCTTTTCGATAGTTTTCTGAATTTGGTGAATGTTTCGTAATGATCAACGCCTACAATTTTTATAGAGAGCACGAAAATTTTTCGTTTAAGCTATATGTACTGATTGGGTTCTTAGCGAGCCAAACTGGGAAGGTGTTTACAAGAAGAACCATTAGCACTAGTATCTGAGTAAGAGGAATAATCAAGACATTATACACCACAATCAGATCACATCGCAGGTACCTACTCTCTCCAGGTGCTTTATTTTGCAGCACTTCTTGGTAAGAGCACCCTTTTGTTTCCCTCACCAATCTTGTTACCCTTCCCTGTACACGCTCAAGCAAATCTACATCCTTCCCAAAATGAGGCCTCCAGACCTATACAGTACTCTAAGTGTAGCCTGACCATTGCCTTGTGCAACGGGAAAATTACATCCTTGTCCCTGCTAGACAAGACTCCACGACCTGCCTTGGCAGCCCGTCTACACTCTCAGAAAATTTCATATTTGGCTGCACAATTACCCCCAGGTCTTTTTCACTTTCCCTGAGTGTAGTACCACACATTTGGTACGTTTCTCTTCGGTTATTGCTACCCATATGCAGTACTTTGGATTTATCAACGTTAAACTTCATTTTCCACTTCTTAGCCCATTTGCCCAACTTGTCTAGATCCAGTTGGAGTAGCATACAGTACTTTCTTTACTGTCGTTAACAACCCTGCCACCTAATTTCCTGAGATTTTAGTGGCTAGGACCTATATATAAAAAAGGGGGGGGGGATAAACGCTTGAATTTAATTAGGCCGAAAGAGGTTGCAAGTGTGTCGAATTTGGCATTTAAAATTTGTACGTTGTGTGGGGCATTCGCTTTTCGCTGGCGATATAGGTAGAGTAGGGGGAGAGACGGAAGGCTGGGGGGAAAAGACAGAAGTATGGGGTCAATAGGGAAGGCGACCACAGGTATATCAGTGGGGCATGCCCTTGCCCCACCAGAGGAAAATAAGGGGGTGGTGGGGAGGGGGCAGAAAGTCCTTCCCCTCACCCCACCAGGGAGAGAAAGTGGGCTGGGCAAGGGAGCCCTGCCCAGTTCGCCATAGCGGCAATTTGCAGTGCTCTCCAGCAAGTGCAGTCTGTTGATGACTCGTTGGTGGGGTTTGGTCCTTTTCTAGGTGTGTGGTTTGATCCTGGCTGGAGCCACTCCCATTGGTTCCTAGGTCGATGCTGTTTCATTTATTCTGCTGCATATTACGCCGTTTGTCCTTAGTATTTTGCGATCCTTTCCTCTGTGTTGATGTTTTATCAGTTTGCCTTTATTTGTTATTTGTGGTCATCTATTCGTTGTGGATGGCTATTTCTGTTCGTCGTCTATTGAAGACGTCAAGTGCAAATCGGCTGAGGGCTTTGTATTCATCTTCTGAATCCAGTAGATGGTACTCTTGATTTTTCGGCAAGTATTGAATCCCAGTTATAAGTTTACTTCTGTGTTCTTCGTAGCATTCACAGTCGTGCATAATATGCTGCCAGGTTTCAGGTTCCCCACAGGTGCATGTGGACTCTTCTATTATTCCGAGTGCGTTCAGTTTTGCTTTAAATGGGCCGTGGCCCGTCAGGAGGAAGGTTGTATTTAGCCCAGGATAGAACCACGAGGGGGTTTTTGGGTACATTTTTGCGACTTTCGGTATGAAGCTTCTTGTAACTTGACCCTTTGGCGACATCTCCCATCTGTACTGACAAATCTTCAACATGCCTGGTGCGCATAGTGTTAGGATCAGGCGCCACCTGTGATTTCTCACATCTGCGCCATATGTACGCTGTGAAGAAATACAGAACTACTGTAAATGTCAGAAAAGTGTTGTCTGTTATATATGACATATTGCGTTAGGTTCTGTTGGGTGTCCTGGCATTTGGCCGCAGGGCCCTGGTGGGACCTCACGTTGCCCGCACACACCGCTAGGAGGTAGCCAGGCTGCCCATTATTCTCTGGCTGGTCTCCACCAGGGTCGCCTGAGCGTCCTGGACGAAGACCAAGTTAAAAAAAAAAAAAAAAGAGAGGAAGAGAAGAGAAGGCCTGGGGAACAAGAGGAAGAGGGATCTGAATGTGAGGAACAAGCTAAAGTGGACAGATAGAGAAGGCAGTCCACCCGAGTAAGGAGAAATAGGGGATGGGTAGAGGGATCAAAAGTCACAGGGGCAGGCGCCACTGTGCGAGTGCCAAAGGCCAAGCACTCTCTGGGAGTCAGCTTTTCAAGGAGTGCCAACCATGATGATGCCAGCATAGTATTTTAATCTTCAGTCTTACTCTTTTATCAGTTGGGAAAATGCTATCTGACCCCAGTTTGTGTTTGCACTTGAAGGTCATTGTTCTGAGCAGTTCTAAGTTCAGCAAACTTTGCCCGTCTGATGGTAAAGACAGCTTGTGCGTAACTCGTTAAGGCTTTGTATGTTGTTTCATTCTGAAGCAGGTATGTTTCATGGTTACGAGGGTTCTCCTGGATTTCAGTAAAAAATTTGAGCCTACAATCATCGTAAGCAGGGCACTGATACATGACATGCCCCCATGACTCCTCTTCGCCACAGTGGCAGAATGGATTGCTTTCAATTCCCATTGCTGTCAATTTCTGTTGAAAGGGCCCATGTCCTGTGAACAGGAATGTAACTTGCAGACCAGGTGAAAACCAGGAAGGAGACTTCGGGAAAGTCATGTCAATGGATGGGAGGAATCTTCTGGTAATTTCTCCTTTGGGCGTGGTTTCTCATGAATGCTGCCAAATTCCTTGAAGGTGTGTGAAGATACGTTTTCTTTCTTGTTTCAGGTCATTGGTAAGCTGCAGTTGAAGATTTAACAACTGTGTCGGAATTCCCTTCTTTAATCGATGGTAAAGTCCTCTTTTAATCACCTCAAGATAGAGTGGCAAGCATCCAGTAATAACCTGTAGGGCAGGGGTGCTGACAGTGCGACATGCCCTGCAGATAGATGACATCATGAATCTTTGTATTGAGTCAAGTTTACGCTTGTTCTTTTCCAGGATAGCCTTTGTACACCAAACTGAGGCTCCATAACACTAGCGCGCAGTGAGGCCTCCGGTTAATTAAACTTCATAGTTGGAAACGATTTCGTGTTTTTATTATTCGAATGATTGCTGGAAATAGAGCATGCGCATACTATATGTGGGTCCTGTTAATAAAAATATTCTTTGTGTTGCATTGTTCTTCACAAAATTTCATTATGAAACAACAGGGATTACCTTTATTTTAGATATAGGAAGCTTCTTTTCCAACCAACTCTCCTGGTCCAACGCGCTAATAATTCTTTGGGAAGATGATATCAATTTTACAAAACATGTGGGACATCTTCCTCACTGTCAGAACCATAGTGTTCAGATCCCTCGGTCTCAACCTTGAGCGCTCAAGACTTCTGTCTTCAAACACCATACCTCTGGCAGCAAGGAAACCATTACGTGGATTGACATAAAATTAAATTTTGAAGGTCTAAACCGCTTAATAAATATGGACCGCTTATTTTCTTTGGTCCAGTAGCTTGACATTAGAGTTAAATTTAGGGGTATAAAAAAGTTTAATGGATATGGGGGGGGGGATTCTCTACATTCCTTAAGTCGGACTAGGACTTTTCTGGGCGTCATGTTCACAGGAATAGAGCAACTCACAATTAATCCGAAACTTTTGTCTTATGTTGTAGTGTTTATTCTTCACGCATGCGTATACGTGACCAATCGTCGGACAATAAGAATGGTCTACGGATATTGATTGAAGTTTCATCTCTAAGGTTGCCGCAATAAGTAGTTTGTGGTAGTTGTGTTGAATATTTATAATTTTTGTTTCAGTAAAGCCGAATGAATGTCGTTCATTTATTGCGTGGAACGAAAATTCCGATGCATTTGAACGACTCATCCGCACAGAAGCTTCGTGTTGTTTTGCTCGAAGCGGTGCCACTTCCATGGTAGATCCTACATAAACAGTGTCGCAATTTTTGCATGGTATACTGTATACGAAGTCATGCTGTGATTGGAATGTGGTGTTTGAAGGTCGATTTCTGAAGAATGTGTATAATTTGTTCATGGGTTTTGATATGATTTTCATATCGGTTCCCTCGCATATTTGGTTAAGTTTATTGTACCAGTACTCGACATATGGAATGGTGATGAAATGTATTTTGGTCTTGTCGGATTTTTGTGCAATGTTTGTTGCGAGGTTGTTGTTGTTTATTTTTTCACGGGCTATTGTTTTAACATTGTTTATATAAGTTAGCGGGTAACCCCTATTTCAGAATATTCTAGTTAATTCCTGTAGTTAATTCCATTTCTGTTACTGGAGAAATTTGGGTGGAAGAATATTTAAAGGCGTTAAGAAATTGATTCAGCATGACCGATTTTTTGTATAGTTGGGGATGATAACTGTGGAAACGTAAAAGCATCCCCTTATTAGTGGGTTTTCTATATATGCTGAAATTTAGTTTTTGGTAAAATTAAGGTAAAATTTGTGGTAAAATTAAGGAAATTTATGGAGTGGGTTTCTGCTTCAATTTCTAATTCAAATTTGAATCTCTGATGGATGTTATTAAAAACCTGAAGAATATTGTTTATGGTCAAATGATCTCTGATAATTAGGATGTCATCCAGATATCTTCCGTAATATGTGATTTGTGGTATAAATGGATCAAGATGGATCTTTTCTAATTTGTCTAAGTACAGTTCAGCAACGAGTCCACTGATGTTTAGGCCCATTGGGAGGCCGAAAATCTGTCTGTATATTTTTCCTTGAAAGAGAATGTAATTAGTATTTACTAATAGTTTTGTTAGTTCGAAGATTCTGTCTTTGGGGAGTCTGGTGTTATTAATTTTTATGTTATCATCGTTTAAGTAGGCTCAGACTATGTCTAAGGCGTAGGGTACATTTACGTTAGTGTATAGTGAAGACACATCCGGTGAATATACTTCATATCCTCCTTGATGTGGAGATCTTTGAGGTTCATGAATAAAGCGTCGTAGTTTTTTATGTTATATGTTAGGAGTTCTCGGAGTGGTTTTAGAATTGGGTAGGTGAACATGGCTAAGGAGGCAAAAGCTGAATTCTTATATGAAACGATGGGACGAATTGGGTATCCTGTTTTGTGTAATTTTATTTGGCCGAATAAGGTTGGGATATTTTATGTGCGGGCTTTAATTTGTTTAAGTTGGGCCATAGTGATGTAGTCATCTTTCCTATAGGTGGTGAGCATTTTGTTATATTTGTTAACTAGGCTGTTGAACTCTGATGGTGCAACCTCTTCGTATGTCTTTGTGTCTGAAATGGTGTATAATTTATTTCTATAGTAATTCTCCTTTATTGAGAATAACTACTGTATCGCCTTTTGAATAAATGATATCTCGGTTTTGTCTAAGTGCTTATATTGAGGGGATAGTTTGGTTTATGATTCGATGAGTCTGTTGGATTAATACGTTTTTTTGAGGCAAGTTCTAAGAGCGAACTCAACATCAATAATCATTTGTTTCTTGGGCGGGAATCTCGACGGTAAATTGTAATTTAAACCTTTATTTAATAGGGCTGAGAAGTTAGCGTAACAGATGATAAGTTCTTTACATTATCTGAGGAATTAGGGTCGTTATGGGAAGCAGTGTGTAAATAGACATTGTCTGTTTGTTTGTTCACCCGGAAGTCATTAATATGTAGTAGATTTGTATTGGGGATTTTTATCCGCCTTTTTGGTGTTTTGGTATGCACTCTGATTCTCAAAACGATGTGTAACGAATAATGACCTCTGTTATGAGGAAAACCCCCTCAGGGCTTGTAATTTTAGGTTACGTCTGTTCTCTAATGTGGTGGATTGGGCGTCAATTTTTAATTGCATGGCTCGCTTTAGAGTATTCCAATCAATACTGTTTTCTAAAAATATCGCGATATCGTTGAATCTGTTTAAAATATATCTTTTTTAGATTAAATCGAGATTTTAAATCTAGTTTTACTACGTTGCTTGACGTAGTAAGAACTAATTTTTGTATTCCTTCGATTTTCAAACCTAGCCGAAATTTAGGTATTAAATTTTCAGAAAGACATTGTTTTAAAAACTGGATATGATATTTTTGGGCCGCATATTTCCATGGAATTCTAGAATAGTCTCGTTTTAATCCCGTTAACCATTCAGCCATAGTGTTGTATATTAATGTATAACTGGAGTGTCAATTAAGTCAGTATACACGTATGCGTGAAGTAAAGTTCTAAAAGGTGGCGATCAAATTTTGAATTTGAGCGGAGAGGGAGAAGCGAAGTGTAAAGTCGACAAAATTTCATATAACTCCGTTCACTGTATATCTAGATTTAAATAGCTGGGGGTGCTGCAGTGCCTATGGACAAGCCGCCCCCAGCTCTTAATGTCATTAGTTCCAACGCGTATAACAACAATATCACCTTTTGTGTCGTTAAAAGATGATATCTGCTCTATAACGTCATCAACTTTTGCCCCTGGCAGACATACCCTGGTCCTGTTCCACCTATCCGTCTTGAAGTATATTCTCCGTCCCCCCGACAATAACTAGTTCCTGTGGGACCAGCGCATTCTTCCTTGAACATTGTCTCTGTGTTGCCTGATGTGCAGGAGTCAGCTCTGCCGTTGAGCTGGGTGAATCGCCCCCTTCGTTTTTTCCCCGAGTCACAGCACTCTCGCTAGCCCGTGATCTTTGCTTCGCAGCTCTAGTCTGGGTCGTGATTTCCGTTTTAAATACAGTGTAATTAACGATGGAATTAAATAAGATTAATAATATTTTCGATTAATCGATAATACTATAGTAAGCTAACAGATTCCTAATACAGTGCTTCGTATTACGTCGTCTGGTTTCACGTTATACGTTACACCCTATTTCTTATCGATTACAGAATGGCGGCTCGTTCAACAATATTGGCGCCAACACCGGAAGTCGTAACTTCCAAAAATCGCTGGTTAAATTCAAAATAAGAAGCTAACGAACGCTACCAAACCTATTCAATATCTTTGTAAAACCCGATGTACTACGTTAATTAACGAAGAATACGGTAAAAATGAAAATACTTATCCCTTTACAGCGGTCAAAAATTCACCGACTGTTCTCTTCCGCGACCAGAGCGCCCTCTTTATTGGCGCAGATGCGGGGAACCTTTACTTGGTTTCCCACATCTGCGCCGTATGTACTCTGTGGTGACATGCAGAGCAACTGGAAAAACCAGAAAAAAAGTGCCACGTCTGGTTTACGTAGTATTGCGTTTTGTTCCGTTGTTATGTCTCTGGTTGCTTGGCCGCGGGGCCCCTACGTTGCCCGTCACCACCATTGAGAAGTGAGCCAGGCAGTTCCTTAGTTCTTTGGCTGGTCTCTGCCAGGGTCGCCCGAGCACCTTCCTATAAGAGGCAAATGAAAAAAAAAAATGAAAAGGATGAAAAAGGAGAAGAAAGCGTGAAGGTTGCTTGGGGAGATAGCGAAGGTAGGTTAGAATGAGGGTGTAGTTTAGGGTGACTTTATAGAAAAGTTAGGCCACTCAGAAGGAGAAGTAAGGGTAGGGGAAAGGGAATAAAGGTCACGGAAACAGATGTCTCCGCTTGCTTTGAACAGTTGACCTTGGACGACAGTATGGATGGGATTTAGTATCTTGAAACAATACCGTTTCTTTTTGCACTTCTCAACGACGCCTCTTTCTTTTTTTTTTCTTTCAAGGCTGCACTAATCATTTGCACCTTCCAGACTCCAAATCATATCCCGCTCTATCCTGCAGCCTTCCCTGCACTGTACTCTTTAATTCCACGGCACTCCTCTCTTCTTTAACCCCACTCACACTTCCTTTCCCCGCAAGAAAGTGGAAATTTTAGTCTATGTGAATACTTAGTATTTAGCATTTTATATTTTCCTTCTAATCGCCTCATCTTTGCCTTATCCACCAAAATTACATAAGTACAGAGCAATGTTGAGAAAAAGTTTCGAGTTAGGGTTAAATTTAAAAGTGTCTGCAGTTCTGCCAAGACACGATAGGAAGGAGCACACGATGAGAACCTTGTCAATCAAATCGCCCCCGGAGAGATTGTGCAAGGCTCGCGATGTAGAATTTTTCTCGGCGTCTGTGCTTGTTAACAGGAGAGACTGCTTCCACAGGGATGGGATACCCTTAAAGGATGCAAGAATATTTATTGATGCTACCGAGGCAGTAAAGTGAAAGTGTGTTTAGGGTCCAACTGCACCAGGGGTTTCACCTATCTCCACGTAGTTTACATTGTGGGTGAACCAGTTGAGTGGAAAAGCCAGAGATTTAAAAGTGTGTGGGAATTGTATTTGTGTGGTGTCGTGTACCGTTGTTCATCTGGTCATTTAGCCGCTGGACCCCTATTGAGGCCCAACGTTGCCCCACTTTCGTCCCGTGGAGGAACTCACTTGACTTAAGTTCCTCTGGCAGGTCCTGCTGCTTAATTTCCTGAGATTTCGGCAGCTAGGACCTAAAATTAAATAAATAAAATAAAAAATAAATAAATAAAAAATAAATAATTGAAGATCTATAAGTGTATATGTATATATATATATACATGCAGTTGTAATAACTTTTTGAATGTTTGCATAGCGTCCATGCATTCAAACGGCAGGAGCAGGGCAATGCGTGTGATAGACCGAGACTGGGCGAAAATTATTTTTGATTTGATTAATTTAGGATGTAGGGCGTTTACATCGTGTATAGATAGAGTGGGGGAGGAGAGGCAGAAGACTGGGGGGTAAAGTTAGAAGTATGGGGGCGACAGAGTAGATGTCCCCAGGTGGTCAGTGAGGCATGTCCATGCCTCACCAGAAGGAAAAGGAAAAGGGAAAGGAAAAGGAGGGTCGGCGAAGAGAAGGGGGACAGGGTGTCTCCCCTCTTCCCGCCTGGGTTTGGGTTTAAAGTAATCGGTGCTCGATTTTGTTCGTCAATATGGCTTGGTGGCAGCGAACTGCACGGTCCAGGTCGGTGTGTTCCTTTGACAAGTCCAGGGTTGAGGTAATTCATACGGTTGTAAGCCGTGTCCTTTATTCTTAGTAGAGTCGGTTTCCTTGTAGGGTCCACGATGCGGCAGTCATGACACCTAGTCGTTATCAGTTCTCAGCTTGAAATTGTTTTATTGCCGTTGGTCACGGTTTGGTTGTTGTACGACGAGGGTACGTCTCCTCTTGTAGAGGTCTTCTGCGAATTTGGAGAATGCAATGTATTGCTCTTTACTGTCGAGTAGGTGCTTTTCCGTGTCTCTGGGCAAGAAGGTCATCCTGGGGATGAGCTGGCAGCGAAGGTCATCGTAGAGCCGGCAATCGTACATGAGGTGCCGCCAGCTCTCAGACTCACCACAGCAGCAGGCAGGGTCCTCTGTGATGCCCAGAGCTCTGAGTTTTGCCTTGAATGCTCCGTGTCCGGTAAGTAGAAAGGTTGTATAGAGGCCCGGTGAGAACCGGGCCTCTATACAACCAGCGGGGCCTTCGGATGCAATTTCTCCACGTTGGGGAGAAATTTCCTAGTGATCTCTCCCTTGGAAGAGTTTTCCCATCTAGATTGCCATATTTGCGTGAGGTGGGCAGTGAGTCTTTTCTTTTCGGTTAGCAGTAGAAATTCCATAGAGGATTCCGATTCTGGCCACTTTCAGGGCGAGTGGAAGGGTTCCAGCCAGCACCTGCAGCGCATGTGTGCTTACTGTGCTGCAGGCTCGTGTGATGGCTAATAGCATGGCTCAGTGTCGGGCGGGTCAGAAAGCTGCTAGGTTGGGTGGGGGATTCGCAGACTAACTATAGCCGTAGGCAAAGGTGGAAGTGATTCTTGCGCAGCTTTTATTGGAACACGCAGAAGCTCGGAAAGCGAGCTGTCTGGGATTTCAAGGCTCGCTGTGGATCATCACGTGATACACGGGCTGTGTTAGGGTGGATAAGAAGATGAACAGATGCGTGTATATTGCATCGTACACCGCTGCTAGCGACAGAGTAATTAAATTTGAAGCGCTGGTCAAGTCATCAAATACAGACATTGTGGGGGAATCAGAGACGTAGTGTCGCTTACACATTAGGGATGCATCGTTTGATTATGAGAGAAACAATACATACAGGAAGGACAGGAGGGAGAACGCTCTTAGTTAAGAAGCATATTAAATCTAAGACTGCATCCAGTTAACGTCAGTGGACAGTGCAATGTTGAGTCAGTTTGGTGTGACGCAAGCACTGGGAAAGCAAAATGAGAGTTGGAGTGCGTTAGCTTTATGGGCAGAATGACGAGTACAACGAACAAATGTACAGAGAAACAGTGGGCCAGTAAATCAGAATGTCCCATACCCGGCGGGTTTAACTTGGAACGGCAGAATGTGATTGGTGTATCCTTCTGGATACACCAATCACCTCCATACCTGCATTTCTGACCGCATTACACACAGCTTGGTTGGCCATACCTCCCGAACGCTTTCGACATCTTGTTGAATGAATGCCACGTCGGATAGCTGCTGTACTGAGGGCAAAAGGAGGACCTCCTTTCAGTGATCACTGTGTGTGTTGAAGAGATATTTGATACAGGAGCCATAATCTTTTCACTCGAAGTAGTGATTCATGTGTACATGTTTTGAGAAGGAAAGTGGTAAATATATTTGTACATATCATTTGAAAGTGTTGCAATACTCTGTGTGTAAATTTTGTTATTGAAAATAAAACCCTGTTATGGTTACAACGCCGAATGTCTCTTTATTCGAGGGAAGTTCACGCCCCCATAAGAAAAACACATTGAGAATTATCCTGGTTGGGAAAAATAAAAGAAACATGAGTTCATAATCGGGAATCTTCTGCGACAAGAAAAAAATAAATAAAATAATTAAGCAGTTAGATAGCTTGTGGGCTTTGGAGGACTGAGGTACCCGTTGTTCTCCTTTGGAAAATCATAACTACCTCTTTGGGTTCGGGAGTATATATTTATGGTAATAATTAAATGAAATAAGATGAAAGAGAAAGACCCAGTTCCCACAATGGGATGGGACTTGAATTGTTTTCCATATGCTTCCACAAGTGAACTGTTCGACGATGTGTATTAATGAATGTAATTTGTTTCATTTTAGGTTTTCTTGCCGTCCGTTACCTGGAAAGCGGAGACGATGGTTTCACTTACTTGCGGAGGTTGCAGAAAACTGCACTCAACTACTTTGGATTTCTGCTGGTCACCATCGATGTCAGGTGAGAGGCATTATATTAAATTCATATACCACATGAATATTCATATCTCTCTTCATATTCATATCTCTCTACGCCACACACACACGCGGGGGGGGGATTTGAAAAGTTCGTGGCCCAAGTATGGAAGGGTACTAGAATAGCGTTTAAAATTTCTGTACTTAATGCATAACACCCCAAATAGTAACCCACCAAGCATCAAACAGTTTCAATGATATATTTTAATTTAAGTCAAAAAAGTTGTGCGAATGAAGAAAGTTGGACAAAAGCAGTTACCGTGCAGTCATCCAATATTTGGGGAAAAGGGAATAACGCCAAAGGCAATCAATTCGTGAAGATATGCTTACAACGTTGGGGAAAAGTGAGTATATCCCATCTTATTCTAAGTTAAGAAATGGGCAAAAGAATCCAAACGAGGAAGAGAGAACCTAGATGATGACCCAGGCTGTGGAACACCTGCATCACTCCAGTAGTTGTTGCGCGTGATCTGGTGATGAGTGATCGAAGTGTGAGAAGTCGATACATTGGCCGCGTCTTGGGCATCTCATCTGAACGTGAGTACCACATAATAACAGAGGTACTCGCTATGAAAAAGATGTCAGCACGATGGATTCAAAAGTTGACAGAAGATCAAAAACGCAGAGTCGTCAAGAAGATCCACCAACTTTCCTTGCAAAGTTTGTGACCATGGATCCAGCACTTTCAGCCAAAGAAAAAGCAGTCCAAACAATGAAAACACAACCCTCTCCCACTTCCTCCAAAGAGAGCAATAAAATTCCAAACGAAGTCAATTCCTTCTTCTGGCAAGTTGATGACATCGGTTTTTTGGGAAGCAGGTGGAGTGTTGCTAATGGATTGCCTTCAAAAAGGACATATTACGCAAACCTTTTGAGGCATTTGAGTAAAAACACCAAAGACAAACTCGGTGTAAAACTCAGCAAATGAGACTTATTCCACCAGGACAACGCACCTGCTCACATTGCCATGTCTACACTGCATGGGTGCGGCTTTGAAATCTTGAACTAGCCCCCTTATTCATCAATCTAGCACCATGTGACTTTCACCTATTTTATAATTTGTAAAAAAAAATACCTGGCTGGCATTCATTTTCCCACCGACAGAGATGTCCTTGCTGCAGTGGATGCATTCTTGGAAGCCAGAAGGAAAACTTTATGCGCAGCAGGAAAAAAATATATGAACCTTTGTCTTAATACAGTCACAGATAGAATAAATGCAAACACAGTAATGCAAAAAAAGAAAAGCTGACGTGGGGTGACGACGCATTGAGTATAAAGAATGCACAGGTTGTTCCACTTCAGTAATCTGAAGCCAGAATGGGGAAAACGCGTCGTCTATCACATTTTGAAAAAGGTCTAATCGTGTGTGCACGTTTAGGAGGAGCAACGATTCAAGAAACAAAAGAAATAACTGGTTTCTCAAAAGTATCCCTCTCAAAGGTTTTTAATGACTTTAAAGCAAGCTCTGTTCTTCCACATTCCTCAAAAGGAAAACTATGGCAGAAAAACAATTCTTCAAGAGCGTATCTTTTGGAGGACTGTACAGAAAAATAGGACATTCAGTGTGCAGCAAATAACGCCTGAATTCCCAGAACTTCCCTATTTCAACCCGTACCATGCGCAGGGAATTTAAGAAATTGGTTGGGTATTGGCAGTCGCCTGCGTATGCCGAAGCCACTTGTTTCGGGGAGAGAAAAAAAAGAAATGCGCTCGCAGTGGTGCCGAAAACTGTCGTGATTGGACAGTGGATCAATGGAAGAAAGTCAGATGGTCAGAGGAATCAAGGTACACTTTGGTTTTCACTGAAGGTAGGCAGAAAGAAAGTGTGGAGGGAACGTCATTAAGAAATTTTATTTTCCCCGTTAAGGCAACTGAAGCACTCCACGTGGTATGGAGAATGTTTTGTTGGCACCGACTGGATCCGTCGATACCGGTGGAAGGTCGGATGTCATTCAGAGAGTACCTGAATTTTGTATCAGAACTACTGCACCCTGCAACGTTACACTTTTATCCCGAAGGAGATGGCCACTTTATGCTTGATAGTGGAATAAGGCATCATGCAAGAATGGTTTAGAGAACATGATACGGATTTCCATCATCTTCCTTGGTACCTATATTCACCTGATCTTATCCAATTGAGATTGTGTGAGATATACTGGAGAGATTCGGCAACGAAGGCCTCTTTCTTCAGCAGTGGTGAAGAAAAATATTGCATCAAAATATTGCATCTCTGCAATGTTTTGATGGAAGAATTATTACAATTAGATCAACACACACACACACACTAGACACCTTATAGAATCTACGTCATGGCGCATACGCACCAGGGGCTTTTTTGGGGTAATAATAGCAGTGGAAAATGATGCAAGACAGCAAGTTTATACAGCCAAAAATAAGAAAAAAGACGCCTTCCATTTCATCTATTCATTTCCTCCAATAGTTTCTCTAGTTCTTCCTTTAATTTATTTAAACCATCAACTTCCGCAGCAACGAACGGACAGGAGTTTTTTCCAAGGATCACCCGTTGACTAAAGGCAAACTTCTTCGTGTGTGGTCTGAGCAAGAACAAGAATTCCATCAGCATTGAGCTTTCTCAAATCCATTCAAAGCCCTAAACACCTTAATCAGATCACCTCACAGGTGTTTGGTCTCCAGATGCTGCAATTTGCAGAACTGAAGCTCTTTCTTGGTAATAGCACCCGTTTGTTCCCTTCGCCAAATTCGTTGCCTTTCTCTGTAATCTATCCAGCAGCTCACCTCCTTCCTAAAATGAGGCCTCTAGACCAGGATGCAGTACTGAAGATGTGGCCTGACCATTTCCTTATACAATGGGACAGTCCCTTCCTTATCTCTGCTACCAAAATCGTGTATATTATTAATAAAACACCATGATCGGTCTTGGCAACTTGTATGCATTACTCAGAAAACTTCGTGTCTGACTGCACAATTCCCCCTCCCCCCAGGCCTTTCTCATTTTCCACTACGCTATCACCAGTTGGTACGTTACTTTGAGGTTACTGCTATCCATACGCAGTACTTTGCATTTGTCAATGTTAAAATTCAGTTGCCACCTCTGACCCCATCTGTTCAACTTTTCTAAATCCTGTTGCGTACCGTCATTATTGCCATTAACCACCGTGCGAACCTCCGCAAAGTGGACATTAATTTCCGTCTGCGTTCCACAAAACAAAGTTTAGCGGTCGTTGTTTTTATTTGATTAAATTTTTCGTCGTGAACTTCATTCAGAAATTGTATTAGCTTCGATGGCGAACCTGATCTGTTGTTTTTCTCATTTTCAGCGTGCCCACGAAGAATGTCAAGGCATCGTACTACACGAACGTCGGAGACGAATCACCCGTTCCTTTGCAAGCAGGTCAGTGTCTTTCGGTGAATATTTCGGTACTTTTCAATCCCCCCACCTCTAAAATCACTTATTTTTTATATTTTCCACATATCCGCGTGCCATCGAATTGTTGGCGCCTCCGTAGCCAGGTGGGAAGGAGCAGCAGTGCGTAGCACACGCTCCTTGATTAGACCAGGGTTCGAGCCCGTGCCCACCAAATACGGAGGATGCGGAAAGGTCAGGGAATGACCACCACACATCCCCGGAGCAATATGGCCTTAGTTGCTAATGCTCCTAAAAAACCAAATAACAAGCCGTTGAATTGTTAAAGTTGGTATCCTTACTGGAATCTCGAAGAAAGTACGTTGATATTTCAGTGACATTATGAATATAAACACTCACCCGTATGTATGGTCCGAATACAATGTTTGTTTAATCGTCCTAAGCGCTCACCCCCTCCTCCTCCGGGAAAACCACAACTGGGAAGGTAAAAATTGTCGCAAACTATCGTTGATTGAAATTTAGAGTTAGCTTACTTTGAAGTTCCGGTTGAGAGGTTTATTTTGAGTTCTAAAAACCATAGTTTCGATTTTTTTTTTACGATTAAAAATTAGATTAGATTAAAACCATTCGACTTTGTACATTACATCGACACCCCACATTTTGACAACTCGCCCTTTTGGGCATTTTCCACCGACACCTTTAAATCGACTTTCGGATGCACCTTCTCGGTTTTTTGTTTTCCCCAGGGCATGAAAACAGTTTGTTTAGATAAGCGCTTTGGTTACAATATTGGCGATGAGGACAGTCCCCGGGCTCCACATATGTGCTGCGTTACTTGCACCACAAATATGAGGACGGCTAACTTGGGAAAATTAAAAGAATGCCTTTTAATGAGGCGAGAACCGCGCAACCACATTGACGATTGCTATTTCTTGATCAGAAATAGCAATCGTCAAAACGACAAAAATATCAGGGATGTCCACAGAAAGCAAGCGCAGTATCATATCCTAATATATCATCCGCAATGAGGCCTGTTTCACATAAGAAAGACCCGATGACATCAGATTTCCCTCCTCCACCTCTGCCAATAAAATCATGGGATAAAGAAAGCGGTGATGCATACAGAAATGATTATTTTGTTGCAGGCGATGCTGTACAGTCCCCTTCAAACTTCTCGTTGTGGAAAGTGTTTCCGAACAAACTGGGCAATGAAAGTTTTATATTTCTCTCGATGCTTCAAAATAAAGTTTTGCTGCGCATTGGAAATGCATTTCCACCAGTTCTACTTCGTGCTATTGTCCGGTTCCTTCGAATAGCAGTTTAAGTGGAAAGTGTAGGCTGCCATCATCAGGCGGAACAGTGTCAAAAGCTTTACCGAAATCTAAGCAAATGATGACAAAAATATTATTATTAATATCCGTTTATTAACAAAGAAATGTCCCTTTACAGCAATCCAGCTAGAGATTACTTGATAATATTGAAGAAATATTGCCCACTATTATCTAAAGGAATTTGAATCGCGTAGGAACCCATAACCGGAAACGTCACGGGAAAGTAGTAGCAGAGGCACATGAAGCAGAAATGACACGAGACAGTAATTAGTGGCAAACATTTATTTGACTTAATATTAACAATGGAGTACGAGATGGATGCATTTCATGATGTTACAACAGATGCTCGAAGGTTCCACCATGAGACGCGATGACACCGACGCAGCATGGATTGGCGAACACATCTGCAGTTTCTTTCACAGTAGCAGCAGCGCAGACGAGTCTCGTCACGAGATTCATTTCCGTCTCCACAAGCGATTTGAGGGCTCCCCACAAAAAGAAATCAAGGCTCAATAAATCAGATGAGCGTGGGAGGCCAGGCAACGGGTTCACCGCGGCCAATCCATCGACGCCCAAAACGCCTGTTCAAATGGTCACAAACACACCTTCCATAATGGGCAGGCACCCATTCATGTTGAAACCAAATGTTGCGTCTCACATTTGCTGGAACCTCGTCAAGTAACCCTGGTAGAACTTGTTCAAGAAAGATCCGATATTTAGTGGAGTTCATGCGGGAAGGTAACAGGTATGGGCCGACTAAGCAGTCACCGACCATACCTGCCCACACATTTATTGTGAAGCGATGTTGTGCCGCATGGTGGTGCGGCATGCCCACACATGAGCTGCCCACACATGAGCATTGTGCCGATTGAATAAGCCTTCCCGAGTGAAATAAGCTTCATTCATGAACAAAACATAGCCTGGAAAATTCAAGTCTTGAACACTTTCTTGAGAAACCACTGCGCAAAACCCACACGTGCAGAATGATCTTGGGTAGTAACTGTGAACCCTTTGGAATCGTCGTGCCAGACACGCTGTACACTGCAAGGAGACACTCCTAAGGCAGAGGCAACGGCACGTGTGCTGGTAGTAGGATTATTCTGGACGGCATTCAACACACTTTCTTCCATGGCGGGAGTTCGTGTCGAACGTGGTCTGCCCGCACTACTCCTGTTACCTTCAAATGACCCATAATCGCACAAATTTTGATGCACACACGCAAACAAACGGTGGTTCGGTGCATGTCTGTCTGTGAAGCGTTCTCCATAAATTCGTTGAGTGGCTCGTTCATTGGCCTTTGCTAATCCATACACTAGGTGCATGTCTGCCAGCTCACAGTTCGTATATCGATGCATGCTCTTCGTGCCGCGACTACTGCTTCAATGAGTAAACCAGAAAATTTCCCTCTCGCGAACTAATGAACAGCGCCATCTACCGACTTACGGTAACGTTTCCGGTTATGGGTTCCTATGCGATTCACATTCCTTTAGATGTTACCTACCTCCCCTACACGTTTGGACCAATATTTTTGAGACACCCTGTGTATAATGAAGTCACAAAGGAAGTTAGACAAGCGAAGGCAGATTAACAGAAATCATATGGCGAAAGATGCTAAGAAAAACAGCAAGGACTTCTTTAGTTATATAAACTCTAAAAGGAAAGGGATTAATCAGATTGGTCCACTTGATATCGATGGTTCGACTATTGATGATCTTGCTGAGATAGCTGATAATCCGAATGAGTATTCTGCATCTACATTCACACACATGAGGAGTTATTAAGGGAGGAAAATGCAAAACGTTTATCGTACTGTGACAGGGTGCTTAATGATTTTGTAATAACTCAGAGCAAAGTGGAGGATAAATTGTTGAAGTTAAACATAAGAAAGGAACCTGTGGTGGATGGATTCTATCCAGTTATATGGATGGATTCTATCCTGCGGCAAAACAACTAAGCAAACCCTTAGCCATAATTATGAGAGCACCCTTGGACTCAGGGGAGGTCCCCACGGACTGGACATGTGCAAATGTATCCCCAATTCACAAAGGGGGATCGAAGGGTGACACGAGTAATTACAGACCAGTTAGTTTAACTTCTGTTCCGGGTAAAATAGTGGAGCCACTGGTTAAAGATGCATTGCAGGATCATCTAGACAAGACTGCAGCAATAATTCAGACACAGCATGGGTTTGTTAAGGGAAAGTCTTGTCTGACAAATTTGATTGGATATTATGATGTGGTTACAAAGGAACTGGATGCAAAAAATAATTTTGATATCAGGAAAGTATTTGGATTTCAGGAAAGCTTTTGACGCTGATGCGCATGGAAGACTACTGTACAAATTGGAGCAGAATGGTATTAAGGGTAAGTTGCTACAATGTGGTAATCAGTGGATGCTGCTCTTGTGGACAATTGTTATTAGTGGAGTCCCACAGAGTTCGATGTTGGGTCCACTATTGTTTTGTATATTTTTCAATGATATTGATGAAAAGATAGCAGGCTTTATCAATGATACTGATGAAGGTATAGTCGAAGTTTGAAATTATGATACAGTGGTTGGCAGGGTTGTTAATGACAGTAAAGACAGTATGCTACTGCAACAGGATCTAGAAAAGTTGGGCAGAGAAGTGGCAGCTGAAGTTTAACATTGACAAATGCAAAGTACTGCATATGGGTAGCAGTAACCCAAGCGAAACGTACCAGCTGTGTGGTACTACACTTAAAGTGGTAGAAAATAAAAAAAGACCTAGGAATAATTGTGCAGTCAGATATCAAGTTTTCTGAACAATGCAGACAGACGGCGAGAGCAGCTCATAGGGTATTGTGAATGCTATACAGGAATTTTTCTAGTAGGGAAAACGTGATTATCCTTTTGTATAAGACAGTGGTCAGGCCATGTCTGGAGGATTCATTTTAGGAAGGATGTAGAGTTGCTTGAGCGAGTACAGAGAAGGGCGACAAGGGGAACGAAAGGGAAGTCTTACCGAGAAAGGCTTAAGTTCTGCAAATTGCAGCGTCTGCAGACTAAACACCTGCGAGGTGATCTGATTGAGGTGTATAAGGCATTGAATGGGATGAGCAGGCTCAATTCTGATGGGACTCTTCCTCTTGCTCAGATTACGAACCTGAGTGGGGCATAAATTCAAATTGAGGAAAGACAGATGTAGAATAGATGTGTGGAAATTTGCCTTTATCCAGTGGGTAGTTCATTGCTGGAAAAAACTTCCATCTGTGGTTGTGGAAACTTCCACAACCACAGATGGAGTTGATAGCTTAAATAAATTCAAGGAGGAATTGGGCAAACATTTAGACGGAATGGATGTGTGAAATGTTTTTTTTCTCCCCTGATGCTACATAAGCCTGCTTTCTTGCATCCCATGGCTGTACATGAAATCCAGCTCAATGGGAGAGTGCCATATTTTACGTGGAAAATGGACCGTCGCATTATTAATGCTTTCCTGCACCAGATTCACTCATAGACAAGAAGAAACGGTTTAACAGGTTGGGGGACTTTAAAACAGTATGGCCACTTCGAAATGTGTGCGCAATTACTGCTCCCCCAAGATCATCCTGCACGTGTGGCTTTTGCGCAGTGGTTTCTCAATGACGGTTGCCGCTTTCTCTCTGGTTATCCCGTGAAGCCTTCTCAGCAGTGCAGTGGCTCTGCGATTGACACCTTTTCATGAAAGATCTGGGTTCTTTTAGTTGGTAAGGAATTTTTAACGGCCTTTCCGGCCTGGTTAATAGGGCGGGAAGTGTCAGGTTAAGTATGTGTGACTTAATGAGAGAGTTCCGTTTTTTACGTGTGACGAACACACGCTTAGAGTGCAGAGTGTGTTTAGTGTCAAACGGCACCAGGGGTTTCCCCCATCTCCTACATTGTGGGTGTGAAACAGAACACTGTCAATGCCAGAGGTTTAAAAGTGTATGGATTTTGTACATGTGTAGTGTCGTGTACCGTTGTTCCTCTGGTCATTTAGCCGCTGGGCCCCTAATGGGACCCAACGTTGTCCATATTCTGCCTCGTGGAGGCAGACCAGGTACACCACTATTATAGTTATTTACTCTGGCAGGTCCTGCCACCTAATTTCCTAAGATTTCGGTGGCTAGGACCTTAAAAAAAAAAAATAAAAAATAATAATAAATAAAATAAATAAAATAATAATAAATAAAAAAATAATAAATAAAATAAAAAAAAATAATAATAATAAAAAACCGTTATAGTTATGGGTCAGCCAAAAAGAAGTACTATTTATGCAAATAAATGTTGTTAAGTTTTTGGGTGTAGGACTCAAGCAATTTAACAATGGTTCAGACACTAGTAATTATAATTATATAGCGCCTCCGTAGCCAGGTGGGAAGGAGCAGCAGCAGTGCGTAGCACACGCTTCTTGATTAGACCGGGGTTCGAGCCCGTCACCACCAAATACGGAGGATGCGGAAAGGTCAGGGAATGACCACCGTATATCCCCGGAGCAATATGGCCTTAGTTGCTAATGCTCCTAAAAACCAAAAAAAACTAACATAACTAGCAATTATAATTAAAAGAGAGAGAGAGGGGTGGGGAGACTGAAGGCTGGGGGAAAAGACAGAAATAAGGAGTCCATAGAGAAGATGGAAATGCTGCCCTCTGGTGGGGCATGGAGCAGACCCATGCCCCACCAGAGGGAAAAGAGGGGCGGCGAGGGGAGGAGGAACCCAGAAGTCACCTCCCCCTCCCGCCCGGGGAGTGGAGGCAAAGGGCCACGCAAGGGAGCGTGGCTTAAAAAAAAAAATTCTATAGAGTCCCAAAGGAAGGTCTTGTATCTGGGTGAGAGCCAGTTTCGTTGAGTCCAAGGATGGTTAGTTTAGTCGTGGTGCCTGTTCTTGATCCCTGTAGATAGCAATAAGTGTCCTTCTTCAGGTGAACAGTCCCTGGGCGAATTTTGTCAACTCCTTATACTCCTCTTGCGAGTCCAACAGGTTTGATTCCCTATCGCGAGGGAAGTAAGTCAGCTTTGTCATCAGGAGGCAGCGGAGATCCTCATAGTTTTCACAGTTGTACATTATGTGAGACCATGTCTCCACTTCCCCACAGACACAGCGGGGATCTTTTACTAATTTAAAACTGTTTAGTTTGGCGTTCAGGGCCCCATGACCTGTTAAAAGATACGTAGTGTACAGTCCAGGGTGAAACCATGATGGTGCTTTTGGGTATAATCTTCCGACATCAGGCAGAAATTTCCTCTTTATTTCCTCTTTTGTGGATTCTGACCACCTATCCTGCCAGATCTGCTGCAGGTGGATGGCGAGTTTTGTTTTTTGTTTTCTCTCCTTTCAGGTTTCCTGTAGGGTCAATGGAGTGGCCCAGGAAGGTGCAGGGAAGCCCTTTTGCGAGATGCTGCACCATGGCACAACGCACCACCTCGAGGTCAAGGGGGAGTGCTCCCGCCAGAACCTGCAGAGCATGTGTACTCACAGTTCAGCAGGCCCGTGTAATAGAGAGGAGTATTGTCCGCTGGATGGAATCTACTGTCCGTCTGTTAACTGCAGTAGTTGCTTTCTGGAACCAGATGGGTGACGCGTAAGTTATGGCTGGTATAAATGTCGTTTTGTAATACAGTCCCAAGGTGTGCCTCTTGAGTCCCCAATCCCTTTTAGCTATTCTTGAGACGAGGGCAGAATATCTCCTGATTTTCTCTCGGATATGTTTCAAGTGTGGGTTGAAAGATTGGTTCTTGTCCAGTATGATTCCTAGATATTTCATCTCACAGAGTAGTTTGATAGTTGTATTTTCTACTTTAATTTGCGGTGGTCTACGGAGATTTAATGTTCCTTTCAGTAGCATTGAGTAGGTTTTTCCCGGTGAGATCTTAAGAAAATGGACCTTCATCCAGTCTTGTAGAATTTGAATTGCTCGATTTGCTTGGGTTTCCGATTGAAGTCGGTTGTCTGCGGCAACAGTCAGTATCAGGTCATCTGCAAAAGCCTGTGAGTGGACTTCCCCCCAGGTCGAAGGACAGAAACTCATCCAATACCATACTCCAGAGGAGCGGTCCCAGTACCGAGCCCTGGGGGCAGCCCCTGTAAACAGACCGAGTCAGCTTCTTGTACGGAGTCACTACTTGTATTTTTCTCTTGGATAAATATGACTTCATTATTTTTTAAAGGTTGATGGGTGTTTTTGCCTTCCGCAGCCTGGCCAGGACGCTGGCCAGGCTGCGGAAGGCAAAAACACCACCTGGCCACCAGATGGTGTCGAACGCCCCAGCAAACTCGACCGAAATAACCAACAAGTACTTCCTATCACAGGCAGCAGCCAAACTTAGGAGGCTGTTGAGAGCATCCACTGTTGAGGTTCCGGGTTTGAACCCAAACTGTGTGGGCATCACGAGATTTGCAGCTTCATAGTGGTGCAGGAGTCGCTTGTGAAGCATCTTTTCAAGGAGTTTACTGGCAACTGGCAGCAGGGCAATTGGCCGGTATGATTCGGGTTGTTCGGGTGGCTTCATTGGATTTTTTGGAATTAATTTGACGTTGGCCATTTTCCAGTCAGATGGAAAGACTCCAGTCTTCAGGCATGTGTTGAAGATTAGCAAAGTCTGCGGAGAGATGTCTACCACTTTTTTAATAATCTCCGGCTCCAGAAGATCTGGGCCTGGGCATTTTTTATTCCTTATTTGTTGCGCTGCCTGTTGTAGTTCTTCTAGGGCAAAAGGTGGTTCCATTTGATCTATATGATATGTTTCATTTCTATCGCAGATCTGCAGTTGTTCTGGTAGTTGCGGGTGTGCTGGTTTTTGGAAAATCACATCGAGGATGTTGGTGATAGACTGTTCCCAGGTGGTGGCCAATGTTCCCTGCGGGGTGCGGGTCGAGGTCATGACCTCACCCCTGAGGAGTTTATTCGTAGTGACTTTGTACACCACCACCCAGGGGTCGGCATTTCCAGTCGTGCTGACTAATTGCTCCCAGGCCTTCTGCTTACTTTTTCGTATTAACTGAGTGTATCTGTTTCTCACCGCTGCGTATCTTTGTCTGAGTGCTGTTACTTCCACTTCCGGCCAGGTACGTCTTGCCCTTTGGAATTGTTTTCTTGCCTTTATGACTTCTCTTCTGAGGTTTTGGACACGCTTAATAGGCAAATTCAAATTCATTATGAATAAGCAATACAATGTCGCCGTATTATATCCGCGTGAAAGAGTCGAAGGTTTATCGTGTGACGTGAGAGAAGACTCGGCGCCTTTGGGATTTTCTGTGTCAGACTTTTTTACGCATCCCTTCGCGGTTTCCATATTGGTGATTGTGCACTAATTGCAAACTGAATCGCATTTCAATTCATTTTGTGATAATGTCATCCTCTCATCAGTAGTTTAACGTAGAAAAACTGCTTCTCCTTAAACAAGTGTAAAACTAATTGACTAATAGCTCATATTTTGCCCACAGTTTGGGCTTCTTTTCTCCAAAAAAGCTAATATTCGGAGCAATTCCCATCCATTCGCGGAAGCACTGGGTTCTACCAACGCGTGAGAGGCTTTTCTTGGAGCTTTCTTTCTCGTGGGAGATTTTGAAGTTCATCTCTTACGGCGAAAGAATAATGTCACGCGTTATTACATTTCGTTTATCCTTCTTTGGAAGGACAACACGCGATGTAAAGTCAGATAGTCGTCGTTGTTTTCAACGTCACAAAGCATCAAATTGCAATATTTCGACTACAAACAACCGATTAATTGTTCTCGCATTTGTAATGAAGGTGAGAGGTCATTTTGGCTTTTGTCTCAGGTGTTGTAATTCTTCTCCCGAACAATCGCATTCTCACGCCTTTTCAGTTTTCCACACGCGATTCGAGTTCAATTTGAGGCCGAGTGGCCGTGTGGCAATTTTTTGTGCGATTTATTCAAATTCCACGAGATGTTTTTCACCTGCCAGTGAAAAACATCTCGTGGAAATCCCGTTGCGCACCCAGTGGAGTGGAATGGAGTGGTGTGTGCGAGTTTACTGCGACGGTCGGCCGCTGTTTGTTCCTGGGAAAAACCTGCGATTGCAGCGTGAGATTTAACCCACTCGGAATTCGACGGACAATTCACTCGCCACAGAACCAGCAGAACACGTCATCTGCTCATTTAACTGGACTTCGCAACATTCCTTTATCCCCCTCGCATCCTGTTTCGAAATCTATATTTTAAAAAGATAGAATTTAAATTTCTCAACAACGATGAGATATGCAATCAATTAAAATTGGAATTTGAATAAATCGCACAAAAAATTTAAATATTGATTTTATTTGCGTTTATTTTTAATAGTACTTGCTCCGATTGTTTTGTTTAATTATATGTCATAAGTATTTCTTCTTCCTCAAATCGGATTCATTCTGCGATGTAAATAAACGAGTAGCAGCGGGGTAGTTTAAGTTGGTGCTTTTGCTTTAACAGATCACTTCGTACGATGAAAGATACGACTGACAAAGATTTATTACCCGCTCACACGTGACGTTCCCATTCAAGAAGAGGCCCCCAAATTAAGGACCCTTATCATTTACTATTATTCTCTGGAAACTTGGTGACAACAGTGCTCCTCCTCAAAGTTTGATGGTACGCTGACGATCAGCAAGTCCAAAAGCTGAGGGTCGGACTCTTCATAAATGTGCATATCCCATTAGGAATTGAGGCTGATACAAAACATTTATTATGCAACGAGGCTATTTGCTTTACTACATACTGTACAGCACGTATATATACATAAGAGGAACGACGATCACTAATAAATGATCAATTTAAATTTTCGAACTCTGTTCACGTCATTCATTAAAATTTCTCTTAAAGAACAAAACTTACAATTTGTTATTGCAATTGTAATATCTAAATGATGCAAGGAAGTAGGATTTTCCTGCATCTGCCAAAAATATCTCATACATACCTTCACCAAAAGTGTTTGTCCAATTCCATTTGCACTTTCTCCTCAGGCTAACAGCCTCGACCACTGTTGCAAGCATTTGATTCCAGGGATCTGTCCTGGGATTAGAGATCCAGCCTTCTGTTAATGCTCTCCAAGGTTTCGTATTTGTGCCGTCTTCCCCCACCGCTTCTTTTCTCTTTCTGCCGATGAAAATATATCTCCATCATTCGTTTTACTGATTCCTTTCAGGGCCTTGTATACTTCTAGAAGTTCTGTCTTCCTTCCAATATGCCCTCTAGAGCTGAACATAATATTCAAAATGCGGTCTCACTATCGTTTTATACAGAGGGGACAATGACACCCTTTCCCTGTTTGCGAAGATCCTGTATATCATACTCAGAACACCACGCGCCTTCCCTTTCCTATTTTGTCTGACTGAATCGTAACCTCCCCCCTCAGTCTTTTTGGCTGACCCACTTTTAACTCCATTTCCCCTATCTTATAATTGCTACATTTCTGTTGATTTCTTACTCAAAGGTGTATGACACTGATAAAGGTATGATACATATCATTCAAATTTTCATGATTTTCATTTAAAAATACGTATAACTGTTAATGAACACAATTATCACTGTAAACAGTATCTTAAAAACAAAACAACAAAAAAAAAAACGATAACTGTAAAACGCACAATCTTGTTACTATAAGATGTTCTATAATCATTCTATTTAGCCAATAGAACAACTTCTAAATAAACGGGGATTAATTAATTCTTTTCAGTTCTTATCACATTACAGAGCATCGTATTATTATTCAAAAACCTCACAATTCATAATGCCCATGTTGGAAATACCTGCCAACAATTTCCTGCAATACCTATAATTCAAAAGACTCATCTCTCGATCTTAATTATAAAATTACTTTCCAATTATCCTTAGCCACAACATTTATTTTCAGATTATCTGCATTAAATGGAAACTGGTGAAAGAACGAGCACTTCCAATACACACCCAGAATACCACTCGCCTTCCCTTTCCTATTTTCGTCGTCTAAAGTAGACGTTTCGTGGTACTTTCTGGGTCCCTTCTCCAGCGACAGTAAAGACAGCAAAACTTAATTATTATTCTTAATTATTCAGTTATTACTTGAATTGCTTAATTATTATTAACTTAATTATTCAGTTATTACTTGAATTGCGCATTTCTTATTTTTAATATTTAAGATTCTCTACTAATTCAGTACCAGGTAATCATTCTCAGATAGTTGATAGTAAAGAAATCATTAAGAAAATTCCATATTAATTTTAAAATGGAATTTCTTAATGGTTTATTTTAATAGTATTTAATATTTAAACGGGAACTAATAGAATTTAATATTTTAATAGTGCGGTTGATCTTCACAAGATCAACCGCATCCCATGGATCTTTGAGTTAAGCAACTGCACTTTCTCCTACTTATTGCTCTGAGAAGCTGCTGATTACCGGTGCTTTGCGTTAGAGCGTATGGAAACACGGGGTACCGTATTCTAAAGATGCGAAGAATGTCGCCAACCCCCACGGGATACTGGTTGAATTAACGCGTTAGAATGAATGCTGTCTTGAATCGGGAAACCAGCCTCCCCCCACCCAGGCTCTGATTTGAAATCGTTTTCCAATTTTAAACCAGCGCCAAGGCTGCATTCCTTCACATATTCAGAAAAGGGCACCCGGATGCTCTCATTTCTTGTCGCAAAGATTCGAGGGAAACGACCCACATGGCGACATAGATGTCACGTGACCAGTCAGTTAGGAGGGGTTACGCTTGCCTATCAGGCTATACCAGGGGTTTTCGACCCTTTTTTAATAACGCACCCCTAAGTAATTTATTTAATTTTGTGGCACCCCTACTCAATTTTCTACCCGTTAGATCCGATTCTCTCTCTGTATATATATCTAATATTAAAAAAATGTTACGTGATAGTTATTACAATAATAACTATTGTATAGTATCGGTGTAAATACAGCATAGTTAACCCATAAATTTGAACTACGTAAGCAGTGTAGAGGGCATCGTTTTAATTGTATCTCATATTGTGGTTGCCTTCACAACGAGATAGCGATATTGCACTACTTCAAATAAATAAGTAGAGAAGACTACTGTTATTTATTTTCAGAGGATACCACGACCACCCAGACGATCGTTTCGAGGCTATTAGGCTTCATCATCAGTGGGCGGGCAGGTACCCTGGTAACGCAACGTGCCATCTCAGTTGCGAAGTTATATCCAAAATTTGAGATATGCCAAAGGGTGTGGCATCTTCTTCCTTTTTCCTTTCACCAATCTAGTTGCCCTTCTCTGTACTCGTTCCAGCACCTCTACACCATTCCTAAAATGAGGTTTCCAGACTTGGATGCAGTGCTCAAGGTGTAGCCTGACCATTTCCTTATACAATGGGACAATTACCTCCTTATCCCCGCTAGCAAAATTCTTGTATATCATTGACAAAACCCTGTGAGCTGTCTTGGCGACCTGTCTGCACTGCTCAGAGAACTTCACATCTGACTGCACAATATACCTCACGTCTTTTTCATTTTATACTGCCCTGAGGGTAGTAACACACAGCTGGTACGCTACTGTGGGTTACAGCTACCCATGTGCAGTACTTCGCATTTTTCAATGTTAAACTTCACTTGCCACTTTTCATCCAATCTGCCTAGCTTTTCTAGATCCTGTAGCAGTAGCATACTGTCATTAACCACCCTGCCAAACTTGGACATCAAGCCTGCTATACCTTTATCAATATCATTGATAAATATAGAAAACAAAAATGGGCCCAACACCCATCTATGGACAAATTCAATGGAAAGTTTAATGAAACTCAGGCAGTTGTCCTTGACATTTCAGTGGCTTTTGATCGTGTTTGGCATAAAGGTCTTCTAAATAAGCTTCCATCTTATGGTTTCCAATTGCTTTTTCTAATTGGGTATCCAGTTCTCTCTCTGACCGCTCACTGCTGGTGATGGTAGATGGCTCTGTCTTGTAACTTCTCCATAACGTTGGTATTCTCCAAGGTTCAGTTCTTTTTTCCCAGTCGTTTCCTCTTGTATATTAATGACCTTCTTCCACTGACCGGAAATTCTATCCGCAGCTTTGCTGATGATAGCACATTGCATTTACAACTTGCTCTGCTCAAACAGCTCCACATTCTCGAATATCCACTGCCAGTTCCTTAAATGCTGATCTCCAGGTAATTCCCCAGTGGGACAAAGATAACTTAGTTGATTTCAATTCTTCTAAGACTCGATCCCCTCTTATAACTCGTAAAAAGAATTCTTCTGTTTCTATGCTTATATTCGATGACATTCTGATTTATTGGCGCATTTTAGCCCTAGTTGCTGATGCGCCATTAAAACCTAAACAACCAACCAACATTCTGATTTCTAATCAAGATCATATATCTCTTTCGGCATAAGTACACGACAAATATTGCTTCCGCTGAATCTAAAAAAACTGGATTTTCTCTTTCGCTCTCGGCGTTACTTTTCTTCTAAACACTCGGTACAAATGGCAAATCCGCCCTACCATGGGATATTGTTCACACATCTGGGGCGGTTTCCGCAAATACCTCTCTCTCTTTCAGGCTTCTAGACTCCAGTCAAAAGAGGGCAATTAGGTTAATGACTCATCAGAAGCCAATAAAAACAATCTCGTGCACCTCTTCACACCATATGCCAAGCTCTCCTGTGCTACGACAAAACTCGTTTGCTACGTGTGGAGCAAAGCCTCACCATACCCACGTCTTTAAACAAGAAATCATCGATGCATCTCCACGGAGAAGGCATGAGTGCCATTCGTGTATATCATTGTGAATTTAACCTTACGTAATGCAGCATGTAAATATAGTTAATACTGCATTATGCAAGGATTCATAATAACATGTTATATATTTTTAATTGTTATGTGAGCCTTTGGCCATGACGGGACAGTTGCAACTTTACTTATTTATCTATATTGTATTCATCTAGTTGCAATAAATATTCTCTCTGTCTCTAACAGTCTCTCCACTCTGTCTCATAGACGTTCTGTTTCTTCTATATGCCTTTTCTATGGCGGCATTCAACTCTTTCTGAGCAGCCTGACAAGTTGTCAAATATCTAGTTAATTCGAAAGGGGGAAAGCTCCAGCCTTTCTAGCCGCTCCTCTTTTAAGAGAGGAATGGTCCATCGAAATGATGGTATACCCAACTCACCTTCGATGATATCAGAATGAAAATATGCTGGCAAGAGTTCCCTGGGAAGCCTTAGCCAACGCTTTACAGCAACTCGAACCTGAGTGTCCAAAGCATTTAGCTTGAAAGCCGTTATCCTTCCGAAGACCCGAGGTAGTAAATAGGTCCGAAGGATAAACAGCATCTGCTGGAGATCGAGTGGTGCTTTTTGAACCTTAACCAATAGGTTATCCAGGAAGATATTAGCCGACGACTTCGCCGAAGTAAAGGATATATCCCAGAGGCCAGTTTGGAGTTTCCTACTAGGAAGCTCTGGCCCTCCACCATAACTTTCTTGTCATCAGCGAAGGACACAGTATTAATACTAAAACCCACATTGGACAGCAATTTTAAAAATAGTAAATCGAGTACAAGATTAAAAAGTAACGGGGACAACGGGTTCCCGTGTGTTACCCCATTAAGTGGAACAATTTCCTTAACGCATTTAAACCTCATTTCGGACGAACTGAACTGCTGTAATTTATAGATATGGTTCAGGAACATTCTTGGTACACGCTTCCTCCGTAGAGCTTCCATAATGGACGCATAAGATACACTATCGAAAGCTTTCTGAATATCAACAGAGGCTAGATGAAGTGATCTTAAGTCCTTCCTAGCACTACTAGTAGTAGATGCAAGAAAGCAAGCTTATGTGGCATCAGCCAAAAAAAAAAAAAAAAAAAATTTCACACGTCCATACCCTCTAAACATTTGTGCAGTTCCTTCTTGAATTTATTTAAGCTATCAACTTCCACAACGACAGATGGAAGTTTCTTCCAGCAAATTAAGAGTAGGAGACCGGCGAAATTACTTTTTTTGTTCGTCTGTTGAACAAAAGCCGTGAATTAGGGTTGAATTTGAAAGTGTCTGCAATTCTGCCCAGACACGATAGGAGGGAGTATATGATGAGAGCCTTGTCGATCAATTCGGCCCTGGAAAGATTGTGCAAGGCTCAAGGGGTAGAATTTTTTTCAGCCTGGACTGTACTTGTTAACAAGAGAGATTGCTTCTACAGGGATGGGATACGCTTAAATAGAAAGGGTGCAAGAATATTTGCTGACGCTATCGAGACAGTATTAGGTGGGGGGATATACAAGGACTAATAGATTAACAGTAGCCGCTGGCAGAGGTGGAAGTGATTCTTGCACTGCTTCTATTGGAAGGAGCAGAAACCTGGAAAACAAGGTGCAGGGTATTTCAGAGACTGCTGGGAATCATTGGGGTACAAGTAAACACATGGGTTGTGTTAGGGTAGCAAAGAATAGAAACAGGTGCATGTATACTTGCGTGTACAGCAATGCTAGGAGTTTGGTAAATAAATTTGATGAATTTGAGGTATTGCTCAAAACATCAGAGGCAGATATTGTTGGGATATCAGAGACGTGGTGTCACACAGATATAAGGGATGCAGAACTGGAATTTGGGGAGTACAATGTGCAGGAAGGGAGGAGGGGTTATGCTATTAGTTAAGAAACACATAAAATCCAAGGAAGTACAGCCAGTCGACATGGTTGGACGGTGCAATGTCCAGTCAGTTTGATGTCACATAAGCACTGGGAAAGCAAAATTGAGAGTAGGAGTGAGTTTAGGCCTAATGACTCTGATGAGTATAAGAAACAACTGTACAGAGAAATAGTGGGCCAGAAAATTTCCCAGATATTGACTGGAATTTGTGGGTTGGTCACTTTACACACTAGCAAGGCTTTTGTGGATTTATTGGCTGATTGTTTTCTACAGCACCATGTTCGGGAGGCAACTAGAGGGAGTAACACTCTTGATCTGATTATCAGTAGTGATTCTTCATGCATTAAGAATCTGAAGATAGAGGAACCACTAGGTGGCAGTGATCAGTGTGCTGAAATGGGATTTACTCAAAGGGGTAAAGGGAAGGGTTTTTGCTTTCCTAAAGGTAACTATGGTGGTCTGGGACAGTATTTAAATTCTATACGGTGGGACCAACTGATGATGTTAAGAACAATATTTCTTAGTTGGTATGAAAAGCCTAGTAGCTTCCAAGATTAATTCAAAATGGGAAGCATTGAATGAATTAATCTTGGAAGCTACTAGGCTTTTCATACCAACTAAGGAATATTGTTCAAGGTTAAGGCCTAAATGGGTGTTAGATGAACTAATGAGACATGTGGCAGAAAAGAAAAATTCATGGGATGCATATATATTAATGGGTAACACTTGAAGCCTATAATAGATATAAGCTGGTCTGTAACCAAGTCACAAAGGAGATTAGGCAGGCAAAGGCAGATTATGAGAAATCCTTGGCAACGGATGCAAAGAGTTTTTTACTTATGTAAACTCTAGAAGGAAGGATCTTACAAAATAGGATACTTAAAACATACGAAGAAACAATAGACCAAATATTCACACTAAACATCATTGCAGAAAAATATTGGAATAAGAAGAAACCTCTTTATCTGTGCTTCATCGATTTCAAGCAGGCATTTGATTCTGTAAACAGAGAAAATTTAATGAACCAACTACAAAAATTCCCACTCGATCATGAAATAATCATGTTTGTAAACAATTTCTACAAAAATACAAGAGCAATAGTAAAATTCAACAATCTTAAAATAGAGAAAGGAGTCATGCAGAGATGCAATATCTGGAAAGTTTAAATCTTCCATTATAAGGTCTGATTTATTGGTGCACTCTATTTCTATGTGTAGTTGTTCATTGTACTCATCAGAGTCATTAGGCGTATAACAAATCCCTATTCTAATTTTTGCTTCCCTAGTTCCTTTATCATACCAAACTAACTCAATATTGCATTGGACACTCATGACCGGATGCAGTGCCTTAGATTTTATGTGCTTGTTAACTGAAAGCATAACCTACCTTCTCTTCGTCAGAATTTTAATATGGGAAGTACAATGTACTTCCCATATTAAAATTCTGTATCCCTTTTATCTGAGTGACACCACATCTTTGATATCCCAACAATGCCTGCATTTGATGTCCTGAACAGCACTTCAAAGTTCCTAGTATAGAGGTGTTTTTAAAATCCCACAGGTGATGTTCACTCCAAGTGCGGAAGGAAGAATTCGATTTGTTTATGAGCTGTAGCTGACTGCACGTCCTTTTAAATAATCTCCTATTGGTTTGTCCAATATACGAGGGGGGTATTCAATAAAGATTCGTATTCACCTAGTATTTGGTCTAGACGGTTGAAACAAACGCCATGTATTATCCTTTATCAACATAGTCACCAGAAAAAGTGCCTGACCATTCGTCGGGTGCATAAGTACACGTGCCTTAGGTGACCCGAGTTCAAGCCCGTGACTGCTGAATACGGTGCTGTTTCTTGTATTATCTCTACCTTGTGAACTCCTCTGATCGTGTGGTCGTCCCGGAGTATAAACAGAAAATTTATTTATTTAAAATGACACATTTTTGTCACCTCTCAATATATTTCAGCAAGACAGTTTTGTAGATGTCCTCTGACTGTCCCTCAAACCACGACTTGGCAGCAGAAATCACCTCATCATCACTAAGATCCTTGAGGAAAGAACAGAAGAAATCCGAGGTAGGGAAAATAAGTAGAATGTGACAATATTTCCGAACCCCCATTCGTGGACAGGCACATCTCACTGCAGCATGCGAGGAATGTGCATTGGCATTATCGTGGAGCAGCACATAGCTTTATGAGAAGGTTGGAATAATTCTTCGCTGTTACAGTACTGCCTTTTTGAAGGTCCGTTAGTATTACACCATGTGATTCCAAAAAAATTAATTTTATATCATACCAGAGTTTGGTGTTGGGCCCATTATTACTGTTTCATATATTGATGAAGGTATATCAGACTTAATGCCGAAGTTTTCAGATGATACAAGGGTTGGTAGGGTTAGTAATTGACAGTATGCTACTGTAACAGGATCTAGAGAAGTGGCAACTGAAGTTTAACATTGACAAATGCAAAGTACTGCATATGGGTAGCAGTAACCAAAGAGAAATGTACTACACTCAGGGTAGTGGAGCATGAAAAAGACCTGGGGTAATTGTACAGTTAGATAAAGGCGCAGCGTCTGGAGACTATGCACCTGCGAGGTGATGTGATTGAGGTGTATAAGGCCGTGAATGGTTTGAGCAGGCTCAATGCTGATGGGATTCTTCCTCTTGCTCAGTTTACAAACCTGAGGGGCATAAACTCAAATTGAGGAAAGGCAGCTGTAGAATGGATGCGTGATGGGAAGATTTTTTATTTGGCTGCTTTGGCTGTTGTATAAGCTTGCATTAGATCAGTGACGAATCCAAGTTTCATCCACGGTGACTAGCTGTGATAAAAACTCTTGCTTTTCCTGGCACATCGGCATTTCATGTGCACATTGTATCCTTTCCTTCTTATCAGTGATCAGAAGTCTGGGAAACCTTCTGGCAGTCTGTTTCCTCTTGTGCAACTGTTAATGGATTATGTTTTCCAGAGCCTTACACTAATTTGGAGCTCAGCAGCTAGTTCTTTGATGCTAATACGGCGATCCTTCATTATTAATGCCTCAATTTTTGCAACGCTCTATTCTACTGGGTATCTTGGAATTTTTCTATCATGCACTGAGATCCTTCCACCTTTGAATTGTACACCCAATGTGCAACAAAACTGCAACTTGAAGTTTTCACCATAAAACAGCGAGCGTTTTTTCGTGGATTGTTTTAATAATAATAATAAAATTCTTTATTTATATAAATGTAGGACACGATCCCCGCTACAGGCAACCAGAAGAATCTTACAATTAACTGGACACATTACATTCAGTACATAAAAACTACGTGGGTACACAGCAAATACATACGGTTTATTTGCTGTGTATATACACAGCTAATCAATAAATATATTTTATAGTTATTATAATAGATTGATTACACAGAGCTTATTCCATTATAGTACATAGATTTTATAGTTATTATATACAAGCTGCAACACATTGAGGCAGTTTGGAGACTTTCACTGGAAGTTATTCCGCTGACAATTGCAGGAATGCTGACTGCACTTCACTATGGATTTGCGCTTTTCTTCTCTGTAAACAGAATCTCTGGACCACACATCCAAATCAACGTTTGCGGAGTTCAGCGCGCCGATGACGCTGTTCGGAAAGTGTCTTTCCGAACAGCGTCATCGCTGTTCTTGAAGATCGAGAGGAGCTTCTGCAGGTTAGAACAGAGCACTGGATGGTTTCTGTGGGCTCTACCAGGGATTTCCCAGATATTAACGAAGTCGAGAGCAGCGAAGCCCAGATTAAGCGCCATTGTGAGCTTCCTCGCATATGCCAGGTGCTGGGCCGGGGTGAATCTCAGATTTATGCAGAGCTGTGATTTTGATGTTCTATGGGGTAGGTGAGCCCAATTGTTGGCCCACTTCAGGACCCAGAATTCCAGACCCCCAGAGCGTCTTCAGACTGGACATAGGAGCAGCCGACCAAACTTCTATACCATAACTGATGATAAAACTAAAGTAGTAGAGGATAATTTTTCTGACTGTTTCCTTGTTGTGCGCTCTACAGAGATCAAGTTTCATATCCCAGAAAGCCCGTAATGCTCTTGAACGCAGTTGCTGGATTTGTTCCTTATACGTTAGGTTTTTGTCCATTACTACTCTTAGGAATTTTACGGAATGAGTGGCGACGAGAACATTCCCCGCAATGGAAGGCTGCTGGATTGAGGTCTGCTTGTGCTCTAGGTGAGAAGATGATATTTGGATTTTTCAGGATTTATTTGAAGCCCGAAATAGGTAGCGTAATCACAGAAAGAGGAGAGATATTTGTTCAGGATGACAGAATTCGATAATTCCTCTGCCTAGTCTGGTGAGGTATGTTCATGTCAGACGGCACTTGGGATTTCTTCCATCTCCGTTGGTCTGATGAGGGGCAAAGTGTGTTAAGTGTCTAACGGCACCAGGGGTTCTCCCCATCCCCGCGTTGCTTTCATTGAGAGTGTACCAGTTCACTGGGAAGGCCAGAGATTTAAAAGTGTGTGGATCATGTGAGTGTGTTATGTTATGTACCGTTGTTCCTCTGGCCATTTAGCCGCTGGACCCCAGCTGAGGCCCAACGTTGGTCTGATGAGGTAACATACAATGTCGTCGGAGTAGGCCATAAACGCAGATATTTCATTCATTAGTGGAATAAATATCGCTGAAAAAAACCAGTGCCGACAACGATCTGCCTTGGGGTATACCGACTTCCACCTGTTTTGTGATGCAGTTAGTCCCTTGCTGGAAGGTAAGGCACCTCTTGGTCAGCAAATTTCTGAGGAGCTCCAGGAGGCACATAAGTGGTTTAACTTGCACTGAGTCAAAGGCTGCTTTCAGATCAAGAAAAACAGAATGCATAACATAGCCTTGCTCCCAGGCTTGAAGGGTTTTCAAATTCGGAGCCTGTATGCATGTTATCGGCGATCTTTGCGAGAGCGCGTAATATGTACGCTGAGGTCTCTGGGAAAGGATCTGATTGGCAACCACTTTAAACAAGCATTCTCCAGGCATTTGAGAAAAGGGGAGGAGATTGGAATAGGCCTATAGTCAGCAGCAGAGGTCGGATTCTGCACCTTTGGAATTGGAATGACTCTATAATTTAGCCAAGCGTTTGGGACGACTCCCTGTTGTAAAATTCTGTTAAACAACTTTGTCAGCTCATCGCTGATGAAGTAGGAGGCAACTTTAAGGAATAGAGTCACTTCCCATTGATTTCATAAAAATAGTTTCTAGGCTGAGTGATTCACGAGGCATAGAAACAGGGTTGCGGTCAGATTTTCTGGCACTACTCTTTATTCGTACGGAGTTCATAAAAATTTACATCGAGCGCAATCCGTTTGCAGTTGCTGAAAGTTTGATTCTCTGGACAACCCCAGTGAGTGTGCTTGGCAGTGATAGCAAATTTCAGGTTTCTGCCCGAGCCGCAATACTGACGATGGGCAGAAACTACTGTTCCAACCCATGCAGCTTGTGTGAAGGTCGTTTCTGCACCATACAGAAAATAACGTTTTAATGAAATTTCTCGTTATGTGAATATTCCTGAAATAGATCCCACTGCGAGCACCACCTCCAAGTTTGAACATATTGTGCCGAAGAGCATCTAAATGATTTTGAAAACTCTAATAGAGTCCAAAACGAGTCTCAAGATCGGTGTGGATGAATACATGCCGGATCTGACACCACTACTAGTTTCTCATCTTTTTTTTTTTTTATAATGATTGTAGTTTGGGACTGCGGACTTATTCAAGGATTCAGCAAATGTCTAATCTTCTATTTTTTTTAAAATTAACTTGCCGACCTCACCTTAAA
The DNA here is from genome assembly GCF_048544385.1 of Mastigoproctus giganteus. Taxonomy (NCBI): domain Eukaryota; kingdom Metazoa; phylum Arthropoda; class Arachnida; order Uropygi; family Thelyphonidae; genus Mastigoproctus; species Mastigoproctus giganteus. Next base: position 848,713 of record NC_143576.1, on the reverse strand, counting down.
GTGACTAACACGATTGTGATGCATTACGTTATTAGTATGTATTTGGATTCTAAGATTTATAGAAGACAATGACTGGAACGCTGTAAATAATCTTTGGACCGAAATTAAGGGTCTATGTTTCTGACCAGATTATTAAATGTATTTTTGCTGTATTACAAAACGTTAAACTATAGTCCTAGTATTATTAGGACTGAATCAAACAGATGATTGGTTTTTCTCTTCCATGTATGCGACTTTGGCTCACAGAAGTGTTGTGGATGAGTAAAGATCCTTAGGTCTCTGTATCTAGCTTAGTGTGAGTAACAGATGTTTTGGTCTTGAGTTGATTGTAACGGCCAAATTTAGGATAAGGTTTGTTTATTTGGGCAGTATGTGAAACTTGACGATTTAAGCATGGAAATAATACATACTGCGTGTTGGTTAACCTACTGGATGGAGTTTACATGCTAAAGTTGATTTCATCATTATTGCTTTGTTGTAGAATTTTAGTGTTTTGTTCCGATTTCTTCGCATAAGTGCAGGAGTGAAAACACCTTTCCTACAAGGGTTAAATTAAATTAATCTCCAAAAGTGATTATAGTTTTGATAACCAAATTTGGTATTTATTTATTGGTGTAAATAGTAATTTCTCTAGTTGAGAAAAGTGTTAAATTGTTGGCTGTGTTGCCTTACCGAACTCTGTAAGCTTTGTTCACTAGCATCTTTTAATCTCTTGCTGACTTCCTCTTCTGGGGATGCCTTTTTCTTTCCCATCCATACCATTACCCCTACTTCTCACGATATGTTCCTTCCTTTTCCTTATTTATTGGGAGTCAAGGGGCAGCGGACCGAGTGTTCGTTGCCAGGCACTGGCTTTGGCAAATTTGCTTTTCAGACACTACTACAGTACATAGCGGAAACTCTGGAGACCGCCTCAACAAAGTTAGTCATTGTGCAGCCATTTAAAAAGAGTAATGCCTTAGGCAATTCGCGAGGATGTGGCAACAACATTGGGATGCCCCTTCCTATTTCATGGTTAAGAAGTGGACAGCAGAATTTAAATGACGGAAGGGAGAGCCTAGAAGGTGATTGACCAGTGATAGATGCATTTCTACTATCTCATTTGAATGTGTGCAGCAAGACAAGGAAGCAGTCCGAACATTGGAATGTACACTGAATTATGACCACCTACCTAATACTTCGTTGGGCCTCCTTTTACCCTCAGTACAGCAGCTATCCGATGTGTCATCGATTCAACAAGAAGTCGGGAGGTATGGCCAACCAAGCTGTGTGTAATGCAGGTGTGGCGTGTCCAGACGCCTGATATTCCTTTCCATAGTGCTCTATGGGTGATTTGAGGAACACAGTTCTAACTTCCAGCATATCGCTGGAAGTCAGAACTGTGTTCCTCAAACCATTCCCACACAAGTGCCCAATGGCTTGGTGCATTGTCACCTTGGAAGACACCACTGCCATTCGGGAAAAAGTGTAGCATAGCGGGGTGTACAGTCAGCAAGCAGTTGACGATAGCGGAAGACCACTGATATATTGTTCCATATGCCCCGCACCATACAACTACCTCATGTTGTTGATGCCAAATCCGTACACGACCATCCCCGGTGTGGAGTAAATAATGTGACTCGTCCAAATTTCATACTCTTTTCACAAGGCGAGTCTGTTACACTGGTGAACCTTGGTTAGGAAAGGATGCTGTAGGGGTCGTCTGCTAGTATAGCCCATGCAGTGAACTCTTGAACACTGCTGCGCCGTTTGCCTGTACAACCTGGGGCTCACCTCTAATATCAACTTTTCACTGACCTTTACTGTTTGGGTCGTTTGACCATTTTGACACCAGTCCTGGTACACTTTAACTACGGTGGCTCTCGAACACCCACAATGTCGTTTATCAAAGTCCGATAAATTCTTCCTTTTACCCACTTGGAATTTTAGTACCTACTGAACCACTGCTACTTATCTATGCTACCTTGGTCAACAGGTTGCATTCAGTGATCACTGTGTATATAGCTCTTTTTCCCTCCAAAAAAAGTCGGGTCGATTCCTTCTGCTAGCAAGGTGATGACATCTGGATGCTGATGGGGCACCTTATGCAGACCCTTGTTCCACCAGGTCAATGCACTTGCTCGTGGCTTTGAAAATTTGGACCATCTCCCATATTTAACACTGTTGGACTTCATCTATTCCCTAATTTGAAAAAAAAAAAAACCTGGCTGGCATTCATTCTCCCACCTGGGGTCCTAAGAGACAGATTTCTTTGCAGCTGGAATCAATGCATTACAGCACTGATATGGTAAAAGTGTACTGATTCCAAAGGGTTTGCCAGAGTCAAACTTTTCAAATGGCCCTTGTATAAAATCTGCTAACAGCACTTGCCTATCTGGAGACATGGTAAATTTCACACAGAATTCAATTTGCAATTGTTACAGCCTGGATAATAAAAAGCACACCATTGGAGAACCATGGCAGAGTTGAGCTAATGTTTAGGAGCTGCCATACATAAGCCACAACTCATGATTTGGCAGGTTTATTGGCTCCAATAAAATATTCTGGAGTGGTCCTCTCTGCTCTTGCCCCTGACCAACACACCTTATTGCCACAAATAAATATTTTTTTTTTGCCTGCAAATTCAATTGTGATCTTTTTGTTTCAGGAATTCATGTGTTTGGCAACAATGCACCATCTGCACCTTGGAAAAAGACTGAAGCTGCAAAGAAAAAGTTTTCTTCCATTGTAGAGCAGCACAAGAAAACGGTGGACAAAGAGCATTTGTTGCACGACCTCTTTCGAATGCTACGGGATGACACACCGTAAGTTGATTCTCTGTCAGTCGCATTTATATAGTCTGTTAAATAGTATGAACCAGAGCTGTAATGCTGAATACGTTCTACGTTGATATCAATATTTGTAAAATAAGTTTACCTCAATATAGTACATAGAACACTTCCGTATGATACGCAGGAATTAAAACATAGCGAAAAAAAAAATTGCAAAACGCTTTTCGACCGTATGTCATGTCATGATCACAGGAATGAAACTTAAATAGGGATTTTGTCTTCGCGCATGCGCGTAGAAGCCCACGAAACGATGAGTTATGGCCGACGAACATTAACAGAATTTTCGTGTAATTTAATTTCTACGGTTTCTGCAATTAATAGTCGCGTATAATTACGTTGGACATTTTGGCCTCGTTAAATAAAAAATGTTTTTAGTTAACGGCGTGAAAGGCTAATTCTGACGCTGCTGAACGAGAAGCCCGAACTGAGTCCGCATGTTGATTAACACCAATCACAAGACATGTATATTAGGTCATTAATTTGTGCGAAGGAGGAAAGGATTGAGCGATTGTTCAGCATAGTGTAATTTCCGTATTGGCCTGGCCACTATTTTATATTCGGTATTAAAGAATCTGTTAAGCTGTTTGTGCCACTGTTCAACATATGGGACAGAAATATAGTTTATTGTAGCAAGGGGATAACCCCTGTTCAAGAATCTGCTGGCTAATACTTGTAATACTTCTGAGTCCAAAGCAAATTCCGTCGTTGAATATTTGTAGACATTTAGAAATTGATTAAAGATAATCGATCTTTTGTAGGTGAACGGGTGATAGCTCTTATAATGTAGTAGTAGTGGCATGTGATGCAAGAAAGCAAGTGTATGAGCTTATGCAGCATCAGCCAAAATAATCACACCAGTTCCTCCTTCAATTTATTTAACCTATCAACTTCCACGACAGATGGAAGTTTGTTCCAGCAATTAACCACCCGCTGGCTAAAGGCAAATTTCCGCAAATCTATCTTTTCGTAATCTGAACAAGTGGAAGGATCCCCTGAACCCATTCATGTAGAAACATACTGGTGTTTGTAGGTTTTCGATAGATGTTAAATTGGATTTTATTCGAGTCCCGAGTAAGCGTGAAATTTAATGATTTTGTATCCCCTCTTTCCAATGTAAAAAGGCTCGGATAGTACTATTATCAGTAATAACTAGAACATCGTCTAAATACCTCCCATAGTATGTGATGCAGGGTCGCAAAGGCGTCAAATGTATATGCTCAATCATTGAGAGATAGATTTTCAATATTAAGCCGCTCAGGCTCAATCCCATTGGCAAACCAAAAATTTGTTTTGTTAATAGGAAGCTTCGTATAATTAATCGGTATCGAGTTATTATTTAACATATCCCAAAGAATATCTAATGTATATTCAATGTTTACATTCGTATATAATGAGGTAACATCTATTGAGAATAACTTGTCAGTATCGCCTGTCTAAAGGGTTTTATAATGCTATATACATGTGTGGCTAAGGATGAAAATGCCGAGTTTCTGTAGGAAATCCAATCCTGTGTAATTTTACCTGACCGAAAAGTGCAGGAATATTGTATGTTCTGGCCTTCAATTCAACTGAGCCATAGTAATGTAGTTGTTTTTTTTTTTCGATACGTGGTTTATTGTATTTATTTTAAATTATTTGTTACTCTAATGTAAGTTTTTCGTTTTAATTTCTGGAGAGTATTGTTATTAGCTATGTGGTGCACCAGCCAAAAAAAAAAGATTACCGAGTTAACCCTGAGAGAGAAAAAAGTAGAAAGAGAAGAATGATATTCAGCTCAGAACCCTGGGTGCACCAAGCCCATACTCACCAGATGTGAGCCCCTGGGGTTAATCATATGGAAGTGTTTTACGTACTATATTGAGGTAAACTCCTCTTATTATTTTACAAATAGTCTGTTAAAATAAAAAAAAAATCTTGTTTGCATAGATTTCGATAATTTGAAATGTTTTAGTAGTTCAACTTATGGTTCCTTTTGTCGTGTTGTTAGCCATATTTTTGATGTGAAACATTCTTAGGGGGGGGGGCACCTACAAAAACCCAAACGGAGTAAATCTGATTGGTCACAAAAAAGATTGCGGTCGAACCGATTTTGACTACTAGCAAACTACTAGTGAACCGATTTACAAAATTCAAGCCTTACATAAATTACTCACAAGGAAAATTTCCTTCCCATTACTACGGCCTCCTCTCCAAAAATTTTTTACAATCACACAAACTCAACGACTGTCTTCCTCCACACACACTCCCAAAAACTCTTTCTTTCTTTACTATGAATTTCAAAATTTCCCACGCTTTTCTCTCTGACCAATCACTGGCCTGTACATCCCTTCCCTTGTAATTCCCATTTGTCTCCTTTACTCTTCGGTGTCCACCATCCTTTTTAGAGAGGGATTCCGGTTTCCAGCAATTTCTAGATCTTCTTTGTGATTGCCCAACTACGCCTTGTATTTGTCTTGCTTCACCTGTCGTTAATTGCCCCCATGAAATTTTTAAGGTGTGCACTCAATTTCTTGAGTACCTCCATTACTGAGCTCCATCTCTATCTTAATTGTTTTTGTTTTGGCCCATTGTTCTTTAGGGATGAAATGTTGACTTTGTTCTGTGCTTATTAACTGCGGACTGCTCCATCGGTGTTTCTATTGTATCGCGAGTTCGAAACACTTCCCCCCGTAGCTACGTTAATATTCCTCTTACTAAAAGGTAATAGGCGAAACGAGCACAATTAAACCTGGGAATTTTCTGAACTATCTTATTCAAATTCTGTTATTTAGTTTTGACCTAATATATTTCTAAAGGTTGTCTGTATTAAAATTCACTAATAATTTTCCAATATCAATGACACCCATTATTAATAACAGTTGTAAGGACCTGTCCTTACAGGACACTCTCCAGCAAATTTTGAAACAAGACTTCCCTTCCTGAAGCTGACGGACGGTTTTTTTTTTGTCTTGATCACAGGAACAGAAATTACATCTTAAATAGAGGTTGTCTTCACTTATGCACAGCGAACATTAATAGAATTCTCATTACTTTGGACACTAAGTATTTTGCCTCACTGAATCAAAATGTATAGTTTTCATTAACAGCACGAAAGGCTAATGCTGTTTTAATCTCACAATCACCACAAGAAATGTATACCAGGTCACTGATTTGTTGGGAAAGGACTGAGCGATTGTTCAGTATAGCATGTAATTTCCGTGTTGATCTCGCCACAATTTTTAATTCAGTATCTTTAAAGAATCTGTTAAGATGTTTGTGCCACTGTTCAACGTATGGGATAGAAAAAGTATTTTTTGATGTTTATTATAGCAAGGGGGTAACCCCTGGTTAATATCTGTATTTCTGAGTGTAAAGCAGTTTCCGTCGTTGAATATTTATATGCATTGAGAAATAATAGACCTCTTGTAAGTGAATGGGCGACAGCCTTTTATAATACAGCAACATACCAGTGTTTGTTGGTTTACGACAGATGTTAAATTGGACTTTCCAATGTAAAATGTCTTGGGGCAGGGTGCACTGCACCTGAAACTTACACATATGAAGAAAATTTTAAAGGGGGTGCCAAATACCCTAGGAACATCCCTGTTTTGAATAGTGAAACTATCAGTAATAACCAGAATGTTGTCTAAATACCTCCAATATTAAGCCACTTAGGCTCTAATATCGGAGGTCTACCCCATATTATGGGAAGTATTTAGACAACGTTCTGGTTATTACTGATAGTTGCACTGTTCAAGACATTTTACATTCTTTAATAATATTCATCCTAGACTCAATTTCGCATTGGAAAGGGAAAATACTGAAACAAAGTCATTAAATTTCATGCTTACTCGGGAAAAATATAAAGTCCAATTTAACATCTGCCGTAAACCGACAAACACTGGTATGTTGCTGCATTATAACAGCTATCACCTGTTCACCTACAAGAGGTCTATTATTTGTCAATGCATATAAATATTCAACAACAGAATCTATGGAAGATATTAACCAGGGGTTACCCCCTTTCTACAATAAACCAAATCAGGGTACAAACCAAGGATAGGATACAAAAAAACTACACCAACAATAGTAACATCAAAAAATACTTTATTTCTGTCCCATACGTTGAACAGTGGCACAAACAGCTTCTTTAAAGATACTGAATTAAAAATTGTGGCCAGACCAATACGGAAATTACACACTATACTCAGGGCTTGACATGAGATTAAATCAGTACATGTCCTCGTTCAGCAGCACCAGAATTGGTCTTTCATGCTGTTACCAAAACCAAACATTTTTATTCAATGTGTCAAATGTAATTAAATTAGATGAGAATTCTATTAACGTTCGTGGTCTTTTTTTTCAAAATTTGCATTGAAAGTCATTAGGAAGTGTTCTACGTATCATATTAGGGGTAAATTTCTTATTCTTCTACAAATATTACAATTTTCTAGTGAAAGCATGACATCAAGGAGAAAGTCAATGCAGTTTGTTGGCAGTAAGAAATGTCATAAGAAAACCACTTTAATATGCATTGGTCCATATTTCTCAATAAAGGACACATTCGCAAAACGGCTGAACATGTTTGAAGATAATAAAGCATTCAAATATTTTGTGGTATTTCTTCAATGACTGCAAAGACAGTAACTAAGGGTTATTATTATGGATTTCTTAAAAAATTTTTAATAGATCTAATTTGAAGAATTTTGTATAGTAAATAACAATAATGCGTAAGCACTTCTGACTTCACAAAAGATCAATTTGGTGTTTATGCATTATTGTTATTTACTAATAATTCCATAATAATAGCCTTTAGTTACTGTCTTCGCAATCACTGAAGAAATGGTAAGGAAATACCACAAAATTTATGTGGTATTTCCTTACCATTTACTCCATTATGTATAAACATAAGTTTGGAGTGCTTTATTATTTTCAAACAAGTTTACCTATGCATCACGCCACTCAAGGAATACTTTATAACTGAAGCAATTTCATCTGATGACTTTCCCTATACTTAATGTAGCTTGAGTGGAACATGGTTCAAGTCAGTGTGACTAAAAATACTTCTCTGACCTAGTAGTCATGCCAGAATATAAACAAACATTTTTCATAAATGTTGACAGTGATGGACGGTTAACTGATGTAGAAATAGTTTTCCCACATGGAAGATGTCAAGGAACATTAATTCCTTCTCTAGGGAACTCGGAAGGAACATTTACTGAAGTATTTCTGACAGCAACATATTGCAGAATGAGAAATGATGAAGAAAATGCATCAGATCCCTTGTATTTTAAAGCGAGCGAGTGTAAGTTTGCATTTTTTAAAAACTTTTATTGATATCAATAAAGCCTATTGTATATACAATAACTTGGTGTTTTTCATCTCCCTTTCAGTTACTGAAAGTATTGAATGCTATTTAGACTTTTGTAAATGCTTGACTGTTCTTTCATTTTAGAAATTACCCTGACAAACAACTGGAGAAGGATGCAAATGGTCGGCCTGAGGAATCTCTACGGCGCCTTAGTGCTATTTATGTTAAGATACCAGAAGCTGTTTATGGATCAAGGTAAACTGTTGACTTTGTTGCATAAATTATGCAGAATGAATTTATATTATATATACACTTGATCCTCTCATAATTATGGGAAAGCAGTCTGTTTATGTCAATAACATTTGATTAAAGTAGTAGTGGCATGTGATGCAAGGAAGCAAGCGTATGAGCTTATGCAGCATCAGCCAAAAAAAAAAAAAAAAAAAAAAAAAATCACACCATTCCCTCCTTAAATTTATTCAACCTATCAACTTCCACAACGACAGATGGAAGTTTGTTCCAGCAATTAACCACCCGCTGGCTAAAGGCAAATTTCCGCACATATATTCTACATCTGTCCTTTCTTAATTTGAATTTATGCCCCTTAGGTTCGTAATCTGAACAAGCAGAAGGAGCCCATCAGAATTCAGCATGCTCAAAGGCGTGGCCTGACCTTATACAGAGGGACAATCACCTCCTTTTCGCTGCTAGCAAAATTCCTATATATCATTGACAAAACCCGATGACCTGCCCTGGCAGCCTGTCTGCACAATTACTCCCAGGTCTTTTTCATTTTCTACCACCTTAAGTGTAGTACCACACAGTTGGTACGTTTCTCTGGGGTTACTTCTACCCATATGTAGTACTTTGCATTTGTCAAGGTTAAATTTCAGTTGCCACTTCTTAGCCCATATGCCCAAATTATCTAGACCCTGTTGCAGTAGCACACTGCCATTACTGTCATTAACAACCCTGCCAACCTTTGTATCATCTGCAAACTTCGACATTCAGCCTGATATACCTTCATCAATATCATTGATAAAAATATAAAACAACAGTGGACCCAACACCGAACCCTGTGGGACTTCACTAATAACATTAGTCCACGAAGAGCAGCACCCATTGATTACCACCCTCTGTCTTCTCCCACTCAATGATCCTTTTATCCATTGTAGCAACTTATCCTTAATACCATTCTGCTCCAATTTGTACAATAGTCTTCCAAGTGCAACAGTGTGAAAAGCTTTGCTGAAATCCAAATATATGATATCGAAATTATTTTTTGCATCCAGTTCCTTTGTAACCACATCATAATATCCTATCAAATTTGTCAGACTAGACTTTCCCTTAACAAACCCATTCTGTGTCTGAATTATTGCTGCAGTTTTGTCTAGATGATCCTGCAATGCATCTTTAACCAGTGGCTCCATTATTTTACCCGGAACAGAAGTTAAACTAACTGGTCTGTAATTACTCGTGTCACCATTCGATCCCCCTTTGTGAATTGGGGATACATTTGTACATCTCCAGTCCGTGGGAACCTCCTCTGAGTCCAAGGATGCTCTCATAATTATGGCTAAGGGTTTGCTTAGTAGCTTTGCCGCCTCCTTTAATATAACTAGATAGATCCCATTTTATTTATTTATTTATTTTTTTGGCTGATGCTGCATAAGCTCATACAGTTGCTTTCTTGCATCACATGCCACTACTACTACTACTACCCAGGTGCTTTTCTTATGTTTAACTTCAACAATTTCTCCTCCACTTTGCTATCAGTTATTACAAAATCATTAAGTATCCTGCTACAATTTGATAACCTTCTGCCATTTTGAAACCTTAATAATTCCTCATGTGTGAATGTAGATGCAAAATACTCATTCAGTTTGTTTGCTATCTGAGCAGGATCATCAACAGTCGGACCAATCAGATTCATCCCCTTCCTTTTAGAGTTTATATAAGTAAAGAAATCCTTGCTATTTTTCTTAGTATCTTATGCCAAGGATTTCTCGTAATCTGCCTTCACCTGCCTAACCTCCTTTGTAACCTGATTACAGACCAGCTTATATGTGCCATAGGCTTCTGAGTCGCTTGATAATTTATATGCATCCCATGCATTTTTCTTCTCTGTTATGAGTCTCATTAGTTCATTTGATAACCATTTAGGCCTTGAACAAAATTTCTTAATAGGCATGAAACTTTTAGTAGCATCCACGATTAATTCCTTGAATGCTTCCCACTTAGAATTTACTGTTGGTAACATCGTCAGTTGATCCCACCGTACAGAATTTAAAAACTTTCTGAGACCACTGTACTCACTTTTACGGAAGCATAAACCCTTTCCTTTACCCCTGGTGGTAATTAAATCTTTAAGTAAATCCCACATCAGTACACTGTGATCACTGCCACCTAGTGGTTCCTTTATCTGTAAATTCTTAATACATGAATGATCACTGCTGATAACCAGATCAAGAGTATTACTCTCTCTCTGGTTGCCTCTCGAACATGCTGCTGCAGAAAACAATCATCCAATAAATCCACAAAAGTCTGACTAGTGTGTGAGTGACCAACCCACAAGTTCCAGTCAAAAACTGGGAAGTTAAAATCCCCCATTATAAGACATTCCGATTTACTAGCCTACTCTATTTCTCTGTACAATTGTTCATTGTACTCATTTGTGTCATTAGGCCTATACAATCCTACTCTTATTTTTGCTTTCGCAGTGCTTATGTCACACCAAACTGACTCAACAGTGCACTGTTCATCTATATCAACTGGGTGCACTTCTTTTGATTTTATGTTTTTCTTAATTAACAGCATAACACCTCCTCCCTTTCTATCCTGTGAATGGTCAATCAGGGCTTTTCTAGTTTTCTGCTAGCATGATGGAAGATTTCCTTGGGCTGCACTCAACATTCTTGACATTGCCAGTTCCCTTAAACTGTTCTAACCATCACTTAATGGTTATTGTGAAGGACAACTGTCATCTACACAAAACTCTTTGACATTATTAAAATATATCAGCTCCAGTTTGCATCGTGGTCAATAATTTATGGAGTTCACAAAAAAATCAGAACTACTTTTGGCAAGAATGAAACACAGAAGATGATGGTTTTCCAAAAAAATGTTTTGTTTGCACAAATTTCCTGACCACATTTAAGCTCACGATAACTATAAAAATTTATTAATAAAATTCAATTTTTAAAAGCCCAAATAGCAGTCAAAGCTTCTGTTATACCAAACATATTCCAATCAATGGCTTGCTTGAAGAATCTTAATGCTACAAGAAAGTATGGTGAGTTAAATCCTGTTTCGTGTCACCTTTCTATATTAATGGAGAAATCCAGTAACCATAACCAATATGGATTCCTCTGGCTTATTTCCAATATTTAAAAAAAAAATTTTTTTTTCTTGCATTTCCCACAAAGAACTTGTATGCAAGCTTCCTTCTTTATGAGAGGTATTAGAACATGCAGTACTGTGCATGGATTGTTAATTTTCAAAAAATTTATATTAAGGTTCTTCTGAACAGAATTTTAGTTCTGTTCAGAAGAACCTTAATATAAATTTTAAGGAATAAAAATGGTGAAGGTCGGTTTGAAATGGTCAGAAAAAAAAACCAAATTGAAAAACCCGTTTAGTCCTCTGGAAATAATTTTTAAGTGAAGGATCATTAATTAACCACCCTTCTTTGGTAGCACATGCCACAGCTACCACTCTAGAGGGAAAGGGAAAGACAAATCATGCCAGTGCTCTAGAACTTGGTTTCCCTATTGCATTCAGGAGAAAATAGTATATTTGTGATATGCTAATGCAAAAAAAAAAAAAAAAAAGTTACAAGAATAAACCTCAGGTGAGGGTTATTCCTGTACACATGATCTTGTCTAGAAAGCAGAGTATTTGGAACCCAATTAAACTAGAATTAATGGTACCACAGCATGGTAAGCAGTTCTGAAGGAAAATTACTCGAATATCATTAGCATTAGCATTAGTAGAGGCATACGATGCAAGAGAGCAAGCTTATTCAGCATCAGCCCAAAAAAAAAAAAAAAAAAAAAACCCTCTCCCATTTCACCCCTCCGTTCGTTCGAAATACCTGTCCAGTTGAGCTTTAAATTTGTTTAGGCTATCAACTTCAACAACAAGTGATGGAAGTCGGTTCCACCAACCAACCACCCGCTGGCCAAAGGCAAATTTCCGCACATCTATCCGACATCCGTCCTTCCTCAATTTGAATTTATGCCCTCTGAGGTGATTATTCTGAGAAAGATGAAGAATCCCATTGGCATTGAGCATGCTCAAACCATTCAAAGCCTTATACACCTCTATCAGATCACCTCGCCGGTGCCTAGTCTCCAGACTCTGTAATTTGCAAAACTTAAGCCTTTCTTCGTAAGAGCAACCCTTTGTTCCATTCACTAATCTTGTTGCCCTTCTCTGTACCCGTTCCAGCAGCTCTACATCCTTCTTGAAATGAGGCCTCCAGACCTGTATACAGTACTCAAGATGTGGCCTAACCATTGCCTTATACAAGGGAATAATCACCTCCTTATCCCTGCTAGAAAAATTCCTGTATATCATTGACAAGACACCATGAGCTACTCTTGCAGCTCGTCTGCACTGCTCAGAGAACTTCATATCTCCCTGCACAATTACCCCCAGGTCCTTTTCATTCTCCACCACTGTCAGTGTAGTACCACAGAGTTGATACGTTGCTCTGGGGTTACTGCTTCCCATATGTAGTACTTTACATTTGTCAATGTTAAACTTCATTTGCCACCTCTCAGCCCATCTGTTCAACCTTTCCAGATCCTGTTGCAGCAGCATAGCGTCAGTAGTGTCCTTAACGACCCTGCCAACCTTTGTATCATCTGCAAACTTGGACATTAAACTTGATATCCCATCATCAATATCATTCATAAACACCGAAAACAACAACGGACCCAACACTGAACCTTGAGGAACTCCACTAATAACATTAGTCCACGTTGAGCAGTGTCCATTGATTACCACTCTCTGTCTTCTGCCACTCAACCATCCCCTTATCCATAGCAGCAATTTGCCTCCAATGCCACACTGCTCCAATTTCTGCAGCAGTCTTCCATGTGCAACAGTATCAAAAGCCTTTCTAAGATCCAAATATATAATATCAAAGTTATTCCCTGCATCCAGTTCTTTTGTGACTACATCATAGTATCCAATCAAATTGGTCAGGCAAGACCTGCCCTTAACAAAACCATGCTGCGTCTGAGCTATAACTGAATTCTTGTCTAGATGATCCTGCAGTGCTTCTTTAACCAGTGCCTCCATTAATTTACCTGGAACAGAAGTTAAACTAACAGGTCTATAATTACTTGTGTCAGCCTTTGATCCTCCTTTGTGAATTGGGGTTACATTTGCACATCTCCAGTCTATGGGTACCTCCCCTGAGTCCAAAGAAGCTCTCATAAGTATGGCTAGGGGTTTGCATACTTCCTTTGCTGCCTCCTTTAATATAACTGGATAGATCCCATCCACCCCAGGTGCCTTTTTTATGTTTATCCTCAACAATCTCTCCTCCACTTTCCTCTCAGTTATTACAAAATCATCCAGCTCACTGCCAATGTTTACTTTACCTACATCATTCTCCTTCCTGAATAACTCCTCATGCGTGAATGTAGATGCAAAATACTCGTTTAGATTGTTAACCACCTGAGCAGGATCCTCAACTGTTGAACCATCAATATCCAGTGGACCAAACTGATTCATCCCTTTCCTTCTCGAGTTCAAGTATGTAAAGAACTCTTTTCTGTTTTTCTTTGCATCCTTTGCCAAGGATTTTTCGTAGTCTGCCTTTGCCTGCCTAATCTCCTTTGTGACTTGGTTACAGACCAACTTATATCTATCATAGGCTTCCATGTCACCCATTAATTTATATGTATCCCATGCATTTTTCTTCTCTGCCACATGTCTCATTAGTTCATCTGACAACCATTTAGGCCTAAACCTTGAACAATATTTCTTAGTTGGTATGTAAAGCCTGGTAGCCTCCAAGATTAGTTCCTTGAATGCTTCCCATTTTGAGTTTGCTGTTGGTAACATCATCAGTTGGTCCCACTGTATAGAATTTAAATGCTGTCTCAGACCATCATAGTCGCCTTTACGAAAACAAAAACCCTTCCCTTTACCTCTGATGGTAGTTACCTCCTTGAGTAAATCCCACTTCAACACACTGTGATCACTGCCACCCAGTGGTTCATTTATCTGCAGGTTCTTAATGCATGAAGAGTCACTACTGATAATCAGATCAAGAGTATTGCTCCCTCTTGTTGCCTCACGAACATGCTGATGTAGAAAACAATCATCCAATAAATCCACAAAAGCCTTGCTAGTGTGCGAGTGACCAACCCATTCCAGTCAATATCTGGGAAATTAAAATCCCCCATTATAAGACTCTCTGATTTACTGGCCCACTCTATTTCCCTGTACAATATCTTATTATACTCATCAGAGTCATTAGGCCTATAGCACACTCCTACTCTCAATTTTGATTTCCCTATGCTTATGTCACACCAAACTGACTCGGCACTGCCCTGTCCATCGATGTTGACTGGCTTCACTTCCTTGGACTTTATGTGTTTCTTAATTAATAGCATAACCCCTCCTCCCCTCCTGTCCTGTCTATCCTTTCTATACACATTGTATTCCCCAAATTCCAGTTCCGCATTACTTATATCTGTGTGACACCACGTCTCTGATATCCCAACAATATCTGCCTTTGATGTTTTGAGCAATACCTCAAATTCATCAAATTTATTTACCAAACTCCTAGTATTGGTGTACACGCAGGTATACATGCACCTGTTTCTATTCTTAGCTACCCTAGACACAACCCATGTGTTTACTTGTAACGCAATGACTACCAGCAGTCTCTGAAATATCCTGCATCTTGTTTTTCAGACTTCTGCTCATTTCAATAGAAGCAGTGCAAGAATCACTTCCACCTCTGCCAGTGGCTACTGTTAATCTATTAGTCCTTGTATCCCCCCCCCCAACTAGCAGTTTTCCGACCCACCTAACACTGCCTCGACAGCATCAGCAAAAATTCTTGCACCCTTTCTATTTAAGTGTATCCCATCCCTATAGAAGCAGTCTCTCCTGTTAACAAGTACAGTCCAGGCTGAAAAAAATTTTACCCCTTGAGCCTTGCACAATCCCTCCAGGGCCGAATTGATCGACAAGGCTCTCATCATATACTCCCTCCTATCGTGTCTGGGCAGAATTGCAGACACTTTCAAGTTCAACCCTAATTCACGGCTTTTTTTCAACAGTGAACTGTACTTGCTAAGTAATTCCGCCGGTCTCCTACTCTTAATATCATTCGTGCCAACGTGTACAACTATATCACCTTTTGTGCCCTTAAAAGATGATATCCGCTCTACAACGTCATCAACCTTTGCCCCTGGCAGACATACCCTGGTCCTATTCCACCTATCCTTTTTACAAAGCATGTTCCCCGTTTCCCTGACAATAGAGTCACCAACAACTACTAGTTCCTGTGGGACCAGCGCATTCTGCCTAGGGGGCTGCTTCTGTGTTGCCTGATGACCAAGTGCAAGCTCTGGCGTTGATGTGGGCAGCTGAGAGCTTGATGGGCCCCTCAATTTATTTCCTTCGAGGGCATCCACCCTGTCCTTCAAGCTCTCATAAAAAAAGCCCATAACAACGCTGAGTTGTCGCCTGATTTCCTTGCACTCCTTACATCGTGCACACACAAAGACATCCCCCTTGGCAGTATCATGTCCAGTACCATTCAAGAATTGGCTTGTGGATATTTTAAAGTTGTAAATGTTGTGTAGATCAGAGTTTATTAAACTGAAAGGAACAACAGCACTTTCATTAGAGACACCATGGATTGGAAAAGAACAGGTTAGGGGGACTGAAGCAAGTGGCTACAGAAAAACTGGCTTATGTCTTCTAAGGAAATGTAAAGAACAACTGCTAAGTTACTCTAAAAGTGAAAAATGTAAGCCAAGATTTCTCTATCACTATGAAGAAATTGACTATCAATCCATCACTGATGGATTGATAGTCATCAGATTTCTCTATCACTATGAAAAAATTGTTCATGGAGGGGAAAAAAAAAAGTTAACTCTGGTGCAAAAGTTTTAAGAACAAATACAGAAATGCCATTAGGAGACTTCTCTCAGCAGAAGACACAATGCACTTCAGCTGGGCAGGAAAAGATGCTTATTGATGTCAAAAATTTGATTACAAGCTAATTGTTTTATTCTTATTTCAAACAGTGTTAGCACATTTATTGGTAAACCATAGTTTAGATCTGAAGTGTCTAACCCTTGGGTTTCATATGGCAGCTGTGATTTTTATGTCATATTTAACCTTAGGACCCTGAGGTAATACTAACTTCATGAAGTTAGTAAGTAAAATCCTCCTTTGTGTCTTTGGCTATATAGTGTTTTCATTATGCTTACTGTCTAATTTTACTATAGCTTTGTTTTGCTTGTTGAATAGAAACCTGCCTTACCTATAACCTTATTAACAGCTTTAATTTCCTGTATTTAGTTCAAATGTTTTTTATTTAAGTATAAATTACTTTCTTACTTAGTGAGTGAGATAATCCCACAGTGAGAAGGAACTGTTCTTGAAGTCTGTAACCTTTGGCATTAATAGATTATTGTGAAAACATAACGACGGGGTTTTCGACAAGTTGGGTATATTTGTAGGTAATTACCCCTTTCAGATAAACTGACTTGAAAAATGTTATAACATCAAACAACCTTACAATTATTTTCTGTAATATAGTCGTTTGGAAGTATTTAACAACTTCAAGAAACTGAAATAAAGATGTATGCAGTAATTTCCTATTCACTTGAAGCACCTGCTTCTGTCCACATATGAATAAAAGTTGGCATTTGCAACTAATTATTGGTTAATATACAGTTTTATATTTTGGTTGTTTCTTAATATACTCTCTACATTTCATTTTCCCCATACCTCTGGAGCAAAAGATATTGGGAACTTAATAAATGAGCCTCTTGTATTTGCTAAGAAATTAAAGCACAACAGCTTTAAACATTGCCAAGCTGCTAGTTCAGTATCCTGTAACTTTCTTTCAAATTCCTCAATGAAAATTGCATCTGTTAAATTGGGAACACTTCCCTTAGGCAGCAGAAACCAAAAGATTCACACAGATTCTCTAAACACAATCATGGCACCCTGGATCTTGGCCATTCTTCCAAACCAATAGCATTGCCAATCATATTTAGCAGTCATGGTCTTGAACCACTGTTGTAACCTAGAACAAACCATGTAGTTCTGCTTGTTTAATTAGGTGTGGCACATTAATTTTTCTGGTTAGTAGTCCACATCCAGTTTGTACCTTGGTTACAAGATTACCAATTTTGTAATCAGGGTACAAAGAATATGGATATTAACACTATAACTGTCTTTCCATTACTTTAAGAGAGGTGGGATCTACACCATCCATGAGCAAGTGCAAACAGTATTAACTGTAGTAATAAGATATTTGTGATGTGAAATTTCAAAATCTACAAATAAAAATGATTTTCACCAGTTTAATTACAGTTGAACTGAGAGCTCTGATGCAACTCTATCCAGCGGGTGGTTAATTGCTGGAACAAACTTCCATCTGCCGTTGTGAATTTTTTTGGCTGATGCTTCATATGCTTGCTTCCTTTCATTACATGCCACTATTACTAGAACACTTGGAACCCTATCATGAGTCTTTGTAGTATGGTACAGTTTTGGTTATCACCCCTAATTTTATATATTGGAAATCTCTGGAGATGCCACTCAGTAGATCTGTATAGTATTCAACTGGAGGCCATGTAGCACCTTAAGTAAGCTGTCATAACTTCAACCTTGCTGTGATGATCAAGTCTAGCATATTCCCCTAACACCAGGCAGCAGAACCACAAGTAGGAGCTAGTCACAGGCATTCTTCAACATATCTAGTAGTAATGATACCACACTGACAAATTTCAATCAAATTAAGAGAACACCTCATACCTTTTTTGTAGGAAAATTCTTCAACCCAACGCTCACATCCAATTGATCCAGTTAATATAGTATGTAAAAGGCCCAAGTTAAAAACGTGATATAAACTATTAAAATATTGTTAATTTAACCCGATTTTCTAAAAACTAATCTTGTATTCAGTTCCCATTATCCACTCACCGCCAAGAAGGAAGAGTAAGGCGTAGCTGATGCACACCAACCACTCTAGAAACTGAAGACAATTGTCAAATTCTACATTAAAATCTTTTTGACTAAACTTCTTTATAAGTGACCAGATTATTTCGGCTGCGATCTGTGCTCACAAGAAGTAAAGTAACACACTTAACAAAATCCAACTATACTGTATATCGCATTTTTAACTTAGGTCTTTTACATAATGTATTGACCAGATCAACTGGATGTGAGCATTGGGTTGAAGATTTTTGCTACAAGAAGGTATGAGATGTTCTCTTATATTTAACATTATTATTTATGTAGAAAAGATTGAGCTTTATTGCTCTTATATTTTGTAATCAATTAAGTAGTGTTGGGTAACTGAGTGGCACATGTGTAGTACACTGGAATGAAGTTCTTCAATGCAATACAGAATTGTCAACATAACACTTAAAAGAAATAAGCAACTTGCTTAATTCAAGACATAAACAGACTTTCTCACCAGTGCATATAATGTCTGGATTGCTTTTTCTTGAGTTAATCAATTTGTGGCCAACATGTACACACATGCTTTTCAGGACAGCCTATTACTACCAAGTGTTTAATATCTAACCTTGCTACTCCAGTTTTTCACTTTCAGCATTCGGCAGCAAATGAGTGAGCCATCACTGACAGTGGCTGTTATTTTTGTTCTTAAATGTCTGATTACATTGTGTTTCCTGCTGCTTGAAATTAAAAAAGTACATCCATAGATGGCAGATTTTATAATCCTTGTTATATTAATTATCTGCAGACTACTAGAGCACACCTTATGGCTCATTTTTTAGCAAAATGAAGAAAATATCATTATAGTGCTAACTACAGCAAAATTTGTTTCAACAGTATAAAATTCCTACATCTCATGAATTGCAAAGCGTTTCTATTCATTTGACTTCCTCTCACAATCAGAACACTATGTCCATGAAGTCTTAGTTTCTTGTTTTTTTCATTATATTAAAATAAAATCTCACTTTGTAACTAATTGTAGAGCAGCAAGATTAGTGAATGGAACAAATGCTTAAGTTTCACAAATTACGGTGTCTTGTGACTAGGCTTAGAGGGGAACAGGTATCCATCCTGTGTGTTATCAGACACTCAGCCTAAAACACTGATGGATCCAATATCTCTCTATTACAGAAGATTTAGGAGAAGTCTGGTTGGCCTGCCTCCCTAAAATCCACTCATGCACACCTTCCCGATGGTAAGCCCTGTTACGTCACTTAGGTGGCAACGAACGTGTAGAGTGGTTCTCTTCAAGACGCCTGGTCAGCATGAAGAGGAAAAGACCAAACCCTCCAGCAATGAGAGCACAACAATACAAATGGCCCTCAGTCCCCAGCAGCTTTCACTCTCCCTCTTACGGCAGCGAGAGGATCAGAGTGGAAGCAGAGGGTGCTAAGGATCTCTGGGTATGACCAGGCTGCCATGCACGGAAATTGAACTTGGCCTGTTATAACGTACGATCACTCATCGGTGAAGACAGGATATTAGAGCTGGAAAAGGAATTAGAAAATGTGAATTGGAATGTCATCGGTTTGGCTGAGACAAGAAGAAGAAATGAATCACTTATAAGTTTATCAAGTGGAAATCTGCTGTACACCAATGGAAACAGTGAAAGGAGTGAAGGTGGAGTTGGGTTTCTGGTAAATAAAGATTTTAAACACAACATTTTGGAATTCAAAAGTACATCACCAAGGGTGTCAAGACTAATACTCAAGATTTCTAAGAGGTACAAGCTAAAGATTATAATGATTGATGCACCAACATCGAGCCATGATGATGAAGAGGTTGAAGAAATGTACACTGAAATTGAGTCTTCTAGATGAGCAGAAAACCCACTACACTATTATTATGGGGGACTTCAATGCTAAGGTTGGAAAAAGGCAAAACAGCGCAGAAAGAGGAACTATAGGAAATTTTGGAATTGGTGAAAGAAATAAAAGAGGTGAAAGACTTGTGGAATTTGCAGAATCTCAAGGAATGTCAGTAACGAACACTGTTTTCAAGAAAAGGGTGAACAGAAAGTGGACATGGAAGAGTCCAAATGGATTAACAACTAATGAAATCGACTTCATCCTCACTAACAGAAGATATATTGTGAATGATGTTACCGTCCTGAATAAGGTAAATGTTGGAAGTGATCACAGAATGGTAAGATGTACACTTGATATAGATGTAGGAAAGGAAAGGAAAAAACTGACTCGAGTAAATAATACAAAGGTCTTTGAAATAACAGAGGAGGAGAAAAAGCAGTATGTACTGGAACTTAAGAACAAGTTTGAGCTTCTGCAGACTGCTCAGGACCAAGATATCGACGAGGAATATTACAACTTTCTGAAAGTGATAAAGCCCAAGAAACCTATAGGGAAACAGAAATCCAAAGAAGAAAAAATTAGTCAAGAAACACTTGTCATGATGAACCAAAGACGACAAATGAAGAGCAAGAAAAACACTGACAGGGAGAAAATTGAGTATACTGAGTTATGCAAAGCCATTAGAAAGAGAGTCAGAGAGGACATAAGAAGATTTAACACAAGAAAAGTAGAACAAGCATTAAGGGAAAAAAAATGATTTAAATCAGCAGCCATGAGCAGTAATACAGAAACTGAAGAATAGCGATGGTGTACTTATAAACAGCAGAGAAGGCATAATTCAAATAGCAGAAGACTACTATAGAGTATTATACAAGGAGTGAGGGAATGATACCAGCAGTGGGGGAAGATGGATTGCAAAGTAGCAACACATACGACATACCCGATATTCTTCCTGATGAGGTAGAACATGCATTGAAGAAAATGAAGAATCGGAAAGCCCCGGGGGAAGATGAAGTTACTGTAGAGTTGTTAAAATTGGGAGGAAGAGACATAACACAAAAACTGGCAAGGCTCTTCACAAAGTGCATTAGAAAAATGCAATCATAGTTTTGCTGCATAAGAAAGGAGATAAATCAGAAATTGGAAATTATAGACCAATTAGCTTGTTATCCCATATCTACAAGTTGTTCACAAGGGTCATTACTAACAGATTAGAAAGAATACTTGATGAGAATCAACCGAAAGAGCAAGCTGGCTTTAGAACAGGATTCTCAACTATGGATCACCTTCACGTAATATCACAGCTAATGAAGAAAGCAAATGAATATAAAACACCATTATGCCTGGCATTTGTGGATTATGGAAAGGCATTTGACTCCATACAGCATAAGGCAATGTTTCGGGCACTGGAAAGACAAGGCATAGATACTCCATATATTATGATTTTGAAGAAAATATATGAGTGCTACATCCTTTATTAGACTAGACAAAGACAGTAGCAAATTTAAAATCGAGAAAGGAGTTCGACAAGCAGACACAATATCTCCGAAGCTGTTTACTGCTGCCCTTGAGGAAGCTTTCAGAAGATTAGACTGGTCGCAGAAAGGAGTCAATGTGAACGGAGAGTACCTAAACCATTTACGATTTGCAGATGACATTGTGGTCATAAGCCACAATCCCAAAGAATTAGAGGAAAATCTTAATCAGTTATGCACAGTTAGTAAGGATTTTGGACTAAAGATGAATATGGCTAAAACAAAAGTAATGATGAACAAGTATGCCACGGAAAGGGAAATAATGATTGAAGGAGCAGTAATTGAAAAGGTGGAGTCATATACTTATCTGGGACAAGTTATTAGCTGTAATAATGATAAATGGCTGGAAGTCAAGAGAAGAATAAATTTTGGATGGATAGCATTCAGGAAATATAGTCACATACTGAAGAGCAATATCCCAGTTTGTCTGAAACGTAAAATAATGAATCAATGTATATTCCCCACCATGACTTATGGAAGTGAAACTTGGGCACTCACCAAAAGAATGGAAGAGAAGCTAAGAACTACACAGCGAAGAATGGAACGAATTAAATTGGGAATCAGACTGTTAGATAAGAAGAGAAACACATGGATTAGGCAGCAAACTCAAGTAAAGGATATTCTTATGAAAACTAAAGAACCAAAATGGTCTTGGGCAGGACACATAGCTCGAAGACATGATGACAGATGGACTAAGAAAATAACAGAATGATACCCAAGAGGAGCTAGAAGAAAACCTGGAAGACAAAGGCGGAGATGGATAGATGAAGTTCATGAGTTTTTGGGTAGTAAATGGATGGCCAGTCCAGTGCTCAAAACAGAAGGAACTGGAAAGTTGCTGGAGAGGCCTTCGTCCTGCAGTGGATTGAAAATGGCTGATGATGATGATGCTGATGATGATGTGACTAGGCACTTGCAAGCTCATTGCTGGGATTCTTGCTCAGATTAATTGGCCGGGGGACAAATTCAAGGCAGAACTAGACAAACATTTGGAGTGAAATGGGAAGGTTTTTTTTTTTTTTTTGGTTGATGCTGTATAAGCTTGCATGCATCATAAGTTAATTTTGCACAGCTAAAATATTGGCATATTTGAGGAAGCAGGTCTCCATTTTGTTAGCTTTATCCCCTTCTATTTGAAGATAGTCAACTTTAAATTTTGACTGTAGTTCTAGTGATATAGAAAGAATAAATGCAGGTTTTTTTTTTTTACAGCAATATTTCTTGTCAACTCTCACTGCACTATGAAAATGTGGTCTTCCATCAGTAGAGGCATATGATGCAAGAAAGCAAGTTTATACAGCATCAGCTCAAAAAACTCATTTCTTCCCAAAATGGGGCCTCCTGATGCACTCTTATCCCTAGGTTTCTTTCATTCTCCATAATCTGAGTGTAGTACCACAAGTTGGTACCTCATTCTGTGGTTACTGCCATTAACACTTTGTATCATTGCACATACTAAAAACAACAATGGATCCCACCATTGATTACTACTCTGTCTTCTCCAATTTGTACAGTAGTCTTCCATGTGCAACAATATCAAAATTATTTTTTGCATCTAGTTGCTTTCTTTTTGACCACATCATAAGAATCCGATAAACGGTGTTCATACACCTGTTCTTACTCTTAGTTTCAATTTGCATTAGTATCTTAATGCAGTCCTTGAAATCCCCAGGCTGCTCCTCATTCAAGAATCGCCTTTGCCTGCAGCATCTGTGAATCTGACCCAACTAGCACCAGCAAATATTCTTACACCCTTCTTATTTAAGTGTATTCCATCCCTGTAGAAGCAGTCTCTCCTGTTAACAAGCACAGACCACTCTGAGAAAAATTATACTCCCTCCTATCATGTCTGGGTAGAATTGTAGCCACTTTCAAATTTAGAAAGTCACTTCATTTGTTGATGTTTTGTAAAAGTGGATCTTTTTACTTCCCAGAACTTAAATGCTGGGCCCACAGGACTGAAACTTCCTTTCAACAAATGAGTATATTGAGAAAACACCGCACCGTGGTTTTTTTTTTAATAAAGCTGATTTTATCTTAATTCATTCACTTCAAAAAGCTCATCCAAACCTTGTTCTCTCCCTACAGATTCTTGTTAAACCATAATTTTGTTCAAAGATATGGTTTAACAAGAACATATTATGAAAGGATTTTCATATCAGAATCCTTTCTCTGTATCTTGCACATATAGCAACATTTTAGTTGTATAAGGTTATACAGGCTTCCCAAAATAAGAAAAGTGATTTTTCTCATAGTAAGACTGATTTATATACATAAAAAACACAGGTGTCTTTTATATCGTTTCCTAATTTTTAACAAGCTGGGACAGAAGTTCAGTTTCCACTGCAACAAGATTGGCTAACTTAGATTCAAACAAGTCCATGATAAACCTTAGGTTTCCACCTTTAAATAAAAGTATTCTTGCAGAAATGGCTATTGTTAAGAATACACTGGTGTGCAAAACTTAAGGACCAACACTATTTCTAAAGGTTACAACCACAAAATCTTTACTGATGAGAGTAGAGGTTGGCACACGGTATCACCCCACAAACATCACTGAAAGGGATCGATATGGACTTGCACTACTCCAGATACTGTAATGAGGTGCCATTGGCCCCAAGTTCGTGTTTATGGATGACATCGCCACACCCCATCAAACACACATGGGACGCTCTGGGGAGATGCCTAGTGGCACGTCCACACCCACCAGAAAATGTTCGCTATCTTCAGCTGGTGAACATGGTGCTGACAGAGGAATGGACAATGTTACCGCAAGAACTTATCAACAACATTGTTCTAAGTATGGACAGGTGGGGCAAAGCCTGCAGGGTGGCCATATCTGCTACTGAAGACCACCCGTTCCATCTTTGGCAGTGATGCATCTGTGACAGCAGCCAGTGCTATGTTGCCATTTTTGAATGAAGTCCCTCTGTACCTCACGAGGTTCCTTTAGTATGCTTTTCCCATATCCAGGCCACTCCTATGAGAAGCTACAGATGAAAACCTGACTGGTCTTTAAATTTTGCACATCAGTGTATTATGCCTAATTTATATTGGACTGTACAAGTAATTTGCCATTGTTTTTTTATTAACTATTATTATAGAAAATAATTACCACTTTCAGGACTCACACAGTTATCCTTATTGACAGCCATGGTCAAGTAGATTATGTGGAAAAAACATTGCAGGAACCAATTGACATTGATTCAGAATTGTGGGTGAGCACTCGATTGCAGTTTGCAATTCAGGATCCCAGTCACCTTATATCAAGGTTATAGTGGAGAAAGTTAGATATCCAGCTATTAATAAAACTTGTAAACAACAATATTTTATTATCTTATCTAGTCTAAAATAGTGAGTTTTCAACATCATATCAAAATAATAATTTGTAAATTGCCAACTTACTGTATCATAGTTTTTAAATAAATGATGCTATCATTCAGTCTCTTTTCTTGATTAACATTAACCTCACTAAAACAATTTATATAAGGCTGCATACTTTCCCACAAACCTTCATAGTGCCTCAAAAAAAATTACTGGGGAGAATTTAAAAGGCTGTTTTCCTACAGACCAAGGCCTTATTGTGTGCACCTTATAGAGAGTTGATTATGATGGACAAAACTGGGTACTCTCGAGCAATGTGACACTGTTTTACTGCTTCTACTCATCTGACTGAGAAATATACACTTAGTCAGCAGTTTTTAAAGATGATTAATATATACAGTGGTGGACAAAAAAAAAACTGCATCACCTTAAAAAAAGTAACATTTGTAGTGAAACATATAAGGTATTGTAACAGATAATACTTCTACTACATCAGCCATTGGAAGGGTATACACGCTCATTAGTATCCTGTTTTGTGGAGGTGTAAGCATGGTCCCAAGAAGGGCTTTCTATGCACGCTGTCGCGAAGAGAAGATCTGGATGAGGCCATAAGACAGCGACTATGCCTTTGTAATCGTCATGCTAGTGATCTAAAACTGGACTTTGAGTCAGATGGTCTGGGGTGAATGCAGAAACCTGAACTGCTATATTGGAAGAGTGCCTGAAATCTGTTATTAGGGATCGCCACACAGCAAAACTGGTAAGGTTTTTTTTTTTTTTTTTTTTTTGATTTGGTAGTTGTTGGCGCATCGGCTTCTGTGGCCATATTGCACCTCCCAAGGTTTTTGCAGTACTTTGATCCAAGCCCGAGGCGGGAATCGAACCCGCGACCTTTGGGTTGCCGGGCACGTACTTTACCCACTCGGCTAGCCCGGTCGGCTTGGTAAGTTTTAATGATGAGTTTGTCTTCTTATCTCACAAGGCTAAAAACATACTGACACCAATGTTTTCTTCCCCTTAAAGTGCACCCATACCTCAGAAATGGCATTAGTGTTGGACTGGCCTGGCAAGGGTCTAGGTTCAAACCCTATTGAAAATTGCTGATACATAATATTGTCTAAATTTTCTCAGAAGAAAACAACAAGAAGTAAGATTTGGCTGCAGGAGAGCACTGTAAGCGTGTAGTAAAACGAAATTGGGCAACCATATATCCAGATTGTTACAAAGCAAGGAGGAACAACAAAATATTGAGGACCTATTTTCATGATTTACAGCATAATACTATTACGTTAACTTGTCATTTCAGTTTGTACACGTAAATGCAATAAAATGTATGATAGTGGAGTCTTTTTTTATTGGATTTCATTAACAGAGATATACAGTGGATTCCAGTTAATTGGGGCAAATCTTAAAAAAACAGAACCCAATCAAGAAAATAGCCAGGGTTTACTTCACTTAATTGGGGCAGGAGACCACAGCACTGGAGATTACCCTACGATTGTCTCCGACCGTACCACTTGGTTCGGTCAGTCACCTGTTTATTGGGCTTTTCTGTTAGTGCAATCTATCATAAACGGATAGTAAACTCGATCTTATTGAATTTGTGATAATACCGACAGCTAATTCATTCTCTGTGTTATTATGGTGAAATGTGTTTACAACTTCCATGGAATCTTCTCTTCATTCCTATTTTTAAAGCTTTGTAACTTGTTACTCCGTTCTCACTTGTGCGTACCATTTTCTACGTTATTGATTGCTTATCTGTTTTAAATTTTAACCCCCACCCAGAAATGTCAACTAGTTAGTATGTACATATTACAGTACGTATTAATTATTCCGATTTTCACATATTTTTTAATTGGTAAGGTAATAAAGGATAAATTTGTGCTTAATATATCTTTACTTTTATAGCCTGTGAATAATAATCCTCCTATTTTCGCTAATTAGAATCGCTGTTTAATAGAATTAAAATTCAATTCACAAACGTGATCACAATGACCGGCACTTTACTATGGTGACTCCAGCGTAACATGATTTGATTGTGCTGGGGTACATTGTATTTTTAACTATTTACGTGAAACTTCGGATAATTGGGGCAGCCGCTTAATCGGGCCAAAATGCACTTGTCCCAAATAACCAGAATTGACTGTATATCCCATCTAACAAATGCATTTTGAACATTTCTGCAGCGCAAAACACATTATGGCTATATACATAAACTTTTGACGATGTAACCATTAAAAAGGTTAAGATTTTCATGGCAAATTATAACCTTGTTGTTTTTGCACCACAAAAAATCTAATCAAGAAGTACAAATGTTCTTCTCCTCTCCTTGATTGAAAAGAGCAAAGAGATGGTTTGAGGAGATGGGATGCTATTAAGGCAATGTATGGAGTTTAACAGACTAGGAGCACAAACAAATACTTACAAGGTGTGGCTTATTAAATAACACGACTGTGCATGCACCACCTGACTCTTTCTCTAGTTGTCTGCCAAGTCACATACCAACACACATCAGTTGTTACTATTTCAAGAGCTTGTGTGTTTAAATGGCATAAAAGATTTTTAGAAAGAAGAGAATGTTGAGGACAATGAACAGCCAGGCCATCTGATATCCATGAAAATGGGTAATGGACCCAACAGATTTGATTAGAATGGTTACATCATGGACAAAGAAACTGTGCGTGTCAAAAATTTTGAATGAAGATCCAGACTTTAATTAATCTAATGAAAGTTGGCTGTTCCAGTACAACACAGAAACGAAAACCTTGCTTCCTTTGATATTAGAGGAATTCTAACAAGGCTTTGTAAAAAAACAATTCAAAGGGGAAGTGGTTTGGATGGTTAGATGTTCCACCAGTTTCTGGCAAGAGAAAAAAAAAAAAAATCCCTGTGTGAACATGCACCTTACTGCCAAACCCCCTCCTTTTTTCTCTTCCCTAATGTGAACCAACTTCAACTATTTCAAAAAATTACCAGTGTTTATAGAAGATGACTTACAGAAATGTATGGAACAGTGTGTGTGCAAGCCCAAGGCAATTATTTTTGAAGAGGATAACTTGTAAGGTACAAAATATTTAATAGCCATACCTCATATATATACTAATACTATCAGAAATGTGTATAGATTTTAAAACAGTTCAAGGATAGGAGCATATTATACATCAAATTACTATGATGATTAGTTAAATGAATAACTACACAAATATATTAAGGAACCCTGTGTCAGCAAAATGATATTCTAACAGGCTGAAACATTTTTGTTTCAGTGACCTGCATAGAATGATTATAAATTGTCAAGAACACAAACTCCTATAGGCATCTTCAACTATTTAAACAAATTTTCTGTTAATACTCCAGGACGACCACAGAGTCAGAGGAGTTTATTTGCACATTGAATTTCCAAAAAAAAAAAAAGTTAATTAGCATGGAACTGTTAACAACAGTTCCATGTTAACATTTAAGGAATTGGTAGCAGATTTTTGAGAAGTTGAAGCTGATTCAGCAGGACAAGGTTTCTCAAAATGGAAAGTGGAATGCAATGTGCTTTCATTGGCAAAACTATGGATAGGATTTCCAGTCAATGGAAGAAGGTCATTAATATACAAGAGTCAAGTAGACTCATTTAAATAGAAGAAATTATTGCAATCGGCATACAAGCAAAAAAACATTCACCAAGAAGTGAGTTTGTCACAGACATTCCCTCAAGAAACAAAAGCTACAGCTTGCTACCTGGGAGTTTAACATGGAACTATTATACAGGTAACACTTAAGTCAAGTGGACTGAATTTTGGCAAAGTCTGGTCATTCCGCTGGGACTATTAGCCCATCTTACCTCATGTGCAAGTCCAGAAATACACCACAAGTATACTGGAGGTGTCCACATCAAACAGAGAGGAATAGTGTGTCTCTGTATGTTAAGATGAACATCACGTTGACTCCAATTCGGATGCAGCCATGGCCTTATAATCACTCCGAGGTAATTTTCATTCTCCTCTTCCCTGAGTGTAGTACCACACAATTGATAAGTTACTGCTACCCTTGCAGTACTTTGTCAATGTTAAACTCAACTGCCATTGACTCAATTTTCCTAGATCTTGTTTGATGTTGTACTAGCTCACCCTGCCAACCTAAACATTAAGCTTGATATACCTTCATCAATATCGAAAACTTCACGAAGAACAGTGCCCATTATCCAAAGCAGTAACTTGCCCTTAATATCACATTGCTTCAGTTTGTACAGCACTCTTTTATATGCAATAGTCTACAATGTCAATATTACTTCTTTAAGTGATTCCATTATTTTCCCTGGAATTAGATGTTAAGCTAACAGGTCTGTAATCATTCATGTCCCCTTTATGAATTGGGGATACACTTGCACATCTCCAGTCCATAGGGACCTCCCCTCCCTTAAAATAATTGGATAGATTTAATCCATCTTCAACAATTTTACTTTCCTTTCAGTAATCATGCTCTTCATTGGAGTTTGATAAACTTCTGGCATCCACATTCCCTAAAGAATTCCTAGTGTGTGAATGTAGATGCAAAACACCTATTCAATTTGTCTGCAACATATAACCCAGAGATATCAAGTGGCCCAATGTGATTCAACCCCTTCCTTCTACTGTTAATATAAGCATAGAGGTCTTTGCTATTTTTCTATGCCTAACTTCTATTGTGACTTGATTAATTTATATACTTCTCTGCCACATGTCTCAATAGTTCATCTGACATCCATTTAGATTTAAGCCTTGAACAGTATCTCTTCGGTTACTTCCCACTTAAAAACTGACTGAGACCAAGTTGGTCTTAATGCACGAAGGAGCACTGCTTCCTCTTCTTGCTTATTTAACATGCTGCTGTAGAAACAGTCATCCACAAGGGTCTTGCTAGTGTGTGAGTAACCAAACCAAAATTCCAGTCAACAGCTGGAAAATTAAAATAATCCATTATGAACTGCACGCCCACTCTATTTCTCTGTACAGCTGTTTAGTATACTAGGCCGATACGGAATAGCGTATGGTAAAACTAGATAGAATGGTAAGATGCACACTTGATGTAGGAAAGAAAAAAAAAACTGACTCGAGTAAATAATGTGAAGGTCTTTGAGAAAACAGAAGAGGAGAAAGAGCAGTACATACTGGAACTTAAGAACAAGTTTGAGCTTCTGCAGACTGCTCAGGACCAGGATATCGAAGAGGAATATTACAACTTTCTGAAAGTGATAAAGCCCAAGAAACCTATAGGGAAAAATAAATCGAAAGAAGAAAAAAATTAGTCAAGAAACACTTATGATGAACTGAAGGCAACAAATGAAGAGCAAGATAAACGCTGACAAGGAGAAAATTGAGTTATTATTTTTTTTTTTATGTGAACCCCAAACACGAGAGGTATTAGAAACTATAGTACTTAGTACCGTGCTTGAGTTGGAGGTTGAGAAGACGAAAGAAGATATTTGTTGACATTGGACTTCTCTAGATTGTAATTTTCAGGAAATACGTATGAAGGAAGATTATTATTCCAGAAAACGGCAGTTGAATGAATAAATGAGGAAGATGAAAAGTTGGTTCTGTGGGTTTGAAGTTGGACAGTAAATGGATGTTGGCTGGTGGCGACACGTGTTCGGACTGTTTTGAAAGAGAGAGCAGGAATTATAGAACCCAATTCAGAAGAACAGTGCCCATGGAAGTATCTGTAGAAGAGGCATGCAGCAGAAACAGTACGTCTATGAGAAAGCGAGTGGAGAGACTCTGTTAGAGATGAATCATTAATTAACCTAACTGCCCACTTCTGAATGGAATCAAGAAGCCTGAGAGAGGTTTGGGGGCACCACCCCAGATGTGGGAACAATATTCCATGGCAGGGCGGATTTGCGATTTATACAGAGTGAGCAGCTGTTTGGAAGAAAAGTAACGCCGAGAGCGAAAGAGAAAACCAAGTTTTTTAGATGCAGAGGAAGCAATATTTGTAATGCGCTTGTGCCAAGAGAGATTAGAAGTCAGGGTAATCCCCAAAAGAGATATATCATTTTGCCTAGAAATCAGATTGTCACCAAAGATAAGCATAGGAGCAGAAGAATCCTTTTTGCGAGATTTAAGACAAGACTGAGTTTTAGAAGGGTTGAAATCAATTAAGTTGTCTTTGCCCCATTGGAGAATTACCTGAAGATTGGCATTTAAGGAATTGGTAGCAGATTTGGGAAGTTGAAGCTGATTGAGCAGGACAAGGTTTCTCAAAATGGAAAGTGGAATGCAATGTGCTATCATCGGCAAAACTATGGATAGGATTTCCAGTCAATGGAAGAAGGTCATTAATATACAAGAGGAAAAGAGTGGGGGAAAGAACTGAACCTTGGGGGACACCGGCATTAGTGGAGAAGTTAGAAGACAAAGAGCCATCTACCATCACCCTCAATGAGCGATCAGAGAGAAAACTGGATAACCAATTAAGAGAGAAAACTGGATAACCAATTACTAAAAACAGTTGGCAAACCATAAGATGGAAGCTTGTTTAGAAGACCTTTATGCCAAACACAATCAAAAGCCTTTGAGATGTCAAGAGCAACTACTTGTGTTTCACCAAACCTTTCCATTGAATTAGTCCATAAATAGGTAACATAAGCCAGAATATCACCAGTGGATCGACACTGACGGAATCCATACTGGCGATCGTTGATCAGACGGAAGGTTTCTAGGTAGTTTAAGAGTTGGCAGTTAATTGATTTCTCGATTACTTTAGAAAGAGTAGAAGTAATTGTAATGGGACGATAATTGGATGGGAGGGATTTGTCACCCTTTTTAGGAACTGGCTGGATATGAGTAAATTTCCAAGCAGAAGAAAAAACACCTTTGGAATAAGAAAGTGAAAAAAGGCGGCAAAGAATAGGAGTAAGTTCAGGAGCACAGGTTTTGAGAACAAGTGGAGAAATACCATCAGGACCTGGAGCTTTCTTAGCATCAAGATTCATCAAAATCCTTCTGATGTCCTTTTGACGGAAGACCATAGGAGGCATTGAATGGAGCGTGTTGGGAATGGTGGGAAGTGTTTACCAAGATCATTAATACATGAACTGGAAGAAAAATGGGATGCTAGCAGATCAGCTTTATCTGTCGCTGAAGTGACAACAGAACCACCTGGTTTGGACAGAGGTGGGAGCAGAGATGGGCAAAAGTTGCAGCCAATAGCTTTGGCAAGAGACCAGAATAATTGGCTACCATTAGGGCAAGAAGCAAGTTTTCTACTCTTAGCCTGTTCAAACTCTAGTTTGGACTGATTAATAACTGCTTTACAATTGTTGTGAGCTTTGGTGTAGGCAGAAAATGAAACTGAAGAATTAGAAACAAGACAATTACGATATGCAACATTCTTCTCTTGAAGAGCCTTAGCACATTTAATGGAAAACCAAGGTTTAGATAAAGGATGAGATTTTAAAGTGGAGTGTGGGATAAAGGATTCCATTCCTGCAAGAATAATTTCACTGACACGATCTGAGCAAACGTTGACATCAGAAGTTTTGAAACAGTAATCCGACTAAGGAAAAGAAGAAAAGAAGTCTCGCAGGTCATCCCATTTTGCTTTCTTGTAATGCCAAACAACACGAGGTTGGGAATAGCCATGAGATAAAGGTTCCATTGGAGAAGAGAATCACCAAGCTGTGATCTGAAGTGCCTAAAGGACCTCTCACTTCGACCGTGTACTTAGAAGGGTTGTTTGTGAGAAAAAGTTCAAGCGTATTGGCTATATGATTAGGATTGTCCGGTATTCTTGTAGATAAATGAACAATCTGTGCAAGGTGATTAGTAATTGCAAAAGTTCAGCATCTCGACCTGCTGGGTCGGTGTGACTAGAAAACGGAAGCCAGTTGGAGTTGTGAACATTAAAATCACCAAGAAAAATTACCTCACTGTTAGGAAAGTTGGACTGGAGAAAGTCAAGTTGCAAAGAGAGGAAGTCAAAGAGCTCCAAGTGATTAATGGAGTTGGGAGAACGGTAGAGACAACAGATGAATTTGACACAATGAGGTAGAGAGATTTTAAGCCTAAGTCTCTGACAGGGAATATCAGAATGGACATATGCACAAGTACCATCTTTGAGGCGAAAGGAATCATACAGCGAATAATTTGGGCATCTGAGATGAGCAGTATTTGAATCAACCGATAACTGAGATTCTGTCAGAAAAAGTACATGGGGTTTGGCAGACTGCAAAGTGGAAATGGACATCGTTGAGATTAGAATTGAGACCACGTATATTTGTAAAATTAATTAGGAAGTGCTTGGGAGGTTTAGATCTTTTCGCAGATAAGCTTACTCTATTAGTTTGATAATTCATTGTGCATGGGGGGGGCATACTGTATGAAGTAATGAAATTTTTGGCTATGGCATACACACAGTAAGAATATACCCAGATCCTTGACATAACATGGCCTTGACAATGCCCCCTGCATACACACTACTCGGATGCCCTCCAGTCACTAACTGGCAGAGTAGAGGTAGCAAGATTATACACTAGCTGATCCGGAAGCTTCCTAAAGAGTTACCAATAGGTTCAGTCCATTGTACTAACTAGTGGCCAGCCTGCGAACACCGTTTTAGAGCTGTACCCTCGAAATGTAAGGAATATTGGATCTCGCCACGATGTTCATCATAACCTCAAAAGTCATCAGTCATATTGCATGATGGAAGAGATGGGGAAGGGTTGACTGGAATTTAGCTCTGGAGACTAAACACGGGTTCCACCACTTCAAGCCTCCAATAAGCAAAGTGGTGGTATTGCACCAGTTGATGAGAGTCATCTACCACCTAGTAATGCCTGGTAACATAGAGGGGGGGAGCCATTCCTCCATGTGTTGTGGGTGCCACACCTCGACCCCTGCTTACGTTGGTTCAAATATGGTGGTCACCCACAGTGTGCTTGTGCAGTGAGGTTATACCCAGGATTACTAACAGTCCCACCATCGTGAAGGTGCAAGCAGAGGATTTGGCTGTCACAGACCATTCGGACTTTGCCAAAATTGGGTCCACTTGACTTGAATGTCACCCGAATATCAGTTCCATCAGCATCTTAGACTTCCAGGTACAGCTTGTCTGGCATATCTGAGAGAATGTCTGTGACAACCTCAAGGACCGCTTACTTCTATTTTTAGAATTTGTTTATTAAATAAACCACAAATTTTAAGCACTGCATGGAAGTATGCATCATTTACTGGTGATTCAAAAAATTTCACAATAAATAAACAGCACTTTTCTTCTGAAGAAAAATATCTCTCTACCACACAATGTACAAACTCAACCAGCAAATTTTTGAATGGGTCAATAACTTTTCATACTGCATATCCTCAGCCTAACTTGTGGATATGTGGGACCTAGGCAAAAGTTTTTTCGGGGCCCCCCCCTCAGGGGCTAGCTTTGGAGTATTTGGTCCCTAGGCGAAATATTTTCTGGGGACCCTACTTCAATAATAAAAAAATAGGACATAGGGGCTCTTGGAAAATTAGAATTACACATTCAGTATAGAAATGTAAAGCAAATAAATTTGTATATATTTCCTTAGAAATATATACAAATCTGGACATATCAATGGCACACATATTTTGACTAGAAGTTACATTACAATTGGAAAGTATATTTTATTTGCAAATTTTATAAGGAACATGAGCACTTATGCATTTGTGGCCCCCTCAAAGTATGGGCCCTAGGCCTAAGATAGGCCCTGTGCATATCTAATAGAGAACAAACAGTTTTCAGTCACTTGGTATGTACTGCATAAGTTGAAAAGTAAAACAATATTTTTATCATGCCCATTTCTACATCACAGGATAATCTTTCAGCTCCCAACTTCAATGCATTATGCAAAATATGTGCAGCAAAAATCAATTTACTAGACATTGTTTGTGCTTTTTCTTAACAGTCCTCCAAAATTTGTGTTAGCATTATCTGCTCCATGAGCAATGCACTTTTTTATATCAATGCCATACTCACAAAGCGTGTTAATTATGAATCAATGAAGGAATTGAAAGTTTCATTTGGTAGTGATTCAATTTTTAATATTTTTATCTGAATTCAATTTGTTTTTCAAAAATAATGAACAACTAAAGGGAAAATCTTTCCATTTTGTGATTGATTGTGTCCACAGATATTCCAAAACACAGTGACTTTTTCATATCTGCAATTAAATCATGTATACAAAATACCCCAATAATGTTTATAATAAGAACTGCAGTTTTATCTGTGCACATGAATATTTACCAGCTCAAAATATTTTTTTAAATAGTTTACAGTTGCAGTCAGCAGATTTAAAGGAATGGCAGTGTTTAACAATATGATAGGCCACTGTCAACACATTTAATAGAGTAAGACAGTCCTCGACTGGATATTTCACTCAAAAGTACTGCGTAATACTTTTTGAAAACCAACATTTCCAAGGAAAGCTGATTTGATTTTATGCTTTTTTTCTATCAACATGGTCGGTTATATCAGATTTCCCACCATGACCAATGTTTATGTAGCATTTGTGCAGTTCACACTCCACTTCATTATCATTTCTTCCTATCTTGAAGAAATTCTACTATTTTGAATACTCATTATTAAAGGTACATTTTCTCTTCATCATTTCTGCTTAGAGGTTTTTCAAAAACAATTACCAATTAAAATAAATAATTACTTAAAATAATTCAGCAAATTATGTAAAAATACACAATTTTTCATCTATTAAGATTCAAACTAAATTTAATAATTTCAATTTGAACTTCAGGATTATTAAAATTTTTTTTTTCACTGAAAAAAATAATTTTATAATGTGCAAAACTAAGTAACTTTTATATGCATGGTGCTTTTCATTAACAGTTTTAAAAATGAAAAGCTAAACAAAAATCTAATTTAGCATTAGTAGAAGCATATGATGCAAGAAAGCAAGCTTATATAGCTTCTGCCTTGAACTTAATTAAGTTGTTGATCTCCACTACAACAGATGGAAGTTTGTTCCAACTGTCAACACACCCGCTGGCTAAAGGTGAATTTCCGCACATCTATTCTACAATTGTCTTACCTCAATTTGAATTTATATCCCCTCAGGTGAGTAATCTGAGAAAGAGGAAGAATCCATTAGCATTGAGCTTGCTCAATCCATTCAAGGCCTTATACACCTCAATTAGATTAGATCACCTTGCAGGTGCCTAGTCTCCAGAAGCTGCAACTTGCAGAACTTAAGCCTTTCCTGGTAACACCAACCCTTTGTACCATTCACCAATTTCATTGCCCTTCTCTGTACTTGTTCCAGCAGCTCTACATCATTCCTAAAATGAGGCCTCCAGACCTGTATACAGTACTTCCCTGACCATTGCCAAATACAAGGGGATAATCAACCCCTTATCCCTGCTAGCAAAATTCCTGTATTCATTGACAAGACACCATGAGCTACTCTTGCAGCCTTTTTTGAACTGATCAGAAAACTTCATATCTGACTGCACAATTACCCTCAGGTCCTTTTCATTCTCCACTACCCTGAGTGTAGTACTACCCAGGTGATACGTTACTCTGGGGTTGCTGCTACCCATATGCAGTACTTTATATTTGTCAATGTTAAACTTCAGTTGTCACCTCTTAGCCTATCTGCTCAACTTTCCCAGATCCTGTTGCAGTAGCATACTATCATTACTGTCATTAACAACCTTGCCAACATTGTATTGTCTGCAAACTTAGACATTAACCCTGATATACCTTCATCAATATCATTCATAAATACTTGAAACAACAATGGGCCCAACACCGAACCCAGGGGGACTCCACTAATAACATTAGTCCATGTAGAGCAGTGTCCATTGATAACCACTCTCTGTCTTCTCCCACCCAACCACCCCTTTATCAATTGTAGCAACTTGCCCTTAATGCCATACTGTGCCAATTTGTACAGTAGTCTTCCATGTGCCACAGTATCAAAAGCTACGAAATTCTTATGAACTTCACCATAAATTAAAAAATATCAGTTTAATGCTCTGCTGCAAATGAGGCAACTGTCATGGAACACTGGTTACTCACAACTGAAGAAGTGAGTATGATTCACATCTCTGCTAGTAGATACATTTTGTACTATTAATTTAATTTATAATTCTGCATTCATCTAAACAAAGTTGAAAAACACTATTTCATCACATTATTAAATTACTTTATTATATTAACATACAAGAATTTACATTTATGTGATGTAGTTAGGATCTTTATGGAAAAGCTGGGTGAAAACTAAATTATTCCATTATTTTAGCTTCTGAACTATCACAGCATTTAAAAGATTTGCATCTTTAACTGAAATATCATCATCTTCTAATTCTCTATTGGGATAAGCAGTCATCAAAGTAAAGATGCTAGCACCATATTCAGGACGAGCTCTGAGTATTGTTTAAGGAAATTTAAAAATTTCATTACATCTAAGCATTATAGGAGATTATATAATAATTAGAATCAACCATTCAGATTCTGTGATAAGAGGCATATATGGGGGGGGGGTTGAAAACCTTGTGGTCTGAGTATGAAAGGATAGTGGTAAAGTGGTAAAAAATTCTATATATAACCTATAGCATTAGCACTTCAGATAGTAACCCACCAAGTTTCATGCAGCTTCAATAATGTCTGTTTTTTAATTATGGGCCTGAAGTCAACAAAGTTATGTGAATGAGGAAAGATGGACAAAATCTGCCACTATGCAGTCATCCAATATTTGGGGGGGGGGAACTAATGCCAAAGGCAACTTGTGGAGATATGGTTATGCAGTTTTCAATAATGTCTTTTTTTTTTTTTTTTTTTTTTTAATTACAGGCATGAAGTTGTGTGAATGAGAAATGATGGGCAAAACTAGTCATCCAATATTTGGGGAAAAAGGGACTAATGCCAAAGGCAATTCATGAGGGTATAGTTACAATATTGGGGTAGGATACCCTTTCTTATTTCATGGTTAAGAAGTGAGAAGCAGAATTTAAATGAGGGAGAGCCTGGAAGATGACCCATACTGTGGAAGACCTGTAGCATCCATCACTCCAGAAGTTGTTGACAGTGTGCATGATCTGGTGATGAGCGATTGGCAAGTGCAGGTAGGAACATTCCCAGAACCCTGGGCATCTTGTCTGAATATATGCAGCAAACAATAATAGAGATTCTCGCTATGAAAAAGGTGTCAGTATGATGGGTCTCAAAGCTGTTGACAGCAGAGAAAAAACACACATGAACTGTCAAGTCATTTTTCATCATTTGCATAATTTCCATTCAAATCCAGCAAATATTAATTCCATGCAAGGTTTTGACCATGGATAAAACAAGGGTCCTTCACTTTCAGCCAGAGACAAAGGAGCAGTCCAAGCAGTGAAAATACTGGCCCCCTTCAAAGAAAGCAATACAATTCCAAACAAAGTCAATTCCTTCTGCTGGCAATGTGATGACATCGGTTTTTTGGGATGCTGATGGAGTGTTGCTAATGGATTACCTTCAGAAAGGCCAGACAGTCACAAGGGCATATTACACAGACCTTGTGTGGCATTTGGGTGAAAACATCAAAGACAAATGCCAAGGAAATGCACCAAAAGGAGTCTTGTTCCACCAGGACAATGTGCCTGCTCACAAGTCCGGCACTACCATGGTTGCACTGCATGAGTGCAGCTTTGAAATCTTGGACCATCTTCCATATTCAACAGATCTAACACCAGCAGACTTTCACTTATTTCCAATCAATGCAATGCAGCACTGATTTCAGAAGAGTACCAACTCCAAAGGGGGCTGTTGAAAAGTAATGTGTTACCACACTCCTTAATTAAACCCTTCATATTCAGGCCTTGAACTTTTCAAACTTCCCTTGTAAATCATATTAGGATATTGGGAAAAAAAAAGGTTCATATTTACATATATGAGTTTACAGATCAGCTTCTCTGAGAAGATTAATAGGATCTTCTCTGAGGGGGAAAAAAAAATTTTTTTTTTAGATGCATTAAATCATCTCTTCATAAGCATTATGATGCATGTCCTTAAAGGAGCCATTTTCAAAAAAGGGGTTCCGTGGCAAGTTGTTGTTGTTGTTTGGTTTTTAGGAGCATTAGCAACTAAGGCCATATTGCTCCAGGATATGCGGTGGTCATTCCTTAACCTTTCCGCATCCTCCGTATCCGTGGCAAGTAAAGTTAACTTCTTTGTATCACAGAAATATCTACGAACACAAACTTTCTAAACCTTTCAGTTGTAATTTTTGTTTGAAATCACTTGCATCCTTTATTTTTATTTTTTTCCCCCTCTCAGTTTGCTGTTACTCATTTCAGGATAATGTCCATGTTATGTCTTCCAGCAGACAGTAAATTATATTTTTATTAAATTTTAAATGGTTATATTGTTTGCCAAGTCTATATTCAATGCTTTTAAATCAATTATTACTTTAATTAAACATGGATATTCATTAAATTCAACATCTAAGTTCATGTAGGGAGAAAAAAATCATACCTATTACATCGGTGTCCAAGATGTTTGGTTTCAGCTTTTCCGCCAATAAACCATCACTTATTTTTGTTGGCTGGCTACAGTTTTTGTTGTGAACTGTATCAGAGCTGGTTATAGAAGTTTATCACTCTTAAGTACAAACAGAATTCTGTTTTAATCTTTTTCATCGCCTAGTCAAAGTTTATTCCTCTTTTTCTCCCACTAGCAGAAGGTACCAATCCAGTTGCTCCTTACACTTCACCTACCCTAGTTTCCCTAAAATATGCTCTCTGGTTGCTGGGTTTTGATCTGAAAATTCCATCATTCAATTTGGCTCTGCCCTACACCCCTTTGTAAATCTCTCCTCACATGGATGTCCCTTAGGTGTTCTTACCAGATGAGCCACCCATAGTTGGACCTTTCAAGAAGCTCAATGTCTTTCCTCAAATGTGTTCTTAAACTTCAATGCAATATTCCATATGCTGTTTCACCACTGACTTGTTGTTATTTAGTTTTTAGGAGCATTAGCAACTAAGGCCATATTGCTCCGGGGATATGCGGTGGTCATTCCCTGATCTTTCCGCATCCTCCGTATTTGGTGGCTCACGGGCTCGAACCGCGGTCTAATCAAGAAGCATGTGCTATGCACTGCTGCTCCTGCCCACCTGACTACGGAGGCGCCCCACTGACTTGTATAAGGGAACTGTAACCTTCTCAGATGCAGAGGTGCAGTAAATCATTGATAAGATACTCCATGCTAACCTTCATGTTTATTTGCATCAAAACACCAAAGTCTCTTTCCTTATTTACACCCTATAGTTCTCCTTAACTGCGAGTTATTCTTGGCATATTTCCCAATGTAGAACTTCATATTTGGCAGAATTAAAACATAACTATCATTTCTATGATCATTCATGAAGCCTATCTGAATTAGACAGGTTTCATCTAAATCATTCTAAAGAAGCTCAGCCTGATTTGCAAACTGCTAACCACCTTTCCAACCTTTATATTCTAGGTAAATTTCATTATTGTATCCTTTATATCATTCAAGAGTGGCATGTGTGTGCTATGGGTGTTTAATGGCGCATAAGCTATACTGGCTACAGTGCGCCTTTCAAGAGTGGCTTTAGCAGCAAACTGCCAAGAAGACCCCACTAATAAACTGGCTCCACTGAAGAATGACTATTTATATAACCTCTTGTCCTTCAGCCATCACTCACTGGAGACATGGATCAGGTCCATTACCCTCAGTTTGCACAGCAAGCTCCCATGTGGAACCATGCTGAATGTTTTGCTCAAGTATAAGTACATAATGTCAATATTATTTATTGAATC
The DNA here is from genome assembly GCF_048544385.1 of Mastigoproctus giganteus. Taxonomy (NCBI): domain Eukaryota; kingdom Metazoa; phylum Arthropoda; class Arachnida; order Uropygi; family Thelyphonidae; genus Mastigoproctus; species Mastigoproctus giganteus. The sequence continues at coordinate 807,912 of NC_143576.1, read as the reverse complement.
TTACTCCCGTGTAACCACATCACAGTAGTTTATAAGACTGGTCAAACATCAGTTATCCAAGTCCATCAAGCTTATCAATCTTTTTTGTAGTTTCCTGAGCATTATGTATTTTATAAATATTATGTAAGGAAAATTCAGAAAACTACAAAAAGTTTAATGAGCACCTAAATCACGCAAAATGAGGAAACCTAGTCCAGAGTGATGTAGCATATCATACCTTCCAGGTCTTTGACTCTAAGATCTTAAACACTGCTGACCACCAAAGAACATGAGGGATTTCCTTGAGACATTTCATGTAAAGAAAGACTACAAAAAATCTATAAACAAGAACATTGGTGGGGTAACTATCAGCCCATCCTAGTAAATTCTTTTCCGTGGAATATCAACAAGAAACAACAACAGGCAACAAAATAATAGCCAAAGCAGCAACTCACAAAATAACCATAACATCTAGCCTCCAAACTTCTGGCTGATAAGGATTCCAGACCTTAGTGACAGCAAAGTTGACAGTTCTGCCAGAAACTATAACCAGGCATCCTGTGAACTTCACAAGGCCATTCACACAGCTTGCTGTGAAAAGAGGTCAAAATGTCCAATCAGGAAAGTACAAACTGACCACCTGACCAGTCTTTTTCTCATACATTTTATCTCCTTATAGGCTTCACTGTGTTTGTAAAGTGATAAAGAGAAGACTGTTTGCATTATTTCTCCCAGAATGCAGGCATTTTAGAATAAAATGTTATTGTTGTTTTCCTAATTCCTCACAAAGCTCCAAAATGTATGGTTTTTTTGTAATGATCATTTATTTATTAATTATGGTAATTCAGTGTAGTGTATATTTTATTTAAATCAGTTATCCCTGCGTACACAACTATGTTCTTCAACCAACTTATGGTGATTGATTTTCTTGATGAATTGATGTTTTAATTTATTTTATTAATCAGAAATATAAAATATAAACAAAGAAAGAAATAAATTAATGTATTATCTGAAACAATTTCAATCACAAACAAGTTCAAATTGTTAATGTAATGTGAAGATAATTTTAGAAACATACAATAAATAATGAGTTGATTTTGGCTTCTATTTTATTCATAGTATATTTTTTTTAGTTTGCTGCACTGTCAACTGACCACAATTCTGGTGGTCAGTTGACAGTACAGCAAACATCTTTTAAATAAATGAAACATTTATACTTGGAAAGGCAGATGAATTTGCAAATCCAAAATGCTTGCAGTTTACAAGCATTTGTGTATATCTTATTACCTGGAATATATTCTGTACTGAAAAACAATCCAATAAAATCCTGTTAAAACAGACCTCTCGAGGGTGCATGAATCATTTTTCTGTACTGAAATTTCATTATAACGAATACCACTGAATTATTTCCAAGGACCCGTTATTTGTCCAAATAAATTCGGCTGCACTTTTCTGGTATACAGATAATTTTGAAAGAATTTTGTATTTATAGGAAAAACTGTATCGTATAAAATTTCAATAGCCTACAGTTTTAGAAACATGGCACAGTAAATGAAACTCATTAGAACTTTGCACACAAGTTAAATTAGATTACTACTTCTAGAGTATTCCCCAATCAGAAAAAAAAAGTAATAATGAAAAACGATTCTCTTACTGCATTTTTTAATTCAACTGAAATCTCCCACATTTGTATTTCCATCATGAGTCATTCACAGTGGCATTTGTAATTTTCACACAGGTAAGTCAATATATTTTAGTGGACTTATTTTCTAAGATTTACAAATTATTATTAATAAAGAAAGTCACTGGGACTTGGAAATATTTTTGTTACAATGGAATTCTACAGTAATTACAAATTTAACACATTCAGCATCCATTATTAAAAGACTGAAGGCTTTAAATATGGCAAAAGTGGTAATTTTAAACGATGAAGGAAGCAGAAGCAGCCAGTAGGATGAGTTATTTCCATCCATCACATATCTTAATCTAATATCACATGGTGCAATAGTCTTTCTATAATAATAGCACACTATCTATTCCCCCCATCCCACTCATTAACTCGTAATATCTTTGAAATGAGATGCAGTAATGTTGTTGACCATTCAGCTGGTTCCATTTTTAAGCTCAGTAGTTTTTTAGTTTTACTCTCTTCTGTGATATCAATATTCTACAGTGTTCATGTATATTAGCACAATATCTCTTACGCCAAAGAGTTCTTGTCTGTTATTGCAACAGAACATATTAGCAGGGTATTCCGAGGGCAGAAATATTTCAAAGGAACGGGTAGCCGATGCCAGGAAAGCGAGCTTAAATAACTTTAAGGGGTGTGTCAGGTTGTTAACTATACAAGAAAACCAAATCTCAATTGTTTATACAGTAATGTCAGAAGTGTCGTCAATAAAATTAGTAAATTCAAACTGCTGGTTAGTTGTTATTTGGTTTTTAGGAGCATTAGCAACTAAGGCCATATTGCTCCGGGGATATGCAGTGGTCATTCCCCGACCTTTCCGCATCCTCCATATTTGGTGGTCACAGGCTCGAACCCCGGTCTAATCAAGAAGCATGTGCTATGCACTGCTGCTCCTGCCCACCTGGCTACGGAGGCACCCTGCTGGTTAGGACAAGTAACGCTGACATAATAGGGCTTAAGGAAACGTGGGGCACCTGGAGATAGGGAGAATGAGTTTCAGTACAATATGTATAATGTATTTAGGAAGGATAGAGGGGGCAGTGGGGTCATGCTTCTTACCAAAAGCAGCCTGAGCGTGATGAAAGCGTTCTCGGATTCAGACATTTCGCATCTGCTAGTATAGAATCTGAATGGTGTGAGATAGTTGGAAGTTGTTTGGTTTTTTTTTTTTAGGAGCATTAGCAACTAAGGCCATATTGCTCCGGGATAGGTGGTGGTCATTCCCTGACCTTTCCGTATCCTCCGTTATTTGGTGGTGATGGGTTCGAACCCCAGTCAAGTAGCGTGTGCTACGCACTGCTGCTCTTTTCCACCTGGCTACGGAGGCGCCGGTAGTTGGAAGTAAAGGTATAATGAGAGTGGGAGTAATCTACAAGCCAGATGATTGTGACGATTATGATGAGAGCCTCTACATGCAAATGGAATGGGCAAGTAAGCATCAATGTCTTATTATGGGTGATAATAATTTGCCTCTAATTGATTGGAGCAAATGGGAAGGAAATGCCACATGGGAGACAAAATTTTTAAGTCAAGTAGACGATTGTTATTTGTATCAACATGTCAGAGAAAGTACTAGGGAAAAGAATACTCTAGACCTCATCATCACCCACGAATCAAATGACATAATAGGGCTGATAGTATGATGGCTTAAGGTGCTACGTGGCCTCTATTAACTGGGTAGATATCGCACAGAGAGCAAATACAATTAAATTATGGTATATATACCTTTAAAACATTAATCACAGAAGCCTTGAATGTGTATATCCATTAAAAAAATACTCCACAGGGAAGATTTCAAGTTGGATGAATAAGGAAGTTGCCTGATTACTTGAGCAGAAAAAGATGGCATGGAAGAGTTACAGAGCAATAAAAAGTATAACAGCTATAAATTGATCTGTAACAGTGCCACAGAAAAGGTTCGGCTGGCAAAAGCAGATGAGAAATCGCTGAGAGCAAAGAGTGGGGATAAGGAATTCTTCACATATACAAATGCAAAGAAGAGAAGGTAAAACCAGATCTGACCCTTATGTAATGGATTTGGGATAGTATTAGATACCCCAGGTAAAGTTACTTTGCATCAATATTTACAGAAGAAAAACCCTTTGTGTCAATGAGATATTATGGGAGTGAAGTTTGAAAAATGTAATTAATGATGTTGAAATTTCACATTTTTATTTAATGACAAAACTTTCAAGCCTTCAGGGTAGTAAGGCTCCTGTGGCTGATAGCATAAACTAGGGATCAGCAACCTTTTTTGAGTGAAGAGCCATTTTTGATCTAATTAAAAAAAAAATAAATAAAAATAATAATAATAATAATTATCCGAAGAGCCGCACCTCGGCTCAAGCTGGGGGGGGGGTTTAAGAAATGAAATAGAGCGAAGAAATGTAATGAAAGCTTTCCCAGATTCAGACGTTTCGCATACTAGTATAGAATCTGTATGGTATGAGATAGTTAGAAGCAAAGGTATAATGAGAGTGGGAGTAATCTACAGGCCAGGTGATTGTGAAGATTATGATGAGAGCCTCTACATGCAAATGGAATGGGCAAGTAAGCATCCATGTCTTATTACGGGTGATTTTAATTCGCCTCTAGTTGATTGGAGCTAATGGGAAGGAAACTCCACATGGGGGAAAATTTTTAAATCAACTTAATCTAGAATATTCTAGACCTCATCTTCACCCAGATGACATAATAGAGCTGACAGTACAGGAACCAGAAGCAGGAAGTGGTCACAGATTTCTACGGTGGACAATGAAGAGAGATGTATCAATAGTTAAAGGCAAAGGAATGGGTTATAATGTTAGGAAAGGAAATTACTATGTCTTAAGATGCTACATGGCCTCTATTAACTGGATAGATATCTCATAGAGAGCGAATACAATTGTATATCTTTAAAACATTAATCACAGAAGCCTTGAAATGCTTACATACCATTAAAAAAAAAATACTCCATGAGGGAGATTCCAAGTTGGATGAGGTTGCGAGATTATACGAGCAGAAAAACATGGCATGGAAAAGTTACAAAGCAATAAAAAGCACTGAAACCTATAACAGCTACAAATTGATCAGTAATAGTGCAACAGAAAAGGTTAGACTGCAAAAGCAGATTATGAGAAATTGCTGGCAAATAGAACAGAGTGGGGATAAGGAATTCTTCACATATATAAATGCAAAGAAGAGAAGGACAAACCAGCTCGGTCCCTTATGTAATGGAAGTGGGTTAGTATTAGATACCCCAGCTGAAGTTGCAGATAAACTCAACAGTTACTTTGCATTGATATTTGCAGAAGAAAAACCCTTTGTGTCAATGAGAAATTATGGGAGTGAAGTTGAAAAAAAAAATGCAATTAATGATGTTGAAATTTCACATGTTTATTTAATTTAAAAAACTTTCAAGACTACAGGCCAGTAAGGCTCCTGGGGTTGATGACATGTACCCTATAATTTTAAGAGAGGCGGCAAGTGAGTGCATTGAACCATCGAGGCTAATTATGAGAGCATCACTGCACCTGGGAGTGATTCAATTGGATTGGAAAAGTGCCAAAGTGACTACAATACATAAGGGCAGTTCTAAGAGTGAAGTGAGAAATTACCAGCCGGTCAGTCTAACTTAAGTAGTAGGGAAAATCATGGAGACAATGATCAAGATTGGAATTCAGGATCATTTAGATAGAAATGGAATTCTGAAGCATGGTTTTGTAAAGGGAAAATCATGTTTAACTAATCTGGTTAGCTATTTTGACAGGTTCATTCAAGAGCTGGATTTAGGGAAGAATTTCGACATTGTTTATACAGGTACTTTATAAGTGTAATTCCTTCCCCCCCCCCCCAAAAAAAGGAATCACAGGGAAAATCCTTAGATAGATAGGTGTATGGCTTCAGGGAAAGAGGCAGAGGGTTGTGATAAATGGTTATTCCTCAGATTCGGTTAATGTTAGAAGTGGAGTTCCAAAAAGATCAGTATTAGGACCACTGTTTTTAATGGACATAAATGAAGGGATAGAGGGGGGGTCTAAATTTGCAGACGATGTAAAGATTGGTAGAGTAGTTAATAATCACTGCCAAGCAGAACTTCTTCAGAGTGACCTAGATAGACTTCAGGGATGGTCAGAAAAATGGCAGCTATGCTTTAATTCCTCAAAGTGTAAGGTATTAGACCTGGGGAACAGTATTCTTCTTGGTGGAGTTGAACTAAAGCCAGCAGTGGAGGAGAGGGATGTGGATGTCACGATACAGTCAGATATGAAGTTCTCCGAGCATTGTGTCCTATCGATGATTTATCAAAACCTAGTAGAGATAAGTACATCATAATTCCATTATATAAGACTATTGTTAGACCACACTTGGAATACTGTGTTCAAGTATGGAGACCGCATCTAAAGAAAGACATTGTGCTTCTTAAAAGGGTTCAAAGATGGGTAACTTGCCTGGTGAGATTGGCAAAAGGGCGTCCATATGAGGAAAGACTTCAAATATGTGGGTTGCAGAGATTGGAAACTAGGCACCTTAGAGGAGACTTGATTGAGGTGTTTAAGGCTCTGAGAGACTTAAGTAAAATGAATGAAGACAAAATTTTCACGGTTATAAATGATTGTAGAACTAGGGGCCATAACTTCAAGTTACGGGGGGGGGGGGAAGATTTAGACTGGATTGCAGGAAGTTTTATTTTAGCCAAAATGGTATAAATTACTGAAATAAGTTACCTACATATGGTGGAGGCTGACAGTTTGGGGAAACTGAAAGGTCAGCTGAATAATTACCTACGGGAGGAGGGAAACGCATAGGTTATCTATATCCTTTTCTCTTATTAATTATTTATTTTTAATTTTCTTCTTATTACTATTATTTTGCAGCATAAGCCATAGGCTTCCTTGCACCATGTGGCTATTGCTAATACTAATACAAAAGGGCTGGAGGATATTGTGAAGATCAATATCTGATGGGTTATCTATGATTCTGATATTTGTACCAAGAAAAAATCCTATTTGGTTTACTCTTTTCCTCTTCATATATGTATGAATAAAACTTCTTTTGTCTATTCTTTGTTCTCATAGCTAATGGTTTCTCATATCTGGATTTTAGCTGCCTAAATTATAAGCTGATTTAATCTGTCATTCTGGCCCAAAATGCTAAATCTTGGGGCTACTTTTCTGTTAGTGCTCAGATAATATTAATGCTGGTTTATGAAATAAATCTGATTTTTATATTTGAGTTGAAGAAGACTCTGAAGATCTAGCATGCTCTACCTTCCAATGGTTGGGGTTTGGTGGTTAGAATGATTTCCCTAGCCTGTTGAAAGATCTACATGTGTGGAGTGGGGCAAAAGGAAGCCTGTTTCTGTTTCACTTAGGTCACTAATTGGTACGATGACATTTTTTTCTAGCTGGAAATCTGTAAATAGTTGGAGTATAGCCCAAGGTGTTGGGAGTAGTACAGTATTTATTATTTTATTGTTTGTTTAAATAATTAGCCAAAATAATGCACAGGAGAAGTAACATTGGAGTACAGGTAAAAAAAAAAAAGGCCACAGGAGAGTAATCTGATTCATCTTGCAACTGTCAGTGATGATATGGACTAGTAGGAACTGATAGGAATAGACTTTAAAGACCATTTTTAAAGGGGCAATATAACTACTTCACCACCTCCTTCTAAAGGGAGTAAAAGTTCTGCAAAGGGTCCCAGTTAAAAAGGGGCCACTTGCTCATTGCTTCCAATAATTTTGTCGAACCCTGTTTAAATGTATTCAAACTACCCACCTCCACCATATAGGCGGGAGTTTATTCTAACAATTGATTAGTCTTTGGCTGAATGCAAGAGTTTCTGCATATCTATTCTGCAGCCATCCTTTTTCAATTTAAATTTATGCCCCTTTTTTGATTCATCCCAGAAAGAGAAGAGATGCCATCAATATTCAGTTTTATACACTTCAACTTGGTTGCCCTGCAGAAGCCTGTAGCTTATCTCTGCACCTTTTACATATTTGTCTTTCATAAAAGGTAGTTTCCAGATGCAACCTAGTCATTGCTTTCTACAATGAGATAATAACCTCTTTGTCCCTGCTGGAAAATTTCCTGTTACAATGTACAATTATTCTTCCCCAGATTTTTTTTTTTTCAATACCTTGCATTTCAGTCCATCTGGTTAATTTACCAAAATATTCTTGAAGTACCTTACTCTTGATTACTATCGTTAATCACTGTGTCCACCTTTTTATCATCAGCAAATGTAGACATCAAACTTGAAATACCCACATCAATGCCATTAATTAACATTAAAAATAGTATTGGGCCCAACAGTAACCCCTACAGAACTTCACCCATGGCATTAGACCATAAACAGCAATGGCCACTAGTAACCACTCTTTGCTCTGTACCGCTTAACCATTCCTTTATCCATAGCAACTTCACTGACATTGTTCCAATTTATATAACAATTGCTTATGTGGTACAGTATCAAAAACTTATTGGTCAGAAAAATGGCAGCAGATGTCAAAACCTAATCTGATTAGCTACTATGATAACCTCATAGTAGCTAATCAGAACAGTGTGATATGATCTTCCTTTAACGAACTCATTACTTTATCTAATGATTCCATTATTTTCCTAGCACAGAGGTTATAAACTAACAGTTATATACTTATCTATGAACCCTTTGAAACAATCTTGTGAATAGGGGTTTGCACATGTCCAATTTATAGGTACTTTCTCTGAATCCAAGTATGCTCTTATTATTATGGCCAAGAGCTTAGCTGCTTCTTTTGTGGCTTCTCTTAATATAATTGGACATATTTCACCAGACAGAGGTGCTTTGTTCATTTTTAGCTGCAACAATTTCTCTAAAATCTTACTTTCAATTACAAAATCATTTAACTCCAAGCTGGTATTCAACGTACTTCTGCTAACATTATCTTAAAACTTCATGCGTGAATATAGATACAAAATATTTATTCAGTCTATCAGCAATCTGTAAAGGATCATCAACGGTCATACCATTCATATCTCATCGTGAATACACCATGATTTGTCACACTAATAAGAACAAACTTATCTGTGAAAAGATCTAAATCTCCCAAACACTTCCTCGTTCATTTCACAAATATACCTGGTGTCAGTTCCAATCTTAATGATGTCCATTTCCATTTTCAGTCTGCCAAACCGCATGTACTTTTTCTCACCCAATGAGCAGTAGATTCAACCACTGCTCATCTCAGTTGTCTAAATTATTTGCTATGATTCTTTTCACTTCAAAAGTGGTACTTCTGCATATGTCTGCTCTGATATTCCCTGTTAGAGACTTAGTAATTTGTAATCTCCTCTTTTCAATCTTCTCTGGCTTAAAATCTCCTTACCACATTCTGTCAAATTCATCTATTGCCTCTATTGTCCTCCCCACTCCACTAATCACGTGGAATTCTTTGACTTCCTTTCTTTGAAACTTGACTTTCTCAAATCCAACTTTCTTAACAGTGAGTAATTTTCGTTAGTGATTTCAGTGTGCAAGGCTTAGGACCTTGCACAGATGGCTCATTTATCTACCAGAATACCAGACAATCCTAATCACACTGCCAACATATTTAATAATTTTCTCAAAAACAATCCTCTGAAGTACAATTGGCTGGTACATGGTTGAGGGGAACGGTCCTCTAGGCACTTCAGATCACAACTTTGTGATGGTCTCTTCTCCAATAGGGCCTTTCTCTCATTGCCATTCTCAACCTCGTGTAGTTTAGTATTACAAGAATGCAAAATCTGCAAGATTTCTTTTCTTCTTTTCCTCAGTCAGATTACTGTTTCAAATCTTCTGATATCAACATTTTCTCAGATCATGTCAATGAAATTATTCTTGTAGGGATGAAATCCTTTATTCCACACACCACCTTAAAATCTCGTCCTTTATCTAAACCTTGGTTTTTCAGTAAATGTGCTAAGACTGCTCAAGAAAAGAATATTGCATATCGCAATTGGCTTGTATTTAAATATCCAGCTTAATTTTCCACCTATGCTAAAGCTTGCAACAATTGTAAAGCAGTTATTAATCGGTCCAAACTAGATTTCGAACAAGCTAATAGTAGAAAACTCACTTTGTGTTCGAACGGTAGTCGAGCATTCTGGTTTCTTTTTTCTTGCCAAATCTTTTGGTCACAACTTTTGTCCATCTCTATTTCCACCACTGTCAAAATCAGATGGTTCTATTGCCACTTCAGCCCAAGATAAAGCTGACCTGCTAGCATCCTACTTTTCTTCTAACTCGTGTATTGATGATCTGGGTAAACCACCTCCTACCATCTACAGTAAACTCCATTCAATGCCTCCTGTAGTCTTTCCTCAAAAGGATGTTAGAAGGATTTTGAACAATCTTGATGTGAAGAAAGCTCCAGGTCCTGATGGATTCTCTTCACTTGTTCTTAAAATCTGTACTCTGAGCTTACTCCTGTGCTGTGTCACCTGTTTTAACTTTCTTATTTCTAAAGGTTTTCTTCTCAATTCTGTTTGGAAATTTGCTCATATCCAGCCAATTCCTAAAAATGATGACAAATCACTCCTATCCAATTATTATCCCTTTGCACGTCTACTCTTCATAAAGTAACGAAGAAATCAATTAAATGTCAACTCTTAAACTATCTACAAACCTTCCATCTGAATCAATCCACTTACACTAGTTTGGCTTATGTTAACTATCCGTGGATAGATTCAATGGAAAAGTTGGGTGAAACTCAAGAAGTTGCTATTGACATTTCAAAGGCTTTTGATTGTGTTGGCATAAAGGTGTTCTAAATAAGCTTTTATCTTATGGTTTGTCAACTTTTTTGTAATTAGGTATCCAGTTTTCTTACTACCCACTCATTGCAGGTGATGGCAGATGGTTCTCTGTTTTATAACTTCTCCACTAATGCTGTTTGGTTCTTTCTCCCACCTCTTGTATATTAAGGACCTTCTTCCATTGATCAGAAATCCTATCCATAGTTTTGCTGATGATAGCACATTGCATTCCACCTTACAGTTTGAGAAAACTTGCTCTGCATAAACAGCTTGAACTTGTTGAATATCTACGATCAATTCCTTAAATACTAATCTCTAAGTAATTCTCCAGTGGGAGCAAAGATAACTTAGTTATATTAATGCTTCTAAAACTCAGTGCAGTCTTATATCTCACAAAAAGGCAGCTTCTGCTCCAATGCCTATCATTGATGCCACTCTGATTTTTTGGGCAAGATCATATATATCTCTATTGGGGATTACCCCAACTTCTCATTCTCTTGGCATAAGCACATTACAAATATGGCTTCCTCTGCATCTAAAAAACTGGGTTTTCTCTTTTGCTCTAAGCATTACTTTTCTTTCAAACAGCTATTCACTGTGTACAAATTGTAATTCAGCTACCAAGGAATTGTGCCCACATATCGGTCCTTAATAGAGGTTGTCGAAGACATGCCAGACAATGTACTTGCTACCTGGGAGTCTAAAACGCTGATGGAACTGATATTCGGGTGACACTCAAAGTCAAGTGGACCCAATTTCGGCAACCCAGTCTCTCCACTTGCTGTCTCCTAGACGTACTGTTTCTGCTGCATGCCTTTTCTACAGATAGTTGCATGGGCACTGTTCTTCTGAGTTGGCTTCTATAATTCCCACTCTCTCTTTCAAAACAGTCCGAACACGGGCCGCCACCAGTCAACATCCATTTACTGTCCAACTTCAACCTCACAGAACAAACTTTTCATCTTCCTCATTTATTCATTCAACTGCCATTTTCTGGAACAACCTTCCTTCGTGCATATTTCCTGAAAATTACAGTCTACAGAAGTTCAAGTCTAATGTCAACAAATATCTTCTTTGGTCTTCTCAACCTCCAGCCCAAGCACGGTACTAAGTACTATAGGTTCTAATACCTCTTGTGTTTGCGGTTTTTCATAAAAACACACACACACACACACATATATATATGGGGCAGTGCCCCAAACTTCTCTCAGGCTTCCAGATTACATTCAAAAGAGGGTAGTTAGGTTAATTAATGACTTGTCTTTAACAAAGTCTTTCCACTCTCTGTCTCACATACTTCTGTTTCTGCTGCATGACTTTTTATAGATTCTTCTATGGCACTGTTCTTCTGAATTGGTTTCTACAATTCCTGCTCTCTCTTCCAAACCAGTCGAACACATGCCGCAACCAATCAATATCCTTTTACTGTCAAACTTCAAATTCACAGAACCAACTTTAATTTTCCCTCCTTTATTCATTCAAGTTCCGTTTTCTGGAACAGCCTCCCTTCATATGTATTTTCTGAAGATTACAATGTACAGAAATTAAAGTCAAATGTCAATAAGCATCTTTTTTCATCTCCTCAACTTTCAACCCATGCATAATACTAAATACAATAGGTCGTAATACCTCTCATGCTTGGGGTTCTCATTAAAAAAAAAAAAAAAAAAAAACCTAATAGACCAACGTGGTTTACTCCTTTCCTTCTAGTCATAAAATATGAAAAATATGAAAAGAATTTCTTACTGCTTTTCTTTACGTTCCTAACAATGAACTTTTATAATTTACATTATGCTAGTTTGTATTTATTATAGAAATCTTTATCCTTTGCAAATTTATAATGATCCTATGCATTTTTTTTTTTCGCTGCTGCTAAACTCATCTGTTCGTATAATATCCATTTTGGTCTAAATTCTGAATTATTTCTTTTAATTGGTATAAAAATACCCAGTAGTCTCTACAATTACCTCTTTAACACTTCCCATTTGGCAATTGCATATTTTAACATCAAGTGCCACTGAAAAGTTTACAATGTATTTCTGTTGTGAAAACAAAATCCTTTTCCTTTATCTTTGAATAAATTCCTTATCTATATGAAATAATCACTGCTGATAACCCGATCAAGAACATTCCTTTCTCTTTTTGCCTCTCTAACATGTTAGTGTAGAAAGCAGTTATCCAAAAAAATTGAGAAAAGATTTGGTGTTATTTGAGCAGCCAACCCACTGTTCAGATTTAATAGTATATGAAGAGATATACTATTAAATCTACTAAAAAAATGACATAGAACTTCTGAAGAAGGTTCAGAGAAGTTACAACCAGATTGGGGACAAGTGCAAAGTGATGCACATATGAAGAATGGTGTAGACAGTGTAGACTAAAGTTTGACAACCCGTCATTTACGGGGAGACAGGTAAAGCATTGAAGGGATTAAGTGAAATGAACGAGGAAGGTTTCTCATGGGTGAAACATGAACCAACCGACTCAAATATAAAATCTCGGGGAATAATAGAAGATTGGATTTGAAGAAATTCACCTATAGGCAGCAGGTTGTTGAACAGTGGAATAATGTGGTGAGGACAGTCAGCTGGATTAAGTTTAAAGCAGACTTGGCTAATTTCCTTGTTGAAATGGGAATAGCACAAGTATTCTGTTTTATTTGAATTATTATTATTATTATTAATTTTTTTTTTGCTGATGCAGAAAAAGTTTGTTTCCCTGCATCATTTGGCCATACTAATATAAAGGTTAAGGTGCATTCCTGTAATGCCAAACAACATGAGGCTGGAATAGCCATGGGAGAAGCCATCTACAAGTTATAATCTGAGGTACCTAGAGGATCACTAACATAAACTATGTATGTTAAAGAGTTTTCAGTGAAGAAAAGATCAAGAGCATTGGGTGTATGGTTAGGATCGTATGGTATTGTAGCAGGCAAATGGATGTTTTGTAACGTGACTAATAAGTACAGAAACCTTAGCTTATATAAAACTTGGGTTTATGCAATTAGAAAACTAAAAACCAGCTAGAGGTGTTTAAAATCACTGAAGAAAATTACTTCTCTGTTAGGAAAGTTAGATCAAAGAAAGTCAAGTCAAAGAAGTTCTGAGTTATCTGTAAAGTTGGCAGAATAACATAATGTGGCCTCATAACTGAACTGCCCATATTCATGGGAGAGAAGAAGTTGGATTGTGACAGGTCTGGTTACTAGCTGGCAGAGTACAGGCAGTGAGATTATATACCACTTGGAAGTGCTCAGTCTGGCAGATTACCTAGCAACTGTCCTGCAAAAAGTGATTTTAAAGCCATACTGATGATACATTCATCAACATTCTTAAAAAAAAAAAAAAAACAGAAAGAGAGCAGCTTAAATTATTTAAAACTTTCTCCCTTTATAAAATTCAGTTTAGAAATGGAAAGTTTTTTTTTTTTTTTTTTTTTTTTTTATGAGAACCCCAAACACGAGAGGTATTATAACCTATAGTACTTAGTACCGTGCTTGGGTTGGAGGTTGAGAAGACGAAAGAAGATATTTGTTGATATTGGACTTGAACTTCTGTAGATTGTAATTTTCAGGAAATACGTATGAAGGAAGGTTGTTCCAGAAAACGGCAGTTGAATGAATAAATGAGGAAGATGAAAAGTTGGTTCTGTGGGTTTGAAGTTGGACAGTAAATGGATGTTGGCTGGTGGCGGCACGTGTTCGGACTGTTTTGAAAGAGAGAGCGGGAATTATAGAAGCCAATTCAGAAGAACAGTGCCCATGGAAGTATCTGTAGAAGAGGCATGCAGCAGAAACAGTGCATCTATGAGAAAGCGAGTGGAGAGACTCTGTTAGAGATGAATCATTAATTAACCTAACTGCCCGCTTCTGAATGGAATCAAGAAGCCTAAGAGAGGTTTTGGGGGCACCACCCCAGATGTGGGAACAATATTCCATGGCAGGGCGGATTTGCGATTTATACAGAGTGAGCAGCTGTTTGGGAGAAAAGTAACGCCGAGAGCGAAAGAGAAAACCAAGTTTTTTAGATGCAGAGGAAGCAATATTTGTAATGTGCTTGTGCCAAGAGAGATTAGAAGTCAGGGTAATCTCCAAAAGAGATATATCATTTTGCCTAGAAATCGGAGTGTCACTAAAGATAAGCATAGGAGCAGAAGAATCCTTTTTGCGAGATATAAGACAAGATTGAGTTTTAGAAGTGTTGAAATCAACTAAGTTGTCTTTGCCCCACTGGAGAATTACCTGAAGATCGGCATTTAAGGAATTGGCAGCAGATTTTCGAGAACTTGAAGCTGATTGAGCTGGACAAGGTTTCTCAAAATGGAAAGTTGAATGCAATGTGCTATCATCGGCAAAACTATGGATAGGATTTCCAGTCAATGGAAGAAGGTCATTGATATACAAGAGGAAAAGAGTGGGGGAAAGAACTGAACCTTGGGGGACACCGGCATTAGTGGAGAAGTTAGAAGACAGAGAGCCATCTACCATCACCCTCAGTGAGCGATCAGAGAGAAAACTGGATAACCAATTACTAAAAACAGTTGGCAAACCATAAGATGGAAGCTTGTTTAGAAGACCTTTATGCCAAACACGATCAAAAGCCTTTGAGATGTCAAGAGCAACTACTTGTGTTTCACCGAACCTTTCCATTGAATTAGTCCATAAATGGGTAACATAAGCCAGAATATCACCAGTGGATCGACACTGACGGAATCCATACTGGCGATCGTTGATCAGATGGAAGGTTTCTAGGTAGTTTAAGAGTTGGCGGTTAATTGATTTCTCCATTATTTTAGAAAGAGTAGAAGTAATTGCAATGGGACGATAATTGGATGGGAGGGATTTGTCACCCTTTTTAGGAACTGGCTGGATATGAGCAAATTTCCAAGCAGAAGGAAAAACACCTTTGGAATAAGAAAGTGAAAAAAGGCGGCAAAGAATAGGAGTAAGTTCAGGAGCACAGGTTTTGAGAACAAGTGGAGAAATACCATCAGGACCTGGAGCTTTCTTAGCATCAAGATTCATCAAAATCCTTCTGATATCCTTTTGACGGAAGACCACAGGAGGCATTGAATGGAGCGTGTTAGGAATGGTGGGAGGTGTTTTACCAAGATCATTAATACATGAGCTCGAAGAAAAATGGGATGCTAGCAGGTCAGCTTTATCCTTGGCTGAAGTGACAACAGAACCATCTGGTTTGGACAGAGGTGGGAGCAGAGATGGGCAAAAGTTGCGGCCAACAGCTTTGGCAAGAGACCAGAATGCTCGGCTACCATTAGGGCAAGAAGCAAGTTTTCTACTCTTAGCCTGTTCAAACTCTAGTTTGGACTGATTAATAACTGCTTTACAATTGTTGCGAGCTTTGGTGTAGGCAGAAAATGAAACTGAAGAATTAGAAACAAGCCAATTACGATATGCAACGTTCTTCTCTTGGACAGCCTTAGCACATTTATTGGAAAACCAAGGTTTAGATAAAGGACGAGATTTTAAAGTGGAGTGTGGGATAAAGGATTCCATTCCTGCAAGAATAATTTCACTGACACGATTTGAGCAAACGTTGACATCAGAAGTTTTGAAACAGTAATCAGACCAAGGAAAAGAAGAAAAGAAGTCTCGCAGGTCATCCCATTTTGCATTCTTGTAATGCCAAACAATACGAGGTTGGGAATAGCCATGAGATAAAGGTTCCATTGGAGAAGAGACAATCACCAAGTTGTGATCTGAAGTGCCTAAAGGACCTCTCACTTCAACCTTGTACTTAGAAGGGTTGTTTGTGAGAAAAAGATCAAGCGTATTGGCTGTATGATTAGGATTGTCCGGTATTCTTGTAGGTAAATGAACAATCTGTGCTAGGTCATTAGTAATTGCAAAAGCCTCAGCATCTCGACCTGCTGGGTCGGTGTGACTAGAAAACGGAAGCCAGCTGGAGTTGTGAACGTTAAAATCACCAAGGAAAATTACCTCACTGTTAGGAAAGTTGGACTGGAGAAAGTCAAGTTGCAAAGAGAGGAAGTCAAAGAGCTCCAAGTGATTAGTGGAGTTGGGAGAACGGTAGAGACAACAGATGAATTTTACACAATGGGGTAGAGAGATTTTAAGCCAGAGAAGATCAAAGAGAGGAGATTCCAAATTGCCTAGTCTCTGACAGGGAATATCAGAACGGACATATGCACAAGTACCACCTTTGAGGCGAAAGGAATCATACAGCAAATAATTTGGATATCTGAGATGAGCAGTAGTTGAATCAACTGATAACTGGGATTCAGTCAGAAAAAGTACATGGGGTTTGGAAGACTGCAAGTGGAAATGGACATCGTTGAGATTAGAATTGAGACCACGTATATTTGTGAAATGAATTAGGAAGTCCTTGGGAGGTTTAGATCTTTTCGCAGATAAGCTTGCTCTATTATTTTGACAATTCATGGTGTATTCAATAGTAAGAAAAAGTGGGTGGGACATGCTGTATGAAGTAATGAAATTTTTGGATATGGCGTACATGTGGTAAGAATATACCCAGATCCTTGACATAACGTGGCCTCGACAATGCTCCCCGCATACACACTACTCGGACTCCCTCCAGTCACTATCTGGCAGAGTAGAGGTAGTAAGATTATACACTAGCTGATCCGGAAGCTTCCTAGAGAGTTACCAATAGGTTCAGTCCGGTGTACTAACTAGCGGCCGGCCTGCGAACACCGTTTTAGAGCTGTACCCTCGAAATGTAAGGAATATTGGATCTCGCCACGACATTCATCATAACCTCAAAAATCATCAATCATACTGCATGATGGAAGAGATAGGGAAGGGTTGGCCGGAACTTAGCTCTAGAGACTAAACATGGGTTCCACCACTTCAAGCCTCCAATAAGCAAAGTGGTGGTATTTCACCGGTTGATGAGAGTCATCTACCACCTAGTACTGCCTGGTAACATAGAGGGGCGGCGTTCCTCCATGTGGTGTGGGCGCCACACCTCGACCCCTGCTTACGTTGGTTCACACCTGGGTGGTCACCCACCATGTACTTGTGCATGAAGGTTATACCCAGGATTACTAACAGTCCCACCATCGTGAAGGTGCAAGCAGAGGATTTGGCTGTCATAGACCGTCCGGACTTCGCCGAAATTGGGTCCACTTTGACTTGAGTGTCACCCGAATATCAGTTCCATCAGCATTTTAGACTCCCAGGTAGCAAGAACAGCTTGTCTGGCATATCTGAGAGAATGTCTGTGACAACCTCAAGGACCAAAGTGACCGAATCTTGCCATTTTTAGACATCATGGTACTGAATGGATAATCAAGGTCAGTTTACAGTTTATTCCATCTGTCAAGTGCCAGCAAAGAAGAATAGCAGAGCTTGTCAACTAATGAATAGAGCTAGGTTCCACTACAGCAATAGGAGGTTAATAGGGTGCACACAATTCTGCAGGCATGTGGTTTACCCCAGCAAAATGACTGATATAGGGGATGTCTTCCTAAGGTTGGGTCGGCATGCATCCCATTCTATCTGGTGATGTCCAAAAGATTGCCAGGCATAGTTAAGAAATACAGCAGGCAAGTACCCAGCAGAAAATTAAAAATAATCTCCCCCACAATTAGCCTCCCCCTGAAATGTTCTAAAGTGTGGTGGTGCTTTATAAAATTATATAATCCCAAATACATTGCAAATATACATACATATATATATAACATTACGGATAATATAAAGAAAAGAAAATAAATCCAACAATAATACCATCAGGGACCTAAGACAACGCAAAAAAAAAAAAAAAAAAAAAAAAAATTATCGCTTTTTACCGACAATCTAGATGACATCAACTGGGGCCAACCACCCAGAATGAAGGCAAAAAACGAGAAGGTTCTCTGTTTCTGTGATGATCAATATATGCTAAGTAATTTAAATCTAAACCAAATATAAACCGGTATAGGCCGAAAATAAATCGAATTTAAATAAATCGAAAGATGATAATAAAATTTAGAAACATTAGAATCAAAGGTAAGAAATATAAGTAAAATATAAATGTAAGCATATATTAATCATCGTTGACCCGACAGAGAACGTAATTTAATGATTAAAATAAGATTAAATATATAATACATACTACATATTGACCGTATCTAGGACATAATGTAATAGTCGTCAAAATAATATGTGGTGCCCCCTATGTGATGGATACGGTAAAAATAAATAATTAAATTAAATTAACGCATAGAGAAACATGCAGATAGTAAGAAGAAAAACTAAAGGAGTAGGAATAATAGAACCTGAACTCCACAAAGGCGAAAAATAGTGGTATAGATAAGAAATAGTTTCTCCTACGTCCTCGGATTGCCCTAATAATTTCGGAGAAATAAAAATAAAGAGTGTAGGACAGTTTAAAGACATTACAAGATATAAGTTGTGGCTCGGGTATGCCCGGGTATGTATTCATACAAGATAATCTATATAATACCAAATTAATAAATAGGCAGCTCAAAGATATACATGAACATTTTGTGATTACTCCCGTTGACAAAGCTGCTTGTAATTATGCAATCATATGTAAATCATATTATATAGAAATCATTAAAAATGAACTACAGTCTAGCCATACATATAAACATATAGCATCTTCCCATAATATAATAATCAAAAAATTAATTGCACTGCATAAAAAATTAAAGTTAAAGTATAATAACCTAAAATTTCCATACCCAAATTTCACAAAACACCAATTGCTCTTAGATTCATAACATCATGCAGAGATAGTTATGCTAAATTTCCCGGAAAAACGTTAGAAAAGTTACTTAAAATTATATTATATAACTTAAATAAAACTATTATAATAAATAATAACTTACCTATTATAAATGCTCTAAAAAATAACAATATTCATCAAATACAAACATTTGATTTTAACAGTCTATTTAAGAGCATTAATCTTGATAACTTAGAAGTCGTCCTCCAGAAACTATATTTAGAAAATAAAAATGCTATAAAAGGTTGATTTAACCTATTGGGATTCTCTAATAAAATTATGCATCTTTAATAATTATATATATGACGGAACATCGTTATACCTACAAGTGACTGGCACACCTATGGGAAGTCCAGCATCAAGCATAATCGCAAACCTTTATCTACATTATACAGAAAGAGAATTCCAAGATAACCTACTTATATATAGATACGTAGATGATATATGTGTTTTTAATTGTCCACATTTTGTCCAGGATTACAGTAAACTATATCCAGTAGAACTTGTATTAGAAAAAACTAATAGTTCTGATACTATAGCAAATTATCTGGATCTTCATATAGAAATATTGCATAATAATAATATAGACGTAAACGTATATAATAAAAGAGATGCATTCAATTTTAACGTGGTAAGCCTTACAAATTGGAAATCTAATATATCAAAATCAGTGCATACTAATACAATTTTATCACAATGTCTAAGGATTGCTTATATCTGCAAATAGTAATAAAAATTGTTCAGCGGGCTTAACAGTGTTGTATGGCAGGTTGATCAATAATCATTTCCCTATCGCTTACCTGAAATATCATTTCAGGAAAGCGATAAACATTATTAATTTCAAAAATTTGTTTTCTGAACCTATTGTTTTAATATAATTTTCAATATAATCGTTATATTTAGTGCCATGTATATATGTAAATAGGATACACTTTGCATTCTTGGTGTCTTACAGCATAGAAAACTTGTACCCACCGGCTTGCAAATTACAGTGTATCATTTTTTTTTTTTTTTTTTTTTTTTTAAATATATAGTTAATATATAGTTAAATTCATTTAAATTTACTTAAATTCACGCTGAGATAACATGCAAATTCAGCTCAGGGTCCTACTATAGGAACGGGTTTGCGATCCCGGGCATACCCGAGCCACAACTTATATCTTGTAATGTCTTTAAACTGTCCTACACTCTTTATTTTTATTTCTCCGAAATTATTAGGGCAATCCGAGGACGTAGGAGAAACTATTTCTTATCTATACCACTATTTTTCGCCTTTGTGGAGTTCAGGTTCTATTATTCCTACTCCTTTAGTTTTTCTTCTTACTATCTGCATGTTTCTCTACGCGTTAATTTAATTTAATTATTTATTTTTACCGTATCCATCACATAGGGGGCACCACATATTATTTTGACGACTATTACATTATGTCCTAGATACGGTCAATATGTAGTATGTATTATATATTTAATCTTATTTTAATCATTAAATTACGTTCTCTGTCAGGCGCCTCCGTAGCCAGGTGGGAAGGAGCAGCAGTGCGTAGCACACGCTTCTTGATTAGACCGGGGTTCGAGCCCGTCACCACCAAATACGGAGGATGCGGAAAGGTCATTCAGGGAATGACCACCGCATATCCCGGAGCCATATGGCCTTAGTTGCTAATGCTCCTAAAAACCAAATAACAACAACAACAACAACAACGTTCTCTGTCGGGTCAACGATGATTAATATATGCTTACATTTATATTTTACTTATATTTCTTACCTTTGATTCTAATGTTTCTAAATTTTATTATCATCTTTCGATTTATTTAAATTCGATTTATTTTCGGCCTATACCGGTTTATATTTGGTTTAGATTTAAATTACTTAGCATATATTGATCATCACAGAAACAGAGAACCTTCTCGTTTTTTGCCTTCATTCTGGGTGGTTGGCCCCAGTTGACGTCATCTAGATTGTCGGTAAAAAGCGATAATAATTTTTTTTTTTTGCGTTGTCTTAGGTCCCTGATGGTATTATTGTTGGATTTTTTTGCATTGTCTTAGGTCCCTGATGGTATTATTGTTGGATTTATTTTCTTTTCTTTATATGATCCGTAATATTATAGACATTATGGGTGCATTGTATGATTGCTTTCAACTGCATTGACTCATAAATATTATTTACATTATTAGTTACAGTTACTTTCGTTTTAACTTTCTTTACTTTTTTATCAATAATTATAATTATATATATATATATATATATATTTATTTAAAATCTCATAACCCAACCATATTAGATTATGTCTAATTAATCTGTATGGGACATATTACAGTTCAAGTATCTGAAGTTATTTACTTGTTCCATGATTTTGTTTCTTTACAATTTTCACTGAACTAACTGTATCATTTCAAGGAACTTCCCATTGGGGAAGTTCATTGGAATGCAGTGATGATTTTCTTTACCAGACAGAGATTTTCATCGAAAATCTCATAAAATGATTTAAGCACAAAATTTTTTATAATGTACCTTCATTGTAGTGATTAACATTTAGTCAGAATAAAGTAGTTAAACAGAAAAAAGGATACATAACAATATACCTCCGGATATCTCCAATAGTATGACTGTGGTTTACTGTTAATACCATCCTGCAAAAAAAAACAAAAACTTTCCCTTGGAGAAGTCACAATATTATATCATCTACAATGAGACTGCAATGGATATGTAAAAAAAAAAAAAAACAAAACAAAACAAAAAAAAAACAGAATAAATCAGAGCACTGAAATATTTAGTTGAAGGAAAGTAAAAAATATACAGCTTGTGCTCATTATCAGGGGGTGTTTCCTGCCTACACTAGCAAAGATTCTGGACAGGGGGTTACATTAATCAAGAAATGGCATATTTGCTTCAAAATTGTAATATGTCTGTCATTAAGGTTAATGGTTATTAAATTAAATTAGTGTACAGAGATAACACACAGGCCTGTAAGATTAATTGCAAAAAAAAAAAAAATAATAATAATAACAAAAATTACAGCATACTATTATATTAATCTTCTCTACCATATATTAATATAATTTTTATTAGTATATACAGCCACTCCCCGACTTATGTAAGGGATGTGTTCTGCGAAACTCTGCTTAAGTCGGGGAGTGGCTGTATATACTAATAAAATTTCCCTAGATGCTTATGCAGCACTCGCAAATTTGATTGAAGCAAAAAAGAAATGTTAGACTAACGTAAATAGAATTATTTATTCAATTTTTTTATCTCATGTACAGGAAAAATTACAAAAGTGTACAAAATTACAAAAATTTCAAAATTATAAAATTACAAAAAGAGAGGAGACATGCATAACACCAATGTTTTACCTTTCGAGCATCATTGCCAGAATTAACTCTCCAGTTGATAAGCACGTGGCTAGGGAAGTTGAAGATCTAGAATGGGATTTTTCCAACACATCACAAAATTTCTCTGCAGCTGCAGAATCGGCACCAATGTTTTACCTTGGTAAACTTCTGCACATCTATCCTACAATTGTCTTTCGTCAATTTGAATTTATGCCCTCTCAGGTGATTATTCTGAGTAAGAGGAAGAATCCCATCAGCATTGAGCATGCTGAAACCATTCAAGGCTTTATAAACCTCAATCAGATCACCTGGCAGGTGCATGGTCTCCAGACACTGTAATTTGCAAAACTTAAGCCTTTCTTCGTAAGAGCAACCCTTTGTTCCATTCACTAATCTTGTTGCCCTTCTATGTACTTGTTCCAGCAGCTCTACATCATTCTTAAAATGAGGCCTCTAGACCTGTATACAGTATTCAAGGTGTGGCCTGACCGTTGCCTTATACAAGGGGATAATAACCTCCTTATCCCTGCTAGAAAAATTCTCGTATATCATTGACAAGACACCATGAGCTACTCTTGCAGACTGTCTGCACTGCTCAGAAAACTTAATATCTGCCTGCACAATTACCCCCAGGTCCTTTTCATTCTCACTTCGCCGACCGGGCTAGCCAGGTGGGTAAAGTGCCTGCCTGGCAACCCAAAGGTCGCAGGTTCGATTCCCGCCTCGGGCTTGGATCAAAGTACTGCAACCCCCCCACCCCACCCCCTGGGAGGTGCTATATGGCCACAGAAGCCTATGCGCCAACAACTAGCAAAAAAAAAAAAAAAAAATTCTCACTTCACCGCATACTTTAATGTTTTGGAAACCAGCGTGATGCTTGAACCTATTAAACCACCCTTTGCTTGCCACGAACTTGGCTTGGGGTTCGCTGTACTTATCCTTAATATCTTCATAAATACTTGTTGCTTTTGCTTGAATTGCCATTGGACTCAGAGGTACTTGAATGCTGTTTTGTGATCACTGTTGATCTTAAATGCATTGATCCTTTAACATGTTCTTTTATACACACACTGTCCCTTAAAATAGTATTCACTGTTGAAGCAGCGAGACCTAATTCCATGCAACAGTTGTTGTTGTTGTGGTGTTTTCTGGCACAAGAGCTACTTAGGCCATATTGTGCCTTCCATGCAACAGGTGACAAACTTTGTACTTCTTAATCATTTTCATGTTCATTTCTAAATCAATTTTGTTTCATTTCCTAGCACTGCCAGCACTTGCACTTTCCGTTGGTCCCTTTCCCTTCACCATTGTAATAAAAAAATTAGGAATGAAGAGAAGATTCTGAAAATTTATTTGTTTTTTTATATGAGTGAAGGTTTCAATGAAGGGAAACTCATTTCACCATAATACTGTAACATAAAAACCCACAGAATTCCAGTTAACATACTATGATTTTTAGTGTTTTTTTGTTTTCCACCAACCATGGAATAAAACGAAAGACGAAAAAACCCAAATTTTTAAAAATTTTTAATATTTACAATAAATTATTTACAAACCAAATATTACTGATAGTAATTTTAAAATAAAACAACTGTGATATACAGGATAATAATAAAATGCCGAATTTAAAATGCAATAAAATATACTGGTTAAAAGCGCTAAAATACTAACTGAAGCTTTCAAAGGCTTCTGCCTTCTATCTCAACAGTGTAATTTCTGTTCTGCGGTGCATCATTAAATACCAGCAGGTTCACGGTGCATCTCACGTGAACGTGTACTGTTCCCGTCAGAACCGGAAGTGGCTCGGGAGCGTTTCAGGCAAAAACATTCATCCCCTCCAAGGATTACCGCCTCAAAGAGGGGATGAATACGTGTGCCCCTATCTCTATTTATATTTTTCTCAGTAGAACTAATTCTCAAGCTCTCGAGCCACTTGCGGTCCCAAAATCACCGGTTCCAGTTAACATTATTATCGCAAATGCAATAAGATTGAGTTTACTACCCATTTATAATAGATTGCTCTAACAGAAAACCCCAATAAACCAGAAAGTGCAAATTTATAAGATACATATCTTACATGATGTTTTTTATTAATTTTAAGATGAGAATTTAAGTCATTATTGTTTGATGTGAATAAATTCTGGAAATAAAACTAACTTTGGATGAGAGTGATCACATTGAAAGGTGCTTAGCAGGGCTTGTTTGATGTATGGATGCATTCATTTTTGTGAGAGAGGCTACAGAGGGAAAGAGGTAAACAATGGATGACCAACTGCAGGGGGACCGGACAGCTTACTCAAAGTAGAGCTGGGGCTGCACTTGAGGGAAATGAACAGCATAAAACAAAGTGACCGAAATGAGAGGGACCATTTTAGAAATATAGAGCAGTTATGGCTGTTAGGGAGGCAGCAAGGATTAGAGTTTTAAAAGTGAAAAAAAAAAAAAAAAAAAAAAAAGAGGCCGATGTTTAAATGTACTCTTATAAATTTCAAGGGCTGTCACTTCTATAAGGTGTGACTAAAGGGGCAAGTGGAAATAGATTGTGAGCAGGAATATTCTTGAGGTATCTGAACTTAAAACTGTCGTCTGGTGTGAACATAGGTGCCGACCAATCAGAACGGAGTGTAGACAAAAGTAGATGGCCAAAATTGAACTGGAATGAGGATGCTGTAGGAAAATAGAAGGTGATTGGCTAGAGAGAGAGGGAATGAGATGTAAAAGGAAAAGGGTGCGAAAAGAGAGAGAAAGGGTGCTTTTTCCTTTAGGTGGTTGGAGAGAAAGGTTGGTCGAGGTGCGAGGAGGGCTTCTTTCTTTTGGTGTGGTGTAGCTGATATGGTGAAAGGTCAATATATGAAAGTCGGGAGAAGGCAGAAGTAGTAATGAAAAAGTGCTGTGTTTTTTTGGAAGGGAGTGTGGGGTAGTGAAGCGTATCTAGTAAGTAATAGTGGGAAGAGTCCGTAGGTAAAGAAATAGAGTGCCGAGACAAGGAGCACCAGAAATCTTTCCTATGCAAGGAGAAGAAGTGTCCAATAGTAAGGACTGTTGTGATAGTCGCATCAAAGAGAGGAATGTCAAGCAAGGGTCATGCAGAAGCCATTCAAGGAAGACAGCAGATCATAGGGATCCTATAAGAAAGAACTCTATCTAGAAAAAAGATAAAGAAAAGGGAGAGAAGGCAAGAAAAAATGGTACAAGTAAGTCCTCTGAAAAATTGATAGTTAATCACATAGACATTATGCAAAGCATATAGGCTGACCTGAGTAATTTAATAAAGGATGGGAATAGATTTACTTAAGTAGTGAGAAAGAGTGAGTGAGGGAAAATATTATTTTTCTGTGACAAAGAGGCATGTGTAGAACTATAAATCTGAAGGTATTGTCAGGTATAAGGGAAGCAGGAGTTTAAAGTTGAGAATTCACTCTGTACGTATGAACTACATTGATCTGTGAACCAAAGAAGGTAATGTACCCGACTGTGATGCCCTAGTGCAGTGGTTCCCAACCTTTTTTGACTGGCAAACCCCTTTCAATGTAATATTATTTATCGAGAACCCCTTTCAACATAATATTTTTAATGCGAACCACTAAGCCTACATTCTCTGAAAAGGTATAATATTTCTGAATTTTTATTACAAAATATTTCCAGTACTACGTTTTTATAAGCGACATTGCATAATAATAAAAATTATTATTAAGCATTATTTATACTTTGTAAAGCAGTTATTAATAAATACAAACTAGATTTCGAACATGCTAAGAACAGAAAACTTGCTTTTAGTCCAAATGGTAGCTGAGCATTCTGGTCTCTTGCCAAAGCTATTGGCCGCAATTTTTGCCCATCTCTGTTTTCACCTCTGACAAAACCAGATGGTTCTGTTGCCACATCAGCCAAAGATAAAACTGACCTGCTAGCATCCTATTTTTCTTCCAACTCATGTATTGATGATCTTGGTAAATCACCTCAAACCATTCCCAGCACACTCCATTCAATGCCTCCTGTAGGATTCTCTCAAAAGGATGTCAGAAGGATTTTGATGAATCTGATGATAAGAAAACTCCAGGTGCTGAGTTTTCTCCACTTCTTCTCTAAACCTGCGCTCACTCCTGTTTTGTGTCGCCTTTTTTCACTTTCTTATTCCAGAGGTGTTTTTTCTTCTGCTTGGAAATTTGCTCGTATCCAGCCAGTTCCTAAGAAGGGTGACAAATCCCTTCCATCCAATTATCGTCCCACTGCGATTACTTCTGTTCTTTCCAAAGTAATGGAGAAATAAATTAACCACCAAATCTTAAAACTATCTGGAAATCTTTCACCTGATCAACGATCGCCAGTATGGATTCCGTCAGTGTCATTCCACTGGTGATATTCTGGCTTATGTTACCCACCTATAGACAAATTCAATGGAAAAAATTTGGTGAAACTCAAGCCATTTCTCTTGACATTTCAAAGGTCGTGTTTGGCATAAAGGTCTTCTAAATAAGCTTCAATCCTATGATTTGCCAGCTGTTCTTTGTAACAGAATATCCAATTTCTGGCCTCTGTAGCCGAGTGATCAGGAGCAGGAGTGTAGTAGCACACGCTCTTTGAGTAGACCGGGGTTCAAGTCCCTGACTGCTAAATACGGTCGATCTGCCAACCTGCACTGGACCAGCGTGGCAGATTATGGTCCATTTCCCTCAGCACAAATTGTTGAGGAGGCTTCCACCCTGCAGTGGGTTGATAAGGGCTGCAGTTTTATCCAGTTTTCTCTCTAACTGCTCACTGCAGGTGACAGTACACAGCTCTCTGTCTTCTAACTTGTCCACTAATGCCGGTTCCCCCAACGTTCAGTTCTTTGTCCCACTCTTTTCCTCTTGTATATTAATGACCTTCTTCCATTGACCGGAAATCCTTTCCATAGTTTTGCTGACGATAGCACATTTGCATTCAACCTTTCAGTTTGAGAAACCGTGTCCTGCTCAAACAGCTACAACTTCTCTAGTATCCGCTGCCAAATCCTTAAATGCCGATCTCCAGTGGGGCAAAGATAACTTAATTTCAATCTTTCTAAAACTCAGTCCTGTCTTATATCTCGCAAAAAAGGATTCTTCTGCTCCTATGCTTATCTTCGATGATGCTCCGATTTCTAGATCTTGGGGATTACCCTGGCTAATATTCTCTCTTGGCATAAAGCACATTACAAAAATTGCTTCCTCTGCATCCAATAAGCTGGGTTTTCTCTTTCGCTCTCGGCATAACTTTCCTTCCAAACCGTTGCTGACTCTGTAGAAATCACAAATCCACCCTACCATGGAATATTGTTCCCACATTAGCATTAGTAGAGGCATATGATGCAAGAAAGCAAGCTTATGAAGCATCAGCCAAAAAAAAAAAAAAAAAACACTCCCCCATTTCACCCCTCCGTTCGATCCAAATACCATCCAGCTCAGCCTTAAATTTATTTAGGCTATCAACTTCCACAACAAAAGATGGAAGTCTATTCCACCAACCACCTACCCACTGGCTAAAGACAAACTTCCGCACATCTAACCTACAACTGTATTTCTTCAATTTCAATTTATGCCCTCCCAGGTGATTATTCTGAGCAAGAGGAAGAATCCCATTAGCATTGACCATGCTCAAACCATTCAAGGCTTTATATACCTCAATCAGATCACCTTGCAGGTGATCTGATTGAGGTGTACAAAGCCTTGAATGGTGCCTAGTCTCCAGACACTGTAATTTGCAAAACTTAAGCTTTTCTTGAATGGAACAAGAGCAACCCTTTGTTCCATTCAATAATCTTGTTGCTCTTCTCTGTACTCGTTCCAATAGCTCTACATCATTCTTAAAATGACGCCTCCAGACCTCTATACAGTACTCAAGGTGTGGCCTAACCATTGCCTTATACAAGGAGATAATCACCTCCTCATCCCTGCTAGAAAAATCCCTGTATATCATTGACAAGACACCATGAGCTACCCTTGCAGACCGTCTGCACTGCTCAGAAAACTTGATATCTGCCTGCACAATTACCCCCAGGCCGTTTTTGTTCTCTACCACTGTCAGTGTAGTACCACAGAGTTGAGAGTTACTCTGTTTGCTGTTGGTAACTGCTTCCCATATGTAGTACTTTATATTTGTCACCTCTCAGCCCATCTGCTCAACTTTTCTTGATCTTGTTGCAGCAGCATACTGTCATTGGTGTCCTTAACAACCTTGCCAACCGTAACGTCTGCAAACTTGGACCCTAAGCTTGATATACCATCATCAATATCATTTTTAAATACAGAAAACAACAATGGACCCAACAGTGAACCCTGAGGGACTCCACTAATAACATTAGTCCACGATGAGCAGCGTCCATTGATTACCACTCTCTGTCTTCTCCCACTCAACCATCTCTTTATCCATAGCAGCAATTTGCCTCCAATGCCACACTGCTGCAATTTGTTGAGCAGTCTTCCACGTGCAACAGTATCAAAAGCCTTTCTAAGATCCAAATATATGATATCAAAGTTATTCCCTGCATCCAGTTCCTTTGTGACCAGATCATAGTATCCAATCAAATTGGTCAGGTAAGACTTTACCTTAACAAAACCATGCTGTGTCCGAGCTATGAGTGAAGTCTTGTCTAGATGATCCTGCAGTGCTTCTTTAACCAGCACCTCCATTAATTTTCTTGGAACAGAAGTTAAACTAACAGGTCTATAATTACTTGTGTCGCCCTTTGTTCCTCCATTGTGAATTGGGGTTATGTTTGCACATCTCCAGTCCATGGGTACCTCCCCTGAGTCCAGAAAAGCTCTCATAATTATGGCTAAGGGTTTGCTTACTTCCTTTGCTGCCTCCTTTAATATAACTTTAAAATAAAAAAGGCATGGATGGGATAGATCCCATCCATGCCTTTTTTATGTTTACCTTCAACAACTTCTCCTCCACTTTCCTCTCAGTTATTACAAAATCATCTAGCTCCCTGCCAGAGTTTAATTCACCACTGGCATTCCCCTCCCTGAATAACTCTGCATGTCTGAATGTAAATGCAAAATACTCATTTAGTTTGTTAGCCACCTGAGCAGGATCATCAACAGTTGAACCATCAATAACCAGTGGACCAATCTGATTCATCCCTTTCCTTCTAGAGTTTACATAGGTAAAGAACTCTGCTGTTTTCCTTTGCATCTTTTGCCAAAGATTTCTCATAATCTGCCTTTGCCTGCCTAATCTCCTTTGTGACTTGGTTACAGACCAGCTTATATCTATCATAGGCTTACATGTCACCCATTAATTTATATGCATCCCATGCATTTTTCTTCTCTGCCATATGCCTCATTAGTTCATCTGACATCCATTTAGGCCTAAACCTTGAACAATATTTCTTAGTTGGTATGTAAAGCCTAGTAGCTTCTAAGATAAGTTCTTTGAATGCTTCCTATTTTGAATTTGCTGTTGGTAACATCATCATCAGCTTGTCCCACCATATAGAATTTAAATACAGTCTCAGACCTCCATAGTTTGCCTTTACAAATGCAAAAACCCTTCCCTTTACCCTGATGGTAGTTACCTCTTTGAGTAAATCCCACTTCAGCACACTGTGATTACTGCCACCTAGTGGTTCCTTTATCTGCAGATTCTTAATGCATGAAGAATCACTACTGATAATCAGATCAAGAGTATTACTCCCTCTAGTTGCCT
Organism: Mastigoproctus giganteus; assembly: GCF_048544385.1. Taxonomy (NCBI): domain Eukaryota; kingdom Metazoa; phylum Arthropoda; class Arachnida; order Uropygi; family Thelyphonidae; genus Mastigoproctus; species Mastigoproctus giganteus. The sequence goes on along the minus strand of NC_143576.1, from coordinate 777,739 downwards.
CCTGAATATGCTGATGTAGAAAACAATCATCCAATAAATCCACAAAAGCCTTGCTAGTGTGTGAGTTACCAACCCACAAATTCCAGTGAATATCTGGGAAATTAAAATCTCCCATTATAAGACTCTCTTCTGATTTACTGGCCCACTCTATTTCCCTGTACAGTTTCTTATTATACTCATCAGAGTCATTAAGACTATAACACACTCCTACTCTCAATTTTGATCTCCCAATGCTTATGTCACACCAAACTAACTCGACACTGCATTGTCCAGCGATGTCAACTGGCTTCACTTCGTTGGATTTTATGTGTTTCTTAACTAATAGCATAACCCCTCCTCCCTTCCTATCCTGTCTATCCTCCCTGTACACATTGTACTCCCTAAATTCCAGTTTTGCATTCCTTATATCTGTGTGACACCATGCCCCTGATACCCCAACAATATCTGCCTTTGATGTTTTGAGCAATACGTCAAATCCATCAAATTTATTTACCAAACTCTTGGCATTGGAGTATACGAAGTATACATGCACCTGTTCCTATTCTTAGCTACCCTAACACAACCCATGTGTTTACTTGTACAGCAATGACTCCCAGCAGTCTCTGAAATACCCTGCATCTTGTTTCCAGGCTGCTGCTCATTCCAATAGAAGCAGTGCAACAATCACTTTCTCCTCTGCCAGTGGCTACTGCAATTCTATTAGTCCTTGTGTCCCCCCCCAAGCTAGCAATTTTCCGACCCACCTAACACTGCCTTTATAGCATCAGCAAATATTCTTGCACCCTTTCTATTTAAGTGTATCCCATCCGTGTAGAAGCAGTCTCTCCTGTTAACAAGCACAGACCAAGCTGAAAAAAATTCTACCCCTTGAGCCTTGCACAATATTTCCAGGGCCGAATTGATCGACAATGCTCTCATCATATACTCCCTCCTATCGTGTCTAGGCAGAATTGCAGACACTTTCAAATTCAATCCTAATTCATGGCTTTTTTTCAATAGTGACCTGTACTTGTTTAGCAATTCCACCGGTCTCCTACTCTTAATATCATTAGTGCCAACTAGGGATTGTTTTCCGGGATCACGGTTGATTTTTGCTGCTGGATTTATCCCGGGATTTCCTGGTCTGAATTACTAACTTTAATAATCAATACTAACAGTCTTACACATTATATATATATATATATATATATATATATTCATCGTGCGCTGGCAAGATAAATAATTTCTTCATAATTTGAGATATCATCAGCAATAAAGATGTATATTATTTTAATTTAGAAAAATATTTATTTTCATACATTACATTTGCAATATATATATATATATATATATAAAGCAAAAGGCCAGCACTTTCTTACTTATCTCTGTAATGTCATCGTCGTAATTTCTCGAGTCTTGACTCTTCTCGATTATACATGTCATTTGTCCTAGAAAGATCCTCTTGCAGTTAAGCCACTTTATATATATTTTATTATTTTAATATATTGTGACGATGGAGAGATCAAAAACATTTGTCTGGCAGTACTTCATTAAATGTAATAATAATGAAGAAGCAAAGTGTAGTCATTGTGGTGCAATACTGAAATGAGGTTTTTCTACAAGTGGCTTGCTTTGGCATTTAAAAACTAAACATTCTATTGAGAAGCCTACGTCAGCAAATGATTGTAACCTCAAACGTTCTGAAGGGAATGAATCTGTAGAAAGCTCTTTGAAATGTTTAAAAAGTGTCCATTCTCAGCCAACATTGTTTAGTTTTTTAAAGAAAGATACAAAAGAAGAAATCATTGCAAAGCTTGTAGCTGTAGATGAATTTCCTATCAGTGCCATATGTAAAAGTGAATTTATTCAGCAAGCATTCAGTGAAAAAGGTTTGCTTCCTCCTAAAAATCCCAATCATGTTATGCAATTAGTGTATAAACAGTATATTATAAAAGAAAATATAATAAAAGAAATTGAACAATCATTAAAAAATGGTAAAAGATTCAGCCTTTCTCTAGACGAATATTCGTCGCTTAAAAACAAATGTTATTTAAATATCAACGTTCATCAAGATAAAGAAGCTTGTAGCTGTAGATGAATTTCCTATCAGTGCCATATGTAAAAGTGAATTTCTTCAGCAAACATTCAGTGAAAAAGGTTTTTTGCTTCTTCCTAAAAATCCCAATCATGTTATGCAATTAGTGTATAAACAGTATAATATTATAAAAGAAAACATAATAAAAGAAATTGAACAATCATTAAAAAATGGTAAGAGATTCAGCCTTTCTTTAGACGAATATTTGTCGCTTAAAAACAAATGTTATTTAAATATCAATGTTCATCAAGATAAAGACAAATTTTGGAATCTAGGAATGACTGCTATTAATGGTAGAATAAACGCCGAAGAAATGGTTGAAGAAGTAAAACAGAAGTTATTGGAGTTTAAATTATCAATAGAGCATCATATAGTTGCGTGCGTAACGGATGGGGCGAGTGTTATGGTGAAATTCGGACAGTTGATGCGACAATATGCGACGTTCTATACAAGAGACGGAATGATTCGGAAGCTGTAATTGAGGTAGAAACAACTGAAGACAGCGAGGAAGATTTAGAAGAGGATGAAACGGAAAATTATGATTCAAATCTAAGCTTCGGAAACAATCCTGATAAGGAACAAAAATGTGATTTCAGAGATGACCTATTCTCCGGTGCATTAAACATAGATAATATCATTAATAAAGTTAGAATGATTGTGCGAATGGTTCGAAAGTCTCCCTTGAAAAATGATACGCTTCAGAATTATGTTAAATCTTCATTCAAGCAAGAAAATTTAAGCCTAGTACTCAATTCTAAAACTAGATGGAACAGTTTGGTAGCCAGGTTAGAATGATTCTTACAGTTAAAATCACAAATTGAAAAAAACAATGATTGACTATAACATGAAAAATCCAATATGTGAAACAGAGTATACAGCTCTTAATGACCTTGTGCGTGCGTTGAAACCCGTCGAAATCTGATCACAAAACCTTTGCAGTTGTGATACGACACTTCTTACTGCAGAGGGAGTTTTTTTTCATCATACAAGAACTTTCTGAGCAAAATTCTATCTTTTCGAGAAAAGTTCAGGAAGCACTAATTTTAAGGATAAACGAGAGAAGGCAAAAAGCTTTGGTTGGATTATTGAAGTATATAAAAACTGGAAAAACGTATCATAAAAAAAAATAGAAAAATAGTAGAAACCGAGTTGAAACCATTTCCAAGCAAGCCAGTCTTGTTGGTTATAGAAAAACGAATAATAACTCATCTTGGGTTTTCCTCTTCTGAATCATCGGAATCTGATTCGTCACATTCTGACTCTGAAAAAGAGTGTGACAGTGAGAGCGAAAGACAGCAGACGCTTTGTGAGAAATTGGCATGTCAAATCAAAAAACAAACAATGTGTTTCTAAAGTCCCTCAACATGAAGCTGAAGGTCAATCACTTGCAAAGAATATATCCAAGGAGTTCGAAATCTTTGAGGCAACTGGTGAAAAAACAACAAATGTATTAAAATTAATGTACGCTCTCGAATCCATACCACCAACAAGTATAGAAGCTGAAAGGTCCTTTTCGGCTGCAGGACTATTTATAACCAAACTTAGAACTAGACTCAGCGATAAAAGTATAAATTGCCTGTGTTTCTTACGTTCATATTACATATCAATTGCAAAATCAGTTTCAAAATAAACTAAAGTGAAATAAATTTTTGTTTAACAATGAAGTCACTAGTCTTTCACGGTTTCAAAAGAACATGTTAAGTTTCTGAACAGTAAGTTTTGAATTCGTTTCAATTTGTAGTTTATATATATATATGTGAATAAATAAAATGCTGTGAAATTTTCAGTTTTAATTCCACCTACAATAATCCCGAGAAAAGAACATTTTTATCCCCGGATCCCGGGATTACTGAAATCCGGGAAAAAGACAATCCCTAGTGCCAATGTGTACAACAATATCACCTTTTGTGCTCTTAAAAGATGATATTCGCTCTACAATGTCATCAACCTTTGCCCCTGGCAGACATGCCCTGGTCCTGTTTCACTCATCCTTTTTACACACCATGTTCCCCGTTTCCCTGACAATAGAGTCACCAACAACTACTAATTCCTGTGGGACCAGTGCATTCTGCCTTGGGGGTTGCCGCTGTGTTCCATGATGATCAAGTGCAAGCTCTGGTGTTGATATGGGCAGCTGAGAGCTTAATGGGCCCCCAATTTAGATCCTTCGAGGGCATCCACCTTGTCCTTCAAGCTCTCATATAGGCCCATAACAACGCTGAGTTGTCGCCTGATTTCCTCATACTCCTTACATCACGCACACACAAAGACATTCCCCCTTGGCAATATCATGTCCCGTACCTGATTGCTCCATAAACATCAAGCAAGCAGTGAATTTTAAAAGGATGTGAGTCAGAGGGCAACTGCCCCCCTCAGTTCTCCCCTAAGTCACAGCACTCCCATTAGCTTGAGCCTTTTGCTTTGCTGCTCTGGTCTGTGTCATGATTTCAATTCAATTTCAATTTCAGTACAAAATTATAACCCTAAACTTGTATTCGGTTATGTAATTTCCGTATCAAGTTATGTATTAATTAATTATGTTACGTTTGTAAAATCTAAGTCGTTATATGTATTTAGTTAAAAAGTACAATTTAATTGACAATTTTTTTTTTTTTTTGATAGTTATTGGTGCATCGGCTTCTGTGGCCATATTGCACCTCCCAAGGTTTTTGCAGTACTTTGATCCAAGCCCGAGGCGGGAATCGAACCCGCGACCTTTGGGTTGCCGGGCAGGTACTTTACCCACTCGGCTAGCCCGGTCGGCTTAATTGACAATGAAGTTTAACAAGATTTTACTGATTAATTGACAATATTATAGACTATACTATACTAAGCTAACGGGATATAACGTTGTATCATATAACAATGGCAGCAAGTTACGAACGGTAAATCAACGGACACTTAAGTATTAATTAACTTCCAAAATCTCGCTGTCTCAATTTAGAATAAACCAAGGATCTTGACTAGGTCTATAAGCTACTTATAGAAAATAATTTAATATAACAATTAGCCAATAAAGCGGTTAAATATAGCTAAAAAACTTTCTGTTCGCCAGAGCTGCAAAACTTGTAAAACATGTGGATTGGATGCCCTTACACACCTGGGGCAGTGCCCCAAAACCACTCTCAAGGCTTCTAGATTCCATTCAAAAGAGGGCAGTTAACCTAACTGAAGTCTCATCTCTAACAGTCTCTCTACTCTCTGTCTCAAAGACTTTCTGTTTCTGTTGCATGCCTTTTCTATAGATACTTGCATGGCACTGTTCTTCTGAATTGGCTTCTATAATTCCTGTTCTCTCTTTCAAAGCAGTCCAAACACATGTTGCAACCAGTCAACATCATTTTGCTGTCCAAGTTCTAACTCACAGAACCAACTTTTCTTCTTCCTTATTTATTCATTCAACTTGTTTTCTGGAATCACCTTCATTGATACGTATTTCCTGAAAATGACAATCTGCAGAAGTTCTGTAGATAGGTATTTTCTTTCAACTTTTCAACCCATTCACAATGCTAAGTACTATAGGTTCTAAAAAAAAAAAAAAAAGTGCCTATACATAACAATGATCCTCGAGAATGAAAAAAAATCTTAGTATGGAAAACTTATTTATTTAACATGTTATACTGTAAGATAGTAAACTAATTATTATGGGAGATGTGGTTTCTTTCTTTGGCAATTTTTACTTTTTATTTCATTTTATTTTACTTTATTGTTTATTATTAGTTATATTTTGTAGTTTACAATAATATACCAATGTAAATCTAAGCAGATGCCTTAACAGAATTTTTATTGCGAACCCACTGGAACACTTTCGCAAACCCCCAGCGGTTTGCAAACTACCGGTTGGGAACCGCTGCCCTAGTGTATCCGGAAAAAGTGAGAGTATAATGAAATTGTATGTACGTACGTATACATTTATATAGGTGTGTGTGTGTATATATATATATATAAAGGTATATTTATAAGATTAGGCTAAGAAACCCTTTCATGACTAAAAGAGTAGCGAACTATCTGTAGAATTATGTATAACTGTAGAGGAGAGTATATACCAGCCATCCTTGTATTTATATTGTCCTTATAGTTGGCAGGAAGAAGTGTCATTTTATGATTCTGATAATTATGTGTTTGTAAATTTCATATGATTAATACTGAATAATAAACTTGTTAATGTTAAAAATGAAAATATCTGATCAATACAGAGAAATACATATGGCTCTACAGTAAACCACTTTAGTATCGTGAACAAGAGGAAGAAAAAGGGAATAAAAAAATCTGGAGTGATTAACGTACCTTGCCTTTGTGCAAGCCTGTTTGTGGTGGAGATTTACATTGGTCAGACCTGTGAAAGAAATTGTTCCAGTGCTGAAAGGTAATCACTGTTCAACCAGAATTTTGGGTGAATTTGCAACTTCATGGATATTCAAGGGCAGTGGTTCCCAACCGGTGGTTTGCAAACCCCCAGGGGTCCGTGAAAGTGTTCCAGGGAGTACGCATTAAAAATTCTGTAACGAAATCTGCTTAGATTTACATAGGTATATTTTTTTTTGCAAATTACAAAATATAACTAATAATAAACCATAAAGTAAAATAAAATTTAATGTAAAGTAAAGAATTGCCAATGAAAGAAATCGCATCTTCCACAATTCCTTATACTGTAATTAGTTTACTACATTACTTATCATGTTAAATAAATGTTTTCCATACAAATTTTTTTTTCATCTTCAAAAACCATTGTTATGTATAGTTATCTAATAATAATTTTTATTATTATGCAATATCGCTTATAAAAACTTAGTACTGGAAATATTTTATAATAAAAATTCAGAACTATTATCCGATTTCAGAGAATATAGGCTTAGTGGTTTGCAATAAAAATATTATGTTGAAAGGGGTTCGCAATAAAAAATGTTACACTGAAAGGGGTTTGCGAGCCAAAAAAGGTTGGGAACCGCTGTTCTAGGGGTATCATTGTTGGCAGCATGCAGAATTTTCTGTGACACATGACTGCCTTAGTAAGCAATAATGGTTAGCCAGTTTCTAAATCTAATGTTGCTAATGTTATATATTTTGCCCAATCAGTTTTCTCTAGTTTCCACCTCGAATTTCTGTGAGAATGAATTGGAATTTTATTCACTGTTTAATTAGTACTGGATAACATACTGCTAGATCTATTGCTGTGTCAATGCCTAACGGAATATATAAATATGTGGGTGACCCATCATTAAAGAGTAAGATTACTGTCATCTCGGAATTTTAAGTTAGTTGCCTCTACAATCTATGTGGTTATTTCCCCCAAAGTGTGGTGGCTGTTGAAATCACATAAAATACAGTAAGGTGTGGGTAATTATATTGTATATTATAACTGGGCAGTATATACAGAGAATAGAGGGAGTATTGCGTGGCACCTCTTTGGTGAGTATGTGCAGGTTGATGAGAATTGAAACTCCACCATGAGCTGTACTTTGCTGGATTCTTTATTTCTTTTCCAAAGATAGTATATTTGTGTACCCTTGGGAGATGCGCCTTATTTTTAAATATGTCTCCTGTATTTATAGAGCTAATGGTACAGATATAATGGGCATGAAGATAACTGATGCTGGTATGGAGACCACTGCAACCCCACTGAATTAGTATCTATTGTTTACTTCTCATTGTGTCTTTGGTTTGTTTCTGAAGGACCGAAGTCTTATTATGTTTGTCTTTTTTTGGGGACAATGGCTTTACAGTACCTGTGTCCTCTTCAACAAATATTTTTAACATGGTATCATCCTGGCGTGTTAGAAAAGTAACTCACTTCAGAGGTGAGTTACTTAATAAGAAGCTCTTGCTATTTTAGTAAAATACAGTAACTAGCAACCATTGGTCAACAATTAATGTCAGAATTATCATGACACATATCTCAACTACATTTAACATGTACCTCTCTTTCTCTCTGTCTGCATTTCTTTTCTTCTTTTTGATGGAGAAATCAGGTGAGCAGATTCAGGACATTTTTTTTAATTTTGAATTGAGTTACTTAAAAAGACACTCTTACTATTTTTAATATTAGACTTGACATTCTCTAATTTTATACCAAAAAGGAAACTGGATCACAATGAATTAGTTACTTTCTAATATGGACCAAAAATAAAATTAAATTGAGGCTTCTGATACTTACGGTACTGAGAGTGCATTAGCATGTATACACCACAGCCCAAAAGTTAAGATGGCCCTCAGAATGACTCAATTAGTGTTGGTCCAGGAATCCTGTAACCTTATATAACTAAAAATATAATCCAGAACTGCCCCTAGACTCACCTATGTATTATATCGGAGGTGGAAGCAATAACTGTCAGGTTGTTTTGTTTAAGGAGACCGAACCGAACTACATATACGGTATGCAAAAAAAAAGTGCAAATTGTACAGGTATCATTAATAAATATCATAAATAGTAATGGGCCCAGCATCAAACCTTAGGTTGCAGGTCAAGTCTTTGGAGAATCTGCTTGAGATACTGGTCCATGCCAAGCAGTGATTATTAATGACTAGGTCTTCCACCACTTAATCATCCTTTTTCTCACTAGTAGATTGGCACTGATACCACATTATTCCAATTTATTGTTCTGGGCATTATACATTGGATTATACACACATTAATTGCACTTGACGCTTATGTGTATCACGAGTTTTTAATTCACTTGGATTAAAAAACCACCGGATTTGAACAAACCATTTTCTTCTGGCTGTGGGGAGGGGGATATTTTTGTCAAGCAACCTTCACTAGTGGCTAACTAATTCAGCCATTGTGAGAAGAAAGCTCAAAAATGTCTCTGCTCCCCCCAATCCAATTCATAAAGGTTGCAGGTCAAGCCAGCAGTGAAGGTGTTAACAAGCTCACCTAAAAGGAGGACTGCCAAGAATGTGTCCTTTGAGGTGAGGTGTTGACTTGTTCAACAACAGCAAAGCTGCTGATATTTCACAACATCCAAATGATGTGATCATAGAAAAACTATCCCTTATCTATCCCGTTTTATTTTAATTTTTGTTTATATGTTATTAAAGTTTTACTGGTTACTACAGTCTGGAATGCCAAGGATAGCACTGCAACATATTGTGTAAATCTATGTCAATATACCATGCCTTAATGGCATAGTACTAGAACATACCTTGAGATACTCCTACAATACCTATCTCTTCCATCATGCAGTATGATTGATGACTTATGAGGTTATGAAGAACATCATGGCGAGATCCAATATTCCTTACATTTCGAGAGTACAGCTCTAAAACGGTGTTCACAGGCCGGCCGCTAGTTAGTACACCGGACCGAACCTATTGGTAACTCTCTAGGAGGCTTCCGGATCAGTTAGTGTATAATCTTGCTACCTCTACTCTGCCAGATAGTGACCGGAGGGAGTCCGAGTAGTGTGTATGCGGGGAGCATTGTCGAGGCCACGTTATGTCAATCTGGATATATTCTTACCATGTGTACGCCATATCCAAAAATTTCATTACTTCATACAGCATGTCCCACCCACTTTTTCTTACTATTGAATACACAATGAATTGTCAAACTAATAGAGCAAGCTTATCTGCGAAAAGATCTAAACCTCCCAAGCACTTTATAATTGATTTCACAAATATATGTGGTCTCAATTCTAATCTCAACTATGTCCATTTCCACTTGCAGTCTGCCAAACCCCATGTACTTTTTCTGACAGAATCTCAGTTATCGGTTGATTCAACTACTGCTCATCTCAGATGGATGCCCAAATATTCACTGTATGATTCCTTTCACCTCAAAGGTGGTACTTGTGCATATGTCCATTTCTGATATTCCCTGTCAGAGACTTGGCAATTTGGAATCTCCTCTCTTTGATCTTCTCTGGCTTAAAATCTCTCTACCTCATTGTGTCAAATTCATCTGTTGTCTCTACTGTTCTCCCAACTCCACTAATCACTTGGAGCTCTTTGACTTCCTCTCTTTACAACGTGACTTTCTCCAGTCCAACTTTCATAACAGTGAGGTAATTTTCCTTGGTAATTTTAATATTCACAACTCCAGCTGGCTTCGGTTTTCTAACCACACCGACCCAGCTGGTCGAGATGCCGAGGCTTTTGCAATTACTAATGACCCTGCACAGATTGTTCATTTATATACAAGAATACCGGACAATCCTAAACGTACAGCCAATACGGTTGATCTTTTTCTCACAAACAACCCTTCTAAGTACACAGTCGAATTGAGAGGTCCTTTAGGCACTTCAGATCACAACTTGTTGATTGTCTGTTCTCCAATGGAACCTCTATCTCATGGCTATTCCCAACCTCGTGTTGTTTGGCATTACAAGAATGCAAAATGGGATGACCTGCAAGACTTCTTTTCTTCTTTTCCTTGGTTGGATTATTGTTTCAAAACTTCTGATGTCAGTGTTTGCTCAGATTGTGTCAGTGAAATTATTCTTGCAGGAATGGAATCTTTTATCCCACACTCCACTTTAAAATCTCGTCCTTTATCTAATTGGTTTTCCAATAAATGTGCTAAGGCTCTTCAAGAGAAGAATGTTGCATATCGTAATAGGCTTCTTTCTAATTCTTCAGTTTCATTTTCTGTCTACACCACAGCTCGCAACAATTGTAAAGCAGTTATTAATCAGTCCAAACTAGAGTTTGAACAGGCTAAGAGTAGAAAACTTGCTTCTTGCCCTAATGGTAGCCGAGCATTCCGGTCTCTTGCAAAAGCTATTGGCCGCAACTTTTGCCCATCTCTGCTCCCACCTCTCTCCAAACCAGATGGTTCTGTTGTCACTTCAGCCAACGATAAAGCTGACCTGCTAGCATCCAATTTTTTTCCAACTCACGTATTAATGATCTTGGTAAAACACCTCCCACCATTCCCAACACACTGCATTCAATGCTTCCTGTGGTCTTCTGTCAAAGGGATGTCAGAAGGATTTTGATGAATCTTGATGCTAAGAAAGCTCCAGGTCCCGATGGTATTTCTCCACTTGTTCTCAAAACTTGTGCTCCTGAACTTACTTCCATTCTTTGCCGCTTTTTTTCACTTTCTTATTCCAAAGGTGTTTTTCCTTCTGCTTGGAAATTTGCTCATATCCAGCCAGTTCCTAAAAAGGGTGACAAATCCCTCCCATCCAATTATCTTCCCATTGCAATTACTTCTACTCTTTCTAAAGTAATCGAGAAATCAATTAACTGCCAACTCTTAAACTACCTAGAAACCTTCCGTCTGATAAACGATCGCCAGTATGGATTCCATCAGTGTCGATCCACTGGTGATATTCTGGCCTATGTTACCCATTTATGGACTAATTCAATGGAAAGGTTCGGTGAAACACAAGTAGTTGCTCTTGACATCTCAAAAGCTTTCGATCGTGTTTGGCATAAAGGTCTTCTAAACAAGCTTCCATCTTATGGTTTGCCAACTGTTTTTAGTAATTGGTTATCCAGTTTTCTCTCTGATCGTTCACTGAGGGTGATGGTAGATGGCTCTCTGTCTTCTATCTTCTCCACTAATGCTGGTGTCCCCCCAAGGTTTAGTTCTTTCCCCCACTCTTTTCCTCTTGTATATTAATGACCTTCTTCCATTGACTGGAAATCCTATCCATAGTTTTGCCGATGATAGCACATTGCATTCCACTTTCCATTTTGAGAAACCTTGTCCTGCTCAATCAGCTTCAACTTCCCGAAAATCTGCTTCCAATTCCTTAAATGCCGATCTTCAGGTAATTCTCCAGTGGGGCAAAGACAACTTAGTTGATTTCAACCCTACTAAAACTCAGTCTTTCTTATATCTCGCAAAATGGATTCTTCTGATCCTATGCTTATCTTTAGTGACACTCCGATTTCTAGGCAAAATGATATATCTCTTTTGGGGATTACCCTGACTTCTAATCTCTCTCTCTTGGCACAAGCACATTACAAATATTGTTTCCTCTGCATCTGAAAAACTTGGTTTTCTCTTTCGCTCTCGGCGTTACTTTTCTTCCAAACAGCTGCTCACTCTGTATAAATCGCAAATCTGCCCTGCCATGGAATATTGTTCCCACATCTGGGGCAGTGCCCCCAAAACCTCTCTCAGGCTTCTTGATTCCATTCAGAAGAGGGTAGTTAGGTTAATTAATGATTCATCTTTAACAAAGTCTCTCCACTCGCTGTCTCATAGACGTACTGTTTCTGCTGCATGCCTCTTCTTCAGATACTTCCATGGGCACTGTTCTTCTGAATTGGCTTTATAATTCCCGCTCTCTCTTTCAAAAAACTCCGAACACGTGCCGCCACCAGCCAACATCCGTTTACTGTCCAACTCCAAACTCACAGAACCAACTTTTCATCTTCCTTGTTTATTCATTCAACTGCCATTTTCTGGAACAACCTTCATACGTATTTCCTGAAAATTACAGTCTACAGAAGTTCAAGTCCAATGTCAACAAATATCTTCTTTCGTCTTCTCAACCTCCAACCCAAGCACGGTACTAAGTACTATAGGTTCTAATACCTCTCGTGTTTGGGGGTTACATAAAAAAAAAAAAAAAAAATACAATACAGTTATTCCAACACTTTATTAAATTCACTTCAGTGTAATAATATCATATACTACAGTAAGACCTCACTAATTAAGACTAATAGGGGCAGGGGTGGTCTGAATTATAAAATATAATGACGTGTAAATATTTTGAAGTTAGTTCATAAAAACTGAAATGGATTCTGTTTAATCAACAAAGAATATCATTCCAACTTGAAGCCCAATTGTAAATAGCAATATTATAATTTTTCTACAACTGTCCTACTCGGAATCATTAAAAAAAAAAAAAAAAAAAACACACTATTCATTTTTTCCCTTCAATATACATGTTTACAGATGAGTATGACTCTGTGACTACATGTTACATGGTACCAGGAAGTAAGAGCGGTCACTTGTTATTGCCATCATTGCTTGATAAAATTTTATCAGAAGGATGTGCACATCTAACAATAAAAATACCCCAATGTTTTCATTTGCATTTAATTTTTTCTTCTTCTTCTGGATGATTTTACTTCTTTTAGAAAGTGATTATGAAACCATTCTGAAAAAACTTCAAAACTGTATCATTAAATTCTTGTTTATGAAAATATCTCCATATTGCACAAATAAAATACATATATAAAAAAAGAAAGCAGGCAAAATTATTGAGGGTCTGAAGTAGTGGTTTTGAAATATTTAAATACCTGCCTGTTTTATATAGTTCATATAGTATATTATATGAAATATATAAAACAATAAATATGAGAAGAATCAAACATTTTAAGAAAATTGGAAGACTTTCTTACCTTGATCCATCAACAAGCCGCACTTGAAGATTTGTCACTGGGTCAGAATTTTTGAGCTCTAACATCTGTTTAGCTGCCTCTTCATTTTTCTGACAATCATTTGGTGAATTTGAACAAGAATTAATCCCTAATACTGGAGGAGATGGACTGCAAAAATAAAATAACAAAATGGTAAGTAAACACACACGCACGCACACGCAGAGAGAGAGAGAGAGAGAGAGAGAGAGAGAGAGAGAGAGAGAGAGAGAGAGAGAGAGAGAGAGAGAGAGTGAGTGTGTTAAAATTAAAGTAGCACTTTTGGCTGCTTCTAGGTAACAAATCGCAAATTAACAAAAAAATGAAACATGCCAAAAAAAAAAAAAAAAAAAAAAGCCTAGGTTAACATAATATGCACTCACTACACAAGGGCATCAGTCATTGTAACAGCACTAGAGTACCCTGGTTCAAATTCAGCAAACATCAGGGACCACTATCACTTGTCTCTCCTCTCCTCCCCCCTCTGCAGGGGAGAAGAAAGGCAAAATACCTGGTCTCAAAACAAACAGATGTTATAATTGATAAGATTTCTAATAAATATTGGAGTACCTGTGCATCATCATTAAAAAAAATTTTTTTTTCAGTAGACGTAATATGTTAGTTTTTAAATTTAAACTTTGGTTACAAAATTTACAAAATGAACCTCAGTTTATTGACACAATGTTATTTTCTTAAAATTAAACTGCTAGTTTAACACTGATCACTGGAGTTAAATCATAACACTGTGTTTGAAACTATTTAAATAATGCACTTATTCTTGCCTACAGGTGCATCAATATTCAACATAAATCAGTTCAGCACCAAAACTAATTACGATAAAATAAACTCTGAAACATCGCCATAAGTTTGTCAGTATTGTTAGAGATTTTTGTGAAACAAGTTCGTTAGGGTGCTGTATTATCCATCATATTGTGTTGTGTTTTTCTGCAAGTTTGTACAAGTGTGTTGTAAAAAAAAAAAAAAAAAAAATCTAAAAAGAATGGCTAAAAGAAAATTACTAAAATAGAGAAACTGCTGGAATTTACAATTAAGCAGAGTTAAACTTCTCACAGACACACCGCTGTCGAGTTTTTTCAGAAGTAACTTTATCTATTATGGACAACATATGATGTTTGCGCTTTCCACCACGAAAGGCACTTCCTTTATGCATTGGAACTATGGCTGGGGCTAAATGTGAGAGGTTATAATAATAAATGCAAAAAAACAATTGGGAATGGCTTGCCAGTGTTTTTGCACCAACAGCTGATGCTGCAACCAACGCCACCAAATCAGTAGCGGCAGGTCGGTGTGCCGACCTGGGAAATTATGTCCGATTAACGGTGGAACCGGAGCAATTTACCAACTATAGGTTGGCGCATACCCCAGGACATCTTTTTATCACAGTTAGAGCATTTTTAACCATGCTCAGTTGCATTTTATTGATGTTGCTAATATAGGCCGAGATTCTTTCCAGATGTGGATACTCTCCCACCATGTTCTAGATTGTGTCAGTTATATGATGCACCTGTTTTGCATTCTAGTCGGGATGATGGATGCATTGCAACAGCCTGTATCCCCCCCCCCCACTATCTGGGCATGTTGGCATGTCTTGCCAGGAAATAGCGCCAGTACTGTATTGGCTGTGTGCAACTCCCTGGCAAAAAATTGTAATCGATGCTTTCTAAAGTTAAAACAACGATCTTTTTATCGCATCGTGCCAATGCAGTTTCTTGTGCTTGGAGCATAGGATGCATTACAACGGGAAAACTAAACATAGACTCTGTGATCGTGCCTCAGGGAATGAGCGGTTTCAGGGGGAGCTGGTGTTAGTAGCTCAGCCACTGCAGAAAACTTTTGGAATGAACAACTTAGGTTAACCCTAATCTAACCATAAATTTAAAAAAAAAAAAAAAAAAAGAATTCCTTTAATATACTTGACATTACCTTCCCAACCTGTGCCCTGTACCAGAAAAAGCATGTGTTTTTGACTTGAGAGGAACGTAATCTTCATGACGATGATCTTCCATATTCAGATTCACCTCTGCTCCTCTGGACTGTGCAATCAGCTCTTGAGGAATTTCACTGTGAAATAAATTCATATTAACTTACAAACTTATAAATGCACTTTTCTTTGAAAAAACATGCAAAACAAATATCAGAAAAGAAAGCGTAATCTAGAATAAATTGTTAGTAATGTTAAATGAAAAAATTCTCATACAACTAAACACAAATGGCAAATTCAATCAACTAATACCATCCACACAACTGAGATATAATGTTTATGCAACTCTGATAAAAACAAACAGATAGCAATTTCAAGCATAACATTAAAAATCTCTACAGGGTGTATGAAAAGTCTGCACCCAATGGTAAAAATATGTTTTTCTTTACAGGTAAAAAATGGTATTAACACTGGATGAAAGGGTGGAGATAGTCCTTAGTGGTCATCAGGGATGGGCCCAGAGGAAGTGATAGACAAGATTAATGCTAGACATCCTGAAAGGAATCCAATAACACACACACAGCACAGTTGGGAAACCGGTGAAGAAATTTAAAGAGACTGGATCTGTTGCCGACAAGCCACAATGTGGTCACCCCTTCTGTAAGAGAAAACACTGGAATTGCAGTAATTGCTAAGTTTCATGCCAGCCCACAGAAATCCACAAAACGGATCAGTGCTGAAATCAGAGTGCCCAAGAGCACAGTGCATGACACATTCTGAAAAAAGAAAGTTTCATCCGTACAAACTACAAATCCTGCATTATCTGACCGAGGATGATCCTGATCAATAACTTGAAATGTGCGAATGGTTTCTGCACTAAATTGAAGTAGACGAGTTTCTTGGAAGGTGTCACGTTCTCTGATGAGGCGAACTTTTATGTAAACGGAGAAGTGAATAAGCAGAATTTCAGATACTGGTTGACCGAAAACACTCATGGGTTCTCTGGTAGCAAGGGGTGGACAGATTAATGGTATGGTGCGGTGTATGGAACACATGTCATTGGGCCGTTCTTCGAAAAAGTGGATGGCAAAAAATACTTGAAAATGTCAGGTTATGAAATGGTACCAGAACTTGATTTAATTGGGGAACAACTAGAATGTTTCATGCAAGACAGGGCTACTCCGCATTACACAACTGGAGTGTGTTATTGCGCGATGATATGTTTCCTCATCAATAAATTGGGAGGAGAGGTTCAGTGGAGTGGGCACCACGATAACGTGGCCGTAACTGACTGAACTTTGGATTTTGGGGATTCCTAAAGGCACAGGTGAATGCTGTAAAAATCCAAGATCTTCATCATCTTAAGGAAAGAATTATCAAAGCTTTGCAGCTGTCAATCCCAATATGCTGAGAAGAATCTAAAACAAACATGGTACACTGGCTGAGAAAATGGGTGGAGAGTCAGAGTGGACTTGCTGTGAAAGCCTCTACATGCATTGTAAATGAGAGTAACCATACGTAGTGTAAATCCTATTGGTTCCAGACTTTTTTGGACATCCTGTATTATCTTTCCTTTCATTTTTTTATTTATTCTATTTGCATTCTTATGTTTAACTTCATATTTTACGCTGGGTATACCAACTGGATTTTTAATAACACCACAAAGAGAAATCCCCCCCCCCAAAGCCTCTGCAAGGCTTTAGGGCGGGAAATTCTTATCAGCTTGGCCCACACTTGTAAGTAGAAGGAATTTGTTTTGTAGAGACGGAATACACTTAAACAAAGGTGGTGCAAACGTTTTTGCCAGTATTATTGAGGATACCTTAAAGGTTCAGGGAAACTGCTAGTTGGGGGGGGGATGTGGGTAATACTGACACGCGTTTATCTGATAATATTGGTCAAAATACTCTTGCACATACCTCAAGAGTTCTTATCTGTTACCCCAACTGGCCATATTATCTAGATGTTCTGGGGCAGAAACATTTCAAGTGAGTGGGTAGCTAATGCCAGGGAAGAGAGCTTAAAAAACTTCAAGGGTTGTGTTAGGGTTGTTAAATATACAAGAACAGTAAGTCTTAATTGTTTATATAGTAATGTTAGAAGTGTCGTCAATAAAATGAGTAAATTCAAACTGCTAGTTAAAACAAGTAACGCGGACATAATAGGGCTTACGGAAACATGGTGCCACCCAGAAATAGGGAATGATGAGTTTCAGTATGGCTTGTATAATGTATTTAGGAAGGATAGAGTAGATAGAAGGGGTGGTGGTGGGGTAATGCTCCTTATCAGAAGCAGCCTGAGTGCGACGATAGCTTTCCCGGATTCAGACGTTTCACGTGCTAGTATAGAATCTGTATGGTGTGAGATAGTTGGAAACAAAGGTATAATGCGAGTAGGAGTAATCTACAGACTGGGTGATTGTGAAGATTATAACGAAAGCCTCTACATGCAAATGGAATGGACAAGTAAGCGTCAACGACTTATTATGGGTGATTTCAATTTGCCTCTAATTGATTGGAGTAAATGGGAAGGAAACTTGACATGGGGAACAAAATTTTTACATCGACTGTTATTTTTATCAACATGTCAGGGAAAGTACTAGAGAAAAGAATATCCTAGACCTCATCATCACCCATGAACATCGCCCAAGTGATCACGGAGTTCTACAGTGGATGGTGAAAAGAGAGGTAGCAGTAATAAAAGGCAAAGGAATGGGTTATAATTTCAGAAAAGGAAATTGTGATGCCTAAGGTGCTACATGGCCTCTATTAACTGGGTAGATATTTCACAGATAACAAATACAATTGAACTGTGGTATGCTTTTAAAACATTAATCACAGACACCTTGAATGCATATTTACCATTAAAAAATAGTCCACGAGGAGGGTTCCAAGTTGGATGAATAGTGAAGTTGCCACATTATTTGAGCAGAAAAAAGGTGGCATGGAAAAGTTACAGAGCAATAAAAAGTACTGAAACCTATAACAGCTACAAGGTGATCTGTAATAGAGCCACAGAAAAGGGTCGACAGGCAAAGGGGGGGGGATAAGGAATACTTTATATATATAAATGCTAAGAAGAGCAGGACAAACCAGATCAGACCTTTATGTAGAGGAAAGGGGATAGTATTAAATACACCAGCTGCCATTGCAGATGAACTCAACAGTTATTTTGCATTGATATTTACAGATGAAAAACCATTTGTGGCAATGGGAAATTGTGGAAGCAAAGTTGAAAAATATGTAATTAATGATATTGAAATTTCTCAAGATTATTTAACGAAAAAACTTTCGAGCCTACAGGCCAGTAAAGCTCCTGGAGTTGATGGAATATACCCTATAATCTTAAGGAAGGCGGCAAGTGAGTGCATTGCACTCACTTGCCACCTCCCTTAATTATGCAAGCATCATTAGACTCTGGGGAGATTCCGTTGGATTGGAAAAGTGCCAATGTATCTCCCATACATTGGCAGGTCGATAATTATCGACCTGTCAGTCTGACTTCAGTGGTAGGGAAAATCATGGAGGCAATGATCAATGGTGGAATTCAGGATCATTTGGATAGAATTGAAATTCTCAAGGATACACAGCATGGTTTTGTAAATGGAAAATCATGTTTAACAAATCTGGTTTGCTATTCTGAAAGGGTCACTCATGAGCTGATTTGGGGAATAATTTCGACATTGTTTATTTAGATTTCAGCAAAGCTTTTTTACCATTTATCTATTATAAACGGGTAGTAAACTCCATCTTACTGCATTTGCAATAATGCTGATAACTGGAATTGTGTGGGTTTTTACGTTATGGTATTATGGTAAAATGAGTTCCTCCTTCACTGAAATCTTCAATCATAAAAAAAAAAAAAATAAATTTTCAGAATCTCCCTTCATTCCTATTTATTTATTACAATGGTGAAGGGACCAACGAAAAGTGCAAGATGCTAGGAAACAAAACAAAATTTATTTAGAAATGAAGATGAAAATGATTAAGACGTACGAAGCAGGACAAAGTTTGTCATCTATTGCAAGGAATTAGGTCTCGCTGCTTCAATAGTGAATACTATTTTAAGGGACAGTGCACGTATGAAAGAACATGTTAAAGGATCAATGCATTTAAGATCAACATTGATCACAAAACAGAGGTCAGGTGCTATATCGAAGATGGAAATGCTATTAATAACATGGATGGAAAATCAGATTCAGAAGCAAGTGCCTCTGAGTCCAATGCCCATTCAAGCAAAAGCAAGAAGTATTTATGAAGATATTAAGGATAAGTACGGCAAATCCCAAGCCAAATTCATGGTAAGCAATGGGTGGTTTAATAAGTTCAAACATCACACTGGTTTCCAAACTATTAAAGTATACGGTGAAGTCGCCAGTACAGATTCTGCAGCTGCAGAGAAATTTTGTGATATGTTGGAAAAAACCTCTTCTAAATCTCCAAAGCACTCGAGTTGAGCAGCATCATGCTTATCAGCTGGAGAGTTAATCCTGGCAATGATGCTTGAAGGGTAAAACTCGCTGACGTTATGCCCATCTCTTCTCTCTTTGTAATTTTATAATTTTGAATTTTTGTAATTTTTCCTGTGCATGAGATAAAAAAATTGAATAAATAATTCTATTTACATGTTCATTGAACATTTCTTTTTTGCTTCAATCAAATCCAGCACACATAGTTGCGGGTGCTACATAATCATTTAGGGAAATTCCAGCTTACCTAGTTTCGCAGAACGCAACCCTTACATAAGTAGTACTGTACTTTGTTTAGTGGAGACTTTAAGTGGTGAACCGCATGTTTAGTTTTCAGAGCAAATTCTAGCAACCCCCATTTCTTCCATCATGCAGTATGGGTGAGGTCTTTTTTGGTTATGATAGGCATCGTGGCAATTTTCAGTATCCCACACATTTAGCGTACAGCTCTAAAACAGTTTGTGCAGCCAGATGCTCGATAGTTCACCAGATCGAACCTATTGGTATCTCTCTCTAGGAAGCATCTGAATCAGCTAGTGTGTAATCTTGCTGCTTCTACTTCTGCCAGACAGTGACTGGAGTCAGAGTAGTGTGGATGCAGGAAGCATGTTGAAGCCACGTTATACCAAGGAGCTGGCTATATTCTTATGTGTATGGCATATACAAAAATTTTTTAATCCATTCAGCATGTCCCCCCTCCACTCTATCTACTGAATACCTCATGAATAGCCAAATTAATAGAACAAACATCTGCAAAATGATCTAAATCTCTCAAAAAGTTCCTCATTCATTCCACAAATATACATGGTCTTAGTTCCAATTTCCATGATATCCATTTCCACCTATAGAGTGTCAAGCTCCTTTTACTTTTTCTGACAGAATCCCAACTATCAGTTGCTTCAACTATTACCCATTTCATTTTTCCTAATTATTCCCTTTATGATTCCTTCTACTTCAGAGGTGGTACACATGCTTATGTCTTCTCTGACATTTTAATAGAGACTTCCTAATTTGGAATCCCCTCTTTTTGACCTCCCTCTGGCCTAAAATCTCTCTATCCCATTCTGTCAGATTCATCTGCTGCATCTATTGTTCTCCCAATTCCACTAATCACTTTGAATCCTGACTTCCTTTCTTTGAAAGTTGACTTTCTTTAATCTAGCTTTCCTAACAGTGAGGTAATTTTCATTGGTGATTTTAATATTCACAACTCCAGTTGGGCTTCAGTTTCTAGTTATATGGATCTAGGCTTTTGCAATTACTAATGGCCACGCAACTCAGATTATTCATTTATCTACCAGAATCATGTGATCGGAATACCTACCTTATAAATAAACTTTTTCTCACACAAAAAAAAAAAAAAAAAACACTTTCAAATTACACAATCAATGTTAGTAGTACTCTTATCACCTCATTCACAAATTGGTAATGGTCTCTTCTCCAATGGAGTCTGTCTCTCTCATGTGGCCATTCTGAGCCTTGTGTTATTTGACATTAAAAGAATTCAAAATGGGATGGTCTGCAGGATTTCCACTGTTCTTTTCCTTATATTACTGTTTTAAATCTTCTGGTTCTAATGTTTGCTTAAATCATGTTAGTGAAATTATTATTTTTTTAAGTATGAAATCCTTTATTCCACACTCCCTTAAAACCTCATCCTTTATCTAAACTTTGGTTTTCGGATAAATGTGCTAAGGTTCAAGATAACAATGCTGCATATTGCAATTACCTTGCATCCAAATTCCCAACTTCATTTTCTGCCTACACTAAAGCTAGCACTATGTAAAAGTTATTAATCAATCCAAACTTGATTGTGAAAAGGCTAAGAGTAGAAGACTTATTTCTTGTCCAAATAGTAGTTGAGAATTTTGGTCTACCACCACTGACCACAACTTCAGTCCTATATTCCCACTAGGGCTCACAGTACCGGTCAAAATCTTAATACCGGTATTTTGGTATTTTTAATTTATGAAACTGGGATACCGGTATTCCAAAAAAAAACAAAGAACATTTTGATGGCAATTAGTTATTTTCACTGTTATTTGGTTTTTAGGAGCATTAGCAACTAAGGCCATATTTCTCCGGGGATATATGGTGGTCATTCCCTGACCTTTCCGCATTTGGTGGTCACGGGCTCGAACCCCGGTCTAATCAAGAAGCGTGTGCCACCCACTGCTGCTCCTGCCCACCTGGCTGTGGAGGTGCCGCATGACAATTAAGTACAAAAAAGTAAGTAATTACTTGAATTCACATTTTAAATCAAACTTTTATAATAATAAATATTCTAGCAAAAATTATTAAAAATAGTTATTCTAAAAACATAAAAATAAGCATCCACACTACCTGTCCGAATAAAATGAGCTCTTAAGAAACTCAATAGTGTTACCATATATACTGGATCAAATTTTGGTACATATTTAATTAGTGGCAGAAAACATCCTTTTAGATTTTATGCAGGTTGGTGCTTTGTACTGAGATAGTCATAGACGAGTTACAGTTTAATCCCCCCCAATTATTCCCTCATCTTCAAAAAATCTTACTTCCTTTTTATCAAAAATATTTCCTTTTTGACTTTTTATGGCACTATATCCGTATTAACGAAAGAAATGGACTACTGGCTAAGCTTGGTGAGGAAACCAAGTCTAAGCTGTAGGGGGTTATTAATTTTTATTTTCCTGTACCCTTAGTATCACCATCAGTGGCCATTGTTATGATTTTCGCACAGCAGCTCCCCTCAAGCACTAATGCCCACAAGCTACTTGACTGCATTAAAAAATGAGAAATTCCAGAATACCCACACACAAGTACAGTTGATTCTGGTTATTTGGGACACATCTGGACTAGTGCATTTTGGCTCGATTAGGCGGTTGCCCCAATTATCCGAAGTTTCATGAAAAAAAGTTAAAAATACAATGGACCCTCGCTTTACAATTGATTCACTGTACAATCAAATCACATCATAATGGAGTCACCACAGTAAAGTACCGTTCACTATACGATGTATAGTAAGCGCCGGTCATTGTGATCACGTTTGTGAATTGAATTTTAATTCTATTAAACAGCTATTCTAATTAGCAAAAATAGAAGGAATATTATCCAGAGGCTATAAAAGTAAAGAAATATTAAGCACAAATTTACCCTTTATTACTTTACCAATGAAAAAATTAAATGTTATGTGAAAATCGGAAGAATATACGTGATAAACGGAATAATTAATACATACTGTAATATGTACATACTAACTAGTTGACATTTCTGTTCACCGACATTTGTAGGTGAGGGTTAAAATTTAAAACAGTAAAAAGATAAGCAATCAATAACAAAGAACACAGCACACACAAATTTCAAGTAACACGATACACGCAAGTGAGAACAGAGTAGAAGTGTAAACACATTTCACCATAATAACCCACAGAATTCCAGTTTTGGGTATTATCGCAAATTCAATAAGATTGAGTTTACTATCCATTTATGATAGATTGCAGAAACAAAAAAGCCCAATAAACAGGTGACTGCTAATTGTTTTTATTGTTTTGTGGTGGTGACCTCCAGAAATCCGCAAAAACCAAACCACGTGGTACGGTCAGAGACAATTGTAGGGTAATCTCCAGTGCTGTGATCTCCTGCCCCGATTAAACGGCATGTTGTCCCAATTAAGCAAAGTAAACCCTAGCTATTTTCTCGATTGGGTTCTGTTTTTTAAGATTTGCCCCAAACAAACGGCTGCCCCGATTAACCGGTGGCCCAAATAACCGGAATCCACTGTATATATATTATATGTGAGCTGTCAGTTTCTCAAGAGCAATAACACAAATATATTTTGTATGATAAAAGTCATTTATCATACAAAACTACTTACAAGTATATACATAACTGGTATTCATTTTTCTCATTTAATCTGTTAATACATGCTATCATTTCCATAAAATTTCTCTCAATCAACAATATCAATTCTCTCTCTACAGCTGCAAACACTAAACTAATTCAATCTTAATCACTTCCTCATATTTCTCTTAATCAGCAATATCAATTCTCTCTTCACAGCAGCAATCCATAAATCGCTAACTTAATACTAACAATTCCATGTAGTCTCTCTTAATTTAGCAATATCAATTTTCTTTACAACTTCAACCAATAAACCAACTCAATGCTAAACATTTCCTTATTTCTTGTGTTTCTTCAACTTCAACCTTACTCTAAAATAATCTCCCACTTAATCTAAGTACCATTTCCAAAACAACACAGTTCAGAGGACTTGCCTTCCTTCTCTTTCACAGTGGGATTCCTTTGTGAAGGTTCCTTCCACGGAGTGCGGTAATCTCTCTCTCTCTCTCTCTCTCTCTCTCTCTCTTCTTAGCTGAACTCTGCACCTCTGCTGTATAGCTCTTCCAGCACTGTCTTATTTCGGGATTTCGAGAACTGTTCTCTGTTAATACTGAAGGAAATTACCACATCAGTGGTAAAAGTCAGGGCACTATCTGACTGGCTTGTTATTCAACTTCTGGATTAACTTCTAGCACAGGAACATGCCTGGCTGAACTCTTCACTATATAGCTGGACACTCCCAGAACTGGACCCAGAACTACAATTGGAAGTCTGCAACACCTCGGAACAACAACTACAAACCCCTCTTTTGATGCGAGCACCTTTTTATTTCCTTCTCATTTTTTTTTTTTTATTGAATTGATTGCAAGTTACAATTGTCCCTTGTATTACTTTTTTATACGCAAGCTTATGTGCAAACCCCAGAGGGGTTTGCAGGCATTTACGTATCTCCCCTATCTAATGTAAACCTGACCCAACCACAGTGTTATTCTTTAAACTCATTCTTCTTCCTTTGGCGGGAAAAACAGAATATTTTTGCCACAAAACAAAACGCTTTAATCTTTTACCTCATGATCACCTGTTCACAATACCTTTGAACTGCTCCATACCGACACCCTTTCCCAAAATGCACTAAGTGTAGCATCCTCAAGTAGCGGTGTAATAGAGGAATTAAACTATTTCAGAAGCTTTTAATTTTAACCCTTCCGCACCTGCCATACCACTGTTCACCATATTCCTTAAGTGCTTTACTTCCACACACACACACACTCTACTTACTAAGAGAAATATATTTGTAAGATTTTGTCTTACAGTTTCATGACGTTTTCAGGTTTCCGTTGCATTTGCACTGTGTATAACAATCCCTCATTTGCAAATTTAGCAGTATTAATGATTTATTGTTGTCAATTTTATAACCTTTATGTGAATAAATCATGGATAATTATTTTTTAAAATTAGTACTGAAAAACCGGTTTTGAAGGTTTAGTGAATCCATTGAAGAGCGTGACAAAAAATTGGGCAGGCAAAAAACTTTGATGGAAACAGAATTAAAAACCCTGAAGAAGAATTTTCGTATACATTCATAAAATTTATTCCACCAAATAAGAGGCCTGGTTAAATGATGTAAGGCTACCATACAGGCAGTAGATCTGAGACCAGTGTCAGAGAAGCAAAGTGCCAAACCAGCGGTTGTTATTAGGGAAGATACTACACTTAAGTCCAGGAATAAAAAGCCAAATGTACAGGATTCCAAAAAGTAGAAAGGATGAATTCAAACTAAACATGTGAAAAACTTACAAGAGTAAAGCAACAGTAATCTCAGTCTGAGAAAGAACCTTAAACGGAAGTCATAAACGGATTTCATAAACATAAGTAGGGATTTCCACTACTTAGATTACTAAGTAGTGGAAATCCCACCAAATAATATACAACTGTACAATACCTCTAACACAGACAGGTGCCAAGTAAATCAAAATTAAATTTATTTTTAATTGTAGAAGAAACTATACTGAAACAGTATTTGATGAAAAAAAGGAGGTATATTATTATTTAAAAGCTTGTTATAAAAAACTTTTATTGCTTTGCTGAAAAGGATATGATTGCTGCATAATCTGATAGTTTGAATACTGTTGGCTAATCTGATAGTTTGAATACAAATAGTATTTTTGTGAATTTAGTTGGAAATATTAGATTGCCAATTTGAGGTTAATGACCTCAAAGTTAAAATTGTTTCTTTTGTCATAAATGTCAATAAGATGAGGAACGCTTCATCTATCCTCAATTCTATCATTATTTTCGCCTTCTTTTGACCATCTTTTTCTCCCCTTCCCACCCCAAGAATATTACCATTCCCTATACTGTTACCATTCCCTATACTTGTCGACATTTCGATCAAATTTCTCTGCTTTATATTTGAATTTTAATTTTCAACCATGTTAATTTAATTACCTTTCACCCCTTCCAAGCTTTACATACATTTGTATTATATTTCACTTTACATTTCTGTAAATTTGTATTTATTTTAATTTTCATTATTAACTTAATTTTACACTGTGTAGGTTTGTTATTGTTTGTTTGTTATTTGGTTTTTAGGAGTATTAGCAACTAAGGTGATATTGCTCTGGGACATGCGGTGGTCATTCCCTGACCTTTCCGCATCTTCCGTATTTGGCGGTGACGGGCTCGAACTGCGGTCTAATCAAGAAGCGTGTGCTACGCACTGCTGCTCCTTCCCACCTGGCTACAGAAGTGCCACACTGTGTAGGGACTACCTTGTCTATTAGTATTACGATAAAGGCTGCATATTTGCTTCCCTCCTTTTTCTAATACTACTTTCTAATACTGAGTTTTGGCAAAAAGACGGGAAACTCTTTGACACCAATTATATTATGATGATGAGACAGAGAAATAAAATCAAATCTAGTAAAAAAGATGATTCTTCATTAAAAAACTATGCAGAATCTACTAATGTAAGTGTACATGGAACGCTTCTCTTTTTTGAAAAATTTTAATGAAATGAATGAATGTAAACAAAATTTTGAAGCACAATATAAGCTGGATAACTAGAGTTATACAATTATCCAGCATCTATAGAGATTGGGTGTCATACAACTAGCATGAGCATTACTCTTAGGTGTACAGTGGAGTGATCAAAATTCCCATTTTTGAGTGAGGTGTTCTACAGTCCTGACAAAGATGAAATAAGATACCAAATAGTCCTGCTTTTTTCTTAACGGTGCTATTTTATTTGGAAGTTACATGAAAATTTAATATTACACATCATAAGGATTTCCCCAGTGGGGATGACCCACAAGAACATTTGTTACCACTGAAACAAATGTGCATGTTGTTTCCAAGATAAATTCCTTCCACATTTCCCAAACTACACTGTAATCCAGGCCTGGCCAACCCAAATTGTTCTACAGGCCACCATGACGAACTACAATTTTCCATGGGTTACACATAAAACAAAACAATCTTTTAAAAATAAAAAAATCAAATGCCATAAACATTTATTTTATTAATTCATTTTTATTATATATCTACATCAATGAGATATTTGCTTTATTTTGCAATCACTCAATTTTTTTAAACTCTACTTTAATATTGGTTGTTGCACATCTCAATTGATTTTCCAGTTTTTCATCTGTTTTTGAAGCTAGAGATTTACTTTTAATAAATTTCATTTTTGAAAAGAAAGTTTCACAAACATATGTGGATCCAAATGTGCTCAACTTTTTGTGCAAGAAATCTTAATTTGGAAAAAAATCTTACTTTTTGTTGATTTTTGGTGTTGTGGCATGAATGTGTTTTAACTGTTGCACTGTAAATCAATTATTCCATTTGCACAGTTTCCGGTTCGAAGAAGGGAAGGAGGAGTGGTGCGGATTCAGGGAAGTACAGCTGGTCTAGTATTATATTTCTTGTTATTTTTCGTGCCTAGTGTAGATAGTGATGATTTCCCATTTGGTGGGCTGCAAAAAATAACGAAGCGGAGCCACATGTGGCCCACGGGTTGGCCAGGTCTTCTGTAATCCAATAGCATATAGATGTCACTCCAGTTAGAATCCAAGAAAACCTAAATCATTACAGTTCTCCACCCCCAGCCCCTAAATTTTTCTTTAACCAGCAAAATTTTTTTTAGATGCAACTCATTTTATGGCATTATAGCAATTACTTGTTACTGGTTTCTACAGAGCTATTTTTAAATACAGTTTAAATACAAGACAAAAATACAGTTCAAGGATATGTGTCCTTTGTACATTTTTTCTGATATGCTGATATAAATAATAATGGTCACCCACCTATCTCAAAAAACTAATCTTGCCAGAGCATTTCTGTTCCTTGAGAGACAACAAGATAAAGAAGAAATATTTTGTGATTTGTATGGAATCGTGAGAATATCAAAAGTATCCAATCATCAACCACAAAAACAAATCAAAGCAGGAAATGTTACAGAAAGAAACTTTTGTGAGCATGCCACTGTAATATTCTGAACTCATGCATATTTAACTTACCCTCTTCTTATGGATTCCAAAAATGGTTTATTAGAAGGATCTATATATTCCCTGAGTGGTCCACTATTTACACTGAACCCATTTTTCCACATTCTCAAACAGATTTCAGAAGGATGATCTGCATTAGATACCCTGGCATCTTGGACTACTTCTGTGTCTTCTTCTGTTGAGCCTAATTTATATCCAGTACCACAGAATGCTACAGTCTGGGGGCTTCCTCTTGATGTCTCAGGTGAATCAATAACTTGTGCTCCATGTCTATTTTAGGTTAATACATTTTCATATCATTTATTAAAATTAATTCTAAGCAAATTAGCATAACAATCAAGTTGCACTAAGTTAACAGAAGCAAAGTTTTTAAATCTCCCTTTCATTATGTGCAATCAGTAATGGGATTTAAGTAAATTAAAAAATATACAAGACTAAGAGAATTCTAAATTCAATATGAGTATGACGTACAAAGGATAAAAAGTGCACTTGTAATAAAAATGGAATGGCTACAGAAAAAATGGACTTAGGAGTCGTCAGGTATTAACAACAATTCATGGAAACGGAAAGATTTCAAAAGGAGCAGAGATAATCTCAACACGTTTCTAGTCTCAAATTGCTGAACTACAATACACCAGATAGAAAACATGAGCAGCTCAAACTGGATTTTACTAAATCTATTAATTTTAAATACCAGTTCTTTAACAGGGTATATCTGCAGTATATATTTGAAAGTGTCAAGCTAAGTGCATTTTTCGTAAAAACAGTAATTTGGAAATGGAGCCAAGCAAAAATATTCTTGGGGATATATTTGGATTTTACTGAGCATTTTCTTCCCTAACTTCATATTACTGTAAGCAATTTGCTTAACGTAAGTGCTAACTTTGTGCTTATGCAAAATATTTATATATATATATATATTTTCAGATTCACGATCACAGCAAACTGGTGGGATGCACAGCAGCTAGGTTCTCGTCCTGCACCCCATGAGTAACCTTTTTTTGGTAAAATGGAAGCTGCGATTAGCAAGTTAAATCCAAGTGATTCTGACTAGAACAAAGATGTGTGCTTTACGTATTCTTCAACTTAACATTGGTCTATCTGCTGCAAAAAGATCCTTAATGGAAGTCTTAGCATACAGAGAACAGGCAGATATTATTTGCCTCCAAGAGACCCATGCGAACACCGCAGCATGTAGTAGACTTACAATTACTGGATTTAAGTTGACTAATGTTAGCTTAGTATAGTATTATCAATTAATCAGTAAAATTTATTAATCTTGTTAAACTTCATTGTCAATTAAATTGTACTTATTTAACTTATAAATTGTACTTATAAATACATACACCAACTTAGATTTTACAAACGTAACATTATTAATTAATACATATAACTTGATAGGAGATATGGTTTGTTATTTGGTTTTTAGGAGCATTAGCAACTAAGGCCATAATACTCCAGGATATGCGGTGGTCATTCCCCGACCTTTCCACATCCTCCGTATTTGGTGGTGACGGTCTCGAACCCCGGTCTAATCAAGAAGCGTGTGCTACGCACTGCTGCTCCTTCTCACCTGGCTACGGAGGCACCTAGGAGATACGGAAGTTATATAACGAAACTCAGAGATAACAATTGATACTGAAAAAAAAATAATAATAATATATATATAGTGTGATAACTGCATTAGGATATAAGTTTAGGGTTATAATTTTGTATTGAAATTGAAATTTTATTTGATATTGAATCTAAATCATGACTCAGACCAGAGCAGCAAAGCAAAAGGCTCAAGCTAATGGGAGTGCTGAGGCTCAGGAGAGGACTGTGTGTGGGGGGGCAGTTGTCCTCTGAATCACAGCCTTTTAAAATGTACTGCTTGTTTGATGTTTATGGAGCAATCAGGGATGGGACATGATATTGACAAAGGGAATGTTTTGTGTGAGCATGATGTAAGGACTGTGAGGAAATTAGGTTACAACTCAGTGTTGTTATGGGCCTATATGAGAGCTTGAAGGGCAGGGTGGATGCCCTCGAAGGATCTAAATCGAGGGGCCCATCTTTCAAGCTCTCAGCTGCCCACATCACTGCCACAGCTTGCACTGGTCCCACAGGAACTAGAACAGGACCAGGGTATGTCTGCCTGGGGCAAAGGTTGATGACGTTGTAGAGCAGATATCTTTTAAGGGCACAAAAGGTGATATTGTTGTACATATTGGCACTAATGATATTAAGAGTAGGAGACCGGCAGAATTATTTAACAAGTACAGGTCACTGCTCAAAAAAAGCTGTGAATTAGGGTTGAATTTGAAAGTGTCTGCAATTCTGCCGAGACATGATAGGAGGGAGTATATGATGAGATCCTTGTCGATAAATTTGGCCCAGGAGAGATTGTGCAAGGCTCAATATGTAGAATTTTTCTCAGCCTGGTCTGTGCTTGTTAACAGGAGAGACTGCTTCTACAGGGATGGGATACACTTAAACAGAAAGGGTGCAAGAATATTTGCTGATGCTATAAAGGCAGTGTTAGGTGGGTTGGAAAACTGCTAGCTTGGGGGAACAGGGACTAATAGATTAACCACACTGGCAGAGGTGAAAGTTATTCTTGCACTGCTTCTATTGGAATGAGCAGCACCCTGGAAAACAAGATGCAGGGGATTTCAGAGACTGCTGGGAGTCATTGCAATACAAGTACACACACACACACACACACACACACACACACAGGCTGTGTTAGAGTAGCTAAGAATAGGATCAAGTGCATGTATACTTGTATGTACACCAATGCTAGCAGTTTTGGTAAATAAATTTGTTGAATGTGAGGTGTTGGTCAAAACATCAAAGGCAGATATTGTTGGGATATCAGAGAAGTGGTGTCACCCAGATAATGGAATGCAGAAATGGAATTTGGGGAGTACAATGTGTACAGGAAGGATAGACAGGATAGGAAGGGAGAAGGGGTTATGGTATTAGTTAAGAAACATAAAATCTAAAGAAGTAAAGCCAGTCGACAGTGCAGTGTCGAGTCAGTTTGGTGTGACATAAGCACTGGGAAATCAAAATTGAGAGTAGGAGTGTGTTTTAGGCCTAATGACTCTGATGAGTATAATAAACAACTGTACAGGGAAATAGAGTGGGCCAGTAAATCAAAGTCTTATAATGGGGGATTTTAATTTCCCAGATATTGACTGGAATTTGTGGGTTGGTCACACACACACACAATACCAAGGCTTTTGTGGATTTACTGGATGATTGTTTTCTACAGCAGCATATTCGGGAGCCAGCTAGAGGTAGTAATACTCTTGATCTGATTATCAGTAGCGATTCTTCATGCATTACGAATCTGCAGATATAGGAACCACCAGGTGGCAGTGATCAACAGTGTGCTGAAGTGGTATTTACTCAAAGAGGTAACTACCATTAGGGGTAAAGGGAAGGGTTTTTGCTTTTGTAAAGGTGAATATGGAAGTCTCAGACAGTATTTAAATTCTATATGGTGGGACCAACTGATGATGTTACCAACAGCAAATTCAAAATGGGAAGCATTCAAAGAATTAACCTTGGAAGCTACTAGGCTTTTCATACCAACTAAGAAATATTGTTCATGGTTTTTGGCCTAAATGGATGTCAGATGAACTAATGAGACGTGTAAATTAATTGGTGACACATCTGTACTAGCTCACTAGCTGGCAGTGAGCTAGATGATTTTGTAATAACTGAGAGCAAAGTGGAGGAGAAATTGTTGAAGATAAACATAAGAAAGGCACCTGGGGGGTGGATGGGATCTATCCAGTTATATTAAAGGAGGCAGCAAAGGAAGTAAGCAAACCCTTAGCCATAATCATGAGCTTTCTTGGACTCAGGTTAGGTACCCATGGACTGGAAATGTGCAAATGTGACTCCAATTCACAGAGGAGGATCAAAGGGCGACACAAGTAATTAGAGACCTGTTAGTTTAACTCCTGTTCCAGGGAAATTAATGGAGGCACTAGTTAAAGAAGCACTGCAGAATCATATAGACAAGACTTCAGTTATAGCTCAGACACAGCATGGTTTTGTTATGTGAAAGTCTTGTCTGATCAATTTGATTGGATACTATACTGGTATGCAAAATTTAAGGACCTACACTATTTCTAAAGGTTACAGCCACAAAATCTTTACTTAAAGCACTCTTTACTGATGAGAGTAGATTCAGTATCAGCAGCGATTCTGAACGTCAGCTAATCTGGCGAGAGGTGGCACATGGTATCCCCCAGCAAACATTACTGAAAGGGATCGATATAGTGTTCGAGGTGTTCTAGTCTGGGGAGGTATTATCTTGGATGGACGTACACAAGTCCAGGTACTGTAAGTCGGTACTGTAACTGGTGCATGCTACTGTACTGAGATAATCCTTCCCTATGTGCGTCTGTTCTGAGGTGCCATTAGCCCCAAGTTCATGTTTATGGCTGATAACGCCACACAGCATCGCACTGCAGCTTGATATGCTTTTGGAAAGTTGACATTGTTCGTATGGATTGGCCTGCCTGTTCCCCCAATCGAAATCCCATCGAACACATATGGGACGCTCTGGGGAGATGCCTAGTGGCATGTCCACACTCACCAGAAAATGTTCACCAGCTGAAGATGGTGCTTACAGAGGAATGGACGATTTTATCACAAGATTTGAGGATGCTCAAAGCTGATGGGATCCTTCCTCTTGCTCAGAATAATCTCCTGAGAGGGCATACATTCAAATTGAGGAAAGACAGTTATAGGATAGATGTGAAGAAGTTTGCCTTTAGCCAGCGCATGGTTGATTGTGGGAACAAAGGTCCGTCTGTTGTTGTAGAAGTTGATAGCTTAAACAGATTCAAGGCAGAACTAGATAAACATTTGGAGCAAGTGGATGGGTGAAATTAGATTTGGTTTTTTTTTGGCTGATGCTATATAAGCTTGCTTTCTTGCATCATGTGCCTTTACTATTTCTAATGCTAATTTACATCTGCATCCTAAATATGGAAGGGCAATTTATTCCAGATCTGATATTGTTAGAGTTGAATCTCTAAAAGTCACTTCAGAACTTTGTGACGTGATTAAAGTTGGCCACTTCATGTTTGCAAATGTGTATAAGCCACCAGGAATCCCCTGGCCACCTGAAGTTCTACCAATTCTATCCCACCCTGCTATCTATGCTGGAGACTTCAATAGTCACCATGTTACATGGGGGGTATAACTCTACAGACCATAATGGAGACCTCCTGGCAAATTGGGCTTCTGCAACAACTTACATCTCGTTCATGACCCCAAACAACTTTCAACCTTCTTCTCCGCATGCTGGAAATGTGTCTCTTGATCTTTCGTGGTCGATTACAAAAAATGGCCAGCCAATTCTGCAAGACTATAATCCAGCATGGATTATAGTCTTGCAGAAAATACTGCACAGCCAACACTGCCCCATTATCATTGATATCAAAATGAATATTCCTGTTGTGAATATTTGCCCTAAACAAAGTTGGAACTATAGGAAAGCTGATTGGCTAAGATATGAATCACTCTCTGATGCTTCTATTAGTCCCATTACCCATAATATCTCAATAGAATGTATATTCTATTATGGTGGTGACCACCCAGGTGTGAACCAACATAAGCAGGGGTCGAGGTGTGGTGCCCACACCACATGGAGGAACGCCGCCCCTCTACGTTACCAGGCACTACTAGGTGGAACCCATGTTTAGTCTCTAGAGCTAAGTTCCGGTCAACCCTTTCCTATCTCTTCTATCATGCAGTATGATTGATGACTTTTGAGGTTATGATGAACATCGTGGCGAGATTTTTTTTTTTTTTTTTTTTTTTTTATGAAAACCCCAAACACGAAAGGTATCAAAACCTATAGTACTTAGTACTGTGCATGGGTGGAAGGAGAAGTATGGAGGGGAGGGGCGATTCCGGAAACTTTGCTCTAGAGACTAAACATGGGTTTCACCACTTCAAGCCTCCAATATTCCTTACATTTTGAGGGGTACAGCTCTAAAACGGTGTTCGCAGGCTGGCCGCTAGTTAGTACACCGTGACCGAACCTATTGGTAACTCTCTAGGAGGCTTCCGGATCAGCTAGTGTATAATCTTGCTACCTCTACTCTGCCAGATAGTGACCGGAGGGAGTCCGAGTAGTGTGTATGCGGGGAGCATTGTCGAGACCACGTTATGTCAAGGATCTGGGTATGTTCTTACCATATGTACGCCATATCAAAAAATTTCATTACTTCATACAGCATGTCCCACCCACTTTTTCTTACTATTGAATACACCATGAATTGTCAAACTAATAGAGCAAGCTTATCTGTGAAAAGATCTAAGCACTTCCTAATTCATTTCACAAATATACGTGGTCTCAATTCTAATCTCAACGATGTCCATTTCCACTTGCAGTCTGCCAAACCCCACGTACTTTTTCTGACAGAATCTCAGTTATCAGTTGATCCAACTACTGCTCATCTCAGATGCCCAAATTATTCGATGTATGATTCCTTTCGCCTCAAAGGTGGTACTTGTGCATATGTCCGTTCTGATATTCCCTGTCAGAGACTTGGCAATTTGGAATCTTTTCTCTTTGTCCTTCTCTGGCTTAAAATCTCTCTACCTCATTGTGTCAAATTCATCTGTTGTCTCTACTGCTCTCCCAATTCCACTAATCACTTGGAAGTCTGACTTCCTCTCTTTGCAACTTGACTTTCTCCAGTCCAACTTTCCTAACAGTGAGGCAATTTTTCTTGGTGATTTTAATGTTCACAACTCCAGCTGGCTTCCGTTTTCTAGTCACACCGACCCAGCTGGTCGAGATGCTGAGGCTTTTGCAATTACTAATGATTTTGCACAGATTGGTCATTTACCTACAAGAATACCTGACAATCCTAATCATACAGCCAATAAGCTTGACCTTTTTCTCACAAACAATCCTTCTAAGTACACGGTCGAAGTGAGAGGTCCTTTAGGCACTTCAGGTCACAACTTGGTGATTGTCTCTTCTCCAATGGAATCTTTATCTCATTGCTATTGCCAACCTCATGTTGTTTGGCATTACAAGAATGCAAAATGGGATGATCTGCGAGACTTCTTTTCTTCTTTTCGTTGGTCAGATAACTGTTTCAAAACTTCTGATGTCAATGTTTGCTCAGATCGTGTCAGTGAAATTATTCTTGCAGGGATGGAATCCTTTATCACACACTCCACTTTAAAATCTCGTCCTTTATCTAAACCTTGGTTTTCCAATAAATGTGCTAAGGCTGTTCAAGAGAAGAATGTTGTATATTGTAATTGGCTTGTTTCTAATTCTCCAGTTTCATTTTCTTACACCAAAGCTCGTAACAATTGTAAAGCAGTTATTAATCAGTCCAAACTAGAGTTTGAACAGGCTAAGAGTAAAAAACTTGCTTCTTGCCCTAATGGTAGCCGAGCATTCCGGTCTCTTGCAAAAGCTATTGGCCGCAACTTTTGCCCATCTCTGCTCCCACCTCTCTCCAAACCAGATGGTTCTGTTGTCACTTCAGCCAAGGATAAAGCTGACCTGCTAGCATCCAATTTTTCTTCCAACTCACGTATTAATGATCTTGGTAAAACACCTCCCACCATTCCCAACACACTGCATTCAATGCTTCCTGTGGTCTTCTGTCAAAAGGATGTCAGAAGGATTTTGACGAATCTTGATGCTAAGAAAGCTCCAGGTCCCGATGGTATTTTTCCACTTGTTCTCTGGGCGCCTCCGTAGCCAGGTGGGAAGGAGCAGCAGTGCGTAGCACACGCTTCTTGATTAGACCGGGGTTCGAGCCCGTCACCACCAAATACGGAGGATGCGGAAAGGTCAGGGAATGACCACCGCATATCTCGGAGCAATATGGCCTTAGTTGCTAATGCTCCTAAAAACTAAAATAACAACAATAACAACCTCCACTTGTTCTCAAAACCTGTGCTTCTGAACTTACTCCCATTCTTTGCCGCCTTTTTTCACTTTCTTATTCCAAAGGTGATTTTCCTTCTGCTTGGAAATTTGCTTATATCCAGCCAGTTCCTAAAAAGGGTGACAAATCCCTCCCATCCAATTAATCACCAACTCTTAAACTACCTAGAAACCTTTCGTCTGATCAACGCTCGCCAGTATGGATTCTGTCAGTATCGATCCACTGGTGATATTCTGGGTAATTGGCTATCCAGTTTTCTCTCTGATCGTTCACTGAGGGTGATGGTAGATGGCTCTCTGTCTTCTAACTTCTCCACTAATGCAGGTGTCCCCCAAGGTTCAGTTCTTTCCCCCACTCTTTTCCTCTTGTATATTAATGACCTTCTTCCATTGACTGGAAATCCCATCCATAGTTTTGCCGATTATAGCACATTGCATTCCACTTTCCATTTTGAGAAACCTTGTCCTGCTGAATCAGCTTCAACTTCCCGAATATCTGCTACCAATGCCTTAAATTCCGATCATCAGGTAATTCTATAGTGGGGCAAAGACAACTTAGTTGATTTCAACCCTTCTAAAACTCAGTCTTGTCTTATATCTCGCAAAAAGGATTCTTCTGCTCCTATGCTTATCTTTAGTGACACTCCGATTTCTAGGCAAAATGATATATCTCTTTTGGGGATTACCCTAACTTCTAATCTCTCTTGGCACAAGCACATTACAAATATTGCTTCCTCTGCATCTAAAAAACTTTGTTTTCTCTTTCGCTCTCGGCGTTACTTTTCTTCTAAACAGCTGCTCACTCTGTATAAATCGCAAATCCGCCCTACCGTGGAATATTGTTCCCACATCTGGGGTGGTGCCCCCAAAACCTCTCTCAGGCTTCTTGATTCCATTCAGAAGAGGGCAGTCAGGTTAATTAATGATTCATCTCTAGCAGAGTCTCTCGACTCGCTCTCTCGTAGACTTACTGTTTCTGCTGCATGCCTCTTCTACAGCTACTTCCACGGGCACTGTTCTTCTGAATTGGCTTCTATAATTCCCACTCTCTCTTTCAAAACAGTCCAAACACGTGCCGCCACCAGCCAACATCCATTTACTGTCCAACTTCAAACTCGCAGAACCAACTTTTCATCTTCCTCGTTTATTGATTCAACTGCCGTTTTCTGGAACAACCTTCCTTCATACGTATTTCCTGAAAATTACAGTCTACAGAAGTTCAAGTCCAATGTCAACAAATATCTTCTTTCGTCTTCTCAACCTCCACCCAAGCACGGTACTAAGTACTATAGGTTCTAATACCTCTCGTGTTTGGGGTTTACATAAAAAAAAATATTCTATTTATTTCATATTGATTTCATTCATAAATTTAAAAATGTTATATTTAAGGCAGCAGTCCAGTCCGTCCCCCATGGCTATCACAAGAAATACATTCCATGCTTAAATAAGCATAGCACTGAACTGTTGAAAAGTTTGAAATCTCAAGTAATCCTGAAGAGGCAGATGAGCTGCTGAAGGAATTAGAAACAAATCGCAGAAAGTACTGGGAGGAACTCACAACAGGACTTGATATGACATGATCTAGCTGAAAAGCATGGTCCTTAATTAGAAAGCTAGGTGGAACTGAGATCACTGTAAAACAACTAGCCAGTGACTCCAAACAAAACTGGTTCTCATCTGTTGACCACCGCTCATGCTAAGAATGACAAGAATTTCGAGAAGGAAATCAAGGCCTTATGGAGAAATTATAAGGGAGCTATAAGAGATAGTGAAGAGAAATTTATTCTGTTTACAATGGAAGAAACCACGTCAGCACTATCAAAGATGAAATGCAATAAAGCGTGTGGAATAGATAACATCTCCCCCAAGTGTCTGAAGAATCTTGGACCTAAAGAAACTGAATGGTTGGCCTATCCCGCATTGTCACTGAGAAGAGAATACCTAAGATATGGCTAGAAGCCAAAGTTATAGCTGCCCCCAAACCAGGAAAGGATACCTCATTACCTTTTAGTTATCACCCCCATTTCTCTATTGAGTTGCTGTTATAAACTTCTAGAAAGAGTTACCTTACAATGAATTACATCCCACGTTGAAAATACTCTTCGGGTTGAACAGGCGGAATTTAGAAGTAAAAGAAGTACTTGCAACCAAGTCCTAGACTTAACAACTTACACTGAGAATGGTTTCGAAATTAAAGAGAACACTGGAGCAGTCTCTTTAGATCTTACTGCTGCTTATGACTATCTGGCATATGGGACTTCTATACAAACTGGCCCAAACACTACCTTGCTGGACAGTGGAAATTATCGAGCTCCTCAGGAACCGACAATTCCAGATTAATCTGGGAGATAAATACAGTAGATGGAAATCTTAAAAAAATGGCTTGTCATAAGGGTCAGTGTTAGCTCCAACCTTCTTCAAAATCTACACGAATAATCTGCCAAGAACAACATCAAGGAAATTCATATATGCAGATGACATATGTCTGGCATATAGAAGTTGGGCTTTCAAATTATCGAACAACGTCTTAACTCAGACCTGAAAAATATTACTGATTACTGTAATAGGTGGCATTTGATGCCAAGCATCCCCCACAACTGTCATGTCCTGTTTTCATTTATACCATGCAGCAAGCCAAAAAGAATTGAACATCCATTTAGACAACCATTGTTTAAGACATGACAAGTATCCAACTTAT
The DNA here is from genome assembly GCF_048544385.1 of Mastigoproctus giganteus. NCBI lineage: Eukaryota > Metazoa > Arthropoda > Arachnida > Uropygi > Thelyphonidae > Mastigoproctus > Mastigoproctus giganteus. Next base: position 738,978 of record NC_143576.1, on the reverse strand, counting down.
CTTGGAATTACTCTGGATTGTATTCTCTCGCTAAAAGCAAGAGAGAAACTCTGGACAAGAAATAACTTATTGAGTATGCTTTCTGGGTCAGGATGGGGAGCTAATGCCTATACTTGAAGAACTTCCAGCCTTGGACTTTGCTATTTCGTTGCAGAGTATTGCTGTCCGGTTTGGCAAAATTCTGCCCACACAAACCTCATTGACACCCAACTAAACCAAACTACGAGAAACATCACTGGCACAATGATGCCTCCCAATTTTGAGTGGTTGCCAGTCCTTTCGAACATCACCCCTCCCCATCTCTGAAGACAGGAAAAGACAGTTAAACAGCTGCGGCATATCCAAACCAGGACAGAGTTATTTCTGCATGATGACATCTGGAATGCACCTCCACAACAACTGAACAGAAAGCACCCGATCTGGAGTGATCCTTCACTATTTGAAGAGGATACCCCAATCCATGTTGCTTGACAGCGAGAATGGGATCATAATGCTAATCAGATTCCCTACTCCTATCTTATTGACAGAGTGGACAAACTTGTAGCAGGTTTTGACCTTCTCAGAGATTTATGGAAGAAGATAAACTGCTTTAGAAGTGATTCTGTTATGTGTGCCAAATCAGAATATAGATGGGGCTTCAGGGATTCTCCCCTCAATGCTTGTGGAACAGTAGAAGATGCTTCAAATATACTATATACTAACTGTCTGCACCTCCCAACAGGGCCTCCCCGGAGGCCCTGTGGGAGGTGCAGACAGGAATGAAGGAATCACTGCTCTGCACAATTGTACCAATCAGGCAAAAGAATGGCTTGAAAGAATGGCTTGATTTGCTTTAAACTTTGGACTAGTTCAATTCCTATTGGTTTTTTTTTTGTATTAAGTACCTGTAAATTCTTATTATTAGCTGTCCTATTTTATTTATTATTCATCTCAGACATTATTAATTACAACTTAGGAATTTTATTTTATTTTGTAAATTTTGTACACACATCTTTGTACTCAATGCATTTGAAACAAATAAAAAAAGTACACTGATATAACAATATTTACTTAATCTGCTGTTAATATTTAGTAAATTTACTAAAATTAATATTTACTTGTTTTTGTAGTTGTCAATCTGCAGCAGACATGCTAATTTTAAATAGCAAATTTGCTGTACACATGTGGTTCAGAACCAGGGTATATCTGCCTGGAGCAAAATTTGATGATGTGACACTAATGAGACTCATGGAAAGGAATAAAAATGCATGGGACACAAATTATCAGGAGACGCAAATGCCTATGGTAGATATAAGACAGTCTGTAATCAAGTCACAAAGGACATTAGGCAAGCAAAGGCAGATTACGGGAAATCTTTGGCAAACAATGCAATGCAAAGCAAAGCAGTAAAGACTTCTTTACTTATGTAAGCTCTAAAAGGAAGGGGATGAATCAGATTGGTCCGCTTGACATCGATGGTTCGATTGTTGATGAACCTGCCGAGGTAGCTGACAAAGAATGAGTAATCTACATTCACACATGAGGAGATCTGTAGGGAAGTTGAAGCCAGATGCTTATCAAACTCTGGCAAGGAGCTAAATGATTTTGTAATAACTGAGAGCAAAGTGGAGGGGAAATTGCTGAAATTGAACATAAGAAAGGCACCTGGGGAGGATGGGATCTATCCAGTGATATTAAAGGAAGCAGCAAAGGAAGTAAGAAATTCCTTAGCCATAATTATGAAAGCTTCCTTGGGCTCAGGGGAGGACCCTATGCACTGGAGATGTGCAACTGTGTGTCCCTAATTCACAAAGGCAAATCAAAGGGTGACATGAGTAATTACAGACCTGTTATTTTAACTTCTGTTCCAGTGAAAATAATGGAGTCACTGATTAAAGAGGCAATGCAGGATCATATAAACAAGACTGCAGTTATGTTTGTTTGTTATTTGGTTTTTAGGAGCATTAGCAACTAAGGATGGCGCCTCCGTAGCCAGGTGGGAAGGAGCAGCAGTGCGTAGCATACGCTTCTTGATTTAGACCGGGGTTCGAGCCCGTCACCACCAAATACGGAGGATGCGGAAAGATCAGGGAATGACCACCGCATATCCCCCGGAGCAATATGGCCTTAGTTGCTAATGCTCCTAAAAACCAAATAACAAACAAACAGCAACTAAGGCCATATTACTCCGGGATATGCGGTGGTCATTCCCCAACCTTTCCGCATCCTCCGTATTTGGTGGTGACGGGCTCGAACCCCGGTCTAATCAAGAAGCATGTGCTACGCACTGCTGCTCCTTCCCACCTGGCTACGGAGGCGCCACTGCAGTTATAGTTCAGAGACAGCATGGGTGTCCTAAGGGGATATCTTGTCTGACAAACTTGATTCGATACTATGGAGGATACTATGGTCACAAAGGAACTGGATGCAAAAAAAAATAATTTTTATATCATATACTTGGATTTTAGGAAAGCTTTTGAAACTGTTGAATATTAGAATTAGCATTAGCCAAAAAAAAAAAAAAAAAAATCCTATATTACCCATCCATTTGTTCCAAAAGTTTGTCCACTTCTTCCTTGAATTTATTTAAGCTATCAACTTCCACAACGACAGATGGAAGTTTGTTCCAGCAATCAACTGTCCACTGGCTAAAGGCAAATTTCTGCACATCTATTCAACGACTGTCTTTCCTCAATTTCAGTTTATGCTCCCTCTGGTTTATAATCTGAGCAACAGGAAAAATTTCATCAGCATTGATCCATTCAAGGCCTTGTACACTTCAGTTTGCAGAACCTAAGCCTTTCTTCATAAGAAAGGCTTAGGTTCTGCAAACTGAAGTGTACCATTTCGCCTGACCATTGCCTTATACAAGGGGATAATCATCTCCTTATCCCTGCTAGCAAAATTCCATTATATCACTGACAAGACCATATGAACTACTCTGGCAGCCTGTCTGCACTGCTCAGAAAAAATTCACATCTGACTGCACAATTTCCCCCAAGTCTCTTTCATTCTCCTCTACCACGAGTGTAACACTACACAGTTGGTACATTTCTCTTGGGTTACTGCTGCCCATATGCAGTACTTTGCATTTGTAATGTTAAACTTCAGTTGCCACTTCTCAGCCCTCTGTCCAACTTTTCCAGATTCTGTTGCAGCATCATACTGTCATTAATGTTATTAACAACCCTGCCAATCTTGTTATCAACTACAAACTTTGACATTAAGCTTGACATACTTATATCAATATCATTGATAAATATACAAAACAACAATGGTCCTAACACCGAATCCTGGGGGACACACCACTAATAACATTAGTCCATGAAGAGCAGTGTCCATTAATTACCATTCTCTGTCTTCTCCCAATCAACCGTCCTTTTACCCATTTTAGCAACTTGCCCTTAATGCCATACTTCTCCGATTTGTACAGTAGTTTTCCATGTGCAACAGTAATAAAAGTTTTCCTGAAATCCAAGTGTGACATCGAAATTAATTTTTGCATCCAATTGCTGTCACCACATCATAGTATCCCAAACAAATTGGTCAGACAAGACTTCCAATGTTATTGGAAGTCTTGTCTGACCAATCAAGCCTAGGCTGCATCTGAATTATTACTGACTGCTGTCTTGTCTAGATGATTCTGCAGTGCTTCTTTAACCAGTGACTCGATTATTTTCCCTGGAAGAGAAGTCAAACTAACAAGTGTATAATTACTTATGTCAATCTTTGTTTCCCCTTTTGTGAATCTGAGATAAATTTGCACTTCTCCAATCCATGGGGACTTCCCGAGTCCAAGGATGTGCTCATAATTATGGCTAAGAGTTTGATTATTTTCTTTGCCTTCTCTTTTAATATAACGGGATAGATCCCATGCACCCCAGATGCTTTTCTTATTTTTAACACCCGCAATTTCTCCTCCACTTTGCTCTCAGTTATTACAAATTCATTTAATACCCTTCTAAAGTTTGATAAACATCTGGCTTCTCATCCTTGAATAATTCTTCATGTGTGAATATAGATGTAAAATACTCATTTTGTTTGGCAGCTATCTGAAAATGATAATCTACAGTCAACCCTTGTTATCAAGTGAACCAATCTGATTCATCCCCTCCTTTTAGAGTTCATATATAAAGAAATCTTTGCTGTTTTTCTTTGTATCCTTTGTCAAAGATTTCTCATAATTAGCCTTTGCTTGCCTAACCTTCCTTGTGACTTGATGACAGACTAGCTTATATCTAACATAGGCTTCTGTGCCTCCTGATAATTTATATATGCATCCATGCATTTTTCTTCCCTGCCACGAGTCTCATTACTTCATGTGACACCCATTTCATTTGGGCCTAAACCTAGAACAGTATTTCTTAGTTGGAACAAATAGCCTAGTAGCTTCCAAGACTACTTCCCTGAATGCTTCCCATTTACAATTTGCTGTTGGTAGCAACATAAGTTGGTCCCACTGTATAGAATTTAAAAAATCTCCGAGACCACTGTAGTCACCTTTACGAAAGCAAAAACCCTTACCTTTACCCGTGATGGTAGTTACATTTTTAAGTAAATCCCACATCAGTACACTGTGATCACTGCCATTGAGTGGTTCCTTTATTTGTAAATTCTTAATGCATGAATTATCACTGCTAATAATCAGATCAACAGTGTTATCCTCGCCTTGGTTGCCTCTCTAACATGCTGCTGCTGTAGAAAACAATCATCCAATAAATCCACAAAAGCCTTGCTAGTGTGCAAGTGATCAATCCACAAGTTCCAATCAATATATGGAAAGTTAAAATCTCTCATTTTAAGACACTGATTTACTGATCACGCTATTTCTCTGTATAATTGTTCATTGTACTCATCAGAGACATTAAGGCCTATAACAACCTAGTACTCTCATTTTTGCTTTCCCAGTACTTATGTCACACTAAACTGACTCTACATTGCAGAGTCCATCTATGTCAACTAGGTGCACTTCCCAAAAGCCATGTGGAACCAGAAATTGCCGGAGAGTTTAAGAATAAGTTCGTCCGAACACTACAATCTTAATAGGGATAAAGGCTGTTGCATTCACCCACTCTTGGAAGCCCTCATCCTATGAAGTGACGAACGGTTTAGAGTGGCCCGTCCATTTTCCGATTCCAATGCAGTGAACTGAGAAGTGAACTGTGTGCAGACTCCATAGTTCAAGTCGCAGACCTGCTGAGATGTGTGGTACATATAGATTGTCAGTCATCCTGCAACCACTATAGCTGATGAAGGCAGCCGCTGCTGCCGAAAGCTCCTGTACTAATGGTTTTAAACAACTTTTATCGCTTTTAATTTTATATATTTTATTTAATTTTATTCTCGTTGTACAACATTTATTTTATTTTGCTTTAATATTTTAACATATAGTGATACAATCAGTACGCATGTATTTTATTTTACTGCAATAGGTGGCATATATATAAATCATAATAAAGACGTTTTACAGAATCGAGTCGGTGTTATTTAAAAGCATTACAGATGAATTACATAGTTCCTGACTCCAGAGGCCTTTTCATTGAATTATGTCTGTCCAGCTCTGCCTTAAATTTATTTAGACTATCAACTTCCACAACAAAAGATGGGAGTCTGTTCCACAAATCATCCACTGCTGGCTAAAGGCAAATTTCTGCACATCTATTCTACAACTGGCTTTCCCCAATTTGAATCTATGCCCCCTCAGGTACTTAATCTGAGCAAGAGGAAGAATCCCATCAGCATTCAACTTGCTCAACCCATTCAAGGCCTTATACACCTGAATCCAGTGTTTGCACCAATGGTGTAGAAAATGTAAATTTCAGGAGTACATGCAGTATATGTGCATATTTTTTATTATTTAATATTTACAACATATGTATTATTACAAAAAATTTATGAATGTTATAATAAGACAATATGAGAAAACAAAAGGAAATATTTATTATTTAATATCTAAATGCTAATAGTCAGTTCACAACCACACAAATGACAATAATCGCAGTTTTATAATATGAAAATCACACAAATTATAATCAAATTTATGGCGAAGGTAAAGAAAGCCTGCACGAGAAGCATGCAAAAGTTCAATGAAATTTACCGGTAAAAGTACTTTGCCGTAACGGCATTTGTATTGTTGCTCGCTCAGTAAACATACAGTGGATGTCATCGGTCAGAAGTAGAAATTGAATCCCATGGGAGATTGAAACCCTTCTGAAGTGGAGGGGGTAACCTGACCTTTTTTCTTTAGAATCATTGGTGGACTAGTATATAAATTTGTTTATTAAGTAAAAAAAAAAAAAAAAGCCAAAGGAAGCACGGCAAACTTCCAAAAGGTTTACCAGTGAAACTATGTTATGAACATTTTTTTACAACGCCAGAACTTCCAATATGACTCTGTTCGTAATTCAATTAGCGATTCTAAAGAAAAAAGGTCAGGTTAACCCCCCTCCACTTTGGGAGGGTTTCAAGCACCCGTGGGATTCAACTTCTACTACAGACTGATAACACCCACCATCTGTTTACTGGTAAATTTCATCGAACTTTTGTGTGCTTCTCGTGCAGGCTTTCTTTACCTTAGCCAAATTTATTTTATTATTACAATGATAAATAATAGAGTTCTTAAGATACCGATTTAAATTGACTCAAACTGATAGCATAGTTTAATTTACGGTACTCATCTTGTTATAATCTGCAGTTGATGCTTGAGATAGGATGAATAATAGTTGAATTTTAAAAATTGGGATTAATATGAATATGTTTGTATTTTGAAAACGGAGTTAAATTATGCTCAAGGAAATAGAAGTGCACGTCTTCATCCTTGGTTGTCATAAATTGAAGGTAGAAAATGATTGAAGCTGTAAAAGTTAAACTGAGAGGCCAATAGCCGTAACGAGCTGGCTTTCAACTGATTATTAACTAGAATTTACAGAAAAAATTCCCACATTGGAAAATATTTACATTTTGAGTCGCACCATTAGTACAAAAAAAGCTGTCCTCTACAACCAGATTCATAATGCCTTCAAATACAGTTCTACACATGAAGACCTATCTAATGAACTCCAATATCTTACAGAAAAATTCATATCCAGAAAATATCCTTCTCAGTTAATCCAACAAATCATCACCACTACCCAAAATAATATCAACAAACCATCCAAACACATTGCACGCAACAACACACGTATTGTCATTCCTTACCACAGTAATCTTGCCGAGCGATTCCGTCGATTGTTTAGTGGTACAGACATCAATCTCACATTTTCAGCATATAATAAACTAGGATCAATGTTTAATTCATATAAAGATACATATAATATCAAATCAGTGATATGAACAATATTGTTTATCTAATTAAATGCCAACAAAACTGTAATGCATGTTACATTGGTAGCACCACCTCTAAATACGGCTCCACAAAAACATCAAATACACACGCATATTGCCATTACAATAGCGTCAGAACAGGACAATCAAACACAGAACTTACACTACACGTACAGTCCCACAACCACACCCCTTTAGTTGACTCAGCCATCCCTATCTTAAAATTGAAATCTAGTTTTAAAATCTTTCAGTATGAAGCCCTTATCATAGAATGGTTTAGCCATTATTGTAAATTTAAAGTATTAAATGCCAAATTACCCTATAACCTCTCTCCGGCTTGGAATCTTGTGCACCTGAGATTACCACATGTATCAAAGAGCATCATGGGAACATAGAGTCCTTTAAATACACGCGTTCACTCTCTTTCCACTATCGCCAACTGAAGACGTTAATAACCAGTTGAAAGCCGGCTCGTTACGGCTATTGGCCTCTCAGTTTAACTTTTACAGCTTCAATCATTTTCTACCTTCAATTTATGACAACCAAGGATGAAGACGTGCACTTCTATTTCCTTGAGCATAATTTAACTCCGTTTTCAAAATCCAAACATATTTATATTAATCCCAATTTTTAAAATTCAACTATTATTCATCCTACCTTAAGCATCAACTGCAGATTATAACAAGGTGAGTACCGTAAATTAAGCTATGCTATCAATTTGAGTCAATTTATTTTATTATTAAATAAATTATATTCAATTAAAAACTACAATCAAATTTATTTTATTATTAAATAAATTATAATCAATTACAAATTATAATAAAAAATTATAAAAGACATGCAAGTTATATAATAATCTTATTCTTTGCATATGTATCAATCACTCTATTTATTAATTTTTCAACTCATTTGGGCCTTCTATGCTTATCTTCATGCAACCTTGAAATGTTTCTTGTCCCATAATTTTGTCACCAACTGATTCATTGTGCTAAAAGAACATTCAGCACTAGCAGTTGAAACAGGAATACAGCACTAGCAGTTGAAACAGGAATACAGCACAGCTTGATACATAATGTCTTATTTGATTCCAAAATTGAATGTATAAGATTGTTGTTGAATTGGTTTTCTGTTTTTGTCGCACACTTAAATGAGTGCATGTCAATCCACAAAGAATCAAAGTTCAAGTTTAGACAAGACCAGATAATCTTTATGTGGTCTTGTCTAAACTTGAACTTTGATTCTTTGTGGATTGACCAATTGGTATTCGACCAATTGTTCTAACTGAAGATATTAGTACAAGTTACAAAACAATCCTTCATTTGGCTGAACATGGTATCAACAAATTTTTTTGCTGTTTTGTAACGTACTAATATCTTCATTTAGAACAATTGGTCGAATATGATGAATAGTTTCAAGCATTTTATAATTTTTACAAATTGTACTTTCTGGGTTTTGTTCGATACAATCTGGAGATATATTTTCTAAATGTTGTACTGTCGAGTTGATAAGCATCAGCAGTGAAGACAAGTGGAGCTCTTCCTTTCGTTAAATTGTACTGAAATTTGAAACAGTGAATATGGCAAGATGCAGAGATTAATTAAAAGGCTAGACATTTTTTAATTCCAATTAAATTCCTCCTGCCGGTGATGCAAGATTAGCTCTGTCTTTGTGAATATGTTCACATGTCATCGTGATGCTACTATAACACAACTTCACTGCATTAATCGATTGGAAATTGTTCAGCCAACGAACTTCAATCGTTTTGAGAATTGTCAACAGTGACATTTCTAGGACAGCTCGTACATCATGAAATACAAGCACTTGCTGGCTTACATAATACTGGACTTACAGAAATTCGACTTTACGTAAGTTTTTGCTAGCAAGTGCAAGCTTAAAAAATCTTGGAAATGTATTTTGCATCCCACAGGAATAAATGGAAGTATCGTGAAAATATTGTAATGTGAACCCAATAACACGGCGCCTCCGTAGCCAGGTGGGAAGGAGCAGCAATGCGTAGCACACGCTTCTTAATTTGACCGGGGTTCGAGCCTGTCCCCACCAAATACGGAGGATACGGAAAGGTCAGGGAATGACCACCACATATTCCCGGAGCAATATGGCCTAAGTTGCTAATGCTCCTAAAAACCAAATAACAAACAAACAATAACACATTTTTTTTTTTTTTTTTTTGTAATTCGTTCCAAGACAGACCTCTGAAGTTGAAATTTTCTATATAACTAAGCTGTTTATCTCTCTATAAGGTCATTTTTACATGGAAATTGCACTACACTTTCATTATTAGCATATGTTCCATTATAAGAATCAATTTTGAATGCCTTTGTGAATTTTTCTAGAACACATTTCTGGAGGTCACAACCATAAAACAATTTGCACTTTCCGGTTTATTGGGCTTTTCTGTTAGCGCTTATTGCATTTGTGATAATACCGATAGCTTTGGGTTTTTACGTTACGGTACAGTATTACAGTGAAATGAGTTCCCCCTTCACTGAAATCTTCAATCATATAAAAAACAAATTTTCAGAATCTCCTCTTCATTCCTATTTACTTATTACAATTGTGAAGGGAAAGGTACCAACGGAAAGTGCAAGTGCTGGCAGTGCTAGGAAATGAAACAAAACTGATTTAGAAACGAAGATGAAAATGATTAAGTACGAAGCAGGACAAAGTTTGTCATCTATTGCATGAGTTAGGTCTCGCTGCTTCCACAGTGAATACTATTTTAAAGTACAGTGCACGTATAAAAGAACATGTTAAAGGATCAACGCAGTTAAGATCAACCATGATCACAAAACAGCATTCAGGTGTTATATCGAAGATGGAAAAAGCTATTAATAATATGGATGGAAAATCAGATTCAGAAGCAAGTGCCTGAGTCTAATGGCCATTCAAGCAAAAGCAAGAAGTATTTATGAAGATATTAAGGATAACTACAGCAAACCCCAAGCCAAGTCCGTGGCAAGCAATGGGTAGTTTAATAGGTTCAAGCATCGTGCTGGTTTCCAAAACATTAAAGTATGCGGTGAAGTCGCCAGCGACGATTCTGCAGCTGCAGAGAAATTTTGTGATGTGCTGGAAAATACCCCTCATAAATTTCCACAGCCCTCAACTTCTGCAGCGGCATGCTTATCAGCTGGAGAGTTAATTCTGGAAACGATGCTCGAAAGGTAAAACTTGCTGATGTTATGCCTGTCTCCTCTCTCTTTTTGTAATTTTATAATTTTGAAATTTTTGTAATTTTGTACACTTTTGTAATTTTTCCTGCACGTGAGAATAAAAAAATTGAATAAATAATTCTATTTACATGTTCTTTGAACATTTATTTTTCGCTTCAATCAAATTCAGCGTGCATAGTTGCGAGTGCTACATAAGCATTTAGGGAAATTCTGACTTACATAGAGTCCATGGAATGCAACCCTTATGTAAGTCAGGGAGTGGCTGTATATTCTATCAAGCTTTGATTTATGAAACAAGTTGTAGATGTCTTTCATAACATGTAATACATGTTTGATGGTTAGATATTTATTTTTTGCAGTAGTTAATGCTAATGACACTGAAAGGCCAGAATTCATGGGATACCTGGTTCCTGGGCAATACAACGCTGTCATCCCTCTTGCTAGTGGATGAAACCACCGCTTGGGAGGTATATAGGTACACTGCATTCATGTAGGCAGTAATTCGATGTCAGTATGGATAAACATCATGAGTTAACCAACTTTGAAAGAGGGATGATAGTGGATGCTTGACGCATAGGTCACTCTATTGTGGAGGTGGTACAGAAATTGCACTATTCCCGTTCGATGGTATCAAGAGTGTATCAAGAATATGCCATTTCCGGAATAACATCTCATCGTGGACAATGCTGTGGAGGGGAAAAAGGTGGTGGATGAACATGGCTGTCGATGTCTATCTCGCATTGTTTCGGCCAACCAGAGAACGACAGTGGCACAAATCACTGCTGACTTCAACGAGGGAGGTGCCAGAAACATCTCCACCAAGACCATCAGGTAATCATTAGCTGCAATAGATTATGGGAGCCACAGATCCACCGGTCTCTTTGCTAACACCACGATACAGGACTCTATGCCTTAACTGGGCAAAAGAACATCAGCACTGGACCTTAGATGATTGGAGATGGCTCACCTGGTCTGATGAGTCCAGTTTCCAGTTATTTCGAGCAGACGGGAGGGTGCGTATTTGGTGGAAACTGAACGAAGCTATGCACCAGTCATGTCAACAAGGAACTGTTTAGGCAGGTGGATGGTGGGTAATGGTCTGGGGCATGTTCAACTGACACGTTGGGAACTCTGGGAATCTCCAAATGGTCGAGGTTATGTGTCCATCCTTGCAAACCATCTGCATCCCTTCATGGTCATCGTGCACTGACAGAGCCATGGTGACGAGAAAATGGTTCCAAGAGCATTCCACAGATTTTGCCACCATGGAATGGCCTCCCCATTCACTGAACATGTATCCTGTGGAGAATTTTTGGGATGCTGTGGAAAGGTCTGTTTGAGCTTTCGATCCTCCACCCAGGAATGCAATGGAATTATGGACAGTGCTGCAGCAAGAATGGATGGAAATATCTGTTGAACGCTTTCATGAACTTGTGGACTCAATACCTTGCTATGTGACTGCTCTTTTCTGGGAAAAACGTGGGCCTATCCGTTACTAGGTAAGTACCGGGTAGTAATGGGTACACGTTACTTACTAGGTAAGTATCCCATGATTTCTGTCCACTCAGTGTACATCTTTGTGTCATTATAGAAACTTTCCTCCAAACTCCAATAATACTCCCAGAAAAATTTGCAGCACCAAAGGCACAGGCTACTAAATATTTTAAGTCAATGTTTCTCTGTTTAAATTCTCTCATGATAATTTGAGTTATTGTTTCCGCATCTGTACTGTAATGTTTGATCAAACAGAAACATTTCCCTGATATTATTTCCATCATACACAAAACATATTAAGATAGTAATTTCAGTTATATTATTGATATTCGTTAATTCATCGGCCATTAAAGAGAAGTATTTACCTTTAATGTTCTTTACATTCTGCTTTTCGTGTACTTTGGCAATACATGAAAGAAATTCAGATCCATTTGCTTTACTGATATATGTTGAATAGCTGCTTTGCTCTTCTAACCAGGTGTTTAGGGTTTCATTGCGTTTAAGTACAGCAGGCCCCCGTTATAACGCGGTTCGCTTTACGCTGATTCGCTATAACGCTGTTCTTATATTATAACCCGTATCTGACTATAACGCTGTCACAGATCACTATAACGCTCTTTTACAGATTACATTTTTGACATATTAACGAAATCGTTTCATTTGATGGAGTTGATAGCTTGAAAATGAATATCAAAACAGCATTAAAACGTTTCCCACGCCGACTTAAGAAATTTTCCCACGCTCAGTGAAATTTTCTCGCACGCTAATTTAGTTTCAGTACAGTGACTTGTTTACGTAGTTCCGAGATCAACATTTTAAAAAATGATCAAGTACTGTATATTGCTTATAATATTTGCGTTATATGCATTTATCCGAAGTCTAGTCATCACTCAGTAGAGTATTAGACATCGTGCGTAACGGAAAGTTTACTTGAACATTGTATCGTAATTAATTCAACCAACGCAGTTACATTTTGGAAGAGCTAATAATGACTGAAAGGAATGAAAAAGCAACAACGTCTGGGCGCAGTACGAAGACTATAAATGTAAGAAAAAGACTGAATTTGAAAATTAAATTAGACGTTTTGAAGCGAATCGATTCCGGTCAACGACAAACGGGTGTGTGCCATAATTTAGGATTTGCAACTTTAACTGTTAGAACAATTATAAAAAAATAAAGAATTAATTTTTGCAGCGGAAAGATAGCTGTTCCACTGCAAGCAACTAGGGCTAGGCCGGCTATTAGGATTGAAATGGAAAGACTTTAATTTTATTGAAGATAATATTCCAATGCAGAATTCAGTTAAGTTAAATATTAAAAAAACGAGAGAGAGAGAAAGAGATTAGCCAATATGATGATCTGAAGAAAACTCGCCTAAAAAAAAAAAATGTGGAACCATTTAAAACTGGTAGGGGCTGGTTGAATAGATTTAAAATCCAGGGAGAAGCCGCAAGTGCAGATCAAGGAGCCGAAACTTTCAAAAAAGAACTTGTTAAAATTATTGAAGAGGGGTATTATGTGTTATCCTTCTCAACAAGTTTTTTAACATAGATGAAGCAGGACTTTTGTGGAAACGAATGCCTAATAGAAGTTTCATATTGAAAGAAGAAAAAAAACATGCCAGGTTTCAAAGCGGCGAAGGATCGGGTGACTTTATTGTTGGTTGTAACGCTGCGGGGGATTTAAAATTAATACCCCTTTTAGTTTATTTGGAAGAGGGCCAAAGTTCAACTCAAAATTTACACATATTTCATGATTAAATTCATCAATTAAATTAAATTCATTATTTTAATTGGAATTTTAAATTTACTTTTGATATGCAAGTAGTTACCACATAATTATACGTATGCAATGCAGAATATTTTATATGTGCAAATATTTGAATATTAAATATTTTGACCGACATTTGTGCATCTTTTCATTACTGTTTATTATTCATTAGGAAATATCCTATGGCACCGTCCGCAGCTCATAAATACATATGTTACCTTATGGGAAAGCGGCGCTCGCTTAGCGCGGATTCATTTAGCGCTCTGTTTTTCCGGAACGAATGATCAGCGTTAAGCGGGGGTCACCTGTATTATTCATTTAATTAAAGGTTCATATTCTTTGTGTGAGTTATTTCTTTAGCTAAAAAATATAAACCCTCAATTAAAACACACAGATTTTCTGTTATCACATTTCTGTTTTTCGCTTTCATTAATTAGCACAGAATGAATTGGTTTATGCAATCCTTGTGAACAAATTTTCTCCAAAGAAAGACTGTATGCATGCTTCTCAGAATTATTGTTTTTCAAGATTAACAGTTTTTCTGCTTGCCTTCCAGAAATTATTGAAAGGCACCATAATAAATATGGCAACAATGTTTTGCAGCGCATTCAAGTAATTTCTTAGAAAAACCTCGCAAAACTTACAAAATGCTCCACCGCGAGATTTGTCAAAGTATAACCAGCTGTACTTAGTTTCCCAATTTTTGTTAGAATTTATATATTTTTTCGCGTTTTCTAGTTGCCTACCTCTTTCTGCAACAATTTCCACACTTCATCTGTGTAGGAATTAGTGCCTGTGTTACTATTCTTGGTTTTCTGTCACTGATGCCATGTTTCTTCGTTCTCTTCTTTTTCCTCGATAGTAATCACAGGTTTATTTTCTGCTTCTACTTCAGAACTAAGTTTTTGCTTTTTAGAAAAAAATTAAAGTAGTCTTTTGTACTGCTTTTTCAGTACAAAAGAGGGATAATACTATTTTTTATTATAAATGAAACCTGCTAAAGTGCTAAATGATACAACATGAACAGCATTAAAAATATTTAAACTTAACACCTAAAAAAACTACGGAACACCGTTCAGAACACGAAAAGTAAACTCCACTTCCGTGTTCTCTAATTTATACAAAGTTGACATTCGTACTGATAAGCTACGGTAGAACCTACTTTTACGATGGACTCTCCATAATAAAATAAGGTTCACTAAAAATGGCAGTTGAAGGCTATGCAATACGTAGTAAGTGCCAGTTGTGATCATGTTTGCAAATTGAATTTTGATTCTATTAAACAGTGATTGTAATAAGTAAAAATAGGTTTAACATTATCCACAGGCTATAAAAATAAAGATATAAAATACAAATTTACACTTTATTAGCTTACCAATTAACAAAATTAAATAATACGAAAAATAGGAAGAATATTATCCACAGGCTAGCAAAATAAAAATATATTGCTTAATTAATAGATAACAGAGCATCAATGGCTCAATAAGTTTTTTTTTTTTTTTTTTATGTTATTAGCATTAGCATTAATAGAGGCATTTGATGCAAGAAAGCAAGCTTATGCAGCATCAGCCAAAAAAAAAAAATAAAATAAAATAAAATAAATAAAAAATAACCACTCCTAGGGGTGAAGTGGGAGCACTTCACCCCTCTCTTTGTTCAAAATACCTGTCCAGCTGAGCCTTAAACTTATTTAGGCTATCAACTTCCATGACAAGGGATGGAAGTCTGTTCCACCAACCAACCACCCACTGGCTAAAGGCAAATTTCTGCACGTCTATCCTACATCTGTCTTTCCTCAATTTGAATTTATGCCCTCTCAGGTGATTATTCTGAGCAAGAGGAAGAATCCCATCAGCATTGAGCATGCTCAAACCATTCAAGGCTTTATACACCTCTATCAGATCACCTCGCTGGTGCCTAGTCTCCAGACACTGTAATTTGCAAAACTTAAGCCTTTCTTCGTAAGAGCAACCCTTTGTTCCATTCACTAATCTTGTTGCCCTTCTCTGTACTCGTTCCAGCAGCTCTACATCCTTCTTGAAATGAGGCCTCCAGGCCTGTATACAGTACTCTAGGTGTGGCCTGGCCATTGCCTTATACAAGGGAATAATCACCTCCTTATCCCTGCTAGAAAAATTCCTATATATCATTGACAATACACCATGAGCTACTCTTGCAGCCCGTCTGCACTGCTCAGAGAACTTCATATCTGCCTGCACAACTACCCCCAGGTCCCTTTCATTCTCTACCACTGTCAGTGTAGTAACAGGGTTGATACGTTGCTCTGGGGTTGCTGTTTCCCATATGTAGTACTTTACATTTGTCACAGTTAAACTTCATTTTCCACCTCTCAGCCCATCTGCTCAACCTTTCCAGATCCTGCTGCAGCAGCATAGTGTCAGTAGTGTTCTTGACAACCCTGCCAACCTTTGTATCGTCTGCAAACTTGGACATTAAGCTTGATATACCATCATCAATATCATTTATAAATACAGAAAACAATAATGGACCCAATACTGAACCCTGAAGGACTCCACTAATAACATTAGTCCACGATGAGCAGTGTCCATTGATTACCACTCTGTCTTCTCCCCCTCAACCACCCATTTACCCATAGCAGCAATTTGCCTCCAATGCCATACTGCTCCAATTTGTGCAGCAGTCTTCCATGTGCAACAGTATCAAAAGCCTTTCTAAGATCCAAGTATATAATATCAAAGTTATTCCCTGCATCCAGTTCTTTTGTGACTGCATCATAGTATACAATCAAATTGGTCAGGCAAGACTTCCCCTTAACAAAACCATGCTGTGTCCGAGCTATAACTGAAGTCTTGTCTAGATGATCCTGCAGTGCTTCTTTAACCAGTGCCTCCATTAATTTTCCGGGAACAGAAGTTAAACTCACAGGTCTATAATTACTTGTGTCAGCCTTTGATCCTCCTTTGTGAATTGGGGTCACATTTTCACATCTCCAGTCCATGGGTACCTCCCCTGAGTGCAAGGAAGCTCTCATAATTATGGCTAAGGGTTTGCTTACTTCGTTTGCTGCCTCCTTTAATATAACTGGATAGATCCCATCCATCCCAGGTGCCTTTCTTGTGTTTATCTTTAACAATTTCTCCTCCACTTTACTCTGAGTTCTACGTTATAAGTAAATTAATTTAAAAATGGAAGAATTACCTCTATGATGTCTTGCAGAACACTTCGGTGCTGATACTCTCTGTAGTTGAATGACAAGAACTCTCTCTTAGACAAGATCAGTGATCCAACGCACCACGGATTACGTGGTGCATTGGATCACTGATCTTGTTCGGGGAATTTTGTTACTTTCCTGAAGTGGGAAGTAACAAAATTCCTTAGTCTCTTAATATTTCAGAGGATTCTTAATAATAATTCTTAATGTCTTAATAATATTAGTTTTAAAGTATTAAAAAGTATGCATTCACTATGTATCTATTTGGTCCCATAGCAGTTAAATTCTTTTAATAATACAGTCATTTTGTATTCTTTCATTCAAGATTGGGGTGGTGGTTTGATGTATTCTGGGGTCTGGCTTGGTGTCTGTGGGTCCCCGATTCCATGGTGCATTGGAACACTGATGTTGTCTATGAGAGAGTGGAATACATGTAATCGATTTGTATAGTCATTCAACTACGGAGAGTATCAGCACCGAAGTGTTCTGCAAGACATCATAGAGGTAATTCTTCCATTTTTAAATAAATAGCTCAATTAATATATATACTAGCTAAACATAAGTTTGTAATCTGATATTTCTCTTCACTGACTTTTTTTGGGGAAAGGGGGTTGTAAAATTAAAAAAAAAACAGTAAAGAAAGATAAGCATTAATAATTAACAAAGAACACAGCACGTATAAATTGCAACACGATATGCGCAAATGAGACAGAGTAAAAAGTTCATGAAGTTTAGACATAGGAATGAAGAGAAGATTCTGAAAATTTATTCACATATTTTTTTATATGATTGAAGATTTCATGGAAGGGGAAAGACATTTCACCACAATAACATAGGAACCCACACAATTCCAGCTATCTGTGTTATCACAAATGCAACAAGATTGAGTTTACTACTCGTTTATAATAACTAATAAAAATTCCGAATAAACTGGAAACTGCAAATTAACAATATTGTGATGACCAGAAATGGGCTTCAGAAAATATCACAAAGGTGCTCAAAATTGATTCTTAAAACCGAATATATGCATCTAATAGACAATGATAGTGTAGTGCATTTTAATGATTTCAATTGGTTTTCAGCACTCATTTCTTTCTCACTTTATGAAATGCCGACTGAAACTTCACTGTCGACCAAATCCTAACTTCACTGAAAGAGCATTCTATCCCAACTGCACTGTTTGCATGACTTTGAGTGATATAATTTTTAAAAGGTGGCGAGGGTAAAAGAATCAAAATGGGATATCCCTGTGATTGGCTGAATTTTTCTCATTTCAGTTCCTGCACATTTTCTTTGTTTCAGCTTTCCATATGTGTATATAGCTATATTACTTCTTTGTCCTTTGAAGGGCATTTGTCAAGGTAACCTGGCAACAGATGATCCCACTACAAACAAAGTTATAAAATGTATTGTTTAGAGGCTACCACCAAGTCGTTGTCTTGTTTGCAGTATACAAATGGACAATTAGCCACAAGATGATGCTTGCTGTGAAAAAAAAACAAATGAACAATAAAATGAAAATGCCGACACTCAAAATAGTGGCTTTTTGTTACAATTTATGCAGCCAGAAACGGTGCCCATTTAATTAACTTTACAGGTGGTAGGAGTACCACTATGGGAAACTGTGCTTTTGTTGATGTGATTTTTTGTATTGGGTTTATTTGATATAAATTTATTGAATTTGTATTTTATAATTTCAACAATGTAAATCGATAAAATGGGCCCTAAAGAGCGCAGTAAGGAGAAAATTTCAATTAAAATTAAAGAAAATATTTGGTGATAATTTCAGCATCCGAAATTTTGGAACAAATATTAAAATAAATATTACTATTTTTTGCCGATGGGGGGGGGGAGGAGGATTTTATTTTACTTGAGGTGAAACACTCTTGTTACCTCCCTGGATTCAAAACTGTCATAAATTTGTCCGTCCTGATTTATGTACACAAGTGTTTGTGCAGTTTTAGTGTGAGGTTGGGTTGGTTGTGTTGTTCATTCGGCCTCTTAGCCTAGGGGCCTAAGTATTAATTTTTCTTTGATAAATTTAGCATGCAGGATGAAACTCAATGAGTAAACTAGCATAATTCCTAGCATGATGCCTAAGTAGTAGAAGTATATTTAAATGGTTGTGCATTATATCTGATCACAGGAGGATGCCCTTTATCCAAAGGAGCCTCCGTAGCCAGGCGGGAAGGAGCAGCAGTTATTATGGGCCTATATGAGAGTTTGAAGGACAGGGTGGATGCCCTCGAAAGATCTAAATTGAGGGGCCCATAAGGCTCTCAGCTGCCCACATCAAACGCCAGAGCTTGCACTTCGTCATCACACAACACAGCGGCAACCCCCAAGGCAGATTGCGCTGGTCCCAAAGGAACTAGTAGTTGTTGGTGACTCTATTGTCAGGGAAACGGGAAACATCCTTTGTAGAAAGGATAGATGGAACAGGACCAGGGTATGTCTGCCAGGGGCAAAGGTTGATGACGTTGTAGAGCAGATATCATCTTTTAAGGGCACAAAAGGTGATATAGTTGTACACGTTGGCAGTAATGATATTAAGAGTAGGAGACCGGCAGAATTACTTAACAAGTACAGGTCACTGATGAAAAAAAGCCGTGAATTAGGGTTGAATTTGAAAGTGTCTGCAATTCTGCCCAGACACGATAGGAGGGAGTATATGATGAGAGCCTTGTCGATCAATTCAGCCCTGGAAAGATCGTGCAAGGCTCAAGGGGTAGAATTTTTTTCAGCCTGGACTGTACTTGTTAACAGGAGAGACTGCTTCTACAGGGATGGGATACACTTAAATAGAAAGGGTGCAAGAATATTTGCTGATGCTATCGAGGCAGTGTTAGATGGTTCGGAAAACTGATAGCTTGGGGGGATACAAGAACTAATAGTTTAACAGTAGCCATAGGCAGAGGTGAAGGTGATTCTTGCACAACTTCTATTACAACAAGTAGCGACCAGGAGCAAGGTGTGTTGGGGGTTTCAGGGACGGATGGCAGTCATCGTGAAACAGGTGAGTATATGGGATGTGTTAGAGTGGTTGGGAATAGGAATAGGTGCATGTATACTTGCATGTATACCAATGCTAGAAGTATAGTAAATAAATTTGATGAATTTGAAGTGTTGGTCAAGACATCAAAGGCGGATATTGTTGGAATATCAGAGACGTGGTGTCACACAGATATAAGGAATGCCGAACTGAATTTGGGGAGTACAATGTGTACAGAAAGGATAGACAGGATAGGAAGGGAGGAGGTGTTATGCTGTTAATAAAGAAAGACATAAAATCAAAAGAAGTGCATCCAGTTGATATAGATGAACAGTGCACTGTTGAGTCAGTTTGGTGTGACATAAGCACTGCGAAAGCAAAAATTAGAGTAGGAGTGTGTTATAGGCCTAATGACTCGAATGAATACAATGAACAATTGTACAGAGAAATAGAGTGGGCTAGTAAATCGGAATGTCTTATAATGGGGGATTTTAACTTCCCAGATATTGACTGGAACTTGTGGGTTGGGCACTCACACACTAGTCAGACTTTTATGGATTTATTGGATGATTGTTTTCTGCAGCAGCATTAGCATTAGTAGAGGCATTTGATGCAAGAAAGCAAGCTTATGCAGCATCAGCCAAAAAAAAAAACCCACTTCCACTTCACCCCTCTGTTCGTTCAAAATACCTGTCCAGCTGAGCCTTAAACTTATTTAGGCTATCAACCTCCACTACAAGGGATGGAAGTCGGTTCCACCAACAAACCACCCGCTGGCTAAAGGCAAATTTCCGCACGTCTATCCTACATCTGTCTTTCCTCAATTTGAATTTATGCCCTCTCAGGTGATTATTCTGAGCTAGAGGAAGAATCCCATCAGCATTGAACATGCTCAAACCATTCAAGGCTTTATACACCTCTATCAGATCACCTCGCTGGTGCCTAGTCTCCAGACACTAATTTGCAAAACTTAAGCCTTTCTTTGTAAGAGCACCCCTTTGTTCCATTCACTAATCTTGTTGCCCTTCTCTGTACTCGTTCCAGCAGCTCTACATCCTTCTTGACATGAGGCCTCCAGACCTGTATACAGTACTCTAGGTGTGGCCTGACCATTGCCTTATACAAGGGAATAATCACCTCCTTATCCCTGCTGGAAAAATTCCTGTATATCATTGACAATACTCCATGAGCTACTCTTGCAGCCCGTCTGCACTGCTCAGAGAACTTCATATCTGCCTGCACAACCACCCCCAAGTCCCTTTCATTCTCTACCAATGTCAGTGTAGTACCACAGAGTTGATACATTGCTCTGGGGTTGCTGTTTCCCACGTGTAGTACTTTACATTTGTCAATGTTAAACTTCATTTGCCACCTCTCAGCCCATCTGTTCAACCTTTCCAGATCCTGTTGCAGCAGCATAGTGTCAGTAGTGTCCTTGACAACCCTGCCAACCTTTGTATCGTCTGCAAACTTGGACATTAAGCTTGATATACCATCATCAATATCATTTATAAATACAGAAAACAATAATGGACCCAACATTGAGCCCTGAGGGACTCCACTAATAACATTAGTCCAAGATGAGCAGTGTCCATTGATTACCACTCTCTGTCTTCTCCCCCTCAACCACCCCTTTATCCATAGTAGCAATTTGCCTCCAATGTCACATTGCTCCAATTTGTGTAGCAGTCTTCCATGTGCTATTCCATTGTATAAGGCAATGGTCAGGCCACACCTAGAGTACTGTATACAGGTCTGGAGGCCTAATTTCAAGAAGGATGTAGAGCTGCTGGAACGAGTACAGAGAAGATTAGTGATTAGTGAATGGAACAAAGGGGTGCTCTTACGAAGAAAGGCTTAAGTTTTGCAAATTACAGTGTCTGGAGACTAGGCACCAGCGAGGTGATCTGATAGAGGTGTATAAAGCCTTGAATGGTTTAAGCATGCTCAATGCTCATGGGATTCTTCCTCTAGCTCAGAAAAATCACCTGAGAGGGCATAAATTCAAATTGAGGAAGGACAGATGTAGGATGGACGCGCGCAAATTTCCCTTTAGCCAGAGGGTGGTTGGTTGGTGGAACAGACTGTCATCCCTTGTGGTGGAGGTTGATAGCCTAAATAAGTTTAAGGCTCAGCTGGACAGGTATTTTGAACGAACAGAGGGGTGAAGTGGAAGTGGGTTTTTTTTTTTTTTTTTTTTGGCTGATGCTGCATAAGCTTGCTTTCTTGCATCAAATGCCTCTACTAATGCTAATGTGCAACAGTATCAAAAGCCTTTCTAAGATCCAAGTATATAATATCAAAGCTATTCCCTGCATCCAGTTCTTTTGTGACTGCATCATAGTATCCAATCAAATTGGTCAGGCAAGACTTCCTCTTAACAAAACCATGCTGTGTCCGAGCTATAACTGAAGTCTTGTCTAAATGATCCTGCAGTGCTTCTTTAACCAGTGCCTCCATTAATTTTCCTGGAACAGAAGTTAAGCTCACACAATTACTTGTTCTTTGATCCTCCTTTGTGAATTGGGGTCACATTTGCACATTTCCAGTCTATGGGTACCTCCCCTGAGTCCAAGGAAGCTCTCATAATTATGGCTAAGGGTTTGCTTACTTCCTTTGCTGCCTCCTTTAATATAACTGGATAGATCCCATCTACCCTGGGTGCCTTTCTTGTGTTTATCTTCAGCAGTTTCTCCTCCACTTTACTCCCAGTTATTTCAAGATTCTGTAGCTTACTGCTAGAGTTGAATACACCTCTGGCATTCCCCTCGCTGAACAACTCCTCACATGTGAATGTTGATGCAAAATATTCATTTAGTTAGTTAGCTACCTGAGCAGGATCATCAACAGTTGACCCGTCAATATCAAGTGGACCAATCTGATTCATCCCCTTCCTTCTAGAGTTTACATAAGTAAAGAACTCTTTGCTGTTTTTCTTTGCATCTCTTGCCAAAGATTTCTCGTAATCTGCCTTCGCCTGCCTAACCTCCTTTGTAACTTGGTTAATCAACTTGTATCTATTATAGGCTTCTGTGTCATGTGTTAATTTGTAAGTATCCCATGCATTTTTCTTCTCTGCCATATGCCTCATTAGTTCATCTGACATCCATTTTGGCCTAAACCTTGAACAATATTTCTTAGTTGGTATATAAAGCCTAGTAGCTTCCAAGATAAGTTCTCTGAATGCTTCCCATTTTGAATTTGCTGTTGGTAACACCATCAGTTGGTCCCACTGTATAGAATTTAAATACTGTCTCAGTCCATCGTAGTCGCCTTTACGGAAGCAATAACCCTTCCCTTTACCCCTAATGGTAGTTACCTCTTTGAGTAAATACCACTTCAGCACACTGTGATCACTGCCACCTAGTGGTTCATTTATCTGCAGATTCTTAATGCAGTTCGAGAGGCAACCAGAGAAAGTAATACTCTTCATCTGGTTATCAGCAGTGTTGTTGTTGTTGTTATTTGGATTTTAGGAGCATTAGCAACTAAGGCCATATTGCTCCGGGATATGCGGTGGTCATTCCCTGACCTTCCCGCATCCCCCGTATTTGGTGGTGACGGGCTCGAACCCCGGTCTAATCAAGAAGCGTGTGCTGCTCCTTCCCACCTGGCTACGGAGGAGCCTTATCAGCAGTGATCATTCATGTATCAGGAATTTGCAGATAAAAGAACCACTAGGTGGCAGTGATCACAGTGTACTGACGTGGGATTTACTTAAAGATTTAATTACCATCAGGGGTAAAGGGAAAGGTTTTTGCTTCCGTAAAGGCGAGTACAGTGGTCTCAAACAGTTTTTAAATTCTGTACAGTGGGATCAACTGACGATGTTATCAACAGTAAATTCTAGGTGGGAAGCATTCAAGGAATTAATCGTGGAAGCTACTAAAAGTTTCATACCTATTAAGAAATATTGTTCAAGGTTTAGGCCTAAATTGTTGTCAAATGAACTAATGAGACTCGTAACAGAGAAGAAAAATGCATGGATGCATATAAATTATCAAGCGACTCAGAAGCCTATGGCAGATATAAGTTAATCTGTAATCAGGTCACAAAGGAGGTTCGGCAGGCGAAGGCAGATTACGAGAAATCCTTGGCAAAAGATGCTAAGAAAAACAGCAAGGATTTCTTTACTTATATAAACTCTAAAAGGAAGGGGATGAATCTGATTGGTCCACTTGACATCGATGGTTCGACTGTTGATGATGCTGCTCAGATAGCAAACAAACTGAATGAGTATTTTGCATCTACATTCACACATGAGGAGTTATTAATTTTTGAAAATGGCAGAAGGTTATCAAATTGTAGCAGGGTGCTTAATGATCTTGTAATAACTGAGAGCAAAGTGGAAGAGAAATTGTTGAAGTTAAACGTAAGAAAAGCACCTGGGGTGGATGGGATCTATCCAGTTATATTAAAGGAGGTGGCAAAGCAACTAAGCAAACCCTTAGCCATAATTATGAGAGCATCCTTGGACTCAGGGGAGGTTCCCATGGACTGGAGATGCGCAAATGTATCCCCAATTCACAACGGGGGATCGAAGGGTGACACGAGTAATTACAGACCAGTTAGTTTAACTTCTGTTTCGGGTAAAATAATGGAGTCGCTGGTTAAAGATGCATTGCAGGATCATCTAGACAAGACTGCAGTAATAATTCAGACACAGCATGGGTTTGTTAAGGGAAAGTCTTGTCTGACAAATTTGATAGGATATTATGATGTGGTTACAAAGGAACTGGATGCAAAAAATAATTTTGATATCATATATTTGGATTTCAAGAAAGCTTTTGACACTGTTGCGCATGGAAGACTTTTGTACAAATTGGAGCAGAATGGTATTAAGGGTAAGTTGCTACAATGGATAAAAGGATGGTTAAGTGGGAGAAGACAGAGGGTGGTAATCAATGGGTGCTGCTCTTCTTGGACTAATGTTATTAGTGGAGTCCCACAGGGTTCGGTGTTAGGTCCACTGTTGTTTTGTATATTTATCAATGATATTGATGAAGGTATATCAAGCTTAATGTCGAAGTTTGCAGATGATACAAAGGTTGGCAGGGTTGTTAATGACAGTAATGGCAGTGTGCTACTTCAACAGGATCTAGATAATTTGGGCAGATGGGCTAAGAAGTGGCAACTGAAGTTTAACCTTGACAAATGCAAAGTACTGCATATGGGTAGAAGTAACCCCACAGAAACGTACCGTGTGGTACTACACTTAAGGTGGTAGAAAATGAAAAAGACCTGGGAGTAATTGTGCAGGCAGACATGAAGTTTTCTGAGCAATGCAGACAGGCTGCTAGGACAGGTCATGGGGTTTTGTCAATGATATATAGGAATTTTGCTAGCAGGGAAAAGGAGGTGATTATCCCTCTGTATAAGGCAATGGTCAGGCCATGCCTTGAGTACTGCGTACAGGTCTGGAGGCTTCATTTTAGGAAGGATGTAGATTTACTTGAGTGTGTACAGAGAAGGGCAACAAGATTGGTGAGGGGAATGAAGTGATCCTCTTACCAAGAGAGGCTTAAGTTCTGCAAATTGCAGTGGCTGGAGACTAGGCACCTGCACGGTGATCTGATTGAGGTATATAAGGCCTTGAATGGGTTGAGCACGCTGAATTCTGATGGGATCCTTCCACTTGTTCAGATTACGAACCTAAGGGGGCATAAATTCAAATTAAGAAAAGACAGATGTAGAATAGATGTGTGGAAATTTGCCTTTAGCCAGCGGGTGGTTAATTGCTGGAACAAACTTCCATCTGTCGTTGTGGAAGTTGATAGTTTGAATAAATTTAAGGAGGAACTGGACAGGCATTTGGAGGGAATGGTGTGATTTTTTTTTTTTTTTTTTTTTTGGCTGATGCTGCATAAGCTCATACATTTGCTTTCTTGCATCACATGCCACTACTACTACTATAGCACACGCTTCTTGATTAGGCCGGGGTTCGAGCCCGTCACCACCAAATATGGAGGATGCAGAAAGGTCAGGGAATGACCACCGCATATCCTGGAGCAATATGGCCTTAGCTGCTAATGCTCCTAAAAACCAAATAACAAACAAAACAAAACAAACAAACCTTTATCCAATTTGCCTTTTTTTTTTTTTTTTAATGTAAACCCCAAACACGAGAGGTGTTAGAACCTATAGTACTTAGTACCGTGCTTGGGTTGCAGGTTGAGAAGACGAAAGAAGATATTTGTTGACATTGGACTTGAACTTCTGTAGACTGTAATTTTCAGGAAATACGTATGAAGGAAGGTTGTTCCAGAAAACAGCACTTGAATGAATAAACGAGGAAGATGAAAAGTTGGTTCTGTGAGTTTGAAGTTGGACAGTAAATGGATGTTGGCTGGTGGCGGCACGTGTTCGGACTGTTTTGAAAGAGAGAGCAGGAATTAAAGAAGCTAATTCAGAAAAACAGTGCCCATGGAAGTATCTGTAGAAGAGGCATGCAGCAGAAACAGTACATCTATGAGACAGTGAGTGCAGAGACTCTGTTAGAGATGAGTCATTAATTAACCTAACTGCCCTCTTCTGAATGGAATCAAGAAGCCTGAGAGAGGGGGCACCACCCCAGATGTGGGAACAATATTCCATGGCAGGGCGGATTTGCGATTTATACAGAGTGAGCATCTGTTTGGAAGAAAAGTAACGCCGAAAGCGAAAGAGAAAACCAAGTTTTTTAGATGCAGAAGAAGCAATATTTGTAATGTGCTTGTGCCAAGAGAGTTTAGAAGTCAGGGTAATCCCCAAAAGAGATATATCATTTTGCCTAGAAATCGAAGTGTCACTAAAGATAAGCATAGGAGCAGAAGAATCCTTTTTGCGAGATTTAAGACAAGACTGAGTTTTAGAAGGTTTGAAATCAACTAAGTTGTCTTTGACCCACTGGAGAATTACCTGAAGATCGGCATTTAAGGAATTGGTAGCAGATTTTCGAGAAGTTGAAGCTGATTGAGCAGGACAAGGTTTCTCAAAATGGAAAGTGGAATGCAATGTGCTATCATCGGCAAAACTATGGATAGGATTTCCAGTCAATGGAAGAAGGTCATTAATATACAAGAGGAAAAGAGTGGGGGAAAGAACTAAACCTTGGTAGACACCGGAATTAGTGGAGAAGTTAGAAGACAGAGAGCCATCTACCATCACCCTCAGGCGCCTCCATAGCCAGGTGGGAAGGAGCAGCAGTGCGTGGCACACGCTTCTTGATTAGACCCGGGTTCGAGCCTGTCACCACCAAATACGGAGGATGCGGAAAGGTCCGCCCGGAGTTCGCCGAAATTGGGTCCACTTGACTTGAGTGTCACCCGAATATCAGTTTCATCAGCGTTTTATACTCCCAGGTAGCAAGTACAGCTTGTCTGGCATATCTGAGAGAATGTCTGTGACAACCTCAAGGACCAATTTATTTCAGCTTTGTGTTACGCCCTAAATTCACACGAGATATTATGAGTGTGTTGGTTTTCCCCGATGAATAAAAACTATAGGAAGCTAGGATACAACAAACCAATAGAAATATAGATTTCAAGGGTTATCTTATCGCCCATTTCGGAAGCCGTGTAAGAATGTTCTTCCATGTTGGAATCCTTATGCCAGTGTGCACGTGGTAATTAAGACATTTTTATCACAACTTTCCCTTGACAAACTGGTTTGTTGTACACCTTTTTCTATCGTATTTAATCTGCATAGCCTATGCCATTTATTAATTCAGCAAGAAATTTTCATTTAGTATCGATAAAATGAAGAAAATGTATGTTCTGACTGATGTTTATCAGTGGTATAAGCATAGTACTTTGTTTATAAAAGTTTATGATATGACCACAGATGGACAGAACCAGTAAAAATATTCAAATATATAGGCACATATCCATTCCTGCTATATATTATATATTAAAATAAATCATTTTTAAATTTTTTTGCAATAGACCTTAAAAGGATGAAAAGGCAACAGAGTTTGACAGATTTTTTCAATAAGAAACCAAAATCAGAATTTGTTGTATCAGAATTGGCCTTGGATGGTACAAAACAGTCATAAGTACAA
Source organism: Mastigoproctus giganteus (assembly GCF_048544385.1). Taxonomy (NCBI): domain Eukaryota; kingdom Metazoa; phylum Arthropoda; class Arachnida; order Uropygi; family Thelyphonidae; genus Mastigoproctus; species Mastigoproctus giganteus. The sequence continues at coordinate 710,995 of NC_143576.1, read as the reverse complement.
CCACTCCAACTTGAAGAAAGCAGCACGTGAGTTATTGAAATAAAAAACGATAACAACTCCAAAATTGAAAATAATCTTCCTGAATGCTGGACAGTGCAACAATATAACAATTTCAAAGAAAAATATGACGGACTGGTAATTTTTAACAAAAAGTTAGGTTGCGAGTATTGTGCAAAATATATATATATATATATTTTTTTCCTGTTAGTTGTTGGCGCCTCAGCTTCTATAGCCATAATGCACCTCCCAAAGTTTTTACATTTTACTGTGATCCAAGCCCGAGGCGGGAATCGAACCCGCGATCTTTGGGTTGCCAGCCAGGCACTTTACCTACCTGTCTAGCCCGGTCGGCTGTGCAAAATATGACTTTATAAATGAGAAAAGTGTTCATGTGTCAAAAGAATGGAAACGTTTTCAGATTGAGGCATCAGGGAAAAATAAAGAGGTACAACAAGCTTCTTTAAGGAAAAAAATGAAAGAACATTTTTCATCAAAAGCTCATAACATTTGTAAAGAGAACTTAAAACAATATGAGCAGGATTCAATAACAAAAGTAATAGATACGATGAATGAAAAATATTTAAGTGCTACTTGTAGAGTATTTAATACAGTTTACAGCCTGGCAAAAAGATGTAAACCGTTTTCAGACATAGAAGATGAAACAGAAGTGCAAAAAAATAGATTAGATATGGGAATAGGATTACATTCTCATAAAACTGCTGTGAAAGTAGTTGATTTCATTGCAAAGGAAATTAAAAAAAATATATTTAATAAAATTATTGAAAATAATCTGAAAATATGTTTGATTATTGACGAAGCTTCAATGATATCCTGCAAACCAGTTATTATACTTTTCTTAAAAGTTGAGGATTCAGTTACATCACCAACAATTTTCGTTGAACTAGCTGAATTGGAAAAACAAGATGCAAAGACAATATGTTCTTCAGTTATGGGAAGTTTAAATAATGTTGGGCTTACTAAGAACTAACTAGAAAAAAATTTAATAGGATTTTGCTCCGATGGTGCCAGTGTTATGCTTGGGAGAAAATCTGGAGCGAGCACTAGGGTTGCAAAAGAGTTTCCAAACATAACAATATGGCACTGTTTAAATCATCGCCTCCATCTTGTTTTAGATGATTCGATAAAGGAAATAAAGCAAGTAAATCATTTTAAAATATTAATTGATAAGATATATACTATTTTTCATCAATCCAATAAGAACCAAATTGAACTTTCCAAAATATTCGAACAACTTGGAATTGAAATTATAAAGATTGGTAGAGTTTTGGGAGCAAGATGGGCTGCCAGTAGTTTAAGGTCAACCCTAGCTGTGTGGTGCACATATCCAGCACTACAATCACTATTTTTATTCAAATAAAAAGTACTTAGGTATGGCTACCCGCCTTGAAAATATATATTTTATAACTGATTTGGCATTGATGATTGATATTTTAAACGAAATTTCTCTTCTTTCAAATGCACTGCAAGCAAGAAATATAGACATAATAAAGGCTGAAAAACTTGTGATAAGATCTATTAAAGCATTTCAAATGCTTGGAAAGGAAAAGGATCCATACGAAAAAAAAGTTGATGAATTAATTACTTCAGAAACCTTCAAAAATATAAAATTTGTAGAAAATTATCGATTTGTCAGGCTTCCTCGGGAAAGACTTTTAGAAAACATTTTAATGAATTTGAAAAAAAAAAAAAAAAAAAAAGACTAATGGATTGTGAACATTTAAAAGCAAGTTGTAGTCAATTTCAAGAAAGGAATAAATTACAATTTCTCGATTTTTTGGAGCCAAATTACTGGAATATTGAAGAAGTACTAGTTCCATGGAAAGCAGCTGAAGAACCATTGCTCGTATTTAATGACATTTTTAATTACCAAATTGATATTAATGATTATCGAGATTTCGTGGAAAATGTTTTAAAAAATTCCTAGAATTATGCAATTCCTGAAAATGTTCAAAGAGCTAAAAATATTGTCAAAACAGTAAGTTCAGCAGAAGCGGAAAGGGGTTTTCAAAGATGAATATAATATGTTCAGAGAAGAGAAGTCGCCTAACTGTTTCTAATATATCAAACACAATGACTATTAGTCTAATCAGCCTACCTCTAAAGGAATGGGATCCTACTCCTACAGTGAAAAGATGGTTAAGGACAAATCACTCAGCCGATGATGCTCGGATAAAAGCGAAGAAAATTGCAAGTGCAGACGCCAAACAAGAAGCAATATGGAAATATCTTAAATAACAGTTTTATTGTTTTTTGTCAGGTATTATTTAATATTTTTTTCATTAATATTTTAAAACTCATAACATAATCTAGTTTTGTGGACCTCTTTTATTGTTCTTATTTAAGTATTAACTGCATGAAATAATAAACTACCTTTCGGTATATAGTTTTTTTATACTTAGAACGATCATTAGGGCAGTGAACCGGGTTGTTAAATTATTTGAATCCCACCACTGGACGACCCTGTATATATGTACACCCACCCTGAAATGGCTGTCTGGGTGGTTTTCTCCTCTAAGTAACAATAGTCTTTTCTATAAATAAGCATTACTTATTTAAAGTATAACCAGAGAGGAACTCACTGTGAAGGCATTCACGATATGATATGTAATGAAGAGATGCCATTATAATTAATTTCGGTTAACTTTTTTTTTTTTTTTTTTAGTTGTTTGCACATCGGCTTCTGTGGCCATAATGCACCTCCCAAAGTGTTTGCATTTACTCTGATCCAAGCCCGAGGCGGGATTCGAACCCGCGACCTTTGGGTTGCAAAGCAGGCACTTTACCCACCTGGCTAGCCCAGTCAGCGGTTAACTTACTACATATGGACATGATGCATTTGTAGTAACTTATGTCTGTAATTTTTTTTCCTAAGACTTTTAGCTCTGAATTGTTACAAAGCATCTAAAAACATATAGGTACAAAGTTTTAATTTTTGAAAATTTTTAAATCACAACTAAACTTTGTTGTGATTTTGCTATTTGTGATCCACAGATCCCAAATAGCAAAAACCCACACTCTTCATGATCCAGACATAACTCACTCCACAAAATGTTATGTCAAATCTATTGCAGAACTGATTTAACATTTTTGTTGACTTTTTGTTATCAATTTACAAGACATTTATAAGGCAATGGTCATGCCACACCTTGAGTACTGCATACATGTCGGAAGGTCTAATTTTAGGAAAGATGTAGAGCTGCTGAAATGAGTATAGCGAAGGGCAACGAGATCAGTGAGGGGGAACAAAGGGTTGCTCTTACAAAGAAAGGCTTAAGTTCTTCAAATTGCAGCATCTCGGGACTAGGCATCTGCGAGGTGACTGCATCGAGGTGCATAAGGCCTTGAATGGTTTCAGCAAGCTCAACGCTGATGGAATTCTTCCTCTTGTTCAGATTACACACTTGACGGGGCATAAATTGAAACTGAGGAAAGAAAGTTAGTTGTAGAACAGATGTGTGAAATTTTGCATTTATCCAGTGGGTGGTTGATTGCTGGAGCACACTTCCATCTGTCAGAAGTTGATAGCTTAAATAAATTCAAGGAAGAACTGGACAAACTTCTTTTGGAGTGAATGGTCCAGTGAATAGATGGGTTGAAATGGGAAGCTTTTTTTTTTTTTTTGGCTGATGCTGTATAAGCTTACTTTCTTGCATCATATGCCTCTACTAATGCTAATTTTTATTCTATTTTACTGAATCTTATTTTAAAAATTTATATCCTCTGAAAGCACAAGCTGCAGAAAAGACAAAATGCACACAGCAAGTTCGGTGCACTTTTTCATATGCTTTCTAAATTATTGTATCTAATTCAACACACAATGAATGTATTAATATGTATAACCATCATTATCATTACCCATAATTTCCTGTTTTTTTATTTCTGAATCATGGACATCTGCGGCTAAATTTAAGTCTGCCTACTGAATAAGAAAGCCAATTTGCAAATTTTTCTTGCAAGATTATACACTACTATAATTCAATATGTAAAATTAAGACAATAAGATGGACATACCCTTTTGCTGCTTTAAACATTTCTTCCACAATATCTGGACCTGCTTTTCTTTTGCCTGGACCAAGGACTTGCTGACCACTGAAACATAATTAATACAATAAAGCTGGCAGAAAGTCAATGAATGCAATAAATTCAAAGAAAAAGTTAATCTCATAAAAAGATTTGAAACTAAAAATTTTTAACAGAGTTTATAATGTGATATACAAATGAGTATACCATAAAGGCAATGGCATAATGATATGGCTGCTTTTTTTTTAAGTCACAAAGCAATTTTCCAAAGTGATTAATTACAGATTTATTTAATAATTTATTAATTAAATGCAGAAATTTGAGCTTGTGTAAATGATAAGTTTTATGTCAATTTTTAATGTCTTTTTGTTTAATTAACACATTAAATTGTGTTTCTCAAACAGCTTAAATAGTCTTAAGTCATTTGTTGGCATATTTTTAAATTTTGCTAGTGATTTTATATGGTACAACTTACTATTCGTAGCCAGGTGAGCAGGAGCAGTAGTGCATAGCACACGCTTCTTAATTAGACTGGGGGTCCGAGCCTGTGACCACCAAATACGGAGGATGCAGAAGGTCAGTGAATGACCACTGCCTATCCCCAGTCAGGATAAAGGGTGAGGGTTGGTGTCAGGAAGGGTATTCAGCTGTAAAAATTGCATGCCAAAACAATAAAAACGCTGACCCCATATAATAATGGGAAAAAGGCGAGGACAAAAAAAAAAAAAAAAATTCTTACTGTATCAGTGTTTTGGCACGAATATCATAGCATGTAACAAGTAGAGCAGTGAAATAGTAGGGTTTTAACTGCGATGTACAAGTAACTCAAAGTTTATAATCACTTGTTAGGCATATATCTTTTTGTGTCTAGCTAAAAAATTTTACTTTTTAGTAAGTATATAACTAATTTATCACTGCAATCGCAAATCTTGAACTTAATAATGTAATGCATATCACTGCATTTAGCTTAGTGTAGTATTTACTACATTTAGCTTAGTGTAGTATTGTCAAGTAATCAATTAAATTTATTAATTTTATTAAATTTAAATGTCAATCAATTAAATTGTATTTAAACGGAAATCGTGCCCCAGACTACAGCAGCAAAGCAATGGGCAAATGGCTCGGGGGCGAACTGATGGGAACAACGAAAATATCCTGTTAAGGTTTAGACCTAAATGGGTGACAGATGAACTATTGAGGCATGTGGCAGAGAAGAAAAGTGTATGGGATGCATATAAATTATCAGGTGATACAGAAACCTCGGCACATATAAATTAGTCTGTAATCAAGTCACAAAGAAGGTAAGGCAAGCTAAGACAGATTATGAGAAGTCTCTGGCAAAGAATGAAAAGAAAAACAGGAAAGACTTCCATGCTTATATTAATAGTAGAAGGAAGGAGTTGAATCACATTGGGCTATTTGATGCCTATGGGTTAACTGTTGATGATCCTGTTCAGGCTGCAGACAAATTGAATAAGTATTTTGCATTTACATTCAAGAGATGAGGAATTCTTTAGGGAAGGGGAAGCCAGAGGTTTATCAAACTCTAATGAGAAGCTAATGACTTTGTGATAACCGAAAGGAAAGTGAATGAAAAACTGTTGCAGATGGACGTAAAAAAAAGGCAAATGGGAGGGGGGGATGGAATCTATCAAATTAAGGGAGGCCACAAACAAGGTAAGCAAATACTTAGCCATAATTATGAGAGCATTCTTGGATTCAGGAGAGGTTCCTATGGACTGAAGATGTGTGAATGTAATCCTAATTCACAAACGGGGATCAAAAGGTGACGTGATTAATTACAGACCTGTTCCAGAAAAAAGTAATGGAATCGTCAGTTAAAGAAGTAATGCAGGGCCATCGGGACAGCCTTGCAATTATACTGCAATCGCAGCATGGATTTCATAACAGGCAGTCTTCAGCATTAGTAAAGGCATATGATGCAAGAAAGCAAGCCTATACAGCATCAGCCAAAAAAAAAAAATAAAAATAAAATAAATAAATAAATAAATAAGACTCTTCCCATTTCACCCATCCAGCCACTCCGAATGTTTGGATGCCTTGAATTTATTTAAGCTGTCAACTTCCACAACGACAGATTAGCATTAGCAAAGGCACATGATGCAAGGAAGCAAGCTTATATAGCATCAGCCAAAAAAAAACAAAACAAAACACACACACCCTTCTCATTTCACTCATCCACTCAATCCAAATGTTTGTCTAGTTCTGCCTTGAATCTGTTTAAGCTATCAACTACAACGACAGATGGAAGTTTGTTCCAGCAATTAACCACCCATTTGCTAAAGGCAAACTTCTGCACATGTATCCTACAACTGTCTTTCCTCAATTTGAAATTATGCCCTATCAGGCGATTATTCTGAGCAAGAGGAAGAATCCCATCAGCACTGAGCATGCTCAAACCATTCAAACCTTTCTTTGTAAAAGCAACCCTTCGTTCCATTCACTAATCTTGTTGCCCTTCTCTATACTCATTCCAACTACATCCTTCTTAATTAAAATAGAGGCCTCCAGACCTGTATCAAGTAATCAATGTGAGGCCTGCCATTAGTTATGCAGCACAAGGAAACATCAACTTTATCAGAAAAAAAAAAAAGTAAAAGGAGGGGAGGAGGAAAAGAAAGGGGAAAAAAATTCCTACATGTTTTAGGTATGTAGGTCTACCTTGCATAGGTATACTGATGCAAATTGCTCTTTGATTCAGTAATTAACAACTCACTTCACCAAAAGCATAGAACAGATAAGATAGAAAAAATCTGTGAAAAAAAGATAAGTTTGTTCCAGCAATCAACCACCCACTGGCTAAAAGCAAATTTCTGCACATCTATTCTACAACTATCTTTCCTCGATAATATTTCTATCCCCTCAGGTAATTAATCTGGGCAAGAGGAAAAATTCCATCAGCACAGAGCTTGCTCAAACCATACAAGGCCCTATACACCTTGATAAGATTACATTGTGGGTGTGTAGTTTCCAGGCATTGCAATTTGAAAACTTATGCCTTTCTTCATAAGAGAACCCTTTGTTCCATTCACCAATCTCGTTTCCCTTTTCTGTACTCACTCCAGCAGCTCTACATTCTCCCTAAAATGAGGTCTTCAGACCTGTATACAGTACTCAAGGTTTGACCTGACCACTGCCTGATACGAGGGAATAATTAATCCTTATCCCTGCTAGAAAAATTTCCCCATGTATCATTCAGAAGACACCATGAGTTACTCTGCACTGCTCAGAAAACTTCATATCTGACTGCACAATTACCCCCAGGTCTTTTTTATTCTCTACCATCCTGAGTGTAGTACCACACAGTTTATACGTTACTCTGGGTTACTGGTACACATATGCAGTACCTCTGACCCATTTTTCTCGATTAGTATGAGATTTCTAATTTCTCAATTTCTAATTGAGAAATTAGTTGCAGTAGCATACTATCATTAACAACCCTGTCAACCATCGTATCGTCTGCAAACTTGGACATTATGCCCGATAAACCTTCATCGATATCATTAATAAATACAGAAAACAACAATGGGACCCAATGCAGGCCCCTGGGGAACTACACTAATAATATTAGTCGACGAAGAGCAGTGTCCACCCTCTATGTCTTCTAGCACTCAACCATCCCTTTATGCATAGCAGCAATTTTCCCTTAATGCCCACTACTTACTACCTTAATGCTTACTACTCTCTGTCTTATCCCACTTAACCATCCTTTTATAATGCCATACATCTCCAATTTGTGCGGTAGTCTTCCATGTGCAACAGTATCAAATGTTTTCCTAAAATCAAAGTTTATGATATTAAAATTATTTTTCGCATTCAGTTCCTTTGTGATCACATCATAGTATACAATCAAATTGATCAGACAAGACTTCCCCCTAAACCCATGCTCTGTCTCAACGATAACTGCAGTCTTGTCTAGATGATTCTGCCGTGCTTCTTTAAGCAGTGACACCATTAATTTCCCTGGAACATAAGTTAAACTAACAGATCTGAAATTGCTTGTGTTACCCTTTGATTCCCCTTTGTGAATTAAGGTCACATTTGCACATCTCAAGTCCATGGGAATTTCTCCCGAGTTGAGGAATCTCACAATTATGACTAAGCGTTCGACTTTGAACTAAACGGCTTTGAACTAAACACAGAAAAGACTATTTTACTGACACTGGAAATCAAGACAAAGAAATAAAAATAAGAACAGCCATGGCCAAAGATGCCTTCTGGAGAAATAAAGACCTCTTGAGGAGTACTGTGGGAATTTATACAACGAAAAGAATGATTAGAACATTGATTTGGCCAGATTTTACATATGGAAGTGACTCTTGGATGTACAAGAAAAGAATGCGACAACAGACTGAAGCATTCGAGATGTGGTGTTTCAGAAGAACATTAAGAATTCCATTGACAGAGCACATGTCAAACATTGACCTACACAGAATGAGAACACAAAGATCTCTATTAATGGAAATGATTCAAAGAAAAATGAGACTGAGGACACATGCTAAGAGGATCAGCTGGACAAAGAACACTGACAGTCCTTGAGGGAAAGATCATGAGAAAAAGATCAAGAGGAAGGAAAAGAAGAACATGGTTTGACAACAAGGATCTGGACAAGGTCACAAAACTACACTGAGACCAAGAGGAAAGTTTGTGATAGAAGGAACTGGAGAGACATAGTGCTGCACCCTCACATTGAGGAAGCCACATAAAAAAGAAGAAGAAAACAATTTCATGTACAGTAGAACTTGATTATATCGAGCATCAAGGGACCGACAAAATTTCTTGTTATAATCGTTACTCGAAAATCAGTGATAGTGGAGAAGAAGGCAAAGGAGCAGTTAAACAATCAACACTTTATATCAATGATGAGTTAAATTTACCTCCTATTTTTTTAAATTCTTAATAACTTCATAAAAAGATAAGATTCAAAAAACAAAAGAAATATTAGAGAGAGAAAAATAATATGTATATACTTACATATTATTTGTATTAATATGCTTGTAAAAACTACAAATACACTTAATATTAAACACAATTTATTTGTCTGTAGTTTTAAAACCATACACTAAATATTAAAGACAATTTATTTCTCTGCAATTAAAAACACATGGAAATCTCCTGATCAGGGACTCGCATCTGGTGAGTATGGGTTGGCACACCCAGGGTCCTGAGCTGGATATCATCATTCTTCTCTTTCTTGGTGATTCCCTTCTACTTCTCTTTCTCTCTCTCTCTCTCTCTGGGTGGTTCAGAAATTTTTTTTTGGCTGGTGCAGCATAAGCCTCAGGCTGCCTTGCACCATATGGATAATAACAATAAAACAGGGAATCAGATTGATTATATATCCTTATGCAGAAAAGATGGCATTCTTAGCTACCCCACATCGTTCTCAAGCTGAAGCTGAAAAAGATCATGAATAAGGTTTTCCCTACATGATTGGATGTCGAAAATATTCCAAATGATTATATGCTTGAAACAGGCAATTGTTTTCAAGCTCTATTAGAACTATATGACGATATGCTGCCTGAGGAAATGTGGGAAAATACAAAAGACATTATTAAGGATTCAGCAAATAAACACATTAGAGAAATGTCAAAGATCAAGAAGCCCTGGATTATAGAAGCCACTTTTAAACTTATTGAACACAGAAGAACTGCAAAAGCCCAGGGTGTACAAGGAAACAAAGAGTATCATGAACTAAGCAAAGTCATAAGCCAGGACAAACAGGATTATATTAATCGAAAGTGTAATAAATAAAATACCACAACAAACAAAACAACACTAAAAAGATGTATGATCTAATTAAGTCCTTAAGACAAAAGTTCCAACCAAAACTTAATGTAATTAAGGACTCCAAAGGGAAAATTTTAAAAGAGGAGAACACAATCAAACCAAGGGGGAAAGAATCTTGGAAGAGCTGTGAGCAGCTCTTCCAAGCACCTGCTGGCACTAATGATCTGCCAGCTCCTTTTCAAGAGTGTGGTCATGAAACAGTTCCACTGAAGGAAGAAGTCAAAAAAGTCATCAGAGAACTAATGTGTAGCCAGTCACCTGGAATTGATGAAATCTCAGCGGAATTGATTAAAGCTACAGGTGTGAAGGGCCCTGAGTTTTTTCATAAAATGATTATAAAAATTTGGGAAATGGGATGGTGGTCATCAGATTGGAAGAAATCAATTTTCATCCCCTTACCAAAAAAAGGAGATCTGAAAATTTGCTCAAATTACAGGACTATTAGCCTAATTTCTCACGCTAGCAAGATTCTTCTTAAAATCATATTGAACAGAATCTCAAGAAAACTTGAAGAAGAAATGCCAGAAGAACAAGCAGGTTTCAGAAGTGGTAGTGGAACCAGAGATCAGATCTCAAGCTTACGACTGATTATTGAAAAATGCAAAGAATTCAACGTTCCAGTTGTTTTGTGATTTTTAGATTATACAAAAGCATTTGATTGTGTTAAACATGAGAAACTATGGGAAACAATGACTATTATGGGTTTCCCAATCTACATAATTCAGCTGATTAAGCTACTGTACCAGGAACAGGAAGGAACTGTGAGACCGAACATGGGAAACACGGACTTTTTCACAATAGGTAACAGTGTCAGGCAGGACTGTATTTTGTCACCTCACCTTTTTAATATTTATGCCAAAGATATATCGTGCGTGAAGCTTTGGAAGATTTAGAGACTAGCATCAAAATTGGAGGACTGAAGATAAACAACCTTCGTTATTCAGATGACACTGTGCTAATTTGTAATTCTAAGGATCATCTTAAAGAAACTCTGAGGAGAGTATGTGAAGCAAGTAAGAAAAAAAGGATTGTTTCTGAATGTGTGTAAAACTAAAATTATGGTGATTGGTGATAATCTCGATTCCAGTAAAGTGAAGGTTAACGGGCAAGATATCGAAGAAGTTGATGAATTTGATTACTTAGGGTCAAGAATAAATAAAAATAGTGACTGCTCAAACGATGTAAAGAGACAACAGGTAATTGCTAAAACGTTGGTTGCTGATCTGATAAAATTACGGAGATCGTAATCTGCCCCTAAAGAAGAAACTGAGAATCATGATTCGTTAATTTTTCCAGCTGCCACTTATGGATGTGAAGGATGGAATCTGAAAAGAGTTGACAGGAAGAAAATTGAGGCATTTGAAATGTGGTATTACAGGAGAATACTGGGTATTTCTTACTTGGATCGGAGAACAAATGAGTGGGTATTGAATAAAATTGGCAGGCCTAAAATTCTTTTTCATATCAACAAAAGAAAACTCAAGTTTTTTGGTCATATAGTAAAGAAGGGAAAACTGTCTGTTGAAGAATATAATGGAAGGAAAAACTGAGGGAAAGAGGTGCATAGGAAGAGACCTACAACTAGGTGGAAGGATGGGATCAATGAACTTCTGGGCATGACACTTTGCCATGCTGCTCGTATAGCACACGATCGATGCAGTTGGAGGAATTTGTTGGTGGCCACAACAGCTCCCCAGGGAACTATGTGATTGGAAGAAGAAGAATTAAAAACAATAATATTTAATAATAAACGTGATTTCAATTAGTCTTTATTTATGAATCTTAAAATTGATGTTTGTTTTAAAGATTTCACGTTGATATTTCTTAAGTTTTCCCTTAAAACACTCAATGCGTTAAGTCTCGTTACTTGCCTCAGTTGATTGAAAAAAATTTACTAATGTGTCCACTGCACCTTGAGCTTGTGAGATTGTCAGCACTGATTTTGATTCACTTTCAATTGTCATCATATCATCATCACAATCATAGTCTTTACCACCGTCGTTATCGTCTTTGTTGTTGAGCACGTTGTAGTTTTAATACAGATAACAATGATGGATTTGTACAGGTCGAAGACCACTAGTTAATAAATTGTCATCGACTTGTACAAATCAATGTTATCTGTATTAAAACTACAACATTGTTATGTAGCAACCATTCGGATAATGGTAAGTTGTTTTCTTCGTTTCCATCTTCTTCATCTACAATTGAAATTTCATTTGAATTTAATTTCAATTTCTTGAAGCAAATTCGATATGGCTGTCGAAGTAACGTTGTTCCACACATCATTCAATAAATTTATAGCATCCAATATCGATACAAACTCGGTAAGTTTCTGTTCTATTTGACTGATCAGAAGTAGAAATAGAAATCTTTTATAAAATTCTTTCAAACTTTTGATCCTATGTCCATTGGCTGTAAAATTGATGTGCATTGGGAGGCAGAAACACTAGCTTAATGTTGGACAAATTTTGATTCTGGGGATGTGCAGGACAGTTATCAACTAACAATGAAATATTTCTTCTTTTTGAATAGCTCCTTATTGCCGAAAAATATCTGAAGTCATCCAAGCTTTCTTGTTTGCAGTGTAATCCAAAAGAAGTTTCCTTACGTTTTTGAAACACTGAGGTTTTACGATTTTCTGATAACAAACAGTTTTTTTTTTTTTTATCAGTTCCTGTCATATTTGTGCATACGAGCACTGTCAAGACAGCCTTTGATTTTTTTCCACCAACACATTTTCCCCATTGAATTTAAATGTATTGTCAGGTGTCAAATTATAAAAAAAAGTCCTGTTTCATTGGCGTTGTAGATATCTTCATCATTGAAATCTTTCTTGATTTCTGCTCAAACACGGTCAATCCATTCATTTGCCATTATTGGAACTACAGATCGAGATTCTCCACTAACTTTTGCATAAATGATGTTATGTTGGTTTTTAAATCGATCCAGCCAACCACTGTTACATACAAAATCATCCAAATTGTTTACAAAGAAAACTTTTTACACACTTCAACATTTTTTTGCACCATGTTCTAACTCAAGAATAATTTCGACTTTTTCGTGAATCGAGAGACACTTTCTTTTGTTAGTAGACATGTTTCCGAAGGAATGGTTCATTTCTAACTGATTTTACATTAAAACGATCATAAAGTGATCTGCCTACCAAGTTCATAGAAGCCCGAAATGCATACAACGTTCTTAGAAGTTCCGAAATAAATTTATGGTTCAGTGAATGCAAGACAATCTGTAAATAGGGTAATGCGACAAGCAGAATGCCAATGCACTATTGTATAGCCCCGTCCCCGGAAGAACAAGGTCATAAACCGGCTGCTAATCCGATGCAGGTGGTCATAAAGCTAAGTTGCCCTTTTCATTTACATCTATTCCAAGAATTGGGTTTTTTCAACTACCTGAGCAATTAAGAATGTTTTATAGTTACCAAAATTTGTTCGGTATATTCCTGTAGTACGCTCGTTATAACAGTGAGTGATTGTATGGGAATACATGTAAATTAAAATCATTATGGCTTTTTGCTCATTACAGCCATGATCTCGTTATTTCCGTGCTCATCATAACCAAGTTCAACTGTATATTGTTGTGATATCCCTAAGATACTGTTATTTTTTAAATCCTCCACAATGTGCAAGTATTTTTTTTTTTTTTTTCTCTCTCTCTGAAGCACATTTATTATCATTTTCTCTCAAATTGAGCACATATATACTGACACTTTAAGATGCATAGCATCCATGTAGGGAAATCACACATTTTGCACCATTAATCAACAATCACATTTTTTTTAATCCCTCTCTCCTGCAGTTTCTTTACATGCACCTGTAAAGAGAGGTTACAGTTATGTGAATTCTCTGTGATTCTGCATGCAGTTCTTGGGGAAGCAAATGGAAATGTAAAATTTAAATATGTCATATACTGTATATGGCATCTTTAAATTTTAATCTTCAAATACATAGTTATGGTGCACATTGGTTATAATGAAAATTTGTTAGTGCAATACACTAACAAATTTTCATTATAACCATGTCCACCATGAAGGTTTCGGCAATCTTTTTGAACTAGTCAAACTATTTACAAGTTGCAGGACCCAATTTGGATTTCACTGTAGCAAATTTTTTCACTTCAGCCTTTAAGGTCAGACCATCTATTGAAAATCCAACACATCTTTGTGCAGTGAACCTTTGAAGCAATTCCTCGTCTACATTTGTAACCTCTCACTTTCTAAATTTTTTATTTTTTTTTTCGGTTATATTATTTTCTAATGCCGATATGTAAACACGTTTATTCTTCCACAATGTTGATACTGTTGAAGAGGCCAAACAAAACTTTTTACACACTTCAACATTTTTTGCACCACGTTCTAATTCGCAAATAATTTTGACTTTTTTGCAAATCGAGAGAAACTTTCTTTAGTTAGTATGCATGTTTCCAAAGGAAGAGTTCTTTTCTAACTGATTTTACTTTAAAATGACAGTAAAAGCGACTTGCATACAAACAATTATTGTTTCCAAAATTCTTAGAAGTCCCGAAATAAATTTATGTTTAAATGAATATAAGAAAATCTGTTAATAGGGTAAGGTGACCAAATAAATTACAAGTGGAACACCAATGCACTATTGTATGGCCCCCCATCCTTGAAAGAACAAGGTTAGGTTGTAAACCAGCCCCTAGTCCAATGTGGGTGGTCATAAAAGCTAAGTTGCCCCTTTCCTTTTTGTCTATTCCAAGAATTGAGTTTTTTTGACTACCCAAGGCATCTGAGGTGAATGGGATCTATTAAGGGAGGTGGCAAAGGAAGTAAACAAACCCTTAGCCATAATTATGAGAGCATCCTTGGCTTTAGGGAAGGTTCCCACATACTGGAGATGTGAAATGCATCCCCAACTCACCAAGGGGAGATTCAAAGAGTGATAGGAGTAATTAAAGACCTCTTAGTTTAACTTCTGTTCCAGAGAAAATAATGGAGTCAATGGTTAAAGAATTAATGCAGGATCATCTAGACAAGACTGCAATTACAGTTCAGATGCAGTATGGATTTGTTAAAGGGAAATCCTGTCTGGCCAATTGGATTGTATACTATGATGTGGTCACAAAGGACCTGGATGCAAAAAATAATTTTGATATCATATACTTGGATTTCAGGAAAGCTTTTGATACTGTTGCACATAAAAGACTGCTGTAGAAATCAGATCAGTGTGGCATTAAGGGCAAGTTGCTGCTATGGATTAAGGAATGGTTGAGTGGGAGCGTGCACACACACACACACACAGAGAGAGAGAGAGAGAGAGAGAGAGAGAGAGAGAGAGAGAGAGAGAGGTGTAATCACTTCTCTTCAGGGCACCTCCATAGCCAGGTGGGAATGAGCAGTAGTGCGTATCACATGCTTCTTGATTAAACCCGGGGTTCGAGCCCGCCACCGCCAAATACGGAAGATCCGGAAAGGTCAGGGAATGACCACCGCATATCCCGGAGCAATATGACCTTAGTTGCTAATGCTCCTGAAAAAAAAAAAAACCAAAACAACAACTTCTCTTCATGGACGAATGTTATTAGTGGAGTACCCCAGGGTTCTGTGTTGGGCCCATTTTTGATTTTTTTTTATTTATCAATGATAGTGACGAAGATATATCAGGCTTGATATCCAAGTCTGCAGATGTATATGATACAAAGGTTGGCAGGGATGTTAATGACAGTGCAACAGGATCTAGAAAAGTTAGGTAGATGGGCTGAGAAGTGGCAAATGAAGTTTAACTTTGATAAATGCAAAGTAATGAATATGGGTACCAGTAACCCACAGTAAAGTACCAACTGTGTGGTACTACAATCAGGGTAGTGGAGAACGAAAAAGACCTGAGGTTAATAGTGCAGCCAGATATGAAGTTCACTGAGCACTGCAAAGCTCCCAGGACAGCTCATGGGGTTTTTTCAGTGATATACAGGAATTTACTACATGAGGTGATTATCCCTTTGTATAAATCAATGGTCAGGCCACACCTTGAGTATTGCATACAGGTTTGGATGCCTCATTTTGGGAAGGAAGAAGTGCTATTGGAATGTGTACAGAGAAGGGCAATGAGATTGGTGTTAGAAACAAAGGGGTGCTCTTATCAAAAGAGGCATCGGTTCTGCAAATTGTAGTATCTGGTGAAGCTGCAATTTGCAGAAATATGCATCTGCATGGCATTTGTGTTTAGGCACCTGCGAGGTGATCTGATTTAGGTGTTTAAGGCTTTGATTGGTTTGAGCAAGCTCAACGGTGATGAGATTCTTCTTCTTGCTCAGATTATGCACTTGAGGGAGCATAAATTCAAACTGAGGAAAGACGATTGCGAAATAGATGAACATAAATTTACCTTTTGCCTGCAGATGGTTAACTGCTGGAACAAACTTCCATCTATCGTTGTGAAAGTTCATAGCTTAAATAAATTTAAGCTATGAACTTAATTGATGCTAATCACTTAAATAAATCTAAACTATTAGCATCAGTTAATATTACACTTCTGGAATTTTCAAACTACCTCAACCAGTTCGGATTAAAAATAAACCCAGAAAAGTCTGAATTTATGATATTTTCCTTAAAGAAAATTCCCTTTTATATTCAGCCAACATTGTGTAACTCCTCTATCAATAAACATACTGATCTCGGGGTTGTTTTTGATCCTAAGCTCTGCTTCAGTCACCACATGGACAAGCTGCTCACCCTGGCTGCTCGACTTTGATAGATTTTCAAACAGCATTTACAATATATATTAATGAAGGCACAACTACCAGAAAACATATAAAAACCACAGTATACTCTCCGCTTTTATAAGCTGAAGAGGTATGGGTATCTGATGCCCCCAGCACAATTAGGTTACTTTTTTCTGCTGAGTTTTGGCTCTTAAAATGGGCTATAAACAAACAAACAAAAAAAAACGTCCTCCACAGCTAAGAACAACTGAAATGATCAGTTTGATACAAATTCACAGGCTTCCCATGCTAATTAGGGTGAAATGTTACCATGACTGTCAAAATGATCGTTAGAAATATTTTGGCACCATCATTCTGGTACTTGTGCTCTTGGAGAGTCCCTCAGCCTTCCATCAGAGTGACTACAACTCTGTACCCACATCTCAGCCATTTTCACCTATCCAATAGGTTCTTGCCATTTCAGCTACTCTATTGTACTAAGTCTTTGGACGCTGACCTTAAGTTTGCTTGTGACAAGGAATACAGATGCCGCATCCTTGAATTGTACTTTCCTATCCCTGATCCTTTTCCTTGAAGCTTGTCTTAATGCTACACACAAGCCAACAATACCATATGATATAAAAATGGCTTACTAACTTCTCAGTTTTCCACCTATATTTTCTTTGTACATTTTGGTGTATATAACTGTATTATACTTTGTGTTTTGAGCTGCATTTCCTTTTATGCATCCACATATGTATTTCCTTAAGTTTAATTTATCATTGTTATTTCTCTTACATATTGTATTAACCCCTGGACCCCGTGATGGCTGTGAAGGACAATACTGCAATGTATTGATTTAGCCTATATAGACAAAAACTACATCTAAGCATGGGCAATCCACTTCCCTTACCCAGGAAGAGATTTTTATGAATTCTTTTTAAAACAAGGCCATAGAAAAAACTACCTTTAAACAAAAAGTATGGATTAGTTACGTCGATGATGTCCTTACTGTTTGGCCACAAGGCATTGAGGAACTCAACAACTTTCATTTACATATCAATAGCCCACATCCACACATCTCATTCAAAACCAAATCTGAAGATAAAAAACCTAACATTTCTTGAACTACTACTACTACTATGCAGAATAAAGAACACCATTAGAATACAAATTTATATATAGAAAACTTACTGACACAGGACCTATTATATATTTCTCTTCCAAACATCCCTTAAACACAAAATAGTTATCCCAAAGGTTTTTAGCATTACCATTAGTAGAAGCATATGATGCAAGAAAGCAAGCCTAGCAGCATCAGCCAAAAAAATCCCCTCCCATTTCATCCCTCCATTCATATCAAATGCCTGTCCAGCTCAGCCTTAAATTTATTTAGGCTATTAGCTTCCACAACAAAAGATGCAAGCCTGCTCCACTAATCAACTACCCGCTGGCTAAAGGCAAATTTCCGCACATCTATTCTACAACTATCTTTTCTCAATTTGAAACTGTGCCCCCTCAGGTTCTTAGTCTGAGCAAGATGAAGAATCCCATCAGCATTCAGCTTGCTCAACCCATTCAAGGCCTTATACACCTCAATCAGATCACTTTGCAGGTGCCTACATTGCAGGTGCTGCAATTTGCAGAACTTTTTGGTAAGAGCACCCCTTTGTTCCCCTCACCAATCTTGTTGCCCTTCTCTGTACACACTCAAGCAAATCTACATCCTTCCTAAAATGCGGCCTCCAGACCTGTACAGTACTCTAGGTGTGGCCTGACCACTGCCGTGTACAACGGGATAATCTCATCCTTGTCCCTACTAGCAAAATTCCTATATATCATTGACAAGACTCCATGATCAAACATTTAGGATACAAATGTTTAGGGGAGGTAGGTAACATTTAAAGGAATGTGAATCGCATAGGAACCCATAACCGGAAACGTCACGGGAAAGTAGTAGCAGAGGCACAAGAAGCAGAAATGACACAAGACAGTAATTAGTGGCAAACATTTATTTGACATAATATTAACAATGGAGTACGAGATGGATGCATTTCATGATGTTACAACAATGCTCGAAGGTTCCACCATGAGACGCGATGCATGCGTGACACCGACGCAGCATGGATTGGCGGACATGGTCGAACACACGTGGAGTTTCTTTGACAGTAGCAGCAGTGCAGCGAGTCTCGCCACGAGATCCATTTCCGTCTCCACAGGCGATTCATACAAGATAGATTTGAGGGCCCCCCCACAGAAAGAAATCAAGGCTCGATAAATCAGGTGAGCGTGAGGGATAGGCAACGGGTCCACCACGGCCAATCCATCGATGCCCAAAACACCTGTTCAAATGGTCACGAACACACCTTCCATAATGAGCAGGTGCCCCGTCATGTTGAAACCAAATGTTGTGTCTCACATGTGCTGGAACATCGTCAAGTAACCCTGGTAGAACTTGTTCAAGAAAGATCCGATATTTAGCGGAGTTCATGCGGGATGGTAACAGGTATGGGCCGTCACCGACCATACCTGCCCACACATTTATTGCGAAGCAATGTTGTGCCGCATGGGGGCGCACACCGTGTGGGTTGTCGTGAGCCCATGAGAAATGTGCTGATTGAATAAGCCTTCCCGAGTGAAATAAGTCTCATCCGTGAACAAAACATAGGCTGGAAAATTCAAGTCTTGAACACTTTCTTGGAGAAACCACTGCGCAAAAGCCACATGTGCAGGATGATCTTGGGGGAACACTAACTGAACCCTTTGGAGATGAAAGGGGTGTAAGGAATCGTCGGGCCAGACACGCTGTACGCTGCAACGAGACACTCCTAAGGCAAAGGCAACGGCACATGTGCTGGTTGTAGGATTATTCTGGACGGCATTCAACATATTTTCTTCCATGGCGGGAATTCGCATCGAACGTGGTCTGCCCGCACTACTCCTGTTACCTCTAAATGACCCATAATCGCACAAATTTTGATGCACATGCGCAAACAAATGGTGGTCTAGTACATGTCTGTCTGGGAAGCGTTCTCCATAAATTCGTTGAGCGGCTCGTCCATTTCCCTCTGCTAATCCATACACTAGGTGCATGTCTGCCAGCTCACAGTTCGTATATCGATGCATGCTCTTCGTGCGGCGAATACCATGCCGTCTACCAACTTACAGTGACGTTTCCAGTTATGGGTTCCTATGTGATTCACATTCCTTTAGATGTCACCTACCTCCCCTAAACGTTTGTACCAATATTTTTGAGACACCCTGTATAATTTATTTATTTAATTTTGTCCTATTTTATTCTACTTTAATTTAAACAATTTTTATTTATATTTATTTAATTGATATCACATATACTTAAATGAGTATCAACATCCCTGATTACCCCTTATGCAAATACAGTCCATTCTGGTTATTTGGAATACATTGGGACTAGTGCATTTTCGCCCGATTAAGCGGCTGCCCCAATTATCCGAAGTTTCACGTAAATAGTTAAAAATACAATGTACCCCCCCATACAACTGGTTCACTGTACAATCAAATCACATTACGACGAACTCAACATAGTAAAGTACCATTCACTATACGATGTGCAGTAAGCGCTGGTCATTGTGATCACGTTTGTGAATTGAATTTTAATTCTATTAAACAGTGATTCTAATTAGCGAAAATACCAGGAATATTATCCACAGGCTATAATAGCAAAGATATATTAAGCACAAATTTACCCTTTATTACCTTACCAATTAAAAAATTAAATGATACGTGAAAATCAGAAGAATATACGTGATAATCAGAATAATTAATACGTACTGTAATATGTACATACGAACTAGTTGACATTTCTGTTCACTGACATTTGTGGGTGGGGGTTAAAATTTAAAACAGTAAAAAGATAAGCAATCAATAACAAAGAACACGGCACACACAAATTGCAAGTAACACAATACGTGCAAGTGAGAACGGAGTAACGAGTTACAAAGCTTTAAAAATAGGAATGAAGAGAAGATCTGAAAATTAACTTGAAGATTTCATGGAAATGTAAACACATTTCACCATAATAACCCACAGAATTCCAGCTGTCAGTATTATCGCAAATTCAGTAAGATCGAATTTACTGTCCGTTTATGATAGATTTCACCAACAGAAAAGCCCAATAAACAGGTGACTGCTAATTGTTTTTGTTTTATGGTTGTGACCTCCAGAATTTCGACCGGACCACGTGGTACCATCGGAGACAATCGTAGGGTAATCTCCAGTGCTGCGGTCTCCTTCCCCGATTAAACGGCATGCCGTCCCAATTAAGCGAAGTAAACCCTGGCTATTTTCTCAATTGGTTTCTGTTTTTTTTAAGATTTGCCCCAAATGAACGGCTGCCCCAATTAACCGGTGGCCCAAATAACCGGAATCCACTGTACCAGCAGTAATGATACCCTCAGGGCACAAGTAAACCCTGGGATCGAGACTATAAAAGATTATCCCTTAGACTCTTGTCCACAAAACCACCTGGTAATGAGATTAAGTAAACTACAGTATATATATATATGTTTCACCCATAAACAAATCAACACACTCTTGTGATCAAAGTGATCTTTTGTGATGGAAGTAATACAAAAGGTAGCTGATAAATGTTTACACATTATTGCAAGATGCAAGGAAGCAAGCTGCATAAGCTTACTTTCTTGCATCAAATGCCTCTACTAATGCTAATGCTATTATTATTTACTATATAAAATTAACCCAAAAACAAAATTCTTCAAATTTGATCCAAGTTTAATTTACTTAAATGTTTGTTTCTACTATTTAATTCTAATAATAAAAAAAAAAATAATAAGAAGAATTCTATAATAATAACCCTGTAGTTATTGTCTTTGCAGTCAGTGAAGAAGTGGAAAGAAAATATCACAAAACATTTGACTCCATTATGCACATATTTCCAATTTGGAAATAAATGCATGTAATAATACCAATGTAGGTTTTGGGTGCTTTATTATCTTCAAACAACATAGTTTATCTCATCTCAAAGAATACCTTAGTTATTCAGTTAATTTAATATAACTTTAACAGTGAATACTTACATCATGCTTTTCATGTAGTCTCTCTACGGCAATTTGAAATACAAAATGCACCAAAATAAATGGATTATTAAAATACTGATATTGCTATGTACAGTAGCATATCTAAGGATTTTCTAATGGGGTGGGGGCTGAGGATCAGACCTGCTGCTTTGACCTAGAGAATTTTTTTTTTTTTTTTTTTTTACTTTGAATCTCTTTGGGGAGTTTGTAGCCTGGAAGCCCCTCCCCAAGAGCACTTCTGGCCTCCACTACATAATTTATCTAACATAATGAGTGTTTGTTAGGTTAAGTGATCCTTTATATAAGTTTTGTTATGACCCAGAGAGATATGTAGGCATTACTGTTATCTTGGGATATCTCTATTATTTCAGGGTTGTACTGCATTTACTTTTTTTGTTTACATTAACTAGCACTAAGGCTGAGTTGTTCCTTGTTGAGGTTGCATCATACAGTCTGTATACAGAAATAAAAAAGATTTATTGATTAAAAAGATTATTTATATTTTATAAAAAAAACAAAAAAAAACCTATAACCTTGGTTTTAAATTAAATTTCAAAGTTAACAGTATTCAATTCTTGTCCTTTAAACTATACCTCCTTTCAGACCCTCCAGCATAGAATGCTTGTCCTTCTTCTGTGTCTTCATTATTATCATCATGTATTAAACTAGCAAGGGTAGCAAACCTAAAAAGTTAAAAACATTAACTAAACTTTATAATATACTATATTTAGATTGATACAACACATCATTCTGCATAATAAACCATAAAAAAAAAATAATAACTGAATAAAAATTCAGTTATTTGTAGTATGATCCCTTTCACAAGATATTAACAACAAATTGTGATTCTTATACTGTACAATTGTAACAGAATCCTGTAACAGAAACTACTCACAACTATACTTGGAAAGTTACATTAAGATGGAATGTTTCAATTGTTACCCCTTCAGTAAATAATTTAACATCAAGGGTTACTGTACATGTTATGTATAGTCTCTTTCTGCAAACTAGGTTTGCTACTTAATGCATCAATCTCATATTATGGAGGCACTTCACCATGAGTTGCTTTGGTATTTCACTACTCTAAATAAAAGGTGTTGCTTTAATTGAGAAGTATATATTTTTTTTAAATTTTTATTTAAAGGGTATGCCACTACCCACACCTGAGTTTCAACTCTGATTGGAGCCTCATCAATTGGCAGGTAGGCATTGTGAAGACCTGAACAACCAAGTGATGAGACATATCCACAATATGTGAGAGGCAAAATGGTGCAGTAATTGACGTAGACATAGTTAAGTCTAGGGCAGAAGCTTCAAGCTATGAAAACTACATAGCACAAAGCATTGTGATATAGCATAAAGCTATATCAAATGCCTACCTGACCACCAATGGAACTCCAATCAGAGTTGAAACCCAGGTCTGGGTAGTGGAATACACTTTAAATAAAACTTATGGAAATTCGACTTTACGCAAGTTTTTGCTGGCCAGTGCAAACTTAAAAAAATCGTGGAAATGTATTTTGCATCCTGTAGGAATAAATGGAGGTATCGTGAAAATATTGTAATGTGAACCCAATAGCACGTTTTTTTTTTTTTTTTGGTAATTCATGTGAAGACCTTGGAAGTAGTTGTTTTCGCTACATAACTAAGCTATTTAGCTCTCTAAAAGGTTATTTTTATAACGGAAATTGCACTAGACTTTCATCGTTATCATATGTTCCATTATAAGAATCAATTTTGAATGCCTTTGTGATATTTTTCTAAAACACATATCTGGAGGTCACTACCATAAAATAATAAAAACAATTTGCACTTTCCAGTTTAGCGTAATCTATTATAAATGGGTAGTAAACTCGATCTTATTGCATTTGCGATAATACCAATAGCTGGAATTCTTTGGGTTTTTATGTTACGGTATTATGGTGAAATGAGTTCCCCTTCACTGAAATCTTCAATCATATAAAAAACAAATAAATTTTAAGAATCTTCTCTTTATTCCTATTTACTTATTACAATGGTGAAGGGAAAGGGACCAACGGACAGCGCAAATGCTGGCAATGCTAGGAAACGAAACAAAATTGATTTAGAAATGAAGATGAAAATGATTAAGAAGTATGAAGCAGGACAAAGTTTGTCATCTTTTGCATGGAATTAGGTATCGCTGCTTCAACAGCGAATACTATTTTAAGGGACAGTGTGCGTATAAAAGAACATGTTAAAGGATCAACACATTTAAGATCAAGAGTGATCACAAAGCAGCGTTCAGGTGCTATATCGAAGATGGAAAAGCTATTAATAATATGGATGGAAAATCATATTCAGAAGCAAGTGCCCTTGAGTCCAATGCCCATTCAAGCAAAAGCAAGACGTATTCACGAAGATATTAAGGATAAGTACGGTGAACCCCAAGCCAAGTTCGTGGCAAGCAATGGGTGGTTTAATAGGTTCAAGCATCGTGCTAGTTTCCACAACATTAAAGTATGCAGTGAAGTCACCAGTGCTGATTCTGCAGTTGCAGAGAAATTTTGTGATGTGTTAGAAAAAACCCCTTCTAAATCTCCACAGCCCTCGACTTCCACAGTGGCGTGTTTATCAGCTGGAAAGTTAATTCTGGCAACGATGCTCAAAAGGTAAAACTTGCTGACGTTATGCCTGTCTCCTCTCTCTTTTTGTAATTTTTCCTGTGCATGAAATAAAAAAAAAAAAAAAAATGAATAAATCTATTTACATGTTTGTCAAACTTTTCTTTTTTGCTTCAATCAAATTTGCAGGTGCTGCATAAGCATTTAGGGAAATTCCGACTTACCTAAAATTCTAACTTACGTAGCGTTCCGCAGAATGCAACTCTTACGTAAGTCGGAGAGTGGCTGTATATTCTCCATCAGAGCAGTGTCTTTTACTTAGAATAGTGCAATAGCAAGGCAACTTGTGGTGAAGTGCCACACAGTATGAGATTTATGCACTAAGCAGCAAACCTAGTTTGCTTATAGTTAAGACATGTAGAATAACTCTATAGAGCTTTTACAGCTTAAGGCTTTTGCCCTAGACTTAACTATGTCTACTTCACTTACTACACCATCTCACATATTGTGGATATATCTTGTCACTGGGTTGTTTAGGTCTTAATAATGCCAACCTGCCCAATGATGAGACTTAAATCAGAGTTGAAACCCAGGCCCACTCAGTTTCTTTGGTTTGTCAGAAAGATGCCGATCAACTTACTGTCTAGACTTATTGCTCTGAAATTTTGGAAGATAGTCCAGTCATATTTTGCATATATAGCAGTGGTCCTTCCAGCTAAAAGCATACCAAAATATTTGGAGAGTAGTAACTTTATGTTTTGTACTTGGATTTATCATTTGGTGTTTATTTCTGACAATCGTATATATGAAAAATTATCCATGTTTTTCTTTTGCTGGTGTCAGGCAGGACACGGGATTTATAATTCCATTTTCATAAAGGAATGGAATTTAATTATGGCACAATTCTTTGAGAAAATAATGGTGGAGTTTTAAAATACACAGGCTTGCACCATTAGAAAGGTACAGAGATTTACTCAGGTTGTTTCAGTTTGGGAGATAAAAGGATTAACTCCTTTACCTAAGCAGAAGTATCAGTTGGTTGTGTGAATAGCAGAGGCACAAGATAAAGTTTTGAAAGGGTTTTCTGCTTTAAATATGATAATTAAAGCCTTGAAAATTGAAACATGCACAAAGCAGTTACTACTGACAGGTTTCCTGTAATTCAGATTCACAGGAAAGAGTATGAGGGATGGCCAGGTGTAAAAATGGACATCGCAAAAATATATATGGTTATGAAAACATCAGTACTCAACATAATCTGATGGGCCAGAGGTTACTGGTTAATTACCCAGGAGTTCAAGAATTTGGTCTGGGATGCGGGAACAAAAACCATTTGGGAGTACAATACTAAAGTCTCATTGTGATAAATGAAATGGCATGGGTCATATTGCAGCCAGTTGCCCTAATAATTGTAAAAAATGCAGAGCTTCCACACATAAGTATATGAAATATCTTGAGTACATATTTGAAAAAAGATCTGCATGAGGAGGGGAGAAGGTGGTGAGTGAATAGTTAAAAAATACGAAAATTCTTGAGAAGAACAAGGCAGATGGTATGTTTACTCAGGAGGAGGAGATGCAAATAGAAAAAATACCCCAACAACGCAATTGCAATGCCATAATTATTGCAATTTTACAATGAACTATGACATGTTGGTAAGACAGTCAGTGTATGCAAAACTGGCTGAAGACACGGAGAAAGAACTGTATTATTCGGGCTTTAGAAACAATGGCGACTAAGGCCATATTGCTCTGTACATATTGTCTGTAAACAATTGTCTTCTGATGTCAATTTTCTGTTTGCTGGTTGAAAAACTAGAGTTTCCAGGAGGAAAAAACCATGCTACCCTCACCTGCGTCCAAATAATTCAGCCACATTGTGAAAAAGGCTCATAAAAATTCCTCCCGTCATCAATGGGACTCGAATTCAGGTCTTTTCCATCAAGTGTGTGGAGGATAGCGATTCTCCCAACTGTGCTACCCACAAGGGCAAGAAGAAATGTAATACAAGATGTACATAAACAAGGGGAGGATGTACACAAATAAATTAAAATTAAATGTGGAACATAGGGACATTTGGCAGAAGTTCTAATGAAATTATGTCAATAATGTCAGAAATATTATTAATGATGCTAAATATGCAGGTTCTGAGAGTTTTAAACAAGCAAAAAATTATTTGGCAAATTATGATAAATAAGGGGGTTAAAAACTTGTTTCTGCAAGAAACACATCTTTTAAATTTAGCAGACATTCAGCAGTTAAAAAACAGATATCGATTGTTAGGATTCTAGTGCTTTGGGACAAAGCTCAAGAATCCCAACTTGCTCGGCAGGGGTGGGTATGGTAGTCATTCCTCCGATTTTAGCGAATTTACAACTCACAAGTAGGAATACAGAAGGCACAGTTGTGGCTGTAGACTGGAGTTATGGAGATGTACAATTAGATTAATCAGTATGAACAGTCCAAACATAATGTGGTGAAAGAAAAAGGTGTCTTGAGGATGGGGGTTATCATATGAGGGGAGAGTGTGCAGTGTTTGATGGGAGGAGAGATTGTGAACTAATGCAGTTCAAAATGGATTTTGGCAGATGTTTAGAAGATGAGAAATCTGAGCAAACAAGCAGCAGCTGAGAACAGCTAAAAATGTGGGGACCAGAATAAACTGAAATTATGCTCACGATAACTATGGAAACAATTCTAACAACACAGCCTGTCATATTTGCAGAAGGTCGACAGGTTTCAGATCATTTGTGGAGGGGGATTTTTTTCACAGAAGCCAGATTATGAAAGGATACTGGAAATGAATGGGGACCTAATTATGGCACTAAAATCTTGTAAATTACGATTTTCCAGGACCAGATAGGTTGACTGGCAGTTGAATATTATAAGAAATCCTGGGACCTACTGGCACCAGTTCTTTCAGTGGTGTTTAATCGTTTTTTCAGGGAAGGACAGTACAAGAGAATTTTAAATTTATATACTATTTTTGTACCAAAGCAGAAAAGAGATTTAATGCAAACTGACAATTAGAGGGCTATAACACTGGCTAATCGTAATTGCAAAATATATGCAAAAGGAGATTGCAAATAAAGGTTAGCATTAGTACAGGCATGTGAAACAAGAAAGCAAGATCAGACAGCATCAGCCAAAAAGGAAAAAAAAAAAACCTTTCCAATTTCACCAACCCATTCATGCCAAAAATCTGTCTAGTTCTGTCAAGAATTTATTTAACCTGTCAACTTCCACAACGACAGATGGAAGTTTGTTCCAGCAATCAACCACCCCATGGCTAAAGGCAAATGTCTGCATATCTATTCTACAACTGCTTTTCATCAATTTGAATTTATTCTCCCTCAGGTGCATAATCTGAGCAAGAGAAAGAATCCCATCAGCAATGAGTTTGCTCAACCCATTCAAGGCCATATACACGTCAATCAGATCAGCTCGCAGATGCCTAGTTTCCAGACCTAATTTTCAGAACTTCAGTCTTTCTAGGTAAGAGGACACCCCTTCATTCAAATCACCATTCCCATTGCCCTTCTCTGTACTCATTCTATAAAACACTACATCCTTCCTAAAATGAGGCCTCCAGACCTGTACGCAATATTCATGGTGTGGCCTGACCATTGCCTTATACAAGGGGATAACACCTAGCTAGCAAAATTCCTGTATATCACTGACAAGACACCATGAGCTACTCTTGCAACCTGTCTGCACTGCTCAGAAAACTTCATATCTGACTGTGGCTGCACAATTATCTCCAGGTATTTTTCATTCTCCACTTCCCTGAGTGTTGTATCCCCACAGTTGGTATGTTACTCTGGGGTTACTGCTACCCTTACAGTACTTTGCATTTGTCAAGGTTAAACTTCAGTTGCTACTTCTCAGCCCATCTGCTCAACTTTTTTATATCCTCTTGCAGTAACGTTTTTTTTTTTTTTTTGGTAGTTGTTGGCGCATCGGCTTCTGTGGCCACAATGCACCTCCCAAGGTTTTTGCAGTACTCTGATCCAAGCCCGAGGCGGGATTTGAACCCACGACCTTTGGGTTGCCAGGCAGGCACTTTACCCACCCGGCTAGCCCGGTCGGCTTGCAGTAACGTATTGTCGTTAGTGTCATTTAACCCTGCCAACCTTCATATCATCTGCAAATTTAGACATTAAACCTGATATACCTTCATCAATATCATTAATAAATACAGAAAACAAAAATGAACCCAGCACTGAACCCTGCATGACTCCACTAATAACATGAAGAGCAGTGTCCATCGATTACCACTCTCTGTCTTTCCCACTCAACCATCTTTTTATCCATACTGGTAACTTGCGCTTAATGCCATTCTGCTCCAATCTGTACAGTAGTATTCCATGTGCAACAGTATCAAAAGATTTCCTAAAATCCAAGTATATGATATCAATATTATTTTTTGCATCTAGTTCCTTTGTGACCACATAAAATATCTGCTCAAATTGGTCAGACAAGACTTCCCCTTAACAAACCCATACTGTGTTTGAATTATAACAGTGGTCTTGTCTAGATGAACCTGCAGTGCTTCTTTAACCAGTAACTCCATTATTTTCCTCAGAACAGAAGTTAAACTAACAGGTATGACGTTACTCGTGTCATCCTCTGATCCCCCTTTATGAATTGGGAATACATTAGCACATCTGAAATCCGTGGGGGGCCTTCCCTGACTACAAGGATGCTCTAATAATCATGGTTAAGGGTTTGGTTACTTCCTTTACTGCCTCCTTTAATATAACTGGAAAGATCCCATCCAACCCAGGTTTCTTTCTTATGTTTAACTTCAAAATTTCTCCTCCACTTTGCTCTCAGTTATTACAAAATCCTTTAGCTCCTTGTTACAGTCTGATAAATGTTTGGCATTTTCCTCCCTAAATACTCCTCATGTGTGAATGGAGATGCAAAATACTCATTCAGTATTTCAGCTATTTGAGCAGGATCATCAATGGTCGAACCATCAATATCAAGTGTCCCAATCAGATACATCCCTTCCATTTTGAGTTTACAGAAGTAAAGAAGTCTTTGCCAATGATTTATCATAATTTTCCTTAGCCTGCCTGGCCTCTTTTCCATTTGATTAAAGACTAGCTTATATGTACCATAGGCTTCTCTGTCTCCTGCCAATCCACTTTTTCTCTCTGCCACAAGTCTCATTAGTTCATCTGACATCCATTTTGGCATAAACCATGAATAGTATTTCTTAGTTGGTATGAAAAGCCTAGTAGCTTCCAAGATTAATTCCTCAAATGATTTCGATTTAGAATTTACTGTTGGTGACATCATCAGTTGGTCCCACCATATAGAATTTAAAGACTGTCTCAGACCAGTGTAGTCACGTTTACAAAAGCAAAAACCCATCCCTTTAACCCTGATGGTAGTTACATCTTTGAGTAAATCCCACATCAGTACACTGTGATCACTGTCACTTAGTGGTTTCTTTATCTGCAGATTCTTAATGCTACTGATAATCAGATCAAGAGTATTACTCCCTCTGCTTGCCTCTCAAATATGCTGCTTTACAAAACAGTCATCCAATAAATCCACAAAAGTCTTGCTAGTGTGCAAGTGACCAACCCACAAGTTCCAGTCAATATCTGGGAAGTTAAAATCCACCATTATAAGACAATCTGATTTATTGGCCGACTCTATTTCTCTGTACATTTGTTCGTTGAACTCATCGGGGTCATTAGGCCTAAAACACACTCCTACTCTCAATTTTGCTTTCCAAGTGCTTATATCGCACCAAACTGACTAAACATTGCACTGTAAACCCACGTCTACAGGATGCACTTCTTTAGATTCTATGTGTTTCTTAACCAACAGCATAACTCCTACTCCCTTTCTATCCTTTCTGTACACAATGTATTCCCCAAATTCCAATTCTGCCTTCCATACGTCTGTGTGACACCACATCTCTCATATCCCAACAGTATCTGCCTTTGATGTCTTGACCAGTACTTCAAAGTCATCAAATTTATTTACTATACACCTAGCAGTGGTGTACATGCAAGTATACATGCACCTGTTCTTACTTTTAGTTACCCTAACACACAACTCATGTATTTACTTGTTCCATAACGACATTTAGCAGCCCTTGAAATCCCCAGGACCTTGCTTCCAGGCTGCTGCTCATTCCAATAGAAGCAGTGCAAGAACCACTTTCACCTCTGCTTGCGGCTACTGATAATCTATTGCTCTGTAAATTCTTCCAAGCTAGCAGCGTTCCAACGCAACTAACACTGCTTCGATAGCATCAGCAAATACTCTTGAACCTTTCCAATTTAAGTGTATTAGTTAAGAAACACATAAAATCTAAGGAAGTGTATCCAACTGATGTTTGTGGACAATGCAATGTTGAGTCTGTTTGGTGTGAAATAAGCACTGGGAAAGGAAAAATGAGAGTAGGTGTGTGTGTTATAGGCCTAATGAATCTGATGAGTACAATGAACAGCTGTACAGAGAAATAAAGTGGGCCAGTAAATCAGAATGTCTTTAACTTTCCAGATATTGACTGATTCCAGATTTTAACTTTCCAGATATTGACTGGAACTTGTGGGATGGCCATTCGCACACTAGCAGGACTTTTGTGGATTTATTGGATGACTGTATTCTACAGCAACATGTTTGGGAGGCAACCAGAGGGAGTAATACTCTTGATTTGATTATCAGTAGTGATTCTTTATGCATTAAGATTCTGTACATAAAGGAGCCATTAGGTGGCAGTGATCACAGGGTGTTGATGGGGGATTTACTCAAAGAGGTGCCTACCAACAGGGGTACAGGGAAGGGTTTTTGCTTTCGTAAAGGTGACTACGGAGGTCTGAGCAGTTTTTAAAGTCTATACAGTGGGAACAATTGATGATATTACCAACAGCAAATTCTAAATGGGAAGCATTAAAAGAATTAATCTTGGAAGCTACTAGGTGTTTCGTACCAACCAAGAAATATTGTTCAAGGTTTAGGCCTAAATGGATGTCAGATGAACTAATGAGGCATATGGCAGAGAAGAAAAATGCATGGGATACTTACAAATTAACACATGACACAGAAGCCTATGATAGATACAAGCTGATATGCAACCAAGTTACAAAGGAGGTAAGGCAAGCGATGACAGATTACGAGAAACCTTTGGCAAGGGATGCAAAGAAAAACAGCAAAGTGTTCTTTACTTATGTAAACTCTAGACGGAAGGGAATGAATCAGATTGGTCCACTTGATATCGATGGTTCAACTGTTGATGATCCTGCTCAGGTAGCTAACAAACTAAATAAGTATTTTGCAACTACATTTACACACGAGGAGTTATTCAGGGAGGGGAATACCAGAGATGTATTAAACTATGGTAATGAATTAAATGATTTTTTAATAACTGAGGCAAAGTTGAGGAGAAATTGTTGAAGATAAACATATAAAAGGTACCTGTTGTGGATGGGATCTATCCAGTTATATTAAAGGAGGCAGCAAAGGGAGTAAGCAAACCCATAGCCATAATTATGAGAGCTTCCTTGGACTCAGGGGCCGTACCCATGGACTGGAGATGTGCAAATATGACCCCAATTCACAAAAAAGGATCAAAGTTTGACACAAGTAATTACAGACTGTTAGTTTAACTTCTGTTCCAGGGAAATTAACAGAGGCACTGGTTAAAGAAGCACTACAGGATCATCTAGACAACACTTCGGTTATAGTTCAGACCAGCATGGGTTTGTTAAGTGGGAAGTCATGTGTGACCAATTTGACTGGATGCTATGATGTGGTCATAAACGACCTGGTTGCAAAAAATAATTTTGATATCATATACTTGGATATTGGGAAAGCTTTTGATAATGTTGCACATGGAAGACTACTGTACAAATTGGAGTAGTATGGCATTAAGGGCAAAATGCTGCTATTGTTAAAGGGATGGTTGAGTGTGAGAAGACAGAGTGGTAATCATTGACACTGATCTTCGTGGACTAATGTTATTATTGGAGTTCCTCAAGGTTCGGTGTTGGGTCCATGGTTGTTTTCTGTATTTATTAATGATAATGATGAAGGTATATCAGGATTAATGTCTAAGTCTGCAAACGATACAAAGGTTGGCAGGGTTGTTAACACTAATGACAAAACACTACTGCAAGAGGATCTAGAAATGTTGAGCAGATGGGTTGAGAGGTGGCAACTGAAGTTTAACATTGACAAATGTATGGTACTGCATATTGGTTTGTTTGTTTAGGGATTTATTAGGCACATTGGCAACTATGGCCATAGTGCCACAGCATATAGATAGCAGTAACCCCAGATTAACATATCAACTGTGTTGTAGTACTACACTCAAAGTAGTAAGAATGAAAAGGACCTTGCGGTAATTGTGCAGTAAGATATGAAGTTTTCTGAGCAGTGCAGACAGTCTGCAAGAGTACCTCATGGTGTCTTGTCAATGATATACAGGAATTTTTCTAGCAGAGATAAGGAGGTGGTTATCCTCTTGTATAAGGCAATGATCAGGCCACACCTTGAGTGCTGTATACAAGCCTGGAGGCCTCATTTTAGAAAAGATGTAGAGCTGCAGGAACGAGTACAGAGAAGAGCAACAAGATTAGTGAATGGAACAAAGGGATGCTCTTACGAAGAAAGGCTTAAGATTTGCAAATTACAGTGTCTGGTAACAGGTAACTAGGCACCTGCGAGATGATCTGATTGAGCCTTGAATGATTTGAACAAGCTCAATGCTAATGGGATTCTGCCTCTTTCCCAGATTAATCACCTGAGGGGACATAAATTCAAACTGAGGACATAAATTTAAAAAAGAGTTGTAGAACAGATGTGCATAAGTTTGCCTTTATCTAGTGGGTGGTTGATTGCTGGAACAAACTTCCATCTGTTGTTGTAGAACAGTGGTTTTCAACCGGGGTGCCCTGGCACACTAGAGTGCAGCAACAACATTCTTGGGGTGCTGTGTGATTTCAGTTTAAGTTACTTAAAGTTATTATTATTTTTTTTTTTTTTTAAATTTTATACATTTATTTCATTATAAAAGGTGTACCGTATCCATTGTACCGTATCTTTTTAATTTTGTGGTGATCTATAATTGATTTTTATTTAGTACCTCTATATATAGAATAAAATTATTATATAGGTATATATTAAAAAGGTCGAAAACCACTGTGTTACTTATTTCTTTTGACCTAGGGGTGCTGTGAAAAAATTACTGGGACACTAAGGGTGCTGTGAACTGAGAAAGTTTGGGAAGCTCTGTTGTTGGAAGTTCACAACTTAAATAAATTCAAGGCAGAACTAGACAAACATTTAGAAATGGATGGGTGAAATGGGAATTTTTTTTTTTTGGCTGATGCTGTATAAGCTTGCTTTCTTGCATCATATGCCTCTACTAATGCTAACTTCTTAAACATATAAATAAAACAGTATCAATATCATTGAACATTTCTTTTATACGCCTGCTAATTGTGCTGTTCGAGAGTGGTAAGGTCATTTTTTTTTTTTTTTCAGTTTCCTCTCCCAAAATACTTTTTATGATTACCTGACATGCTGGTAAAATCACTTTCTGCAAACAGATGAGATTTTTTTTTTTTTTTTGCCACCCGGCTACTAAATAGCTACACCTCATCAGATATTTTAGCCATATTACAAAATTCTATACCTTGTTCTGAGTAGAGGCCTGCAGTCTTTTAAAATACTCCATAGTTTTGGATGATAAATTCTATTGTTTCGTAGAAAAATACACTGCAATTTACTCAACACCATTGATTTTTTCGATAATTTTAAATCACATACCACACATAGAGGTTAAGGAGAATCTTGGGTACCAGTATATGAAAATCCCATTGCCAAATAATCGTCATCATATTTACGGGAACATGTTTTCTTCTTTTTTGATGTTGATGGTTACTCATTTTAGTCATTTTCTCCAAGCTCGTTGTTATCAAGTTGCCTCTTCTGATTTTCTTTCACTAAATATTCATCCGTCGCTTATAATGTCTAAAAACATTAAAGTTACTTCTAGAATCTAATACAGTTAATTGAAAATACCTGTTTATACGAATTAACTGAATATGACATTTTAGTGAAAATACCTGTTTTATATGAATTAAGTGAATATGACGTTTTAGAGTTTCAAGTGATAAGAATGGCCGAATAAAGGTGAGCAATTCTAGTAAGAGGAATCAAAAGGTGAATAAAGGTGAACAGATCTAGTACTAGGAATCAAAATGTGACATCACATTGACTGCTGGAAGGAGCTGGGATCGGTGCAGCATAAATAAACGAATTTTTTATTTGAATTAATTTTTATTATAAAACTTGGATTTTTTACTTTTTTTATTTGAATTCTCCACAAACTTGAAGCATACTCGAGGCACACAGGTTGAGAAACACTGCCTTACACTATGAAGTTCAAGATATACTTACGGTACACTGTAACGATCAAAATGTTAAATTTGATGTATTCTTAGCTAAATAGAAAAAGATATAGGCCCAACAAGTGTCAATAGTGAAAGAAGAAAATGCTGACAAAGCTCAAGATGAACCAAATGAGCAGCCAAGATGCTTCATCGCCAGAGAGATGGCAATGGCGAGGTTTGAGAAGATGGATCATGACAGCAAACGATTCTTGAAAGTTAACAGAGGGGGTGAATGAGATGTTTGCTTGCTACAAAGAAATCTACGATGAAAGAAAAAAGCCACCGTCCAGTCATCCACTAATATGTTCTTTTATAAGGTTGAGCAACTGAAATCTCCACAGCCCTCAACCTCCGCAGCAGCATACTTATCAGCTGAAGACGTCGATTCTGGCAATGCTGCTCGAGAGGTAAAACTTACTGACATTATGCCTGTCCCCTCTCTTTTTTGTAATTTTATAATTTTGATTTTTTTTTAAATTGCACGCTTTTGTAATTTTTCCTGCGCATGAGATAAAAAAACTGGAATAAATACAATAAATAATTCTATTCACATGTTCGTCAAACATTTCTTTTTTGATTCAATCAATTCAGCGAGCAAGGTTGAGAGTGCTGCACAAGCATGAGGGAAATCCCCTGATTTACGTAAAACGCTACATAAGTCGGGGAGTTCCTGTATATGCATTCAGGGCTCCTGTGATTTGATTAATGTTTGAAAGGTATACAACAATTCAATTGTATTTGCTCTCTCTGAGATATCTACCCAGTTAATAGAGGCCATGTAGCACCATGAGCCGTTGTAATTTCCTTTCATGTAACACGATGAAGTAGTAACAAAGGAACTGGATGAAAAAAACAATTTTAATACATAGACTTCAGAAAAGCTGAAGAAGTAGAAACAGTGTACCATTAGGCGAAAATTATTGCTATGGATAAAGGGCTGGTCGAGTGGGAGAACACAAATTGGTAATCAATGGAGTTCCCACTCCCCAAGGTTCAGCTCCTGCTGGGCCTATTGTTGTTTTCTATATTTATTATTAATGATGAAGGCATATCAGGTTCAATGTCTAAATTTGCACATGATACAAAGGTTGGCAGAGTGGTTAATGATGGTGATCAGGATATGCTACTACAACAAGGTCTAGAAAAATTAGGATGGGCTGAGAAGCGGCAACTGATGTGATGAATACAATGTACTTCATATGGGTTAGCTATTAATCTGGGATTACTGCCCTGTTATTCTGTATGGTATAACAAGGTAGCAGAAAACAAAAAAGGGCTGGAGATAATTGTGCAGTCAGATATGAAGTTTTCTGACCAGGGCAAACAGGCTGCCAGGTGAGCTCATAGGGTTTTTTTTTGTCAGCACGGATAAGGTGGTGATAGCCTGTTATAAGGCAATGATTAGGCCTCATTTTAGAAAGGATCTAGATCTGCTGAAATGGATGCAGACAGCGCAAGAAGATCAGTGAAGAGAACAAAGGGGTACCTGATGCTGCAATTTGAACTTGGTAAGAAAAACTTCAGTTCTGCATATTGCAGCATCTGGAGACTAGGCACCTGTGTGGTGATCTGATTGAGGTGTTTAAGGTATTGAATGGATTGAGCAAACTGAATGCTGACAAGATTCTTCCTCTTGATCAGACTACACAATGAGAGGGCATAAATTTAAATTGAGGAAGGATGGTTGCAGGTTAGATGTGTGGTCTGTCTTAAGCCAGCAGGTGATCGACTGTTTCAATGAACTTCAATCAGCTGTTGTGCAAGTGGGTAGTTTGAATAAATTCAAGGAAGAACTAGACAAATTATTCAAAGGGATGGACAGGTGATTTTGGAG
The DNA here is from genome assembly GCF_048544385.1 of Mastigoproctus giganteus. Taxonomy (NCBI): domain Eukaryota; kingdom Metazoa; phylum Arthropoda; class Arachnida; order Uropygi; family Thelyphonidae; genus Mastigoproctus; species Mastigoproctus giganteus. The sequence goes on along the minus strand of NC_143576.1, from coordinate 674,548 downwards.
TTTTTTTGTTTGTTTTTTAAGTTCACTTTCTTGCATCATATATTATTAATTAATACATATAACTTGATGGGAGATACGGAAGTTATATAACAAAACTTGGAGATAATACTTGGAGAAATAGAAAAAAAAAAATATATATATATATATATATTTATTTTTATTTATTTTTATACTATTTTGACGACTATTATCATTACTACATTATGTCCTGGATACGGTAGATATGCAGTACGTATTATATATTTAATCTTATTTTAACCATTAAATTACGTTCTCTGTCGGGTCTATGATGATTAATATATGCTTACATTTATAATTTACTTATATTTTCTTCCTTTTGATTCTAAAATTTCTAAATTTTCTTAACCATTTTTAATTACTATATTTGGTTCATATTTGGTTTAGATTTAAATTACTTAGCATATATTGTTCATTACAGAAACAGAGAACTTCTTGTCGTTTTTTGCCTTCAGTCTGGGTGGTTGGCCCCAGTTGAAATCACCTGGATTGTGGGTAAAAAGCGATAATTTTTTTTTTTTTTTTTTTTTGCGTTTTCTTAAATCCCTGAATGGTATTATTTCATTCATTTACATTTTCTATTTTTTTTTCTATTATTTTCTATTGTCTTTAATATTTTATACACATTATGATTGTAATGCATGATTGCTCTGCAACTGCACTGACCCATAAATATTAGTTAGTTACAGTCATTATAATTATTAACTACCTTTTTTATTACTGATATAAATATATATATATATATATATAGGGGAGGGGCAGATGTCGTCTGAATCACAGCTTTTTAAAATGTACTGCTTGTTTGATGTTTGTGGAACAATCAGGGATGGGATATGATATTGCCAAGGAGAATGTCTTTGTGTGTGTGCGCGATATAAGTAGTGTGAGGAAATCAGATGACAACTCAGCGTTGTTATGGGCCTATATGAGAGCTTGAAAGACAGGGTGGATGCCCTTGAAGGATCTAAATTGAGGGGCCCATCAAGCTGTCAGCTGCCCATATCAATGGCAGAGCTTGCACTTGAACATCATGCAACACAGCAGCAACCCCCAAAGTGAAATGTGCTGGTCCCACAGGAACTAGTAGTTGTCGGTGATTTTATTGTCAGGGAAATGGGGAACACATTGTGCAAAAAGGATAATGTAGAACGGGACCAGGGTATGTCTGCGAGGGGCAAAGGTTGATGACATTATACAGCAGATATCTTTTAAGGGCACAAAAGGTGATATTGTTGTACGCGTTGGCACAACATATTAGGAGTAGGAGACCCACGGAATTACTTAACAAGTACAGGTCACAGTTGAAAAAAAGCCGTGAATTAGAGTTGAATTTGAAAGTGTCTCAATTCTGCCCAGAAACAATAGAAGGGAGTATAAGATGAGAGCCTTGTCGATCAATTCGGCCCTGGAGAGATTGCGCAAGGCTCAAGGGTTAGAATTCTTTTCAGCCTGATCTGTGCTTGTTAACAGTAGAAACTGCTTCTACAGGGAGGAGATACACTTAAATAGAAAGGGTGCAAGAATATTTGCTGATGCTATCGAAGCAGTGTTAGGTGGGTCGGAAAACTGCTAGCTTGGGGGGGGATACACAGACTAACAGATTAAAAGTAGCCGCTGGCACAGGTGAAAGTGATTGTTGCACTGTTTATATTGGAATGACCAGCAGTCTGGAAAACAAGATGCAGAGGATTTCAGAGACTGCTGGGAGTCACTGTGGTACAAGTAAAGACATGGGCTGTGTTAGGGTAGCTAAGAACAGGAACAGGTGCAAGCATGCTTGTGTGTACACCAATGCTAGGAGTTTGGTAAATAAATTGGGTGAATTTGAGGTGTTGGTCAAAACATAAAAGGCAGATATTGTTGGGATATCAGAGAATTTGGGGAGTACAACGTGTACAGGAAGGATAGACAGGATAGGAAGGGAGGAGGGGTTATGCTATTAGTTAACAAACACATAAAACCCAAGGAAGTACAGCTAGTCAACATGGCTGAACAGTGCAGTGTCGAGTCAGTTTGGTGTGACATAAGCAGTGGGAAATCAAAATTGAGAGTAGGAGTGTGTTATAGGGCTAATGACTCTGTTGAGTATAATAAACAACTGTACAGAGAAACAGAGTGGGCCAGTAAATCAGAGAGTCTTATAATGGGGATATTAATTTTCCAGATATTGACTGGAATTTGTGGGTTAGTCACTCACACACTAGCAAGACTTTTGTGGATTTATTGGATGATTGTTTTCTACAGCAGCATGTTTGGTAGGCAACTAGAGGGAGTAATACTCTTGATCTGATTATCAGTAGTGATTCTTCATGCATTAAGAATCTGCAGATATAGGAACCACTAGGTGGCAGTGATCACAGTGTGCTGAAGTGGGATTTATTCAAAGAGGTAATTACAATCAGAGGGAAAGGGAAGGATTGCTGCATTCGTAAAGGCGATTACAGAGGTCTCAAACAGTAATTAAATTCTATATGGTGGGACCAACTGATGATGTTACCAACATCAAATTTAAAATGGGAAGCATTCAATGAATTAATCTTGGAAGCTACTAGGTTTTTCATACCAACTAAGAAATACTGTTCAAGGTTTAGGAATAAATGGGTGTCAGATGAACTAATGAGACATGTGGCAGAAAAGAAAAATGCATGGGATACATATAAATTAATGGTTAACACTGAAGTCTATGATAGATATAAGCTGGTCTGTAACCAAGTCACAAAGGAGGTTAGGCAGGCAAAGGCAGATTATGAGAAATCTTTGGCAAAGGATGCAAAGAACAACAACACAGAGTTCTTTACTTATGTAAACACTAGAAGGAAGGGGGTGAGTCAAATTGGTCCATTGGATATCGATGGTTCAACAGTTATTGATCCTGCTCAGGTAGCTAAGAAACTAAATGAGTATTTTGCATCTACATTCAATCATGAGGAGTTATTCAGGGAGGCGAATGCCAGAGGTGAATTAAACTCTGGCAGTGAGCTATATGATTTTGTAATCAACTGAGAGCAAAGTAGTGGAGAAATTGTTGAAGATAAACATAAAGGCACCTGGGGTGGATGGAATCTATCCGGTTATATTAAAGGAAGTAAGCAAACCCTTAGCCATAATAATGAGAGCTTCCTTGGACTCAGGGGAGGTACCCATGGACTGGAGATGTGCAAATATGACTCCAATTCACAAATGAGGATCAAAGGGCGACAAGTTAGACCTTTTAGTTTAACTTCTGTTCCAAGGAAATTAATGGAGGCACTGGTTAAAGAAGTACTGCAGGATCATCTAGACAAGACTTCAGTTATAGCTCGGACACAGCATGGTTTCGTTAAGAGAAAATTTTGCCTGACCAATCTGATTGGATACTACGATGTGGTCACAAAGGAACTGGATGCAGGGAATAACTTTGATATCATATATTTGGATCTTAGAAATGCTTTTGATACTGTTGCATATGGAAGACTGCTGCACAAATTGGAGCAGTGTAGCATTGGAGGCAAATTGCTGCTATTGATAAAGGGATGGTTGTGTGTGTGAGAAGACAGAGTGCTAATCAATGGATACTGATCTTCGTGGACTAATGTTATTAGTGGAGTCCATCAGGGTTCAGTGTTGGGTCCATTGTTGTTTTCTGTATTCATTAATGATATTGATGATGGTATATCAGGTTTAATGTCCAAGTCTGCAGATGATACAAAGGCTGGCTGAGTTATTAATGACACCAATGACAGTACGCTGCTGCAACAGGATCTAGAAGAGTTGAGCAGATGGGCTGAGAAGTGGCAACTGAAGTTTAACATTGACAAATGTAAAGTACTGCATATGGGAAGCAGTAACCCCCAGAGTAACGTATCAACTCTGTGGTACTACACTGTTAGTGGTAGAGAATGAAAAGAATCTGGGGATAATTGTGGAGGCAGATATGAAGTTTTCTGAGCAGGGCAGATGGTCTGCAAAAGTAGCTTGTGGTGTCTTGTTAATGATATACAGGAATTTTTCTAGCAGGGAGATGATTATCCTGTTGTATAAGGCAATTGTTAGGCCACACCTCTGGAAGCCTCATTTTAGGAAGGATGTAGAGCTGCAGCAGCGAGTGCAGAGAAGGGCAACAAGATTAATGAATGGAACAAAGGGTTGCTCTTACGAAGAAAGGCTTAAATTTTGCACATTACAGTGTCTGACGACTAGGTGAGGTGATCTGATTGAGGGATATAAAGCCTTGAATGGTTTGAGCCTGCTCAATGTTGATGGGATTCTTCCTCTTGCTCAGAATAATTGCCTGATAGGGCATAAATTCAAATTGAGGAAAGACAGTTGTAGGATAGTTTGAGGAAGTTTGCCTGTAGCCAGCGTGTGATTGATAGCTGGAACAAACTTCCATCTGTCGTTGTAGAAGTTGATAGCTTAAATAGATTCAAGGCAGGACTAGAACCAATTAGCAGACTAGAAAGAATACTTGATGAGAATCAACCGAAAGAGCAAGCTGGCATTAGGACAGGATTCTCAACTATGGATAACCTTCACGTAACGTCAGAGCTAAGGGAGAAAGCAAATGAATATAAAACACCATTATGCCTGGCATTTGTGGATTATGAAAAGGCATTTGACTCCATACAGCATAAGGCAATGTTTCGGGCACTGGAAAGACAAGGCACAGATATCCCATATATTATGATTTTGTAGAAAATATATGAGAATGCTACCTCCTTTATTAGACTTGACAAACACAGTAGTAAATTTAAAATTGAGAAAGGAGTTTGACAAGGAGACACAATATCTGCAAAATTGTTCACTGATGCCCTTGAGGAAGCTTTCAGAAGATTAGATTTGTCGCAGAAAGGAGTCAATGTGAATGGAGAGTACCTAAACCGTTTACGATTTGCAGATGACATCGTGGTCATAATCCACGATCCCAAAGAATTAGAGGAAAATCTGAATCAGTTATGCAGAGTTAGTAAGGATTTTGGACTAAAGATGAATATGGCTAAAACAAAAGTAATGATGAACAGGTATGCCACAGAAAGGGATATAATGATTGAAGGAGCAGTAATTGAAAAGGTGGAGTCATATACTTATCTGGGACAAGTCATTAGCTGTAATAACGATAAATGGCTGGAGTCAAGAGAAGAATAAATTTTGGATGGATAGCATTTAGGAAATATAGTCACATAATTTGGGCAGATGGGCTAAGAAGTGGCAACTGAAGTTTAACCTTGACAAATGCAAGGTACTGCATATAGGTAGAAGTAACCCTAGAGAAACGTACCAACTATGTGGTACTACACTTAAGGTGGTAGAAAATGAAAAAGACCTGGGAGTAATTGTGCAGTCAGATATGAAGTTTTCTGAGCAATGCAGACAGGCTGCCAGGGCAGGTCATGGGGTTTTGTCAATGATATATAGGAATTTTGCTAGTAGGGAGAAGGAGGTGATTGTCCCTCTGTATAAGGCAATGGTCAGGCCACGCCTTGAGTACTGCGTAAAGGTCTGGAGGCCTCATTTTAGGAAGGATGTAGATTTACTTGAGCGTGTACAGAGAAGGGCAACAAGATTGGTGAGGGGAATGAAGAGATCCTCTTACCAAGAGAGGCTTAAGTTCTGCAAATTGCAGTGGCTGGAGACTAGGCACCTGTGCGGTGACCTGTTTGAGGTGTATAACGCCTTGAATGGGTTGAGCACGCTGAATTCTGATGGGATCCTTCCACTTGTTCAGATTACGAACCTAAGGGGGCATAAATTCAAATTAAGAAAGGGCAGATGAAGAATAGATGTGCGGAAATTTGCCTTTAGCCAGCGGGTAGTTAATTGCTGGAACAAACTTCCATCTGTAGTTGTGGAAGTTGATAGGTTGAATAAATTTAAGAAGGAACTGGTCAGGCATTTGGAGGGAATGGTGTGATTTTTTTTTTTTTTTTTTTTTTTTTTGGCTGATGCTGCATAAGTTCATACACTTGCTTTCTTGCATCACATGCCACTACTACTACTACATACTGAGGAGCAATATCCAAATTTGTCTGAAATGTAAAATAATGAACCAATGTATACTCCCCACCATGACTTATGGAAGTGAAACTTGGGCACTCACCAAAAGAATAGAAGAGAAGCTGAGAACTAAACAACAAAGAATGGAACGAATTATATTGAGAATCAGACTGTTAGATAAGAAGAGAAACACATGGATTAGGCAGCAAACTCAAGTAAAGGACATTCTTATCAAAACTAATGAACTAAGAAAATAACAGAATGGTACCCAAGAGGAGCTAAGAGAAAACCTGGAAGACAACAACAAAGATGGACAGAAGAAATTCATGAGTTTGTGGGTAGTAAATGGATGGCCATTGCACAAAACAGAAGGAACTGGAAAGTTGCTGTAGAGGCCTGCATCCTACAGTGGAATGAAAATGGCTGATGATAATGATGATGATGAATAATAAAAATAATAATGACAACTCCTAGTGCTGACAGTCTTCCACTAGTAATAAAATATAAAACAATCAAAAATATTAAATATAATTTTAAATAAAGTGTATACTGAACTTTGCTTGATAAATAATTTGTTCAGAGAACCTCTCAAAATTAATACTCTGGAAGGCTTGCATATAGTAACAATCTGACAGAAGAAAAGACATAAAGAATACTTTCAAGAAGCAAATGAAAGGCCGGAAAGTTTTACCATGCATTTTTATGGATTATGTTGGCAAAATCTAAAATTTTATGACATTAACAACATTCTAGTGTAATGTGAAATGTGAAACACTGAAACCTTAAAAGAACCACAATGCTCCTGTTATTTATTCCTTGACTTTGAACAATGAGTTATGGAACCAACAAAGGAAACAAATGGATATGGCCAATGAGTGAAGTATGTCCAAATGAAACAGTAAGGGAGATGATTTGGCAGGCTGGTTGACACTAAACACATGAAGTTTTCAATGTTACGCTATCAGAATTAAACTGCCCTTTGTTTGGGAAATTGTAAAACCAAATAGACTAAGTAATGTAATGATCAAATGGTACTGACATAACATTATACACAAATCACTACATTGTAAAATTCACAAACTGGTCATTATTATGTTATTGGGTATCAATACATTATGATTTCCATCCCAGTTTGTTAGCATTAGCATTAGTACAGGCATATGAAGAAGAAAGTAAGCTTCTATAGCATCAGCCAAGAGAAAAAAAAAAAAAAAACTCTTCCCATTTAACCCATCCATTCACTCCATATGTTTGTCTAGTTCTGCTTGAACTCATTTAAGTTGCTGACTCCACTGCAACAGATGGAAGTTTATTCCAACTGTCACTGGATAAAGGCAAATTGCTGCTATGGATAAAGGGATAGTTGAGTGGGAGAACACAGAAAGTGGTAATCAATGGATACTGCTCTTCGTTGAATCCCTCAGGGTTAAGTGTTGGGTCCATTGTTGTTTTCTGTACTTATAAATGATATTGATGATGGTATATCAGGCTTAATGTCCAAGTTTGCAGATGATACGAAGGATGGCAAGGTTGTTAATTTTAGCATTAGCAGAGACTGCAAGAAAGCAAGCTTATGCAGCATCAGCCAAAAAAAATGCTCCCATTTCATCCCTCCATTCGATCCAAATACCTGTCCAGCTCAGCCTTAAATTTATTTAGGATATCAACTTCCACAACAAGGGATGGAAGTCTGCTCCACCAACCAACTACCCGCAGGCTAAAGGCAAACTTCTGCACATCTATCCTACATCTGTCTTTCCTCAATTTGAATTTATGCCCTCTCAAGTGATTATTCTGAGCAAGAGGAAGAATCCCATCAGCATTGAGCATACCCAAACCATTCAAGGCTATACACACCTCAATCAAATCACCTCAAGGTGCTTAGTCTCAAGACACTGTAATTTGCAAATCTTAAGCTTTTCTTCGTAAGAGCAACCCTTTGTTCCATTCACTAATCTTGTTGCCCTTCTCTGTACTCATTCCAACAGCTTTTACATCCTTCTTAAAATGAGGCCTCCAGACCTGTATACAATACTCAAGGTGTGGCCTGACCATTTCCTTATACAAGGGGATAATAACCTCCTTATCCCTGCTAGAAAAATTCCTGTGTATCATGACAAAACACCATGAGCTACTCTTGCAGACAATCTGTACTGCTCAGAAAACTTCATATCTGCCTGCATAATTACCCGCAGGTCCTTTTCGTTCTCTACCACTGTCGGTGTAGTACCACAGAGTTGATATGTTACTCTGGGGTTACTGCTTCTCATATGTAATACTTTACATTTGTCAATGTTAAACTTCATTTGCCACCTCTCAGCCCATCTGCTCAACTTTTCTAGATCCTGTTGCAGTAGCGTACTGTCATCAATGTTATTAACAACCCTGCCAATCTTGTTATCAACTGCAAACTTGGACATTAAGCTTGATATACCATCATCATATCATTTATAAATACAATGAACAACAACTGACCCAACATTGAACCCTGAGGACTCCACTAATAACGTTAGACCACGATGAGAAGAGTCCATTGATTACCATTCCCTGTCTTCTCCCACTCAACCATCCCTTTATTCATAGCAGCAATTTGCCTCCAATGCCACACTGCTCCAATCTGTTCAGCAGTCTTCCATGTGCAACAGTATGAAAAGCCTTTCTAAGATCCAAATATATGATATCGATATCAAAGTTATTCCCTGCATCGAGTTACTTTGTGACCACATCATAGTATCCAATCAAATTGGTCGGCAAGACTTTCCCTTAACAAAATCATGCTGTGTCCGAACTATAACTGAAGTCTTGTCTAGATGATCCTACAGTGCTTCTTTAACCAGTACCTCCATTAATTTTCCTGGAATAGAAGTTAAACTAATAGGTCTATAATTACTTGTGTCACCCTTTGAACCTCCTTTGTGAATTGGGGTCATATTTGCACATCTCCAGTCCATGGGTACCTCCCTGAGTCCAAAGAAACTCTCATAATTATGGCTAAGGGTTTGCTTACTTCCTTTGCTGCCTCCTTTAATATAACTGGATAGATCCCATCCACCGCAGGTGCCTTTTTTATGTTTATCTTCAACAATTTCTCCTCCACTTTCTTCTCAGTTATTACAAAATTATCTAGCTCACTGCCAGAGTCTAATTCACCTCTGGCATTCCCCTCCCTGAATAACTCCTCATGTGTGGATGTAGGTGCAAAATACTCATTTAGTTTGTTAGCCACCTGAGCAGGATCATCAACTGTTGAACCATCAATATCCAGTGGACCAATCTGATTCAAATTGAGAGTAGGAGTGTGCTATAGGCCTAATGACTCTGATGAGTATAATAAGGAACTGTACAGGGAAATAGAGTGGGCCAGTAAATCAGAGAGTCTTATAATGGGAGATTTTAATTTCCCAGATATTGACTGGAATTTGGGGGCTGGTTACTCACACACTAGCAGGGCTTTTGTGGATTTATTGGATGATTGTTTTCTACATCAGCATGTTCAGGAGGCAACTAGAGGGAGTAATACTCTTGATTTGATTATCAGCAGTGATTCTTCATGCATTAAGAATCTGCAGATAAATGAACCACTAGGTGGCAGTGATCACAGTGTGCTGAAGTGGGAGTTACTGAAAGAGGTAACTACCATTAGGGGTAAAGGGAAGGGTTTTTGCTTCCGTAAAGGCGACTACAATGGACTGAGACAGTATTTAAATTCTATACAGTGGGACCAACTGATGATGTTACCAACAGCAAATTCAAAATGGGAAGCATTCAAAGAACTTATCTTGGAAGCTACTAGGCTTTACATACCAACTAAGAAATATTGTTCAAGGTTTAGGCCAAAATGGATGTCAGATGAACTAATGAGGCATATGGCAGAGAAGAAAAATGCATGGGATACTTACAAATTAACACATGACACAGACGCCTATGATAGATACAAGTTGATATGCAACCAAGTTACAAAGGAGGTTAGGCAGGCGAAGGCAGATTACGAGAAATCCTTGGCAAGGGATGCAAAGAAAAACAGCAAAGAGTTCTTTACTTATGTAAACTCTAGAAGGAAGGGGATGAATCAGATTGGTCCACTTGATATTGATGGGTCAACTGTTGATGATCCTGCTCAGGTAGCTAACAAACTAAATGAATATTTTGAATCGACATTCACACATGTGGAGTTATTCAGCAAGGGGAATGCCAGAGGTGTATTCAACTCTAGTAGTAAGCTACAGAATCTTGAAATAACTGGGAGTAAAGTGGAGGAGAAACTGTTGAAGATAAACACAAGAAAGGCATCCGGGGTGGATGGGATCTATCCAGTTATATTAAAGGAGGCAGCAAAGGAAGTAAGCAAACCCTTAGCCATAATTATGAGAGCTTCCTTGGACTCAGGGGAGGTACCCATAGACTGGAAATGTGCAAATGTGACCCCAATTCACAAAGGAGGATCAAAGGCTGACACAAGTAATTATAGACCTGTGAGCTTAACTTCTGTTCCAGGAAAATTAATGGAGGCACTGGTTAAAGAAGCACTGCAGGATCATTTAGACAAGACTTCAGCTATAGCTCAGACACAGCATGGTTTTGTTAAGGGGAAGTCTTGCCTGACCAACTTGATTGGATACTATGATGCAGTCACAAAAGAACTGGATGCCGGGAATAACTTTGATATTATATACTTGGATCTTAGAAAGGCTTTTGATACTGTTGCACATGGAAGACTGCTACACAAATTGGAGCAGTGTGACATTGGAGGCAAATTGCTGCTATGGATAAAGGGGTGGTTGAGGGGGAGAAGACAGAGAGTGGTAATCAATGGACACTGCTCATCGTGGACTAATGTTATTAGTGGAGTCCCTCAGGGCTCAGTGTTGGGTCCATTATTGTTTTCTGTATTTATAAATGATATTGATGATGGTATATCAAGCTTAATGTCCAAGTTTGCAGATGATACAAAGGTTGGCAGGGTTGTCAAGGACACTACTGACACTATGCTGCTGCAACAGGATCTGGAAAGGTTGAGCAGATGGGCTGAGAGGTGGCAAATGAAGTTTAACATTGACAAATGTAAAGTACTACACATGGGAAACAGCAACCCCAGAGCAACGTATCAACTCTGTGGTACTACACTGACAGTGGTAGAGAATGAAAGGGACTTGGGGGTGGTTGTGCAGGCAGATATGAAGTTCTCTGAGCAGTGCAGACGGGCTGCAAGAGTAGCTCATGGAGTATTGTCAATGATATACAGGAATTTTTCCAGCAGGGATAAGGAGGTGATTATTCCCTTGTATAAGGCAATGGTCAGGCCACACCTAGAGTACTGTATACAGGTCTAGAGGCCTCATTTCAAAAAGGATGTAGAACTGCTGGAACGAGTACAGAGAAGGGCAACAAGATTAGTGAATGGAATAAAGGGGTGCTCTTACGAAGAAAGGCTTAAGTTTTGCAAATTACAGTGTCTGGAGACTAGGCACCAGCGAGGTGATCTGATAGAGGTGTATAAAGCCTTGAATGGGTTAAGCATGCTCAATGCTGATGGGATTCTTCCTCTAGCTCAGAAAAATCACCTGAGAGGGCATAAATTCAAATTGAGGAAAGACAGATGTAGGATAGACGTGCGGAAATTTGCCTTTAGCCAGCGGGTGGTTGGTTGGTGGAACAGACTGCCATCCCTTGTGGTGGAGGTTGATAGCCTAAATAAGTTTAAGGCTCAGCTGGACAGGTATTTTGAACGAACAGAGGGGTGAAGTGGAAGTGGGTTTTTTTTTTTTTTTTTTTTTGGCTGATGCTGCATAAGCTTGCTTTCTTGCATCAAATGCCTCTACTAATGCTAATGCTAATGATTCATTCCTTTCCTTCTAGAGTTTACATAGGTAAAGAACTCTTTGCTGTGTTTCTTTGCATCTTTTGACAAAGATTTCTCATAATCTGCCTTTGCCTGCCTAATCTCCTTTGTGACTTGGTTACAGACCAGCTTATATCTATCATAGGCTTCCATGTCACCATTAATTTATATGTATCCCATGCATTTTTCTTCTCTGCCATATGTCTCATTAGTTCATCTGACATCCATTTAGGCCTAAACGATGAACAATATTTCTTAGTTGGTATGAAAAGCTTAGTAGCTTCCAAGATTAATTCTTTGAATGCTTTTGAATTTGCTATTAGTAACATCATCAGTTGGTCCCACCATATAGAATTTTAATTCTGTCTCAGACCACCGTAGTCGCCTTTACAAAAGCAAAAACCCTTCCCTTCCCTTCACCCTTGATGGTAGTTACATCTTTAAGCAAATCCCACATCAGTACACTGTGATCACTGTCACCTAGTGGTTCCTTTATCTGCAGATGCCTAATGCATGAAGAATCACCGCTGACAATCAGATCAAGAGTATTACTCCCTCTGGTTGCCTTTCGAACGTGTTGCTGTAGAAATCAGTCATTCAATAAATCCACAAAAGTCTTGCTAGTGTGTGAATGATCAATCCACAAGTTCCAGCCATTACCTGGAAAGTTAAAATTCACCATTATAAGACATTCTGATTTACTGGCCCACTCTCTATTTCTCTGCACAATTGCTCATTATACTCATTAGATTCATTAGGCCTATAACACACACCTACTCCCAGTGATTATATCACACTACACCAGCGTTTCCCAAACTTTCTGAGCCCACGCCTCCCTTGACCTGTAAAATTTTCCCGCCGCCTTCCTTGAAGTAAAACATCCATAATTATGCTATTTCTAGTTCTTCGGCAAAACTAGAGTTTCTCCTATTGTGTGTGGTTTTTCACATTTCGCGATTCTGTAAGAAACTTGGTACGACGCTAGCAATGCATTTGATGGAACAGAAACAAATTTTTTGAAGGTTTGCTTTTGTTTATTAAACTCATGTATATATTTTTTTATTTATATATGTTATGTTATGAAAATGACATTTCTGTTAAACTTTTCGCACCTCCTTTTGCACTAGTTCGCGCCTCCCAGTTTGGAAATCGCTGCACTACACTGACTCAACATTGCATTGTCCACGAATGTCAAGTGGATGCATTTCCTTAGATTTTGTGTTTCTTAACTTTTAACAGCATAACCCACCTTCCTTCCTGTTCTGTCTGTCCTTTCTGTACACATTGTACTCCTCAATTCTACATCCCTTATATCTGAGTGGCATCACATCTCTAAATATCCCAACAATATCCACTTTTGATGTCTTAACCAGCACTTCAAATTCATCAAATTTATTTACTATACTCCTAGCATTGGTGTACATATACATACACCTATTCTTATAAGATCTTAGTTACCCTAACACAACCCATGAATTTACTTGTTCCATAATGACTTCCATCAGCCCTCAAAATCCCCAGTACCTTTCTTTCCTGGCTGCATTTGCTCATTCCAATAGAAGCAGTGCAAGAATCACTTTCACCTTCTGCCTGTGTCTACCATTAATCTATGAGTCTGTGAATCCCCCTCCCAAGCTAGCAGTTTTCCGACCCACCTAACAGTGCTTCAACAGCATCAGCAAATATTCTTGCATCCTTTCTATTTAAAAGTATCCCATCCCTGTAGAAACAATCTCTCCTCTTAACAAGCACAGAACATTTTGAGAAAAATTCTACCCCATGAACCTGGCACAATCTCTCCAGGGCCGAATTGATTGACAAGGCTCTGATCATATAATTCCCTCCTATCATTCTGGGCAGAAATGCAGACACTTCCAAATTGAACCCTAACTCGTAATTTTTTTTCAACATTGACCTTTACTTGTTAAGTAAGTCCGCAGATCTGCTACTCTTAATGTCATTAGGGCCAACGTGTGCAATATCACCCTTTGTGCCCTTAAAAGATCATATCAGCTCTACAACATCATCTACTTTTCTCCCTGGCAGACATACCATGGTCCTATTCCACCTATCCTTTTTGCACAATATATTTCCCGTCTCACTGACAATAGAGCCACCAACAATAACTAGCTCCTGTGGGACGAGCACATTCTGCCCTGAAGGTTGCCACTGTGTTGCCTTATGTTTGTTTGTTATTTGGTTTTTAGGAGCATTAGCAACTAAGGTCATATTGCTCTGGGGATATATGGTGGTCATTCCCTGACCTTTCCGCATCCTCCGTATTTGGTGGTCACGGGCTCGAACCCGGTCTAATAAAAAAGCGTGTGCCATGTACTGCTGCTCCTGCCCACCTGGCTACGGAGGCGCCTGTTGCTTCATGATCAAGTGCAAGCTCTTGCACTGACGTGGGCAGCTGAGAGCTTCATGGGTGCCCCAATTTAAGTCCTTCGAGGGAATAGGCATAGGAGCATGTATGCTTGCATGTATACCAATGCTAGAAGTATAGTAAATAAATTTGATGAATTTGAAGTGTTGGTCAAGACATCAAAGGCGGATATTGTTGGGATAGCAGAGACGTGGTGTCACAAAGATATAAGGAATGCAGAACTGGAATTTGGGGAGTACAATGTGTACAGAAAGGATAGACAGGACAGAAAGGGAGGGGGTGTTATGCTGTTAATTAAGAAAAACATAAAATCAAAGGAAGTGCACCCAGTTAATATAGATGAACAGTGCTCTGTTGAGTCAGTTTGGTGTGACATAAGCACTGCAAAAGCAAAAATAAGAGTAGGAGTGTGTTATAGGCCTAATGACTTGAATGAGTACAATGAACAATTGTACAGAGAAATAGAGTGGGCCAGTAAATCAGAATGTCTTATAATGGCGGATTTTAACTTCCCAGATATTGACTGGAACTTGTGGGTTGGTCACTCACACACTAGTCAGACTTTTGTGGATTTATTGGATGATTGTTTTCTGCAGCAGCATGTTCGAGAGGCAACCAGAGAAAGTAACACTCTTAATCTGGTTATCAGCAGTGATCATTCGTGTATTAAGAATTTGCAGATAAAGGAACCACTAGGTGGCAGTGATCACAGTGTGCTGAAGTGGGATTTACTCAAAGAGGTAACTACCGTCAGGGGTAAAGGAAAGGGTTTTTGCTTCCGTAAAGGGGAGTACAGTGGTCTCAGACAGTTTTTAAATTCTGTACAGTGGGATCAACTGACGATGTTACAAACAGTAAATTCTAAGTGGGAAGCATTCAAGGAATTAATCGTGGAAGCTACTAGATGTTTCATACCGATTAAGAAATATTGTTCAAGGTTTAGGCCTAAATGGTTATCAAATGAACTAATGAGACTCGTGACAGAGAAGAAAAATGCATGGGATGCATATAAATTATCAGGCGACGCAGAAGCCTGTGGCAGATATAAGCTAGTCTGTAATCAGGTCACAAAGGAGGTTCGGCAGGCGAAGGCGGATTACAAGAAATCTTTGGCAAAAGATTCTAAGAAAAACAGCAAGGATTTCTTTACTTATATAAACTCTAAAAGGAAGGGGATGAATATGATTGGTCCACTTGACATCGATGGTTCGACTGTTGATGATCCTGCTCAGATAGCAAACAAACTGAATGAGTATTTTGCATCTACATTCACACGTGAGGAATTATTACAGTTTGAAAATGGAAGAAGGTTATCAAATTGTAGCAGTGTGCTTAATGATTTTGTAATAACTGAGAGCAAAGTGGACGAGAAATTGTTGAAGTTAAACATAACAAAGGCACCTGGGGTGGATGGGATCTATCCAGTTATTTTAAAGGAGGGGGCAAAGCAACTAAGCAAACCCTTAGCCATAATTATGAGAGCATCCTTGGACTCAGGGGAGGTTCCCACGGACTGGAGATGTGCAAATGTATCCCC
Source organism: Mastigoproctus giganteus (assembly GCF_048544385.1). Lineage (NCBI taxonomy): Eukaryota > Metazoa > Arthropoda > Arachnida > Uropygi > Thelyphonidae > Mastigoproctus > Mastigoproctus giganteus. The sequence continues at coordinate 658,795 of NC_143576.1, read as the reverse complement.
AATTCACAAAGGTGGATAGAAGGGTGACACGAGTAATTACAGACCAGTTAGTTTAACTTCTGTTCCGGGTAAAATAATGGAGTCACTTGTTAAAGATGCATTGCAGGATCATCTAGACAAGACTGCAGCAATAATTCAGACACAGCATGGGTTTGTTAAGGGAAAGTCTTGTCTGACAAATTTGATTGGTTATTATGATGTGGTCACAAAGGAACTGGATGCAAAAAATAATTTTGATATCATATACTTGGATTTCAGGAAAGCTTTTGACACTGTTGCGCATGGAAGACTACTGTACAAATTGGAGCAGAATGGTATTAAGGGTAAGTTGCTACAATGGATAAAAGGATGGTTAAGTGGGAGAAGACAGAGGGTGGTAATCAATGGGTGCTGCTCTTCATGGACTAATGTTATTAGTGGAGTCCCACAGGGTTCGGTGTTGGGTCCACTGTTGTTTTGTGTATTTATCAATGATATTGATGAAGGTATATCAGGCTTAATGTCGAAGTTTGCAGATGACACAAAGGTTGGCAGGGTTGTTAATGACAGTAATGGCAGTGTGCTACTGCAATAGGATCTAGATAATTTGGGCAGATGGGCTAAGAAGTGGCAACTGAAGTTTAACCTTGACAAATGCAAAGTACTGCATATGGGTAGAAGTAACCCCAAAGAAACGTACCAACTGTGTAGTACTACACTTAAGGTGGTAGAAAATGAAAAAGATCTGGGAGTAATTGTGCAGTCAGATATGAAGTTTTCTAAGCAATGCAGACAGGCTGCTAGGGCAGGTCATGGGGTTTTGTCAATGATATATAGGAATTTTGCTAGCAGGGAAAAGGAGGTGATTGTCCCTCTGTATAAGGCAATGGTCAGGCCACGCCTTGAGTACTGCGTACAGGTCTGGAGGCCTCATTTTAGGAAGGATGTAGATTTGCTTGAGCATGTACAGAGAAGAGCAACACGATTGGTGAGGGGAATGAAGGGATCCTCTTACCAAGAGAGGCTTAAGTTCTGCAAATTGCAGTGGCTTTTGAGGTCTATAAGGCCTTGAATGGGTTGAGCACGCTGAATTCTGATGGGATCCTTCCATTTGTTCAGATTACGAACCTACGGGGACATAAGTTCAAATTAAGAAAGGACAGATGTAGAACAGATGTGCGGAAATTTGCCTTTAGCCAGCGGGTGGTTAATTGCTGGAACAAACTTCCATCTGTCATTGTGGAAGTTGATAGGTTAAATAAATTTAAGGAGGAACTGGACAGGCATTTGGAGGGAATGGTGTGATTTTTTTTTTTTTTTTTTTGGCTGATGCTGCATAAGCTCATACACTTGCTTTCTTGCATCACATGCCACTACTACTACTACTACTATCTACCCTGTCCTTCAAGCTCTCATAAAGGCCCATAACAATGCTGAGTTGACACCTAACTTCTTCACACTGCTTACCTCGAACACACACAAAGACATCTCCCTTGGCAACATCACATCCTGTCCCAGAAAAGTCTGCAAACATTTCACAAGTTGCACATTTCTTTAGGCTGTGATATGTTGGAGAATTTCCCCTTTCGGTTGTCCCTCGAGCCACAGCACTCCTGCTACTTTGTGCACATTGTTATATTTACTATGTAAATTTGAGAGCAAAGAGTATATAATGGACCAAGAATGCTTTTTTGGAGGGAGGGGGGGGTTAATTCATGCTATAATGGCTTTTAATGCAAAAATAGAAAAAAAAATCACTGTTAATATAAAATCATAACATTATAAAGTACATACATTATTATATGTAATGTTTTTATTTTATATTCCCCAGATCCATGGCACACATATATAATACCCAAAAAATTCCTGTTTAATACCGTTAACCAATGAAACATGATCAAAGCAGTCAATGCACCAAGAAATCCTACAACCATCCTGATGGGTCATCAGTAAGAAAATGAAGAGAAAAACACTTGAATGGAGCAGTGATTTAAATGTCTACATATTCAAGGACATGTCAATGTGTTACCAATCTATTAACTTTAAACATATGATATACTCATATGAAATGCACTTAAAATGTAGCACTGCACCTTAGCTACATTCAACCTACATTTAGGAAGGAGGCACTGTTATGGAATGATAGGTGAAATTGCTTCTGGAATGAAACCAAATTCAACTAACACCATGCCATTTGATTAAAACATTATTAAAATCATTAATATGTTTAAATATGCCTTCTGTGACAGTATAGTGGCTTGATCTCGTGTCACTTGTTTGGAGAGATCTGGGTTCAAATCCTGTGAGAGACTGAAAGAATTCTTAAAGATCTCTTCAATCGGGGCTGTAATCAAATGATCATAGCTAGAGTAAATAGGATTCCCCCACATGAGTTATTTCGGGTTTTTCTGCTGCATAACATGCAAACTGGCTGATGGATACACATTTGTGTCTGTTGATACGTACAATGCAATACAGCTTTAGATGTTAATGTACTATACATATAATGACAATAACAACTTCAATATACAGCTTTTCGATATGCAGTCATGCATTTGATGATATTTATTGAAAAAGGCTTAAATAGAGCCTGCAAATAATTTGTTCATTAATTTTTAAATTCATTCATGGCGTGTGAAGCTAAAACTATATTCACTAGTTACCAAAAGATGCTCATTTGTGGTAGGCAAACAGTTTTGTTAAGATCTTCACCCAAGGAGTTTATCCTTAAAAAATCATAGTGAAATGCACAATTGAAATAGCTTTTGATTATCATGAGGAAGGTTCAAAAAGTAGTCACAAAACAGTTACAGCAGGCCCCCGTTATGACGCGGTTCGCTTTACGCTGATTCGCTATAACGCTGTTCTTATATTATAACCCGTATCTGACTATAACGCTGTCACATATCATTATAACGCTCTTTTACAGATTGTATTTTTGGCATGTTTAACGAAACTGTTTCATTTGATGGAGTCAATAGCTTGAAAATGAATAGCAAAACAGCATTAAAACGCTTCCCACGCTGATCTGCAAAATTTTCCTACGCTCAGTGAAATTTTCTCGCACGCTAATTTAATTGCAGTACAGTCACTTGTTACATAGTTCCGAAATCAACATTTTAAAAAATGATCAAATATATTGCTTGTAATATTTGCATTATATGCATTTATCTGAAGTCTAGTCATCACTCAGTACAGTATTAGACATCGTGCGTAACAGACAGTTTACTTGAACATTGTATGGTAATTATTACAACCAACGCAGTTACATTTTCGAAGAGCTAATAATGACCGACAGGAATAAAAAAGAAACAACGTCTGGGCGCAGTACGAAAACTATAAATGTAACAAAAATACTGAATTTGAAAATTAAATTAGACATTTTGAAGCGAATCGATTCCGGTCAACGACAAGCGGATGTGTGCCATAATTTAGGACTTGCAAGTTTAACTGTAAGAACAATTATAATAAAAATAAAAAATTAATTTTAACAGTGGAAAAGATAGCTGTTCCACTGCAAGCAACTAGGGCTAGGCCGGCTATTAGGATTGAAATGGAAAGACTAATTTTATTGAAGATAATATTCAACGCAGAATTCAGTTAAGTTAAATATTAAAAAAAAAAAAAAAAAAAAAAAAGAGACAGAGAGAGAGAAAGAGATTAGCCAATATGATGATCAGAAGAAAACTCGCCTAAAAAAAAAATGTGGAACCATTTAAAACTGCTAAGGGCTGGTAGAATAGATTTAAAATCCAGGGAGAAGCCGCTAGTGCAGATCAAGGAGCCGAAACTTTCAAAAAAGAACTTGTTAAAATTATTGAAGAGGAGTATTATGTGTTATACTTCTCAACAAGTTTTTAACATAGATGAAGCAGGACTTTTGTGGAAACGAATGCCTAAAAGAAGTTTAATATTGAAAGAAGAAAAAACATGCCTGGTTTCAAAGCGCCGAAGAATCGGTTGACTTTAACGTTGGGTGGTAACGCTGCGGGGGATTTAAAATTAATACCCCTTTTAGTTTATTTGGAAGAGGGCCAAAGTTCAACTGAAAATTCACACATTTTTTATGATTAAATTCATCAATTAAATTAAATCAATTAAATTCATTATTTTAATTGGAATTTTAAGTTTACTTTTGATACGTAAGTAGTTACCACATAATTATATATGTATGTAATGCAGAATATTTTATATGTACTAATATAGTATTTTATATTAAATATTTTGACCGACATTTGTGCTTCTTTTCACTACCGTTTATTATTGATTAGGAAATATCCTATAGCACCAACCGCAACTCACAAATACATATGTTACCTTATGGGAAAGCGGCATTCGCTTAGCGCGAATTCACTTAGCGCTCTGTTTTTCCGGAACGAATGATCAGCGTTAAGCGGGGGTCACCTGTATTTACAAAAAAAAATATTTACAAATATTCAATGGTTACATTTCCTTAATATAATCTGTGTAATTAATCACTTCCCATATTTGGGATCCTGTACAAATGGATCCCAAACATGCAAGAGGTGGCTAATGTAATCAGCAGCCTGGTTTTATTGAAGAGTGCCAAGGGAAATAATCAACTTCTTGTGCCATCTAAAAGCATTAATTTTTGAGTAGCTACACCTTGAAAAACAAAACAAAACAAAGTCACAAGTATCTTGGCTGGAGAATGGAGAGGGATGAAGGTACTCAAGGATACCACTGTTGGCTTGTGGAAGTAGACATACTCCCCGACTTACGTAAGGGTTGCGTTCCGCGGAACCCTAAGTAAGTCGAATTTTACATAAGTCGGAATTTCCCTAAATGCTTATGCAGCACTCGCAACTATGCCTGCTGAATTTGACTGAAGCAAAAAATAAATGTTCGACAAACATGTAAATTGAATTATTTATTCAATTTTTTTAACTCATGCACAGGAAAAATTACAAAAGTGTACAAAATTTCAAAATTATAAAAAGAGAGGAGACAGGCATAACATCAGCAAGTTTTACCTTTCTAGCATTGTTGCCAGAATTAACTCTCCAGCTAATAAGCACGCTGCTGCGGAAGTTGAGAGCTGTGGAGATTTAGAAGGGTTTTCTTTGCAACACATCATAAAATTTCTCTGCAGCTGCAGAATCAGCATTGGCAACTTCACCGCATACTTTAAAGGACAGTGCATGTATAAAAGAACATGTTAAAGGATCAATGCATTTAAAATCAACAGCGATCACAAAATAGCATTCAGGTGCTATATCGAAGATGGAAAAGCTATTAATAATATGGATGGAAAATCAGATTCAGAAGTGAGTGCTCCTGAGTCTAATGGCCATTCAAGCAAAAGCAAGAAGTATTTATGAAGACATTAAGGATAAGTACGGCGAACCCCAAGCCAAGTTCGTGGAAAGTAACAGGTGGTTTAATAGGTTCAAGCATCATGCTGGTTTCCAAAACAATAATCAGAGTGAAAGACCACTGTTTTTTGCAGTCATAATTATATAAAATGATATGTGATCTTACATTTTTGCTGGTTTCGAGTGAATTAATAGTTTTTGCTGCAATTTAAAGGTAGGAAATCAAAGAAAACACTTCTGTTTATATGTATTGAGAGTTTCAATTTTGCAAATTGAGTAGAAATTATGGAAATGATTAGTATTTTTCAGTGGGACAATTTTCAAATTAGGGTTAAAAATTAAGGCTTAGGGGAAAAGCAATGACTGGGTTAAAATAGTATTCACTGTTGAAGCAGTGAGAGATAATTCCCGTGCAATAGATGAAAAACTTTGTCCTGCTTCATACTTCTTAATCATCTTCATTTCTAAATCGATGTTGTTTCATTTCCTAGCTCTGCCACCACTGGTCGCTTTCCCTTCACCATTGTAATAAGTAAATAGGAATGAAGAAAAGATTCTGAAAATTTATTTGTTTTTTATATTATTGAAGATCTCAGTGAAGGGGAACACATTTCACCACCATAATGTAAAAATGCACACAATTCCAGTTATCGGAATTATTGCAAATGCAATAAGATCGAGTTTACTACCTGTTTATAATTAAACCAGAAAGTGCAAACTGTTTCTATTGTTTTATGGTAATGACCTACAGTAATGTGTTTTAGAAAAATATCACAAAGTTGTTCAAAATTGATTCTTATAACGGAACATATAATGACGATGAAAGTGTAGTGCAATTTCCATTATAAAAATGACCTTTTAGAGAGATAAATAGCTTAGTTATATAGCAAAAATTTCAACTTCTGAGGTCTTGGAATGAATTGCCAAAAAAAAAACAATGTGTTATTGGGTTCACATTACAATAATTTCATGATACCTCCATTTATTCGTACGGGAAGCAAAATAGGTTCCCACGATTTTTTTTAAGTTTGCACCGGCAGGCAAAATCTTACGTAAAGTCGAATTTCCGTAAGTCGAGTATTACGTAAACCAGGCAGTGCCTGTAGGATCAGAAGGATTTCCTCCTAACTGTACACAATTAATCAGTATTGCTTTTGCATTTTCAGTTCTTGTCAGAATTTTTTTCTTTTTTGAATGGTGAGAAATTGGGAAATACCATTTAATGGACTAGCATTTGATTTCTGACTTGCAAGCTCAAGACCAAGTTTCATCTAGGTCTCGTCTAGCTCTGTGTTTGTAATGGAAAACCATCACAAACAGATCAGAGCACCTGCAGCATATTTATTTACAATTAATTTCCTAAGTCTGATTAATTAATATCACTTAGGAAATCACTGTTGCTGTATAACTTGCTGTTTCTTTTACTACAATAAAATATAGATAAAATAAAATAAAATATTTTATTTTATCTATATTTTATTGTAGTAAAAGAAAGTATGAGTTACATGATTAGGAATCATGTAACAGAGTAGCATCACCACTACTTTTTGAACAACCTTCATAGATATGAGGTTTTTTTTTTTTTTTTTTTTGGTAGTTGTTGGCGCATAGGCTTCTGTGGCCATAATGTACCTCCCAAGGTTTTTGCAGTACTTTGATCCAAGCCCGAGGTGGGAATCGAACCCGTGACCTTTGGGTTGCCAGGCAGGCACTTTACCCACCCGGCTAGCCCGGTTGGCCTAGATATGAGTAATTCATATTATATAACCATTGATTTTATTAATATAGAGGATATCACAGCATTTGAGATGTTGAAATTCAAGAAAATTTCAATGAGATAATAATATTAAAAACATTTTAAACATACCTTGTTGGAGCAGGCTTTGATATGCCTTGTTCTGGTAACTGAGATAAATTGTTTTCTCCATCATTATCTTCATCAGTTTCCTCAAAGAAACTTGAGAGAGCTAACTGAAAAAATAAAGCATTTTTAATGATTTTTAGGCAAATAATACCAATGGCTCCTGTATGCTGTGGACATCAAAAAAGAATTAATTTTCAAAAGAGGTTTAGATTTCACATTGTGAATGAAGCAAAGAAGAGTAAATTTTATCCAAGTCACACAGGTGTGACTTGGATATAATACCAACCACAAAGTGTAAAAACTTTACTATATAAAATCTTTAACTTCATTATTACACAGATAAAAATTTATGTAATAGTTAATTTTTATTATTATTTATTTTATTTTTTAGAGTGGTGTTTTTATGCATCACATCAGTCTGGATGGTGTTATACAAAAGTTGTGTGGGCAGGTTGACCAGAATTTCAGGGATAAAAATCAGGGCAACACACACTCTGAAGAAGAAAAATCGGGACATTTCTTGTTGCAAATATGATTCATATACCTCAAACATGTAATACAAACACACTAAACCTGAATTCTGCCATGGTTGATACAGTCACAGCACCTGCCAGATCAATATGGCTTGGGATCTAGCAAAAGCAAATGTTGAACATGATTTCATAAAGAGAATGAAGCTTCTACAGAACCCTGGAGAGGACTAGATGAGGATAATATCGCATTGCTGATAAAGCCCATAAATTTGGAGTCTGTATATATACAGGCAAACCCCGTATAATATAAGGGGATGGCTGAGTGGCAGAAGACAGAGAGTGGTAATCAATGGACACTGCTCAACGTGGACTAATGTTATTAGTGGAGTTCCTCAGGGTTCAGTGTTGGGTCCGTTGTTGTTTTCGGTGTTTATGAATGATATTGATGATGGGATATCAAGTTTAATGTCCAAGTTTGAAGATGATACAAAGGTTGGCAGGGTTGTTAAGGACACTACTGACGCTATGCTGCTGCAACAGGATCTGGAAAGGTTGAACAGATGGGCTGAGAGGTGGCAAATGAAGTTTAACATTAACAAATGTAAAGTACTACATATGGGAAACAGTAACCCCAGAGCAACGTATCAACTCTGCGGTACTACACTGACAGTGGTGGAGAATGAAAAGGACCTGGGGGTAATTGTGCAGGCAGATATGAAGTTCTCTGAGCAGTGCAGACGAGCTGCAAGAGTAGCTCATGGTGTCTTGTCAATGATATACAGGAATTTTTCTAGCAGGGATAAGGAGGTGATTATTCCCTTGTATAAGGCAATGGTTAGGCCACATCTTGAGTACTGTATACAGGTCTGGAGGCCTCATTTCAAGAAGGATGTAGAGCTGCTGGAACGGGTACAGAGAAGGGCAACAAGATTAGTGAATGGAACAAAGGGTTGCTCTTACGAAGAAAGGCTTAAGTTTTGCAAATTACAGAGTCTGGAGACTAGGCACCGGTGAGGTGATCTGATAGAGGTGTATAAGGCTTTGAATGGTTTGAGCATGCTCAATGCCAATGGGATTCTTCATCTTGCTCAGAATAATCACCTGAGAGGGCATAAATTCAAATTGAGGAAGGACGGATGTCGGATAGATGTGTGGAAATTTGCCTTTGGCCAGTGAGTGGTTGGTTGGTGGAACCAACTTCCATCACTTGTTGTTGAAGTTGATAGCCTAAACAAATTTAAAGCTGAACTGGACAGGTATTTCGAACGAACGGAGGGGTGAAATGGGAGTGGTGTGTGTGTGTTTTTTTTTTTTTTTTTTGGCTGATGCTGAATAAGCTTGCTTTCTTGCATCATATGCCTCTACTAATGCTAATGCTAATGCTAATATGGTACTTCTACAACATGGTTTCGCTCTAACACAATTGTTAAATTGCGGCAATCCTCGCACAACACGGTACTTATATAACACTGTTTTTCTCTAACACGGTTAGAGAATTTCGGTAAACCTTGCATAACAGGGTATTTTTGAGCTTTTGTGCGGGGAAAACTCTGCTATTAGGTTGGATGTCATTTTTCAACAGTTCCACTCTTTTTGAATCTCCGCTGTTGACTTGCTAGTCAAAAAAATAAATATTGAGAAATCCCTGTATTTTATTTTGTTGGGAAATCCCCATGTTATGTTCTGTGCTATTGAACTTGTGGAAAAATCTACGTTTCAAAGTCTTATTGCCATTGGACAGCACGCCAGGCCATTCAAAAGATTTAAGCCATCCAAACATTGAAGTTAAGTTTCTACCACCACAGTTGTACTAGGTGGTTAATACAACTTCTTTCATTCAGATCAAGGCATTATATCCACCTTTAAAACTCATTACATCAGAAAACCGTTACAATGGATTTTGGAAAAAAATTATTCCGAATCTATTGAAGTAATGGAGGCATGGAAACATTTCTCAATTGTGTACTGCATCAGAATCATAACTTTATCGCTCGAAGAAGTAAAACCTTCAACGTTAAATGCATGTGGGAAAAATGTATGGCCACAGCCAGGCCATTCAGGAAATATGGCTGAACCGGCACAAAATGAAATCGGTGCGACAGTAGAACTTGCTACGTCGGTAGGAAGGTTTCGATGATATTACTACTGAAGCCTTCGTGGGCAGCACAGTTGATAGAATTCCCCCCTCCCCACACAGGGTGGAAAAGATGTCGATGACAGGAGGAATTTTTATGGGTCTTTTTCACGTGGCTGAGTTAGTCGGACTCAGGCGAGGGTAGCATGGTTTTTTTATCCTGGAAACTCGGGTGTTTTGTCCAGCAAAACAGAAAATCGACCTCAGAACACACACAATTTACAGACAATATACGCAGAGCAACGTGGCCTTAGTCACCGATGCTTCTAAAAAAATAAAAAAAGATATGATTACTGAAGATGTTCAAGAATTACTGTTAAAAAAAGAGGCTGGCAAAACGGACTTGGTGGAAATGGCATCGGAGGCAAATCAAATCAATTCAAAGGATGATAGTGCAGATGAAAATTCTAAACTTCCAAATTTTACACTAAAAAGCATATGGGAAGGCATAAAGTTAGCCAAGCAATTAGAATCTTATTTTTTGAATGCAGATTCTTCAACTGAAAGGAGCACAAAGTTCAAAAGGGAGCTTCAAAAATGCTTAGTTCCATACGATGAAATTCACAAAGATTTATCAAGCAAAAGCAAACAAACCCAGATTACTGATTTTTTAAAGAAAGCAGAAGATGCATGAAATCTAGAATGTGTATTTTTGTTCATTTTGTTAGCTTTTGGAACGTAACCCCCCCTTTTGTATTTTTACTTAGTCCCGTATAACACGGTTTTGCACAATACGACATTTTATAGGAATCTAACTAACGTGTTATACGAGGGTTACCTGTACTATGCAAATTTGATAATTATCAGTTTGAATGTGGTCCAAAGCTAACCTACAGCATACAACCCTGCTGTGTATATACTGCATTCATGAGGAATCTTCTCAGAACACAGTGCTATCTGAGAAGATGAAGAGGAAAATTTTCTCCTTTTAACTTTAAATACATATGGTTCTTGAATCAACATGGAAATCACCATCATCCTATTGTGAGGATACATGTTTTGATCAGAGGTCAAAACATGTATCCCCACAGTAGGAGGCCTCAGTGAAGACAAACAAGAAGTGAGTGTATTTGGCTAGACGTACAGCACATAACTGTAAGTAAACAGTGCTTTCCCACATTATTATTAATGGAGAAGCTGCATGATGGTAGGCTTTCCCCCATTATTATTAATGGAGAAGCTGCATGATGGTAGGTGAGCATACCAGTGTGGAAATGGTTGTCTTGGTTACTGGACAACCTTGTCTACCATGATGTTAAGGTCTCTAAGTAGCTCTTTGACATAGACACTAAAGGGATGGTTGGCAGTCTGGAGTGCTATATAGGTTTCCTCATTATGGCTTGAAGACAGACATCCACAAGGGGTGGTCTAGAAGGGATTTCAGTTTAAACAACCACCTATGCCTAATCAATGAAGGTGGTTCAGTTGCTTTGATGTATAAACTCAGGACAGGAAATGTTCTGAATGCCTCTAGTAGCAATGTTGATGGTTGATAGGTCTAGCCATTGCAATATGCTGTTATTAGCTAGGATCCACAATCAAGTTTAGACCAGACTAGTGCATGATAAAGTGGAATGATAAAGATAAAGTGGCAAAATAAAGCGGAATGATCTGCTCCCCAGTTCTTAGTTGGCACATAGCAGGTTCAGGACTCTTGTATTTTGTCTGCAGTTGATGGATGTGCCAAAAGAATGTCAAATATAAGCCCCAAGAATTTTGGTTTCATTTGCTACTGGGATGCCATTTTGTCTGAGCTACAGTTCTGGTCAGGACACCTCATTTTAGGAAGGATGTAGAGCTGCTGGAACGAGTACAGAGAAGAGAAAGGCAATGAGATTGGTGAGGAGGAACAAAGGGTGCTCTTACCAAGAAAGGCTTCACTTCTACAAATTGCCATGTCTGGGGACTTGGCACCTGCAAGGTGATCTGATTGAGGTGTGTAAGGATTTGAATGTTTTGAGCAAGCTCAATGCTGATAGGATTCTTCCACTTGCTCAGATTATGCACTTTGGGGGGGGGGGGGGGCATAAATTCAAATTGAAGAAAGACAGTTGCAGAATAGATGTGCAGAACTTTGCCTTTAGCCAGAGAGTGGTTGATTGCTGGAACAAACTGCCATCTGTCATTGTGGAAGTTGATAGCTTAGATAGATTCAAGGAAAAACTGGACAAACGTTTGGAGTGAATGGATAGGTGAAATGGGAAGTTTCTCTCTCTCTCTTTTTTTTTTTTTTCTGGCTGATGTTGTATAAGCTTGCTTTCGTCATATGCGATCACTAATGGTAATCTTGAAATTAGTTAATAATTTAGTTAATCAGATTAACATTTAATAAAATTAAACTTGAGTCATACATATCAAGATGGTGGTTTACAATTATATTTTTACGTTTGGCAGCTAAACGTTGTGAGCATCTCAATTGTGTGGATGGGATCAAGATCATGTTAGAAGGGGGAAGGGGTTCATTTTAAAGATATAACTATTATGGTTTCTATTTTTGTTTTTTATCTGTTCTAATTCTCTGCTTTTTAAAATATGTATATGGTTAACATCTATTGCATGCCTTTGTTTCAGTTAATATTGTTGGTTATGCCAATAATGAAGGTTTATTTGTACAGTCCATGTTTCCTGTACCCGTCAGTGGTTAGAACAGAAGTTTTCTTGAAATCTCACACCATGTGTGAGGATCACCACACCATGTGTGCATTGCAGAATCCAATTTTGTTATTAAGCTGTGGGCCATGTCATTGTTATTTTTTTTTTTTTAGGAGCATTAGCAACTAAGGCCATATTGCTCCAGGGATATGCGGTGGTCATTCCCTGACCTTTCCGCATCCTCCGTATTTGGCCATGTCATATTTATGTTCTTCAATTCTAGAATTGATGGTGCACTATGGGCAATCTCTTTAAGTATTCTGCAGTAAAGGCTCAAGTGTAGTTTTATATCAAATTACACTTGAGCCTATGGTATTTTACTATATGAGAGAGACAGCTTGGTACTGAAGTTTAATTTATGCTGCTCAGCTTTAGCTTTACCTTGATAGAAGGATGAATTATAAGTAGATATGGCCAAGATTTGTGAAAAGGATTCTGCCAAGGCTTTTGCTTTTTCTATTGGAATACAAGTCCTGTCCAATTCAACTTAAGATCAGAGAAGATGCTGATGTAAATTTCCCATTCAGTTTTTTTCATTGAATTACAAATTATTCTGCTATGTTCTTTGTAATAGTGGATACAAGAGTCTTTTCTTGCTTTTCTTCTTATATAGTGCACCTCTGCTTTCAGTTTTTTTAAATTAATAAGTTTTCAGTTATGGAGTTTCCCGGGACAGGCTTCGTGCTTTGTTCTTTTCCTTTTTTTAACATGCTTTGTTCCACCAATGCTCAGCACGTATGCCCACTGATATTTGGGATATAGCATTGGGTGCTATTAGAATCTGTGGCACTATATGGTCAGTAATATCAATGATTAGTTGGAATTTGATGATCTGATGATTAAATGAGATACTAGTGGTGAATATGTTCCAATTTGTTTTGGAGAATTTCCATTTTGTGCAGGATTCTGTCCCTGGCAAGTAGTTGTTTGACATTTGCAAAGAACTGGATAGCAATCACTAATGGGAGAGTTGTCTAAAGCAGTCCGCTGGATTATGGAAATAATGCTGGAGACTAAAAGATAATAGCTGCGAATGCTCTGATTGAGACGTGGATATAAGTGTTAGTACCAGTGTTAAATAATGTGAAATTCTACTTGTCAAGAAGAGATTCAATTAATTTTTCATGAATGTCTATTTGTGGAGAGTCCACAGAGGAAAGTGCCCGTTAAAGTTACTAAGTAAACAAACTGGAGCAGCTAAGTAAACTACGTAATCAGGTCATCTAAATCTTCAGAGTATATTCTTTATTTGGTGAAATATACATGGAAACTTAGTCCTTGAGGCTGTCACAGACAGTGGAGTATGACACAAAAGTGGAGTATGACTCAAGTGTGGCAAGCTGTGCTTGCTACCTGGGAGTCTAAAATGCTGATGGAACTGACATTTGAGTGACACTAGAGTCAAGTGGACCTAATTTTGGAAGTCCAGTCGGTGTGTGACCTACAAATCCTCTGTTTGCACCTTCACGATGGTGGGAGTGTTGGATTGTTTGGGAATTTTTTAGGTGCATCGGCATTTATGGCCATAGCACACCAGGGACTGTTGGAAATTCTATGTATAACTCATGTGCGGATACTGAAATATAGCACCTAGCATACTAGAGTTGACTACCCAAGTGCGAATCAACATGAGCAGAGGTCGAGGTGTGGCACCCACACCACACAAAGGAATGCCACCCCTCTGTGTCATGAGGCAATACTAGGTGGTAGATGCACTCTCATCAACCAGTGAAATTCAACCACTTAGTTTATTGGAGGCTTGAAGTGGTGGAATTTGCGTTTAGTCTCTTCCATCATGCAGTATGACTGATGCATTTTGAGGTTATGATAGGCATAATGGTGAGATCAAATCTTCCTTACATTTTAAGGGTACAGCTCTAAAATGGTGTTTGCAGGTCAGCCACTACACAGTCCACCAGACCAAACATGCAAGAATATTTGCTGATACTTTCAAGGCAGGGATAGGTGGGTTGGAAAACTGCTACCATGCAGAGGTCAAAGTGGTTCTTGCACTGCTTCTATTGAAATGAGCAATAACCTGGAAAGCATGTTGCTGGGGATTTCCAGGACTGCTAAGAGTCATTATGTAATAAGTAACTACATGGGCTGCGTTAGGATAACTAAGAGTAAGAACAGGTGCATGTATACTTGCATGAACACCAATCCTAGGAGTTTAGTAAATAAATTTGATGAATTTGAGGTGCTGGTCAAGACATCAAAGGCAGATATCGTTGGGATATCAGAAATGTGGTGAAACACAGATATAGGGAATGCAGAATTGGAATTTGGAGGTTACAATGTGTACAGAAAGGATAGGCAGGAAAGGAAGGGTTATGCTGTTAGTTAAGAAACACAAAATCTAAGGAACTGAATCCAACTGACATTGGTGGACAATACAATGTTGAGTCAGTATGATGTGGCATAAGCACTGGGAAAAGGAAAATGAGAATAGGTGTGTATTATAGGCCTCATGAATCTGATGAGTATAATGAGCGTTGTGCAGAGATATAGAGTGGGCCAGTAAATCAGACTGTTTTCATAATGGGTGATTTTAACTTCCCGGATACTGATTAGAACTTGTGGTTGGTCACTAGCAACACTTTTGTGGATTTATAGGATGAGTGTTTTCTTCAGCAACATGTCCGAGAGGCAACCAGAGGGAATAATGCTCTTCATCTGATTATCAGCAGTGATTCTTCATGAGTTAAGAATCTGCAGATAAAGAAACCACTAGGTGGCAGTGTTCATAGTGTATGATGTGGGATTTACTTAAAGATGTAACTACCATCAAGGGTAAGGGGAAGGATTTTTGCTTTCGTAAAGGTGACTACAGTGGTCTCAGAGGCTTTAAATTCAAGATCAACTGATGATGTTACCAATGATGAATTCTAAATGGGAGGCCCTCAGGAAATTAATCTTGGACGGTACTAGGCTTTTCAGACCAACTAAAAAATACTGTTCAAGGTTTAGGCCTAAATGGATATCGGATGAATTAATGTGGCTTGTGGCAGAGAAGAAAAATGCATGGAATGCATATAAATCATCAGGTGACACAAAAGCCTATGGCAGATATAAGTTAGTCTGTAATCAAGTCACAAAGGAAGCTAGGCAAGCGAAGGCTGATTATGAGAAATCTTTGGCAAATGATGCAAAGAGTTCTTTACTTATGTAAACTCTAGAAGGAAAGGAATGAATCAGATTGGTCCACTTAACATAGATGGTTTGACTATTGGTGATCGTGCTCAGATAGCTGCCAAAATAAATGAATATTTTGCATCTACATTCACACGAGGAGTTATTCAAGGAGAGGAATGCCAGTAGTATATCAAACTCCAATGGGGCGCTACATGATTTCATAATAAATGAGAGCAAAGTGGAGGAGAATTTGTTGAAGTTAAACATAAGGAAAGCACCTGGGGTGGATGGGATTATCCAGTTACATTAAAGGAGATAGCAAAGGAAGTAAGCAAACCCTTCGCCATAATTATGAAAGCTTCCTTGGACTCAGTGGAGGTCCCCATGGACTGGAGATGAGTAAATGTGTCTCCAATTCACAAAGGATGACACGAGTAATTACAGACCTGTTAATCTAACTTCTGTTTCAGGGAAAATAATGGAGGCACTGGTTAAGGAAATTATGCAGGATCATCTAGAAAAGACTGCACTTATAGTTCAGACACGGGTTTGTTAAGGGATTAATGCCTTGTCTGACAAATTTGATTGGATACTATGTTGTGATCACAAAAGAACTGGATGCAAAAAATAATTTGAATATCATATACTTGGAACTTAGGAAAGCTTTTGATACTGTTGCACATGGAAAACTATACAAATTGGAGAGTATGGCATTAAGAGAAAGTTGCTACAATGGATAAAAGGATGGTTGAGTGGGAGAAGACAGAGAGTGGTTATCAATGGACACTGCTTTTCATGGACTAATATTATTAGTGGGGTCCCCCAGGGTTTGGTGTTGCGCCCATTGTTGTTTTCGGTATTTAACAATGACACTGATGAAGGTATATCAGGGTTAATGCCTAAGTTTTCAGATGATACGAAGGTTGGCAGGGTTGTTAATGACAGTACACTACTGCAACAGGATCTGGAAAAGTTGAGCAGATGGGCTGAGAGGTGGCAACTTAAGTTAAACATTGACAAATGTAAAGTACTGTATATGGGTAGTAGTAACCCTAGAGTACTGTATCAACTGGGTGGTACTGCACTCAGGGTAGTGGAGAATGAAAAGGATTTGGGGGTAATTGTGCAGTCAGATATGTTTTCTGAACAGTGCAAAAATGCTGTAAGAGTGTCTTGTCAATGATATACAGGAATTTTGCTAAAAGGGATAAGGGGGTGATTGTCCCCTTGTATAAGGCAATGGTCAGGCCACACCTTAAGTACTGTACGCAGGTTTGGAAGTCTCATTTTAGGAAGGACGTAGAGCTGCTGGAACGAGTACAGAGAAGGGCAACGAGTGAGTGGAACTCACTCGTTGCCCTTCTCTGTACTGGTGAGTGGAACAAAGGGTTAGTGTTAGTTAACAAGATAGGCTTGTATTTGGTTTTTAGGAGCATTAGCAACTAAGGCCATATTGCTCCGGGGATATGCGGTGGTCATTCCCTGACCTTTCCGCATCCTCCATATTTGGTGGATCACGGGCTCGAACCCCGGTCTGATCAAGAAGCATGTACTTCGCACTGCTGCTCCTGCCCACTTGGCTATGAAGACGCCAAGATAGACTTAAGTTCTGCAAATTGCAATGTCTGGACACTAGGCACCTGCAATGTGATCTTATTGAGGTGTATAAGTCCTTGAATGGTTTGCGCAAGCTCAATACTTATGGGATTCTTTCTCTTGCTCAGATTCCACACCTGAGGAGGAATAAATTCAAATTGAGGAAAGATAGCTGTAGAACAGATGTGTGAAAATTTGGCTTTATCCAGTGGGTGGTTGATTGCTGGAACAAGCTTCCATCATCATGGAAGTTGACAGTTTAAAAAATTCAAGGCTGAACTAAACAAACCTTTGGAGTGAATTGATGGGTGAAATGGGAAGGTTTTTTTTTTTTTGCTGATGCTATATAAGCTTGCTTTCTTGCATCATATGCCTCTACTTATGCTAATGCATTCCAAAATTTGTTTTGTCCATCTACAGTCAGGTCTTCTTGATATGTGACTGCCCGTTTCCATTTGAAGAGCTTTGTTCTTTCAATGATATCACAGACCTTGGTTTGTTGGTGAAACCATGCACGTTTTTTTTTTTTTTTTTTTGTCATGTTCAAAATTCAGTGCTCCATACTTCTTTGTGTGACCCTTGGTCTCTGTGAAGCTTTGGCTTTCGATGTTCATGTTTCACAACCATATGTTAGAACCGGGAGGATACAATGATTAAAAACTTTATTTCAGTCAGAGTCGCAAGTTTGTCTTGAAGACTATATCAAGCTTCCCAAATGCTTGCCATCCCAATTTTATGCACCATTCAATTTCCATCATGATGTTTCCATCTTTTGAAATTTCTTGTCCAGGTAAACATACCTTTCCACTTCTGTCCATCAGCCATGATTTTCTTTAGTCTTGTGAATTTGTTGGACATAGCTTGTGTTTCCTTGATATTAATCTTCAAACAAAACTTACTTTCATTATGCAGTTCTTCAATGTTTTGCTGTAATTCTTCCGGATCACTGGCAAAGAGAATGATATCATCTACAAACTGCAAGTCATTCGGGTAATTGTCATTTATCTCGAGTCTTTTATTATCCTAATTTAGCTTGCAAAAAATTTCTTCTAAACAGGCAGAAAACAGTTTTGGGATATTGTGTCTCCTTGTCGGATGCCTTTTTCTATGTTGATCTGAACTTTATCATTGTTGATTGGTATTAATGCAGTCCCCTTTTCATGTATCGATTGGAGAATACTGATGTACGCTCTGTCTACACCTTGGTTGACTAGGTCATTGATTATTGCTTGTTTTGTGACTGAGTTGAATGCTTTTTCACAGTCAATGAAGGCTATACATAATGGAGGGTGGTATTCATTTTTCCACTCTATAACTTGCTGCACTGTTTGAATGTGATCCATTGTACTAAAGCCGCTTCTGAAACCTGCTTGTTCTTTAAGTTGTGCTGCATCCAAGTATTGTACCTAAACTTCTTGAAAGTATCTTTGTAAAACTTTGTATACAACTAGCAATAGGCTTATTGGTCAATAGTTTTTTAAATCTGCCTTGTCACTTTTTTTGTGTGCAGTAGGATGGTTTCTGCATTTTTCCATTGTACAGATACTTTGTTAATTAGAAGGCCTTTTGAAAATAGTTTTGCTACAGCTTTATACACCTGGTGGCCTCCAGCTTTCAACAGTGACTTTATTGGGTCCTGCTGCTTTGCCATTTTTCATTGATTTTATAGCATCTACTTCTTCCACCAATATTTCTGGTACAGCTTCTGAATCTGGTGTTGGATCCAGTTGTTCCTTTCTCCTTAGAAATATTTCAATAAAATTCTTCCACTCATTTTAGTATTTGTTGTTGTGCCATCTTTAAACTTCAAAGCAGACATCTGGCTTTTGTATAACCATTTTTCTCTCTTTAACCTTGATTTTCTTCTAGTGTTCTTCTGACAAGAGCAATGTTGAACTCATATATTTCTTCTTTTATGCGTTTTATGGTCTTCCACATTTCTACATATTCTACCTTGTTTCTTATGTTACCACTTTTCTTCATTTCTTGTCTCTTTTTCATCATAGCAATTGTTTCTCTTGATATTCTGGTTGGTTTTCTTGTTTTACAGTAGGTGCAAGGGCATAGGCAGTGTCTGCAATAACCTCAATGACTTTGTTATTATCAGAAATTGAAGTTGAAATATCTGTGTCAAGAAGGCCTTGCTGCAAGGCCTTCTTGACACAGATATTTCACAAAAACAACTCGACAGTTCTAGTTCTTAGTGTCGATCTTCACTTTAGTTGCCTTGACCAATTTATTTTGTTCTTTATTGCAATCAATTTTGATTTTTGCTCTCGGTAACTGATAGTCACTTCCAACATTAAAATGGTTCAAGACTGAGCAGTCAGTGAATATTGTTTAATTGGTTGTCAATTTCATTAGAATTTCCAAGAGGGTTCTCTTCTATGTCTATGTTTTTTGTTTGGCTTTTTTCTTGAAGAAAGAGTTCATGATGAACAAATTTTGTTCCTCTGCAAATTCAATTAGTAGGCTGCCTCTACCATCTCTTTTTCTAGTTCCATATGGGCTAACAGATTTTTCCACACTTTGGATCTTACTAATACATTGAAAATCTCCCATTACAATGTTATGGTAGTAGTCATCTTGCTTGTAAAGGCACAATACATCTTCAACTTCATCATCATTATGGCTACTTGTAGCAGCACAAGCTTGTAGCAGCATAATTTGAAGAGAATAGCAACTATTTAGCTTAATAGCACAACAAGCAATTGTTTCAGTAATACTTTCTACTTTTAAGGTTGAATCTGTTAGTCTTTTATTGATCAGCAACCCAATTCCACCCAACATTCATTATTTGTTCCTGTGTTGCACAGCCAATGTCCATCTTCTGGTTTGATCAAATCTTCACCTTTTCTTCGAATATCATAGACCGATGATGCCCCAAATGATGTTTTTCAGCTCCTGTGATTGTTCTTCTAGGCATGAGTCTGTATTCATGCCTAGAAGAACCAAATGTTAAGGGAATCATATAATTTATTAAAATTCAGTTATTGAAGTCAAAAAATGCTAATATATTTTTATAATACATTCACATGATAATTTCTTGGTAAAGCCTAAGTGCTGTGATCTGGATTACTACTTTAACTTAATGTATCCATAATTTGAAGTACAGTAATACCCCGAAGTTACGCGATAGGTGGGTCCGACGAAAATCGCGTAAGTCGGGGTAGAACTTTGCATATAAATACATATAAATTTTGCTTAATTGGGACCAAGGACTAACAAAAACACTACTTTAGAAGAAAAATATTAATAAAATTGCAGTTCTTTATACATATTAATACAAAATATGTATTAAAAAAACAAATGACTTACGTTAAAAAGTTATTTCGATGTCGATGGCTTCATAAAATCTAACAAATTCGTCTGACGACACAGCGCGTTCTTTTTTTCACGCAGAATTTCTTCGTAGCAAGCTAATAATTTTTTTATTCCTTGCTTTGTAGCTATAACGCGTTCTTCGTTGGAGTCTATATTTTCTAAAATTTTTAAGCCCTTTACAATTGAGCCCTTTTCAATTTTCAACCTCTCAAGTTTGCAATTGTCATGTGCTTTTCGCCGTTGCTTCATTTAGGCCTGTAGCACGTGCAATATCGCATGGTCTTTCATTTCGTTCAAAGCGCTTCACAATTTCATATTTTTTCTCTATCGACAGAGGCGGACTGGCCATAAGCCTTACCGGAGAAACCCCGGTGGGCCAGTGTGATTTTGGCCATAAACCATAGTATGAGGCCACTATAAATTTTCCTGGGTAAGAATTTTTGATCCAGTCCGCCTCTGTTTATCGATAATTGCTTTTCTTTTTCTCTCTGAATCTGCAGTGTCTTCACCAGGACGCTTCCTTTTCACACCTTTTAATTAAGTATTTTACTCATTTTTAGGGAATAAAGCACAATTACAAAACGAGGAGGCATGCTTGATACGCATAAACAAAGCTGCGCGCATGTAGCAACTGAATAAACAACACCATAAAGGCAGAGATACACTATTAACACCTCACATTTCTAGGGGTTACTACCATAAAACAATAAAAATCCAGTTGCGTTTCTGCTAGTGAAATCTGTTATAAACTGGTAGTAAACTCGATCTAATTGCATTTGCGATTATACCGATAGCTGGAATTTGTTGGTTTTTACGTTATTATGGTGAAATGTTTCCCCTTCACTGATATAAAAAACATAAAAGCAGCAAAGTTGAATTTTGTTCATCTTTCGCTCTTATTCCCCGCCGTCGCACCGTATATCGATAACATATGAAAAACGACCTTGAAGATAGTGGGCGGCAGCGTTGCCAAACGAAAAAATCAAGAACCGCGTAACTCCGAGTTCGCGTAAGTCGGGGTAGCGTAAGTCGGGGTATTACTGTATATGTAATTAGAGCTAAGAAGTTAATGCTATGTTGGATAAACATTGTTTATTCACTTAACTATGAGAGAGATGCAGATGATCTATATAAGTTGGTTTGGTTGGTTTACGTTTCATAGTGCATCAGCAGTTTAAGCCATAATGTGTTAATGTATTTGGGAGTGGAATGGAGAATTCTCATTTTCTATAATACTATCCAGATAGAAGACAGGTGTTAACCCATGCTGTGTCTGGTGGGCAAGTAGCAAAAGTCTGGATGACATTTCTGTATAATTTCTCTCTCATCTTGTAAATAAATTTGTCCTGGGCTCTCAGTTATTTCTCAAGTTGAAATTATTGTCAGCCTTATGTCAAGTTAAACACCTCATAATTTTAAACAGTGATATTGTTGATTTACTTATTACATTGTATTATGATATTTCAATTGTGGCATACTTAGTGAATTAATTCTCATATATTAAACTTTCATGGGTTGCATCCTTAAATGGAACATGAATGCTCACATGGTGTCTGAGAAAACTCACAATTGTTTCTTAAAAAAAATAATATTTTTTAGATTTTTTTAAAAATGAAAATTACCATTATTATTTTCAAATTTCTTATACTCTAAACATTTTTTTACTCATTTTCTATTAATACACCCAATTTCCTTTTTATGTGGTCACCTGTAAAAAAATATATTTTTTTTTTCAAAAAAATGTTGATGTGCACAAAGAAACAAATTAAAAAAATGAAAACCGATGCAACTATCATTACCAACCATTTGTCAATCAAGTCACACTGATTTAAAAGATACTATATTTATGGAACACTGAACTCAACGGAGTTTTTCCTACCTTGTGGCAAGCTTTCTGAAGAATGTCATGGCACACCAAAGTGCAGGGGTTACACTAGTTGAGAACTGCTGGGTACAGATATATTACCATAATTCATACCCCTTCCACCTTTCAGGATGGGTATAGAGAGAAATTATTGTTTCTGGATGAGTAATATTTGCACACTCCAACTAATTAAAAAAAGGATGGATGCAATTGCTAGCATGAAGTCTATTAGATGGCAAGCAAACAATTAACCTCACACAAAACAGAAAATACTTTATTCATTTTAAAAACACATGAAGCACAAAATAAATACAAAAAAATAATTAATGCTGGCATAAGAGTTATGGGTTAGGCAAGGTGCTATTTTCTCCTATGAAATTCACCAACTCTACAAAAAAATATATTTCATAGAGGGCACTAGCCATGACCATAGTGTATTTTATATTTAGTTTGTTATTTCTCTAATGCCTGGGGCATATCAGGACTTTCACTGATATTTTGCTAAGATAGCGATCAGTGATTGATATATGAGCCTTTTCAGAGTTCACAAGTGCTGGTGTCCCTCAAAAAGATTGTGTGCATTATCTTTTCAAGAGAAATCTATTTGTTTCTTTGTGGTTTGTTTGTAATTATCTTTTGTGGTATTTTTATTTTAGTGGCACTCAGTAGTGTAGCCAGGATTTTTTGTAGGCAGGTACATTCACAAAAAAGGTGTCAATTGCCTAATGCTAAAAATCACCACAATACCAGATTTCAGCATCAGCAGGTACAATGTAACTGCTGTTCCTACCCTGGCTATGCCACTGGGAGCACTCATTGTTCGGGGTGTGAGCATGTGTCACTTTGGGCAGGGAGCCTTGCATTCAATTCCCCAGGGGTGAGTGTTGCTTTACATTTTTTCCTTTAGATTTTTATGTTAATTAGTATAAAGCTTTTGTTTTGGTATAAGGCTGTTGAGGTTCACAGAACCGAAACAGCACCTTGTTTTCCCCATAATGCAATCAGCAGCATTAATTATTTTTCTGTATTTATTTTGTGGTTAAAGTATTTTTAAAATTTAGTTTAATTTAAAACATTATAACCACATTTTCATTCCCCATAATAAAAAATATTTTATCATAATTTACAGGGTAAGTATGGAAGGGTACATGGGAGGATTGACTGCATTCCTAAATTTAAAAAATAATAATATAATTAAAATTTAAAAAAAAATTTTAAAATATAGTATACAAAAGAATGGGTAGTTTAGTTTGTAATTGCAAGAAGGGATAACAGTACACCCGAAACTTTTGAGATAGTAGTAGTAGTAGGTAGTGGCATGTGATGCAAGCAAGTAAGTGTATGAGCTTGTGCAGCATCAGCGGGAAAAAAAAAAAAAAAAAAAAATTTACAAAACAATTCCCTCTAAATGTTTGTCCAGTTCCTCCTTAAATTTATTTAATCTATCAACTTCCACAACGACAGATGGAAGTTTGTTCCAGCAATTAACCATCCGTTGGCTAAAGGCAAATTTCCGCACATCCATTCTGTGGCTGTGGGGACGGCTTGAAAGGGTGAAATGAGCAGATTGAGTTAAATATGAATAATTAGGAGGGTAGGAGAAAATTGAAGTATGATAAAGGGGGTTAAAAGGTGTAACTAAGAAGTGATGGGCAAAAATCCAAGGGGAAGAGGAGGAGGATTGGATTCTTCAATGCTATGGGACAGGGAGAGAAAGAAATGCAATTAAATTCTGGCTGTCATGAACTTGTCACATGGCAGAGAACTTATGATGATATCTTCTGTAAAGCCCTTCTGATATATATGCAATCAGAATACCATTATGCATTTAAACCTATGCAGTGTAGTTTTAATTAGAAGTCTACATTGAAAATTTTATGAAATTGAATGATTGTTAATAAAATATCTTATATTTAATAATCAAATATACTTTTTTTTTGTTTCATTGATAAGTTAATCCATATTCAATCATCCAACATAACTGGTATTTTTCAGTAGAGGGGAGCTATCTACGGCAGGCTTCTAGACCAGTCAGAAACCAACTGGAACTAAAGTTCTTCAAGTAGAGTTTACTTTTTTTTTTTTTTTTTTTAATTTAATACCTTATTTCCTGTTTGAAGGCACATCTCAACTATCGTTTTACATGTTCACCTTTATGGGCCATAATTCTGGTTATTTCCGTCTACAAGTTCAGATGCAATGAAATATAACACAATGAATATCAGAGCAAACTAAACTATGCAGTCAAGCAAACTAAACTGTATAGTCATGCAAACTTACATCTAAGGTCCAGCCAGCAGATTCCAAATAACTCTGGGCTCTCCGAGGTTCTACACCACTTACTTTACAAAATTCGTCAATCAAATATTGATGATTCTCTGCCATTTTCAGTATAGCTCATACAATACAAGGATTCCCTAACAAATGCAAAAAAAATAACCATCAAACGATAAATCAACAAACTGAGGCACCCATGAGTTGACATGAACGCCATACAAAAATTATTGAATGTACTACACGTTACGGCAGTATTAAAAAATAATAAGAAATATAATTTTTAAAAGTTACATTATATAGCAGAGAGGGGGGACGAGGAAATTATATATTTCTCATAAGATTATTCCAGAAGCATGCTCTACTTTTTTTAAATATTAGTATTAGTATTAGTAGTGGCATGTGATGAAAGGAAGCAAGCTTATAGACCATCAGCCAAAGGGGGGGGGGGGGGCAGGAAACTGCCCAATTTCATCTTTCCATCCTCTCTAATAAATATATCTAATTCTTCCTTAAATTTATTCAAACAACCGACTTTTACAATAAGATGGAAGTTTTTTTCTAACAATCAATTCTGATTTTCTGTCATTCTGATTTATCGGCCCACTCAGTTTCTCTGTATAGCTATTTGGTATACTCATCACAGTCCTTAGGCCTATAACACAGTCCAACTCTCAATTTTGTTTTCCCAGTGCTTATATCACACCAAACTGACTCAACATTGCACTCGTCGCCCATGTCAACTGGATTCACTGCCTTAGATTTAATATGCTTCTTAACTAAGAGCATGACCCATCCACCTGTCCTGTCCTGTCCTTCCTGTATACATTGCAACAGAACACACGCAATTTTCTGCCTGAAATTTATCGTTTGGATAAATTCAAAGTTTCCGGGAGAAAAACCTTGCTATCCTCGTCTGAGACAGATTAACTCAAACACGTTTAGAAAAAGGCCCTTAAAAATCCCTTACGTCATCAATGCCACTCGAACTCAGGTCTCTTCCATCCAGTATGGACAGGACGGCCATAATAACAATTGTGCTACCCACGAGGGCAGTGTTTTCTGTAAACAACGATATTCATATGCTTAGGCACAATACATCTTCCCACCTTCCTATCAGCCCACCTAAAGAATAGATCTGTTGTTGTTTTCCTGCGTTCGTATTCCCTCAAAATATAAATGAGGGCTGGATTCTCCCTTACACTAATTCATGATAACATTTTGGCGGTTCTGCTGCACCATTCGCACTGGTATCTTCTAGTTCCTGTAGCGTGGACGATAGCGGTTGTTTTCACCAACCTCCCCACGCCTGATTGAAAACACTTGAGTCTGAAACTCGTCAATGACGGGAGGAATTTTTATGAGCCTTTTTCACAACGTGGCTGAGTTATTCGATCTCAGGAGAGTGTATCGTGGTTTTCATCCTGGAAACTCAATTTTTTTTTTTTTTTTTTTTGGCGAGGAAACGGCCAAGAGAGAACACACGCAATTTACAGACTTATTAAACTTAATTAGTCAGTGATTTTCTTATCCATTATCGTTTCAGCTTCTTTCCGGGTCAATAAGGAAACCAATCTTCTCCATTGAGCTCTATTTTCCCACGATTACTCTCTCTCCAACTTCTCCCAGATAATGCCTCTTCTCTCCATATTGCTCTTCACCTCTTGGGAATTTATTCTTCTCGGCCTCCCGCTTGCTCTTTCACTCTTCATTTTCATTTCTAACATCCTCTTTGAGAGAGAGAGAGAGAGAGAGAGAGAGAGAGAGAGAGAGAGAGAGAGAGAGAGAGAGAGAGAGAGAGAGAGAGAGAGAGAGAGAGAGAGAGAGAATCTTTAATGCCCTTCACGGCCAAAAAGCCAGGGGTTTACATTTTTACAGCCTCCCGAAACTTCGGGGAGGCTGCAAAATTTTACAAATGAAAACATATTTTGATACAAAGGAGAGAACTCCTTATGAGAGTTAAGTTTGATTGAGCTGACTTAACATCGAGATAAGAGCACCAGCTCAATCAGACAGGAACAGATGCAAGGTACATATCAGTCATTGCCCTTATCCGGTAAGTCCGGTCAACAGCGAATTTGTTAAGGTCGGCGTCAAGTGCCTGGGTTTGCTTGAGCATCTGCTGAGGGAGGAACCTGTCCGAGGGATGGAGTCGTGCTGAATGCGAGTAGAGCTTGGGATTGGCCCTAAGGGCAGCAGGGGGGATCCTCCAACCACAGGTATCCCAGAATGAAGGTGTTGCAATGATGCCTGTTATCATCTTGACTGTTGCTAGGAGGCGTTGGTCGTCGACTAAGGTGCGAAGCCGTGGAATCCCGACAGAGTCGGCAAGCTGCATGGTACGAATCAGAGCTGGAAGGTTGTGCTTCCTGTTGGCCCACTTTAGGAGCCAGAATTCTGTGGCAAAGAGTGGTTTCTTTATTGACGGTGCCGCTGACGCCCAAATTTCAGCAGCATAGAGTAAAGGTGGAAAGATAATTGTTCTTATGTACCTCACGGTTATCTTTTTATCTCTGATATGAAAGAGAAGCTGTTTTGCTATCCACCGGAGTCTTGAAGCACGTGTGAGGAGCATGTCTATGTGGGCCTTGAATCGAAGTTTGGAGTCGAATACAACGCCCAGATCACGATGGCTGGACACAATTGGGATGAGGGTGTTGCCGACCGAAGGTTGGAGAGAAGAAGGAATTTGCTTCAATGAATACACCATGAAATCGGACTTAGCAGGATTGACCTTGAGCCCAAACTGCCAGAGGTAAGATGTGACTGCAGTGAGAGTGTTGTTAATTTCCGTTTTTACCAGATCAAGATCTTGACCAGGGATGATGGGAGTGAGTATATTGATATCATCTGCATAGCTCAGTAGACATCGAGAATGTGCAACCAGTGGGAAGATAATAGATGAGAACAGAAGGCGGAAAGGACCCCTCCTTGTGGGACTCCTGTGGTGACGGATCTAGTAAGGGTGCGATCTCCTGTATGAAGCTTTATAACTCTATTAATCAGAGAGAGGGCAGTCTCTTTTCCTCCATTCTCTTACTTATCTAAACTATCTCAGTCTGTTTCCCTGAATCTTTCCTTGAAATTGTTCTTCTTCCAGTTTCGGGAGAAACTGGAAGAAGAACAATTTCAAGGTAATTGCTCGATGTCTTTCCTAGTCTTTCCACACGAAACTTCAACTCCATCACCTGCTTTCTGATCTTTAGTCATGCTTTACTCACAATTCTAATCCACAGGTTATTATTGGTACAGCCGTTCTACAAACTGGAGTTTTATAGTTATAAAACATGCTTCCTTGCTCTGCTCTTCAACATTTCTTCTTCTTCTCCTCTCTCTCTCTCTCTCTCTCTCTCTCTCTCTCTCTCTCTCTCTCTCTCTCTCTCTCTCTCTCTCTCTCTCGCGCGCGCGCGCGCAAGCCCGTGCACCCACCCGGTCAGACATGAAATTCTCTGAGCATTGTAAACAGGTTTCAAGGAAGGCCCATGGTGTCCTATCGATAATCTATCAACTTTTGCAAGTAGAGATAGGGACGTGATAATCCCATTATATAAGGCTTATGTTAGACCACACTTGGAATACTGTGTTCAAGTATGGAGACCGCACCTAAAGAAAGACATCGAGCTTCTTGAAAGGGTGCAAAGAAGGGTAAATCGCCTGGTGAGATCTGCAAAAGGGCGTCCTTATGAAGAAAGACTTCGAATATGTGGGTTGCAGAGTTTGGAAACTAGACACCTTAGAGGAGATTTGATTGAGGTGTTTAAGGCTCTGAGAGGCATCAGTAAAATGAATGAGGACAAAATCTTCAAGATTATAAATGATGCTAGAACTAGGGACATAAATTCAAGTTATGGGGAGAAATGTTTTAGATTGGACTGCAGGAAGTTTTATTTTAGCCAGCGAGTTATAAATTACTGGAATAAGTTGCCTTCATGGGTGGTAGAGGCCGACAGTTTGGGGAAATTCAAAGGTCATCTGGATAGTACTTTTGCGTAAGGGAAGCGCATAGGATGATAGGTTTAATTTCCTTTTTATTTATATTTTATTTTATTTTTTTAATTTATTAATTATTATTATTTAGTTATTTATTTATTTATTTTTGTTTTTATCATTGTTTTGTTCGGATTTTTTTTTTTTTTTTTTTTTTTTTTGGCTGGTGCAGCATAAGCCATAGGCTTTCTTGCACCATGCGGCCGTTACTAATACTAATACTAAGTCTATCTAGTTCTCTCTGAAAAAGCTGAGCTTGACAGTGATCATTAGCTACTCTACCAATTTTAACATCATCTGTAAATTTAGACATCACGCCCTCTATCCCTTCATCGATGTCGTTTATGAAAATTAAAAACAACAGTGGTCCTAATACTGACCCTTGGGGAACCCCACTTCTTACATCAACCCAATCTGAGGAATAGTCATTTATCACAACCATCTGCCTCTTGCCCTGAAGCCATCCTGCTATCCATCTAAGGATTTTCCAGTGATCCAACCTATTCCAGCTTATAAAGCAACCGCTCATGTGGGACTGAGTCAAAAGCTTTGCTGAAATCTAAATAAACAATGTCGAAATTATTCCCTAAGTCCAGCTCATGAGTGACCCTTTCAAAATAGCGAATCAGATTTGTTAAACATGATTTTCCCTTTACAAACCATGCTGAGTATCCTTGAGAATTTCAGTTCGATCCAAATGATCCTGAATTCACCCTTGATCATTGCCTCCATGATTATCCCTACCACTGAAGTCAGACTGACAGGTCGATAATTTCCCACTTCACTCTTAGAGCCACCCTTATGTATTGGAAATACATTGGCACTTTTCCAATTCAAGGGAATCTCCCCAGAGTCTAGGGATGCTCACATAATTAGCCTCAATGGTTCAAGGCACTCACTTGCCGCCTACCTTAAGATTATAGGGTATATTCCATCAACTCCCGGAGCGTTACTGGCCTGTAGGCTCGAAAGTTTTTTCCTTAAATAATCTTGCGAAATTTCAATATCATTAATTACATATTTTTTAACTTCGCTCCCACAATTTCCCATTGCCACAAAAGGCTTTTCATTTGTAAATATCGATGCAAAATAACTGTTGAGGTTCATCTGCAACGGCAGCTGGTGTATTTAATACTATCTCCTTCCCTTACGTAAAGGTCCGATCTGGTTTGTCCTGTTCTTCTTGCATTTATATATGTGAAGAATTCCTTATCCCCCCTCTTTGCTCTGTTTGCTAGTGATTTCTCATAAACTGCCTTTGCCTGTCGAACCTTTTCTGTGGCTCTATTACAGATCATCTTGTAGCTGTTATAGGCTTCAGTACTTTTTATTACTCTGTAACCTTTCCATGCTACCTTTTTCTGCTCAAGTAATTGGCAACTTCACTATTCATTCAACTTGGAACCCTCCTCCTGGAGTATTTTCTTAATGGTATATACGCATTCAAGGCATCTGTGATTAATGTTTTTAAAGTGTACCACAGTTCAAATGTATTCATTCTCTGCGCGATATCTACCCAGTTAATAGAGGCCATGTAGTACCTTAAGGCATCGTAATTTCCTTTTCTGAAATTAAAACCCATTCCTTTGCCTTTTACTTCTGCTACCTCTCTCGTCATCATCCACCGTAGAACTCCGTGATCACTTCCTGCTACTGGTTCCTCTACTGTCAGCCCTGTTATGTCATCTGATTCATGTGTGATGATGAGGTCTAGGATATTCTTTTCTCTAGTACTTTCCCTGACATGTTGATACAAATAACAGTCATCTAGTTGATTTAACATTTTGTTCCCCATGTCGAGTTTCCTTCCCATTTACTCCAATCAATTAGAGGCAAATTGAAATCACCCATAATAAGGCATTGACGCTTACTTGCCCATTCCATTTGCATGTAGAGGCTTTTGTCATAATCTTCACAATCACCCAGTCTGTAGATTACTCCTACTCGCATTATACCTTTGTTTCCAACTATCTCATACCATACAGATCTGACAAAAGAATGAAAAATTGTGCTCCCCCTAAAATATTTTAAAAAAATTAATTTAAAAAAATATAACTTATTTAAAATATAATTCTGGTACACGTTTTAATAAAAAATTAAAATTGAGGTTATAAAAATGGCAACGGTAGGGAGACAACGATGATGGCGGATGGCGCCTCAGATAGCGCTGGCTTGCAGAGCTCGGTATCTAGCCCGACTAAGACTTTCGTATTGCAAAAACAAGATGATAAAAGATTGGAATAATCAAAACATAAAATCGAAAACGGGAATTATTTAATCTTTCTTTCAACTTTTAACCTGAGGCAAGAGTCTCGATCGCCTCACCATCGGCACAGCTCCGCGTAAGTAGCACGGCTCTGTGCTACAAACCTTCCCTGGTGTGTAGTACTGCTCACACACCAGAAAAGGTTTTAGGCAATGTTAGCATTAGTACTCTGCGAACTCTTCGCTTCCGCGAATGGTTGTGGTTGTGCTGTGGTTGTGCTGTGTTTGTGCTCCTGCAAAAGTGAGCTAAATGAATGGTTTCTGATGAATCTGCTCCGACATTTTTATACTGTTTAATCAGCGAGTTATGTTCGTCACATCCATCAAGAAAGAAGAGGTTTTGGAAAGATAGTTTTCATGCTATAACGAATGAAATTTATTTTCCTTTGTACAATGCATCTCAGATCGTTTCCGTAGGCGCCCCAGAAGCTGGAAAGTATCAACGAAAGGATTACTCCCTCGCAGTTTAACCAAGGTCAGCCATTTTGTTTTTGTCCGATAATAGCACGGAAGGTCACCTGCCATTGTTCTTACGAAGAGGACTGAGCCTTTCAAAAGACCTTCTGCTAGTTAATCTGCAGTGATGTTAATCTGCTGTTGCTTAAATGTTGTTTAAATTTAGGAACGTTGTTAAGAATGCCTGTTGCTTAAATTAGGAATCAACTAAGCATTATCTTTAAATGAATTGTAATTGAATTCTGACGAATTTTAACTAAAGTTCACGGATACGTTTAGTACAAAATTATTTCAGATAGCAATAATTCTGTGTTGTATATCTCATACTTTGTATATTGTATATTTTTTATTGTTTCTTTAATCTCAAAAGAAATTCTGTAGAAATTATAATGGCTCCGCAAGTGCATATTATTTGCCAATTGTGCAAAAAGAAATGCAAAGGCTTCCTTCAATGCAATGCTGAATGCAGTCTTGTGTACTGCATAAAATGCATAGATATGTCAACTGTGAACTGGAAAAACATGTCACAGGCAGCGATCGACTCGTGGAAGGGCCCTTGTTGTATAAATCACAGGCAATCAAAGAAAAAGCAGACGAAACATGAAAATAACTTAGGCTCCAGCCCAGCTGATCCCTCAAGCCCTCCCGACGGTGAACCTCAGTGTTTCAACTGTCCCTCATCGTCAATGGATACTCGGCAGAGTGGGCTATCCGAGGCCATACCTTATGACGTGGCATCAGAGCAGACAAATCGCTCCTTCTCTCACCTCCTTAACCAAGAAGTTTCACAAGATGAAAATCCAAATGAGCTGACCACAAAACTCATTTTTAAAATCTTGAACACTCACAAATCCATGATGGTCTCTCTTCTTGATGAAACTAAAAAAATCAGTTGGAAAACGCGCGAATTTAATTATATTTTACTAAATAAACTTTCAGATTTGATAGATCTTATTCGAAACTCCAGCAGATCATTACGTCCTACATATTGGAAAATTCCACTTTCCAGCCAACCCCTGCTCCTGTTGCAGAAGCCACTTACGCATCTATTGTAAAGCAACCTCCATACCCTCCAGTATATGCTCCTATCCCCAGTCAGTCTCAGAAAACATCTAAGGATGTCAATCGACCTGAAAATCCACTCCTAGAAGATGTCATTTCCTCTAGGCGGCAGGCAGATCTCATCGGAAGACAGCGGAATCTATCTGCCTCTAATCAGACAGGCAGACGTCGACATCCTCCTCCTCCTGTTGTGGGAACAGCCACCAACTCTACAATCGGAGCAATTCCCAGAACCAAAAGTTCGACCAAGGGTATTTTTGTCTCAAGACTCGAACCCAAACTCTGCGATAGAGCAGTAGAGCAGCACATCAGAACGCAGCAGCAGATAGAAACAAAGAACAATAAAAATGATTTCTAAACACGAGTCGTACAGCTCTTTCTACATTCAATGCCAGCAAACAGACTTTGATGAATCACTGAAGGATCATTGTTGGCCTGTGGGAACTATCATTCGGCCTTTCTACGGACGATCCCCTGTTCCTGGCCCTAGGTTACCAGCTATTGACTTAGCTATCGAAACAAGTGAGCATGAATGACAATCCGTGAGTTTTTCAGATATTCAGGAATCTTTACAGGAAATAACGTCTACAAATGATTCATCTGTCTCTTCAGCCTACCAGAATTTCAATGACACTAACTCTTGTGAAAACATCTTTCTACCCTATCACTTGTCAACAATTAAGCCAAACAACTTATGCCTTACTGCAGCATCAAAAGATGCAATTACTGTATTCTATATGAACGTACGCAGTCTTATAAAACATAATGATGAAATCTTCACTCAACTGACATCATGGAATCTGCATCCAGACCTGATGGTTTTTACTGAGATCTGGTTCTCTCCTGAGGTTTCAATCCAAATTCCAGACTACTCTCTTTTTCAAAGTTGCAGAGGTGATTCAACAGGTTGTGGAGTTGCTATTTATGTTCATAGTCATCTGCGATTCTCTGCCTTTCCTATCTCAAATCTGCCTGATCAAGCTTGTGAATCACTTTTATCCGCATTGCCTCTTTGGTGATCGGGTGTCTATACCGACCTCCCTCAGCTTCAGTTAACAGCTTCCTTGTAACTCTTTACAACACTCTATCTCATTTCAGAATGAAATCCT
Source organism: Mastigoproctus giganteus (assembly GCF_048544385.1). Taxonomy (NCBI): domain Eukaryota; kingdom Metazoa; phylum Arthropoda; class Arachnida; order Uropygi; family Thelyphonidae; genus Mastigoproctus; species Mastigoproctus giganteus. The sequence continues at coordinate 625,285 of NC_143576.1, read as the reverse complement.
TCAGCTTTCTACTGATTGGTGACTTTAATATTAACATTCTTCAAAGCTAATCCTCTCAGGTGCAAGACCTCCTAGATGTCATTACTTCAAATGGTTTCTCTGTTCTTACTGATGGAGATATCCCGACTAGAATGGGAGAGTCGCACAATTCCCTTCTTGACTTCGCAATTGGGGAATGCTCTCTCACGTATGCAATACTTGATACAACCATTTCGGATCATCGTCCCATCTTAATGGTAATCGAAAATGAAATAAACGCAGTAGGGATCATGCACACACTTTCAAATCTGTCACTCTAGTCTCTCTCAATCAGCTTTGTCACGACCTGCAGCAGTCAATCTGGGATGGAATGCTTGCTACAAGTGATCCTGAAATTGCAACTAATTGCTTTTTTAAGTATATCCTAAATAGCTATGAAAAATACGTGTCATATATCAGGAGCCCAGGGAATAAAAAGGCCACCAGGACAAGAGGGAAAATATGCCCGTTCATCTTAAACAAGATTTTTAATATGTTAAAGAAAACCTTGCAAGAATTGCGAGAGCAACAGGAATCGAGGCAAATAAAATTAAATACACAACGTACAGAAACAAAGTCACCGACTACATTTGGTCAGAGAAAAGAAAATACTATAGTTCTCAACTTACAGGTATCATAACAAGCAAGAAAAAATGGACAGTTTTGAACAAACTATTACCGGGAAGGAAACCGAAATCACGGAGCTACATTGGAAACGAGGTAAACATTTCAGATGACGAGCTAAAAGCTACTGCCTTCTGTAACCACTTTATTTCAAGTGTGAATAACCTCTTTCAAGACGAACTTGACTTCAGAGACAATGAAATGAGAGAATCTGTCAAGTACTCAATCAGAAACTTTTTTTCTCATTCCTCTCTCCGATCAAGAGAGTTTAGAAGCAAAAGTCAAGTCAACGTATTTTATTATTTTTGGCGGGCTCCAGGGTTTCCCCCATTCGCCGCTGAAAGTACTCTATACGTTGTGTACAATTTATAATGATTAATTATACATAAAAAGGCTATTTACAATGATGGTACATAAAAAGACTATATACAGTGATGATACATAAATAAATTCTGGGCTTCGGAGTCCAGCAGACTGATCAATACATCAGATAAGAGTAATCCAAAGAAACAGTCTAGCATTTTACTAAACCTCAGGAGCAAGAATTCTTTTCCCCCTTTTAAACAATTTCTCTGCATAGGTGGAGAAGGCAGTATAATATTCAGAACAGTTAAACAATCTTGGCAGTCAAATACATTTGTTAGAAGTTGAAAGTCCGGTCTTAAATCATCGTACAGGGGACAACGAAAGACGAGGTGCTCAACAGTTTCTTCAGCACCACAACTACAGAGAGGAGTGTTACTTAATCCTAGTGAGAACAATTTAAAGTTAAGACTTCCATGACCGGTATATAAAAACGTTACGTATAAACCAGGATTGAACTAGTCCATTTTCTTGTCGTAATCAACAACCTCGGGAAAAAACTTAAAGGTCTCCCTACCCAAGGTAGAGGTAGACCAGGTATTTTTCCACGCTCTACAACATTCATTTCTCATTCTTTTAATGTCTACCTTTTCTTGCAAGTCAGTATTATATGTTATACCATTTACAATCGCAGGAACATTTTTTCTTCTACAATATAAAAGACAATGTAACATTACTTCATATTGGATTGGCAGTCGATGACTGATGACCTGGAGAGCAGCTGTAGAGACAGTTCGACAAGCTCTACTTACAGCGAGAAGAAAGAATCTTTGGGCTTGGGTAAGATATTTTTGAACAAGGGAGTTACCGATTCTGTATCCCCAGGCCCCAGCCGCATTACACACAATTGGTATAAATATACAACTGTAGTATAATTTGGTGAAAGAGGCCTATGCGCTCCGGATTCATATTATTGAAATGAAAAAATTATAATTCCTTAGAGCGGTTTAATACTAGAACATACATACAAAGAACGGTTAATATACAATCTTTGCATATTAACTGTTCTTTGTATGTATGTTCTAGTATTAAACCTCTCTGAGGAATTATAATTTTTTCATTTCAATAATGTAGTATAATTTAATGGAAGATTTCTTTACACCAAAAAGTACTCCTGGTAATCTTAATAATTTTATAGGTCATAGCTTTTATTTTCTGAAGTACATATTTTGCATGGTAATTAAAATTAAGACAGTCATCAAAATAAATTCCTAAGTATTTATGCTGCCGAGTACTCCTAATCATTTCTCCATTCAACTTAATAACAGGTGGTCTAGTCACATCAAGAGAGCCTTTTAGCAACATTTGTTTTGTTTTATTAGTCGAGATTTGAAGTTTATGTGTTTGACACCAGATATCCAAGTCCTCTAGAACTTCATTGGCTCTGCACTCTAGCTTCGGCGGGAATTACCAAAATCAGAATAGCAAGGTCGTCTGCATAAGCTGTCTGAAGGATGTTGTCTCGATCAACCGAGAGCCACCCATCAAGGACCATGTTCCAGCACACAGGGCCAAGAACAGAGCCCTGAGGGCAGCCCCTAGAAACAGATCTGGAAACAGAGTAGAATCCTGAGGAAACTGTGATGCTGCGAGAATCAAAGTAATTCGAAAGGAGACAATAAATAGGAGCAGAGACCCCGGCCTCTCTGGACCTCGCCAGGACACTCGGCCACCAAACAGTGTCGAATGCCCCTTGGAAATCAACAAAGAGACCGAGGACATATTTAGAATTGGTATTTTGAACAGAACTCAAAACCTGACAAATAGCATCAACAGAAGACCTTCCACGTGTAAAGCCAAATTGAAGTGGGGAACTTAGATTTCTGTCTAAATAGTAATTTAGAAGACGAGAAACAATTAATTTTTCCAAGACTTTGCCAAAGATGGGCAGCAGTGCAATGGGCCTGTAAGAGACCGTATCATTGGAGGGTTTGTCAAAGGACTTAAGCAGAAGTTTAAGTCTAGCCTGTTTCCAAGCCAGTGGGAATAATCCTGAAGACAGACAAGCATTCAAAAGATTTAATATAATTAATGGGCAATTTTTCCAAAATCTTTTAAGTACAGAAACCTCAAGGAGATCCTGTCCAGGACATTTACCATCCCTTAAGGTTGAGATAGCAGATTCCAACTCAGTATCCGAAAAAGGAGCTTCGGTTCGGGCCCTTGGTAAGATAAATGATCTAATCTCATTGTAGTTTGGATGGTGTTTTCACAGGAGGCAGCGTCCTCGTGGAGCAAGCCGTCCAAGATAGCATTTATGGACAAACTCCAATCCAGGGTTTCATTACCATTTACAATAATAGAAAAAAGAATATCGCCGGGATAAACCTTGTTAGTAACAAGTTTGTAGAGTAAACCCCACGGATCTTCATTTATGTTATGCTGAACAAACCTTGCCCAGGCAAGTTTCTTCTCTTGGAAAATGATATTGAAATAACTCCTTCTATTGGATTTATACAACTCACCAAGTCTGTCAATCTCCTCTCTGGGCCTGTTAGCTCTCTTTGCTCTCTGAAAATTATGAAGAGCATTTTGTAAGTTTCTTCTGAGAATTGTGAGATTTGGGGTCCACCATGAAACACTATTCATTTTTCGTTTTTTCTTTTTTAGAGTGGATTCACAGACGGTGATTAGAATCTCCTGAACCCTAGAAACCTGCATATCAGCAGGAAGCGAGCCAGATTTTAGAAGCAGGGAATCAATTGAAAGAAAAGGGAGCCTCTGGTTTTGATTAAATATCTCCGTCTCTGCTGAAAAAGGTCCTTAGTTCAATTCTTACGCCACTGACGTATATATTCAATTTCTCCTTTCAATCTGGTAAATTCCCTTCTCAATTCAAAAAAGCAATAATCATCCCAGTTCCAAAGGGAAACCGCTGTAACTCCATCAACAACTTTCGCCCAATAGCTCTACTCTCAGTCTTTGCAAAATTATTCGAAAAAATTCTTCATAGCAGACTCATGGGTTTTCTTGAAGAAAATCAGCTCATTCATCAACAACTGTATGCTTATCGCTCTAAAAGATCCACTGATCTTGCAACTGTTGGCTTCTGCTCAAGGATCATTGATAGTCTTGAAAAAGGTCACTATGCTATAGCACTGTTTCTTGAATTATCTAAAGCTTTTGATTGCATAAACCATACTATTCTACTTAACAAACTCAATAACCTTGGCTTGAGAGGGAAAATTAATCTTCTCCTCGAAGACTACCTTACCGATCGGCCGTTTGTCGTAAGAACAAATCAATCGTACTCCGACATCTGTTATTTCTCCAGGGGAATACCACAATGCTCATTTCTTGGACCTATCCTATTTGTTCTTTACATCGATGAATTTCTCTCTCTTCTTCCATCTTCTCACTTAGTAGCGTATGTCGATGATATTTCCATCCTAATCACAGATAAAGACCCCAATGAGCTTCAACTCAAAATCTCTGCCTTGCTTTCTGTGATGCATAATTGGCTTCAAAAGAATCATCTTATACTGAATCCAGAAAATTAGCATTAGCATTAGTAGAGGCATTTGATGCAAGAAAGCAAGCTTATGCAGCATCAGCCAAAAAAAAAAAAAAATTCACATTTCACCCCTCTGTTCGTTCGAAATACCTGTCCAGCTGAGCCTTAAACTTATTTAGGCTATCAACTTCCAAAATCAAAATATATAGTGTTTTGAACGAAAAAAAAACCACTAAATATTGATTTAGACGTAACATACAAAGAAAAACAACTTGAAAGGGTGAATGAAACCAAGTTTCTCGGAATCTGGCTAGATGATAAGCTAAGTTGGACAAAACAAATGATAACCCTACAAAAGAAAACTTCGTCACTAGCGGGAATACTTGCTAGGGCCTCTGCCTGGGTGTCTCCTTCTCTTCTCAGACAAATATTCTTTTCTTTAATTCAACCGCACCTCACCTATGCAATCATCTCATGGGGTACCACCAGCCAAGAAAACCTCGCGAGAATCAACTCCATTCTCAATCGATGCGTTCGTTCAATTTTGGGCCTTCCCTGGAACGCATCGGTTAGTTCGAGACAGAGAGAAGTGAGACTCCTAAACATCTACCAGCTATTTCAGAAAGCCGAGGTGATCCTTGTTTACAATGCTATGAAGACAGCAGACTTTCCCCCTCACTTCAGATCCTTTTTCATAACCACAGACGAAAAAGAAATATCATACAATCTAAGAAATGAAGCCAACCTGAAGATTCCGCTTTTGAGAAAAGTATAAAATACAGAGGTGCTAAAGCCTGGAACAAACTTCCTGCAAAAATCAAAAATGTCACTTCACTAAATCAATTCAAGAAACTACTACTAATTATTATTATTATAATTATTATTATTATCATTAGCTACATGGTACAAGGAAGCCTGAGGCTTATGCTGCACCAGCCAAAAAAAAAAAAAAAAAAATATTCCCGAGTCACCCTAAGAGAAAGAGAGAGTCAAAAGTCGAAGGGAATCACCAAGAAGAGAAGAATGATGATATCCAGCTCAGGACACTGGGTGTGCCAAGCCCATACTCACCAGATGTGAGCCCCTGGGGGTTTTTGAACACATCACCAGGGATGTCTGATTCAAATTACCTTTCACTCAACTCCTGGATTTTAAAAACACCAACATGGAAATAATGTACAAATGTCTTTATTTATGTCTTTCCGGTTGAACATTATCTGTACAATTTCAGAACTTTACATTTTTCAATTGTATATTTGTATATTCATAATTTTTTAAGGGAACACCCCGTAAAAAGCCATTGGCTTATGCGTTCTCCCTCCCGTTTTTGCTGTTATCTCCCAAAAAAGTATAACATAAAATATGGATAAATAAATTATTATTATTATTATTATTATTATTATTATTATTATTATAGTAGCGCAGATGATGCAAGAAAGCAAACTTACATGGCAGCACCCAAAGGCAATTCCCAATTCATTCATTGATTCCGTCCAATAAAAAAAAACTATTTTATTATTATTACTCTTATATTATTTCACCTTGATTACGGGTTCCATCTCGTGACGGGTTTGCTACCAATTACACACGATGGTTGTTGTTATGTCTAGTGTTACTGTTGATCGAGGAACTCCCTGACTGTCCTAGGTTTTCAGGATTGCGACGCTCTGAAGTTCCTTGTAGGTATTCGCTGGGAGACCTATTGCTGTTAGGCTGTTATGCAGGGTTTTCGGCACCATACCTGTGGTTGACAAGATGATCGGGATGGTCGTTACTTGTTCCATATGCCACGTCTCTTTGATCTCCCGTCTTAGAATTAGCATTAGCATTAGAAGAGGCATATGATGCAAGAAAGCAAGCTTATGCCATCTCAGGTGAATATTCTGAGCAAGAGAAAGAATCCCATCAGCATTGAGCATGCTCAAACCATTCAAGACTTTATACACCTCAATCAGATCACCTCGCCGGTGCCTAGTCTCCAGACACTGTAATTTGCAAAACTTAAGCCTTTCTTCGTAAGAGCAACCCTTTGTTCCATTCACTAATCTTGTTGCCCTTCTCTGTACTCGTTCCAGCAGCTCTACATCCTTCTTGAAATGAGGCCTCCAGACCTGTACTCAAGGTGTGGCCTGACCATTGCCTTATACAAGGGAATAATCACCTTCTTTTCCCTACTAGAAATATTTCTGTATATCATTGACAAGACACCATGAGCTACTCTTGCAGCCCGTCTGCACTGCTCACAGAACTTCATATCTGCCTGCACAGGTACCCCCAGGTCCTTTTCATTCTCTACCACTGTCAGTGTAGTGCCACAGAGTTGATACGTTGCTCTGGGATTGCTGTTTCCCATATGTAGTATTTTCCATTTGTTAATGTTAAACTTCATTTGCCATTTCTCAGCCGATCTGCTCAACATTTCCAGATCCTGTTGCAGGAGCATAGTGTCAGTAGTGTCCTAGACAACCCTGCAACCTTAGTATCGTCTGCAAACTTGGACGCTTCATATACCCTCATCAATATTATTTATAAATACAGAAAATAATAATGGACCTAACACTGAACCCTGAGGGACTCCACTAATAACATTAGTCCACGATGAGCAGTGTCCATTGATTACCACTTTCTGTCTTCTCCCCCTCAACACCCCTTTATCCATAGCAGCAATTTGCCTCCAGTGCCACACTGCTCCGATTTGTGCAGCAGTCTTCAAGATGCAACAGTATCAAAAGCCTTTCGAAGATCCAAGTATATGATATCAAAGTTATTCCCTGCATCCAATTTTTTTTCTGACTGCATCATAGTATCCAATCAAATTGGTCAGACAAGACTTCCCCTTAACAAACCGTGCTGTATCCGAGCTATAACTGAAGTCTTGTCTAGATGATCCTGCAGTGCTTATTTAAACAGTGCCTCTATTAATTTTCCTGGAACAGAAGTTAAACTCACAGGTCTATAATTACTTGTGTCAGCCTTTGATCCTCCATTGTGAATTGGGGTCACATTTGCACATCTCCAGTCTATGGGTCCAAGGAAGCTCTCATAACCTGAGTCCAAGGAAGCTCTCATAATTATGGCTAATGGTTTGCTTACTTCCTTTGCTGCCTCCTTTAATATAACTGGATAGATCCCATCCACCCCAGGTGCCTTTCTTGTGGTTATCTTCAACAATTTCTCCTCCACTTTACTCTCATTTATTATCAATCATCATCTAGCTCACTGCCAGAGTTCGATACATCTGTGGCATTCCCCTCGCTGAATAACTCCTCATGTGTGAATGTCGATGAAAAATATTCATTTAGTTTGTTAGCTACCTGAGCAGGATCATCAATAGTTGACCCATCAATATCAAGTGGACCAATCTGATTCATCCCATTCCTTCTAGAGTTTACATAAGTAAAGAACACTTTGCTGTTTTTCTTTGCATCCCTTACCAAAGATTTCTCGTAATCTGCCTTCGCCTGCCTAACCTCCTTTGTGACTTGGTTACAGATCAACCCGTATCTATCATAGGCTTCTGTGCCACGTGTTAATTTGTATGTATCCCATGCATGTTTCTTCACTGCCATATGCCTCATCAGTTCATCTGACATCCATTTAGGCCTAAACCTTGAACAATATTTCTTAGTTGGTATGTAAAGCCTAGTAGCTTCCAAGATAAGTTCTTTGAATGCTTCCCATTTTGAATTTGCTGTTGGTAACATCATCAGTTTGTCCCACTGTATAGAATTTAAATACTGTCTCAGACCATGGTAGTCGCCTTTACGAAAGCAATAGCCCGTCCCTTTGCCCCCGATGGTAGTTACTTCTTTGAGTAAATCCCACTTCAGCACACTGTGATCACTGCCACCTAGTCGTTCCTTTATCTGCAGATTGCTAAATCATGAAGAATCACTACTGATAATCAAATCGAGATTATTACACCCTCTAATTGCCTCCCCAACATGCTGATGTAGAAAACAATCATCCAATAATTATAATCCAATTAGGTTCGTGTACTTCCTGATATTTTCCCCATTGGTTTTCTGCAGGTAGCAAGTGTTGGGTACCGCTATGTTAATCAGACAGATAGTCTTTTCCTTCTTGTCCACAAGGGTTATGTCTGGTCTGTTGTGCGGGATTGTTCTATCCGTTATTATGGCACGTTCCCAGTACTGCTTGTGGGTTGGGGTCTGTAGTATTACCTGTGGTTCGTAGTTGTAGTATGGCACACTTTCTTTGGTCAACTGGTATTTCCTCGTTAGCTTCTGATGTATTATCCTTGCTACCTGGTCGTGTCTATGAATGTTCTCAGTCTGGGTGATCACCTTGCACCTAGCAGTGATCTGTCGCATCGTTTTTGAGGCAACGTGGAATCGTCGACATGTATCGTCGGACACTCCGGGCTCTTTGGCGATGTATTTTCTATAGTTCCGGCTGTTGGTTACCTGGCCTTGGATGGCGAGCACGAATCCTTCAGTCTCGGGGAAGAGCGTTCCGCTCGTGAGCCATGCATCGGAAGCAGTTTTATCTATGTGATCTTGACAGAGATCATTGTAGTGTCTGCCATGGAGTGTCTTCTCTGCCCATCTTTCTAGCTTCGTTTGTACCTCCTGGTTGTGAGGGGACTCCTGGCTTTGGTTGAGTGGAGTATACCGATTGTCTATCTTCCTTATGGCCTGCTGGAGTACTGCTGTGTGTTTCTTGAAGTAATCCTTCCCGTCTTCTGTTGCTCAATGAGGTGTATCAGGCCCCCTTCTTCCTTCTTTCCGGGCAATTGTCAGTTTCTCCGCGGCAGATTTCGGGTGGTGTTGGTAGCTCTTGATCATCACTGTCCTTGTCTTTCTCTGATATCCTCCAACTATGTGTTAGTACAATTTATGACCCCGAAGGAGTATGTTAGCACTGGGACTGCATAGGAGTTTATGGCTTTAATTGTGTTCCCTCCGTTCAGCTTTGCTTTCAGTAGGCATCTGAGTCTCTGATGGTATTTTTCAGTCAGGCTGGCCTTAATTTCCTTGTGCTGTAACTGCTGAGCCCGCATCATCCCTAAGTATTTGTAGGCCTCTCCCTCTGCCATGGCTTCGATCTCTTTACCAGTTTGCAGCTGGTAGTTTCGGTTGATTAATTTTCCCTGGTGCAATCCGTGGGTCTTGCATTTGTCCAGACCAAATTCCATCCTAATATCATTGTTGATTTGGAGTAGTTCCTGGAGGTGCTTCTCGGTTCCCGCGTAGAGCTTGATGTCATCGGTTCACATCAGATGGGTGAGGGGGCACAGGTTCTTCCTTCCTTCCTTCCTTCCTTCTTTGAGGTTATATCCGTACTTGCTACTGTTGAGCATGGTGGATAGCAGGTTAAGTGCTAGACAGAACCACAATGGGCTTGGGGCATCTCCCTGAAAGATTGTGCTCTCCTAATGGGGACTGGCCTGGTTGTGATGCGTCCGACCTTAATCGTGGTACTCCGTTTCGCCATCGTTTCTTCTAGAAAGTTTGTCACTATCGGATTGACTTTGTAGATCTTCATCACCTCTCTTAGCCAGTTATGAGGCACGGAATCGAAGGCCTTGCGGTAATCGATGTAAGCTGTGTACATGTTGCGGCGCTTCTTGTAGGCTTGCTCCATAACTGAGGCGTCTATGGTTAATTGCTCCTTGCATCCTTTGCTCAGACGCTTGTATCCTTTCTGCTGTTCGACCATTATGTTCTGGCTCTCCAAGTGGTCTGATATCTTCCGGGTTATGCAGCTGGTCAGGATCTTGTTCATTGTTGGGAGGCAGGTAATTGGCCTATATTTCGCCGGGTTTCTTGTATCTTCGTCTTTAGGCTTCAGATATGTGATTCCTTGAGTGAGAAACTTCGGGATTCTCTCTGGGTGCCTTATCATTCGTGTGAACTGCCCTGCCAGGTGCTTGTGTGTGTGTGTGTAAGTGAGCTTCTTGTACCAGTAGTTGTGGACGTTATCTATTCCTGGAGTTCGCCAGTTGTGAGAGTTCTTGATCGTCTGTTTTACTTCTTCTTGTATCTCCCACTCTCTCATTTCTTGTACGTCCTTGGTTTTCTTGCGTTATAGTTCTATCCAGGGCGCTCGGCTGTTATGTCTTACTTCCCTGCTCCATATGTTTCCCCAGAACTCCTCAATCGTCTTCTTCTTGGGTGTTCCGTTCCCTTCTTTTCCGTGTTCTCCGAGATTCCTGTAGAATCCTCTTTTGTCCTCATCGAAGATTCAGTTGTTCATTTTCCTCAGGGAGATCTCTTTGTATCGGTGTAGTCTCTTGCTGAGTGCAAGGTGGTTCTACTTCAGTGTCCAAGTACTCTCTTATTCTCTGATTTTTTGTATCATGTTTGCTGTGGACGCTGTCTCTCTCTCTCTCTCTCTCTTGAGGCTGCTCTTCACTTTTCCAATTAATTTCTTACCCCTATTGTTCTGTTGGTACTGAATCAATTCGCCTATCTTGACTTAATTCTTCTTTCTTCTACTGAAGTCTTCTCTCCAAAGCTGGTGGTTCCTTCTGTTTTTGGTTCTTCTGCTGGTGGTTCCTTCTGTTTTCGGTTCTTCTGCTGGTGGTTCCTTCTGTTTTCGGTTCTTCTTCTTTTGGTCTGTCGCTTCTCTCCCGTAATCCTCGTGGCTGCTACCACAGCACAATACACGGCTGTGTGGATGGGCTCCAATGTTGCACCATTACTGTCGAGGTAATGCGGTATTATATGCTGATTTAGGTGGTCTGTGACTCTCCACAAGGTTGTGTTTGGCATCTGCTTCTGTATGAAGTGAGTCTTTGTGGGGTTCATTCCTTCGAATTCTGTTAGGGCCTTCTTCCATTCGTCCTCTATTCTGGATATCATGACGTCGCCTCTTTCCACTTCAGTTGCTGTGGGTTGTATTTCTTCTTGCTGTCCCTTCTCTGGTTCAGTGGTGGTATGTTCTTCCTCCTGTGGTTCCATATTCTTTAACCTTTGTAGTTGATCGCTCACATCCTGCTTGATTTTTTCCAAGATTGCAGGAGCTATCAGGTTCTTCCTGACAATGGTCCTTCTCTCTTCCGCTATTCGGTTACCTGAATATCCGGGAATCGTTCCAGCCACTTTGTACGTAGTCTCGCCCTGTAAGTTGTCATATCGGTCTCCAACTTCGTTATTTCGTAGTATGTTTTCGTATTATTATTATTATTCAGTTTATTAAGCTTGATTTCGCCCCCTGTACAGCTGGTTGGCTAGTAGGGTGTACATAGAATTATAATTGAAAAATACATACATACATTAAAAGGACAATAGATAACATTTGACCATGTGCTCGCGTGGAGTTGGAGTAGCATATGTGTACATATTTGCAAGAGGGAGAAAACTTTCATTTGAAATTACATTTACATATATACAAACAATTAATTAGTTTACATAAATTCGATCTATTAAATGACGCCAAAGTCTTGAACCTCAGAGAATTTTATGCGTCTGTCGATGGCATGTGATGGACTGGTAGATGGAGTGATTGGATCGTGTTTGTCGAGATTCACTGGAGATCGGTGTTTCAATGCAAGTCTTCTAGGATATTATTCCTGTATTTCTTGTCATCCAACAGTTTGTTGGGGTTAATTTTCAGATTGCTGAAATGTTCCATAATGTTTGCAGGGAACATATCTCTAAGGCGGACAAAGTTGGTAAGAGTCGAACTATACTGAGACCGACTAACTCAGCCAAGGAGGGAAAAAAGCCATAAAAGTTCCTCACTTCATCGACGGGATTCGAACCCAGGGCTTTCACACCCGGTGTGGGGAGGTCGGTGGCGACACCACTCTGCTACCCGCACAGACGATTCCGTTCAATAGTCTGTTTACCTCTTTTCTGAATTTATTTAAGACACCAACTTCCAAAACAACAGACGAAGTTAAGTTTGTTCCAACAATCAACCACCTGCTGGCTAAATAAAAACTTCCGTACATCTATACAGCAACCGTCATTCCTCATTTTGAATTCATGTCCCCTCATATGTGTAGTCTCAGCAAGAGGAAGAATCCCATCAGCATTAAGATTGCTCAATCCATTCAGAGCCATAAACAACTCAATCAAATCACCTCGCAGGTGCCTAGTCTCCAGAGGCTGCAATTTGCAAAACTGAAGCCCTTCTTGGTAAGTGCATCCCTCACTTTGTTTCATTCACCAATCACATTGCGCTTCTCTGTACTCGTTCCAGGATCTTGCTTTCCTTCCTAATTTTTGGCCTCTATGTTGTACTAAAGATGTTACCTGAACATTGCCCAATACAATGGGATAATTACCACCTTATTCCTGCTAGCAAACTTCCTGTATATCATTTACAAACCATAATGACCAGTTCTGTCAGCGTGTTTACATTGCTCAAAGAACTTTACACCTGACTGCACAATTACCCCCAGGCCTTTTTCATTTTCCACTGACCTAAGTGTAGTACCACACAACTGGTACATTACGCTAATTACTGCTTCCCATATGCAGTACTTTGCATTTGTCAATGTTAAACTTCAGTTGCCATTTCTCAACCAATTTGCCTAACTTTTCCAGATCCTATTACAGTAACATGCCGTCATTACTACCATTAACTACATAGACAACCTTTGTATCATCTGCAAAATTAGACATTAATATTGATATACCTTCATTGGTATCATTAATAAATATAGAAAAAAAAATGGGCCCAACACCAAATTCTAGAGGGAACTCGACTAATAACATTAGTCCATGAAGAGCAATGTTGATTGATTACCACTCTCTGTCTTTTCTCATTCAATCATCCCTTTATTCGCAGCAGCAACAACTTGCTCTTAATGCCAGAATGCTCCAATTTCTGCAGCAGTCTTTTATATGCAACAGCATCAAAAGCTTTCCTGAAATCCAAGTAAATAATATCAAAAATATTTTTGCATCCAGTTCCTTTATGACCACATTGTACACAGTCAAATCGATCTGACAAGATTTCCCCTTAACAAACCAATGCTGTGACTGACATATATCTGCACTCGTGTCTAGATTGTCCTGCAGTACTACTTTAACCATTGACTCACTATTTTCGGCAGAACAGAAGTTAAAGTAATAGGTCGTAATTGCTCGTGTTGCCTGTTGATCCCGTTTTATGAATTGAGGATACATTTTCACATCTCCAGGCAGCGGGGATCTCCCCGGAATCCAAGGATGCTCTCATAATCTTTCTTGCATCATATGCGTCTGTTAATGCTAATGCTAATTTTGGCTAAGGGTTTGCTTACTTCTTTCGTTGTTCTTGAAAAAAGGGTTTTAGGAGCTTCAGCAAGTAAGACTACATTGATCTCTATATATATTGTCTGTAAATTGAGTTTTTTTTCTGAAGTCGATTTTCTGCATACTGGAAGACAAACCCGAGTTTCAGGTAGAAAAACCATGCTACTCTCGCCTGAAACTGACTAACTCACCCACGTTCTGTAAAAGGCCCATCAAATTTCAGAGATGGGACTCGACCTCAGGTCTTTTCCACCCTATGTGGGGAGGGTGTCGAGCCAATCAACTGTGTTATCCACGAGAGCCTTATTTACTTCGTTCGCTGCCTTCCTTAATATAATTGGACAGATCCCATCCAGCCTAGATGCCTTTGGTATTATATTATAAGACTATATTTTTGCCAATTGTAGTATATGCGGCTGCCATATGGTTTCCTAGAGTAACTCACGTCACAGTGAAGGCCAAACTTTTATTATTGCAGAGAAAGATGATATTGGCAACACACAGATGCTGCAGAACAACATCAACCAATGCATTACAAGTGATCTCAGATTGTATTCCGTTTGACCTTTATACGGCATACCGAGGCATTATTTATAACTTAAAGAAAGGTTTGGCAACTCAAATCCCCGACATTGTAAGTAATCTGGCCACTGACATTCGGCAGAAGAAAAAATTCCCTGAGAAGAGGAAATGCGGATGGCAGTCCAGTGAAACAGGACTCCCTACCAGGGAGTTCATTGAAGATTCAACATTTGCTGTAAATAATGAAGTTATGGGATGGTTTTATCCTTCAATGACAACGTCCTATTTAATTATTGTACATGGGTCACTGCGGATAAATTGTGTAAATTTGGACTTGAACCTGACCCATTGTGTTTCTGGGCGGCAGTAGAGGATTGGAGGCATGTTCTGCTTTATTGCCCGGCTCATGACGATTTTAGACAAGAACTATTTAATAGCACTCAACCTAATAGGTTGAGTGCTATTAAATAGTTCTTGTCTAAAATACTGACGACCTCAATATTTTGATTCAAGATGCCAAGAACTTTGCAGCATTCCAATCTTTCTCTGACAAGGTGTTTAAAAGAATACCCACCTTGTTTACTAATTCTAAAAGTCGACAGTAGACTGCTGTATTCATAAACTTATATTTCTACTTTACTAGGTCAAACAGTTTTTAACTTAGAAACTAAATTGTGTTTTCTTAAGTTAGTAATCATCTAGAATGTATATAATGGTATCAACTATACATAGAAGGATTTATTTGTTCTCTGGGACTGAGAATTTTTGGTTCAATTGTTTTAAGGGGCTAACGACCTGTAGCCTGTGTTGCCCGGTTCATATCTAGTTTTAGGACAAGACCAACACAAGTTGTGTAGTCTTTTCTTGGATTATAAGTTAATCTAGTATTTAAAATTATATTTTAACATGTATTCAACTTTACGCAAGATTTAGTAATTTTTTAAAAATTTCTTATTTATTTTTTTCCTTCGGGTTGGGCAGCCTGAGGGCTCCTGTCCTTTGGTGTTGCACTCCTTCCAATGGAAGACAAACTGGTGCAGTAGCACTAGATAATAGAACCAGGCACAACTCCTTTTGCTTAGGAATGGGCACTAGGCAGTGATCGACCGAGTGTTGATCGCGGTAGACAGTGTTACTTTTCAACACAGATTTTCCAAGGTGGAGTTCGACTAAACGTCTAGGTGCAACCCAAAACAAGTACATGCGCATACGCATACAGCCTAGGTGCCTTTCTTATGTTTAACCACAGCAATTTCTCTTCCACTTTCCGCTCAGTTGTTAAAAAATATTTAGATCCCTGTTAGATTTTGAAAAACGTCTAGCATCCACTTCCCTGAAGAGTTTCTCATGTGTGAACGTACATGCAAAATACCCATTCGGTTTGGAAACGACCCGAACAGGGTCATAATCAGTCGAGACATCGTTATCAAGCGGACCTATGCGATTCATCACCTTCCCTCTAGTGTTTACATAAGAAAAGAAGTCTTTGCCATTTTTCTTTGCATTTCTTTTCCAAAGAATTTCTCATAATCTGCCTTAGCTTTTCTGACCTCACTTGAGACTTGATTACAGACTAGTTAATGTCTATCATAGGCTTTTCTGTCACCTGATAATACAGATACACCCGTGCACTTTTCTTCTCTGTCACGAATCTCATTAGTTCATCTGACATCCATTTAGGACAAAAAGCTTCCCATTTAGAATTTGCTGATGGTAACATTGTCAGTTTATTCCACTGTGTAGAATTTGAAAACTGTCTGAGACCACCATAGTCACCTTTTCGAAAGCAAAAATTCTTCCATTTAGCCGTGATGGTAGTTACATCTTTAATTAAATCTCACTTGAATACACTGATCATTGCCACCTAGTGGTTGTTTTATATGAAGATTCTTAATGTATGAAGTATCACTGCTGATAATTAGATCAAGAGTATTGCTGTCTCGTGTTGCTTGTCTATCATGCCACTAGAGAAAACAGTGCAAAAAATCCACAACAGTCTTATTAGTGTGTGAGTGGCCAACCCGCAAGTCCCTGTCAATATCTCGAAAGTTAAAATCCCCTATTATAAGATATTCTGATTTACTGGCCCACTCTAGGCGCCTACGTAGCCAGGTGGGCAGGAGCAGCAGCAGCAGTGCGTAGCACACGCTTCTTGATTAGACCGGTTCGAGCTCGTGACCACCAAATACGGAGGATGCGGAAAGGTCAGGGAATGACCTTTCCGCATATCCGCGGAGCAATATGGCCTTAGTTTCTAATGCTCCTAAAAACCAAATAACAAACAAACAAACAAACTAGCCCACTCTGTACAGTTGATGGTTTTACTCATCTGAGTCATGTCTGATGATTAATTGTCAAAGTAATGTCATTTATCTCACATGCACTGATCTCACTCGTTAGGCCTATAACACATTCCTATTCTCATTTTTGCTTTTCTAATGCTTATGTCATACCCAATTGACTTAACATTCCACTTGTCACCCATGTCAACTAAATGCACTGCCTTAGATTTCATGTGCTTCTTATGTAAGAACATAACCCCATTTGCTCTTATCCTGTCTGTCCTTTCTGTATGGTAATGACAGACTAATGTCTCTATTATTTTTATGTCTTGAGTCTTCTATACACGTGTTTTATATGTACTGTACTACCTTTGTCCATCGAATTGTTTTTCGCTTCATGAATGCTTATTGTCCCTCTCGGAGCAGGAGATATCCATTAGTTAATTCTGTTCAGGTAGGTACAGTTCTTTGTAGAGCAAAACAGCTCTTTTCATACGAAAGCGTATTTTTCACTGTCCAAACGTTTCTCACAGTTCATCATTCGCCTATGACAATTATATTGGTCAATATGTAAAATATTACGAAAACGAAAATACCCAGTCTCTAATTCCACAAAAAAAAAACATAAAGATTTGTCGCACCTGGGGCAGATGGAATCTAACCGGTTATATTGATGGAGGCAGCGAGGGAAGTTAGCAAACCCTTGGCCATAATGATGAGCGCATCCTTAGATTCAGGGGAGGTCCCCATGGACTGGAGATGTCCAAATGTATCCCCAATTCACAAAGGGTAATGCAAATAATTATAGACCTGTTAGTTTAACTTCTGTTCCGGGGAAAATAATGTAGTCACTGGTTAGAGAATTGACGCAGGATCACCTAGACAAAACTGCAGTAATAGTTCAGACAGAATGGGTTTGTTAAGGGATTAATTTATTGTCTGACCAATTTGATTGGATACTAAGATGTGGCCACAAAGGAACTGGATGCAAAATATAATTTTGATATTATATGCTTGGATTTCAAACCTTTTGATACTGTTGCACATGGAAGACTTCTTTACAAATTGGAGCAGTATGGCATTAACGGCAAGTTGCTGCTATGGATAAAGCGACGGTTGAGTGGGAGACTGCATATAGTGGTAATAAATGTACACAACTGTTCGTAGACTAATATTATTAGTGGAGTACCACAGGGTTCGGTGCTGCACCCATTGTTGTCTTGTGTATTAATCAATTATATGGACGAAGGTATATATCAGCCTTAACCTCCAAGCTTGTTGATGGTACAATGGTTGGCAGGGTTGTTAAGGACAGTAAAGACAGTATGCTACTGCAATAGGATCTAGAAAAGTTATGCGGATGGGCTGAGAAGTGGCAACTAAAGTTTAATATTGACAAATGCATATGCATTTGTCAATATTAAACTTTATATTGCAACTGCATAAGGGTAGCAGTAACCCAAGAGAAACGTACCAGATGTGCGGTACTACACTCAGGGAGATGGAGAATGAAAACACCTGGGGGTAATTGTGCAGTCAGATATGACGTTCTCTGAGCAGTGCAGACGAGCTGCCAGAGCAGGTCATGAAGTTTTATCAATGACATATACGAATTTTGCTAGTAGAGACAAGGAGGTGATTATCCCTTTGTATAAGGCAATGGTTAGTCCACACCTTGAGTACTGTATACAGGCCTCGAGGGCTCATTTTAAAAAGGATGTACAGCTGCTGGAACGAGTACAGAGAAAGGCAACAAGATTGGTGAGAAACAAAGTGAGGAACAAAGGGGACGGGCTGCCAGAGCAGGTCATGGAGTTTTATCAATGATATATACGAATTTTGCTAGTAGAGACAAGGAGGTGATTATCCCTTTGTATAAGGCAATGGTCAGTCCACACCTTGAGTACTGTATACAGGTCGGGAGGGCTCATTTTAAAAAGGATGTAGAGCTACTGGAACGAATACAGAGAAAGGCAACAAGATTGGTGAGAAACAAAGTGAGGAACAAAGGGGTGCCCTTACCAAGATAGGCTTAAGTTCTGCAAGTTGCAGCATCTGGAGACTAGGCACCTGAGAGATGATCTGATTGAGGTGTATAAGGTCTTGAATGGTTTGGGCAGGCTCAATGCTGATGGAATACTTCCACTTGATCAGATTAAGAACCTGAGGGGGAATAGATTCAAATTGAGAAGAGACTGCTGTAGAAGAGATGTGCTGAAGTTTGCCTTTAGCCACGGGTAGTTGATTGCTGGAACAGACTTCCATCTGTTGGGGCTCACATCTGGTGAGTATGGGCTTGGCACACGCAGGGTCCTGAGCTGGATATCATCATTTCTCTCTCTTCTCTCTCTCTCTCTCTCTCTCTCTCTCTCTCTCTCTCTTTCTCTCTCTCTCTCTCTCAGGGTAACTCGGGAATTTTTTTTGGCTGGTGCAGCATAAGCCTCAGGCTTCCTTGCACAATATAGGTAATAATAATAATAATAATAATAAATAAATAAAATTAATTCTATACAAACATTTGGAGTGCACGGATTGGTGAAATGAAAAGAGCTTTTTTTTTTTTTTTTTTTTTTGGCTGATGCTATATAAGCTTGCTTTCTTGCATCACATACCTCTACTAACACTAAACAGAAATTTCCAAGACCCCCAGGGGCTCACATCTATTGAGTATGTGCTTGGCACACCCAGGGTCCTGAGCTGGATATCGTCATTCTTCCCTTTCTTGGTGATTCCTTTCTACTTCTCTCCCTCTCAGAGTAATAAGGAAATTTTTTTTTGGCCAGTGGAGCATAAGCCTCAGGCTTTCTTGCACCATATGGGTAATAATAATAAGACTTCGTACAGAGAAGATGAAAAGCAGACAGG
Source organism: Mastigoproctus giganteus (assembly GCF_048544385.1). NCBI lineage: Eukaryota > Metazoa > Arthropoda > Arachnida > Uropygi > Thelyphonidae > Mastigoproctus > Mastigoproctus giganteus. Next base: position 605,945 of record NC_143576.1, on the reverse strand, counting down.
CAGGAAGGCAAGCATTTTCAGTGATGCACAAATAAGGTAACTTTTTAAAGACGAACAGTTCGAATGTGCCCTTAGTAAGAGCGAAAAATCAGCGTGTAAAGCTTTCGAAATGTTTCGACTGGTTTCCTAGTAAATGTTAAAGCTGACAACTACAGGCTGGATATCATGTGGAAGATCTCAATGCTTCTTACAAAAAACTGGGCTGCAACGTGTCGCTGAAGATGCATTTCTTGCGCACTCACATCTGGATTTCTTCCCTCCAATCGGTGGTGCCATCAGCGACGAGCATGGTGAGCGCTTCCATCAAGACATCACAGTGATGGAACAAAGATACAAAAGCAGGTCGAGTGCCGCCATGTTAGCAGATTATATCAATGCTGTTATATTAGGGCCACCCATAATTTCGTATATATGCCCGTATATGTTTTATGTTTATAAATTGCGTGTGTTCTCTGGTCGATTTGCCTGGTTTGCTGGACGAAGAAACCCCAGTTTCTGGGGGAAAATTCTTGCTGGCTACGCCTGAGACCAACGAACTCAGCCACGGAGTGAAAAAAGGCCATTAAAGTTCCTCGCGTCATCGACGGGATTCGTACCTGGGCCTTTTTCACCCGGTGTGGGGAGAATGGTGACGATACCACTGGGCTATTGCGCGGGCGATTATTGTTGGACAGTCTGCGCGTATAGCTCAGTGGTATCGTCACCGTGTTCCCCACACCGTGTAGAAAAGGCCGGGGTTCGAATCCAGTTGTTGACGCGAGGAACTTTAATGGGCATTTTTAACTCCGTTGCTGAGTAAGTTGGTCTGACGCGTAGGTGGCATGGTTTTTCCAAAGAAACTGGGGTTTTTCTTCCAGCAAAAGAGACAAATCGGCCATAGAACACGCTCAATTAACAGATATGACACGCAGCACAGCAGATGAATGATTTAATTATTCGGTTGCCTAAAAAAAAGATTTTTTTTTTTTTTTAGATTATTGTTGGATGTGTGAAAAGGGATGCTCCCGAACCTGAACACAAGCGAAAGACGAAAAGGTCCCGTAAGCCTCAGGGGCTCACATCGGGTGAGTATGGGCTTGGCACCCAGTGTCCTGAGCTGGATATCATCATTGGCACCCAGGGTCCTGAGCTGGATCATTCTTTCTTATTTGGTGATTTTACTTTCTCTCTCTCTCTCTCTGAAAATATCAATCTTTTACTTCTGTCACGTCTGCATCAAAAGATATTCACATTTTTTAAATTCCTTGTTTTTATAATATCAGCATACATGGTTGTAATTATTACACACGATATATGTTACTTAGACATGTTTCCCACTCAATGATTTCCTTTTATACTCCAGTTTGCTTTTCCGTTTAAGGAGCCAACAGTAATCTCCCATCATGGCAGAGTCCCAGCGACCTTGGTATCGTTTTTCCATTGCAGATACGTCCTGGTGGAAACGCTCTGCTTGTTCATCACTGACATCGGCTAAGTTTTCAAGAATGAAATCCAGATGGGAATGAAGGAAATGAATTTTCAATGACATTCGGCACCCCATGTTCTTGTAACAATTCAGCAAGTTTTTCACCAATTGCTCATAATTTTCTTCTTTTCTCTTTCCGAGAATCCGTGTACCACAGCCTTGAAAGATCTCCATGCAGCCAGTTCAACATCATTCAGGTTTCTTTGAAATTCTTCATCTCTTAGGAGCTTTCTTATTTGAGGACCTATGAAAATTCCTTCCTTCAACTTTGCAAGAGTTAAATTTGGAAACATTTTCAGTAAATATGCGAATCCTCTGCTTTCTTTATCCAGTGCCTTAGTGAAATTCTTAATCAGTCCAAGCTTGATGTGTAAAGGGGTAAGAAAAACCTTTTGTGGATTAACCAATGGAACATACTTTATATTGCTTTTACCAGGAATATATTCATCTCTCTTGTCCCAGTGTTGTACGACGTAGTGTTTGGCTGTTACACGACTGTCCCACAAACACCGGAACAACAGTATTTAATGGAACCACCTTGCAACCCAACAAGCAGTCCAATCACTTTGGGATCACCACAAATATTCCAACCACACTCATTGTAACGTATAGCAGCAAGAATTTGGGCGATACTATTGTAAGTTTCTTTCAGGCCAACAGCATGAACGAGAGGAATTGATGGTAAAGTATTTCCATTATGAAGCAATACTGCTTTCAAACTTAGCTTTAACGCATCAATTAACAAACGCCATTCAGAGGTATTGTGATCAATGTGCAGTTCGCGCATAAGACCAACGACGTCTTTGCAGACACATGTTGTTTGCCATTGTAAAATATCTTGAAAACTCTTCATTTCGCTTATGGTATGTTGTACCTTTTGCGAGTAAATTCCGCGGTTAGTCTGGATCCGAGTAATTCAGCATTCTCTTTGGGTAAGCCCAAGTCTCTGATCAAGTCGCTTAATTCTTCTTGTTCAATGTAGTGTGGGCCCTTTTCTTTTTCTGGCCTGTAGTCCAAATCATGTGAAGTTTACCTCTGAACGGGCCGTGGCCTGTTAATCAGTAGGTAGACTTGAGGCCCGGGTATATCCACGACAACTGGTAGAACGATTTCTTCTGTACTTTCATCACTATTTCCAGTGCCCCAAGATTTTGGTCGCGCAGCTATTGGCAGTTCTTTACCGTGTGGCACTGGCCTAATTGCTGAAGGGATATTTGTATATTTTGGAATTTGGTATGTTGGGGGTCTAACGGTTCCTGGGATTTCTCCCATCTCCGCGTATGTTCTCTTTATCGGTCAAGCCACAGATTTAAAAGTGTGTGGGATATGTACTATGTATTACGTTGTACCCATTGTTCATCAGGCCTCTTAGCCGCCGGGCCCCTAGTGGGGCCCGACGTTACCAATACCAATACCAATCTTGCTCTGGTCTCTCCCAGGTGGAGTAGCCCTGCGCAGGTTTCTTGAGTTTCAAACGGCGTGTCTATTTCTTCATGCCAGAGTACTGATTCAATTACCAGTGATTGAATCAGTACTCTGGCAGGTCCTGCCACCTACTTTTCTGGGATTTCAGTGGCTAGGACCAAAATAAATAAAATAAAATTTGAAAAATAAATAGTCGCGAGGATGTTTTATTGCGAATTTGGGTTTTCGCTTTAGGAGCACTGTTTGGGGTTTTACGCTGAAGGTCTTCATAAAGCCTAATTGGTCGAGCAAGAATTTTGGTGTGGCTTAGAATTTTGATGTAGGTCTAATCGCTGTGTGAGATGACAGATTTGGGTGGGGAAGCAAAATGCTGGGGGTGAAATAGGGGACGATAGGGAAGGTGACCCCCCGTTTTTCAGTGGGGCATGCCATGCCTCACCAGAGGGAAATAAGGTTGGCAAGGGGGAAGGGAGCGTGTGTCTCCCCCCCACCAGGGATTAGGGTTTTAAAGAAATCTTGCAGGTGCGAGATTTGATAGCCAGATGGCACTTTAGTTCTGATGTCATTCCAGTTTTCATAATTTTTAAAGAACTTCGTTGTGGCGCGTTTGTATCAAGTCAGAGATGGTCGGCCGCCGGATTCTTGCTCTGGTCTCTCCCAGGTGGAGTAGCCCTGCGCAGGTTTCTTACGTTTCAAACGGCGTGTCTATTTCTTCATGCTGAGATTTTATTCTTTTGCTCTTGCTTTGACTCTTCTGTGTCTCTCCTTTATTTTTACTTCGTCCATGACATTTGGTTTGTGATGTATCTATTGGGTGTTATTGTCCTCCCGAGGATCAAGTTGCATTGCGATAATTGTTTTCCTTCTTGTGAGTAATTGTATTGCGAAGTTAGTTAGTGCTGTGCACTCTTCCTGAGTGTCCAATAGTTGGGACCCTTGGTGGATTGAGTTATACTGAATTCTTACAATATGACTTGCTCTTATATCTTCATAGTTGTCGCAATCATGCATGACGTGACTTCAAGTCTCTGGTTGTCCACATGAACAATTCCTCTTCCTGTCTTTTATTATGCCCATTGTGTTTAGTTTACCTCTGAACGGGCCGTGGCCTGTTAATAAGTAGGTAGTCTTGAAGCCCGGGTATATCCATGCTGGTGCTTTGGGGTACATTTTTGTTACAAGGGGAAGAATATTTGTATATTTGATACAGTACTTGCTCTTTTTAGAAATACCTTTTCATTTTGTCATGCAGAAATAGCAGTCGTTGAAATGATTCTTCGGCTCGCGACACACCATAGGGACGGCAAAAGGTAATGCTCTCAGCTTGCGATATAACCACAGCCTTACGTTCGTTGTACAAGTAATACAACAGATAGGTGGAGCCCAATTTTTTCCTTGGTCATCGATTTTGCAGTCGAAGTACAATGAATATGCGCTCTCTCTCTCTCTCTCTCTCTGAGAGTAACTCGAAAATTTATTTTAGCTGGTGCAGCATAAGCCTCAAGATTCCTTGCACCATATCGCTAGTAATAATAATAATAACACTCAATAATAATAACTTTCAGAAACACACAGCAGTACTCAGGCAGGCCGTAAGGAAGATAGACAAAAAGTATACCCCACTCAACCTAAGCGAGGAATCCCCACTCAACCAGGAGGCACAAACGAAGTTAGAAATATGGGCAGAGAAGACACTCCGTGGCAGACGCTACAATGATCTCCAACAAGATCACATAGATAAAATTGCTTCGAATGCATGGCCCACGAGCGAGACGCCCTTCCCCGAGATTGAAGGATTCATGCCCGCCATCCAAGACCAGGTAATCAACATCAGAAATATAGAAAATACATCGCAAAGGAGCCCGTTATGTCAGATGACACATGACGACAATGCCACGTAGTCTCAGAAACGATCCAACACATCACCACGTGGTGCAAGGATCACCCAGACTGAGTACACTCATAGACACGACCAGGTAGCAAGGATAATACATTAGAAGCTAGCAAGGAAATACCAGTTGATCGAAGAAAGTGTACCGTACTACAAGTATGAACCCAAGGCAGTACTAGAGACCCCAATCCACAAGCTATACTGGGAACGCGCCATAATAACGGATAGGACAATCCCGCACAACAGACCGGACATAACCCTTGTGGACAAGAAGGAAAATGCTACCTATCTGATTGACGAAGCGATACCCAACACTGGCAACCTGCAGAAAACCCATGGGGAAAAAATCAGGAAGTACACGAACTTAAGACAGGAGATAAAAGAGATGTGGCCTATGGAACAAGTAACGACAATCCCGATCATAGTGTCAACCACAGGTATGGTGCCAAAGACCGTATATAACAGCCTAGCAGCAATAGGTCTCCCAGCGAATACCTACAAGGAACTCCATAAAATCGCAATCCTGATCACCTGTAGGATAGTCAGAGAGTTCCTCGACCAACAGTAACAACAGACATGACAACAACCACTGTGTGTACTTGGTAGCAATACCCGTCTCGTGGTGGAACCCCCCAATCAGGGAGATATAATATAAGAGCAATAATAATAAAGTATCCTCCAGAAACTACTCCAGATCACCAAAGAATTCAGCAATGATATTAGGATGGAATTTGGTCTAGAGAAATGCAAGACCCACGGATTGCACCAGGGAAAATTAGTCAACCGAAACTACCAACTGCAGACTGGTAAAGAGATCGAAGCCATGGCATAGGGAGAGGGCTCAGCAGTTACAGCACAAGGAACTTAAGACCAGCCTGACTGAAAAATACCATCAGAGAATCATAAGCCTGCTGAAAGCAAAGCTGAACGGAAGGAACACAGTTAAAGCCATAAACATCTATGCAGCCCAGTGCTAACATACTCCCTTCAGGGTCATAAATTGGACTAACATCGAGCTGGAGGATATCATGAGAAAAAAGGAAAGTAATGACCACGAGCGGCCAACACCACCGAAATTTGCCGTGCAGAGAATGAATTGCACGGGAAGAAGGAAGAAGGGGCCTGATAGACCTCGTTGAGCAACAGAAGACCTGAAGGATTACTTCCAGAAACACACAGCAGCACTGCAGAAGGCCATAAGGAAGATAGACAACCGGTATATCTCACTCAACCTCAGCGAGGAGTCTCCTTCCAAACCAGGAGGTACAAACGAAGCTAGAAAGATGGGCAAAGAAGACACTCCATGGCAGACGACTACATGATCTCCATCAAGTTCACATAGATAAAATTTCTTCCAATGCGTGGCTCACGAGCGGGACGCTCTTCCACGAGACTGAAGGATTAATGCTCGCCATCCAAGACCAGGTAATCAACACCAGGAACTATAGAAAATACATCGCCAAGGAGCCCGGAGTGTTCGATGTCACATGTCGACGAAGCCACGTGGCCTCAGAAATGATCCAACGCATCACCACGGAATGCAAGGTGATCACCCAGACTGAGTACACTCATATACACGACCAGGTAGCCAGGATAATAGATCAGAAGCTAGCAAGGAAATACCAGTTGATCGAAGAAAGTGTACCGTACCACAAGTACGAACCCCAGGCAGTAAAGAGAACGCAACCCACAAGCTGTACTGGGAACGCGCCATAATAACGGATAGGACAATCCCGCACAACAGAATCAGGAATTACACGAACCTATGACAGGAGATCAAAGGGATGTGGCATATGCAACAAGTAACGACCATCCTGATCATCGTGTGAACCACAGGTATGGTGCCAAAGACCCTACATAACAGCTTAGCAGCAATAGATCATCCAGCGAACACCTACAAGGAACTCCAAGAAGCCGCAATACTGAACACCTGTAGGACAGTCAGAGTTCCTTGACCAACAGTAACACCAGACATAAGAACAACCACCCTGTGTACTTGGTAGCAATACCTGTCACGAGGTTGAACTCCAAATCAGGGAGAAATAATAATAATAAGAGGAGAGTCACAGACCACGTCATTTGGCGCATAATACCGCATTACATCGACAGCAATGGTGCAACACTGGAGGCATCCACACAGCCGTGTATTGTGTTGCGGTAGCAACCACGAGGATTAATGGAAGAGAAACAGAGACCAGCAGCAGAAAAACCGAAAACAGAACAAACCGCCAGCTTGGGAAAGAAGACTTCAGCCAAAGGTAGAAGAATTAAGAGTCAACATAGGCGAATTGGGCCAGTACCAACGGGGCAATAGGAGTAAGAAATTGATGGAAAAAGTGAAGAGCATCCTCAAGAGAGACAGGGTCTACATCATCATCATATGTTAATGTATATATGGTGGCACCCGGGCAAGCGCCCATCTCCACCCAATATCATATATCCAAAAAAGAACTACTACTACCAATAGGGGGAAAAAAAGCCTCATGACCACCAGGAGGCACACACTCGAGCGTGACTACCCCCTGTGCTTGTCCCTTGGCACCTCTAGCCAGATGTGGCTACAGATGCTATAGCTCTGTTAGTATTAAGTACCATCTCCGCGCCCATTGGAAGTAGTGCAATCCCTATGGGCGTCATATTCCCCACCTCCTAGGGGTCTAACCCAGGAAATCCTATACGAAAAAAAAAAAAAAAAAACCCAAACAATAATAATAATATCAACAGCAATATTAACACTATTAAGATTAGAACAAAAACTTAAAAGCGACAGACCACATGAAGTGGCAACAATCAACAACATCAAGCGGTATACAGAATGCCTAAAAAACATCCATCAACACTTATAGCCTTCTCCTCTACCGAAATACTAACTCACAAAAGTTACTAAACTTATTAAAATTAGATTTAGTCTATGTAATGAAACTAAAATCCTCTTCCAAAATATAATAATTCATTCCTCAACAATTGGCGATATTCCTCATACAATAAACAGTCGTACAATACATGATCCCAACTTTCCTCATTATGACCACAATTACAATTTGGCTGGGTTTCCAGACCAAGATCATATACTAACTTGCTAAGTATCACTTATATCAACCTCGATTTATTAATTTATTACAATTATTATTATTATTTTTTATTTTATTTTATTTTATTTTGTTCCTAGCAACTGAAATCCCAGGAAAGTAAGACCAGCCAGAGTACAAATATTGGTAACACCCGGCCGGCCTCCCTGTGGCAGGTATTGGTAACGTCGGGTCTCACTAGGGGCCCGGCGGCTAACAGGCCGGATGAACAATGGGCACAACAAACTACACAGTACATATCCCACACACTTTTAAATCTCTGGCTTGTCCGATACAGAGAACATACGCGGAGATGGGAGAAATCCCAGGTGCCGTCAGACCCCGAACATACCTAATACCAAGATCATATTACGTACTCCTTGAGGATCCATGTCCTGTTAATATATAGGACGTCAACATATTAGGGGAAAACCACTGCTTATTCTGGTATTTAAAATGAACTCTTGGAATAAATACACTGGTAACCCCCTGTTACACTTACATCCGATTTGTCCTGCCATATTTCGAGGAGTTTACCAACAATCTCCTTTTCCCCCTCTAACTCCCACTGTCACATCATTAGTTATTCCAAAACATGATATCTGCTGGTTGGTTGGTTTTGATTTTATTGGCGCATTAGCTACTATGATATCTGCATTCTTTTCCTTAAATAGTAACAAAAGGCTGTATGTGACAACTGACAATCTAACGGTAATACTCCTGCAATGACTTGCAGAGCATTTGTTGACACTGTCTTGCAAGCTCTTACCATTAACAACAACATTGATCTTTGAATTGACATCAACTTACTTTTTAATTTGACATTCTCCCATACAATATCGAAGCCGCATAGGTTACAATTGAAATAAAAAATAACTTTATAATATAGCCTTAGAACCCTCTTATTTAATCCCCACTCAGTTCTTGTCAACTGTACAATAGATGCAGTATAACTCTTAACTTTGCTTCTTAAGTAATCCAAGTGTGGGGAAAAAAGTTAATTTATCATCTAACAGAACTCCTAAATATCTATTTTGAGATACCCATGGTACCTGCTTTCCATTAATAAGCAGCCTGGGGGGGGGGGGGTTTGTCTGTAATCAAGTTTCCCTTTGAGCAAAATTATTACAGTCTTGCTTGAGGAAACCACCAATCTATTATTTGTAGACCAATGCACCAGACTATCAATTATATCCTTAATTTTTGGTTCCAACTCGTTTCTGGAATTTCCCTGCACTGCCAAGACCACATCATCCGCAAAAGCTACTTTGTGGCAATCCTTTTGATTCAATGACAACCAAGAATTAATTTCCAAATTCCAAAATATTGGGCCTAATATCGATCCCTGGGGACAGCCCGTACTCAAGCTATCTTCATATCTTAAATGTTGTGATCTGACAACTACCTGCCATGGAACAGTTTTACCCTAATCCCTTTTCTTCCTGGCAGAGAAACTAAGAGCATTAGCAAAACAACTCTGCACATAAAATACCAACTCTAATGCTGACATACTATTTAATTCCCCCATGGTATAATTCAAGTTAACAGACAATGACCCTCTAAATATATTTTTCTATAATTATACTTTTTACAATCACTAAAAGCCAAGGAAGCATTTCCATCACAAATGTACAATAACTTAAAATCAATGACTCTATGATCACTTTGTCAGATACATTTTAACATCCCAATAAAAAAATTTCCTGCTTAAGTTAACTGACGTCATCGTCACATCTATATTGGAGGAACCATGTACATTTGATAATGTACCAAGTACATTAATGTCCCTCCCCCCTCATTCAACACCTGTAAAGCATAACTGTTCACAAATTCTTCTAATAACAAACCCCCTTCTATCAATAAAACCACTACCATAGATCTGATTTGGCATTTGCATCCATAGTAAAAACCACACTCTTACCTTGTACAAAGCTCATTACATTTTCAATATAATGGAATGATATTTCCATCTGCAAAGAGGGAGCACAATATAATGACCCTACATAAAAAGAAATCTGCAGGGTTGACACAGAAATACATACAGCCCACTGATTACATAGACTAGTTATCACTGTTACATTTAAATCCCTATTCAATACCACAATTACTGCCTTAGGTTTGGCATCTAACCCCTGTATAATCTGGGCTGACACCGGAAACCCTGTCACTTTATAATTTTCGCCGAAAGTAGCCACATAAGAAAGACTCTTGAATACACACTATATCATAGTTAGCATGTACCCCCAAATAATCTGACCTCTTCATTTACAGCTTTGGCTCTCCAGCAGTTTATCTGCATAATCTTAACATATTTCCGATTTACACTGTTTTCAACGTTACTACCTAAAGAACTGTCTTCTACCCTATTATAATCCTGTATTTCAGTACTACTATTTCCGGCGCCTCCGTAGCCAGGTGGGAAGGAGCAGCACACCCGGTCTAATCACCTTCTTGATTAGACCGGGATTCGAGCCCGTCACCACCAAATACGGAAGATGCGGAAAGGTCAGGGAATGACCACGCATATCCCCTGAGCAATATGGCCTTAGTTGCTAATGTTCCTAAAAAACAAATAACAACAGCTATTATTTCCACCAGACATATTTACATTAGCTGTTTTATTCATATGTCCTACTACTAGATAGTTACAAAACTCAGACGTACTCCGGACAGTTGCTGTCTATAACCGAGTGGTCACATTGCCTCCCTTTCTGCTTACAATTCACACATTTTGGGTCTGTCTTGATCTTTACTAGGACAATCAAAAAGGATGTGGGCACAATGCCCACACGTTACAGCTTTATGGGTACAATGAATGGCTGAATGGCAGTATCCCAGGCACCGAAAACACTTACCCACAACCACAAAAGCACGAAATTTATTAGATGTAAATCCCAAATATACCGTGTCCTTGTCAAATAAACAATTGTACAACTTCGGGCTTAACCCCACAATCCAGTTTGTCATTTTAGACTTAGCCCCTGTGCTAAACCTAAATATCGCCCAATCAGTAACCTTCTCAGAAAAACCATAATCACTAAAATTCTTAGCATATAAATCATTCGATATTTCCACCTCGTCAAGTTCCTTACTAACATCATATAACAAAATGGACGGGTCAATTAGCTCCAACCTGTTAGGGACTATCCCCTTACCTGACAGTTCCCCAGATCCTATTACTTTATTCAAATCCTCACTACTTTCTGTCTCCCTTGTTTCTTATCATACGTAAATTCCTTACTCTAATATCCTTACATTCCTTATCAATGCAGCAACCACTACATCTTTAACTTCATGACTAGCAACATAGCTAGACTCTTTATCAGCCCTCAAAATAATAGTTGTATCAAATTTCTCCTTAAATTTTCTGTTCTTACCTCCAACTGATGTGTAATAGAGCCACAGAAAAGGTTCGACAGGCAAAGGCAGTTTATGAGAAATCACTAGCAAACAGAGCAAAGAGGGGGGATAAAGAATTCTTCACATATATAAATGCCAAGAAGAGCAGGACAAACCAGATCGGACCTTTATGTAAGGGAAAGGGGATAGTAATAAATACACCAGCTGCCGTTGCAGATGAACTCAACAGTTATTTTGCATCGATATTTACAAATGAAAAGCCTTTTGTGGCAAAGGGAAATTGTGGGAGCGAAGTTAAAAAATATGTAATTAATGATATTGAAATTTCGCAAGATTATTTAATGAAAAAACTTTCAAGCCTACAGACTAGTAAGGCTCCTGGAGTTGATGGAATATACCCTATAATCTTAAGAGAGGCGGCAAGCGAGTGCATTGAACCATTGAGGCTAATTATGCGAGCATCATTAGACTCTGGGGAGATTCCCCTGGATTGGAAAAGTGCAAATGTATCTCCCATACATAAGGGTGGCTCTAAAAGTGAAGTTGGAAATTATCGACCTGTCAGTCTGACTTCAGTAGTAAGGAAAATCATGGAGGCAATGATCAAGGGTGGAATTCAGGATCATTTGGATCGAATTGAAATTCTCAAGGATACTCAGCATGGTTTCGTAAAGGGAAAATCATGTTTAACAAATCTGGTTCGCTATTTCGAAAGGGTCACTCACGAGCTGGATTTAGGGAATAATTTCGACATTGTTTATTTAGATTTCAGCAAAGCTTTTGACTCAGTCCCACATGAGCGGTTGCTTTATAAGCTGGAACAGGTTGGAATCACTGGGAAAATCCTTAGATGGATAGAAGGATGGCTTCGGGGCAGGAGGCAGAGGGTTGTGATAAATGGCTATTCCTCAGATTGGGTTGATGTAAGAAGTGGGGTTCCCCAAGGATCAGTATTAGGACCACTGTTGTTTTTAATTTTCATAAACGACATTGATGAAGGGATAGAGGGCGTGATGTCTAAATTTGCAGATGATGTTAAAATTGGGAGAGTAGTTAATGATCACTGTCAAGCTGAGCTTCTTCAGAGAGACCTAGATAGACTTCAGGAATGGTCAGAAAAATGGCAGCTGTGCTTTAATCCAACAAAGTGTAAGGTATTACACCTGGGAAACAGTAATCCCAAAAAAACTTATTCACTTGGTGGAGTTCAACTAAAGCCAGTACTGGAGGAAAGGGACTTGGGTGTTACGATACGGTCAGACATGAAATTCTCTGAGCATTGTAAACAGGTTGCAAGGAAGGCCCATGGTGTCCTATCAATGATCTATCGAACTTTTGCAAGTAGAGATAGGGACGTGATAATCCCATTATATAAGGCTTATGTTAGACCACACTTGGAATACTGTGTTCAAGTATGGAGACCGCACCTGAAGAAAGACATCGAGCTTCTTGAAAGGGTGCAAAGAAGGGTAACTCGCCTGGTGAGATCGGCAAAAGGGCGTCCTTATGAAGAAAGACTTCGAATATGTGGGTTGCAGAGTTTGGAAACTAGACACCTTAGAGGAGATTTGATTGAGGTGTTTAAGGCTCTGAGAGGCATCAGTAAAATGAATGAGGACAAAATTTTCAAGATTATAAATGATGCTAGAACTAGGGGACATAAATTCAAGTTACGGGGGGAAATGTTTAGATTGGACTGCAGGAAGTTTTATTTTAGCCAGCGAGTTATAAATTATTGGAATAAGTTGCCTTCATGGGTGGTAGAGGCCGACAGTTTGGGGAAATTCAAAGGTCATCTGGATAGTACTTTCGGGTAAGGGAAGCACATAGGATGATAGGTTTAATTTCCTTTTTATTTATTTTTTATTTTATTAATTATTATTATTTAGTTATTTATTTTTATTTTTTTGTTTTTATCATTGTTTTGTTCGGATTTATTTTTTTTAATTTTTTTTTTTTTTTTTTTTTGGCTGGTGCAGCATAAGCCATAGGCTTTCTTGCACCATGCGGCCGTTACTAATACTAATACTAATACTAATACTAACTCCAGTACCCACTTCTACTATTTGGTTAGCTGTAACGTCATCACTACTTTTTCTCTGACTAGCATAGTTGTCAACTATACCAGCATACGACTGATGTGGATTCTGCTCAACTCCCATACCCATTCCTGAATATCCTCTGAAGTCGTCAAGAAAAGCAACTCTTGTAACTCCTCAGAGGACGCCGTAGCCTAGTGTTCAGGCGCGCGGGTGCATAAGTACACGTGCCTTGAGTAACCGGGGTTCAAGCCCCGTGACTGCTGAATACGGTGCTGTTTCTTGTATTCTGTCTATCTTGTGAACTCCTCTGACCGTTTCGTCGTCCCGGAGTATAAACAGAAAATTTATTTATTCTTTACCTTCAGCTTCTCGTTATTTATTGACAATGCAGTTGTCACAGCTTCCATATCCAACCATTTGTCTAGTATGAAGTTTGACGTAGCCTTTGTCACTTTATTAGAATCGTGGGTAGTATAATCTACCACGATTTTCTTTAGTTTAACCATCAGTACATAAATATCCGCAAGTTGGATATGGTCACGTCACAATATCCAACTTGCTGCTCACTAATATTTGAAACAATCATCTCACTTTCCCCGACATTTGTAGCTACACTCTTCCGACCACAATCCCCAAAGAAGCTATCAAAACTCCAAGAAGGAAAATCTGTCAGTTCACCCATTTTATGATCGTCATTCATTTGTAACTCCTCAATCCCCTCAGTGATATTCTCAATCAAGGCTCCAGGATCCATACTCGGCCCTGAGCCTTCACTAACCACAGGGGTTCCTACACTCACTGACACAGTTTTCTCCCTTGTATCACCAATCACTAGATTTCCCACACTTTCTGACGCATTAATCACACCATTATCTTCACTTACTTGGGTGGTTTTGCAACTTTTGACTTCAAATAATTAGCTTCCAACACTTTTTGAGCTGAATCAGCAGGTAATCTTGGTAACCTTGAAGAAGAAGTTAGGGGGAAAGAACTGGAATCCTTCGCCTTTCCACCCCCTCCACGTTGCGACTTCCTACAATAAGATTTAACTTCCATTATCCAGAATCACCGTAGCAAATTAACCAAATCATCAAACAATGTCGCTGTACTTCTCCCCCTAGTTCGAATCCAATTCTAATACTCTGACTTTACACTGTACTTGTCGGTAGGAATAAAAATGCCTAAAACACTTATTCACCGACTATTTTCTATACGATCTCCCCCTCAACTAAAATTAGTATGCATGTCCCCCTTACTCTACACTTGACAAGTAACCACCAGTTCAACACTCACTAAATATTGATAACACTATTGAAAGATTCCTTCTTTGGCTGTACTAATTCTTAATTCCACTTTGGCAGTTACTGCTCTAATTAATGAGAATTTTATTACTGCCCTTCAGTTAGCACTCCAAATTCATATCTAGAATATCTTTATCAAAACGATGCAATATGACCGCCTCACACTACAGCACTCAATTAATCGAAACATTGCAAGTACAAGTCACAACAATGCTAGTTTGTTTTTAAACTAAACTGAAATCCAATTAATGAAATAAAATAATGGTTAAAAAATCTTAGTAACACAAACCAAAAACGATGGCGAAGTAATTATAAACCAAAAATTGATACATCGACCGCACTCGCACACTAAGAGAGCTACTCTCCTTGCAACAAGGTTGCAAAGTTTGTTGGGGCAAAGGGCAAGGTGTGTTTGTGTGCGCTAAAGCAACTGAGGCAGGGTTCACAGGGGAATATTCATGTGTTGTTGTGGCGGATCCCAGGGTTTCCCCCATAAGCCGCTATTGTACTTCTTGTGTTGAAGCTTATGACAAAACCGGCCATTTATATATAGTGTGTTGGACTTGTAAGTGTTATGATGTGTTCTGTTGTTATGTTATCAGCCGGTGTCTGGCTCTTAGCAGGTAAGAAGCAGTAACACCTGGTCACTACGTCTCATCCCCCATCCCCCATTCCCGCCACGTGGAGGTGGCCAGGATCAACTATCTCCTGCTGAGCAAGCCCAGGGCAACACCTGAGAGTGCCCGAAAAAAGAATGAAGTGGAAAAGGAGGAATACAGAGGTTTGGGATCTGGGAAGGTAAATGGATAGAATAGAGGAGAATCAACAGAGGGACTCTCCAATAGTTAGAAGTGAGAAGAAGTAAAGCAAGAATAAAGTAGGCAGGGTTCACAGAAAACATGAGAATAGGAGAATAGAGAATAGGAGAGTACTTGGACACATTGAAGCAGAACCTCCTTGCACCCTGCAAGAGACTACGCCGATACAAATAGAGCTCCGAGAGGAAAACAAACAATCGAATCTTCGATGGGGGCCAAAGAGGCTTCCACAGGAGTCTCGGAGAACACGGAAAAGAAGAGAACGGACCACCCGAGCAGAAGAGGATTGAGGAGTTCTGGGGAAACAAATTGAGCAGGGAAGGAAGATATAACAGCCGAGTCCCCTGGATAGAACTAGAACGCAAGAAAATCAAGGATGTACAAGAAATAAGAGGGTGGAAGATTTGAGAAGAAGAAGTAAAACAGACGATCAAGAACTCTCACAACTGGCGAACTCCAGGAATAGATAACGTCAACAACTACTGGAACAAGAAGCTCACTTCAACACAAAACCACCTGGCAGAGCAGTTCATCCGAATGATCAGGCACCCAGAGACAATTCTGAAGTTTCTCACTCAAGGAATCACATATCTGAAGCCTAAAGACGAAGATACAAGAAACTCGGCAAAATATAGGCCAATCACCTGCCTCCCAATAATGAATAAGATCCTGACCAGCTGCATAATCAAGAAGATATCAGACCACTTGGAGAGCCAGAACATAACGGCCAAACTGCAGAAAGGATGCAAGCGGCTGAGCAAATGATGGAAGGACCAATTAACCATAGATGCCACGGTTATGGAGCAAGCCTACAAGAAGCACCGCAACATGTACACATCTTACATCGATTATCGCAAGGCCTTCGACTCCTTGCCTCATAGCTGGTTAATAGAGGCGCTGAACATATACAAATAAATCCGATAGCGAAAAACTTCCTAGGAGAAACGATGGTGAAATGGAGTATAATTATGGTCGAAAACATCACAACCAGGCCAATCCCCATCAGAACAGGACAGGATTCTTTCAGGGACATTCCCTGAGCCCATTGTGGTTTTGTCTAGCACTTCATCTCCTGACCATGCTCAACAGTAGCTAGTACGGATATAAACTCAAAGAAGGAAGGAAGAACCTGTAACCTTCACCCACCTGATATACATGGATGATATCAAGCTCTACGCGGGAACTGAGGAGTACCTCCAGCAACTACTCCAGATCACCGAAGAATTCAGCAATGATATTAGGATGGAATTTGATCTAGACAAATGGAAGACCCACGGATTGCACCAGGAAAAATTAATCAACCGAAACTACCAGCTGCAGGCTGGTAAAGAGATCGAAGATATCTTCGATCTCTTTGAAGGCAGGTGGAGAGGCCTACAAATACTTGGGGATGATGCAGGCTCAGCAGTTACAGCACAAGGAAATTAAGGCCAGCCTGACTCAAAAATACCATCAGAGAATCAGAAGCCTGCTGAAAGCAAAGCTGAACGGAAGGAACACAGTTAAACCATAAACATCTATGCAGTCCCAGTGCTAACATACTCCTTCGGGGTCATAAATTGGACTAACACATAGCTGGAGGATATCATGAGAAAGACAAGGACAGTGATGACCAAGAGCTAACAACGCCATCCGAAATCTGCCATAGAGAGACTGGCAATTGCCTGGGAAGAAGGAGGAAGGGGCCTGATAGACCTCGTTGAGCAA
The DNA here is from genome assembly GCF_048544385.1 of Mastigoproctus giganteus. Taxonomy (NCBI): domain Eukaryota; kingdom Metazoa; phylum Arthropoda; class Arachnida; order Uropygi; family Thelyphonidae; genus Mastigoproctus; species Mastigoproctus giganteus. The sequence goes on along the minus strand of NC_143576.1, from coordinate 588,868 downwards.
CAGAAGACCTGAAGGATTACTTCCAGAAACACACAGCTGCACTCCACCTGGCCATTAGGAAGATAGACAAGCGGTATACCTCACTCAATCTCAGCGAGGAGTCCCCTCCCAACCAGGAGGTACAAACGAAGCTAGAAAGATGGGCAGAGAAGACACTCCATGGCAGACACTACAATGATTTTCTTTTTTTTATTTACATACATTTTTATTACATATATACAAACACTTTCTATTTACAATCATCGCATTCTGCGTAAGAAACAATTTTAATTATACAGCTTCACTTGCAAGCAATAAAATACAGTAAAAGATATACTATGTGTGTGTGTGTGTGTATGTATGCGGATGTACTTGTTTTGGGTGGCACCTACACGTTTAGTCGAACTCCACCTTGGAAAATCTGTGTTGAGAGAGAGTAACTCTGATGTCTACACGCTGCAGCGATCAACACCTCACCCGCTCAATCACTGCCCATTTCTAAGCATGAGTAGTTGTGCCTGGTTCTATTATCTAGTGCTGCTGCACCAATTTGTTGTTCAGTGGAAGGAGTGCAATACCAAAGGACAGGAGTCCTCAGGCTGCCCAACCCGAGGGAAAAAAATATATATAAAATAAATAAAAGAAAATTAAAAAAAATACATAAATAAAATATATATATACATATAAAAAATAATAATAAAAAAACAAAAAAACAATAATAATAATAAATAAATAAAGAATAAATAAAAAATTAAAAAAAAAAGAAAAAAATTATGTATAGTTAATACCATTTTATACATTCTATATTATTACTAATTTAAGAACACAACATTTAGTTTCTAAGTTAACAATTGTAAGGTAGAAATATAATTTCATGAATACATCCGTCAATACTACTGTCCACTTCTAGAATTAGTAAACAAGGTGCGTCTTCTTTTAAACAGCTTGTCAATGATCTTTGTCATAATAACGGATAGGACTACAATGATCTATGTGTGGATGTACTTGTTTTGGGTGGCACCTAGACGTTTAGTCGAACTCCACCTTGGAAATTCTGTGTTGATAGAGAGAGAAACTGTCTACACTCTACAGCGATCAACACCCTGTCAATCACTGCCCATTTCTAGGCTTGAGTAGTTGTGCCTGCTTCTATTATCTAGTGCTGCTGCACTAATTTGTCGTCCAGTGGAAGGAGTGCAATACCAAAGGACAGGAGCTCTCAGGTTGCCCAACCCGAGGGAAAAAAAAAAAAAAAAAAGAAATAATAATAAATAATAAATAAATAAATAAATAATAATAATAATAATAAAAAAAAAAAAAATAAATAAATAATAATAATAATAATAAAAAAAAAAAAAAAATATATATAAAATAAAATAAAAGAAAAGAAATAAATAAATAAAAAAAAAAAAAAGTTAAAATAAAATAAAAATATGTATAGTTAATACCATTATATACATTGAATGTTATTACTAATTTAAGACCACAACAGTTGGTTTCTAAGTTAACAGCTGTTTGACCTAGTAAGGTAGAAATATAAGTTCATGAACACATCACTCTACTGTCCACTTCTAGAATTAGTAAACAAGGTGCGTCTTCTTTTAAACACCTTGTCAGAAAAGGATTGGAATGCTGCAAAGTTCTTGGCATCTTGAATCAAAATATCGAGGTTGTCAGTCCTAATAGGTTGAGTGCTGTTAAATAGTTCTTGTCTGAAGTCGTCATAAGCCGGGCAGTAAAGCAGAACATGCCTCCAATCTTCTACAGCCCCACAAAAACACAAAGGGTCAGGTTCGAGTCCAAATTTACACAATTTATCCCGTAGTGAACCATGTCCAGTAATTAAATACGACGTTGTCATTGAAGGATAAAACCATCCCATAACTTTCTTATTTACAGCAAATGTTGCATCTTCAATGAACTCCCTGGTAGTGAGTCCCGTTTCACTGGATTGCCATCTGTATTTCCACTTCTCAGTGAATTTTGTCCAAAGATTAATTTTCTCCTGCCGAATGTCCGTGGCCGGATTACTTGCAATGTCGAGGATTTGAGTTGGCAAACCTTTCTTTAAGTTAGAAATCATGCCTCGGTATGCCACATAAAGGTCAATCGGAATACAACCTGAGATCACTTGTAAAGCATTGGTTGATGTCGTTCTGCAGCATCTGTGTGTTGCCAATATCATCTTTCTCTGCAATGATAAGAGTTTGGCCTTCACTGTGACGTGAGTAACCCTAGGAAACCATATGGCAGCCGCATGTACTACAATTGGCAAAAATATAGCCTTATAATATAATGCCAAAGTTTTGTGCTTTATACCCCATTCAGCTCTTGAGAGCCTAATCACATTGGCAGTAAACTTGTTAATCTTTTCAGCTAAGTTCTTTACGTGGGGGATAAAAGAAAATTTATCATCAATTATGAGACCAAGATATTTATTTTGAGAAACATAAGGAATTTGGACATTGTTGATACGGAGTTTAGGAGGTCTGTTATAATCCAATTTATTGTTGAAGATCATCATTTTAGTTTTCGTCTCAGAAATTTTTAATTTGTTTATTTTAGACCATTCCAGCAAATCATCCAGGATTTCTTTCCCATGTGTTTCTAGCATACGTCTTGACCTGCCTGGTATGCACAGCGCTAAATCGTCGGCAAATGCTATTTTATTGCAAATTTGACTTTCTTTTAGTAACCACTGGTCTAAAACAGAATTCCAGAGGAGAGGCCCAAGGACCGAGCCTTGTGGGCATCCTCTGGAAATGAATTTTGAAAATACCAAGTGTTGTGAGATGACTTTTATCTGCCTATTTGAAAAATAAGATCTCATAACCTGATATAGTAAATCATCACATTCTGCCTCTCGAAGTGACCTGAGGGCGCTCTCCCACCAGAGTGTATCGAAAGCGCCCTCAAAGTCGATAAAAACAACCATCATGTATTTTTTGTCTGTAGTTTTGCATAGATTCACCAAATTTCTGATGGCATCTTCGGTGGAGGAGCCTTTTTTAAAGCCGAATTGTGAATTAGAACTCATATTACTTGCAGCCAAAACCTTCTGCATCCTAGGCGCTAATAATCTCTCATAAAGCTTTCCAAGATTTCCTAGAAGGGATATTGGGCGATATGCCTTGGGATCCGTTGCCAGTTTTCCAGGCTTTCTGAGCATCTTTACTAATGCAATCTTCCAAAAATTTGGAAAAGTCCCCTCTAATAGACATTTGTTGAAAACGTTCAACAATATATGTGGAAAATATTGGTGAAATCTTTTGATCGCCACATTTTCAACTAAGTCCATTCCAGGACATTTTGACTGATTGATTTTAGAAATTGCAAGTGCAAGTTCATCTAGACTAAATAGTTCCGTATCATTTGATCCCTTGTAAGATCCGTTAACGAACCTTATCTGAGTTTGTTCGGTGGTGTCTTGCTGTGGGTGATCATCAGGGAAAAGTCTCTCTATAATAGCTTCAACCGTGGAGAGCCAATCAGTAGTCTGACTTCCGTTAGAGTAAACAGAACTATATATCTCAGGAGTTGCAAGTTTGTCACGACAAATTTTGTATATTAATCCCCATGGGTCAGAATTTCCTGTCTGGGACACTAGTTTCTGCCATGAGGATCTTTTGGCTTCCGCAATAGCTTCGAAATATTCCTTACGTAATTGACAATAGACTTCTTTTAGTCGCCTAACGTCTGTTTCTGTTAAGTATCTGTGCCTCTGGAAATTCTTCCTTGCATCTATAACCAGTCTTCTCAAAACAGATAACTGGGGATTCCACCATGGGGTGGAGCCAGGTCTCCTAACTTTCCTTTTAGTGGATTCAGTCAAAGCTCTGTAAAGAGTGTTTTGCACAAAGTAAGCATATTCTACTGCAGATAAACTGTTCAATTGTGCAATTTTATCATCTGAAAATTCTTGTTGCAAGACTTGCTTAAATTTGGTCCAGTTCGTGGTTCTCATAGAGAAGCGGTTTAAATCCTGAAGGTGACCTGAAGAGCCTCCATCCGTGCCATTTAATACTAAATCAAAAGTGATAGCACGGTGATCGCTATTGCATACATCCGGGCAGACCATCCAGTTTTTTACATGCTGCGACAAGCATGGAGAGGAAAGGGTGAGGTCTATGTTAGACCGTCCGTGAACGTTCCAAAAGGTTGTTGGCATGTTTGGAAGATTATGCACATTCCAATGGTTAGTCAATATAAATTCTTCAAAGACAGAACCTCTAGCGTCGTTGCGTTCGCTAAACCAAAGTTGAGATTTTGCATTGGAGTCAGTTGAAACCAATATATTTGCACTAGGAAAAGTGCTTAAAATTTCTTCCAAAAGATGCATTGGTACCTCGATATTATCATTTGGAGCGCAGTATAAAGAAACCATGTAGAAGTCTAAAAACTGGGTAGAAATATGGATGCAGGTAGAAAAGGATGTACAAAAACGAGATATGACTGTTACAGTTAGAGCTCCATTAAATACAACAATGGCAGTTTTTGGCTGCTTGGATTCATATGCAACGACTCTAGCTACTAACGGGTATCCAACAACGTGATATAATTTATCCGTTTGTCTATACATCGAGTAGGGCTCCTGAATAGCCAAAATGTCTACTTTATCCTGCAAACATGAAGCTCTTAGTTCATCTGCAACGCAACGTGAACGTTGCGCGTTCACCTGCATTATTTTTAGGAAGTATTTGTTGGTAGATCTATTGTAATTTAGATGGTTTATTTGTGTATTATTCATTAGCAGTTTTCAGTCTTGCAAGTTCAGCTGCCTTCTGAAATTCTGGGCAGAGTGGATCCCTTACAGAATGTGCATTGTCCCTGTTCCTCCTCTTACAGTTTATACATCTCGGGGGTTGTTCTTTATGGGGGCAATCTGCGTATATATGTCCCCCAGCCGCACAATGACCGCAAGATACAGTCTTGTGGGTGCAAAACTGCGTGAGGTGGCCAAATCCCAAGCAACGGAAGCATTTTGTCACTATTGTAAATTTCCTGTATTTATGGGCTGAGAATCCCAAGAAAATTCTATCGTTTTCTAAAATATGTCTAAATAATCTCGGTGAGAGACCTATCACCCAATTTATCACTTTTGTCTTTGTACCGGAGCTAAAACGTAACATCACCTCTTCCTGAATTTCTTCGAAAGTAAAGCCATAATCTTTAAGATTTTTCATAAAGATGTCCTCTACTATTTCTTCCTTAGTCAAATCTCTTGAAACGTCATAAACTAGTAGTGTAGGAAATGTCATTTTTGGTTTGTCCGACTGTAGTCCGACATCTTTAAATGTGGATGATTGTCTAAGCAGCTCTAAATCCTCCTTGTTAGATGTTTCAACGATCACTCCATTATTTCTCACAATTCTGACGTTTTTAATTTTTAAATTTTTATGTTCAGAACGCAGAGATTTGGCTATTACTTCTTTAACCTCCGTCCCCGAGGCCAGCTTGGAGCCGTCCACCGGTCTAAAGATCGCCACATGCTGAGGGGCACTGATTTGTGTTGTGACAGTTTTAGCTTCCATAAGTATCCTATCTCTAGAGTCAGTTATATTGTGATGTTGCCCTCGTTCCACTCTTTCCCCTTCAGAATACATCTGCTTCGTTTGTGTTGAGCTGATCCTGACTTTATCGGCGTGAGATTGCTGTAAAGGTGGCATCAAACCAGCCTTGCCACTCATGATTTGGTCAAACATATTAGCTCTTACTTGTAATTCCTCTGTCTTGACTTTTAACTTCTCATTTTGAATTATCAATGACGTGGTAATCGTTTCCATCTCTGCCCAAAGGCTATGGATTATGTTGGAGGCTGCCTTAGTTACTTTATTGGTTTCAGCAGCCATGAAATCACTCAAGTTTTTCTTTATTTTCGTCAATGCCACCTGCATACTAGCACTATCTGCGAGGCATTCTGCATCAATCGTAAAAACTGGGTATGTCTTCGACTTATCAGTATTCATTTTATCCAGACCTTCTTTGTCTTTTATGCCCTTATCCTCAAGAACACCCTGATTAACCTGAGAAGTAGACGCGTTAAATTCAGAATCGCTTTGTTCAATATTTACACAAGAAGTCGTACTTTCAGCTTCGATGTCTTTGTCTCCTGACTCAAAACGTATAGTTTTATGAGAAGTGGAGGTAGGTTTAACCCGATCCTGAGCCAGAGGAGGTAAATACTGCTGTGTCAGTTGAGTAACGTGATTAGCGAGGGCGTCCGTAAGCGCGTTTATCAACTCTCCGTAGATCACTTGGCCACTCTTATCGCCATTGCCTTTATCAGGATTCAATATAGAGTTTTCTGATGTCGTCAGATTTTCCCTTTGAGAGATGTCTGCGGGTGTAATTCCTACACTTTCCTGATTTTCCTGGGTAACTGGACTTTCTGTCTCTTCTCCAGATGTCAATTCTTTAGTTGTCGGATCTGGTTTTGTGTTAGTTCTCGCGCTGCCACGACAAAAATCACAAGACCATTTTAGTCGCCTTTCTTTCTTTAACTTTTTAAATGAGGGACCTAGGCAGGCTCTACAAAAAGTACGGCTACATGTACAGCATTTAAATGACTACAATGATCTCCATCAAGATCACATAGATAAAATTGCTTCCAATGCATGGCTCACGAGCGGGACGCTCTTCCACGAGACTGAAGGATTAATGCTCGCCGTTCAATACCAGGTAATCAACACCAGGTACTATAGAAAATACATCCCCAATGAGCTCCAAGTGTTCGATGACACATGTCGACGATGCCACCTGGCCTCAGAAACGATCCAACACATCACCGCGGGATGCAAGGTGATCACCCAGACTGAATACAATCATAGACACGAGAGGTAGCCAGGATCAGAAGCTAGCAAGGAAATACTAGTTGATCGAAGAAAGTGTACCGTACTACAAGTATGAACTCCAGGCAATTCTAGAGACTTCAACCCACAAGCTGTACTGGGACCGCGTCATAATAACGGATAGGACAATCCCGCACAACAGACCGGATATAACCCTTGTGGGCAAGAAAGAAAATGCTACGTATCTGATTGACATAGCGGTACCAGGTTTCCAGTACCGCCATTGACATAGCGGTACTGGCAACCTGCAGAAAACTCATGGGGAAAAAATCAGGAAGTGCACGAACTTAAGACAGGTGATCAAATAGATGTGGCATATGCAACAAGTAACGTCCATCACGATTTTCGTGTCAACCACAGGCATGGTGCCAAAGACCCTAACCCCATGGCCCCAACCCAAAAACCTTAACAGATTATCAGCAATATGTCTCCCACCGAACACCTACAAGGAACTTCAGAAAGTTGCAAACCTGAACACCTGTAGGATAGTCAGAGAGTTCCTCGACCAACAGTAACACCAGACATAACAACAACCACCCTGTGTACTTGGTAGCAATACCTGTCATGAGGTGGAACCCCACAATCAGGGAGAAATAATATAAGAGCAATAATATAAGAGCAATAAGAGCAAAACGGGGAACATCCTTTGTAAAAAGGATAGGTGGAATAGGACCAGGGTATGTCTGCCAGGGGCAAAGGTTGATGACGTTTTAGAACGGATATCATCTTTTAAGGGCACAAAGGGTGATATAGTTGTACACGTTGGCACTAATGATATTAAGAGTAGGAGACCGGCGGAATTACTTAGCAAGTACAGGTCACTGTTGAAAAAAAGCCGTGAATTAGGGTTGAACTTGAAAGTGTCTGCAATTCTGCCCAGACACGATAGGAGGGAGTATATGATGAGAGCCTTGTCGATCAATTCGGCCCTGGAGGGATTGTGCAAGGCTCAAGGGGTAGAATTTTTTTCAGCCTGGACTGTACTTGTTAACAGGAGAGATTGCTTCTACAGGGATGGGATACACTTAAATAGAAAGGGTGCAAGAATTTTTGCTGATGCTGTCGAGGCAGTGTTAGGTGGGTCGGAAAACTGCTAGTTGGGGGGGATACAAGGACTAATAGATTAACAGTAGCCAGTGGCAGAGGTGGAAGTGATTCTTGCACTGCTTCTATTGAAATGAGCAGAAGTCTGAAAAACAGGATGCAGGATATTTCAGAGACTGCTGGTAGTCATTGCGGTACAAGTAAACACATGGGTTGTGTTAGGGTAGCTAAGAATAGAAACAGGTGCATGTATACCTGCGTGTACACCAATGCTAGGAGTTTGGTAAATAAATTTGATGAATTTGAGGTATTGCTCAAAACATCAAAGGCAGATATTGTTGGGATATCAGAGACGTGGTGTCACACAGATATAAGTAATGCGGAACTGGAATTTGGGGAATACAATGTGTATAGAAAGGATAGACAGGACAGGAGGGGAGGAGGGGTTATGCTATTAATAAAGAAACACATAAAGTCCAAGGAAGTGAAGCCAGTCGACATCGATGGACAGGGCAGCGTCGAGTCAGTTTGGTGTGACATAAGCATAGGGAAATCAAAATTGAGAGTAGGAGTGTGCTATAAGCCTAATGACTCTGATGAGTATAATAAGATATTGTACAGGGAAATAGAGTGGGCCAGTAAATCAGAGAGTCTTATAATGGGGGACTTTAATTTCCCAGATATTGACTGGAATTTGTGGGTTGGTCACTCGCACACTAGCAAGGCTTTTGTGGATTTATTGGATGATTGTTTTCTACATCAGCATGTTCGTGAGGCAACGAGAGGGAGCAATACTCTTGATCTGATTATCAGTAGTGATTCCTCATGCATTAAGAACCTGCAGATAAATGAACCACTAGGTGGCAGTGATCACAGTGTGTTGAAGTGGGATTTACTCAAGGAGGTAACTACCATCAGAGGTAAAGGGAAGGGTTTTTGTTTTCGTAAAGGCGACTATGATGGTCTGAGACAGTATTTAAATTCTATACAGTGGGACCAACTGATGATGTTACCAACAGCAAACTCAAAATGGGAAGCATTGAAGGAACTAATCTTGGAGGCTACCAGGCTTTACATACCAACTAAGAAATATTGTTCAAGGTTTAGGCCTAAATGGTTGTCAGATGACCTAATGAGACATGTGGCAGAGAAGAAAAATGCATGGGATACATACAAATTAATGGGTGACATGGAAGCCTATGATAGATATAAGTTGGTCTGTAACCAAGTCACAAAGGAGATTAGGCAGGCAAAGGCAGACTATGAAAAATCCTTGGCAAAGGATGCAAAGAAAAACAGAAAAGAGTTCTTTACATACTTGAACTCGAAAAGGAAAGGGATGAATCAGATTGGTCCACTGGATATTGATGGTTCAACAGTTGAGGATCCTGCTCAGGTGGCTAACAATCTAAACGAGTATTTTGCATCTACATTCACGCATGAGGAGTTATTCAGGAAGGAGAATGATGTAGGTAAAGTAAACATTGGCAGTGAGCTGGATGATTTTGTAATAACTGAGAGGAAAGTGGAGGAGAGATTGTTGGGGATAAACATAAAAAAGGCACCTGGGGTGGATGGGATCTATCCAGTTATATTAAAGGAGGCAGCAAAGGAAGTAAGCAAACCCTTAGCCATAATTATGAGAGCTTCCTTGGACCCAGGGGAGGTACCTATGGACTGGAGATGTGCAAATGTGACCCCAATTCACAAAGGAGGTTCAAAGGCTGACACAAGTAATTATAGACCTGTTAGTTTAACTTCTGTTCCAGGTAAATTAATGGAGGCACTGGTTAAAGAAGCACTGCAGGATCATCTAGACAAGAATTCAGTTATAGCTCAGACGCAGCATGGTTTTGTTAAGGGCAGGTCTTGCCTGACCAATTTGATTGGATACTATGATGTAGTCACAAAAGAACTGGATGCAGGGAATAACTTTGATATTATATATTTGGATCTTAGAAAGGCTTTTGATACTGTTGCACATGGAAGACTGCTGCACAAATTGGAGCAGTGTGGCATTGGAGGCAAATTGCTGCTATGGATAAGGGGATGGTTGAGTGGCAGAAGACAGAGAGTGGTAATCAATGGACACTGCTCAACGTGGACTAATGTTATTAGTGGAGTTCCTCAAGGTTTAGTGTTGGGTCCGTTGTTGTTTTCGGTGTTTATGAATGATATTGATGATGGGATATCAAGTTTAATGTCCAAGTTTGCAGATGATACAAAGGTTGGCAGGGTCGTTAAGGACAATACTGACGCTATGCTGCTGCAACAGGATCTGGACAGGTTGAACAGATGGGCTGAGAGGTGGCAAATGAGGTTTAACATCGACAAATGTAAAGTGCTGCATATGGGAAACAGTAACCCCAGAGCAACGTATCAACTCTGCGGTACTACACTGACAGTGGTGGAGAATGAAAAGGACCTGGGGGTAATTGTGCAGGCAGATATGAAGTTCTCTGAGCAGTGCAGACGAGCTGCAAGAGTAGCTCATGGTGTCTTGTCAATGATATACAGGAATTTTTCTAGCAGGGATAAGGAGGTGATTATTCCATTGTATAAGGCAATGGTAAGGCCACATCTTGAGTACTGTATACAGGTCTGGAGGCCTCATTTCAAGAAGGATGTAGAGCTGCTGGAACGGGTACAGAGAAGGGCAACAAGATTAGTAAATGGAACAAAGGGTTGCTCTTACGAAGAAAGGCTTAAGTTTTGCAAATTACAGAGTCTGGAGACTAGGCACCGGCGAGGTGATCTGATAGAGGTGTATAAGGCTTTGAATGGTTTGAGCATGCTCAATGCCAATGGGATTCTTCATCTTTCTCAGAATAATCACCTCAGAGGGCATAAATTCAAATTGAGGAAGGACGGATGTCGGATAGATGTGCGGAAATTTGCCTTTGGCCAGCGGGTGGTTGGTTGGTGGAACCGACTTCCATCACTGGTTGTTGAAGTTGATAGCCTAAACAAATTTAAAGCTCAACTGGACAGGTATTTCGAACGAACGGAGGGGTGAAATGGGAGTGGGTTTTTTTTTTTTTTTGTTTTTTTTGGCTGATGCTGAATAAGCTTGCTTTCTTGCATCATATGCCTCTGCTAATGCTAATGCTAATGCTAATTTTAATAATAATAAACATTTGTAACATTGTATATTTTCTTCCTCTGAGTTTTTGGGGTTAAGTGTCCACAAACATAATAGAAGCTGTCTGGGTGATTGACGCTAGTTCCGTGCTTTGTCATCTCCATTTTAGTGATGCATTAACCTAAAAACAGCAAAAGCAATTGTTAAATTTGAACAGAAGATGAATTAATCATCTAATTTATAATTGGTAGCGTAATTTATCGTACACTATATATTGAACAGCTGAATGGTCTAATAAAATTTAAAAAAATACTGACTATTCTGGAAAAGTGCATCAAAATCAAATATACTACATTTCAAGAACAGTAATTATGTACTTGCTTAACCTTTAACCCAATAAACAAAACCAACCAAAAGTTAATAAGTTTAAATATTATATTTCAAGCAGTAATGATATCTTTGTACAGAATCCAGTTATCTAATAATATCTTAAAACTGAGACGTGATAGGAAATTTTTATGATTGGTTTTAAATTCTATACATAAACTTGACCAGAAGCAACTATTGATTTGCTAGATGTAAAAATATGTTGGGTAGTGTAATTATTTGATACAATACGTTCGTAGCTACATCTTGCTGCCATATAAATAAAACATACCTTGTATAAATATAAAAAAACTACTTTTAAGAGCCATTCCGCCATTATAAGCACTATTTCCGTATTTAACCCCAAAATATGTAAAGTAAACAACTTACTTTCGTGCAGGCAATAAGATATGGTCTTCAGCTCCAGATTCACATTATAAGTCCGTCCTTGGGATCGAGTACTGGTTCTTGCGATGGCTTAACAGAGTTGCTGGCCACCCTTTTACTATCTCAAGGGCCATTCTCTACTCAAACCTTAACATCACACCCTGGATGCAGCGGACAATTAACAGGAACATACACACTCTCGCACAAATGCTCACAGGCAGAGTGGATGCTCCAGTCCTGGATAATATTCTAGTTAAACCGCGTGCCACTGCTAGACGTTGCGGAGAACTAAATAATCCACTGCGTTCAGTCCTGAACAATCTTAGTAGCCTGCAAAGATTCTTCCCATCAAATGCAGCGAGAATATTTAACTCACTACAGATAGATGCCGAAAAACTGTGTGAGGATGCAACATACCGGAAAGAGATCTTCCAGGATTCGTATAGACTTACCAAAATATGAATCGGCTGCAAAGTACCAAAGAATTTAGAGTAAAAGAGAAACTTTCTGCTTTAAGAACAATAATAATTTGTTGACTGTAAAAATATACCTTCTGTAACAGTTATGTTAATATGTAAGTTATATGTGGAATTATTAATGAATTGTAAATATATGAGCTGTATAATGTTTGTACACAATCATAAATGTGTAAATACTGTATGTATTAAACATAAAATGTGTATATAATATTTCGGGACGAGACTACGTGTTCAGTATATGTAACCCACTGCACGTAGTATCTCGTACCCTGATATGTACTTAGCACCCTCCTGGCACTTTGCCGTCCCGGGGTGGTTTCCTTATGGAAATAAACAGATAATAATAATAATAATAATAATATGACCCAATACTTCTTATTCAGTGTTATCCTGGGGAAATAAGAGAAAAATTATGAAAGGGTCTGTTGTCACAAAGAGCAAATTATTTAATCTCAATTTATTTGCAATTCGGGTAAGTGTTACAAGAGTATACTCTATTTCCAAGAAAGGGCAGAACGTTATTCTGAGGTAGTGGGCATGGTGGCACAAAATTTCATTCTTAAACTTCAGAAAAAGTCAGTAATTGTTATATTTTACAATTTTAACGGAAGAGGGGAACAGCATAGTTGATTAGCTTGTGTGCTATCCATGATATCAGAAATGATAATAAACAGTGGTTCTTGGCGATCTTTTCTTCCCTAATGAATATAGAACGCATCAATATTTTCCGGTTTGCTTTTTTATTATGAACTGCCTTCTTCGCTGTTCATAATAAAAATAAAAATAACCTCTATAAGAAATTTTTTTCAGCCTGGTCTGCGCTTGTTGACAGGAGAGACTGCTTCTACAGGGACGGGGTACGCTTAAATAGTAAGGACGCAAGAATATTTGCTGCTGCCACCGAAGCAGTGTTAGGTGGGTCGGGAAACTGCTCGCTTGGGGACACACACAAACTAAAAGGTTAACGCTGGCCGCACGCCGAGGCTAAAGTGATTCTTGCACTGCTTCTATTGGAATGAGCAGAAGCCTGGAAAGCAACGCAATGGAGATTTTCAGGAGTCATAGTGGAACAAATAAATACATGGGCTGTGTTAGGGTAACTAAGAGTAAAAACAGGTGCATGTATACTTGCATATACACCAATGCTAGGAGTATTAGCATTTAGCATTAGTAGAGGAACATGATGCAAGAAAGCAAGCTTATGCAGCATCAATCAAAAAAAAAAAAAACGCTCCCAATTCACCCCTCCGTTCGTTCGAAATACCTGTCCAGCTCAGTCTTAATTTATTTCGGCTATCAACTTCCACAACAAGGGATGGAAGTCTGTTCCACCAACCAACCACCCGCTGGCTAAAGGCAAATTTCCGCACATCTATCCTACATCTGTCTTTCCTCAATTTGAATTTATGCCCTCTCAGGCAATTATTCTGAACAAGAGGAAGAATCCCATCCGCACTGAGCATGTTCAAACCATTCAAGGCTTTATACACCTCAATCAGATCACCTCGCAAGTGCCTAATCTCTAGACACTGTAATTTGCAAAACTTAAGCATTTGTTCCATTCACTAATCTTGTTGCCCTTTTCTGTACTCGTTCCAGCAGCTCTACATCCTTCTTGAAATGAGGCCTCCAGACCTGTATACAGTACTCAAGGTGTGGCCGGACCATTGCCTTATACAAGGGAATAATCACCTACTTATCCCTGCTAGAAAAATTCCTGTATATCATTGACAAGACATCATGAGCTACTCATTCAGACCCGTCTGCACTGCTCAGAAAACTTCATATCTGCCTGCACAATTACCCCCAGGTCCTTTTCGTTCTCTACCACTGTCAGTGTAGTACCTCAGCACAGAGATTTGCCCTTCTGGCGGTGACGCGGTTCTGCAGAACCGTTTCAAATGATGCTCTGCAAGTTATTGCAGGAAAGGAACCAGTGGATCTGATTATACTTAAAAGGACAATGGAATATGCAATTAAGAATAATAAGAGAATAGAACTTATGGGAATAAAATCTTCTAGAGAAGAGGGAAGAGGGAAGGGAAATATGGAAGACACAATTTGAAAGTAGAAAAGAAAAGGTTGCAGCAAGATATAGATTGTATTTGGCAGGAAAATGAAACGGTTCTGCTAAGGGGCGTGTTACCTTTGCCTTTCAGCCTTCAGTGAAAACTATTAAAGAGATTTCATCTTGGTCTGGTCTAGGAATGTTCCAAACATGTTAATAACTGAACATGGGTTAAAGAAAAGACTGGTAGAGCTTGGTGTAGAAGAAAATCCAATGTGTGTTTGTGGGATGGTAGAGGATCCAGAGCATATTTTACGACAGTGTATAAGATATGATATACCAAGGAATATGTTAATTAGGCAGATTGGTTCCGACTCATACACCTGGAGTGATTGGTTTAAGAATAGAGAATGGAATGAAGCTTTTGCTGAGTTCGCTAGAGAAGTAAACAGGATTAGACAATTGTAAAAGTTTGTATATATGTAAATAGTGTTTTTATGGAATTGAGATTTAGTTGGAGTTGGAATTTATTGATCATATAGTTTATAGTTGTATAAAAAGGAAACGTTGGGAAAAAAAAGTATAAATTATAAAATACAAAAATATATTGATTAATTTTCTTGTTTAGGGTTTTATATTGATTTTAGTGTTTATAGTTGTTTTAAAGAAAATGTTGTTAAAAGTATAAAATACAAAAATATATTGATGAATTTTAAATGTTTAGAGTGTTAATTTGGCTGGAACAAGAAACCCAATTTATAGAAGTTTGCCTTTGAAGTTTAAAGATTAATTGAGCTCTAGATAGTCGATATCCGCCTCTTCCGGGCAGGGGCGGTAGCATATTCTCAATGTTTGATTTATCATACGGAGAATATGTTTAAGGATCAAAAGTTTAAAATTCATAGGATAGAGGAATAAAGCGCGAATGAGCTTATTGCTCAGGAAGCGCAAGTACAAGTAGATGTTAGAACAGTGATGATGATGATGATATCAGTATAGTACCAGGTTACCGCCCCCGCCACGGGGAGGCAGGGGCGGTGCTGCTTGGTGGCCAAGTGTCACTCGGGGGTTACTGCTTTCCATATGTAGTACTTTACATTTGTCAATGTTAAACTTCATTTCTCAGTGAACAATGTACAAAGGAATAGAGTGGGCTAGTAAATCAGAATGTCTTATAATGGGGAATTTTAACTTCCCAGATATTGACTGGAACTTGTGGGTTGGTCACTCATACACTAGTCAGACTTTAGTGGAGTTATTGGATGACTGTTTTCTACAGCAACTTGTTCGAAAGGCAACCAGAGGGAGTAATACTCGATCTGATTATCAGTGATCATTCGTGTATTAAGAATTTACAGATAAAGTAACCACTAGGTGGCAGTGATCACAGTGTACTGATATCAGATTTACTTAAAGATGTGACCCTGGGTACCAAGCGATTCTTGCGTGTTTATAAAGCGTTTTTCCTCCGAGTGACAGAGTTTTCCTTGTTTTTTTTTTAGAATTAAAATTTTCTGTTAAGTAGCTCTACTTACTTAAAACACTAAGAAGAGAGTCCAGAAGAAAGCAAGTACCTTTTTCTTTAATTTAGCTAGCCGTACTAACTTACTAACTCTACGCTTGGCCACCAAGCAGCACTGCGCCTGCCTCCCCGTGGAGGGGCCAGTAACCTGGGTGGTAAAGGCAAACCCCCAGTGCGAAAAGGAGCGATCATGGATAAAAATCATTATCCAAACTTAGAGCCTTTGAGCTCAAGAGCGAAAGCTTCTAACACTAACCATGACTCAAGTCAACCTAAAAGACTGCGAAGAGAAGCAGAATGTCATGACGATGTCCAAACTTCGTGGTGATTCATTCCCTGTCTGCCCAACCTGTGGGTAAGTTATCACCATTCTTAATTTAGAAAACCTTGGAGTCAATTGCTGGATCACCAAAAATGGTTAAAAGGCTGCAATCCGGAGACCTTCTGATATAAACAACCACCTCAAAACATTCTGAGTGGCTGTTAAAAACAATAACATTTGGTAGGTTGACAGTAGAAATTACTCCCCACAAAACACTAAATTCATCAAAAGGTGTCATCAGCGAGTGGGACCTAATTACAGTCTCCGAAGAAGAACTACTCCAAGAACTCAGCAGTCAGAAAGTAGTAAATGTAAAGCGGATCATGACGACAAAAGATGGAAATCTTACTCCAACAAGATCCATCATTCTGACATTTAGCACTCTAGACTTACCATCCTCTATTAAAGCTGGTTATTTAAACTGCCGGATTCGACCATACATCCCGAATCCTGTTCGTTGCTTTAAATGTCAGAAAGAAATACGGCCATTCCCAGCAGGCTTGTCGAGGGGAAGCCATATGTCCCATCTGTGGCTCAAAAGATCACACCCAAGCGGATTGTTCAGTCAAAACTCCTGTTTGTACAAACTGCAAAGGAAGCCATCCAGCCTTTTCCAAAACTTGTGAGCGATGGATAACAGGAAAGAAAATTCAAAAATACAAAATTGAAAATAAAGTCACGTTTCCTGAGGCACTTAGACAAGTTATTTAATTAATTATTATTTTAGGGTTGCTCGTAATTAAATACATTAACCGTATTTGTGTCTGTAAATTGCGTATGTTCTATGGTTGATTTGCCTGTTTTGCTGGATGAAAAAACCCCAGTTACTGAGGAGAAAAACTTTGCTATTTACGCCTGAGACCAACTAACTCAGCCACGGAGTGAAAAAAGCCCATTAAAGTTCCTCGCGTCATCGACGGAATTCGAACCCAGGCCTTTTCCATCCGGTGTGGGGAGGACGGTGACGATACCACTGTGCTACCGCGCAGACTACGTAGACACGTTATGTCGACCATGCCTAGTGGTCGTTCTTAAGCAGCTCGCACCCGAAACTTTGTTTCTACTGCATCTCAAACGGATGTATCAGTTCCGCCTAACCCTTCTCTAGCGAATTGGCTTAAATTTACAATTTCAACCTCTAAAAAAAATAATCCTCATAATCGTTCAAAAAAAACTAGCAAAGCCACAAATACTCCAATCATATCCCTACTCATACCCCATTGGTCTCAGTTGAAAAAGAACATTAAAATCTCACTCAGTCTCTAAAAAAATGGAATCGCCTACCAATAATATGGATGTAGTTGAGCTGCTATGTAACGAGGAGCCCATTCTAGAACTCCATGCAGACGACACCATGGATATTGGACGCCCCACATTCCCAAAAAAAGACCGGAAAAAATGTCCCACGAACAAAAAACAGTCAGACGAATCATCCTCAGCTAAATCTAAATAATGTATAACATCATACAATGGAACAGCAGAGGACTAAGTAGTCATTCTGATGACTTAAGGGATTTACTAGCTCAATTCAATCCCATAAGTGTATGCCTACAGGAAACTTTCTTGTCACCCCAAATTTCACCAAAATTCTAAAATTATGTGATATACAGACGAGATAGGAGTTCAACCTCTCCTGCCCGTGGCGGAGTAGCTATTCTTGTTAACTCTGATGTTCCATCCAGGCCGATCCAATTGAGAACCACTCTAGAAGTTCTCGCAGCTCGTATTGCAGTTGGAATTTCAGTTACCATTGTTTCCATCTATATTTCGCCATCTCTACCACTTCCGCATTCAGAAATTGACAGCCTGGTTTCACAACTCCCAACTCCAATTTGTCTCTTTGGTGACTTTAATGGACATCATCCATTGTGGGGATCTGCTACAATGGATTGAAGAGGCAAATTGATGGAGGAATTCATGAACAATAATGATCTTAATTTAATGATCTCCTACTTACATATACCAGGATCTGTTTCTGCAATAGACTTGTCAATTTGTTCACCATCTATCTTTCCAATCATGACATGGTCAGTATTAACCGATCCCTTTAAAAGTGATCACTTTCCAATTATTTGCTCGTTACAAACAAGAGTAACTCCTAATCCTGTTCCACGATCCAACTGGCAGTTTAAAAAGGCAAACTCGGGAGGCTATTCTGCCCAAATACTCTTAGACAGATGTTATATTCAAAGACAACATATTGATGAAGTAAATACTTATATAACCAATCAGATTCTCACTCCAGCTAATGCTTCCATTCCAAAATCCACGCCTTATCACAAACACAGAAATAACTGGTGGAATACAGATTGTTGAATTTCCAAACAGGAAAAAAAACCGTGCTTGAAATAATTTCCGCACGTATCCCACCACTAGTAACCTAATTGCTTATAAAAGACTCAAAGCGAAAGCTAGACAAGTTAGGCGGAAAGCGAAACGGGGTTCATTGATTGCTTTTGCCTCAACTATTACCAAAGACACGGATACCCGGGTCATCTGGAAAAGAATACAGGCATTGAATGGCAAATTTGCTTGGCCCACCTCTCCGATAATTCATTGGAGAGGGAAAGACATTTCTACTCCTGAAGAAGTTGCAAATGCATTAGCAGAATCATTTGCAAAAATCTCAGCTTCTGCCACCTATGCGTCCACCTTCCAGAACATCAAAGCAGGTGCAGAACTGTATAAAATCAATTTCTTCAGGCACCGCTCACTGTCGAACAAACAACCGTTTACATTAATAGAACTTCAAGAATCATTAAATAGATCTTCCAATAGCGCTGTAGATCCAGATGGAGTTCATTCCATTATGCTAAAGCATTTACTTGATGAAGACTTGAGAACTCTATTAATTTTTTATAATCGGATCTTCACTGAAAATGCCTATCCTTCTTCATGGCGCCATTCGTTCGTTATCGCCTTACCAAAACCAGGAAAAGATCCTTCCTGTGTTGAAAATTAATGGCCAATATCTCTTACGAGCTGCATGGGAAAAATTTTCGAAAGGATGGTTCATACTAGACTCACCTACATCCTGGAGTCAGAGAATCTTCTTCCAGAACAACAATATGGCTTTCGGAAAAAATAGATCAACGCTGGACGTGCTTATCAAAGCCGAATCTCATATCCGCAAAGCATTTGTCATGAAACAACATCTAGTCATGGTCAATTTAGACCTTGAGAAAGCATTTAATATAAAATGGCGTCATAGTATTATTATTAGGGACCTTTACCATCTGGGGCTTCGGGGCCATGTGCCGGAAATAATTCAAAATTTCCTGCAATTGCGCTCTTTTCAAGTGTGATACAGAAACGTCCTCTCTACATCTCACATTCAGGAAGAGAGAGTTCCGCAGGGATCAATACTCAGTCCAACACTGTTTTCAATCCGAGTTAGCACAATGACACGGGATATTCCAAAAACTGTTCAAACTTATATGTATGCAGATGATCTTACCATTCCCTGTCAATCTCAAAGTGTGAATACCATTGAACGGCAGCTACAACTTGCCATAACCAAAATAGAATCCTGGACTTCACGGAACGGTTACAGACTGTCAGAAAAGAAATGCACTGTCACTCACTTTTGCAAGAAGCGAGCTCTCCGTCTTGAACCTGAACTACAAATAAACAATACTCCAATCCCGCTTGTTAATACCGTTAAATTTTTCCGGAAAGCTTTTGATACTGTTGAACATGGAAGATTGCTGTACAAATGGAGAGGTACGGCATTAGGGTAAGTTGCTAGAATGGATAAAGGTATGGTTGAGTTGGAGACGACAGAGAGTGGTAATTAATGGACACTGCTCTTCATGGGCAAATGTTATCACTGGAGTTCCCGAGGATTCTGTGCTGGGCCCATTTTTGTTTTGTGTATTCATCAATGATATTGATGAAGGTATATCAGGATTAATATCCAAGCTTTAAGATTGTACAAAGGTTGGAAGGGTTGATAACGACAGTAAAGACAGTATGCTACTCCAACTGGATCTGGACAAGTTGGGCAAATGTGCTGAGAAGTGGGCAACTGAAGTTTAACATTGACTAATGCAAAGTATTGCATATGAGTAGCAATAATCCAAGAGAAACGTACCAACTGTGTGATACTATACTCAGGGAAGTGGAAAGTGAAAAAGACCTGGAGGGATTTTTGCCGGAAAATATGAAGTTTGTTGAGTAGTGCAGACTGGCCTGACAGGGCAGGTCATGGAGTCTTGTCAATGATATATAGGAATTTTTCTAGCAGGGACTAGAGGTGATTATCCCGTTATACAAGGCAATGGTCAGGCCACACCTACAGTACTGTGTACAGGTCTGGAGATCTCATTTTAGGAAGGATGTAGAGTTGCTAAAACAAGTACAAAGAAGAGCAACAAGATTGGTGAGGGGAACAAAGGGGTGCTCTTACCAAGAAAGGCTTAAATTCTGCAAATTACAATGTCTGGAGACTAGGCACCTGCAAGGCAATCTGATTGAGGTGTATAAGGTCTTGAATGGTTTGAGCATGCTCAATGCTGATGGGATTCTGCCTGTTTCTCAGATTAACAACCTGAGGGGGCATAGATTCAAACTGAGGAAAGAGAGTTGTAGAACAGATGTGCAGAAATTTGTTTAGCCAGCGGTTGGTTGATTGGTGGTACAGACTTTCATCTTTTGTTATGGAAGTTGATAGCCTAAAGAAATTTAAGGCTGAGCTGGACAGGCATTTGGAACGAATGGTGGAATGTTTTTTTTTTTTTTTTTTTTTTTTTTTTTTTGGATGATGTTGCTTAAGCTTGCTTTCTTGCATCGTGTTCCTCTGAAATACAAAAACAATTTCAATTGTTTTTGTATTTCAGCCAGACCGAATTTTAACCTAGCGTATATCAGAAGAACTGTGTTAAAAAAGGGTATGATTTCGTGTTAATGATGTTTGTCACCTACACAGGTAAATTAATAGAACTTTATTATTGTGTATATTGAAATACATTAATTTTAAATGAATTTGAAATTTTGTAATTTGTTGTGTTGTTATAATACCGAATTTTTGTACAACGAATGTTTCCCGAAACTTAAATTTGGCACAGGAACGCTTGCCGTTTTTATTGTTTCCAACACTTTTCCGAAAATTAAAATTTAATTAATAAACTTCTTATTTCCTTTAACTTTTAATTAGAAAAAACACATTTGTAATAATTTCACTTATTTAGAGAAATGAACAAGTGAGAAAATCAATAGACTCAGCCATAGAGGTAGCGTTCATCACTTAACCACCCATCTAGTCTGAGAAGGGTAAACAATATATTTGGTTAATAATGAATACACATTGTTTACAAATTAAAAAACTGGTTTCCGTTTCTGCAACTGATGTTTTAACAAAAGCTGCACTTTTGACATTATTGCAAGTCTCACTGTTGTGAGTATATAAGGGCCATTTTTCAACCTTTTGGGCATTCTGAACAGACTCAGGGAGGCAAGTAACGTCCTGCAAAAATGCATGAATTATATATATAGATGGCTGAATGGGTAAATTCTTTCGATCTGATTTCACCTGACATTAAAAAACAGGAAGTTTTATATCAGGTGCCGCCTTACTAATCTTTTATGTTTGGTCGTTTTACCATTGCAATATATTGTGGTAGGTTGTGGGGCTGATGCTAATTCGTAAAAGCAGGTGCTGGTGGGCGTGGAGTGGGCTGTGATGACGAGTTTCTCTGTGCACGGAGAAATTGTAGTGTTTGCTGGGGATTATTGTATATATTTAGATTTGCATCGAATGCAAAAGGACAAATAGGTGGTTTACCAAAGGAGGTTGCTTATTTATGCAGGACATTGCTTTACTTGCAATTACACAATTATCTGTTCATTTTTGCACGTATACATGTGGGGTATGGCGGTGGGGTGATCCAAACTTTTGTAGCAGTTGTGGATATTTAATATTTGGCTTTGCTGTTTGGGTAGAGGTAGGCAAATCAATTTTTTATTTTCCTGACAGATTCCACTGAGAAATTTCGAATTGATTTTTATTTTTGGAATTAAAAGTATCTTTAGTATCTTTTTGAAAATCAGAATGTCTTACAAGCGAAGAATGCTTCTTTTTTATTCGAATTTTTATTAATCAGGTGCATTGTAGTTGATGTTAGCATTTCGCTATCATTATATGTTTAAAATGTTTCCTTTTTTTGAATCCTTATCTCTATTTTAGACATCTGTTATCAATATTTTAAAGGTTTTTTCTATATAACATCGGCGTAGATACACCATAATTTACCCATAAATTTGAACTACGTATGTAGTGTAAAAGGCCTTGTTTTAATTGTATCTCATGTTATGGGTTCCCTTGACAACGAGATAGCTGGTATTGCACTACTTCAAATAAATAACGCTTCTCTGGTAGAGAAGACTATTGTTATTTATTTTCGGAGGATACCACCACCCAGACGATCGTTTCGAAGCTATTTTGTATATGTGTGAGATAATAATTCTACTATCCATTGTCCACTGCAATTATTATTATTATTATTATTATTATTATTAGCTATATGGTTCAAGGAAGCTCGAGGCCTATGCTGCACTAGCCAAAAAGAAAAAAATTACCCTAAGAGAGAGAGAGACAGAGCTTGAAATTGTTTGTTATTTGGTTTTTAGGAGCATTAGCAACTAAGGCCATATTGCTCCAGGGATATGCAGTGGTCATTCCCTGACCTTTCCGCATCCTCCGTATTTGGTGGTCACGGGCTCGAACCCCGGTCTAATCAAGAAGCATGTGTGCTACCACCTGGCTACGGAGGCACCCAGAGAGAGAGAGAGAGAGAGAGAGAGAGAGAGAGAGAGTAGAAGGGAATCACGAAGAAAGAGAAGAATGATGATATCCAGCTGAGGACCCTGGGTGTGCCAAGCCCATACTCACCAGATGTCAGCCCCTGAGGTTGAGAATGAAAGGGACAGTAACTGTTTCAATTCGCACAACTCAAAAACTCAAATTCCTAGAATAGGCAACGCTTCCCCAGTGGGGGAAGACTATTGCTACCTATTCTTGGAAACGCCGGACATAATCAGGCTCCCCCTGGTGCCGTTTCAGGCCTATTTCGGTGGGTGGGTAGGTACCCTCGAAGCTGGAGGTGCCCTGGTAATGCAACATAGCATCACAGTTGCGAAGTTATTTCCACAATATGAGAGATGCCAAATGGTGTATAAAAGTAATGTATTAGAAGATGAAATGCACAAGGCATAATTCCTTATGGGTTTTGGTAATTAACTATATGATATCGGTGTAGGGTACCTGCCCAGTCACTGATGATGAAGCCAAACAGATAATTACAAGGAACTGCACCCACCAGTCGTTTCTATAAATACGGCGTTGTAAGGGTATACACGCTCATTAACATCCTGTTTTTCGGAGGTGTAAGCATGGCTCCATATGTTCTTGTTTATACTCCAGCACGACCACCAATTCACTAGAGTTTACAATAAATCAATCAATACGAATGTTAAATCGTATTTAGCAGTCACGGACTTGAACCCCAGCCTACTCAAAGAGCGTGTGCTACTGCACTCTCGCTCCTGACCACTCGGCTACGTCAAGCCTTATATATGGTCCGTTGACACAAATTTGTAGCCATTGCTCTGCCAAGGAAGGGCTTTCTACGCGTGCTATCGCTGATAAAATAGGCTGCCACCAGTCAACAGTACCCCGGGTGCCGAAATTAAAGAGTGAAACCGATAATGTGAAGAGAAGACCTGGATGAGGCCGTAAGAGTGTGACTACGGCTTCCCAAGATCGACATTTGAAACGGCGAAAATGGCTATGCCTTCGTAATCGCCATGCTAGTGCTCCTGATCTAAAACTGGATTTTGAGATGGCCTCTGGTGTTGAAACTAGTGCACGAACGATCCAAAGACGGCTTTCGGAATAAGATGTGCATGCCTATCTGCCCTAGAAGAAGCCTTTATTGACCCAACAAATGAGGAAGGATCCTCACAGGTCTGGAGGACTGGCGCGGCAACATACATTCCAGATTTGAACCCTATTGAAATTGCTGGTACATAATATCGTCTAAAATTGCTCAGAAGAAGCCAACAAGTAAGATTCGGCTGCAGGAGAGAATGGTAAGAATGTGGTACCACGAAATTCGGCAATCGTATATCCAGAAGTTGATCCAGATCGTTGCAAGGCTGTAATTGCAGCTCGATGAGAAACAACAAAATATTGAGGACTCATTTTGCTGATTTACAGTACATAATCGTATTACATTAACTTGTCATTTCAGTTTGTACACGTAAGTGCAATAAAATGTATGTTTGGTTATGATGATTTCCATTTGCATTATTTCTCATATTTCCATTAATTGCGCATTTTACCCATTGGGAAGATATTTATGGCAATTTGGTATATCAGGTGGAGAATTTTTATTATATTTCATTCACAGAGATATATATCCTATCTAACAAATGCATTTCCAACATTACTGCAACCCACAAAGCAACGCAAAACATTATTTGCAAAATTCAAAAGTGATGAATTTTTTTTTTTGTTCGACCCCTAGCTACGCTTTCAATAGAGTAGCTAGGGTCGTCGAGGCCCGGGGCCAAAATGTCTTCCTCGTGCCCCTGATTGCGATAGATAATTCCTTCAGCTCGGCGCCCGGGGGAAATTCTCCCCCCCCTCTGCACCCCCTTGCTACGCTACTGCACTCTTTATGAATTTAGAAAAAATGCTGAAATGTAGAAAGGGGATGCAGAGGGGAAATGAATTCACTAATGGATTTCACTAATGCTAATACAATGAAAATAACAATACAAAAATATCAAAGAAAAAGAAACTTACAAATATTCGTTTATATCTACAGAGAATTTAATTCTATGTAAACTACAAAGAAAGTACACTATAAAGAAATTAAAAAACCTGATAGTTTATTATCAGTAGTGTCACTTCCAGTTGCCACTTCTCAGCCCATTTTTCCAACTTATCTAGATCCAGTTGGAATAGTATAATGTCGTTAACAACCCTGCCAACCTTTGTATCATCTGCAAACTTGGACATTCAACCTGATATACCTTCATCAATATCATTGATAAATATACAAAACAACAATGGGCCCAACACCGAACCCTAGGGAACTCCACTAATCGCATTTGTCCACGAAGAGCAGTGTCCATTGATTACCACTCTCTGTTGTCTCCCACTCAACCATCCCTTTCTCAATTAACCATCCCTTTATCAATTGTAGTAGCTTACCCTTAATACCATACCTCTCCAATTTGTACAGCAGTCTTCCATGTACTAGTAGTAGTAGTAGTAGTGGCACATGATGCAAGAAAACAAGTGTAGGAGCTTATGCAGCATCAGCCAAAAAAAAAAATCACACCATTCCCTCCAAATGCCTGTCCAGTTCCTCCTTAAATTTATTTAACCTATCAACTTCCACAACGACAGATGGAAGTTTGTTCCAGCAATTAACCATCCGCTGGCTAAAGGCAAATTTCCGCACATCTATTCTACATCTGTCCTTTCTTAATTTGAACTTATGTCCGTTAGGTTCGTAATCTGAACAAGTGGAAGGATCCCATCAGAATTCAGCGTGCTCAACCCATTCAAGGCCTTATAGACCTCAATCAGATCACCGCGCAGGTGCCTAGTCTCCAGCCACTGCAATTTGCAGAACTTAAGCCTCTCTTGGTAAGAGAATCCCTTCATTCCCCTCACCAATCGTGTTGCTCTTCTCTGTACACGCCCAAGCAAATCTACATCCTTCCTAAAATGAGGCCTCCAGACCTGTACGCAGTACTCAAGGCGTGGCCTGACCATTGCCTTATACAGAGGGACAATCACCTCCTTTTCCCTGCTAGCAAAATTCCTATATATCATTGACAAAACCCCATGACCTGCCCTAGCAGCCTGTCTGCATTGCTCAGAAAACTTCATATCTGACTGCACAATTACTCCCAGGTCTTTTTCATTTTCTACCACCTTAAGTGTAGTACCACACAGTTGGTACGTTTCTCTGGGGTTACTTCTACCCATATGCAGTACTTTACATTTGTCAAGGTTGAACTTCAGTTGCCACTTCTTAGCCCATCTGCCCAAATTATCTAGATCCTGTTGCAGTAGCACACTGCCATTGCTGTCATTAACAACCCTGCCAACCTTTGTGTCATCTGCAAACTTCGACATTAAGCCTGATATACCTTCATCAATATCATTGATAAATACACAAAACAACAGTGGACCCAACACCGAACCCTGTGGGACTCCACTAATAACATTAGTCCACGAAGAGCAGCACCCATTGATTACCACCCTCTGTCTTCTCCCACTTAACCATCCTTTTATCCATTGTAGCAACTTACCCTTAATACCATTCTGCTCCAATTTGTACAGTAGTCTTCCATGCGCAACAGTGTCAAAAGCTTTCCTGAAATCCAAATATGTGGTATCAAAATTATTTTTTGCATCCAGTTCCTTTGTAACCACATCATAATATCCTATCAAATTTGGCAGACAAGACTTTCCCTTAACAAACCCATGCTGTGTTTGAATTATTGCTCAGTCTTGTCTAGATGATCCTGCAATGCATCTTTAACCAGTGACTCCATTATTTTACCCGGAACAGAAGTTAAACTAACTGGTCTGTAATTACTCGTGTCACCCTTCGATCCACCTTTGTGAATTGGGGACACATTTGCACATCTCCAGTCCGTGGGAACCTCCCCTGAGTCCAAGGATGCTCTCATAATTATGGCTAAGGGTTTGCTTAGTTGCTTTGCCGCCTCCTTTAAAATAACTGGATAGATCCCATCCACCACAGGTGCCTTTCTTATGTTTAACTTCAACAATTTCTCCTCCACTTTGCTCTCAGTTATTACAAAATCATTAAGCACACTGCTACAATTTGATAACCTTCTTCCATTTTCAAACTGTAATAATTCCTCACGTGTGAATGTAGATGCAAAATACTCATTCAGTTTGTTTGCTATCTGAGCAGGATCATCAACAGTCGAACCATCGATGTCAAGTGGACCAATCACATTCATCCCCTTCCTTTTAGAGTTTATATAAGTAAAGAAATCCTTGCTGTTTTTCTTTGCATCCCTTGCCAAAGATTTCTCGTAATCCGCCTTCGCCTGCCGAACCTCCTTTGTGACCTGATTACAGACTAGCTTATATCTGCCACAGGCTTCTGCGTCACCTGATAATTTATATGCATCCCATGCATTTTTCTTCTCTGTCACGAGTCTCATTAGTTCATTTGATAACCATTTAGGCCTAAACCTCGAACGATATTTCTTAATCGGTATATAAAGTCTAGTAGCTTCCACGATTAATTCCTTGAATGCTTCCCACTTAGAATTTACTGTTGGTAACATCGTCAGTTGATCCCACTGTACAGAATTTAAAAACTGTCTGAGACCACTGTACTCCCCTTTACGGAAGCAAAAACCCTTTCCTTTACCCCTGACGGTAGTTACCTCTTTGAGTAAATCCCACTTCAGCACACTGTGATCACTGCCACCTAGTGGTTCCTTTATCTGCAAATTCTTAATACACGAATGATCACTGCTGATAACCAGATCAAGAGTGTTACTTTCTCTGGTTGCCTCTCGAACATGCTGCTGCAGAAAACAATCATCCAATAAATCCACAAAAGTCTGACTGGTGTGTGAGTGACCAACCCACAAGTTCCAGTCAATATCTGGGAAGTTAAAATCCCCCATTATAAGACATTCAGATTTACTGGCCCACTCTATTTCTCTGTACAATTGTTCATTGTACTCATTCAAGTCATTAGGCCTATAACACACTCCTACCCTTATTTTTCCTTTCGCAGTGCTTATCTCGCACCAAACTGACTCAACAGAGCACTGTTCATCTATATTAACTGTGTGCACTTCCTTTGATTTTATGTTTTTCTTAATTAACAGCATAACACCCCCTCCCTTTCTGTCCTGTCTATCCTTTCTGTACACATTGTACTCCCCAAATTCCAGTTCTGCATTCCTTATATCTTTGTGACACCACGTCTCTGCTATCCCAACAATATCCGCCTTTGATGTCTTGACCAACACTTCAAATTCATCAAATTTATTTACTATACTTCTAGCATTGGTATACATGCAAGCATACATGCTCCTATGCCTATTCCTTGTTACCCTAACACATCCCATATACCCAACTATTCCATGATGACTGCCATCCGTCCCTGAAACCCCCAACACCCCTCGCTCCAGGTCGCTTCTTATTCTAATAGAAGTTGTGCAAGAATCACCTTCACCTCTGCCTGCGGTTACTGTTAAACTATTAGTCTTTGTATCCCCCCAAACTAGCAGTTTTCCGACCCACCTAACACTGCCTCGATAGCATCAGCAAATATTCTTGCACCCTTTCTATTTAAGTGTATCCCATCCCTGTAGAAGCAATCTCTCCTGTTAACAAGTACAGTCCAAGCTGAAAAAAATTCTACCCCTTGAGCTCTGCACAATCTTTCCAGGGCCGAATTGATCGACAAGGCTCTCATCATGTACTCCCTCCTATCGTGTCTGGGCAGAATTGCAGACACTTTCAAATTCAACCCTATTTCACGGCTTTTTTTCAACAGTGACCTGTACTTGTTGAGTAATTCCGCCGGTCTCCTACTCTTAATATCATTAGTGCCAACGTGTACAACTATATCACCTTTTGTGCCCTTGAAAGATGATATCCGCTCTACAACGTCATCAACCTTTGCCCCTGGCAGACATACCCTGGTCCTGTTCCACCTATCCTTTTTACATAGCATGTTCCCCGTTTCCCTGACAATAGAGTCACCAACAACTACTAGTTCCTTTGGGACCAGCGCATTCTGCCTTGGGGGTTGCCGCTGTGTTTCACGATGACCAAGTGCAAGCTCTGGCGTTGATGTGGGCAGCTGAGAGCCTGATGGGCCCCTCAATTTAGACCTTTCGAGGGCATCCACCCTGTCCCTCAAACTCTCATATAGGCCCATAAGAACGCTGAGTTGTCGCCTGATTTCCTTACACTCCTTGCATCGTGCACACACAAAGACATCCCCCATGGCAATATCATGTTCCGTTCCAGAGAGTTCGGCAAACATTTCACAAGTTGCACATTTCTTTAGGCTGTGATGCGTTGGAGAATTGCCCCCCTCAGTTCTCCCCCGAGTCACAGCACTCCTGCCACTTTGTGCCCGTTGCTTTGCTGCTCTAGTTTGGGGCATGGTAGTTTAAATTAATAAAATCAATAAATTAAATGTCAGTAGTATTTGAATAGAAACTATTAAATAGAAACAGTGAAGCGTATTACTACATAATTATGCGTTAGAGCTACCTAGCTACCTCAATTAAAAATTTGAATTCCCTACCACTATATCCAAAAACAATGGCTACAAAAATGGAACGAAATAACGGTTTTACCTATCGTAAGTAAAATCCACAAAAACTCTTTATCTAAATTAAAAATAAAAAATAACCAGCGTAACTATAACTATATGACTACGTATTAAGTACAATATAAAATAACAATCATGTAAATAAAAGGTAAACACTTATCGTTTATGCGGAGCCTGTAACTGATAGCTGTAACTTTTAAAGAGATGTGCAACAGTATCAAAAGTTTTCCTGAAATCCAAGTATATGATATCAAAAGTTGATAGCTTAAATATATTTAAAGCTGAACTAGACAAACAAAATGACACTATAATGACACTAGACAAACAAAATGACACTATAATGACACTAGACAAACAAAATGACACTAGAATACCCATATGCAAAGTACTGCATATGGGTATTCCATTTCAGCTTCCATAGGCACCACTACTCCATAGGCACCTCATGGGAAATACAGCTTTAATTTAGAATTCCTTTTGTTAGTAATAAAACGCAATAAAACAACTCAAAATAGAACACACTGACCACTTAGCCTCCCATAAGAAGAATTACCCTTAACTTTATTCAGCAATCCTAATGATGGGAGTTCCCATCCATACCTCGAGGAGGTGGGTCTCTACTATCTAGCATATATCGTCTTCTGAACACTCCATCAACATATTTATTAAAGTACGTAAAAAGCCGTTTGTCACCAAACAGAACCCAAAGACAATCTCTCTGAAGCATGCCAACCTACATTTCCAATTCCCGTCTTAAATCGAGATAATTAGGGCAATTTAACATAACATGCTCTGATGTCTCGAAGGTTCACTCGCACAAACCATTATCTCTTAATCCCAACTGGTGCAGTCTTAAAGCTAATCCGTGTCCAGTTATTAAATAAGTGGCCTTTAAACCAAATTGCAGCCAATTTTTGTTACTCCTATTAATGATGTCTACTCTAGGAAAGAACATATGGGTCGGTCTACCCTTAACACTATTATCCCATTGTTCTTGCCATTGTAAACATATTAGCTCCAGAATTCTCTTCTTCTCTTCTTTTATATCCGCTCTCTGATATATCTTATCTTCTGGGCATGACTGTATCTCGAACAATGTTCTTCTAATATTATTCTTAGTGTAGTAGAACAACCCATTGAGCAACATCATGTAATGGACCGGTACCTTACCAGAGAGCACCTGTAAGGCCTCAGAGGAGACAGTTCGACACGCTCTTGTTATACTTAATAATGCAAATCGTTGTGTCTGTATTAAATATTTTATAATAACTTTGTTTTGAATTTTATGTACCCAAGCTCCCGAGGCATAGGTGACTATAGGGATAAATACACAGTCATATAACAGGTTAATTGAACGACCCTTTATTCCCCAGTCGCTCCTAATAACCCTCTTGAGCTTGACATACAAAGTTGTAATTTTTTGTTTCAAATATTTCAGATGTTCTACAAACACCATTCTTTCTTGGATTTTTATTCCTAAATATTTAGTCTCTTTGACGTATCGAACGGTCCATTCCTGAAGCCTCACTGTGGGAGACCGATTCATGCTTAGTTTTCCCCTCAAGAGCATCTGAACAGTCTTGGACTTAGAAATCTCTAATTTATTTTTATTAGCCCATTCCGTTAATTTCTCTAAAGCCTCTTTGGCTCTTTTTTCCAAGACGGACCTGGCATTGCCCTGGACAACCAGGACAAGATCATCCGCATACGCTATCTTCTCAACTTTTTCTTCAATTTGATCTAAATATTCATCGAACACCATATTCCATGCAAAGGGACCTATCACCGAGCCTTGCGGACAACCTCTATACACTTTTCTTTCAATTTTACCAAACTTATTTCCTAATTCAATCTCTCTATCGCTAAAATAACTGTTAAAACATCCATATAACAACTCAGAACATTCTGATTGCCTCACTCGGCTCATAATACCTTCCCACCATAGTCTATCAAAAGCTCCTTTAAAATCGATGAAAACCCCAAGGGCATACCTCTCATCACAACCATCAACGGTCTGGACTAACTTATATATGGCATCCTCAGTAGAACAGCCTTTTTTGAATCCATACTGCCTATCCGAGGCCATATTTTTGTCTTGGTATATAACCATTAAACGGTTCACCAATAACTTTTCATAAACCTTAGCCATAACCGACAAGAGTGCAATTGGGCGATACCCTCCGGTCTCATTCATTAGTCTATCTAAATTCTTAACTATTAGTTATATTTCAGCTTTCTTCCAACCAGGTGGAAAGGTACCCTCCGTCAAACTTTTATTAAACATAGTCATATATACAGGTGCATGTATATATGTACGATGCTAGGAGTTTGGTAAATAAATTTGATGAATTTGAGGTTTTGCTCAAAACATCAAAGACAGATATTGTTGGGATATCAGAGACGTGGTGTCACACAGATATAAGGAATGCAGAACTGGAATTTGGGGAACACAATGTGTACAGAAAGGATAGACAGGATAGGAAAGGAGGAGAGGTTATGCTATTAGTTAAGAAACACATAAAATCCAAGGAAGTGAAGCCAGTCGACATCACTGGACAGTGCAGTGTCGAGTCAGATTGGTGTGACATAAGCATAGGGAAATCAAAATTGAGAGTAGGAGTGTGCTATAGGCCTAATGACTCTGATGAGCATAATAAGAAACTATATGGGGAAATAGAGTGGGCCAGTAAATCAGAGAGTCTTATAACGGGGAATTTTAATATCCCAGATATTGACTGGAATTTGGAGGCTGGTCACTCACACACTACCAAGGCTTTTGTAGATTAATTGGATGATTGTTTTCTAAATCAGCATGTTCTGGAGGCAACTAGAGGGAGTAATACTCTTGATTTGATTATCAATAGTGATTCTTCATGCATTAAGAATCTGCAGATAAATGAACCACTAGGTGGCAGTGATCACAGTGTGTTGAAGTGGGATTTACTCAAGGAGGTAACTACCATCAGAGGTAAAGGGAAGGGTTTTTGCTTTCGTAAAGGCGACTATGATGGTCTGCGACAGTATTTAAATTCTATACAGTGGGACCAACTGATGATGTTACCAACAGCAAATGCAAAATGGGAAGCATTCAAAGAACTTATCTTGGAAGCTACTAGGCTTTACATACCAACTAAGAAATATTGTTCAAGGTTTAGGCCTAAATGGATATCAGATGAACTAATGAGGCATATGGCAGAGAAGAAAAATGCATGGGATACTGACAAATTAACACATGACACAGAAGCCTATGATAGATACAAGTTGATCTGTAACCAAGTTACAAAGGAGGTTAGGCAGGCGAAGGCAGATTACGAGAAATCTTTGGCAAGGGATGCAAAGAAAAACAGCAAGGAGTTCTTTATTTATGTAAACTCTAGAAGGAAGTGGATGAATCAGATTGGTCCACTTGATATCGATGGGTCAACTGTTGATGATCCTGCTCAGGTAGCTAACAAACTAAATGAATATTTTGCATCGACATTCACACATGACGAGTTATTCAGCGAGGGGAAATCCAGAAGTGTATTCAACTCTAGCAGTAAGCTAGAGAATCTTGTAATAACTGAGAGTAAAGTGGAGGAGAAATTATTGAAGATAAATACAAGAAAGGCACCTGGGGTGGATGGGATCTATCCAGTTATATTAAAGGAGGCAGCAAAGGAAGTAAGCAATCCGTTAGCCATAATTATGACAGCTTCCTTGGACTCAGGGGAGGAACCCACAGACTGTAGATGTGCAAATGTGACCCCAATTCACAAAGGAGGATCAAAGGCTGACACAAGTAATTATAGACCTGTGAGTTTAACTTCTGTTCCAGGAAAATTAATGGAAGCACTGGTTAAAGAAGCACTGCAGGATCACCTTGACAAGAATTCAGTTATAGCTCGGACACAGCATGGTT
Organism: Mastigoproctus giganteus; assembly: GCF_048544385.1. Taxonomy (NCBI): domain Eukaryota; kingdom Metazoa; phylum Arthropoda; class Arachnida; order Uropygi; family Thelyphonidae; genus Mastigoproctus; species Mastigoproctus giganteus. The sequence goes on along the minus strand of NC_143576.1, from coordinate 555,566 downwards.
TTGTTAAGGGAAGGTCTTGCCTGACCAAGTTGATTGGATACTATGATGCAGTCACAAAAGAATTGGATGCAGGGAATAACTTTGATATATTATATTTGGACTTAGAAAGGCTTTTGATACTGTTGGACATGGAAGACTGCTGCACAAATTGGAGCAGTGTGACATTGGAGGCAAATTGCTTCTGTGGATAAAGGAGTGGCTGAGGGAGAGAAGACAGAGAGTGGTAATCAATGGACACTGCTCGTCGTGGACTAATGTTATTAGTGGAGTCCCTCAGGGTTCAGTGTTGGGTCCATTATTGTTTTCTGTATTTATAAATGATATTGATGGTGGTATATCAAGCTGAATGTCGAAGTTTGCAGACGATACAAAGGTTGGCAGGGTTTTTAAGGACGCTACTGATGCTATGCTGCTGCAACAGAATCTGGAAAAGTTGAGCAGATGGGCTGAGAGATGTCAAACGAAGTTTAACATTGACAAATGTAAATTATTATATATGGGAAACAGCAAACCCAGAGCAACGTATCAACTCGGTGGTACTACACTGACAAAGTGTAAAGTGTAAAGTGTTCATTGTCTAACGGCCCAAGGGGTTTCCCCCATCTCCGTGTTGTGTACTCTGTTTGTGAAACACAGAACACTGTGAAGGCCAGAGATTTTAAAAAGTGTAAGGTACATGTTTATGTTGTGTAGTGTCATGTTGTGTTGTTCCTCTGACCTTTTAGCCGTTGGGCCCCTAGTGGGACCCCCCCGTTGCCTACACTTTACCCCGAGGAGGCAGGTCAGGCATAGAGGGATCGCATTAGAAGTAATTACTCTGGCAGGCCCTGCCACCTAATTTCCTAAGATTTCAGTGGCAAGGGCCTAAAAAAAAAAATAATAATAATAATAATAATAATAAATAAAAAAATAATAAAATAAATAAATAAATAAAATAAAAAAAATAAAAATAATAAAAAATAAAAAAATAATAAAATAAATAAATAAATAAATAAAATAAAAAAATAAAAAATAAAAAAAATAAAAAAATAAAAAATAAATAAAAATAATAAAAAATAAAAAAATAATAAAATAAATAAATAAATAAATAAAATAAAAAAATAAAAAATAAAAAAAATAAAAAAAAATAAATAAATAAATAAATATAATAGTGGTAGAGAATGAAAAGGACCTGGGGGTAATTGTGCAGGCAGATATGAAGTTCTCTGAGCAATGCAGATGGGCTGCAAGAGTAGCTCATGGTGTTTTATCAATGATATACAGGAATTTTCTAGCAGGGATAAGGAGGTGATTATTCTCTTGTATAAGGCAATGGTTAGGCCGCACCTTGAGTACTGTATATAGGTCTGAAGGCCTCATTTCAAGAAGGATGTAGAGCTGCTGGAACGAGTACAGAGAAGGGCAACAAGATTAGTGAATGGAACAAAGGGTTGCTCTTACGAAGAAAGGCTTAAGTTTTGCAAATTACAGTGTCTGGAGACTAGGCACCTGCGAGGTGATCTGATAGAGGTGTACAAAGCCTTGAATGGTGTGAGCATGCTCAATGCTGATGTGAGCATGCTCAATGCCTCTTGCTCAGAATAATCACCTGAGAGGGCATAAATTCAAATTGAGGAAAGACAGATGTAGGATAGATGGCGGAAATTTGCCTTTGGCCAGCGGGTAGTTGGTTGGTGGGACAGACTTCCATCCCTTGTTGTGGAAGTTGATAGCCTAAATAAGTTTAAGGCTCAGCTGGACAGGTATTTCGAAGAAACGGAGGGGTGAAATGGAAGGTTTTTATTTGACTGATGCTGCATAAGCTTGCTTTCTTGCATCATATACCTCTACTAATGCTAATGCTAATGCTATTCAACTGCTTTAAACAAGAAGTTCTCAAATAACTGATGTGAGCTTGAAAATTTAGTTTGCGGTCTAATAGTAGTCCAAGAAATTTAACGGTATTAACAAGCGGGATTGGATTATTGTTTATTTGTAGTTCAGGTTCAGGATGGAGAGCTCGCTTCTTGCAAAAGTGAATGACAGTGCATTTCTTTTCTGACAGTGTAACCGTTCAGTGAAGTCCAGGATTCTATTTTGGTTATGGCAAGTTGTAGCTGCCGTTCAATGGTATTCACACTTTGAGATTGACAGGGAATGGTAAGATCACCTGCATACATATAAGTTTGAACAGTTTTTGGAATATCTCGTGTCATTGTGCTAACTCGGATTGAAAACAGTGTTGGACTGAGGATTGATCCCTGCGGAACTCCCTCTACCTGAATGTGAGATGTAGAGAGGATGTTTTTCTATCGGATTGAAAAGAGCGCAATTGCAGGAAATTTTGAATTATTTTTGGCAAATGGCCACGAAGCTCCAGATGGTAAAGGTCCCTAATAATACCATGACGCCATTTTGTATCAAATGCTTTCTCAAGGTCTAAATTGACCGTGACTAGATGTTGTTTCATGACAAATGCATTGCGGATATGAGATTCGGCTTTGATAAGCACGTCTAGCGTTGATCCATTTTTCCGAAAGCCATATTGTTGTTCTGGAAGAAGATTCTCTGACTCCAGGATGTAGGTGAGTCTAGTATGAACGATCTTTTCGAAAATTTTTCTCATGCAGCTCGTAAGAGATATTGGCCATTAATTTTCAACATAGGAAGGATCTTTTCCTGGTTTTGGTAAGGCGATAACGAACGAATGGCGCCATGAAGAAGGATAGGCATTTTCAGTGAAGATCCGATTATAAAAAATTAATAGGGTTCTCAAGTCTTCATCAAGTAAATGTTTAGCATAATGTAATGAACTCCATCTGGACCTGCAGCGCTATTGGAAGATCTGTTTAATGATTCTTGAAGTTCTATTAATGTAAACGGTTGTTTGTTCGACAGTGAGCGGTGCCTGAAGAAATTGATTTTATACAGTTCTGCACCTGCTTTGATGTTCTGGAAGGTGGACGCATAGGTGGCAGAAGCTGAGATTTTTGCAAATGATTCTGCTAATGCATTTGCAACTTCTTCAGGAGTAGAAATGTCTTTCCCTCTCCAATGAAATATCGGAGAGGTGGGCCAAGCAAATTTGCCATTCAATGCCTGTATTCTTTTCCAGATGACCCGTGTATCCGTGTCTTTGGTAATAGTTGAGGCAAAAGCAATCCATGAATCCCGTTTCGCTTTCCGCCTAACTTGTCTAGCTTTCGCTTTTAGTCTTTTATAAGTAATTAGGTTACTAGTGGTGGGATACGTGCGGAAATTATTTCAAGCACGGTTTTTTTCCTGTTTGGAAATTGAACAATCTGTATTCCACTAGTTATTTCTGTGTTTGTGATAAGGCGTGGATTTTGGAATGGAAGCATTAGCTGGAGTGAGAATCTGATTGGTTATATAATCATTTACTTCATCAATATGTTGTCTTTGAACATAACATCTGTCTAAGAGTATTTGGGCAGAATAGCCTCCCGCGTTTGGCTTTTTAAACTGCCAGTTGGATCGTTGAACATAATTAGGAGTTACTCTTGTTTGTAGTGAGCAAATAATTGGAAAGTGATCACTGTTAAAGGGATCGGTTAATACTGACCATGTCATGATTGGAAAGATAGATGGTGAACAAATTGACAAGTCTATTGCAGAAACAGATCCTGGTGTATGTAAGTAGTCGATCCAGAATTTAATAAATTAAGATCATTATTGTTCATGAATTCCTCCATCAATTTGCCTCTTCAATCCGTTGTAGCAGATCCCCACAATGGATGATGTCCATTAAAGTCACCAAAGAGACAAATTGGAGTTGGGAGTTGTGAAACCAGGCTGTCAAGTTCTGAATGCGGAAGTGGTAGAGATGGCGAAATATAGATGGAAACAATGGTAACTGAAATTCCAACTGCAATACGAGCTGCGAGAACTTCTAGAGTGGTTCTCAATTGGATCGGCCTGGATGGAACATCAGAGTTAACAAGAATAGCTACTCCGCCACGGGCAGGAGAGTTTGAACTCTTATCTCGTCTGTATATCACATAATTTTAGAATTTTGGTGAAATTTGGGGTGACAAGAAAGTTTCCTGTAGGCATACACCTATGGGATTGAATTGAGCTAGTAAATCCCTTAAGTCATCAGAATGACTACTTAGTCCTCTGCTGTTCCATTGTATGATGTTATACATTATTTAGATTTAGCTGAGGAAGATTTGTCTGACTGTTTTTTGTTCGTGGTCCATTTTTTCCGGTCTTTTTTGGGAATGTGGGGCGTCCAATATCCATGGTGTCATCTGCATGGAGTTCTAGAATGGGCTCCTCGTTACATAGCAACTCATCTACATCCATATTATTGGTAGGCGATTCCATTTTTTTAGAGACTGAGTGAGATTTTAATGTTCTTTTTCAACTGAGACCAATGGGGTATGAGTAGGGATATGATTGGAGTATTTGTGGCTTTGCTAGTTTTTTTTGAACGATTATGAGGATTATTTTTTTTAGAGGTTGAAAGTGTAAATTTAAGCCAATTCGCTAGAGAAGGGTTAGGCGGAACTGATACATCCGTTTGAGCTGCAGTAGCAACAAAGTTTCGGGTGCGAGCTGCTTAAGAACGACCACTAGGCATGGTCGACATAACGTGTCTACGTAGTCTGCGCGGTAGCACAGTGGTATCGTCACCGTCCTCCCCACACCGGATGGAAAAGGCCTGGGTTGGAATCCCTTCGATGACGCGAGGCACTTTAATGGGCTTTTTTCACTCCGTTGCTGAGTTAGTTGGTCTCAGGCGTAGATAGCAAGGTTTTTCTCCGCAGTAACTGGGTTTTTTCGTCCAGCAAAACAGGCAAATCAACCATAGAACATACCCAATTTACAGACACAAATACGGGTTAATGTATTTAATTACAAGCAACCCTAAAATAATAATTAATTAAATTACTTGTCTAAGTGCCTCAGGAAACGTGACTTTATTTTCAATTTTTTATTTTTGAATTTTCTTTTCAGTTATCCATCGCTCACAAGTTTTGGAAAAGGCTGGATGGCTTCCTTTGCAGTTTGGACAAACAGGAGTTTTGACTGAACAATCTGGCTTGGGTGTGATCTTTAGAGCCACAGATGGGACACATGGCTTCCCCTCGACAAGCCTGCTGGGAATGAACATTTAAAGCAACGAACAGGATTTGGGATGTATGGTCGAATCCGGCAGTTTAAATAACCAGCTTTAATGGAAGATTGTAAGTCTAGAGTGCTAAATGTCAGAATGATGGCTCTTGTTGGAGTAAGATTTCCATCTTTTTTCGTCATGATCCGTTTTACATTTACTACTTTCTGACTGCTGAGTTCTTGGAGTAGTTCTTCTTCGGAGACTGTAATTAGGTCCCACTCGCTGATGACACCTTTTGATGAATTTAGTGTTTTGTGGGGAGTAATTTCTACTGTCAACCCACCAAATGTTATTGTTTTTAACAGCCACTCAGAATGTTTTGAGGTGGCTGTTTCTATCAATAGGTCTCCAGATTGCAGCCTTTTAACCATTTTTGGTTATCCAGCAATTGACTCCAAGGTTTTCTAAATTAAGAATGGTGATAACTTACCCACAGGTTGGGCAGACAGGGAATGAATCACCACGAAGTTTGGACATCGTCATGACATTCTGCTTCTCTTCGCAGTCTTTTAGGTTGACTTGAGTCATGGTTAGTGTTAGAAGCTTCCGCTCTTGAGCTCAAAGGCTCTAAGTTTGGATAATGATTTTTATCCATGATCGCTCCTTTTCGCACTGGGGGTTTGCCTTTACCACCCAGGTTACCGGCCTCGCCACGGGGCCGGTAACCTGGGTGGTAAAGAAAAATTACAATTAAAGAAAAAGGTACTCGCCTTCTTGTGGACTCTCTTCTTAGTGTTTTTAAGTGGTAGAGCTACTTAACAGAAAATTTTAATTCTAAGAGAAAAACAAGGAAAACTCTGTCACTTGGAGGAAAAACGCTTTATAAACACCGAAGAATAGCTTGGCACCCGGGGTCACATCTTTAAGTAAATCTCACATCAGTACATTGTGATCACTGCCACCTAGTGGTTCCTTTATCTGTAAATTCTTAATAAATGAATGATCGCTGATAAGCAGATCGAGTATTACTCCCTCTGGTTGCCTTTCGAACAAGTTGCTGTAGAAAACAGTCATCCAATAAATCCACTAAAGTCTGACTAGTGTGCGAGTGACCAACCCACAAGTTCCAGTCAATATCTGGGAAGTTAAAATTTCCCATTATAAGACATTCTGATTTACTAGCCCACTCTATTCCTTTGTACAATTGTTCATTGCACTCATTAGGCCTATAACACATTCCTACCCTTATTTTTGCTTTCGCAGTGCTTGTCACACCAAACTGACTCAACAGTGCACTGTTCATCTATATCAAGTGGATGCACTTCTTTTGCTTTAATGTTTTTTTTTAATTAACAGCATAAAACTTTCTCCATTCCTAACCTTTCTGTACACATTGTACTCCCCAAATTCGAATTATGCATTCCTTATATCTGCGTGACATGTTTCTGATATCCTAACAATATCCGCCCTATGATGTCTCGACCAGCATTTCAAATTCAGAAATGCTGCTATTTAAATGGAGAGGTTACGATTTATTGTTGTAGTAGGTTTTGTCTTTGAGTCAGCGACTAAGGCCATATTGCTTCTTGTGTACTGTCTGTAAATTGTGTTTTCTTTTGTCGATTTTGTTTGCTTGAAAAAAAAAAACACGGGTTTTCTGAAGAAAAAACCACGCTACCTGGCCGACAGGATATTAGAGCTGGAAAAGGAATTAGAAAATGTGAATTGGAATATCATCGGTTTGGCTGAAACAAGAAGAAGAAATGAATCACTTATAAGTTTATCAAGTGGAAATCTGCTGTACACCAATGGAAATAGTGAAAGGAGTGAAGGTGGAGTTGGTTTTCTGGTCCATAAAGATTTTAAAAACAACATTTTGGAATTCAAAAGCACATTACCAAGGGTGTCAAGACTAATACTCAAGATTTCTAAGAGATACAAGCTAAAGGTTATAATGATTTATGCCCCAACATCGAGCCATGATGATGATGAGGTTGAAGAAATGTACACCGAAATTGAGAGTCTTCTAGATGAGCAGAAAACCCACTATACTGTTATTATGGGGGACTTCAATGTGAAGGTTGGAAAAAGGCAAAACAGCACAGAAAGAGGAACTATAGGAAATTTTGGAATTGGTGAAAGAAATAAAAGAGGTGAAAGACTTGTGGAATTTGCAGAATCTCAAGGACCGTCAGTAATGAACACTTTTTTCAAGAAAAGGGTGAACACAAAGTGGACATGGAAGAGTCCAAATGGATTAACAACTAATGAAATCGACTTCATCCTCACTAACAGAAGATATATTGTGAATGATGTTACCGTCCTGATAAGGTAAATGTTGGAAGTGATCACAGAATGGTAAGATGTACACTTGATATAGATGTAGGAAAGGAAAGGAAAAAACTGACTCGAGTAAATAATACAAAGGTCTTTGAGATAACAGAAGAGGAGAAAAAGCAGTATGTACTGGAACCTAAGAACAAATTTGAGCTTCTGCAGACTGCTCAGGATCAAGATATCGACGAGGAATATTACAACTTTCTGAAAGTGATAAAGCCCAAGAAACCAATAGGGAAAAAGAAATCCAAAGAAGAAAAAATCAGTCAAGAAACACTTGTCATGATGAACCGAAGACGACAAATGAAGAGCAAGAAAAACACTGACGGAGAAAATTGAGTATACTGAGTTATGCAAAGCCATTAGAAAGAGACTCAGAGAGGACATAAGAAGATTTAACACAAGAAAAGTAGAACAAGCATTAAGGGAAAACAAAGGATTTAAATCAGCAGCCATGAGCAGTAATACAGAAAGACAAATGATACTGAAACTGAAGAATAGCAATGGTGTACTTATAAACAGCAGAGAAGGCATAATTCAAATAGCAGAAGACTACTATAGAGAATTATAGAAGGAGCGAGGGAATGATGCCAGCAGTGAGGAAGATGGTTTGCAAAGTAGCAACACATACGACATACCCGATATTCTTCCTGATGAGGTGGAACATGCATTGAAGAAAATGAAGAATCAGAAAGCCCCGGGGAAAGATGACCTTACTGTAGAGTTGTTAAAATTGGGAGGAAGAGACATAACACAAAAACTGGCAAGGCTCTTCACAAAGTGCATTAGAAAAAGTGTGACGCCTAAGCAGTGGAATAATGCAATCATAGTTTTGCTGCATAAGAAAGGAGATAAATCAGAAATTGGAAATTATAGACCACTTAGCTTGTTATCCCACATCTAGAAGTTGTTCACAAGGGTCATTACTAACAGATTAGAAAGAATACTTGATGAGAATCAACCGAAAGAGCAAGCTGGCTTTAGGACAGGATTCTTCACGTAATATTACAGCTAATGGAGAAAGCAAATGAATATAAAACACCATTATGCCTGACATTTGTGGATTATGAAAAGGCATTTGACTCCATACAGCATAAGGCAATGCTTCGGGCACTAGAAAGACAAGGCATAGATACCCCACATATTATGATTTTGAAGAAAATATATGAGAGTGCTACCTCCTTTATTAGACTAGACAAAGACAGTAGGAAATTTAAAATCGAGAAAGGAGTTCGACAAGGAGACACAATATCTCCGAAGCTGTTTACTGCTGCCCTTGAGGAAGCTTTCAGAAGATTAGTCTGGTGGCAGAAAGGAGTCAATGTGAATGGAGAGTACCTAAACCATTTACGATTTGCAGATGATATTGTGGTCATAAGCCACGATCCCAATGAATTAGAGGAAAATCTTAATCAGTTATGCACAGTTAGTAAGGATTTTGGACTAAAGATGAATATGGCTAAACCAAAAGTAATGATGAACAAGTATGCCACAGAAAGGAACATAATGATTGAAGGAGCAGTAATTGAAAAGGTGGAGTGATATACTTATCTGGGACAAGTCATTAGCTGTAATAATGATAAATGGCTGGAACTCAAAAGAATAAATCTTGGATGGATAGCATTCAGGAAATATAGCCACATACTGAGGAGCAATATCCCAATTTGTCTGAAATGTAAAATCATGAACCAATGTACACTCCCCACCAGGACTTATGGAAGTGAAACTTGGGCACTCACCAAAAGAATGGAAGAGAAGCTGAGAACTACACAGCGAAGAATGGAACGAATTATTATTGGGAATGAGACTGTTAGATAAGAAGAGAAACACACGGATTAGGCAGCAAACTCAAGCAAAGGACATTCTTATCGAAACTAAAGAACTAAAATGGTGTTGGGCAGGACACATAGCTCGAAGATATAATGACAGATGGATTAAGTAAATAACAGAATGGTACCCAAGAGGAGCTAAGAGAAAACTTGGAAGACAACAACGGTGATGGACAGATGAAATTCATGAGTTTGTGGGTAGTAAATGGATGGCCAGTGCTCAAAACAGAAGGAACTGGAAACTTGCTGGAGAGGCCTTCATCCTGCAGTGGATTGAAAATGGCTGATGATTATGATGATGATGACCTCGCCGAAGACCGACTAAATGGGGCTTACATCTGGTGAGTATAGGCTTGACACACCCTGGGCCGTGAGCTGGATATCATCACCCTTCTCTTTTTTGATGATTCCCTCCTACTTGGCTCTCTCTCTTTAAGGGTACTCAATTTTTTTTTTTTTTTTTTTTTGTTTCTGGCTGGTGCAGCATAAGCCTCAGGCTTCCTTGCAGCATAAGCCTCAGGCTTCCTTGCATCATTTGGCTAATAATATTAAGAATATTATTATTATAAACTCAGCCACATTGTGAGAAAGCGTTATTAAAATCCCTCACCTCATTAACATGCTCCAAACTCAGGTATTTTCCACTCAGTGTGGGATGACGATTCTACCAACTGTGCTACTCACGAGGGCATTAAGAGTTGTGACTTCACTGCTAATAACCTCATTCAGCTGCTCACACATGCCACAATGTACATCTTCTCCTCTTCATTGCCATCATTGTTCTGATAATAAGAGAGAAGATAACAAAGCTAATGCTGATGACTTGAAAATCCTTACCAAGTTCACACTATCAGACAACACTGATACCAAACCATTACCAATTAAATCGACGAAAATTTGTGATGGTAGCTATCTGTGTCAACTGCAACTGAATTTGAATTGGCCTCTTATGTAAACTCTAGAATTAAAGGGATGAATCCGATTGGACCACTTAACATAGATGGGTTGACTATTAATGATCATGCTCAGGTAGCTGCAAAACTGAATGAGTATTTTGCATCTACATTCACACATGAGAAGTCATTCAATGAGGGGAGTGCCAGAAGTTTATCAAACGCTAACAGGGAGCTAAATGATTTTGTAATAAATGAGAGCAAGGTGGAGGAGAAATTGTTGAATTTAAACATAAGAAAGGCACCTGGGGTGGATGGGATCTATCCGGTTATATTAAAGGAGGCAGCAAAGGAAGTAAGTGAACCCTTAGCCATAATTATGAGAGCTTCCTTGGACTCAGGGTAGATCCCCATGGACTCGAAGTGTGCAAATGTATCACCAGTCCACCAAGTGGATAAAAAGGTGACACAAGTAAGTACATGCCTGTTAGTTTAACTTATGTTCTGGGGAAAATAATGGAGTCACTGGTTAAAGAAACATTGCAGGATCATCCAGACAAGACTGCAGTAATAGTTAAGACACAGCATGAGTTTGTTAATTGAAGGTATTGTCTGACAATTTGATTGGATACTATGATGTGGTCACAAAGGAACTGAATTCCAAAAATAATTTTGATATCATATACTTTGATTTCAGGAAAGCTTTTGATACTGTTGCACATGGAAGACTGCTGTACAAATTGGAGAGGTATGGTATTAAGGGTAAGTTGCTACAATGGATAAAGGGATGGTTGAGTGGGAGACGACAGAGAGTGGTAATCAATGGACACTGCTCTTTGTTCACAAATATTGTTAGTGGAGTTTCCCAGGGTTGTGTTTGGGCCCATTGTTGTTTTGTATATTTATCAATGATATTTATAATGGTATATCAGTTTTAATGTCCACGTTTGCAGATGATACAAAGCTTTACAGGGTTGTTAACGGCAGTATGCTACTCCAACTGGATCTAGATAAGTTGGGAAAATGGACTGAAAAGTGGCAACTGAAGTTTAACATTGGCAAATGCGAAGTACTGCATATCGGTAGCGATAACCGAAGAGGAACGTACCAACTCTATGGTACTACACTCAGGGAAGTGGAAAGTGAAAAAGACCTGGGGTTAATTGTGCAGTGAAATATGAAGTTCGTTAAGCAGTGCAGATGGGCTGCCAGGGCAGGTCATGGAATCTTTTCAATGATATACAGCAATTTTGCTAGCAGCGACAAGGAGGTGATTATTCCATTATAGAAGGCAATAGTCAGGCCACACCTATAGTACTGTGTATAGGTATGGGGACCTAATTTTAGGAAGGATGTGGAATTGCTAGAACGAGTACAAAGAAGGGCAGCAAGATTGGTGCGGGGAACAAAGTGGTGCTGTTACCAAGAAAGGCTTAAGTTCTGCAAATTCCAGTGCCTGGAGAGTAGGCAACTGTGAGGTGATCTGATTGAGGTGTATAAGGTCCTGAATGGGTTGAGCAAGCTGAATGCTGATGGGATTCTTCTTCTTGCTAAAACTAAGAATTTGATGGGGGGGCACAGTTTCAAATTGAGAAAAGATAGTTGTAGAACAGATGTACGGAAATTTACCTTTAGCCAGTGTGTAGTTGATTGGTGGAACAAGCTTCCATCTTTTGTTGTGGAAGCTAATAGCCTAAATAAATTTAAGGCTGAGCTGGACATTTGGAAAGAATGGAGGGGTGAAATGGGGGCGTTTTTTTTTGTTTTTTTGGCTAATGCTGCATGAGCTTGCTTTCTTGCAGCGAATGCCTCTACCAATGCTAATGGTCACCTTTAAACACCCTCTTTTCCTAGCTGCATGCCACCGACCTGCTCTATTCATCTCTCAGACACCAGATGATTAATTAGCATCAGCAAACACCACAATATATTGATGACATCCGCTTTCTGGAAAATTTTTGTCATTGGTACATTTCAGCCAGCACTTCAGTTACCAGAATTGCATCCTAATCTCCAAAAGCTGCATCTATCCAATCCGTTTCTACCATCACAAATGTCCCAATTGTTCATTCCTTGAATGCTTGCTTAATATTTGCCACAAAGTGTATAGGTGCAAAATCTGCCAGCAGATTTTCCTGTCTGAATCTCATTTGAGTGAAATGGCACATCTATGCACGGTTGAACAGTATGAGGTAAATGTTTTATGGTTTCTGTAACTGCCATATGTGTTACTTAAACTATCTTGTATGTGGCCAAGTATCTAGATTCAGGGTTCTTACATGACTAGGTTAAACTTAATTCTTAATGTTTTACCAAGTAATGTATATAACTAGATATCTTTAATTTATTACTGTGTTTAATCATTAAACCCCTAGCTTCTTAAGATGTGGTGGGTATTATTGCAATGCTGTATATACACTCAGTGATCACATTAGGCCACTATTTGCATAGGCGCCTCCGTAGCCAGGTGGGCAGGAGCAGCAGTGCGCAACACACGCTTCTTGATTAGACCAGGGTTGGAGCCCGTGACCGCCAAATACGGAGGATGCGGAAAGGAGAGGAAATGACCACTGTATATCCCTGAGTAATATGGCCTTAGTTGCTAATGCTCCTAAAAACCTAATAATAACAATTATTTGCATGGAGAACAGCTGCTATTTGCTTAGGCTACACTGCACAAATTCTGCAATTGACTATCGATTCTACTAGATGTCTGTAGACATCAATAGGTATCTGCAGCCATGCTGCCTGCAAGGCTTTCCAATGTCAGAATAGTTGATGGTTCTGGCTCCATATTCCTCACCTGGGGATTAGAGAGGAACAGGCATTCTGTGTGTTTTCAAACAGTCTAAAACACTGATGGATCCAATATCTTTCTATTTTAGATTTAGGAGGAGTCCAGTTGGCCCGCCTTCCTAAAATCTGCTAGGTACACGTTGTTGGTAAGCTCTGTTACACCACTTTGGTGGCAATGAATGTGTAGAGTGGTTCTCTTGAAGACGCCTGGTCAATCTGGTGTATTTATTCTTTACTCGGCCTTGTAATTGCATAAAAGTATCGGTAAGGGTATCAAATCCACGTGTTGCAAGTTGCAACACGCTGAACGAGAAGTTTTTTAGCCATATTTAGTCGCTTCATTGAATATTTTTTACATCAAATTATTTTCTATAAGTAGCTTATAGACCTAGTCAGGATCGTTAGTTTATTCTTAATTGAGACAGCGAGATTTAAAAGTTAATTAATACTTAAGTGTCCGTAGATTTACCGTTCGTAAATTGCCGCCTTTGTCATACGATCGTTATATTCCGAAATAGATAGCGTTAGTATAGTATAATATTGTCATTTAATCAGTAAAATCTATTAAACTTGTTAAACTTCGTTGTCAATTAAATTATACTTTTAACTAAGTATATATAACGACTTAGATTACAAACGAAACATAATTAATTAATACATAACTTGATACGGAAGTTATATAAAGGGAACTCGTAGATAATTAATACTTGATCTGAAAAATACATATACCATTATAACTGTGTTGGGATACAAGTTAGGATTATAATTTTGTACTGAAATGGAAATTTTATTGAAAGTAAATCGGAATCATGACTCGGACCAGAGCAGCAAAGCAAAAGGCTCAAGCTAATGGAAGTGCTGTGGCTCAGACGAGAACTGAGGGGGGGGGGAGTTGCCCTCTGAATCACAGCCTTTTAAAGTGCACTGTTTGCATGATCAAGTACGGGAATCAATCAGGTACGGGAAATGATATTGCCATGGGGGATGTCTTTGTGTGTGCGCGATGCAAGGAGTGTAACGAAATCAAGCAACAACTCAACGTTTTTATGGGCCTATATGAGAGCTTGAAGGACAAGGTGGATGCCCTCGAAGGAACCAAATTGAGGGGACCTTCAAGCTCTCAGCTACCCACATCAACGCCAGAGCTTGTACATGTTCATCACACAACACAGCGGCAACCCCCAAGGCAGAATTCGCTGGTCCCACAGGAACTAGTAGTTGTTGGTGACTCTATTGTCAGCCAAACGGGGAACATGCTTTGTAAAAAGGATAGGTGGAAAACGACCAGGTTATGTCTGCCAGGGGCCAAGGTTGATGACGTTGTAGAGCGGATATCATCTTTTAAGGGCACAAAAGGTGATATAGTTATACACGTTGGCAATAATGATATCAAGAGTAGGAGACCGGCAGAATTACTTAACAAGTACAGGTCACTGATGAAAAAAAAGCCGTGAATTAGGGTTGAATTTGAAAGTGTCTGCAATTCTGCCCAGACACGATAGGAGGGAGTATATGATGAGAGCCTTGTTGATCAATTCGGCCCTGGAAAGATTGAGCAAGGCTCAAGGGGTGGAATTTTTTTTTTCAGCCTGGACTGTACTTGTTAACAGGAGAGATTGCTTCTACAGGGATGGGATACACTTAAATAGAAAGGGTGCAAGAATATTTGCTGATGCTATCGAGGCAGTGTTAGGTGGGTCGGAAAACTGATAGCTTGGGGGGATACAAGGACTAATAATTTAACAGTAGCCGTAGGCAGAGGTGAAGGCGAATCTTGCACAACTTCTATTGGAATGAGCAGAAGCCTGAAAAACAAGATGCAGGATATTTCAGAGACTGCTGGGGGTCATTGCGATACAAGTAAACACATTGGTTGTGTTAGGGTAGTTAAGAATAGGATCGGTTGTATGTATACTTGTGTGTATACCAATGATAGGAGTTTGGTAAATAAATTTGATGAATTTGAGGTATTGCTCAAAGCATCAAAGGCGGATATTGTTGGGATATCAGAGACGTGGTGTCACACAGATATAAGGAATGCAGAACTGGAATTTGGGGAACACAATGTGTACAGAAAGGATAGACAGGATAGGAAAGGAGGAGAGGTTATGCTATTAGTTAAGAAACACATAAAATCCAAGGAAGTGAAGCCAGTCGACATCACTGGACAGTGCAGTGTCGAGTCAGATTGGTGTGACATAAGCATAGGGAAATCAAAATTGAGAGTAGGAGTGTGCTATAGGCCTAATGACTCTGATGAGCATAATAAGAAACTATATGGGGAAATAGAGTGGGCCAGTAAATCAGAGAGTCTTATAATGGGGGATTTTAATTTCCCAGATATTGACTGGAATTTGTGGGTTGGTCACTCACACACTACCAAGGCTTTTAGGATTTATTGGATGATTGTTTTCTACATCAGCATGTTCGGGAGGTAACTAGAGGGAGTAATACTCTTGATTTGATTATCAGTAGTGATTCTTCATGCATTAAGATTCTTAAGATAAAGGAACCACTAGGCGGCAGTGATCACAGTGTGCTGAAGTGGGATTTACTCAAAGAGGTAACTACCATCAGGGATAAAGGGAAGGGTTATTGCTTTCGTAAAGGCGACTACGATGGTCTGAGACAGTATTTAAATTCTATACAGTGAGAGCAACTGAAGATGTTACCAACAGCAAATTCAAAATGGCAAGTATTCAAAGAACTTATCTTGGAAGCTACTAGGCTTTACATACCAACTAAGAAATATGCAAGGTTCAGGCCTAAATGGATGTCAGATGAACTAATGAGACATATGACAGTGAAGCAAAACGCATGGAATACATATAAATTTCCACGTGACACAGAAGCCTATAATAGATACAAGTTGATCTGTAACCAAGTTACAAAGGAGGTTAGGCAGGCGAAGGCAGATTACGAGAAATATTTGGCAAGGGATGCAAAGAAAAACAGCAAAAAGTTCTTTACTTATGTAAAGTCTAGAAGGAAGGGGATGAATCAGATTGGTACACTTGATATCGATGGGTCAACTGTTGATGATCCTGCTCAGGTAGCTAACAAACTAAATGAATATTTTGCATCGACATTCAGCGAGGGGAATGCCAGAGGTGTATTCAACTCTGGCAGTAAGTTAGAGAATCTTGTAATAACTGAGAGTAAAGTGGAGGAGAAATTGTTGAAGATAAAGATAAGAAAGGCACCTGGGGTGGATGGGATCTATCCAGTTATATTAAAGGAGGCAGCAAAGGAAGTAAGCAAATCCTTAGCCATAATTATGAAAACTTCCTTGGACTCAGAGTAGGTACCTACAGACTGGAGATGGGCAAATGTGACCCCAATTCAAAAATGAGGATCAATGGCTGACACAAGTAATATAAGCCGTGAATTAGGGTTGAATTTGAAAGTGTCTGCAATTCTGCCCAGACACGATAGGAGGGAGTATATGATGAGAGCCCTGTCGATCAATTCGGCCCTGGAATTTTCAATTCCAGGGCCGAATTTTCAAAAGGAAAGATTGTGCAAGGCACAAGGGGTAGAATTTTTTTCAGCTTGGTGTGTACTTGTTAACAGGAGAGACTGCTTCTACAGGGATGGGATACACTTAAATAGAAAGGGTGCAAGAATGTTTGCTGATGCTATCGAGTCAGTGTTAGGTGGGTCGGAAAACTGATAGATTTGGGGGTTACAAGGACTAATAGATTAACAGTATCCACTGGAAGAGGTGAAAGTGATTCTTGCACTGCTTCTATGGGAATGAGCAGCAGCGTGGAAAATAAGATGCAGGATATTTCAGAGACTGCTGGGAATAATTGGGGTACAAGTAAACACATGGGTTGTGTAAGGGTAGCTAAGAAAAAGGACAGGTGCATGTATACTTGCGTGTACACCAATGCTAGAAGTTTAGTAAACAAATTTGATGAATTTGAGGTATTGCTCAAAACATCAAAGGCAGATATTCTTGGGATTTCAGAGTTGTGGTGTCACACAGAAATAAGGAATGCAGAACTGGAATTTGGGAAGTACAATGTCTACAGAAAGGATAGACAGGATAGGAAGGGAGGTGCAGTTATGCTATTAGTTAAGTAATACATAAAATCCAAGGAAGTAAAGCCAGTCGACATCGCTGGACAGGGCAGTGTCGAGTCAGTTTGGTGGGACATTAGCATTAGTAGAGGCATATGATGCAAGAAAGCAAGCTTATTCAGCATCAGCCAAACAAAAAAAAAAAAAAGAACACACACCACTCCCATTTCACCCCTCCGTTCGTTCGATATACTGTTCAGTTGAGCCTTAAATTTGTTTAGGCTATCAACTTCAACAACAAGTGATGGAAGTCGGTTTCACCAACCAACCACCCGCTGGCCAAAGGCAAATTTCCGCACATCTATCCGACATCTGTCCTTCCTCAATTTGAATTTATGCCCTCTGAGGTGATTATTCTGAGCAAGAGGAAGAATGCCACTACACTGTGGTACTATACTGACTACAATGCCACTACACTGTGGTACTACACTGACAGTGGTAGAGAATGAAAGGGACTTGGGGGTGGTTGTGCAGGCAGATATGAAGTTCTCTGAGCAGTGCAGACGGGCTGCAAGAGTAGCTCATGGAGTATTGTCAATGATATACAGGAATTTTTCCAGCAGGGATAAGGAGGTGATTATTCCATTGTATAAGGCAATGGTCAGGCCACACCTAGAGTACTGTATACAGGTCTGGAGGCCTCATTTCAAGAAGGATGTAGAGCTGCTGGAACGAGTACAGAGAAGGGCAACAAGATTAGTGAATGGAACAAAGGGGTGCTCTTACGAAGAAAGGCTTATGTTTTGCAAATCACAGTGTCTGGAGACTAGGTACCAGCGAGGAGATCTGATAGAGGTGTATAAAGCCTTGAATGGTTTAAGCATGCTCAATGCTGATGGGATTCTTCCTCTAGCTCAGAAAAATCACCTGAGAGGGCATAAATTCAAATTGGGGAAAGACAGATGTAGGATAGACTTGCGGAAATTTGCCTT
The DNA here is from genome assembly GCF_048544385.1 of Mastigoproctus giganteus. NCBI lineage: Eukaryota > Metazoa > Arthropoda > Arachnida > Uropygi > Thelyphonidae > Mastigoproctus > Mastigoproctus giganteus. The sequence goes on along the minus strand of NC_143576.1, from coordinate 537,634 downwards.
TAGCCAGCAGGTGGTTGGTTGGTGGAACAGACTCCCACCCTTGTGGTGGAGGTTGATAGCCTAAATAAGTTTAAGGCTCAGCTGGACAGGTATTTTGAACGAACAGAGGGGTGAAGTGGAAGTGGTTTTTTTTTTTTTTTTTTTTGGCTGATGCTGTATAAGCTTGCTTTCTTGCATCAAATGCCTCTACTAATGCTAATGCCATCGGCATTGAGCATGCTCAAACCATTCAAAGCCTTATACCCTTCTATCAGATCACCTCGCCGGTGCCTAGTGTCCACACTCTGTAATTTGCAAAACTTAAGCCTGTCTTCGTAAGAGCAACCCTTTGTTCCCTTCACTAATCTTGTTGCCCTTCTCTGTAACCGTTCCAGCATCTCTACATCCTTCTTGAAATGAGGCCTCCAGACCTGTATACAGTACTCAAGGTGTGGCCTAACCAATGCCTTATACAAGGGAATAATCACCTCCTTATCCCTGCTAGAAAAATTCCTGTATATCATTGACAAGACACCATGAGCTACTCTTGCAGCTCGTCTGCACTGCTCAGAGAACTTCATATCTGCCTGCACAATTACCCCCAGATCCTTTTCATTCTCCACCACTGTCAGTGTAGTACCGCAGAGTTGATACGTTGATCTGGGGTTACTGTTTCCGATATGTAGTACTTTACATTTGTCAATGTTAAACTTCATTTGCCACCTCTCAGCCCATCTCTTCAACCTTTCCAGATCCTGTTGCAGCAGCATGGCGTTAGTAGTGTCCTTAACAACCCTGCCAACCTTTGTATCATCTGCAAACTTGGACATTAAACTTGATATACCATCATCAATATCATTATTAAATACAGGAAACAACAACGGACCCAACACTGAACCCTGAGGAACTTCACTTATAACATTAGTCCATGTTGAGCAGTGTCCATTGATTACCACTCTCTGTCTTCTCCCCCTCAACCACCCCTTTATCCAGATCGGACACAGCATGGTTTTGTTAAGGGGAAGTATTGCCTGACCAATTTGATTCGATACTATGATGAGGTCACAAAAGAACTGGATGCAGGGTATAACTTTGATATTATATACTTGGATCTTAGAAAGGCTTTTGATACTGTTGAACATGGAAGACTGCTGCACAAATTGGAGCAGTGTGGCATTGGAGGCAAATTGCTGGTACGGATAAAAGGGTGGTTGAGGGGGAGAAGACAGAGAGTGATAATCAATGGACACTGCTTATCGTGGACTAATGTTATTAGTGGAGTCCCTCAGGGTTCAGTATTGGTTCCATTATTGTTTTCTGTATTTATAAATGATATTGATGATGGTATATCAAGCTTAATGTCCAAGTTTGCAGACGATACGAAGGTTGGCAGGGTTGCCAAGGACCCGACTGACACTATGCTGCTGCAACAGGATCTGGAAAGGTTCAGCAGATGGGTGGCAAATGAAGTTTAACATTGACAAATGTAAAGTACTACATATGGGAAACAGCAACCCCAGAGCAACGTATCAACTCTGTGCTACTACACTGACAGTGGTAGAGAATGAAAGGGACCTGGGGGTAGTTATGCAGGCAGATATGTAGTTCTCTGACAATACACCATGAGCCCATGGTGTATTGTCAATGATATATAGGAATTTTTCTAGCAGGGATAAGGAGGTGATTATTCCCTTATATGAGGCAATTGTCAGGCCACACCTAGAGTACTGTATACAGGCCTGGAGGCCTCATTTCAAGAAGGATGTAGAGATGCTGGAACAAGTACAGAGAAGGGTAACAAGATTAGTGAATAGAACAAAGAGGTGCTCTTACGAAGAAAGGCTTAAGTTTTGCAAATTACAGTGTCTGGAGCTTGGCACCGGTTAGGTGATCTGGTAGAGGTGTATAAAGCCTTGAATGGTTTGAGCATGCTCAATGCTGATGGGATTCTTCCTCTTGCTCAGAATAATCACCTGAGAGGGCATAAATTCAAATTGAGCAAAGACGGATGGAGGATAGACGTGCAGAAATTTGCCTTTAGCCAGCGGGTGGTTGGTTGGTGGAACAGACTTCCATCCCTAGTCGTGGAAGTTGATAACCTAAATAAATTTAAGGCTCAGCTGGACAGGTATTTCGAACAAACAGAGGGGTGAATTGGAAGTGATTATTTTTTATTTATTATTATTTTTTTTATTATTTTATTATTATTTTTTTTGGCTGATTTTGCATAAGCTTGCTTTCTTGCAACAAATGCCTCTACTAATGCTAATGCTATAGACCTGTGAGTTTAACTTCTGTTCCTGGAAAATTAATGGAGGCACTGGTTAAAGAAGCCCTGCAGGATCATCTAGACAAGACTTCAGTTATAGCTCGGACACAGCATGGTTTTGTTAAGGGGAAGGCTTGCCCTACCAAATTGATTGGATACTATGATGCAGTCACAAAAGAACTGGATGTAGGGAATAACTTTGATATTATATACACTGTACTTGGATCTCAAAAGGCTTTTGATACTGTTGTACATGGAAGACTGCTGCACAAATTGGAGCAGTGTGGCATTGGAGGCAAATTGCTGCTATGGATAAAGGGGTGGTTGAGGGGGAGAAGACAGAGAGTGGTAATCAATGGACACTGCTCATCGTGGACTAATGTTATTAGTGGAGTCCCTCAGGGTTCAGTATTGGGTCCATTATTGTTTTCTGTATTTATAAATGATATTGATGATGGTATAACAATCTTAACGTCCAAGTTTGCAGACGATACAAAGGTTGGCAGGTTTGTCAAGGACACTACTGAAACTATGCTGCTGCAACAGGATCTGGAAAGGTTGAGCAGATGGGCTGAGAGGCGGCAAATGATATTTAACATTTACAAATGTAAAGTACTACATATGGAAACAGCAACCCCAGAGCAACATATCCACTCTGTGGTACTACACTGACAAGTGTAAAGTGTAAAGTGTTCATTGTCTAACGGCCCAAGGGGTTTCCCCCATCTCCGTGTTGTGTAGTCTGTTTGTGAAACACAGAACACTGTGAAGGCCAGAGATTTTAAAAAGTGTAAGGTACATGTTTATGTTGTGTTGTTCCTCTGACCTTTTAGCTGTTGGGCCCCTAGTGGGACCCCCCGTTGCCCACACTTAACCCCGAGGAGGCAGGTCAGGCATAGAGGGATCGCATTAGAAGTAATTACTCTGGCAGGCCCTGCCACCTAATTTCCTAAGATTTCAGTGGCAAGGGCCTAAAAAAAAAAAATAATAATAATAATAAAATAAAAAAAATAAATAAATAAATAAAAAAAAAAGAAATAAATAAATAATAATAATAATAAGAAAAATAAAAATAAAAAAAATAATAATAATAAAAAAAAATAAAATAAAATAAAAAATAAATAAATAAATAAAAATAAATAAATAAATAATAATAAAAAATCAATAAATAAATAAATAAATAAAAAATAATAAAAAAATTAAAAAATGGTAGAGAATGAAAAGGACCTGGGGGTAATTGTGCAGGCAGATATGAAGTTCTCTGAGCAGTGCAGACGGGCTGCAAGAGTAGCTGATGGTGTCTTGTCAGGATAGACCTGCGGAAATTTGCCTTTAGCCAGTGGGTAGTTGGTTGGTGGAACAGACTTCCATCCTTGTCGTGGAAGTTGATAGCCTAAATAAATTTAAGGCTCAGCTGGACAGGTATTTCGAACGAACGGAGGGGTGAAATGAAAGTGGGTTTTTTTTTTTCTTTTTGGCTGATGCTGCATAAACTTGCTTTCTTGCATCATATCCCTCTACTAATGCTAATGCTAAAAGACCAAACCCTCCAGGACTTAATAACAACACGAAGAAACAAAGTCCTCAGTTCCCAGCGGTTTTCACTCTCCCTCTTATGGCAGTGAGAGAATCAGAGTGGAAGCAGAGGGTGCTGAGAATTCTGGGTGCATCCAGGCTGCCATGCATGGAATGTGAACTTGGCCTATTACAATGTAAGATCGCTCATCAGTGAAGACGATATCAGAGCTGGAAAATGAATTTTGGAATATCATCAGCCAAACTGATGATATTCCAAATGAAACAAGGAGAAATAAATCACTTATAAGTTTATATCAAATGGAAATCTGCTGCACAACAATTGAAACAGTGAAAAGAATGTTGGAGTTGGCTTTTTGGCCCATAAAGATAAAAAAAAAATAAATAAATTCTGGAATTCAAAAGTACATCACCGTGGGTGTGACAATTACTGCCCAAGATTTCCAAGAGCTACAAACTAAAGGTTATAATGATAAATGCACCAACATTGAGCCACAATGATGAAGAGGTTGAAGAAGTGTACACCAGAATTGAGAGACTTCCAGAGGAACAGAAAACTCAGTACATCATTTTGTGGGACTTCAATGCTGAGGTTGAAAAGAAACAAAACAGCACAGAAAGGGAAACTAGAGGAAATTTTGGAATTGGTGAAAGAAATGAATGACTTGTGCAATTTGCAGAATCTCGAGGAATGTCAGTAATGAAAACTTTTTTCTAGAAAAGGGTGAACAAAAAGTAGACATTGAAAACCCCAAATGGATTAACAACTAATGAAATTGACTTCATCCTCACTAACAGTAGAGATATAGTGAATGTTACCATCCTGAACAATATCAGATTGGTAATATGCACCCTTGATACAGAGGTAAGATAAGAAAGGAAAAAGTGACTCAAGTAAATAATACGAAGGTCTTTGATATATCAGAAGAGGAGAAAAGCAGTATGTACTGGAATTTAATAATGTTTGAGCTTCTGCAGATCTTTCAGGGCCAAGATATCGACAAGGAATACAACTTTCTGAAAGTGATAAAGCCTGAGATACCTACAAAAAGAAATCCAAAGAAAAAATTAGTCAAGGAACAATTGTCATGGTGAACCAAAGACGATAACTGAAGAGCAAGATGAACACCGACAAAGTCAAAATTGAGTATACCGAATTTTGCAAAGCCATTAGAAAGACACTTAGCGAGGAAATAAGATTAAACACAAGAAAAGTAGAACAAGCATAAAGAGAAAATAAAGGACTTAAATCAGCAGTCATGAGCAGTAATATAGAAAGACAAATGATACTGAATCTGAAAAATAGTGATGGTGTACTTATAAACAACAGAGAAAGCATAGTTCAAATAGCAGACTATAAAGTATTGTATAACAAGCAAGGGAATGATGCCAGCAGTGCGGAAGATAGATCACAAATTAGTGCCAGACAAAAAAAACTGCATCACTTGTGAATTTTGCAAATAATGTGTTTTGCACTGCATTGCAGTTTTATAATAGTATTATGTACTGTAAATGAGCAAAATAAGTCCTCAATATTTTGTTGTTCCTCCTTGAGCTGCAATTAGTCTTGCAACGATCTGGCATAGTCAATCAACTTCTGGATATACAGTTGCCCAATTTCGGGGTACCAGACCCTTACAATGCTCTCCTGCAGCTGAACCTTACTTGACTTCTGTGCAATTTTAGACGATATTATGTACCAGCAATTTTCAATAGGGTTCAAATCTGGAATGCATGTTGCTGGGCCAGTCCAACACTGTAATGCCAGCATTTATGACTGCACCTTAAGGGAGAAAAACGAGGGAAAACATTGGCGTAAGTATGCTTTAAGCCTTGTGAGACAAGAAGACAAACTTATAATTAAATCTAAATAGCGTAATACTTACCAATTTTGCTATGTGGCAAGGTGCAGAGCCCGGTTGAAAAATGCAGCTTTGGACAACTGTGTGGTGATCCCTAATAACGGGTTTCAGGCACTTCTCCAAATAGCAGTGTAGGTTTCTGCATTCGCTGTTCCGTTAATAAAGTTAATTCACCCCACCCCTTTTCTCATTATGCATCCCCAGACCATCTGACTGGCAGGGAACCTTAGTCGGCATTATGAAATCAGGATGGTATGCCTCTTATTTTTGTCTTGTGACATATCGCTTCTATCCGAGCCATGCATGTTGAATTTCGATTCACCAGAACAGATGACAGTGTCCCATTGCTCTTTTGTCCATGAAACATGCGTTTTAGCCGAAGCAAGTTGCTTTTTACTCATTTGTTGGGTCAACAAAGGCTTCTTCTTGGGCCGATAGGCATGCAGATCTCATTCTGAAAGCCATCTTTGGATAGTTCGTGCACTTGTTTCAACACCAGAGAATATATCTCAAAGTCAAGTTTTAGATCAGGAACACTATCATGGTTATTACGAAGGCATAGCTGTTTCAAATATCAATCTTGGGAAGGCGTAGTCACTCTCTTACAGCCTCATTCAGGTCTTCTCTTCACATCACTGGTTTCATGCTTTAATTTCAACACCTGGGATACTGTTGACTGGCAGCAGCCTATTTTACCAGCAGTAGTACACGCAGAAAGCCATTCTAGGACAGAGCAACAGCTTTTTTTTTCTTGGTGTCAACTGAACATATGGAGCCATGCAATACAATAACCTGTGCAAAACAGGATACTAATGAGCAAGTATAGGCTTCCAACACTGTATTTATAGAAATGGCTGATGCAATAGAACCTTTGCTTTGAGACAAAAAAGTGACAGTAATCAAACAATATCTTAAGCGATTCACTACAAATCTTACTTTTTTTAAGGTGATGCAGTTTTTTTCACCACTGTATCAACACATACCCAATGTCCTACCTGATAAGGTAGAACATGCATTGAAGAAAATGAAGAATTAGAAAGTCCGGGGTGAAGATGAAGTTACTGTATATTTGCTAATATTGGTAGGAGGAGACATGACACAGAAACTGGAAAGACTTCACATAATACATTAGGAAAGGCATGATGCCTAAGGAGTGGAATAATGCAATCATAATTTTGCTGCATAAGGGAGGACACAAATCAGAACTTTGAAATTATAGACCAATTAACTTGTCCCACATCTAAAAGATGTTCACAAGGGTCATCACCAAGAGATTAGAAAGAATACTTGATGAGAATCAACTGAAAAAGCAAGCTGGCTTTAGGAGAGGATTCTGAACTATGGATCACCTTCACGTAATATCACAGCTAATGGAGAAAGCAAACGAATATAAAACACCATCATGCCTGGCATTTGTTGATTATGAAAAGGCATTTGGCTCCATATAGCATAAGGCAATGTTTCGGACACTGGAAAGATGAGGCACAGGCATCCCATACATTGATTTTGAAGAAAATATATGAGAATGCTACTTCCTTTATTAGACGAGAAATAAAACCAGTAACAAATTTAAAACTGAGAAAGGAGTTCAACATGATCTCCTGAGTTGTTTACTGCTGCCCTTGAGGAATCTTTCAGAAGATTTCACTGGTCGCAGAAAGGAGTCAACGTGAATGGAGAGTTCCTAACCCAAACTCATTTACAGATGACATTGTGATCATAAGCCACGATCCCAAAGAATTAGAGGAAAACCTTAATCAGTTACGCAGAGTTAGTAAGGATTTTGGACTAAAGATGAATATGGCTAAAACAAAAGTAGTGACGAACAACTATGCAACAGAAATGGATATAATCGTTGAAAGTGTAGAAATTATAAAGGTGGATTCATATACTTATCTTGGACAAATCATTAGCTGTAACACTGGTAAATGGCAAGAGAAAAATAAGTTTAAATGGATAGCATTCAGGAAACATAGTCACATGCTGAGGAGCAATATCCCAATTTGTATGAAACATAAAATAATGAGCCAATGTATAGTCTCCACCATGATTTATGGAAGTTTAAACTTGGGTACTCACCAAAAGAATGGAAGAGAAACTAAAAACTACACAGAGAAGAATGGAACAAATTATATTAGGAATCAGACTGTTGGATAAGAGAAACACATGGATTAGGCAATAAACACACTTAAGGATATGCTCTTTTTTTTTTATCAAAACTAAAGAACTGAAATGGACTTGGGCAGGACAGATAGCTCAAAGAAAACCTGGACAACAGAGATGGGCTTATGTTTGTTTATTGTTTAGGAGCATTAGCAACTAAGGCCATATTGTTCCGGGGATATGCGGTGGTCATTCCCTGACTTTTCCGCATCCTCCGTATTTGGTGGTCATGGGCTCGAACCCCGGTCTAATCAAGAAGCGTGTGCTATGCACTGCCACTCCTGACCACCTGGCTATGGAGGCGCCACAGAGATGGGCAGATGAAAGTCAAGCATTTGTGGGTAGTAAATGGATGGCTATTGCACAAAACAAGGAAATAGAAAGTTGAGAGGCCTTCATCCTGCAGTGGATTGAAAATCGCTGAAGATGATGATTCCTTGCCTCCAGTTCCTAATTTTGCAGGTGTTCAATTGTATTGTCAGGCATATTTGGAGGCCAATGAAGATAGACGATATCTTCATCGCGTTCCTCAAACCACTTGTGCAGTGGGCTGGATGATAAAGTGTATTATTATGGGATATCCCAACTCTATCTCGGAAAAAATGCAACATATCAGGGTGCACATGGTCTCTACGATAGTAGTGCAAAAGGCATCATTTTAACTATATCTCATGTAACTGGGCGTAATATTATGTTATATAGATATTATATAGATAACTATAACTTTTAAAAATATTATGCCCATTTGCATTTTAGTCTTACTTAAACATTATCACGTATCCCTTTTGGCACCTCTCATATTGTGGGATTATCTTCACAATATGAGTTGTCATGTGGACAATACCAGGGTGCCTACCCACCCACTGGAGACTAGGCACCTGTGCGGTGATCTGATTGAGGTATATAAGGCCTTGAATGGGTTGAGCACGCTGAATTCTGATGGGATCCTTCCACTTGTTCAGATTACGAACCTAAGGGGGCATAAATTCAAATTAAGAAAAGACAGATGTAGAATAGATGTGCCGAAATTTGCCTTTAGCCAGCGGGTGGTTAATTGCTGGAACAAACTTCCATCTGTCGTTGTGGAAGTTGATAGGTTGAATAAATTTAAGGAGGAACTGGACAGGCATTTGGAAGGAATGGTGTGATTTTTTTTTTTTTTTGGCTGATGCTGCATAAGCTCATACATTTGCTTTCTTGCATCACATGCCACTACTACTACTACTACTGATGAAAGGCCAACAAGCTTTGAAAAAGTGCCATCTAGGTGGTATGGTGCCCATTGAGAATCAGTAACAATAGCCTTCTCTATTAGTGAACCATTACTTATTCGAGGTAGTGCAATACATGGTAACTTGTTGTGAATTAGGAGCACAATATTAGATATAGTTGAAATGATGCCTTTTGCACTATTATCCTCATTTTTCCTTTAAGAGTTGTCGATGCTGTTTTTACACTGATATTATACAGATAATTATGACTTAAAAATATAATGCCCAGTTGCATTTTAGTCTTATTTAAGAATCTTTATTGCTACAGGAAGATATACACTGAGTGATCACTAAATTATGACCTCTGCATCCATAATAGACTATGACGCATATCTCACAGTATAAAAAGCTGAACAGCTTCATATGCTAGAGCAGTGGTAATTTGCATCTGGTCATTCAAGTCAAAGTTATGTGATGTAATAAAAATATGGAGTTTCAAAAGGGCATGATTGTGGGAGCTTCTGTGTCAGGTGCTTCCATATCGAAAATGTTATGTCTTGTCGGTTGCTTATTGTGGTTGTGTACAAAGAATGGTGTCAAACCAGTCAAACCACCTCCTGCTGACAGAATTCTTAATGGGTTACACAAAGTTCATGTAATTGGTGAGCAAAGGGTGCAGTGCATTGTATGGATTCAACAACAGGTCACTATGCAACAGTCAACATCACAATGCAACATGGTGAATGCAAGAAAAATATTCCAAATGATGCACTGCACACAGACGTACGTTGTTCCACAGAAGACAACCCAAGAGAGACACTCTCCTCCACTAGTGTGAGCACATATGAGGTATAGTTGAAATGATGCCTTTTACACTACTATTGTAGTTTTTCCTTTAAGAGTTGTCTATGATGTTTTTACACTGATGTTATTTACACTCTTAAAATATTGTTCTCCATTAGACTGGGCACACTTTCCCTTTTCCTGTCCTTTCTATACCAAGTTCTGTTATGACATATCGCTCCTGGATGTAAACGGCATCTTATTCAAAATTAAAATTCGTTTTCATGCATATGCAAATAAAGCTTTTAAAAGAAAAGCATTATTAATGGTTAACTACTATTCCTGTATTTAATCTATATTAAAGTTCTTGGATCCTCTTGGATTAACTCCCTCTTTGGATAGTTCCTGATCTTTGCTGGATTGCCTTCTTGTATTGTTTAATCTTGACTTCACTGAACATTCCTGTCAGAACCATGGACTGAATGTCTTATTTATCAGATTGGACTTCTTGGATTGATTCTTGAATTGAAATTTGAGAATTGATGCCTGTCTTCAACTTCATGGATTCTACTACCTGGATGTGACTTTTTTTGCTGACTCTTTAGCTGACCTCTTAAACTTTGTAGAAATGGAATTGACTTTATAGTACCACTGACCCGAATGGCACAGGATGCTGGTACCCAATGAGTTTTTGCTACTTCCTATGGGTGGGATTACTGGCATTAATAGGTTTAGCCTGTGCCGTTCTGTGAGCATGAGATCTTACTGGTCTTATTTACTTGTCTTTTTGGTAGGACAATGCATGCACAGTTGCAGCCCACTTCCTAGTGGCATAGGTAGGTACTGGAAACAACATTTGTGGTGATCACTGCTTTCCTATAGCAAAGAAACAGCTAAAAAACACACAACATTGTATAAACATAGCAATATGTTCATTTCTCACTGCTTTACTGATGTATATTCACAGCATACTATAGTAGCACAGTTAACTAAGGGTAAGGATCCTTCCAGCATAAGACACAACACATTGACCATCTCAAAGAGATAACTTTGGAGAAATTTCAACTTTAAGGGTTTTATACCTTTTTTTCCCCCAACTTCAACTTGGCATCAACTTCCTATTCACCGCAACAAAAATCCTAAACCTCCAAAGAGCATTGTCGTTAGGAGCATCAGCAACTTAGCCTATATTGCACCATAGTTTCTTATATTGATACAAGTGTGTTCACAGGTCAATTTACATGTCAGGCAGACTAAAAAAACCAAGAATAACTTTCAGGTAAAATGCTCTTCCATTTGTTTGAGATCAGCTAACTATGGCTGGGAATGAAGTGACCTTTACAATTCTCCAGTCATCGATGGGATTCAAACCAAGATCCCCTCTATATGAATAACAAGTGAAAAACCACTACATTGTTGTGGAGGCCTTGATAAGTATATGGCATAGCATATTAATAAAGCACTACACTACAGAAAAGGCAAAGTAACTTCAAATGTATTTCAGGGCATTTATTCGTAATCAGTTATGTACAATTTTGGACTGCTGTTCAAGGAAATTACACAATATGATTATAACTAGTCAATACCGTTTAAATTTTAGTGTGATATCAACACTACCTAAATGTAAAAGGTGCTAAGAAAGTGTCATTTTATCATATGGCACGTGGCCAGTATCTCCAACAGCATAAACTATCACTCTTCCATTTGGCTTTACAGCTATCCATGTAATGCTGCAATTGTGAAGTGCAAATCTTAACCATGCTTCTGGGGGAAACTGGAGTGCTCTGTAAATAAATATTTAAATAAATTATGTTTTATACATATTATGAAAGATAATAATACAACAAGCTTATGATTGCATTAGTACACTTGTTCACAGATCATAAATCACTTTTAGAAACTACTACATCATAAAACTACTTGCCATAAAATAATTCTTATATACTAATATCTGTTAGACACCTCGCTAAGGCAACCTTGTTACACAAAGTGGCCTTAGATAGATTTTAAATTCCTTTCAGTAGCACAAACTGATGATGTTATGAACTGCAAATTCTAAATTAGGAGCATTCAGGAAGGTATCGGTAATTTTTATGACAATATAGAGATATTGTTCAAGGTGGAGGAGCTGAAAGGATGAGCTGACAAGGCTAGTGATAGTTTTTTTTTTTTTTTTTATGTAAACCCCAAACACGAGAGGTATTAGAACCTATAGTACTTAGTACCATGCTTGGGTTGAAGATTAAGAAGATGAAAGAAGATATTTGTTGACATTGGACTTGAACTTCTGTAGATTGTAATTTTCAGGAAATACATATGAAGGAAGGTTGTTCCAGAAAACGGCAGTTGAATGAATAAATGAGGAAGATGAAAAGTTGGTTCTGTGAGTTTGAAGTTGGACAGTAAATGGATGTTGGCTGGTGGCAGCACGTGTTCGGACTATTTTGAAAGAGAGAGCGGGAATTATAGAAGCCAATTCAGAAGAACAGTGCCCATGGAAGTATCTGTAGAAGAGGCATGCAGCAGAAACAGTACGTCCCACCCACTTTTTCTTACTATTGAATACACCATGAATTGTCAAACTAATATGCAAGCTTATCTGCGAAAAGATCTAAACCTCCTAAGCACTTCCTAATTCATTTCACAAATATACGTGGTCTCAATTCTAATCTCAGCGATGTCCATTTCCACTTGCACTCTGCCAAACCCCATGTACTTTTTCTGACAGAATCTCAGTTATCGGTTGATTCGACTACTGCTCATCTTAGATGCCCAAATTAATCGCTGTATGATTCCTTTCGCCTCAAAGGTGGTACTTGTGCATATGTCTGTTCTGATATTCCCTGTCAGAGACCTGGCAATTTGGAATCTCCTCTTCTCTTTGATCTTCTCTGGCTTAAAATCTCTCTACCTCACTGTGTCAAATTCATCTGTTGTCTCTACCATTCTCCCAACTCCACTAATCACTTGAAGCTCTTTGACTTCCTCTCTTTGCAACTTGACTTTCTCCAGTCAAACTTTCCTAACAGTGAGGTAATTTTCCTTGGTGATTTTAATGTTCACAACTCCAGTTGGCTTCCGTTTTCTAGTCACACCGACCCAGCTGGTCGAGATGCTGAGGCTTTTGCAATTACTAATGACCTTGCACAGATTTTTTTTTTTTTTTTTATGTAAACCCCAAACACGAGAGATATTTGAACCTATAGTACTTAGTACCATGCTTGGGTTGGAGGTTGAGAAGATGAAAGAAGATATTTTTTGACATTGGACTTGAACTTCTGTAGACTGTAATTTTCAGGAAATATGTATGAACGAAGGTTGTTCCAGCAAAGAGCAGTTGAATGAATAAATGAGCAAGATGAAAAGTTGGTTCTGTGAGTTTGAAGTTGGACAGTAAATGGATGTTGGCTGGTGGCGGCACGTGTTCGGACTATTTTGAAAGAGAGAGCGGGAATTATAGAAGCCAATTCGGAAGAACAGTGCCCATGGAAGTATCTGTAGAAGAGGCATGCAGCAGAAACAGTACATCTATGAGACAGTGAGTGGAGAGACTCTGTTAGAGATGAATCATTAATTAACCAAACTGCCCTCTTCTGAATGGAATCAAGAAGCCTGAGAGAGGTTTTGGGGGCACCACCCCAGATGTGGGAACAATATTCCATGGCTGGGCAGATTTGCAATTTATACAGAGTGAGCAGCTGTTTAGAAGAAAAGTAACACTGAGAGCGAAAGACAAAACCAAGTTTTTTAGATGCAGAAGAAGCAATATTTGTAATGTGCTTGTGCCAAGAGAGATTAGAAGTCAGGGTAATCCCCAAAAGAGATATATCATTTTGCCTAGAAATCGGAGTGTCACTAAAGATAAGCATAAGAGCAGAAGAATCCTTTTTGTGAGATATAAGACAAGACTGAGTTTTAGAAGGGTTGAAATCAACTAAGTTGTCTTGGCCACACTGGAGAATTACTTGAAGATCGGCATTTAAAGAATTTGTAGCAGATTTTCGAGAAGTTGAAGCTGATTGAGCAGGACAAGGTTTCTCAAAATGGAAAGTGGAATGCAATGTGCTATCATCGGCAAAACTATGGATGGGATTTTCCAGTCAATGGAAGAAGGTCATTAATATACAAGAGGAAAAGAGTGGGAGAAAGAACTGAACCTTGGGAGACACCGACATTAGTGGAGAAGTTCGAAGACAGAGAGCCATCTGCCATCATCCTCAGTGAGCGATCAGAGAGAAAACGGGATAACCAATTACTAAAAACAGTTGGCAAACCATAGGATGGAAGCTTGTTTGGAAGACCTTTATGCCAAACACAATCGAAAGCCTTTGAGATGTCAAGAGCAACTACTTGTGTTTCACCGAACCTTTCTATTGAATTAGTCCGATTAGATAATATGAATCAGAGCTGTAATACTCAATATGTTCTACGTTGATAATAATATTAGTAAATTAATAAGAGGAGTTTACCTCAATATAGTACGCAGAACACTTCCGTATGATACCCTCCAGAAATTAAAACGGAAAAAACGAAAAAATCGACAACTTACCAGTACATTAAAGTAAAATATAAATAATTAAATAATCAATTTAACACAATTCAAAATCAATTTAAAACAATTAAAATTCAAATTAACGCAATTAAAAGAATCTAACGAAAATATTCAAAACGATTTTCCTTCCTGAAGCTGACAGTGCTTTTCGACCAACTGTCGTGATCACAGGAATTTTCATTCCGTTTTAATATCTGGAGGGTATCATACGGAAGTGTTCTGCGTACTATATTGAGGTAAACTCCTCTTATTAATTTACTAATTGAATTAGTCCATAAATGGGTAACATAAGCCAGAATATCACCAGTGGATTGACACTGACAGAATCCATACTGGCAATCGATCAGACAGGTTTCTAGGTAGTTTAAGAGTTGGCGGTTAATTGATTTCTCCATTACTTTAGAAAGAGTAGAAGTAATTGCAATGTGACGATAATTGGATGGGAGCGATTTGTCACCCTTTTTAGGAACTGGCTGGGTATGAGCAAATTTCCAAGCAGAAGGAAAAACACCTTTGGAAAAAGAAAGTGAAAAAAGCGGCAAAGAATAGGAGTAAGTTCAGGGGCACAGGTTTTGAGAACAAGTGGAGAAATACCGTCGGGATCTGGAACTTTCTTAGCATCAAGATTCATCAAAATCCTTCTGATATCCTTTTGACGGAAGACAACAGGAGGCATTGAACGGAGCATGTTGGTAATGGTGGGAGGTGTTTTACCAAGATCATTAATACATGAGCTGGAAGAAAAATGGGATGCTAGCAGGTCAGCTTTATCCTTGGCTGAAGTGACAACAGAACCATCTGGTTTGGACAGAGGTCGGCAAAAGTTGCGGTCAATAGCTTTGGCAAGAGACCAGAATGCTCGGCTACCATTAGGGCAAGAAGCAAGTTTTCTACTCTTAGACTGTTCAAACTCTAGTTTGGACTCATTAATAACTGCTTTACAATTGTTGTGAGCTTTGGTGTAGGGAGAAAATGAAACTGAAGAATTAGAAACAAGCCAATTACGATATGCAACATTCTTCTCTTGAAAAGCCTTAGCACATTTATTGGAAAACCAAGGTTTAGAAAAAGGACGAGATTTTAAAGTGGAGTGTGGGATAAAGGATTCCATTCCTGTAAGAATAATTTCACTGACACGATCTGAGCAAACGTTGACATCAGACGTTTTGAAACAGTAATCCAACCAAGGAAAAGAAGAAAAGAAGTCTCGCAGGTCATCCCATTTTGCATTTTTGTAATGCCAAACAACACGAGGCTGGGAATAGCCATGAGATAAAGGTTCCATTGGAGAAGAGATAATCACCAAGTTGTGACCTGAAGTGCCTAAAGAACCTCTCACTTTGACCGTGTACTTAGAAGGGTTGTTTGTCAGAAAAAGAAAAAGCGTATTGGATGTATGATTAGGATTGTCCGGTATTCTTGTAGGTAAATGAACAATCCTAGGTGGTAGATGACTCTCATCAACCGGTGCAATACCACCACTTTACTTATTGGAGGCTTGAAGTGGTGGAACCCATGTTTAGTCTCTAGAGCTAAGTTCTGGTCAACCATTCCCTATCTCTTCCATCATGCAGTATGATTGATGACTTTTGAGGTTATGATGAACATCGTGGCGAGATCCAATATTCCTTACATTTCGAGGGTACAGCTCTAAAACGGTGTTCGCAGGCCGGCCACTAGTTAGTACACTGGACCGAACCTATTGGTAACTCTCTAGGAGGCTTCCGGATCAGCTAGTGTATAATCTTGTTACCTCTACTCTGCCAGATAGTGACTGGAGGGAGTCCAAGTAGTGTGTATGTGGGGAGCATTGTCGAGCCCACATTATGTCAAGGATCGTGGTATATTCTTACCGCGTGTACGCCATATTCAAAAATTTCATTCCTTCATACAGCGGGTCCCACCCACTTTTCTTACTATTGAATACACCATGAATTGTCAAACTAATAGAGCAAGCTTATCTGCAAAAAGATCTAAACCTCCCAAGCACATCCTAATTCATTTCACAAATATACGTGGTCTCAATTCTAAGCTCAACGATGTCCATTTCCACTTGGAGTCTGCCAAACCCCATGTACTTTTTCTGACATAATCTCAGTTACCGGTTGATTCAACTACTGCTCATCTCAGATGCCCAAATTATTCGCTGTATGATTCCTTTCGCCTCAAAGGTGGTACTTGTGCATATGTCTGTTCTGATATTCCCTCTCAGAGACTTGACAATTTGGAATCTCCTCTTCTCTTTGATCTTCTCTGGCTTAAAATCTCTCTACCTCATTGTGTCAAATTCATCTGTTGTCTCTACCATTCTCCCAACTCCACTAATCACTTGAAGCTCTTTGACTTCCTTTCTTTGCAACTTGACTTTCTCCAGTCTAACTTTCCTAACAGT
The DNA here is from genome assembly GCF_048544385.1 of Mastigoproctus giganteus. Taxonomy (NCBI): domain Eukaryota; kingdom Metazoa; phylum Arthropoda; class Arachnida; order Uropygi; family Thelyphonidae; genus Mastigoproctus; species Mastigoproctus giganteus. Next base: position 520,887 of record NC_143576.1, on the reverse strand, counting down.
GAGGTAATTTTTCTTGGTGATTTTAATGTTCACAACTCCAGCTGGCTTCCGTTTTCTAGTCACACCGACCCAGCTGGCCGAGATGCTGAGGCTTTTGCAATTACTAATGATCTTGCACAGATTGTTCATTTACCTACAAGAATACCAGATAATCCTAATCATACAACCAATAATGCTTGAATTTTTCTCACAAACAACCCCTTCTAAGTACACGGTCGAATGGAGAGGTCCTTTAGGCACTTCAGATCACAAGTTGGTGATTGTCTCTTCTCCAATGGAACCTTTATCTCATGGCTATTCCGAACCTCGTGTTGTTTGGCATTACAAAAATGCAAAATGGCATGACCTGCGAGACTTCTTTTCTTCGGTCAGATTACTGTTTCAAACCTTCTGATGGCAATGTTTGCTCAGATCGTGTCAGTGAAATTATTCTTGCAGGAATGGAATCCTTTATCCCACACTCCACTTTAAAATCTTGTCCTTTAACTTTTTCCAATAAATGAGCTAAGGCTGTTCAAGAGAAGAAGGTTGCATATTGTAATTGGCTTGTTTCTAATTCTTCAGTTTCATTTTCTGCCTACACCAAAGCTCGCAACAATTATAAAGCAGTTATTAATCAGTCCAAACTAGAGTTTGAACAGGCTAAGAGTAGAAAACTTTCTTCTTGCCCTAATGGTAGCCAAGCATTCTGGTCCCTTCCCAAAGCTATTGGCTGCAACTTTTGCCCATCTCTGCTCCAACCTCTGTCCAAACCGGATGGTTCTGTTGTCACTTCAGCCGAGGATAAAGCTGACCTGCTAGCATCCCACATTTCTTCCAACTCATATATTAATGATCTTGGTAAAACACCTCCCACCATTCCCAACACGCTCCATTCAATGCTTCCTGTGGTCTTCCGTCAAAAGGATGTCAGAAGGATTTTGAGGAATCTTGATGCTAAGAAAGCTCCAGGTCCCGATGCTTTTTGTCCAATTGTTCTCAAAACCTGTGCTCCTGAACTTACTCCTATTCTTTGCCACCTTTTTTTCACTTTCTTATTCCAAAGGTGTTTTTCCTTCTGCTTGGAAATTTGCTCATATCCAGCCAGTTCCTAAAAAGGGTGACAAATCGCTCCCATCCAATTATCGTCACATTGCAATTACTTCTACTCTTTCGAAAGTAATGGAGAAATCAATTAACCGCCAACTCTTAAACTACCTAGAAACCTTCTGTCTGATCAACGATCGCCAGTATGGATTCTGTCAGTGTCAATCAACTGGTGATATTCTTGCTTATGTTACCCATTTATGGGCTAATTCAATGGAAAGGTTTGGGGAAACACAAGTAGTTGCTCTTTACATCTCAAAGGCTTTCAATCATGTTTGGCATGAAGGTCTTCTAAACAAGCTTCCATCTTATGGTTTCCAAATGTTTTGAGTAATTGGTTATCCAGTTTTCTCTGTAATCGCTCCCTGAGGGTGATAATAGATAGCTCTAATGGTAGAACTTCTAACTTCTCCACTAATGCCGGTGTCCCCAAAGGTTCAGTTCTTTCCCCCACTGTTTTCCTCTTGTATATTAATGACCTTCTTCCATTGACTGAAAATCCTATCCATAGTTTTGCCGATGGCAGCACATTGCATTCCACTTTCCATTTTGAGAAACCTTGTCCTGCTCAATCAGCTTCAATTTCTCGAAAATCTGCTACCAATTCCTTAAATGCCGATCTTCAGGTAACTCTCCAGTGGGAGCAAAGAAAACTTAGTTGATTTCAACCCTTCTAAAACTCAGTCTTGTCTTATATCTCGCAAAAAGGATTCTTCTGCTCCTATGCTTATCTTTAGTGACATTCTGATTTCTAGGAAAAATGATATCTCTTTTGGGGATTACCCTGACTTCTAATATCTCTTGGCACAAGCACATTACAAATATTGCTTCCTCCGCATCTAAAATCTTGGTTTTCTCTTTCACTCTCAGCGTTACTTTTCTTCCAAACAGCTGCTCACTCTGTATAAATTGCAAATCCGCCCTGCCATGAAATATTGTTCCCACATCTGGGGTGGTGCCCCCAAAACCTCTCTCAGGCTCCTTGATTCCATTCAGAAGAGGGCAGTTAGGTTAATTAATGATTCATCTCTAACAGAATCTCTCCACTCACTCTCACATAGACGTACTGTTTCTGCTGCATGCCTCTTCTACAGATACTTCCATGGGCACTGTTCTTCTGAATTGGCTTTTATAATTCCCGCTCTCTCTTTCAAAACAGTCCAAACACGTGCCGCCACTGGCAAACATCCATTTACTGTCCAACTTCAAACTCACAGAACCAACTTTTCATCTTCCTCATTTATTCATTCAATTGCCGTTTTCTGGAACAACCTTCCTTCATACGTATTTCCTGAAAATTACAGTCTACAGAAGTTCAAGTCCAATGTGAAAAAATATCTTCTTTTGTCTTCTCAACCTCCAACCCAAGCATGGTACTAAGTACTATAGGTTCAAATATCTCTCGTGTTTGGGGTTTACATAAAAAAAAAAAAAAAATCTGTGCAAGGTCATTAGTAATTGCAAAAGCCTCAGCATCTCGACCAGCTGGGTCGGTGTGACTAGAAAACGGAAGCCAGCTGGAGTTGTGAACATTAAAATCACCAAGGAAAATTACCTCACTGTTAGGAAAGTTTGACTGGAGAAAGTAAAGTTGCAAAGAGAGGAAGTCAAAGAGCTTCAAGTGATTAGTGGAGTTGGGAGAATGGTAGAGACAAGAGATGAATTTGACACAATGAGGTAGAGAGATTTTAAGCCAGAGAAGATCAAAGAGAAGAGGAGATTCCAAATTGCCAGGTCTCTGACAGGGAATATCAGAACAGACATATGCACAAGTACCACCTTTGAGGCGAAAGGAATCATACAGCGATGAATTTGGGCATCTGAGATGAGCAGTAGTTGAATCAACCGATAACTGAGATTCTGTCAGAAAAAGTACATGGGGTTTGGCAGAGTGCAAGTGGAAATGGACATCACTGAGATTAGAATTGAGACCACGTATATTTGTGAAATGAATTAGGAAGTGCTTAGGAGGTTTAGATCTTTTTGCAGATAAGCTTGCATATTAGTTTGACAATTCATGGTGTATTCAATAGTAAGAAAAAGTGGGTGGGACATGCTGTATGAAATAATGAAATTTTTGGATATGGTGTGCACACGGTAAGAATATACCATGATCCTTGACATAACGTGGCCTTGACAATATCCCCTGCATACACACTACTCGGACTCCCTCCAGTCACTATCTGGCAGAGTAGAGGTAGCAAGATTATACACTAGCTGATCAGGAAGCCTCATACAGAGTTACCAAAAGGTTCTGTCTAGTGTACTAACTAGCGGCTGGCCTGTGAACACCGGTTTAGAGCTATACCCTCAAAATGTAAGGAAGATTGGAACTCGCCACAATGTTCATCATAACCTCAAAAGTCATCAATCATACAGCATGATGGAAGAGATGGGGAAGAGTTGACCAGAACGTAGCTCTGGAGATTAACATGAGTTCTACCACTTCAAGTCTCCAATAAGCAAAGTGGTGGTATTGCACCAGTTGATGAGTCATCTACCACCTGGTACTGCCAGGTAACACAGAGGGGCAGCATTCCTCCATGTGATGTGGGCGCCACATCTCGACCCCTGCTTACGTTGGTTGAACCCTGCGTGGTCACCCACCATGTGCTTGTGCATTGAGCTTATACCCAGGATTACTAACAGTCCCACCATCATAAAGATGCAAGCAGAAGACTTGTTTGTCGCAGACCATCTGGACTTCGCCGAAACTGGGTCCAATTGACTTGAGTGTCACTTGAATATCAGTTCCATCAACATTTTAGACTCTCAGGTAGCAAGTATAGCTTGCCTGGCATATCTGAGAGAATGGCTGTTCTCTTATCTACATTCAGTTGAAATAGCATACTGTCTTTACTGTTGTTATCAACCCTGCAACCTTTGCATCATCTGCACAATTTTAGACATTAAGACTGATATACCTTCAACAACATCATCAAATAGATATACAAAACAATGGGCCCAGCACCAAACCCTGAGGAACTCCACTATTGACATTTGTCCACAAAGAACAGTGTCCATCGATTACAACTCTCTGTCGTCTCCCAACTCAACCATCCCTTTATCCATTGTAGCAACTTACCCTTAATGCCATACCTCTCCAATCTGTACAGCAGTCTTCCATGTGCAACAGTATAAAACTTTCCTGGAATTCAAGTTTATGATATCAAAATTATTTTTGGCATTCAGCTCCTTTGTGACCACATCATAGTATCCAATCAAATTGGTCAGACAAGACCTCCCTTTAACAAACCCATGCTGCGTCTTAACTATTACAGCAGTCTTGTCTAGATGATCCTGCAATGTTTCTTTAACGAGTGATTCCATTATTTTCCCTGGAACACAAGTTAAACTAACAGGTTTATAGTTACATGTGTCACCTTTTGAACTCCCTTTGTGAATTGGTGATACATTTGCACACCTCCAGTCTATGTGGAGCTCCCATGAGTCCAACTAAGTTCTCATAATTATGGCTAAGGGTTTGCTTTGCTTAATTCCTTTGCTGCCTCCTTTACATATAGTCAACCCACCTATGTTAAGTGGTCCAATCTGATTCAACCCTTTCCTTCTAGAGTTTACATAAGTAAAGAACTATTTGTTGTTTTCTTTGCATTCGTGGCAAAGATTTCTCGCAATCTGCCTTTGCCTGCCTAACCTCCTTTGTGATTTGATTACAGACTAGCTTATATCTGCCATAAGCTTCTGTATCACCTGATACTTTATATGCGTCCCATACATTTTTCTTGGCATCTCCATAGCCAGGTGGGCAGGAACAGCAGTGCGTAGCACACGCTTCTTGATTAGATCGGGGTTCCATCACGTGACCACCAAATACGGAGGATGCGGAAGGGTCAGGGAATGAGCAACGCATATCCCCGGAGCAATATGGCCTTAGTTGCTAATGCTCCTAAAAAAACCAAATAACAATAAATAACATTTTTCTTCTCAGCAACGAGCCTCATTAATTCATCTGACATCGATTTAGCCCTAAACCTTGAACATTATTTCTTTGTTGAAATAAAAGGCCTCCAAAATTAAGTCCTGAAGGCTTCCTATTTAGAATTCAACGTTGGCAACATCATCAGTTGATCCCACTATACAGAATTTAAACAGTCTGAGACCCCTGTAGTCACCTTCACGAAAGCAAAAGCCCTTCCCTTTAGTGTTGATGGTAGTTTTGCATCTTTAAGTAATTCCCACATCGGTAAATGGTGATCAATGTCACCCAGTGGTACCTTTAACTGCAAATTCTTAATTCATGAATAAATGCTGCTGATAATCAGATCAAGAGTATTACTTCCTCTGGTTGCGTGTCGAACGTGTTGCTGTAGAAAACAGTCATCCAATAAATCGACAAAAGTCTTGCTAGTGTGCGAATGATGAATCCACAAGTTCCAGTCAATATCTGGTAAGTTAAAATCCTCCATAAACATTCTGATTTATTGGCCCACTATTTCTCTGCACAACTGCTCATTATACTCATCAGATTCAATCGGCTCAACATTGCATTGTCCACCAACATCAATTGGATGCACTTCCTTAGATTATATTTGTTTCTTAACTAACAGCATAACCCCTCCTCCATTTCTGTCCCGTCTGTACACATTTACTCCCCAAATTCCAATTATGCACTGCTTATGTCTGTGTGACACCACGTCTCTGATATCCAACAATATCTACCTTTGAGGTGTTGATTAACACTTAAAGCTCATCAAATTTATTAACTATACTCCTAGCATTGGTGTACATGCAAATATACATACATCTGTTTCTACTCATAGTTACCTTAACACAGCCCATGTCATGTATTTACTTGTTCCACCATGATTCCCATCAGTCCTGGAAATCTCCATTGCCTTGATCTCCAGGCTTCTGCTCATTCTAATAGCAGTGCAAGAATCACTTTTGCCTCTGCCTGCGGCCACTGTTAACCTTTTGGTCTGTGTACTCCCCCAAGCTAGTTGTTTTCCGACCCACCTAACACTGCCTCGATAGCATCAGAAATATTCTTGCACCTCTTCTATTTAAGTGTACCCCATCCCTGTAGAAGCAGTCTCTCCTGTCAACAAGCACAGACCAGGTTGAGAAAAATTCTACCCCTTGAGCCTTGCACAATCTCTCCAGGGTTGAATTGATAAACAAGACTGTCATCATATACTCCCTTCTATCATATCTGGGCAGAATTCCAGACACTTTCACATTCAACCCTAACTTGCGACTTTTTTTCAACATTGATCTGTACTTGTTGAGTAAATCTGCAGATCTCTTACTCAATGTCATTATTACTCAACCCCATTTCCTTGTTCATTTCACAAATATACATGGTCTCAATTCTAATCTCAACGATGTCCATTTCACTTGCAGTGTGCCAAACCGCATGTACTTTTTCTGATAGAATCTCAGTTATCAGTTGATTCAATTACTGCTCATCTCAGTTGCCCAAATTATTCGCTGTATGATTCCTTTCGCCTCAAAGGTGGTACTTGTTTGTTTGTTGTTTGGTTTTTAGGAGCATTAGCAACTAAGGCCATATTGCTCCGGGATATGCAGTGGTCATTCCCTGACCTTTTCGCATCCTCCATATTTGGTGGTGACGGGCTCGAACCCTGGTCTAATCAAGAAGCTTGTGCTACGCACTGCTGCTCCTTCCCACCTGGCTACAGAGGCAGCAGGTGGTACTCGTGCATATGTCCATTCTGATATTCCCTGTCAGGAACTTGGTAATTTGGAATCTCCTCTTTTCGATCTTCTCTGGCTTAAAATCTCTTTACCTCATTCTGTCAAATTCATCTGTCTCTACTGTTCTCCCAACTTCACCAATCACTTGGAGCTTTTTGACTTCCTCTCTGTGCAACTTGATTTTCTCCAGTCCAATTTCCTAACAGTGAGGTAATTTTCTTGATGATTTTAATATTCAAAACTCCAGTTGGTGTCCGGTTTCTAGTCACACCGACCTAGCTGTCAAGGTTCGGAAACTTTTGGAATTGCTAATGACCTTGCACAGATTGTTCATATACCTACAAGAATACCGGACAATCCTAACCATACAGCCAACACGCCTGATTTTTTCCCCCCCAAACAACCCTTCTAAGTACCGGTCGAAGTAAGCGGAACTTTAGGCACCTCAAATCAACTTGCAGATTGTCTCTTCTCCAATGGAGCCTTTTCGCATAGCTATTCCCAACCTCGTGTTGTTTGGCATTACAAGAATGCAAAATTGGCATTACAAGAATGCTATGCGAAAAGGCTCCAATGGAGCCTTTTCGCATAGCTATTCCCAACCTCGTGTTGTTTGGCATTACAAGAATGCAAAACTCAAGATTCCTTTTCTTTGGTCGAATTACTGTTTCAAAACTTCTCGTGTCAACATTTGCTCAGATCGTGTCAGTGAAATTATTCTTGTAGGAATGGAATTCTTTATCCCACACTCCACTTTAAAATCTCGACCTTTAACTGAACCTTGGTTTTCCAATAAATGTGCTAAGGCCGTTCAAGAGAAGAATGTTGCATATCTGGCTTGTTTCCAATTCTTCAGTTTCATTTTCTGCCTACACCGAAGCTCACATAAATTGTAAAGCAGTTATTAATCAGTCCAAACTTGATTTTGAACAAGCAAAGAGTAGAAAACTTACTTCTTGCCCTAATGGTAGCTGAGCATTCTGGTCTCTTGTCAAAGCCATTGGCCACAACTTTTGCCCATCTCTGCTCCCACCTCTGTGCAAACCAGATGGTTCTGTTCTCACTTCAGCCAAGGATAAAACTGATCGGCTAGCATCCCATTTTTTTTCCAACTCATGTATTAATGATCTTGCTAAAACAGCTCCCACCATTCCCAACACGCTCCATTCAATGCCTCCTGTGGTCTTCCATCAAAAGGATGTCAGAAGGATTTTGACGAATCTTGATGCTAAGAAAGCGCCAGGTCCCGATGGTATTTTTCCACATGTTCTCAAAACCTGTGCTCCTGAACATACTCCTGTTCTTTGCCACCTTTTTTTTCACTTTCTCATTCCAAAGGTGTTTTTCCTTCTGCTTGGAAATTTGCTCATATCCAGCCAGTTCCTAAAAAAGGGTGAGAAATCCCTCCAATCGAATTATCGCAATTACTTTTATTCTTTCTGAAGTAATGGAGAAATCAATTAACCACCAACTCTTAAACTACCTAGAAATCTTCCATCTGATCAACGATCGCCAGTATGGATTCCACCAATGTCAATCCACTGGTGATATTCTGGCTTATGTTACCCATTTATGGACAAATTCAATGGAAAAGTTTGGTGAAACACAAGCAGTTGCTCTTGACATCTCAAAGGCTTTCGATCGTGTTTGGCATAAAAGTCTTCTACACAAGCTTCCATCTTATGGTTTGACAACTGTTTTTTGCAATTGGTTATCCAGTTTTCTCTCTGATCACTCACTGAGGATGATGGTAGGATGGCTCTCTGTCTTCTAACTTCTCCATTAATGCTGGTGTCCCCCAAGGTTCAGTTCGTTCCCCCACTCTTTTCCTCTTGTATATTAATGACCTTCTTCCATTGACTGGAAATCCTCTCCATAGTTTTGCCGACAATAGCATATTGCATTCCACTTTCCATTTTGAGAAACCTTGCCCTGTTCACTCAGCCTCAATTTCTCTAATATCCCTACCAATTCCTTAAATGCTGATCTCCAGTGGGGCAAAGAAAACTTAGTTGATTTCAATCCTTCTAAAACTCAGTCTTGTCTTATATTCCGCAAAAAGAATTCTTCTGCTGGTATGCTTATCTTTGGTGATACTCCGACTTCTAGGCAAGAAGATGTTTGTTTGTTTGTTATTTGGTTTTTAGTAGCATTAGCAACTAAGGCCATATTGCTCCGGGATATGCGGTGGTCATTCCCTCCCCTTTCCGCATCCTCCGTATTTGGTGGTGACGGGCTCAAACCCCGGTCTAATCAAGAAGCGTGTACTACGCACTGCTGCTCCTTCCCACCTGGCTACAGAGACGCCTAGGCAAGAAGATATAGCTGTTTGGGGGATTACCTGACGTCTAATATCTCTTGGCTCAAACACATTACAAATATTGCTTCCTGTGCATCTAATAAAACTTGGTTTTCTCTTTCTCTCAGTGTTACTTTTCTTCCAAACAGCTGTTCACTCTGTACAAATCTCAAATTCGCCCTACCATGAAATATTGTTCTCGCATCTGGGGAGGTGCCCCCAAAACCTTTCTCAGGCTTCTAGATTCCATTCAGAAGTGGGCAGTTAGGTTAATTAATGACTCATCTCTAACAGAGTCTCTCCACTCGCTCTCTCATAGATGTACTGTTTCTGTTGCATGCCTTTTCTACAAGTAGTTCCATGGGTACTGTTCTTCTGAATTGGCTTATATAATTTCCGTTCTCTCTTTCAAAATAGTCCGAACAGTGCAGCCACCAGCCAACTTCAAACTCACGGAACCAAGTTTTTGTTTTCCTCGTTTATCCATTTAACTGCTGTTTTCTGGAACAACCTTCCTTCTTATATATATCCTGAAAATTACAGTCTACAGAAGTTCAAGTCTAATGTCAACAAATATCTTCTCTCGTCTTCTCAACCTCCAACCCATGCATGGTACTAAGTACTATAGGGTCTAATAACTCTCGTGTTTGGGGTTTTCATAAAAAAAAAAAAAAAAAAAAAAAAAAAATGCAAGAAAGTAAGCTTATCTAGAATCAGCCGAGAAAAAAAAAAAAAACAACTTCGTTTCGCCCATCCATTCACTCCAAAAGTTTGTCTAGTTCAGTGTTGAATTTATTTAAGCTGTCAACTTCCACAACGATAGACGGAAATTTGTTCCAGCAATCAACCACTTGCTGGTTAAAGGCATATTTCTGCACATCTATTCTACAAAGTCTTTCCTCAATTTGAATTTATACCCCATTAGGTGCAGAATCTGAGCAAGAAGAAGAATTCTATCAGTGAGCTTGCTGAAACCATTCAAAGCCTTATACACCTCACATGGCAATGTTAGATACACCTTTTTGTTTTAATTATAAAAAATTAATTTTTAGCTTTTTTACTGAATTGAAAAATGGTAATATATTAATTACGATTTGCTATACTCATTTAAAAATATCATATAAAAATAAACAAGAGAAAGCGATAACAATAAAGAAAGTTTTTATTGCATTTTTTAGCATTTTCAAGTTCACTCATCTGCAGGTAGAAACATATATGCTTGTGTGTCTGGCAGATGCAAAGTTAATGTCAGTACTCTATTTGCATTTAGCCACTGAAACCAAGGCTCTATGGCAATGGAAATTACTTGGAAGAAAGACAGATTCTTTTGCTCACCTGTCATCTGTTAAACACCAACCAAAAAATTAATGTCTAATAATTTGTATTGCTCGAAATGAAAACATAAAATACTGAATAATTAGTTACAGAATACTGGTGAGCAAAGGTACGTGGAAGGATCTGGTTTCATTTACAAATTTTTATACTAGAAGGTTAAGCACTGGAAGGTTAAGAAGTCTATCATAACATACAGTGCCAAATGTCAACCGTATTATAGCTCTGTAAAGTAAAGTGTTCTCCAGAATGAAGAATGTTAAAGTTCAAAATAAGGATACATGTAAATCATACTACGAATGTCTGCACATTAGTCTCAGAGTTGGGCTGTTATGAATTTTATTATGTCTTGCTAATCAGTTACAGAATACTGGTGGGTAATGGTACATGGAAGCTACACTGCAGCTCTAATATAGTGTTAATGTTCCAATCTGTAAGGAAGTCTCATCCCATTTGTGAAACCCCAAATATTTTACTTTATCTTCTTGAGTATAATGTAAAACAGCTTTCAAAAAAAAAAATGTTTAAAATATTTTAAAGAATACTCACAAATTTTACATTATTTAACACACATCTAAAATTTGACGATCCTTTTCAAAACAGTCAGTCTGTCACATAATGCACGTGCTTCTGCACCCTCCATTCCAACATTGTTACTACTATAGAATAAACAACTTGAGAAATTCCCTTTGTCACTTTAATCAATACTTGAACGCCAGTACCACTAATGATTAACACCCATCTTTAAATTGTTTAAATCATTATAGCTGTGCTACAGAGAAGCACAAATTACTTAAAGGTTTCCTTGCACATATTAAGCTTCTATAAAATTGGATCTTAAATTTGAAGGCAAAAGTTGGCAGAGTGCTTAATGACAGTAATCAAGGTATCTGACCAACAAGATTTGGAAAAATTAGTAAAATGGGATGAGAAGTGGCAATTGAAGTTTATTGACAAATGCAAAGTATTGAACTTGGGTAGCAGTAATCCCAGATTAATGTACCAACTCTGTGGTACTGCACTGAAGGTAGTTAAGAATGAACAAGACCTTGGGAGTAACTGTTCAGGTAGATAAAGTTCTCTGTGCAGTGTAGATGGGCTGCTAGAACAACTCATGGGGTTTTGTCAATATATAGGAATTCTGAAAGCATGGATAAGGATGTGATTATTCCATTGCATCAGGCCACATCTTGAGCATACAGGTCTGGAAGGTTTATTTTAGGAAGGATGTGGATCTGAAGGGCCAGCAAAAGTGTCAGTTCTGCAAATTGCATCATCTGGAGACTAGGTACTTGTGAGGAGATCTAATTGTGGTGTTGAAAGCTCTCAATGTATTGAGTAAGCTAAATGTTGATGCCATCTTTACTCTAGTTCGGTTGGATTTAAAGGAGGAAGGTTTGTTGCAAGACAGATGTGTAGAATTTTTCTTTCAGTCATAGGGTAGCTGACTATTGGAATAAATTTTTAAATTTCCATCTAGTTTTGTGGAAATGGGTAGTTATTAATAAACTTAAGGAAGAATTAGGCACATTATTAGAGGGGATGGACAGATGATGTGAGAAAGTTGTTTTTTGGCTGATGCTGCATAAATTTTCTTCCTTACATTATTGCTCTATTGAGTGGACTGGGGTACAAATAATGAATCATGTGTGAAGTAACTACATTTTATTTGATGATTTACATCGTTTCACTGCAGGAAGAGGAACAGATAATGCGCTACAGTGGCTAGTCAATTGTGTGCACAGCTAAATATAATTTGGGCATTTTCATCAATTTCACTGGGGCAGTTGACACAACTGATCGGAACAGTGTGTTATTTCTTATGCAACAAGCAAAATGTATAAAGCAATTATATTCTGTCATAAAGGACTATTTCATAAACAGAACTGTAACTGTCAGATCTTCCAGTGCAATGATTACAAGGAATGCAGTAAGAGGATACCCTCAGGGATCTGTCTTTGGGCCACTTTTGTGGAACCTGGTGCTCAATGAATGGCTGAAACAAAATTATAATTGTCTTGATGGTAGTTTATGCTGATGACCTGGTTCTGTAGTGGAAGATGATTCACTAGCAGAATTGGAAGAACCTTTAAACTTAATTCTATCAGAAGTACATCAATGGTGCAAACTGCATAGACTGACAGTGTCCACCACAAAAAGTAAAACTGTTATTGAATGAGCACCTGTTAGTGACTAGATGAGCTACACCTAAAGAACCCAGTTTCTTTAGATGTAGCTCATCTCCAGACTGTGAAAATGACAAAATATTTAGGGATCCTAATTGATAGGCAGCTATTCTTCTTTTGCAATATTACTCGCATAGAGATAAGGAAATTTGTTGGAATGATTGCAAGGATAACGAGAAAGGACTGGAGAATAAAAGGAAGAACACTGAATTTGTTCTATGACTGCAGCTTCTTACTAATTGTTATTTATGGTGTACATAGTGCATAGTAATGCTTGTCAAGTGGCACTGTCCCAACAAACTCTGTATAGTATAACCGTGATGCAGTATAAACTTTGTAAATGTCAGAGATGGTGAGGTTTTAGTGTAGTATAGTGTTGGGTTATTTATGGTGTATATATATATGGTATGGTTAGACTGTGGATTGCAAAAAAGTGAATGTCAGAAAGCTGTTTGCAATACCGCATGCAATGTTACTGAAGCTATAAGTGCAGCCTGCAGAACTATTTTGAATGATACATTGCAGGTGGTGACCAGACAGCTGCCTCAGTAAAAAGGGTTGCATTATAAATAAATTCCTTTCATGTGTAAATATTAACGGTAGATCTTGGCCCAGAAGTTTAGTCCAAATTTACATCTCACCTTCTTAACAGGATGTGGACCATTTTTTGAAACATTACACGAGTTAGGTGTTATGGGCCATTCTGCTTGCATCTGTGGGAAAGATGAAACTTGGATGAAATATGGATTATTTACATTTAATGGCCTCTGTTACACTAGGAGGTTTTGCACAAATATTGGGGAGTTAAAAACAGCTTTACCAAAAGATGCTTTCTATTGTTTGAACAATTCTCAATGGTTTGAAGTGTTTAAAGGGGACCACTTGTCTGTCAAAGATGATCCTTGCTCTGGCTGCTCATCAACTTCGAAAACCAGTGATTCAATTGCTGATTTCCATAACCTGATCAGGAGATAGAGGTACAATTATCTACTAAGTTGCTAGTAAAATTTGTATTTCCTGTGGGCCATGTCATTCACTTTGAATATAAAATTTTTTGAATACGACACATTTCAGCAATGTTCCTCGCAATCCTTACTGGTGATTACAGAGAATGGCAAGTTTCTGAATGTCAGGATCTTTGTCAAGTGCTGGTGGTGATTCATACTTTGTTTTCTCCATCATTATTGGTGGCAAACCACAGGCATATGATTATAACCCAGAAACAAAGATATAGTCCTATCAATGGAAAGCTTCATCTTCTCTAAGGCCCAAAAAAAAAGCAAGACAATCTCAGTGAAATATGAAGATCATGGTTATCATATTTTTTGACTTACAGGGTATTGTTCATTATGAATTTATTACAGAATAGTTTTAGGAATACTAAAAATCAATTTTACACCAACTGTGCAACAAATGGGTAACTCGGCATTTTCCACCCAAGAATTTCTTGCACAGCATTCCATCAAAGTGTAGCACACCACAGTCACCAGATATTTTTTGTTTCTCAAGCTTGAAAGATCACAACAGATATGCAATGACTGAGGATTGCATTTGGAATATTATATTCAGGTCTGGAGATTATACCTAAAATTAGACACAGAACTTTGGGAGAGGGTTCAGAGAAGGGCAATCAGATTAGATTGATGCACATATGTAGAATAGCTTAGGTGTGGACTATAAAGTTTGACATTAGAAATCTAAGGGGAGATCTGATTGAGGATTGACTAAAATGAATGAAGGTCATTCTCCCTCATATGTAGGACAAGAGCTAGAGGGCATAAATATAAAATCTCAAGGAAAACAGAAGAGTGAATCTCATGAAGTTCACTTATGGGTTTATGAATTACTAATTCCAAATTGCAAGTATAAATTTCTATTCAAAACTACATAAAATTCAAATCAGTTCAATTTCAACACCAAGAACCCAGTGAACTACCAACCTTAAAAACAATGTTGAACTGTACACGGCTGCATAACTATGTAAAATATAAAACTCAATAAGTACAGTACAACCTTTGTTAACGCAAAATACATTATATATAAGCTTCAAATATTTACAACTCAATAAATAATAGGGCTATGATAGGGTAGCTAAGAATAGGAACAGGTGCATGTATATTTGCATGTACACCAATGCTAGGAGTTTAGTAAATAAATTTAGTAAATTTAGTAAATAAATTTGATGAATTTGAGGTGTTGGTCAAAACATCAAAGCGAGATATCGTTGGGATATTAGAGACATGGTGTCACACAGATATAAGTAATGCAGAAATGTAATTTGGGGAGTACAAGGAGTACAGGAAGGAGGAGTTATGTGATTAATTAGGAAACACAAAATCCAGGGAAGTACAGCCAGTTGACATGGCTGTACAGTGCAGCGTCTAGTCAGTTTGGTGTGACATATGCACTGGGAAAGCAAAATTGAGTAGGAGTGTTATCAGACACTCAGCCTAAAACACTGATGGATCCAATATCTCTCTATTACAGAAGATTTAGTATTAGTATTAGTAATGGCCGCATGGTGCAAGAAAGCCTATGGCTTATGCTGCACCAGCCAAAAAAAAAAAAAAAATCCAAACAAAACAATGATAAAAACAAAAAATAAATAAATAAATAAAATAAATAACTAAATAATAATAATTAATAAATAAAAAAAATAAATAAAATAAAATATAATATATAAATAAAAAGGAAATTAAACCTATCATCCTATGCGCTTCCCTTACCCGAAAGTACTATCCAGATGACCTTTGAATTTCCCCAAACTGTCGGCCTCTACCACCCATGAAGGCAACTTATTCCAGTAATTTATAAGTGCGGTTGGCCTGCATCCCTAAAATCCACTCATGCACACCTTCTCAAAGGTAAGCCCTGTTACGTCACTCAGGTGGCAATGAACATGTAGAGTGGTTCTCTTCAAGACGCCTGGTCAGCGTGAAGAGGAAAAGACCAAACCCTCCAGCATATGACAGCACGACAAAACAAATGGCCCTCAGTCCCCAGCAGTTTTCACTCTCCCTCTTACGGCAGCGAGAGGATCAGAGTGGAAGCAGAGGGTGCTAAGAATCTCTGGGTACGATCAGGCTGCCATGCATGGAAACTGAACTTGGCCTGTTATAACGTAAGATCACTCATCGGTGAAGACAGAATATTAGAGCTGGAAAAGGAATTAGAAAATGTGAATTGGAATATCATCGGTTTGGCTGAAACAAAAAGAAGAAATGAATCACTTATAAGTTTATAAAGTGGAAATCTGCTGTACACCAATGGAAACAGTGAAAGGAGTGAAGGTGGAGTTGGGTTTCTGGTCCATAAAGATTTTAAAAACAACATTTTGGAATTCAAAAGTACATCACCAAGGGTGTCAAGACTAATACTGAGGTACAAGCTAAAGGTTATAATGATTTATGCACCAACATCAAGCCATGATGATGAAGAGGTTGAAGAAATGTACACCGAAATTGTGTCTTCTAGATCAGCAGAAAACCCACTACACTATTATTATGGGGGACTTCAATGCTAAGGTTGGAAAAAGATAAAACAGCACAGAAAGGGGAACTATAGGAAATTTTGGAATTGGTGAAAGAAATGAAAGAAGTGAAAGACTTGTGGAATTTGCAGAATCTCAAGGACTGTCAGTAATGAACACTTTTTTCAAGAAAAGAGTGAACAGAAAGTGGACACGGAAGAGTCCAAATGGATTAACTACTAATGAAATCGACTTCATCCTCACTAACAGAAGGTATATTGTGAATAATGTTACCGTCCTGAATAAGTTAAATGTTGGAAGTGATCACAGAATGGTAAGATGTACACTTGATATAGATGTAGCAAAGGAAAAAACTGACTCGAATAAATAATACAAAGGTCTTTGAGATAACATAAGAGGAGAAAAGGCAGTATGTACTGGAACTTAAGAACAAGTTTGAGCTTCTGCAGACTGCTCAGTACCAAGATATCGACGAGGAATATTACAACTTTCTGAAAGTGATAAAGCCCAAGAAACCTATAGGGAAAACGAAATCCAAAGAAGAAAAAATTAGTCAAGAAACACTTGTCGTGATGAAGCGAAGACGACAAATGAAAAGCAAGAAAAACACTGACAGGGAGAAAATTCAGTATACTGAGTTATGCAAAGCCATTAGAAAGAGACTCAGAGAGGAGGACATCAGAAAATTTAACACAAGAAAAGTAGAACAAGCATTAAGGGAAAACAAAGGATTTAAATCAGCAGCCATGAGCATTAACACAGAAAGACAAATGATACTGAAACTGAAGAATAGTGATGGTGTACTTATAAACAGCAGAGAATGCATAATTCAAATAGCAGAAGACTACTATAGAGAATTATACAAGGAACAGGGGAATGATGCCAGCAGTGGGGAAGATGGATTGCAAAGTAGCAACACATACGACATACCCGATATTCTTCCTGATGAGGTAGAACATGCATTGAAGAAAATGAAGAATCAGAAAGCCCCGGGGGAAGATGAAGTTACTGTAGAGTTGTTAAAATTGGGAGGAAGAGACAACACAAAAACTGGCAAGGCTCTTCACAAAGTGCATTCGAAAAGGTGTGACGCCTAAGCAGTGGAATAATGCAATCATAGTTTTGCTGCATAAGAAAGGAGATAAATCAGAAATTGGGGTCATTACTAACAGATTAGAAAGAATACTTGATGAGAATCAACCAAAAGAGCAAGCTGGCTTTAGGACAGGATTCTCAACTATGGATCACCTTCACGTAATATCACAGCTAATGGAGAAAGCGAATGAATATAAAACACCATTATGCCTGGCATCTATGGATTATGAAAAGGCATTTGACTCCATACAGCATAAGGCAATGTTTCGGGCACTGCAAAGACAAGGCATAGATACCCCACATATTATGATTTTGAAGACAATATATGAGAGTGCTACCTCCTTTATTAGACTAGACAAAGACAGTAGGAAATTTAAAATTACTTAACAAGTACAGGTCACTGATGAAAAACAAGCCGTGAATTAGGGTTGAATTTAAAAGTGTCTGCAATTCTGCCCAGATACGATAGGAGGGAGTATATGATGAGAGCCCTGTCGATCAATTCGGCCTTGGAAAGATTGTGCAGGGCTCAAAGGGTAGAATTTTTTTCAGCCTGGTCTGTACTTGTTAACAGGATAGACTGCTTCTACAGGGATGGGATACACTTAAATAGAAAGGGTGCAAAAATGTTTGCTGATGCTATCGAGGCAGTGTTAGGTGGGTCGGAAAACTGCTATATTGGGGGGATACAAGGACTAATAGATTAACAGTAGCCACTGGCAGAGTAGAAAGTGATTCTTGCACTGCTTCTATTGGAATGAGCAGTAGCCTGGAAAATAAGATGCAGGATATTTCAGAGACTGCTGGGAATCATGGGGGTACAAGTAAACACATGGGTTGTGTTAGGGTGGCTAAGAGGAAGAGCAGGTGCATGTATACTTGCGTGTACACCAATGCTAGGAGTTTAGTAAATAAATTTGATGAATTTGAGGTATTGCTCAAAACATCAAAGGCAGATATTGTTGGGATTTCAGAGACGTGGTGTCACACAGATATAAGGAATGCAGAACTGGAATTTGGGAAGTACAATGTCTACAGAAAGGATAGACAGGATAGGAAGGGAGGAGGGGTTATGCTATTAGTTAAGAAACACATTAAATTTAAGGAAGTTAAGCCAGTCGACATCGCTGGACAGTGCAGTGTCGAGTCAGTTTCGTGTGACATAAGCATTGGGAGATCAAAATTGAGAGTAGGAGTGTGCTATAGACCTAATGACTCTGATGAGTATAATAAGAAACTGTACAGAGAACTAGAGTGGGCCAGTAAATCAGAGAGTCTTATAATGGGGGATTTTAATTTCCCAGATATTGACTGGAATTTGTGGGTTGGTCACTCACACACTAGCAAGGCTTTTGTGGATTTATTCGATGACTGTTTTCAACATCAGCATGTTTGGGAGGCAACTAGAGGGAGTAATACTATTGATTTGATTATCACTAGTGATTCTTCATGGTTGGTTGTTGTTGGGTTTTTTTGGCGCAAAAGCAACTTTGGCCATATTGCGCCTATCTATTAATGTTTAGTGACAAAGACATTTATATTTCTTAAAAATGATTTATATCTGGTCAAAATATCCTATTAATTTTAAATATTTAAATATATTTTCAATGCTGGAGTTATTGCCTAGGATTTGTGATAGGGTTAGAGAATCTTGGAAATTTATATTGAGATGGAAGGCTGATTGTCACGCCATGTGGTATTGTGGACATTCTATAAGGAAATGTTTTACAGTGAGTTGACAAGAACAGTGAGGGCATTCTGGAGGATTTGCTTTGGTGAGTAAATAATTGTGCGTAAGATGTGTATGTCCAATGCGTAATCTGGATATAATGACTTCTTCATGCCGATTCTTGCGAAGACTCGATTTCCATGGCTGTAGCTCATGTTTTATTTGAAACAGTTTATTGTTTAATTCATTTTGCCACGTTTGTGACCACTGATTGTGGAGAAACTGTTTTATGATGGGTCTGTAATCAGTATATGGAACTTTGCAAAACCTTTGGTTTGCGTTTGTAGGATTCTTTGCTGCTCGATCAGCTCTTTCATTACCTTCAATGCCTGTATGTCCTGGGATCCAACAGAATTTTACTTGCCTCATTTTGCTTTTAAGTTTCACAAGGTGAGCTTGTATCTGATAGAGAAAGGGATGTGATGGAGTCTGTCTTTGTTGGAGAGCTTGTATTGCACTCAATGAATCTGTGTAGATGAGATGTTTTAGAAGAGGGGAAGAATCTATGTATTTTAAGGCCATTTGTAGGGCGAATAGTTCAGCGGAATAGCTACTGCATTGATTTGGAAGTTGTTGTGAGAGAACAGTGTGTGGAAATATCACTGCAGCACCAACTTTGGTGTCTGTTTTAGAGCCGTCTGTATATATATGAAGGTATTCCGAGAACTGTGATGCGTGGGCTGCATGCATCTGTTTTATGTTGACATTTGCCAGAGTGCTTTTTCCCCATTGAAAACAAGTGTCACAGATTGGCGTGAAAGTGTGCCATGGTGGAATACTTATGCTGTTTTCCTCATGTACATTTTCAAAGTTTAGGCCCCATTTTGAAATTGTTTCTTTTAGTCGTATTCCGGCTGGTTTATTTACTGTGGGTTTATTGCTGTAGAGGATTTCCCACTGTGGATTGAAAAGATACTGCCAAGTAGGATGGTGAGGAAGACTTCGGATTTTAATTGCATAGTTTAATAGCAGCATTTGCCTCCGGAGATATAATGAAGGCTCATGAGTCTCTGCATATAAGCTTTGTACTGGTGATGTTCTGTATGCACCTAAAGAGATTCGTAAGGCACTATGATGTATGGAATCGGGCCATTTGATGACACTTGGTCTACACGAACTGTACACAGGGGCTCCATAGTCTAGTCTTGATCTGATTATAGCATGGTATAGGTGAAGAAGTGTGAACCGATCGGCTCCCCACTTCATTGCAGAAAGAACTCTGAGAATATTTAGTTTTTTTTGACAGGTTGTTCGGAGGTATTTGATGTGTTCCAAAAAGTTAAGTTTTTTGTCAAGAATCAGGCCAAGGAAACGTATACTATTTGCTAGAGGTATCAGCTGGTTTTCTAGTTTTATTTCTGGATCTAGATGCATTTTTCGTTTTCTGCAGAAGTGTACAGCTATTGTTTTTTGTTCTGATAATCTGTAGCCATTGTTTTTAGTCCACCGTTCTATTTTGTTCACTGCGCTTTGTAATTGTCTTTCTATCATGTTCATGTTTTGTGAATGGCACGAGATAGTAACATCATCAGCATAAAGGAATGTTTCAACTGTTTTTGGCAGGTCTTTTATAATAGAATTTATTTTGATGACAAATAAGGTTGCACTCAGCACTGAGCCTTGGGGTACTCCTTCTTCCTGTGTGTATATTTTTGACAGATTGTTTTGGTATTTTACCTGGAAGGTTCTAACTTTCAGAAAATTTTTACCAAGAGTGGTAAGTTTCCTCGCAAACCGATATTGTGGAGATCTTTAAGAATGCCGTATTGCCAGGTAGTATCAAAGGCCTTTTCTATATCAAGACTGATCATTATTAGATGCTCATTCCTTAGAAAAGCATTTCGGATATTTGCTTCTGCTTTTATCCTGGGGTCCAGAGATGATCTGTTTTTACGAAATCCGTATTGAGTTATGTTAAGTACGTTATATGTTTCCAGAAACCAGGTTAATCTGTTGTTCACCATTTTTTCGAGGATTTTCCCACGGCAACTTGTTAGCGCTATTGGTCGATAATTTGTAGGGATCGTGTGATCTTTGCCAGGTTTTGGTAAGGCAATTATAAGGGAGTGAAGCCAGGAATTTGGATAGCAGTTTTCCATATAAATTCTATTGTATAGCATAAGCAATGCCTTTAGAGATTTTTGATTAAGTTGTTGGATCATTTCATAGTGAACTCCATCAAGTCCTGCTGCATTTTTCCTAGACTTAGCCAGAGCTTTCTGTAATTCTTCTATGTTGAAAGGTTGGTTATATGGGTGTTGTTGGTTGGTTTTAAAATTTAGTCTGTATTTTTCAGCTACAGTTTTAGTTTTCTGAAAAGATGGAGTATATGCTGATACTGCTGATATATTTGCAAAAGTAGTTGCCAGTAAGTTAGCGATTTCCTTGGGGTTGGTTATCTCCTGTCCATTCCAGATTATTAGTGGAGTTGGAACTGAAAGAAATTTCCCATTTAGTTTTCTGATTTTGTTCCATATGACACGGGTATCTGTATTTTTATTAATTGTGGAGGCGAAACGTATCCATGATTCCTTTCTACTTTTACGCTGGAGATATCTAGCTTTGGCTCTGGCTTTTTTGAAATTTATGAGATTGATGAAAATGGGATATTTTCGGAAGAGATTCCAAGCTTTGTTCTTCTCTCTTTTGGCTATACTGCATTCTTCAGTCCACCATGCTGTGTTATGTTTATGGCATTTTCCGGATGACCTAGGAACTGTAGCTTCAGCTGCTATTAAAATTTGGTTTGTGACATGAGCTGTAGCATTGTCTATGGGCTGAGTGGTGATTATTTGTTCATCTATTGCTGCAATTGTTTTATATTTAGTCCAGTCAGCTTTATGGAATCTCCATCTTTTTTGGCCATCGTGATGTGCAACATCATTTGTTAGTATTTTGCAGATCACAGGAAAATGGTCGCTATTCAGTGGCTGTTCCAGTGGGCAAATGGATGTATGTCTCAATACCAGTATTAAGGAGAGAGAGATTTTGCTCTTCCAGTAATTTCTCAATCAATTTACCACGTTTGTCTTGATGACGGGATCCCCACATGGGATGGTGACTATTTAAATCTCCCATAATACAGACCGGAGGTGGAAGCTGGGCTACTAACGCTTCCAAATCTGAAAATGAAAATTCTTGATTTGGGGGAAGGTAGAGTGAGACCAGTGAGAAAGTAAAATGTATTGAGACTCGAACTGCAACTGCTTCCAAAAGAGTTTGTAGTTGGAGGCGTTTACACGGAATTTTGGAATCGATTAAGATTGCAACTCCACCATGAGCTCCTCCGGAAAATCTTCGGTCTTGTCTATAGGTACCGTAGTGGTTTACTGCTGCATTTATTTGTGGTGTGAGGTTAGTTTCTTGAAGGCAGATGCCTACCGGGTGATATTTATCAACTAGATTGCGAATGTCATCCAGATTTCTGCGAAAACCTCGACAATTCCACTGTATTATTGTGCGCATTATATTGGCTTTGTATTTGTATTTGTCTCTGACTTTTTACGAGTGGGGGTCTGCTTGGATCGCTCAGGCTTTTTCTCTTTTCTGGGGAAGATTGGGCGAACTTCCATCTCTTCCTCAGCATGTATCTCTAAGATTGGTTCTTCTGGGGCTTCTTTTTCACATGTATCCATATGATCATGGGCAGGGAGTTTGTCATCTTCATCTATGTTTTTAGTATTCATGATTGGCCGTGACATAGACGGCATTGTTGGCAGAATTGTAACAGGTGTATTTATGGCTTGATTAGAAGTTGAGGTTGAAGATGATATTGCTGATGGAGCTAGGATTGAGCGAGCCCAATCAGAAATAGAGATGTTTGGTGGGACTGTAACGTTGGTTTGAACTGAAGTGGTAGTGGTGGTAACAGCAGTTATCTGTTTATGCTGTTGGACAGTTGCTGCATATGAGCATGTTATTGTAATTGGTGATATTTGTTTCTTTGCCTCAGGGTAGGAAACTTTGTGCTCGGTTTTATACTTCTGAATCATTTTTTCTTTTTTCCATGTTTCACAGTCTTTGGAGTAAGCAGAATGGTTGCCTCTGCAGTTTGGACACTGCAAGGTTTGTGCAGAACATTCGGTATGGATATGGTCTTTAGATCCACAGGAAGCACATACAGCAGTCCCTCGACATACTGTCTGTGAATGCCCAAATTTTTGACATTTATAACATCTGATTGGGTTCGGTATATACGGTCGGACATGGCAATTCAAGTATGCGGCTTTTACAGATGTTGGTGGATTTGGCAAGTTGAAAGTTAGTATAATGTTTCTGGTTGGAAGTAGTGAACCATCCTTTTTGATTAGTATTCTTTTTACCTGAATAACATTTTGTTCTGAAAGTTCTTGTTTAATTTCTTCCTCGGATACATGTAGGAGATCCCATTCTGTTACAACTCCTTTTGAGTAGTTTAAGGTGGCATGAGGTGACGCTTCTATGGGAGTTCCTCCAAGTGTTTTCAATTTAAGTAGCTTGTCAGAATGTTTGGATTGTGTTGTTTCAACAAGCAGGTCACCTGATTTTAGTCTGCGAACCATTTTTGGTGAGTCAGCGACATTCTCTAAACTTTTCTGGATCAGAAAAGGAGAAAGTTTGCTGACTGGCTGGTCAGTAAAAGAATGTATTATGAGGAAATGAGGCCAGATATTCTGGTCTATATCCTTCTTTTGTCTCTTAGCAATGGAAGGGGTATAATCTTCCTGCTCTCTAGAATGTGATGGCGCATTGATCCCGCAAGAGTCAGTATTGGTATAGTCCATCTTTGCTCCTTTTAGCCCTTGGCAGAGAGACTTTTCTGCCAAGATTTCCGGCCCCGCCACGGGGAGGCAGGAGCAGTGCCTGGTGTGACCAAGCGAAGATTAGTAGGTATTAGTAATATACTATGAGAAAAAAGAAAGGTGGCTTTCCTTCCTTGCTCTGTACAGGGACTTTTGTTACGAGAGCTGTTATAAAATGAATAGATTTTTCAACGATAAGAACAAAAAGGAACTGTAAATCGCTTTCTGGAAATCGCACTGGAAGTACTGAGAAATCGCTTAGTCACAATCGCTTGGCACCCGGGGCCAATTCTTCATGCATTAAGAATCTACAGATAGAGGAAACACTAGGTGGAAGTGATCACAGTGTGCTGAAATGGGATTTACTCAAAGAGGTAACTACCATCAGGGGTAAAGGGAAGGGGCATTGCTTTCGTAAAGGTGACTACGATGGACTGAGACAGTATTTAAATTCTATACAGTGGGATCAACTGATGATGTTACCAACAGCAAATTCAAAATGGGAAGCATTCAAAGAACTTATCTTGGAAGCTACTAGGCTTTACATACCAAATAAGAAATATTGTTCAAGATTTAGGCCTAAATGGATGTCAGATGAACTAATGAGGCATATGGCAGAGAAGAAAAATGCATGGGATACATACAAATTAACACGTGACACAGAAGTCTATGATAGATACAAGTTGATCTGTAACCAAATTACAAAGGAGGTTAGGCAGGCGAAGGCAGGTTACGAGAGATCCTTGGCAAGGGATGAGAAGAAAAACAGCAAAGAGTTCTTTACTTATGTAAACTCTAGAAGGAAGGGGATGAATCAGATTGGTCCACTTGGTATCGATGGGTCAACTGTTGATGACCCTGCTCAGGTAGCTAACAAACTAAATGAATATTTTGCATCGACATTCACACATGAGGAGTTATTCAGCGAGGGGAATTCCAGAGGTGTATTCAACTCTAGCAGTAAGCTAGAGAATCTTGTAATAGCTGAGAGTAAAGTGGAGGAGAAATTGTTGAAGATAAACACAAGAAAGGCACCTGGGGTGGATGGGATCTATCCAGTTATATTAAAGTAGGCAGCAAAGGAAGTAAGCAAACCCTTAGCCATAATTATGAGAGCTTCCTTGGACTCAGGGGAGGTACCCATGGACTGGAGATGTGCAAATGTGACCCCAATTCACAAGGGAGGATCAAAGGCTGACGCAAGTAATTATAGACCTGTGAGTTTAACTTCTGTTCCCGGAAAATTAATGGAGGCACTGGTAAAAGAAGCACTGCAGGATCATCTAGACAAGACTTCAGTTATAGCTCGGACACAGAATGGTTTTGTTAAGGGGAAGTCTTGCCTGACCAATTTGATTGGATACTATGATGCAGTCACAAAAGAACTGGATGCAGGGAATAACTTTGATATTAAATACTTGGATCTTAGAAAGGCTTTTGATACTGTTGCACATGGAAGACAGCTGCACAAATTGGAGGCAAATTGCTGCTATGGATAAAGGGGTGGTTGAGGGGGAGAAGACAGAGAGTGGTAATCAATGGACACTGGTCATCGTGGACTAATATTATTAGTGGAGTCCCTCAGGGTTGGGACTCTACTAATAACATTAGTGGAGTATTGGGTCCTTTATTGTTTTCTGTATTTATAAATGATATTGATGATGGTATATCGGGCTTAATGTCCAAGTTTGCAGACAATACGAAGGTTGGCAGGGTTGTTAAGGACACTACTGACACTATGCTGCTGCAACAGGATCTGGAAAGGTTGAGCAGATGGGCTGAGAGGTGGCAAATGAAGTTTAACATTGACAAATGTAAAGTACTACATATGGGAAACGGCAACCCCAGAGCAACGTATCAACTCTGTGGTACTACACTGACAGTGGTAGAGAATGAAAGGGACCTGGGGGTGGTTGTGCAGGCAGATATGAAATTCTCTGAGCAGTGCAGACGGGCTGCAAGAATAGTTCATGGTGTATTGTCAATGATATATAGGAATTTTTCTAGCAGGGATAAGGAGGTGATTATTCCCTTGTATAAGGCAATGGTCAGGCCACACCTAGAGTACTGTACACAGGCCTGGAGGCCTCATTTCAAGAAGGATGTAGAGCTGCTGGAACGAGTACAGAGAAGGGCAACAAGATTAGTGAATGGAACAAAGGGGCGCTCTTACGAAGAAAGGCTTAAGTTTTGCGAATTACAGTGTCTGGAGACTAGGCACCAGCAAGGTGATCTGATAGAGGTGTACAAAGCCTTGAATGGTTTGAGCATGCATGCTCAATGCTGATGGGATTCTTCCTCTTGCTCATAATTATCACCTGAGAGGGCATAAATTCAAATTGAGGAAAGACAGATGTAGGATAGATGTGCGGAAATTTGCCTTTGGCCAGCGGGTGGTTGGTAGGTGGAACAGACTTCCATCCCTTGTCGTGGAAGTTGATAGCCTAAATAAGTTTAAGGCTCAGCTGGACAGGTATTTCGAACGAACAGAGGGGTGAAGTGGAAGTGGTTATTTGTTATTTATTTATTTTACTTTATTTTTTTTTTTTTTGGCTGATGCTGCATAAGCTTGCTTTCTTGCATCAAATGCCTCTACTAATGCTATATGCACAATGCCAAAGTTCACATTTTTAATATGCTTAACAGTTTAACAAACTTGATCATGGCAGTGTTTTATATTTTATGTTTACAATTTCGAACACCTCTGTAGATGTAATAAATTAGCCTCTTCAGAAATAACAGATATAAAGAAACGTGTTTCGACTAAAAATTCATTTTAAAAATTACATTTAATAAAAGTTTAATACAACTTCAAAAATTCAGTAATCAAAACTACAGAATTTTTAAAAAAACCTGCACTTTATGAATATTTCTCTGAGAGTAGTCGATAGTACAAGGGCAGAGGAAAAATAGGCTGGCTAGACTTTAAAAAAACATCACAGGTGTCAAATTTAAGTATTATGTTCCATTAATAATTCCTGAAACACCAATTTATCTGCTTGACATATTTCCTAGACTGTATGTCATTGTTACTATGTATGTGTCAAATAATTTAATTTGCGAGACATTCAATACAAGTTTAAGTATAATGCTTAATAGTACATATACTACTCTATGCATTTAGTCTTTAAGGTGATTTGATTCCTGAAATCACTGCATTATTTATATCTCATATTAAAAAAAAATATACTGAATGCCTATATTGAAGAAGGGTCGTGCAAATGGTGTGTGCATTGGATGCACTGCACCTAGGGGCCTTCCGATCTAGGGGTTCAATCAAGGGAGCCATCAGAGTCTCAACATAATTAAACGAGCCCCCTTAACCTCTTTTGCATCCGGGCCCCAAAGTACCTTTGCAAGGCCCTGTACTGAAGGCGGTATTCAAACCCTCGACCTTTATTTTTTAGGCAAGTATGTTATCCACTGAATCAATCTGGCAGTATGGGTTAACGTTCTGGCTTAATACTGGTGACTACTATTCTATGGAGATTATAGGGATCAGAGTTATTGAATTATCTAATAAAAATAATGAACTACTTCTGAACAGTTAAGCTATATGTAAAACTTAAAAAAACTAATTTCAAAAATTTGATTTGTGCTGCTTTTCAAAGATGCCAGATTTTTGAGGTTCTATTGTATTTGTTTACTTCTTGTAAACAAATACAACAGAACCTCAAAAACCTGGCATCAAAAATATTATTTTCTGAAATAAAAATTAACATTTAGAGTTTTGTCACACCAGGTGCCACTGTAATTGTAACAAGTGGTAGGGCCACCTCTGCTGGGAAAAAATTAAATACTCTAATTATTCTCATTATTTTTATTTATGGATATTATAATTACAAGTAAATGGAATTTTACCTGCAAACAAAATAGCGGATAACATTGGCATGGCATATTAAAATTTCATAACTATCAGCCTGCTGAGAAGAACTAGCTCTGTGAAAATACTTTCGAAATGCTGCTTCTATCCTAGCTCCATCTTCATAAAACTGCTATAAGAAAAATGTAATGAAACAGGGCAGTATTTTGTAAACTTAATTTATAATAGAATAAATAATTTATAAATCTTCAAAAATGTTTTCTTCAAGTTTTGTAATTTGAAGAAAGACTTACAAAAAAAAAATAAATAAAATAAAAATTCACATAAATTAGACACAATACTCATAAATGAGTAATAAATAAATTATCTTAAAGCAATTAATGTGATTTGATATTAATTTTTCTAGACTGCAGTGTTCTCACCTGCTCCCTCCTATCGTGTCTGGGCAGAATTGCAGACACTTTCACATTCAAAACTAACTCGCAAATTTTTTTCATCACTGACCTGTACTTGAGTAAATCTGCAGATCTCTTACTCTTAATGTCATTAGTTCTAATGTGTACAACAATATCACCTTTTGTGCCCTTAAAAGATGATATCTTCTCTACAACATCATCAACTTTTGCCCCTGGCAGACATACCCTAGTCTTGTTCCACCTATCCTTCTTGCATAGTATATTCCCCGTCTACCTGACAATAGAGTTGCCAACAATAACAAGTTCCTTTGGGACCAGCACATTCTGCCTTGGAGGTTGCCTCTGTGTTGTCTGATGCACAGGAGTGAGCTCTGCTCAGACTAAGAATCTGAGGTGGCATAGATTCAAATTGAGAAAAGACAGTTGTAGAATAGATGTGCGGATGTGCTGTATAAGCTTGCTTTCTTGCATCATATGCCTCAACTAATGCTAATGCCTGCAAAATTATTCTTATAGGAATGAAATGCTTTATACCACATTCCATCTTAAAATCTCATTCTTTATTTAAATCTTGGTTTTCCAATAAATGCATTAAGGCTGTTCAAAATAAGTATCTTGCATAATGCAAATGGCTTGCACCCATATCTCCAGCTTAATTTTCACTGAAAATAAAGCTTTATTTTCAGTCATAATAAATGTAAAACTTGATTTTGAATAAGATAGGAGTAGAAAACCTGCTACATGTCCAAATGGTAGTTGAGCATTCTTCTCTCTTGCCAAAGCTATTGGGCACAACTTCTTCTCATCTACACTCCCCCACCCCATTTAATCCTGATGGTTCTATTGCATCCTCAGCTAAAGCTGATTTACTAGCACATCCTGTTTTTCTTCTAAATTTTATTAATGATCCTGGTAAACCTCCTCCTACTATACCCAATACACTCCACTTAATTTCCCTTGTGGTTTCTCATGGAAAGCCATTAGAAGAATTCTGAACAATCTTGTTGCCAAGGAAAATCCAGGTCCTTACAGCATTTCTCCACTTGTTCCTGTACTGTGTTGCTGATTTATGTTATTATTTTCTGGTGTTTATCCTTCTTGGAAATTTGCTTATATCCAACCAGTCTCTAATAAGGATGAAAATCTCAACCATCCAATTATCACCTTATAGCACTTATCTCTAATCTTTGCAAAGTAACAGAGAAATCCATCTACCACCAACTGTACGACTACCTTTCATCTCAACAATTATTGCTAAATGGATTCTGTCAGTGTTGATTAATGGTAAAATTCAAGCAGTTGCTCTTGACATTTAGTATTAGTAAGGGCAAATGATGCAAGAAAGCAAGCTTATAAAACATCAGCCAAAAAAAAAAAAAAAAAAGTGGTGTGCTGAGCACACACGGTGAATGATTTTGTTAACATCCTTAGGGGTACCTACAATGGATTTGTGAGAACTAAAGTAACAGATGTATACTTGCGACTGAAACGTATCTAAATGTCTCTGGAAAAGAGCATTGATTATGGTACCCGATCTTGTAGTTGAAGTAAAGTATATGTGCAACAATACAAATACTTGTATTGTGTTGCAATCATACTATTCAACAAATGGCTACAATCAAAAGGGTAATTAGGCTATTGGCTTGGATTTCGCTAACCTCTTCCAAACCAAGGATGTTTTCACATAAAATAAAACATCTTTTGTGCATACAAGGTACACGCGTGCATTTTTCTTTTGTTTGTTTGTTTCATTGTGTTTTTCTACTGCAGTTCGACAAAATTCAACTGAATGACATTTGAATTTTGTAAGTGAGTTCACTAGAACTCGAGATATTGTACTGGTCAAGAAAAAAGTGTCACATGCTCTAATCACACTACTAGTGAGAGCTCTCCACAAATTAGTAGTAGTAGTGTGTCTCTTGTGTTTCCTTCTGTAATGCATTTATTGTGACCAATCAGATTTACTCTGTTGAAATTTTTGCAGGTCAAAAAACAGTTCTCATATCACCTGTTAAACAGAATGGGCTAGTAAATCAGACTGTGTTATAATGGGGGATTTTAACTTCCCAGATATTGACTGGAACTTGTGGATTAGTCACTTGCACATTAGCAAGAATTTTGTGGATTCAATGGATGATTGTTTTCTGCAGCAGCATGTCTGAGAGGCAACCAGAGAGTGTAATACTCTTGATCTGGTTATCAGCAGTGATTATTCGTGCATTAAAAATTTGCAGATAAAGGAACCACTAGGTAGCAATGATCAGTGTACTGATGTGGGATTTACTTCAAGATAAAATCAGTATCGGGGAGAATGGAAGGGTTTTTACTTCCGTAAGGATGACTACAGTCGTCTCAGATAGTTTTTAAATTCTGTACAGTGGGACAAATTAATGATGTTACCAATAGTAAATTCTAAGTGGAAAGCATTCAAGGAACTAAGCGTAGAAGCTACTAGGCTTTTCATACCGATTAAGAAATATTGTTGAAGGTATAGGCCTAAATGGATGTCAGATAAACTAACGAGACTCGTGGCAGAGAACAAAAATGCAAGGGATGCATATAAATTATCAGGCAACACAGAAACCTATCGCAGATATAAGCTAGTCTGTAATCAAGTCACAAAGGAGATTAGGAAAGAGAATGCAGATTATGAGAAATCTTTGCAGGATCATCCAGACAAGACCAGTAATAATTCAGACACAGCATAGGTTTGTTAATGGAAAGTCTTGTCTGACAAATTTGATTGGATACTATGTTGTGATTACAAAGGAACTGGATGCAAAAAATAATTCTGATATCATGCTTGGATTTCAGGAAAGCTTTTGACACTGTTACACATGGAAGAATGCTGTATAAATTGGAGCAGTATGGTATTAAGGGTAAATTGCTACAATGGATAAAATGGTAGTTGAGTGGGAAAAGACAGAGTGGTAAGCAATGGACACTGCCCTTTGTGGACTAATGTTATTAGTGGAGTCCCCCAAGGTTTGGTGTTGGGCCCACTGTTGTTATATATATTTATCAAAGATATCGATGAAGGTATATCACAGGCTTAATGTCGAATTTTGCAGATGATACAAAGATTGCAGGGTTGTTAATGACAATAATGGCAGAGTGCTACTGCAACAAGATCTAGATAATTTGGCAGATGGGCTGAGAATTGGCAACTGAAGTTTAACATTGACAAATGCAAAGTACAGGTAACTCTCATATAACACAGTAGTTATGTTCCTATAAAATGTCATATTGTGTGAAACTGTCTTATACGGGACTAAGAAAAAGTACAAAAATGGGGGTTCCACTATTTCTTTAACAAAATGTTAACAGAACTAATAAAAATACATCATTCTAGATTTCGTGTATCTTCGTTTTTTTAAAAACGAAGCTTTTGCTTGATAAATCTGTGTGTGTGTGTGTGTGTGTGTGTGTGTGTGTGTGTGTGTGTGTGTGTGTGTGTGTGTGTGTGTGTGTGTGTGTGGTATGGAACTAAGCATTTTTGTGGCTCCTTTTGAACTTTGGTCTCCTTTCATTCAAGTATCTGAATTCAAAAAATAATATTCTAATTGCTTGGCTAACTTTATGCCTACCCGTATGTTTTTTAGTTCCACTTCACCAGCCTCTTTTTTCTACCAGTAATTCTTGAACGTCTTCAGTAATCGTATCATTTTATATTTTTTTAGGAGCATCGGTGACTAATGCCCTGTAACTCTGCGTATATTGTCTATAAATTGCATGTGTCCTGAGGTCAATTTTCGGTTTTGTTAGAAGAAAAACCCGAGTTTCTGGGGGGGAAAAATCATGCTACACTTGCCTAACTCAAGCCTGAGTAACTCATCCACGTGAAAAAGATCCATAAAAATTCCTCTTTCCACCTGGTGTTGGGAGGAAGGTGATTCTATCAACTGTGCTACCCACGAGGGTTTCAATAGTGATATCATCAAAACCTTCCTCTACTACCAATGTAGAAAGTTCTACTATCGCACCAATTCCATTTTCTGCCGGTTGGACCATATTTCCTCAATGAATTGACTCTGGCCATACATTTTTCCAACATGCACCTGTAAGCAGTTTTACTTCTTTCAGTGATAAAGCTATAATTCTGATACAGTCCACAATTGAGAAATGTTAACATGCCCCCATTACTTCAATAGATTCAGAATCAATTTTTTTCATTGTAACGATTTTATGATGTAATGAGTTTTAAATATGAATATAATGCCTTGATCTAATGGCTGATTGAAAGAAGTTGTATTAACCTAGTACAACTGTTGTGGTAGGAACATAACTTCCAACGTTTGGATGACTTATATCTTTTGGATGGTGCGCTATCCAATAGTAATAAAACATTAAAATCTAGAACTTTCCACAAGTTCAAAAAGCACAAATTCAATAGCTCAGAACGTAACACAACGTAACATTGTAATTTCCCAATAAAATAAAATACATGAATTTCTCAATTTTTTTTTTTCAGGAGTTTTCACCATTCACGAGTCAACAGCAGGGATTCAAAAAGAGTAGAAATGTTGAAAAACGACGTCCAACATAATAGCGGGGTTCCCCCCCCTGCACAAACTAATAAATACCGCTATGCAAGTTTACCGAAATTCTCTAACCGTGTTATGTGAGGTTTGCCGCAATTTATCAATCGTGTTAGAGTGAAACCGTGTTGTAGAAGTACTGTGTTATATGGGGAGGTTGCCTGTACTACATATGGGTAGAAATAGCCCCAGAGAAACAAATCAACTGTGTGGTACTATGCTTATGGTGGTAGAAAATGAAAAAGATCTGGGAGTAATTGTGCAGTTATCTGAGTGATGCAGACAGGCTGCCAAGCAGATCATGGGGTCATCACCAGCCAATTTCAATCCACTGCAGGATGAAGGCCTCTCCAGCAACTTTCCAGTTCCTTCTGTTTTGTGCAATGGCCATCCATTTACTACCCACAAACTCATGAATTTCATCTGTCCATTTCTGTCATTGTCTTCCAGGTTTTCTTCTAACTAATCTTGGGTACCATTCTGTTATTTTCTTAGTCCATATGTCATCACATTTTTGAGCTTTGTGTCTTTCCCAAGACCATTTTAGTTCTTTAGTTTTGATAAGAATGTTCTTTATTTAAGTTTGCTGCCTAATCAAGAAGCGTGTGCTACGCACTGCTGCTCCTTCCCACCTGGCTACGGAGACACCTCCATGTGTTTCTCTTCTTATTTAACAGTCTGATTCCCAGTATAATTCGTTCCATTCTTCGCTGTGTACTTCTCAGCTTCTCTTCAATTCTTTTGGCAATTGCACAAGTTTCACTTCCATAAGTCATGGTGGGGAGTATACACTGGTATATTATTTTATGTTTCAGACAAATTGGGATATTGCTCTTTAGTATGTGACTATATTTCCTGAATGCTATCCATCCAAAATTTATTCTTCTCTTGAGTTCCAGCCATTTATCATTATTACAGCTAATGACTTTTCTAAGATAAGTATATGACTCCACCTTTTCAATTACTACTGCTTCAATCATTATATCCCTTTCTGTGGCATATTTGTTCATCATTACTTTTGTTTTAGCCATATTCATCTTTAGTCCAAAATCCTTACTAACTCTGCATAACTGATTAAGATTTTCCTCTAATTCTTTGGGATCAGGCTTATGACCATAATGTCATCTGCAAATCGTAAACGGTTTAGGTATTCTCCATTCACATTGGCTCCGTTCTGCGACCAGTCTAATCTTCTGAAAGCTTCCTCAAGGGCAGCAGTAAACAACTTTGGGGATATTGTCTCCCTTTGTCGAACTCCTTTCTCAATGTTAAATTTGCTACTGTCTTTGTCTAGTTTAATAAAGGAGGTAGCGTTCTCATATATTTTCTACAAAATCATAATATATGGAGTATCTATGCCTTGTCTTTCTAGTACCGGAAACATTTCCTTATGCTGTATGGAGTCAAATGTCTTTTCGTAATCCAAAAATGCCAGGCATAATGGTGTTTTATATTCATTTGCTTTCTCCATTAGCTGTGATATTATGTGAAGGTGATCCATAGTTGGGAATCCTGTCCTAAAGCCAGCTTGCTCTTTCGGTTGATTCTCATCAAGTATTCTTTCTAATCTGTTAGTAATGATCCTTGTGAACAACTTGTAGATGTGGGATAACAAGTTAACTGGACTATAATTTCCAATTTCTGATTTGTGTCCTCTCTTATGCAGCAAAACTCTGATTGCATTATTCCACTCTATAGGCATCACACCTTTTCTAATGCATTTTGTGAAGAGTCTTGCCAGTTTTTGTGTCACGTCTTTTTCTCCCAATTTTAACAACTCTACAGTAACTTCATCTTCCCCCGGGGCTTTCTGATTCTTCATTTTCTTCAATACATGTTCTACCTCGTGAGGAAGGATATCGGATACTTCGTATGTGTTACTAATTTGCAATCCAACTTCCTCACTGCTGGCATCATTCCCTCGCTCCTTGTATAATTCTCTATAGTAATCTTCAGCTATTTGAATTATGCTTTCTCTGCTATTTATAAGTACACCATCACTATTCTTGTTTCAGTATCATTTATCTTTCTGCTCATGGCTGCTGATTTAAGTCCTTTGTTTTACTTTTCTTGTGTTAAATCTTCTTACATCCTCTCTGAGTCTCTTTCTAATGGCTTTGCATAACTCAGTATACTCAATTTTCTTCCTGTCAGTGTTTTTCTTGCTTTTCATTTGTCGTCTTCAGTTCATCATGACAAGTGTTTCTTGACTAATTTTTTCTTCTTTGGATTTCTTTTTCCCTATAGGTTTCTTGGGCTTTATCACTTTCAGAAAGTTGTAATATTCCTCGTCGATATCTTGGTCCTGAGCAGTCTGCAGAAGCTCAAACTTTTTCTTAAGTTCCAGTGCATACTGCCTTTTCTCCTCTTCTGTTATCTCAAAGGCCTTCGTATTATCTACTCGAGCCAGTTTTTTTCCTTTCTTTTCTTACATCGATATCAAGTGTGGATCTTACCATTCTGTGATCACTTCCAACATTTAACTTGTTCAGGACAGTAACATCATTCACAATATATATCTTCGGTTAGTGAGGATGAAGTCGATTTCATTAGTTGTTAATCCATTTGGGCTTTAGATGTCCACTTTGTGTTCACCCTTTTCTTGAAAAAAGTGTTCATTACTGACATTTCTCGAAATTCTGCAAATTCCACAAGTCTTTCACTTCTTTCACAAATTCCAAAATTTCCTATAGTTCCCCTTTCTGCACTGTTTTGTCTATATCCAACCTTAGCATTGAAGTCCCCCACAATGATACTGTAGTGGGTTTTCTGCTCATCTAGAAGACACTCAATTTCGGTGTACATTTCTTCAACCTCTTCATCATCATGGCTTAATGTTGGTGCATAAATCATTATAACCTTTAGTTCGTATCTCTTATAAATCCTGAGTAGTAGTCTAGACACCCTTGGTGATGTACTTTTGGATTGCAAAATGTTGTGTTTTATTTCTTTATTTACCAGAAATCCAAATCCACCTTCGCTCC
The DNA here is from genome assembly GCF_048544385.1 of Mastigoproctus giganteus. Lineage (NCBI taxonomy): Eukaryota > Metazoa > Arthropoda > Arachnida > Uropygi > Thelyphonidae > Mastigoproctus > Mastigoproctus giganteus. Next base: position 485,446 of record NC_143576.1, on the reverse strand, counting down.
TTTCACTGTTTCTATTGGTGTACAGCAGATTTCCCACTTGATAAACTTATAAGTGATTTATTTCTTTTTCTTCTTGTTTCAGCAGATCCGAAGATACTCCAATTCACATTTTCTAATTCCCTTTCCAGCTCTAATATCCTGTGTTCACCGATGATCAATCTTACATTGTAATAGTCCAAGTTCAGTTTCCGTGCATGGCAGCCTGGTCGTTACCAGAGATTCTTAGCACCCTCTGCTTCCACTCTGATCCTCTCGCTGCCGTAAGAGGGAGAGTGAAAGCTGCTGGGGACTGAGGGCCATTTGTTTCGTCATGCTGTCATGCGCTGGAGGGTTTGGTCTTTTCCTCTTTGCACTGACCAGGCGTCTTGAAGAGAACCACTCTACACATTCAATGCCACCTAAGTGACGTAAAAAGGACTTACTATGGAGAAGGTGTGCATGAGTGTCTAATGGTCATGGGGTATTGTCAATGATATACAGGAATTTTGCTAGTAAGGAAAAGGAGGTGATTATCCTTTTGTGTAAGGCAATTGTCAGGCCACGCCTTGAGTACTGTGTACAGGTCCGAAGGCTTCATTTTAGGAAGGATGTAGAGTTGCTTCACCTTATACAGAGAAGGGCAACAAGATTAGTGATGGGAACAACGGGGTGGTCTTACCAAGAAAGGCTTAAGTTCTGCAAATTGTAGTGGCTGGAGACTAGGCACCTGAAGTGATCTGACTGAGGTGTATGAGGTGTATATGAGGTGTATTCAGTGTGCTAAACCCTTGAATGGGTTTAGCACACTGAATTCTGATGGGATTCTTCTGTTTGCTCAGATTATAAACCTGAAGGGGCATTTTATTTTTTTATGTAAACCCCAAACATGAGAGGTATTAGAACCTATAGTACTTAGTACCGTGCTTGGGTTGGAGGTTGAGAAGACGAAACAAGATATTTGTTGACATTGAACTTGAACTTCTGTAGACTGTAATTTTCAAGAAATACGTATGAAGGAAGATTGTTCAAGAAAACGGCAGTTGAATGAATAAACGAGGAAAATGAAAAGTTGGTTCTGTGAGTTTGAAGTTGGACAGTAAATGGATGCTGGCTGGTGGCGGCACATGTTCGGACTGAGTTTGAAATTGGACAGTAAATGGATGCTGGCTGGTGGCGGCACATGTTCGGACTGTTTTGAAAGAGAGAGCGGGAATTATAGAAGCCAATTCAGAACAGTGCCCATGAAAGTATCTGTAGAAGAAGCATGCAGAAGAAACAGTACGTCTATGAGACAGCGAGTGGAGAGACTCTGTTAGAGATGAGTCATTAATTAACCTAACTGCCCTCTTCTGAAAGGAATCAAGAAGCCTGAAAGAGGTTTTGGGGACACCATCCCAGATGCGGGAACAATATTCCATGGCAGGGCGGATTTCTGATTTATACAGAGTGAGCAGCTGTTTGGAAGAAAAGTAACGCCGAGAGCGAAAGAGAGAACCAAGTTTTTTAGATGCAGAGGAAGCAATATTTGTAATGTGCTTGTGCCAAGAGAGATTAGAAGTCAGGTTAATCCCCAAAAGAGATACAGTGAAACTTCTCCTAACGGATGGAAATCTCTCTTACAACGGACATTTTCAAATTCCCCAACTCACCTCTACTGGTTTTAATGTGTTTGCAGCTTCTTTCTAGCCAACATTCTCTGTAACGGACGCGGACAGGCAATCTACACTGTTTTGTTTAGATTAGCACTTAATTTGATCTCCCCATAATGGACAGCGGGCGAGCTTATGGCCCTTTTTCTAGGAACTTTTCTTCCACGTATTGCCTCAATCGTGTGTTTATTTTATATTTCTGATTCTCTGATTTTTATCAAGGTTTTATCGCGGTTCTAAACCCTTTTTCAAGAATTTTAAGGCACGTGTAAAACTTCTGATGAATTCGGCGTGTGCAGGGGTGGGGGGGGGATATGGTCAGCCTTTCGTCTTTTCAGTTTCAGTTTTCAGTTTTGTTCAGTGTGGTGTGAAGTGCACAATGTCTTCTCATAAACATTTAACTTTAAAAGATAAAGTCGAACTCATTAATGTGTATGATCGGCAAAAAAATAGTGTTCACAATCTCGCTGCAAAATTCAAAATCGGAAAGACGCAAGTAAGCGACATCCTAAAGAAAAAAAAATGAACTGCTTAAACAATTTTGGCAACACGGAAATGATCAGGTTCAAAAATCATTCCCGAAAACTGTTGGACTTCAAATCGACAATGTTACGTATGAATGGTTTTGTTGCGAATGTGCCAAAAAAAATCCCATTAATGGGCCTATTATTAGGGCTATTATTATTAGGGAAAAGGCTTTGGAGGTTGCGAAACCTATGGGAGTAAATGAGTTCAAAGCTTCTGTGGGATGGCTAGACAAGTTCAAAACTCGGCATAAAATTTCTTGGGAAACCGTAAGTGGTGAAGTTGGATCTGTTGATATTGGGGTTGTAACAGAGTCAACCATCAAATTGGAAGATTTATGTCGTGATTTTAAAGCTAAGAATATTTAAAACTGTGTCGAAACAGGGTTGTTTTTTAAAGCTCTTCCTGAAAAAACAATGAGTCTAAAAAACGAAAAGTGCCAGGGCGGAAAAATTTCTAAGGAACGCTTGACTGTACTATTGTGTACAAATATGCTGGGAGATTTTGAACAAACTCTTGTTATAGGAAAACCACAAAACCCTTGTTGTTTCAAGGGCATAAAGTTGAATCTTTTGAATGTTGACTGGAAGTCTAATAAAAAAGCGTGGATGACACGAGATATCATGAGCGAATGGATAAGTCACTTTAACCAAAACATGATTCGTCAAAACAGAAAAATTATTCTTTTCATGGATAATGCTGCATCTCACCCGCACATTGAATTGTTCAACATTCAAATCGTTTTTCTGCCACCAAACACATCTGCAGAGTGTCAGCCCTTGGATCAAGGGATAATAAAAAATTTTAAACTTCACTACAGAAAACGTGTTTTAAGACATCTCATTGCAAACATGAACGATGTAAAATGTGCGAGTGACCTTGCAAAGAAAATCAGCATCCTAGATGCGATTCAATGGATTTCCTCTTCAGTAAACGCAATTAGAAAACAAACTGTCGTGAACTGTTTTGTAAAGTCTGGCTTCTCAAACGCAAAAATTGAAGTTGTGAACAGCAATGTGGAGCAACAAGAAGAACAAGAACTTCAACATCTATTGATAATGTACGATACTTCAGCTACAAGTGACCCTGGCTACAAAGATATAGACTCAAACCTCACTACAGAAGATGTCAATGACATTATCATCGATATTTTTCAAGAAGTTCCTCATGAGGATGAAGAAATGGAAGGAGGTCATTCTGTCGAAGAACATATTAACGACGAACCACCGATGAAAATAGAAGAAGCGCTCATACAAATCAATCGTTTAAAAATGTTTTTTGCCGCTGAAGAAGATACTGAAGGACTTTTGATGGTTTCTTCACTCCCAACAAATGTTGAAAACAAAATTATCAGCCGGAAGAAGGTGCAGAAGAAAATAAGTGATTACTGCATGTATTTTTCTTAAGATAAAGTCATAATATGCATAGCACAATTGTATGTATATTATTTACAAAAATATTGTGCAAAATCTGTATATAATTTAATTTAATTTTACTTTAAACGTTTATTCTTTCTTTCTTTTTTTTTTTCTCCCTCAGACTTCTTGTTAGCGGACACTTCTCTCTAACGGACACATTTTCGTTCCCCATGACTGTCCGTTAAAGGGAAGTTTCACTGTATATCATTTTGACTAGAAATCGGAGTGTCACTAAAGTTAAGCATAGAAGAAGAAGAATCCTTTTTGCAAGATAGTAGTAGTAGTGGCATGTGATGCAAGAAAGCATGTGTATGAGCTTATGCAGCATCAGCCAAAAAAAAAAAAAAAATCACACCATTCCCTCCAAATGCCTGTCCAGTTCCTCTTTAAATTTATTCAACCTATAACTTCCACAACGACAGATGGAAGTTTGTTCCAGCAATTAACCAAAAACCGCAGGCTAAAGGCAAATTTCCGCACATCTATTCTATATCTGTCCTTTTTTAATTTGAATTTATGCCCCCTTAGGTTTGTAATCTGAACAAGTGGAAGGATCCCATCAGAATTCGGCGTGCTCGACCCATTCAAGGCCTTATACACCTCAATCAGATCACCACGCAGGTGCCTAGTCTCCAGCCACTGCAATTTGCAGAACTTAAGCCTCTCTTGGTAAGAGGATCCCTTCATTCCCCTCACCAATCTTGTTGCCCTTCTCAGTACACGCTCAAGTCAGTCTATATCCTTCCTAAAATGAGGCCTCCAGACTTGTACGCAGTACTCAGGGTGTGGCCTGACCATTGCCTTATACAGAGGGACAATCACCTCCTTTTCCCTGCTAGCAAAATTCTTATATATATCATTGACAAAACCCCATGACCTGCCCTGGCAGCTTGTCTGCATTGCTCAGAAAACTTCATATCTGCCTGCATAATTACTCCCAGGTCTTTTTCGTTTTCTACCACCTTAAGTATAGTACCACACAGTTGGTACGTTTCTCTGGGGTTACTTCTACCCATATGCAGTACTTTGCATTTGTCAAGGTTAAACTCCAGTTGCCACTTCTTAGCCCATCTGCCCAAATTATCTACATCCTGTTGCAGTAGCACACTGCCATTACTGTCATTAACAACCCAGCCAACCTTTGTATCATCTGCAAACTTCGACATTAAGCCTGATATACCTTCATCAATATCATTGATAAATATACAAAACAACAGTGGACCCAACACCGAACCCAGTGGGACACCACTAATAACATTAGTCCACGAAGAGCAGCACCCATTGATTACCACCCTCTGTCTTCTCCCACTTAACCATCCTTTTATCCATTGTGGCAACTTACCCTTAATACCATTCTGCTCCAATTTGTACAATAGTCTTTCATGCGCAACAGTGTCAAAAGCTTTCCTGAAATCCAAATATATGATATCAAAATTATTTTTTTGCATCCAGTTCCTTTGTAACCACATCATTAGATATAAGACAAGACTGAGTTTTAGAAGGGTTGAAATCAACTAAGTTCTCTTTTCCCCACTGGAAAATTACCTGAAGATCGGCATTTAAGGAATTGGTAGCAGATTTTCGAAAAGTTGAAGCTGATTGAACAGGGCAAGGTTTCTCAAAGTGGAAAGTGGAATGCAATGTGCTATCATCGGCAAAACTATGGATAGGATTTCCAGTCAATGGAAGAAGGTCATTAATATTCAAGAGGAAAAGAGTGGGGGAAAGAACTGAACCTTGGGGGACACTGGCATTAGTGGAGAAGTTAAGAGACAGAGAGCCATCTACCATCACCCTCAGTGAGCGATCAGAGAGAAAACTGGATAACCAATTACTAAGAACAGTTGGCAAACCATAAGATGGAAGATTGTTTAGAAGACCTTTATGCCAAATACGATCGAAAGCCTTTGAGATGTCAAGAGCAACTACTTGTGTTTCACCTACCCTTTCGATTGAATTAGTCGATAAATGGGTAACATAAGCCAGAACATCATCAGTGGATCGACACTGATGGAATCCATAACTGTGATCGTTGATCAGACGGAAGGTTTCTAGGTAGTTTAAGAGTTGGTGGTTAATTGATTTCTCCATTACTTTAGAAAGAATAGAAGTAATTGCAATGGGATGATAATTGGATGGGAGGGATTTGTAACCCTTTTTAGGAACTGGCTGGATATGAGCAAATTTCCAAGCAGAAGGAAAAACACCTTTGGAATAAGCAAGTGAAAAAAGGCAGCAAAGAATAGGAGTAAGTTCAAGAGCACAGGTTTTGAGAACAAGTGGAGAAATACCATCGGGACCTGGAGCTTTCTTAGCATCAAGATTCGTCAAACTCCTTCTGACATCCTTTTGACGGAAGACCACAGGAAGCATTGAATGGAGCGTGTTGGGAATGGTGGGAGGTGTTTTACCAAGATCATTAATATATGAGTTGGAAGAAATGTGGAATGCTAGCAGGTCAGCTTTATCCTCGGCTGAAGTGACAACAGAACCATCCGGTTTGGACAGAGGTTGGAGCAGAGATGGGCAAAAGTTGCAGCCAATAGCTTTGGGAAGGGACCAGAATGCTTGGCTACCATTAGGGCAAGAAGAAAGTTTTCTACTCAGCCTGTTCAAACTCTAGTTTGGACTGATTAATAACTGCTTTATAATTGTTGCGAGCTTTGGTGTAGGCAGAAAATGAAACTGAAGAATTAGAAACAAGCCAATTACGATATGCAACATTCTTCTCTTGAACAGCCTTAACACATTTATTGGAAAACCAAGGTTTAGATAATGGACAAGATTTTAAAGTGGAGTGTGGGATAAAAGATTCCATTCCTGCAAGAATAATTTCACTGACACGATCTGAGCAAACGTTGACATCAGAAGTTTTGAAACAGTAATCCAACCAAGGAAAAGTAGAAAAGAAATCTCGCAGGTCATCCCATTTTGCATTCTTGTAATGCCAAAAAACACGAGGTTGGGAACAGCCATGAGATAAAGGCTCCATTGGAGAAGAGACAATCACCAAGTTGTGATCTGAAGTGCCTAAAGGACCTCTCAATTCGACCGTGTACTTAGAAGGGTTGTTTGTGAGAAAAAGATCAAGCGTGTTGGCTGTATGATTAGGATTGTCCGGTATTCTTGTAGGTAAATGAACAATCTGTGCGAGGTCATTAGTAATTGCAAAAGCCTCAGCATTTCGACCAGCTGGGTCGGTGTGACTAGAAAATGGAAGCCAGCTGGAGTTGTGAACATTAAAATCACCAAGGAAAATTACCTCACTGTTAGGAAAGTTGGACTGGAGAAAGTCAAGTTGCAAAGAGAGGAAGTCAAAGAGCTCCAAGTGATTAGTGGAGTTGGGAGAACGGTAGAGACAACAGAAGAATTTTACACAATAAGGTAGAGAGATTTTAAGCCAGAGAAGATGAAAGAGAGTAGATTCCAAATTGCCAAGTCTCTGACAGGGAATATCGGAATGGACATATGCACAAGTACCATCTTTGAGGCGAAAGGAATCATACAGCATAAATTAAAATTGAGGAAAGACGATTGTAGAATAGATGTGCAGAAATTTGCCTTTAGCCAGCGGGTGGTTTTTTTTTTTTTTTTTTTGGCTGATGCTACATAAGCTGATACGCTTGCTCTCTTGCATCACATTCCTTCATTACTACTATTGGTCATCCAATTCTTTGTTTAGTTCTTCCTTGAATTTATTCAAGCTACCTTCCACAACAACAACAACAAAAGATGGAAGTTCGTTCCAACAATACCGCCTACTGGCTGAAGGCGAACTTCATCATATCTATCCTGCAACGATTTTTTTTTTTTTTTTTTTCAATTTGAATTTGTTCTTTCCTGTAGTTTGGAAATTATTATTATTAGCCATATGGTACAAGGAAGCTTGAGGCTAATGCTGCACCAGCCAAAAAAAAAAAAAAAAAAATGTCTGAATTGTCCTGAGAGAGTTGTCGTTTGGTTTTTAGGAGCATTAGCAACTAAGGCCATATTGCTCCGGGAATATGCAGTGGTCATTCCCTGACCTTTCCGCATCCTCCGTATTTGGTGGGGACAAGATCGAACCCCGGTCTAATCAAGAAGCGTGTGTTATGCACTGCTGCTCCTTCCCACCTGGCTACAGAGGCGCCACCTGAGAGAGGAAGAAGAGTCAGAAGTAGAAGGGAATCACCAAGAAAGAGATTGACTGATTGATTGATTTAAGAATTCTTGGTGAAAGAGCTACTGCGGCTAAAATGCACCTGTAAGATTTTATACAGCTGTTTTGTTCTAATTCGTATTTTGCTGCTAATAGTTTCCAAGAGTCACAGAGTGACTATAGCTTTCTTCAGAGATAATATTTGGTTTCATATTTGATTATTTTCTTGAGGAACTGAAAAACAACTGCTATATTTTTACTATCTTCCAGAATGAGAGAGTGAGGGAGTGATGTTTTTTTTTTTTTTTTTTTTTTTAACCCTTTGAAGCAGTTTTGGCACTCATCTGCAAAAGTTAGGCAAGTAATCAGTGCATGTTCTGATTACTTGTCTAACAGATAGGACATAGGGAATGGATCTTTTCCTCGCAAAAGATGAGTGGCTGAAATGTGCGTGTCCTATTCTTAACCTTGCAAGTATTACCTCATCGTGTCTATTTTTCTGTATGCTGGATTTCCATGGTTGGAGTAATCTTTTAATCCGATGCAATTTGTTAGTGGTTAATACTTGCCATTGCTGTTGCCAGTGATGTATCCCACTGTGAAGAATAACTTGTTTGTAGTCTGAAAAAGGGATATATCCTGATGCAGAAATGATGTTGTTGGCTTCTTTACCAGTTCTGTCTGCTTGCTCATTACCATGTATTCAGACATGACTTGGGATTCAGCAAAATCTAATGTAACGACGTTGTTCAAGGAGGTTTGATATTCTGTATTGAATTTGCTGTTGTAGTGGATGTTTGTTAGAATTGATATTTTGTATCGCCATCACGGAACTACGGGAGTCAGCGAAAATGATGCTGTTTTGGAAACTTGAATGGTTGATTTGGTTTAGTGCTAACACAACGACTTGCAGTTCTGCAGTATAAATGCTGCAGTCTTTTGGGAGTTTTTGGGCCAATGCGATATCAGAAAAGTAAACTGCCACTCCCACATGAGAATCAGTTTTGGATCCAACTCAATATAGAAAATAATGACCTAAAAATTGTGCTTTATAAGCAGCACGCAGCTGTTGATAGTTTATATGAGAAAGGGTTTGTTTGCTACAAACGGTGGAAGGAGAAGTCACATAAAGGCTGTCTGATTATCCATGGTGGTGTAGACTGCTTCGTCAGCAGAGTTATATTATTCAGGTTTAGCTCTCTACTGAGAAGGTTTTTTAATCTCACAGGTTTACTGATGCTTTGTTGTTGTTGTTGATAATGTTGTTCCCATTCAGATGTAAAAAGAGTTTTCTGTAAGGGATGACCTGGTAAGGATTTTATTTTAGCTGCATAAGAAAGTAATTAGTTTTGTCTTCTGATTTGTAGATTTCTGTTTCTTGGGCTTCAGCATACAGGCGCTGCATGGGTGAGGTGCGGAAAGCCCCAAGGGCTAAATGGAGTGTGCAGTGATATACTGGTCGAGCCATCTCAGGGCACTAGGTCTTGCCGAGTCATAGACTGGGGCACCATAGTCTAGCTTAGACTGAATGAGAAGACAATGTAAACGTAGTAGGATTGTTCTGTCTGCTCCCCAGGATATAGCAGATAGGACCTTCAGGATATTCATTTTCTTCAGACAGTGGACTCTTATGTGACTGATATGCTCTAGAAAAATTATTTTTTGTCAAAAACAAGTCCTAAGAAACAGACACTATTTTTAACTGGGATGAGCTGTTCTTTCAGCCTGAGTTTGGGGTCAGGATGGAGATTCCTTTTTCTGCAGAAATGTATACATGCAATCTTTTGTACCGAAATTCTATATCCATTTCTTTCTGTACATTTTATGACTCTGTTTATGGCTACTTGTAATTGCAGTTCTATTGTCCTCACATGCTGCGCATGATAAGAAATGCTGAAATCATCAGCATAAACAGTTGTAAAGATATTGTTTGGGATTTGTTCTATTATTGTTTTGAAGTGGGCTGCAAAAAAGTGTGGCCTTCAGGGACCCCTTCTTCTTGATAATATATACTGGAAAGGGTATTGTTCATTCGAACTTGGAAGGTCTGATTCTTAAGGAAATTGTATATGTAGAGGGGTATATGTCCTCTAAGGCCAAGTTGATGTAACCTAAGTATACCATAGTGCCACATGGTATAATATGCCTTCTCGATATCAAAATTAACCATGACTTGGTGTTGTTTCCTGAGAAAAGCATTTCTTACTTGATTTTCCAGTTGTATAAGTATATCTAAGGTACAGCAATTTTTTCTAAAGCCAGAGTGTTCTGGGTTGAGAAGATCATTATTTTCTAAATACCATGTTAGTCTATTGTTGACAATTTTCTCTAAGATCTTGCCTAAGCAGCTAGTCAACTATGGGATGATAGTTCTGTGGGACTGATAGATCTTTTCCCTGTTTTGGGAAAGCTAGTATTATTGCATGGTGCCATCTGTTTGGGAAAAAATTTTCAAGGTACATTTTGTTGTATAGATCTAACGGAGCTAATTGGGTTTGTTCATCTAATTGTTGTGTCACTGCATAATGTATTTCATCAGGACCGACTGCACCATGTTTCGCCTGTAGCAGAGTTTGTTTTAGTTCTGCTACTGTGAGCAGCAAGTTGTAATTGTTTGCACTGATTGCTAGAAAAGTTTAGTATTATTTTTTCGGCCTCATTCTTGTAAGTTTTGAAAGCAGTCGAGTATGCACAATTAACAGATGTATTCGAAAAATTTTCACCAAGCACACTGACTATATCTAAGGTATTTATAACCAACTTTCCCTTTCAATTTAGCAATGGTGAGGGGTTTATTTGAGGGGTTCATTTCCACACCAGCTACACTTATCTGCAAAAAGATCAGAAGGATTTTTTTCCAGATAAGTGTAGCTGGTGTGGAAATGCTTTTTTGCTTATTTTTTGCACTTTCAGAAGGATCTTTTTCCAGATAAGTGTAGCTGGTGTGGAAATGCTTTTTTGCTTATTTTTTGCACTTTCCTAACCTTAGCTCGGGCTCTCTTGAATTGTATCAGATTGTCTGTTGTTGGATTTTTGCGAAAGAGGTTCCAGGCTCTATTTCTCTCTTTTTTAGCTTCCTGGCACTCTTTGTTCCACCATGGTTTTGGATATATTTTAATGTTAGAAGATGTTTTAGGTATTATCTTTTTGCAGCTTGAAGAATATTATCAATAACATAGGCCACTGATGTTTGTATTGATTCTCGTTTAATGATGTTGCAGTCTAACTTGGCTAGTGACCTGAATGTTTCCCAATCTGCATCATATATTTTCCATCTGGGGTGCCAACTGGCTTGGCATGGCATGGCATGATTTTCAAAATTATGGAGTAGTGGTCACTGCTCGATGGAGTTTTGTGTATGCTCCATTGTGTTATCAGGTACAGTGTTGGGGAACAGATTGATAGGTCTATTGCAGAACTGCTTTTTGATGGAAGGTGGAAATATGTGTGTGTGCCATCATTTAAAATCATTAGGTTGTTCTCAACTAATTTTTCATTTTGCTTTTCCTTCTGGTCTATTTTGGGATCACCACATAGTGGGTGATGTCCATTTAGGTCACCTAAAATGCAGAATGGAGGTGGTAGTTGAGTGATCAGCTCTTTGAAATCTTTAAATCAGAATTCTTGATTAGGAGGTAGATATATTGAGGCTATGGTAATATTAAAGCCTATTGCTAGACAGGCTGCGATTGCTTCTAATGTGTTCAATGGTATTGTTTTAGAAAGCACATGTCTGTTAACTAATATTGAGACTCCTCCTCACGTTGTTCCATTTGTTATACGATCCTTTATATATGTGGTATAATTTTTGATTATACTAGTGTCCTGTGGTTTTAAGTAGGTTTCTTGCAGGCAGGTACTTAGTGGATGGTACTGGGTGATGAGGTCTATAACATCATTAATGTTTGAGTGAAAACCTCGACAGTTCCACTGGATAATCGTATCTGTCATTTGGGGTTGGATGATCCCTCGGATTGTTTCCTTGGGGCTGTTTTCACTTTGCCTACCTTGGTTTTGTCTTTCTTTGGAAAATATGGTCTACCCACATCCATTTCTTCTTCAGCGAAAATTCCGAGAACTGGTTTCTCTCCTTGGTTTCCTACTTCTGTGTCCATTTGTTTTGCCATCTTTTTTCGTGTACTACCTATCCTTTCTTTGTTTACTCTTCTTCTTACATTTTCTGAATTATCTGGTGGGAAAGATAAAGGAGTATTGATAATTTTTCTTGTTGTTTTTGTGATAGAGATGGTTTGTAAAACTCACAAACCGATTCTGAGATGGATTCTCCTGGGGGAATTGTAACATCCGTTTGTGTGCCACAACATTTTGAATTAGGTCATTTCATTTCCGGAGTCTTTTTGATTGTGGTAATCTGTGCATAAGACGGTTTGTTTGCTATGTTTATTGCAATCGCCTTTTTAGCTTCTTGATATGAAACTGTATTTTTGTATTTTTACTATACAAAAAGCTTTGTATTTTTGAATTATTTTTCCCTTCTTCCATATTTCACGCTCTCTTGAGTTCCCCTTTACAATTTACACATTTATGGTTTCCAGCTGGGCAAATAGAAGTGGCATGTTCTTGAGAACCACAGTTTGCACATGTTAATTTCCCTCTACATACTGTCTGTGAGCGACTGAACTTCTGACAGTTGAAACAACGGAGAAGATTCGGGATATATGGTCTTATATTGTAGTGTAGATATCCTGCTTTTATTGATCTGGGTGGTTTTGGTGTGTTGAAAGTGAGTATCAGATTCCCGGTTGGGGTGATTATCCCTTATTTTTAAATTGTAATTCTTTTAACACTGATGACTCCTTGTTCCTGAAGCTCCATTTGAATTTCTTCTTTGGGCACATTTAGAAGGTCATATTCCGTAATGACACCTTTTGAGGTATTTAATGTATTGTGTGGGGATACTGGTATTCCTGCAAAGGTTGTCATTTGTAAAAATCTTTCAGATTGTTTAGCATTGGCTGTTTCTACCAAAATATTGCCTGATTTTAGCCTTTTAACTTGTTTTAGTGGGCCGAAATAACTCTCAAGAGTCTTTTGTATGAGAAAGGGTGACAATTGGCCTATCGCTTTCTCAGTATTTGAATGTATAATAATATATGTTGGAGAATTTAAGGCTTTAACGTCAGTTTTTAATCTCTTTGTGGAGACAGAATCATTTCTATCGCCTTAGAGGTATGAACTCTCCAAAAGAACTCTATTCCTCATATCTTGGGTCAGTTCTATTCGGGTCCATTGACCCAGTGAATTCCTGGGTATTGGAGTCAGTTTTCTTCATTTCGCCCTGGAAGGGAAAGCTTTTCCCTTCTAGGTTACCGGCCCCACCACGTGGAGGCAAGAGCAGTGCCACCCTGTGACCAAGCACTAGGCGGTTAGTAATCAAGATATAACAAGAAAATAAAATGGAAAGAGAAGGTTGCTTTCCTTCTTAATCTAGTAAAGTTTATTTCTTTACTATAGATTATTTAATTGTGTTAATAAATGCTTTAAATAAGGAAACGATTCCTACTTCAAGAAAGAGCACTAATTCAGAGCAAAGTCACTTGATCACCGAATCACTCGGCACCTGGGGCCCCAAGAAAGAGAAGAATGATGATATACAGCTAAGGACCCTCGGTGTGCCAAGCCCATACCAGATGTGAGCCCCTGGGGTAAATGAGGAAGAATGTCATCAGCACTGAGCTTGCTCAATCAATGCAAAGCCATAACCACCTCATTCAGATCACCTCACAGGTGTCTAGTCTCTAGATGCTAAAATTTGTAGAAATGGAGCCTTTCTTGGTAAGACCACCCTTTTGTTCCCTCATCAATTTCATTGCCCTTGTCTGTGCCCATTCCAGCAGATCTACATCTTTCCTAAAATGAGGCCTCCAGACCTGTATGCAGTAGTCAAGGTGCATCTTAACCATTGCCTTATGCAATGGGATAATCATCTTCATTTCTAAGAGCTTAGATCATCTTTGGCATAAAGGTCTTCTAAACAAGCTCCCATCTTATGGATTTCTATTTTTTTTTTTTTTTTTTTTGAAATTTTTCTCTGACAGGTTGCAAGTGAGGGTAAATGGCTCTTGGTCTTCTTCTCTTCCACTAATGCTGATGTTACTTAACATTCAGTTCTTTCTCACACTCTTTTCCTCTCGTATATTAATGAACTTCTTCCACTTACTGGAAGGTCATTAATGTACAATTAATTGCAAAAAAGAGTTCACTGCACTTCTGCTTGTCTTCGATGACAATCAGAGGTCTAGGACTTACCAACTTCTAATCTTCCTTGGCAAAAGCAAATTAGAAATGCTTTCTATGCATCCAAAAAACTAGGTTTTCTGTTTCACTCTTGGTGATTTGGGAAATCTGTTTGAAATGTGCAACATGACTTCTTAGCTGCTCTTCCTAAACTATGTTATGCTACTTTTCTTCTAAACAACACTTCACTCTATACAAATTCCCTAGAATCTGCCCTATCATGGCATATTGTGCCACATGTACAGTGGTAGTCCTTAAACCTCTCTTAAGCTTATAATTACTGGTCTTTAATTAACCGGACTGCACTCAAAAGAGTGCAGTCTGATTAATTAAAGACTAGTCTCCCACAAAAACTCTCCACTCTCTGTCTTATGAACATTCAGCTGCTGCTGCATACCTTTTCGATAATAATTCCATGGGCACTGTTCTTCTGAATTGATAACTGTAATTTTCTCGCTCTCTTCCAAACTAGTCTGAACACATGCTGCAACAATTCAGCATCCATTCATTGTCCAACTCCAAACTCACAAACCCAACTTTTCCTCTTTATTTATTCCTTCTGTTTTATGGAAAAAAAACCTTCCTTCATATGTATTTCCTGAAAATTACAATCTAAGGAAATTCAAGTCTAATGTCAATAAGTATCTTCTATCTTTTCAACCTACAAACTGTACACAGTACCAAGACTAAAATATATTAAAACCTATAGTAGGCAGTACCCTATATTTTTGCATGTATATGTATCCTACATTTTTATATCTAATATGTTAGAACGCATAGTACTGTGTACTATACATTCTAACATCTCTTGTGTTTGGGATTTTCATAAAAAAATTAGTTATTGCATAAAAAAAAAGTTTGAACAGATCATATTAAAAAGATGTTCTGAGGGCAGAAGCATTTCAAACGGGTGGGTAACCAATGACAGGAAAGCAAGCTTAAATAACTTCAAGGGGTATGACAGGGTAGTTAACTATATAAGAACACCAATTCTTAATTGTTTATACAGTAATTTCAGAAGTGTCATTAATAAAATGAGTGAATTCGAATTGCTGCGTAGGACAAGTAACACTGACATAATAGGGTTTTATGGAAATGTGGTGCCATCTGGAAATAGGGGATGACGAGTTTCAGTGTGGTATGTGTTTTTTTTTTTTTTTTTTGGTAGTTGTTGGCGCATAGGCTTCTGTGGCCATAATGCACCTCCCAAGGTTTTTGCAGTACTTTGATCCATGCCCGAGGCGGGAATCGAACCCACGACCTTTGGGTTGCCAGGCAGGCACTTTACCCACCCAGCTAGCCCGGTCGGCAGTGTGGTATGTACAATGTATTTAGGAAGGATAGGCAGATAGAAGAGTTTTTTTTTTTTTTTTTTTTAATAGGAGCATTAGCAACTAAGGCCATATTGCTCCAGGGATATGCAGTGGTCATTCCCCAACCTTTCTGCATCCTCCATATTTGGTGGCTCACGGGCTCAAACCCCAGTCTAATCAAGAAGCGTGTGCTATGCACTGCTGCTCCTGCCCACCTGGCTATGGAGGTGCCACAGATAGAAGAGTGATAGGGTCATGCTTCTTACCAAAAGCAGCCTGAGCACACAATGAAAGCTTTCCCAGATTCAGACATTTTGCATGATAGCATAGAATCTGTATGGTGTGAGATAGTTGGAAGCAAAGATATAATGAGAGTGGGAATAATCTAAAGGCCAAGTGATTGTGAAGGCTATGATGAGAGCCTCAACATGCAAATGGAATGGGCAAGTAAGCGTGAATATCTTATGAGTGATTTTAATTTGCCTCTAACGGACTGGAGCAAATGAGAAGGAACCTCGACATGGGGGACAAAATTTTTACATCAACTAGATTGTTATTTGCATCAACATGTCAGGGGAAATACTAGGGAAAAGAATATTCTAGGCTTCATCATCACCTATAAACCAGACGACATAATAGGGCTGATAGTACAGGGACCAGTTGTAGGAAGTGATCATGGAGTTCTAAGGTGGACAATGAAGAGAGAGATAGCAATAGTTAAAGGCAAAGAGATGGGTTGTAATTTCAGGAGAGCAAACTACAATGGCTTAAGGTGCTACATGGCCTCTATTAACTGGGTAGATATCTCATAGAGAGCGAAACAATCGAATAATGGTATACCTTTAAAAACATTAATCACAGAAGCTTTGAATACATTTATACTATTAAAAAATACTCCATGAGAGGATTCCAAGTTGGAAGAATAATGAAGTTGCCAGATTACTATGTATATAAAGTGCTTAGCATCATAATACACAGCCATTTCTGAATAAACAGAAAATTTTTTAAGGTGGCATCGTTTTAGGTTATATCTCATATTGTGAATACCTTCACAACGAGTTGCCATGATATTGCACTACTTCGAATAAGTAACGCTTCACCTAAGGAGAAGACTAGTGTTACTTATTCTCAGATAGGTACCACCACCCAGACAGCACTGTTTCAGGGCTATTTGGCCCTTCGTCAGTGAGTGGGTAGGTACCCAAGTGATGCAATGATGGCAAAAACAGTTATGAAGTATAACTCCACAATATGAGAGATGCCTGATGGTGTATGATGTATTTAGACTAAGGCGCATTTAGGGCTAGAGCCTCAAGCTGCGAACAAATTTAGACTATGTATATAAAGTGCTTAGCATCATAATACACAGCCATTTCTGAATAAACAGAAAATTTTTTAAGGTGGCATCGTTTTAGGTTATATCTCATATTTGTTCGCAGCTTGAGGCTCTAGCCCTAAATGCGCCTTAGTCTAAATACATCATACACCATCAGGCATCTCTCATATTGTGGAGTTATACTTCATAACTGTTTTTGCCATCATTGCATCACTTGGGTACCTACCCACTCACTGATGAAGGGCCAAATAGCCCTGAAACAGTGCTGTCTGGGTGGTGGTACCTATCTGAGAATAAGTAACACTAGTCTTCTCCTTAGGTGAAGCGTTACTTATTCGAAGTAGTGCAATATCATGGCAACTCGTTGTGAAGGTATTCACAATATGAGATATAACCTAAAACGATGCCACCTTAAAAAATTTTCTGTTTATTCAGAAATGGCTGTGTATTATGATGCTAAGCACTTTATATACATAGTCTAAATTTGTTCGCAGCTTGAGGCTCTAGCCCTAAATGCGCCTTAGTCTAAATACATCATACACCATCAGGCATCTCTCATATTGTGGAGTTATACTTCATAACTGTTTTTGCCATCATTGCATCACTTGGGTACCTACCCACTCACTGATGAAGGGCCAAATAGCCCTGAAACAGTGCTGTCTGGGTGGTGGTACCTATCTGAGAATAAGTAACACTAGTCTTCTCCTTAGGTGAAGCGTTACTTATTCGAAGTAGTGCAATATCATGGCAACTCGTTGTGAAGGTATTCACAATATGAGATATAACCTAAAACGATGCCACCTTAAAAAAAAAAAAATTTTCTGTTTATTCAGAAATGGCTGTGTATTATGATGCTAAGCACTTTATATACATAGTCTAAATTTGTTCGCAGCTTGAGGCTCTAGCCCTAAATGCGCCTTAGTCTAAATACATCATACACCATCAGGCATCTCTCATATTGTGGAGTTATACTTCATAACTGTTTTTGCCATCATTGCATCACTTGGGTACCTACCCACTCACTGACGAAGGGCCAAATAGCCCTGAAACAGTGCTGTCTGGGTGGTGGTACCTATCTGAGAATAAGTAACACTAGTCTTCTCCTTAGGTGAAGCGTTACTTATTCGAAGTAGTGCAATATCATGGCAACTCGTTGTGAAGGTATTCACAATATGAGATATAACCTAAAACGATGCCACCTTAAAAAATTTTCTGTTTATTCAGAAATGGCTGTGTATTATGATGCTAAGCACTTTATATACATAGTCTAAATTTGTTCGCAGCTTGAGGCTCTAGCCCTAAATGCGCCTTAGTCTAAATACATCATACACCATCAGGCATCTCTCATATTGTGGAGTTATACTTCATAACTGTTTTTGCCATCATTGCATC
This sequence comes from Mastigoproctus giganteus, assembly GCF_048544385.1. Taxonomy (NCBI): domain Eukaryota; kingdom Metazoa; phylum Arthropoda; class Arachnida; order Uropygi; family Thelyphonidae; genus Mastigoproctus; species Mastigoproctus giganteus. The sequence goes on along the minus strand of NC_143576.1, from coordinate 467,438 downwards.
ACTTGGGTACCTACCCACTCACTGACGAAGGGCCAAATAGCCCTGAAACAGTGCTGTCTGGGTGGTGGTACCTATCTGAGAATAAGTAATACCAGTCTTCTCCTAAGCGTTACTTATTCGAAGTAGTGCAATATAATGGCAACTCGTTGTGAAGGTATTCACAATATGAGATATAACCTAAAACGATGCCACCTTAAAAAATTTTCTGTTTATTCAGAAATGGCTGTGTATTATGATGCTAAGCACTTTATATACATAGTCTAAATTTGTTCGCAGCTTGAGGCTCTAGCCCTAAATGCGCCTTAGTCTAAATACATCATACACCATCAGGCATCTCTCATATTGTGGAGTTATACTTCATAACTGTTTTTGCCATCATTGCATCACTTGGGTACCTACCCACTCACTGACGAAGGGCCAAATAGCCCTGAAACAGTGCTGTCTGGGTGGTGGTACCTATCTGAGAATAAGTAACACTAGTCTTCTCCTTAGGTGAAGCGTTACTTATTCGAAGTAGTGCAATATCATGGCAACGCGTTGTGAAGGTATTCACAATATGAGATATAACCTAAAACGATGCCACCTTAAAAAATTTTCTGTTTATTCAGAAATGGCTGTGTATTATGATGCTAAGCACTTTATATACATAGTCTAAATTTGTTCGCAGCTTGAGGCTCTAGCCCTAAATGCGCCTTAGTTGCCAGATTACTTGAGCAGAAAAAGGCAGCATAGAACAGTTACAGGGCAATAACAAGTTTGTTTGTTGTTTGGTTTTTAGGAGCATTAGCAACTAAGGCCATATTGCTCCGGGAATATGCGGTGGTCATTTCCTGACCTTTTCGCATCCTCTGTATTTGGTGGTGACGGGCTCGAACCCCGGTCTAATCAAGAAGCGTGTGCTATGCACTGTTGCTTCTTCCCACCTGGCTACGGAAGAGCAGCAATAACAAGTACTGAAGCCTATAGCAGCTACAAATTGATCTGCAACAATGCACAAAAAAGGTTAGCCTGGCAAAGGCAGATTATGAGAAGCTGCTGGCAAAGAGTTGGGATATGGAATTCTTTGCACACACATATATATGCAAAGAAGAGAATGACAAATCACATTCGACCCTTATGTAATGGACATGGGCTAGTATTAGATACCTCAGCTGATGTTGCAAATGAACTCAATAGTTACTGTGCATTGATTTTTTACAGAAGAAAAACCCTTTATGTAATTAAAGATATTGAAATTAAAATATGTAATTAATGATATTGAAATTTCACATGATTATTTAATGAAAAACTTTCATGCCTACAGGCAAATAAGGCTCCTGGAGTTGATGGTACACCCTATAATATAATACCCTATAATTATACCCTATAATTTTAAGGCAGGTGGCAAGTGAATGAATTGAACCATTGAGGCTAATTATGAGCACATCACTGGACTCAGGAAGGATTGTGTTGGACTGGAGAAGTCCAACACAATGGGAAATTATGGACTGGTCAGTCTAACTTCAGTAGTAGGCAATATCATGGAGGCAATGATCAAGGGTGGAATTCAGGATCATTTGGATAAAAATGGAATTCTGAATGATACACTATATGGTTTTTAAAATGAAAATCATGTTCAACAAACCTGGTTTGCTATTTTGACAGGGTTGCCGGTGAGCTGGATTTAGGGAATAATTTTGATATTGTTTATTTGGATTTCCGGAAAGCGTATGACTCAGTCCTACATGAGCAGTTACTTTATAAGCTGGAACAGATAGGAATACAGGTAAACTCCTTAGTTGGATAGCAGGACGGCTTCAGGCAGGAGGTTGTGATAAATGGTTATTCTATATATATCGAGTTAATGTAAGAAGTGGGGTTCCCCCCAAGGAACAGTATTAGCATTAGCATTAGTAGAGGCATTTGATGCAAAAAAGCAAGCTTATGCAGCATCAGCCAAAAAAAAAAAAAAAAAAAAACCACTTCCACTTCACCCCTCTGTTCGTTCAAAATACCTGTCCAGCTGAGCCTTAAACTTATTTAGGCTATCAACTTCCACGACAAGGGATGAAGTCTGTTCCACCAAACAACCACACGCTGGCTAAAGGCAAATTTCCGCACAAAATTCTACAAAGAGGAAGAATCCCATCAGCATTGAGCATGCTCAAACCATTCAAGGCTTTATACACCTCTATCAGATCACCTCGCTGGTGCCTAGTCTCCAGACACTGTAATTTGCAAAACTTAAGCCTTTCTTCGTAAGAGCACCCCTTTGTTCCATTCACTAATCTCGTTGCCCTTCTCTGTACTCGTTCTGGCAGCTCTACATCCTTCTTGAAATGAGGCCTCCAGACCTGTATACAGTACTCTAGGTGTGGCCTGACCATTGCCTTATACAAGGGAATAATCACCTCCTTATCCCTGCTAGAAAAATTCCTATATATCACTGACAATACACCATGAGCTACTCTTGCAGCCCGTCTTGCAACTGCTCAGAGAACTTCATATCTGCCTGCACAACCACCCCCAGGTCCCTTTCATTCTCTACCACTGTCAGTGTAGTACCACAGATTTGATACGTTGCTCTGGGGTTGCTATTTCCCACGTGTAGTACTTTACATTTGTCAATGTTAAACTTAATTTGCCACCTCTCAGCCCATCTGCTCAACCTTTCCAGATCCTGTTGCAGCAGCATAGTGTCAGTAGTGTCCTTGACAACCCTGCCTACCTTTGTACCGTCTGCAAACTTCGACATTAAGCTTGATATACAATCATCAATATCATTTATAAATACAGAAAACAATAATGGACCCAACACTGAGCCCTGAGGGACTCCACTAATAACATTAGTCCACGACAAGCAGTGTCCATTGATTACCACTCTCTGTCTTCTCCCCCTCAGCCATCCCTTTATCCACAGCAGCAATTTGCCTCCAATGTCACACTGCTCCAATTTGTGCAGCAGTCTTCCATGTGCAGCAGTATCAAAAGCCTTTCTAAGATCCAAGTATATAATATCAAAGTTATTCTCTACATCCAGTTCCTTTGTGACTACATCATAGTAACCAATCAAATTGGTCAGGCAAGACTTCCCCTTAACAAAACCATGCTGTGTCCGAGCTATAACTGAACTCTTGTCTAAATGATCCTGCAATGCTTCTTTAACCAGTGCCTCGATTAATTTTCCTGAAACAGAAGTTAAACTCACAGGTCTATAATTACTTGTGTCAGCCTTTGATCCTCCTTTGTGAATTGGGGTCACATTTGCACATCTCCAGTCTGTGGGTACCTCCCCTGAGTCCAAGGAAGCTCTCATAATTATGGCTAAGGGTTTGCTTACTTCCTCTGCTGCCTCCTTTAATATAACTGGATAGATCCCATCCACCCCGGGTGCCTTTCTTGTGTTTATCTTCAACAATTTCTCCTCCACTTTACTCTCAGTTATTACAAGATTCTCTAGCTTACTGCTAGAGTTGAATACACCTCTGGCATTCCCCTCGCTAAATAATTCCTCATGTGTGAATGTCGATGCAAAATATTCATTTAGTTTGTTAGCTACCTGAGCAGGATCGTCAACAGTTGACCCATCGATATCAAGTGGACCAATCTGATTCATCCCCTTCCTTCTAGAGTTTACATAAGTAAAGAACTCTTTGCTGTTTTTCTTTGCATCCCTTGCCAAAGATTTCTTGTAATCTGCCTTCGCCTGCCTAACCTCCTTTGTAACTTGGTTACAGATCAACTTGTATCTATCATAGGCTTCTGTGTCATGTGTTAATTTGTATGTATCCCATGCATGTTTCTTCTCTGCCATATGCCTCATTAGTTCATCTGACATCCATTTTGGCCTAAACCTTGTTATTGTTATTGTTATTTGGTTTTTTTTTTTAGGAGCATTAGCAACTAAGGCCATATTGCTCCAGGATATGCGGTGGTCATTCCCTGACCTTTCCGCATCCTCCGTATTTGGTGGTGACGGGCTCGAACCCCGGTCTAATCAAGAAGCGTGTGCTACTCCTTCCCACCTGGCTACGGAGGCGCCCCTAAACCTTGAACAATATTTCTTAGTTGGTATGTAAAGCCTAGTAGCTTCCAAGATAAGTTCTTTGAATGCTTCCCATTTTGCATTTGCTGTTGGTAACATCATCAGTTGGTCCCACTGTATAGAATTTAAATACTGTCTCAGTCCATCGTAGTCGCCTTTACGAAAGCAATAACCCTTCCCTTTACCTCTAATGGTAGTTACCTCTTTGAGTAAATCCCACTTCAGCACACTGTGATCATTGCCACCTAGTGGTTCATTTATCTGCAGATTCTTAATGCATGAAGAATCACTGCTGATAATCAAATCAAGAGTATTCCTCCCTCTAGTTGCCTCCCGAACATGCTGATGTAGAAAACAATCATCCAATAAATCCACAGAAGCCTTGCTAGTGTGTGAGTGACCAGCCCCCAAATTCCAGTCAATATCTGGAAAATTAAAATCTCCCATTATAAGACTCTCTGATTTACTGGCCCACTCTATTTCCCTGTACAGTTTCTTATTATACTCATCAGAGTCATTAGGCCTATAGCACAATCCTACTCTCAATTTTGATCTCCCAATGCTTATGTCACACCAATCTGACTCGACACTGCACTGTCCAGCGATGTCCACTGGCTTCACTTCCTTGGATTTTATGTATTTCTTAACTAATAGCATAACCCCTCCTCCCTTCCTATCCTGTCTATCCTTTCTGTAGATGTTGTACTCCCCAAATTCCAGTTCTGCATTCCTTATATCTGTGTGACACCACGTCTCTGATATCCCAACAATATCTGCCTTTGATGTTTTGAGCAATACTTCAAATTCATGAAATTTATTTACTAAACTCCTGGCATTGGTGTTTGTTTGTTTGTTATTTGGTTTTTAGGAGCATTAGCAACTAAGGCCATATTGCTCCGGGAATATGCGGTAGTCATTCCCTGACCTTTCCGCATCCTCCGTATTTGGTGGTGACGGGCTCGAACCCCGGTCTAATCAAGAAGCGTGTGCTACGCACTGCTGCTCCTTCCCACCTGGCTACGGAGGCGCCCTGGCATTGGTGTATACGCACGTATACATGCACCTATTTCTATTCTTGGCTACCCTAACACAACCCATGTGTTTACTTTTACCACAATGACTCCCAGCAGTCTCTGAAATATTCTGCATCTTGTTTTTCAGGCTTCTGCTCATTCCAATAGAAGCAGTGCAAGAATCTCTTTCACTTCTGCCAGTGGCTACTGTTAATCTATTCGTCTTTGTCTCCCCCCAAGCTAGCAGTTTTCTGACCCACCTAACACTGCCTCGATAGCATCAGCAAATATTCTTGCACCCTTTCTATTTAAGTGTATCCCATCCCTGTAGAAACAGTCCTCCTGTTAACAAGTACAGTCCAGGCTGAAAAAAATTCTACCCCTTGAGCCTTGCACAATCTTTCCAGGGCCGAATTGATCGACAAGGCTCTCATCATATACTCCCTCCTATCGTGTCTGGGCAGAATTGCAGACACTTTCAAATTCAACCCTATTTCATGGCTTTTTTTCAACAGTGATCTGTACTTGTTAAGCAATTCTGCCGGTCTCCTAATTTTGATATCATTAGTGCCAACGTGTACAACTATATCACCTTTTGGGCCCTTAAAAGATGATATCTGCTCTACAACGTCATCAACCTTTGCCCCTGGCTGACATACCCTGGTCCTGTTCCACCTATCCTTTTTACAAAGCATGTTCCCCATTTCCCTGACAATAGAGTCACCAACTACTAGTTCCTTTGGGACCAGCGCATTCTGCTTTGGGGGTTGCCGCTGTGTTGCGCGATGACTAAGTGTAAGCTCTGGCGTTGATGTGGGCAGCTGAGAGCTTGATGGGCCACTCAATTTAGTTCCTTCGAGGGCATCCACCCTGTCCTTCAAGCTCTCATATAGGCCCATAAGAACGCTGAGTTCTTGCCTGATTTCGTTACACTCCTTGCATCGCGCACACACAAAGACATCCCCCATGGCAATATCATGTCCCGTACCTGAATGCTCCACAAACTTCATGCAAGCTGTGCATTTTAAAAGGCTGTGATTCAGAAGGCAACTGTCCCCCCCTCAGTTCTCCTCTGAGCAACAGCACTTCCATTAGCTTGAGCCGTTTGTTTTGTTGCTCTGGTCTGAGTCATGATTTCTTTTAATTTAAATAAAATTTAAATTTCAGTTTATAACCCTAAACTTATCTCCCAACACAGTTATAACAGGATATATATTTTTTAGTGTCAAGTATTAATTATCTCCGATTTCCCTTTATATAACTTCCGTATCAGTTATGTATTAATTAATTATGTTACGTTTGTAATCTAAGTCGTTATATGTATTTAGTTAAAAGTACAATTTAAATGCCAACGAAGTTCAACACATTTAATAGATTTTACCGATCACTGAAAATATTATAACCTATACTATACTAACGCTATCTAGGTTCGGTATATAACGATCGTATGACAAAGACAAAGGTGGGAAGTTACGAACGGTAAATTTAAGGACACTTAAGTATTAATTAACTTTCAAATCTCGCTGTCTCAATTCAGAATAATCTAACGATCCTTACTAGGTCTATAAGCTACTTAAAAAAAATAATTTGATGTAAAAAATATTCAATAAGTGGCTAAATATGGCTAAAAAACTTCTCGTTCAGCGGAGTTGTGACTTGTAACACGTGGATACCCTTACCGATACTTTTATGCAATTACAAGGCCGAGTAAAGAATAAATACACCAAATTAATCAGAAAATCACAAAATAATGCTATACTACTAAATTTAAATCAAAAGTTTTAGAAAAACAATAATTTCAAATCAATAAATAAGAAAAATCCACTAAGCGGCTTTGAACACGTCTGGCCCGTACTAGCCTCGTCAGCAGACCGCTGGGACCACTGTTGTTTTTAATTTTCTTAAATTACATCAATGAAGGGATAGAGGCGTGATGTCTAAATTTGCAAATGATGTAAAGATTGGAAGAGTAGTTAATGATTACTGCCAAGCAGAGCTTCTTCAAAGTGACCTAGACAGACTTCAGGGATGGTCAGAAAAAGAGGCAGCTATGCTTTAATCTGGAAAAGTGCAAAGTCTTACACCTGGGGAACAGCAACCCCAAAATAACTTATACACTTGGTGGAGTTGAACTAAAGTCGGTAGTAGAAAGGGACTTGGGAGTTACAATATGGTCAGACAAAGTTATCTGAGCATTGTAGACAGGTTGCAAGAAAGGCCCATTGTGTACTATCGATGATTTATTGAACATTTGCTAGTAGAGATAAGGACATCATAATCCCATTATACAAGGCTATTGTTAGACCACACTTGGAATACTGTGTTCAAGTGTGGAGACCGCAATTAAAAAAAAGTGTATTGGGCTTCTTGAAAGGCTCCAGAGATGGGTAACCTGCCTGGTGAGATTGGCAAAAGGATGTGCTTATGAGGAAAGACTTCGAATATGTGGACTGCACAGCTTGGAAACTAGGCACCTAAGAGGTGACTTCATTGAGGTGCTTAAGGCTTACTTTATTGAGAGGAAATAGTAAAATGAACAAGGATAAAATTTTCGCAGTTATAAATGATTCTAGAACTAGGGGCCATAAATTAAGTTACGTTTAGACTGGATTGCAGGAAGTTTTATTTTAGCCAGTGAGTTATAAATTATTGGAAGAGGTAGACAGTTTGGGGAAATTCAAAGGTCAGCTGGATAGTTACCTACGGGAGGAGGGAAATGCATAGGTTGTCTATTTCCTTTTTTTCCCCTTTTCTCTTATTATTATTTATTAATTATTTATTTTATTTTATTATTATTTTTTATTTATTTATTTTATTTGGCTGGTGCAGCATAAGCCTTAGACTTCCTAGCACCATATGGCCATTACTACTAATAAAATGACTGGATACAATTGGGATGTGGGTACTGTTGACTGACTGCAGATGTGGGAAGACATTGGTGGCACTGACCACAAATACTATGCGCCACTAGATTGACTGACTGATGGAGTGAAGATGGATACTGCTTCAGTAAATATATCATAAATTCAAACTTTGTGGAATTGATTTTTAGCCAGAACTGGCAAAGGTAAGATGGAACTGCATTGGATGTATCGTGATTTTTATCAGGTCCAGCTCTTGGTACAGGTTAATGGGAGTAAGCATTTGATATCTGAGCCACGATCTCAGTCAGCGTTGTCAGTTCTGCACACCACCATGGTGTGCAGAACTTGCAGAACTATTACTGCCATGGGTATCACATTGACAAATACAAAGTACGCTGTGTGGTACTACATTCATGGTAGTGGAAAATGAAAAGACCTGGGTGTAATTGTGCAACAGGATATGAAGTTCTCTGAACAATGAAGACAAGCTGCTAGGACAGCTTATCGGGTTTTTTGTTATGATATAAAGGAAGTTTGCTAGCAGGGATAAAGAAGTAATTATCTCATTGTATAAGGCAATGGTCAGGCCACATCTTGAGTACTGTATACAGGTCTGGAGGCCTCATTTTAGGAAGGATGTAAAGCTGCTGGAACGAGTACAGAGAAGGGCAACGAGATTAGTGAGGGGGAACAACAGGATGCTCTTTCCAAGAAAGGTTCATTTTTGCAAATTGCAGTGTCTGGAGACTAGGCACTTGCAAAGTGATCTGATTGAGGTGTTTAAGGCTTTGAATGGATTGAGCAAACTCAATGCCGATGAGATTCTTCTGCTTGCTCAGACTACACACAAATTGTGGAAGGAAGGTTGCAGAATAGATGTGCGGAAGTTTGCTTTTGGCCAGCAAGTAGGTGTTTGATTGCTCGAAGAAGCTTCCACCTGTTGTTGTGGAAGTTGGTAGCTTAAATAAATTCAAGGAAGAACTGACAAACTATTGGAGGGAATAAATAGGTGAAATGGGAAGTGTTTACTTTTTTTTTTTTTTTGGCTGAAACTGTATAAACTTGATTTCTTGCAGCATTTGTCACTACTAATGCTAACTGTTCGAAGACCCAATCCTTATGATCAGAGAGAGGGAGGGAGAGAGAGAGAGAGGCATTCAAATCTGTAATTAACTAACGCCAATAATAAATTTCACTATCTGATATCAAGAAATGCAACCATACCTTTGCTTCTGGCTTCCAATGTCCAACAGGAGGCTCTGGTGGAATAGGTGCCCCTTCTTGTAATAAATCACAATTTACTAAAGGCACATCTGGAAAATATTTGTGAATAATAGCAGAAGTTTCTAAGGCACGTTTCAAAGTTGACTGTATAATCTGGTCATACTGAAATCTAAATTCTCTCAAACGATGACCTGTTAAATTTGCTTGTTCATGGCCTGTAAAAGGAAAAAAGCAATAACATCATTTCAACAATGGTTATGCATAATTTCAATAATGATTACATATTTCCTAGTATTATTTGTATTATCATTAATAAACAATGCAAATAAATCATTAACATATGTAACTATGTAATTTTATAGTCACCCTAAAAATTTTCATTCCATCTCTTTACCTTAACAAAATTTTGTTTATGAACATTTCCTTATTTACAGAGTTATAAACAAGGGGATCATAACAAACCAGTAAAGCAGTCAAACGGAACTACAGCATTTCCACTTCAAAAGTATGATCCTACTCTTAAAATATTTATGGATCAACACGGAAAACAATCAATTTCACAAAAAACAAGCTCATTATATAGTTTATGTGGAAGTACTAAACATGTGTAAATAATAATTAAAAAAAAAAAAAATTATAAAAATGCAGAATTATTATTCCAATTTTTCCTCAGACTGAAACAGTATAATTAACCATTTTCATAAACATTTTTAAACCAATGGCAAAAATCAGTTTTGACATGGGAATATAATTTATATTACAATATAGGGGGAACACCTAAACAATGAAAACTCAAATCTTGCTTTTACATTGGTCCATTTTAAGATTTCAAACTCAACAAAAATATTAATTTTAAGTTGATAGATGAGGCAGAAGACCAGATACTTGATATATATATCATTACAAAAAGAATAAATGATTTATTGTAGTAGTAGTATTGTAGTAGAGGCATGTGATGCAAGAACGCATGCTTATGTAGCATCAGCTGAAAAAAAAATAATAAAAACCCCATTTTGCACATCCATTCCCTCTAAAAGTTTGTCCAGTTCCTTCTTCAATTTAATTAAACTATCAACTTCCACAACAACAGATGGAAGTTTGCTCCAGCAACCAACTTCCGCTGGCTAAAGGCAAATTTCCACACATTCATTCTACAACTGTCTTTCCTCAATTTGAATTTATGTCCCTCAGGTTCGTAATCTGAGCAAGAGGAAGAATCCATTAAGAATTGAGCCTGCTCAACCCATTCAAGGCCTTATACACCTCAATCAGATCATCTCACAGGTGCCAGCCACTGCAATTTGCAGAACTCAAGCCTTTCTTGGTAAGAGGACCCATTTGTTCCCCTCATCAATCTTGTTGCCCTTCTCTGTACTTGGTCAAGCAACTCTACATCCTTCCTAAGATGGACCTCCAGACCTGTATGCAGTGCTCAAGGTTGTGGCCTGACTGCTGCCTTACACAAAGGGATAATCACCTCCTTTTCCTTACTAGCAAAATTCCTGTACATCATTAACAATACCCCATGACCTGCTCTGGCAGCCTGTCTGCACTGCTCAGAAAACTTCATATCTGACAGCACAACTACTCCCAGGTTTTTTTCATTTTCTACAACCCTAAGTGTAGTACCACATAGTTGGTACATTTCTCTGGGATTACTTCTACCCATATGCGGTATTTTGCAGTTGTCAATGTTAAAATTCGGTTGCCACTTCTCAGCCTATCAATGCCATTAACAACCCTGTCAACCTTTGTACCATCTGCAAACTTGGACACTAAGCCTGATATACCTTCATCAATATCATTGATAAATATACAAAACAACAGTAGGCTCTCAACACCAAACCCCAAGGAACTCCACTAATAACCTTAGTCCACAAAGAGCAGCGCCCATTGATTACCACCCTCTGTCTTTTCCCACTCAACCACCCTTTTATCCATAATTACTTTAACTAAACTATAATTTTTTGGTCTGAATTATGAATTTAGTTTTGTTTGAATAATTAATAAATAGTCAAGTCTTTAATGTGTTAATTTTAGAATTGTACATGTGATAATTAAAGAGAAATTTTGAATTGGTGATTTCAAAGAAAACACCAAGATCATTATGCACAACGGCATTTAGGACAACCAAATTTGCAAAAAGATGGGGAAAATCGAAAGCCAACTTTCTCTCAGAAGTATACAAAAGTTAATAACAAACAGCAATACAATGATATGATTATCAATAGTGACACTTTGTGTATTTAAGAAATTTCACGTGAAAGAACTACTAGGTAAAAGTGATCAGTGTACTGATGTTGGATTTATTTAAAGATATAACTGCTGTCTAAGGTAAACAGAAGGGATTTTGTTTATGAACAAAATCTCTTGTGTTTACCTTAGACATAAAGGTGATTACAATGGTCATAGTTTTTAAATTGTCTTCAGTGGGACCAACTGATGGTGCACCAAATGCAAATGTAAGAGTTCAGGGAAATAAATGTAGAAACTACTAAGTTTTTTATGCCAACTAAGAGATAATATTCAAGAATATAATATGAACTGAAAAGACTACACAAGAGTAGATTGCAATGGTAAAATAATGCATGTGATAATTATAAATTATCAGGAGACAGAGAAGCATGTAGTAAGTAACAAATAGTATACAAGTTACTAAAGACTTAAAACCAGACTATGGTAAGATTATGAGAGATCTTTGGTTAAGACTGCAAAGATTTGTTTGCTTACATTAATGCTGATAAGCTAAATAAATATTTTGCATCCACATTCACATGTGAAGAAGTTTTTATGGAGGGAGATACTAGGAGTATACCTAATTCTAAATGGGAGCTAAATGATTATTTCATAACTGAAAGAAAGTTGAAAGAGAAATTGTTGAAACTAGAAGTACACAGGTTGTTCATTTAATCAGTGGAATGGCAGAGCTACTGTTCACCAGTCGAGTTTCAAAGACCTACTCTTAGATGGCAGAAGAATGTATGTCCAAGAATATGTAGGCACAGTTTGCACAAATTCTGACACACCATCTGGTACTTGTAAAGGGGTGAACTGTTTTATGAACTACATAATAGAATTTTTGAAGGATGAACAACAGTTTGTTATTCATTATTGCAATTGGCAAGGTATTAGTGCTATGGAGACTGCAAGAGAAATGGCAGAGGTTTACAGAAATAGCAATTGAAGAAACACAATTTTAAAGAGGCATAGACAACATTAAATATTTATAACTGCATTGCAAATTTAGTTGACATTGCCAGTTTCATTTGATAATGTCAAGCAACCATTTTAGCATAACTGTATGGATAGTTCCATCCACCCAGGTGTTTAACTTCAACAATTCCTCTTCCACTTTTCTTTCAGTTTCCACAATCATTTAGCTTGCCATTAGAGTTTGATAACCTTCTGGCATTCTCTCCCCTAATGTATTTGTCAAGTGTAAATGTAGATGCAAAATACCTCTTCAATTTGTCAGCAACCTAAGAGGGTCAGCAACAGTTAACAAGCTGACATAGAGTGGTCAAATGTAATTCAACCTCTTCCTTCTACCGTTAGTATAAGCAAAGAAGTTTTTGCTGCTGTTCTTTGTATTCTTTGCCAGGGATATCTCAATCTTCCTTCGTTTGCTTAACTTCATTTGTGACTTGATTACAGACTGATTTATATGTAACACAGGCTTTATGGTACATATAAATGTAGCCTATAAGCTAACAGAATAATTTATATGCATCCCATGCACTTATCTTCTCTGCTGCTTGTCTCAATAGTTCATCTGACATCCATGAAGTCTAACCCGTGAACAGTAATTCTTCATTGGTATGAAAAGCCTAGTAGCTTCTATGATTACTTCCCTGAATGCTTCCCATTTAAAACTGCCCATTGGTAACATCATTTAGTCCCACTGCACAGAAATTAAAAAATGTGTGAGACATCCATAGTCACCCTAATGAAAGCAAAAGCCTTTCCTTTTACCCTTGACAGTAGCTATATCTTTAATTAAATTCCACATTAGTACACTATCATCACTGCTACCCAGTGAGCCTCTTACCTATCAATTCTTAACGCATGAAGAATCACTGCTGATAACCAGATCAAGAGTAATGCTCACTTTTGTTGCCTCTTTAACATGCTACCGTATAAAAGTCATCCAATAAATCTACAAAAGTCTTAATAGTGTGTGAGTGACCAACCCACAAATTGCAGTCAACATCTGAAAAGTTAAAATCCCTCAATACAAGACATTCTAATTTACTAGCCTGCTCTATTTCTCTGTATAACTTTCTGTACATTCATCATAGTCATTAAGCACACTGGGAAAACACACTCTCAAATGTGTTTTCCCAGCTCTTATATCAAACTGGTACAAGAGGTTTCAAATTCATCATAACTTATGTCTGAGTGACACACCATGTGTCTGCCATCCCTATAATGTCTGCATTTGATAACTTAATCAGTACTTCAAATTTATTTATAATTCACCAAGAATTAGAGTACATGCAAGTATACATGCACATGTTCTTACTCTTATTTACCCTTAACACAAGCCATATATTTACTTGTTCCATGATGACCTACAGCAGGGAATGAAATCCTCAACACCTAGCTTTGCAGACTGGTGCTAGTTCCCAAGAATCACTTTCACCTCTGCTTGCAGCTCTAGCTAATCTATTAGTCTGCGTATCCCCCAGACTAGCAGTTTTCCAACTCACCTAACATTGCCTCAATAGCATCAGTAAATATTCTTGCACCATTTCTATTTAAGTATATCCCATCCCTGTAGAAAATCTCTCTTGTTAACAAGTAGAGGCCATGCCGTGAAAAATTCGACTTTATGAGCATTGTGTAATGCTCATGGAGTCGAATGCTTCAGGGCTAAATTGATTGACAAGGTTCTCATCACGTACTCCTTCCTATCACATCTGGGCAGAATTGCAGACAAGTTCGAATTTAACCCTAACTCGCAACTTTTTTTTAACATTGTCTGTATTTGGTTCAGTAAGTCTGCAGATCTTCTACTCTTGATGTTCTGAAAAATGCCTCTGAGGTTGGGCAAATTCATATTTTAACAATAATTAGACTCATACACCAACCATGAAAATATAAGTATTTTACTGTAACTAAAATATTTACAAATTAAAATAAAATAAAATAAATATTTACAAAAACTGCTATTATATTAAATTAAATTATGTACATTGTAAAAAAAAAAAAAAAACATGATGAAATCCTTGCGATAAAATACACTAAAATAAACCGGATTAAAAGCAATAAAAATCTGGAGTTTTCGGAAGCATCGGCTTCCTTCCTCAGCAGTAAAAAAACTTCCTGCAGCACGTCCTTATATAACAGGCTCACCAGATTTTTATCGATTTTAATCCGGTTTATTTTAGTGTATTTTATCGCAAGGATTTCATCACAGTTTTAATATTTTTTTGTTTTTTTTTTTACAATGCACAAAATTTAATTTAATATAATAGCAGTTTTTGTAAATATTTATTTTATTTTATTTTAATTTGTAAATATTTTACTTACAGTAAAATACTTATATTTTCATGGTTGGTGTATGAGTCTAATTATTGTTAAAATACTCTTGATGTCATTAGTGCCAATGTATACAACAATATCATGTTTTTGCCCTTAAAAGATGATATCTACTCTACAACATCGACCCCTGGCAGACAACCCTTCCAGGGACAAAAGTTTAATCTATCTAATCTATTTAATCTATCCTTTTTTCCCAATATATTTACCATTTCTCTGACAACAGAATAACTGACAACAACTTGCTCCTGTGGGTCAGTGCATTCTGACTTGGGGGTTGCTGCTGTTTTTATCTGATTTTTTTTTTTTTTTTTTTTATGAGAACCCCAAACACGAGAGGTATTATAACCTATAGTACTTAGTACCGTGCTTGGGTTGGAGGTTGAGAAGACGAAAGAAGATATTTGTTGATATTGGACTTGAACTTCTGTAGATTGTAATTTTCAGGAAATACGTATAAAGGAAGGTTGTTCCAGAAAACGGCAGTTGAATGAATAAATGAGGAAGATGAAAAGTTGGTTCTGTGGGTTTGAAGTTGGACAGTAAATGGATGTTGGCTGGTGGCGGCACGTGTTCGGACTGTTTTGAAAGAGAGAGCGGGAATTATAGAAGCCAATTCAGAAGAACAGTGCCCATGGAAGTATCTGTAGAAGAGGCATGCAGCAGAAACAGTGCGTCTATGAGAAAGCGAGTGGGGAGACTCTGTTAGAGATGAATCATTAATTAACCTAACTGCCCTCTTCTGAATGGAATCAAGAAGCCTGAGAGAGGTTTTGGGGGCACCACCCCAGATGTGGGAACAATATTCCATGGCAGGGCGGATTTGCGATTTATACAGAGTGAGCAGCTGTTTGGGAGAAAAGTAACACCGAGAGCGAAAGAGAAAACCAAGTTTTTTAGATGCAGAGGAAGCAATATTTGTAATGTGCTTGTGCCAAGAGAGATTAGAAGTCAGGGCAATCCCCAAAAGAGATATATCATTTTGCCTAGAAATCGGAGTGTCACTAAAGATAAGCATAGGAGCAGAAGAATCCTTTTTACGAGAATATAAGACAAGATTGAGTTTTAGAAGGGTTGAAATCAACTAAGTTGTCTTTGCCCCACTGGAGAATTACCTGAAGATCGGCATTTAAGGAATTGGCAGCAGATTTTCGAGAACTTGAAGGTGATTGAGCTGGACAAGGTTTCTCAAAATGGAAAGTTGAATGCAATGTGCTATCATCGGCAAAACTATGGATAGGATTTCCAGTCAATGGAAGAAGGTCATTGATATTCAAGAGGAAAAGAGTGGGGGAAAGAACTGAACCTTGGGGGACACCGGCATTAGTGGAGAAGTTAGAAGACAGAGAGCCATCTACCATCACCCTCAGTGAGCGATCAGAGAGAAAACTGGATAACCAATTACTAAAAACATTTGGCAAACCATAAGATGGAAGTTTGTTTAGAAGACCTTTATGCCAAACACGATCAAAAGCCTTTGAGATGTCAAGAGCAACTACTTGTGTTTCACCGAACCTTTCCATTGAATTAGTCCATAAATGGGTAACATAAGCCAGAATATCACCAGTGGATCGACACTGACGGAATCCATACTGGCGATCGTTGATCAGACGGAAGGTTTCTAGGTAGTTTAAGAGTTGCCGGTTAATTGATTTCTCCATTACTTTGGAAAGAGTAGAAGTAATTGCAATGGGACGATAATTGGATGGGAGGGATTTGTCACCCTTTTTAGGAACTGGCTGGATATGAGCAAATTTCCAAGCAGAAGGAAAAACACCTTTGGAATAAGAAAGTGAAAAAAGGCGGCAAAGAATAGTACTAAGTTCAGGAGCACAGGTTTTGAGAACAAGTGGAGAAATACCATCAGGACCTGGAGCTTTCTTAGCATCAAGATTCATCAAAATCCTTCTGATATCCTTTTGACGGAAGACCACAGGAGGCATTGAATGGAGTGTGTTAGGAATGGTGGGAGGTGTTTTACCAAGATCATTAATACATGAGCTCGAAGAAAAATGGGATGCTAGCAGGTCAGCTTTATCCTTGGCTGAAGTGACAACAGAACCGTCTGGTTTGGACAGAGGTGGGAGCAGAGATGGGCAAAAGTTGCGGCCAATAGCTTTGGCAAGAGACCAGAATGCTCGGCTACCATTAGGGCAAGAAGCAAGTTTTCTACTCTTAGCCTGTTCAAACTCTAGTTTGGACTGATTAATAACTGCTTTACAATTGTTGCGAGCTTTGGTGTAGGCAGAAAATGAAACTGAAGAATTAGAAACAAGCCAATTACGATATGCAACGTTCTTCTCTTGGACAGCCTTAGCACATTTATTGGAAAACCAAGGTTTAGATAAAGGACGAGATTTTAAAGTGGAGTGTGGGATAAAGGATTCCATTCCTGCAAGAATAATTTCACTGACACGATCTGAGCAAACGTTGACATCTGATGCCCAAGTGCAAGTTCTGGATTGAGGTGGGCATCTGAGAGCTTGATGGGCCCCCAATTTAAATCCAAGGGTATCCATCCTGTTCTTCAAGCTCTCATAAAGGCCTATAACAATGCTGAGCTGGTGTCTAATATCTTTATGCTCTTTACATTGAACACAGACAAAGACATCTCCCTTGACGATGACTTGTGGCAGAGAAGAAAAATGCATGGGATACATATAAATTATCAGGCAGCACAGAAGACTATGATACATATAACTCTTTACTTTAAAAACTATACTTTTGAAACTCTACACTTTTAGAAGATGGCTGCTGAAAGAACTGTCTGAACTGTAGAAGTAAGCAACATTATGTCAGATCAGTCCTGATGTAATATTACTTATTTCCAAGAAGACTGTTCTCTCATTTGTGTGCCGGACATTACTTTGTTAAGCTGATTATTGTTTGTGATCCTTTTCTTTAAATATTGTGTATACTTTTTAAATGTTCCTGTACATTTATAAGATAAGATGCCTCGTAAATGTGTCAATTATCTTAACAGTTTTTTATGTATGTGGTGAGCAAAATTTTAAATCACAGAGATGAAACTTCACTCCTCTAGTTAAAAAAAAAAAAGCTTACAAACTTTATTTCGGATGTAAAGAGAGTGATCAAGATAAGTCTTGGGCCCCTCATTTCTGCTGTGTCAGCTGTATTAAATACTTACTGACTGGTTAAATGGATCTCACCACCATGTGCCATTTGCAGTTTCTATAATTTGGAGGGAACAAAAAGGTCATTCCACAGATTGTCATTTTTGTTTAACAAACATTTCAGGGATTACCTCTAAATTGAAACATACTGAAAAATATCCAAATATACCATCAGCTATAAGATCTGTTTTACACAGTTAAGAATTATCTGTACCAAAATCACCAGAGACTTAATTTGGATGAAGAAGACAAACCAGATGATTCTGAGTTTAATGGTGTGACTTGGAATGACTATGGAGAAGACCAGCAAGTTACTGTCCCCACAAAGTGATATGTTCATCCTCAGAACCACACTTAATTTCTCATGAGGAACTAAATGAGCTTGTTCTCGATCTGAACTTATCAAAAAATCAAGCTGAACTTTTGACTTCTAGACTGAAAGGATGGAATCTCTTGCAAGAGGACATCAAAATATGCTATTTTCATAAATGTCAGCATTTACTTTCTAAAGAAGGCAATTTGGTTTACTACAGTGATGTAAATTCTTTAATGGGAAACTCTAGGTCACCTGTACAATCCAGTTGAATGGCAATTAGTGGCAGTTGGGCAACAGTGGGTGTGACATTAAACTGCAAAGGATTAATAATTGCTACTTATGTTCCAAAAATATAGCAGATTATAATGCAAAAAACAGTGTGTTTTGTACCTCAACAACATTACTTCATCTGTAAGGCCAGTAACTCATGGATCTGAACTACCAGTACCACCAACAATTATTCTTGAACATATGCCATCAGATTCTGCATATGACACTTGTGATCTAGAAGATATAAACTATTGTAATGAAGAAATTCACAACTGTGGACAACAGCTGTTTATAAAATAGTAACTTGATGATCTCATGAGAGATTTAAATCTGCCCAATGTGTCTGCAGAGTTTTTAGGATCAAAAATGAAATCCAAGAATCTGCTGACCTCAGGAACATAATATGCTGTCAATGCCATCTTTTCATGGTATCGACACCATGATAAAGAATTGGTTCTCCATTTTTCTGAAGGTTCAATGATATACTGCTTCAACATTCCTGCAGTTATGAACTTTTTTTTTTTTGGAATTTTATACCAACCAGAGTGGAGTATTTATTGACTCATCAAAGCAAAGCTTCAAAGGAGTTTATTCCTTCATAATGAGGACAGGTACCATCCATTCCTGTAGCCCATTCAATACAGATAAAAGAAAACTATGAAAATGTTAAGCCTCTTTTGGAAAAAATTCAGTACTAGGTTCATGGCTGGCTAGTGTGTGGAAACTTTAAAGTTATTGGTCTGCTACTTGGCCAACAACTTGGTTATGCAAAAATGGCTTGCTTTCTTATGTGAGTAGAATAGTTGAGCAAGACGTGAACACTGGGAAAAGAAAGTGTGGCTACTAAGACATTTGCTGATAGCAGATTCAATGAACATTAATGATGAGCCACTAGCAGAATAAACAAAGTACTGTTACCTCCACTACATATAAAGCTAGGTTTAAAGAAACCATTTGTCCAAGCCCTAAATAAAGAAGGAAATTGTTTTAAGTATATTTGCACTAAATTCAATCACTTACAAAAAAAAAAAAAAAAAAAAAGCAGGAATTTTTGTTGGACCTGAAGTCTGCAAGCTGCTGCTAAATTCTGTACCTGAAGAATCCATGACACAAACTGATAAAGATGCTTGAACTAGTTCCAAAAACGTAGTACGCAATATTTTGGGAAACAATAAACACCCAAGATTGCTAGAGTACAATGGAAAGGAGCTGCAGCGACAAGACATGGGAGCCACCTTTATCCAGCAGTGGACTGACAATGGTTGAAAAAGAAGAAACACAAAGATGAGACAATTGTGAGTGAAATACTTCTTCCAATCTTCTCCCAACTATTTCTCAGAAATAGGTATTTAACTGAAGAGCAGAGGGAGAAAGATTCCATCAAGATATAAAATAAATGGAAAAAGGAACTGGGGGAGAGAGAAATGGAATGCCACTATGACGGCCCACTACTGCTAAATGCTAAAAAAGATAACAGCCACTGAAATCAACTGACTGAGAAAGTCAAAAAGAAGCCAGTTTATAATCCACTTCAGTGTATAAGATGGCAGTGTTTCAGCCATCTATGCTTGACAGGAGGATGCAGCTTTTGATATTTCTATACACATACATTCTTATTTCTATGTTTTTTGTGCATTTTTATATAAAAATAACCTATTTGTAAAATCGATAAAAATACAAAAACTAGAAGCACTTCTAATGATTTCATTTTTTTCTTCTTTATAAAAAATTCTGATGTGAGAGAGCAAATTAATTAACTTTCAAAATCTCCATTGTAAAAAATGCGATTCAGATTACTCACACCAGAGAACATTCCAAAAATGCAGACCAGTGAAATAAGTTAATCAAATAGATAAAGTAAAAAAAAAAGTAGGTGGTCAGCTGACATTCTCATTTACCTGATTTACACAAGATTTTATTTCATTTGATAGTTTACAACATTTAGATTTACTCTCCAGAAACACCTATAAAAACAAAAAATTGCAGGTCCTGAGGTTTTCACTTTCACATATTCTGCCTATATAAGGAGATGGGGTTAAAAAAAAAAAAAAAATTGTCAAGCAGCATTTAAAAATTAATTTTTCTTTTCTTACCTAAAGGAGTTAACTTTCTTTCATCATCTTTTTCCCCAGACATATTGTACTGGCCATGACGAACAAGAATAAGATGCCTAGTGGCTGTGGGTTTTGCTCTCTCTAGCCTTTCGTTATATTTATTTTGATCTTCGGGATTCTCTGGATTTCTAGCAGGCCTTACTATACTGGCTTCGCTTCTTCTATATATAATATATTAAATTAGAAGATATAACAACAGTCAATGAGAAAATATAATCTTGTGTTACAGATGTGTAACATGATATTCAGCTGCAATACAAAAATTAAAGTATAGTAAAAATACCTAACAATTCCAGAATTCAAAAATCCAGAACTTTTTGAATATTTCTCCATGGATACTTAATCATACAAAAATAGAGGGAAAATAGACTGGCTGGACTTTAAAAAAAAAAAAAGTGCCAATTTTATGCACTATGTTCCATTAATAATTTCCAAACACTACATAATTTCTTTCTATTTTACATATTTCCTAGAATACACATAACTGTTGCTAGGTATTATTTGTAATAAAAAATCATTTATTTTCCAAAATATCCAACACTAGTACATACCTTAATAGTACAGTAGTATTTACATAGGGCGATTCAAAAGTCTCCATACATAGGGAATAATGTTTCTTTTTTCTGTTTTTAGGTACACTTCTAAAATGCCTTTGTCTAAAGAAGAGCATATAAAAATCATTCTCATAGCTGGATCAGGACGTTATCAGGATCATGGCTGGATCAGGATCAATGGAAAAGGAAATATTTAAATGGATCTTTTTGTGAGAAATTCTATTGTGGATGAAAGTTGAGGAGAGCGTGAGGAAAGACATGAAAAATATGTCTTTTATTTCAAATAAAATAAAACTGAATATTGACAATGGCAAGTTATTCAATGAAGTTTCTTGTGTTAAAAATGATGTTACTAAGGAAAAACTCAGAGTGGCAACAAAATGAAGAAATGACCTGCCATCATAAATGGTCTGTGCGGGTAGCACAGTGGTATCATCACTGTCCTCCCCACACCGGGTTTGTTTGTTGTTTGGTTTTTAGGAGCATTAGCAACTAAAGCCATATTGCTCTGGGGATATGTGGTGGTCATTCCCTGACCTTTCTGCATCCTCTGTATTTGGTGGTCATGGGCTCGAACCCCGGTCTAATCAAGAAGTGTGTGCTACGCACTGCTGCTCCTGTCGCCACATCGGGTGGAAAAGGCCCTTCAAATCCCGTTGATGAGACAAGGAACTTTAACGGCGTTTTTCACTCAATGGCTGAGTTAGTCAGTCTCAGGAGTAGATAGCAAGGTTCCCCCCGCAGAAACTGGGGGTTTTTTTGTCCAATAAAACAGGCAAATCGACCAGAGAACACACTCAATTTACAGACATAATACATAAATGGGGTATATGTAATCATTTACAGGACACCCTAATATAATAATTACATTTTTTTTTTTTTTTGCCATCATAAATGGGTTGAAATATTTAGATATTTTATTGATAAACAAAAATATTTTAAAAATTGTAGAATTTTGCCTATGTCTCGCAGGATCAAATGCTCCTACTGAGAGAATATCTTCAGTAATAAACAATATGCAGACCAGCAAAAAAAAACCTAAAAGTTGAAACAGTGGATGCATGCATTTATACTAAATGCAATTTTGAAGGGTTATATGCAGTTTTATGACTTTTTAAAAGATGAGTGCAATATTTTTAAAAAAGTATTCATGCAAAAAAATTTTTTTTACTAAAAAAAATTTTTTTAATTTTTCTCTTGAACTTTCCTTTGCAAAACTAAGTAATTAAAATAAACTTTTTTTTTTTATCCTTATGAACCTATTTCAGATTTGCCCTTTATTTTTTTCAGGTTTTCCCTTTATTTTCTACAAGAAAATATGGTCACCTAGGCTATACCGCAAGCCTAATCACTAGGCTAAATTAGTTATATCCTTATTTAAATACAAACGATATATGACCAAAAAGTGATTAAAACCTTCAAAATACTTATTTATCACAATTAAAAGCCTACTATTCTTCTATGTTATAACATTGCAGCCAAAACACCAATACAATAGGCGATAGCGAGTTGCAAACTTACAACGTCACTATACTAACAAATGCTATTAAGCCCATTTAATCTATTTGTAAAACAAATTAATACATTAACTAATCAAAAAACACAACAGTTATATATGCCCTAAAGGTGATTAAATATTTCAATATACTTATTTATTACAATTTAAACCTTACTATTCTTCTGAGCTACTGGATACACTACAATATTCCCACCAAAAACACCACTATGACAGTAGTGGGAGTAGCCAGTTGTAACTTACAAAATCACTAGCTAAATTTAAAAATAAGCTAATGAATGTAACTAAGCCTATTTAATCTATTTGTAAAACACAAATTAATATGCTAACCAATCAAAAATACAATACAATTCTAATAAAAACTTATTGGCTTGCAGCAGGTATAGAAATCTCCTTTGGGGTTCCTAACTGGGCTTTCTTTGGAAAGTGAAAAAAGAAAGGTGATATTGTCGTATACATTGGCACTAATGATATTAACAGTAGGAGACTGGCGGAATTACTTAATAAGTACAGCTCAGGGCTGAAAAAAAAGTTAGGGTCGAATTTGAAAGTGTCTGCAATTCTCCTCTGGAGTATATGATGCGAGTATGTGATGAGAGCCTTGTCGATCAATTCATCCCTGGAGAGATTGTGCAAGGCTCAAGGGTAGAATTATTCTCAGCCTGGTCTGGGCTTGTTAACAGGAGAGACTGTTCTACAGAGATGGGATACACTTAAATAGAAAGGATTCAAGAATATTTAATGATGCTATCGAGGCAGTGTTAGGTGGGTTGGAAAACTACTAGCTTGGAGGGGGGGGATACACGAACTAATAGATTAACAGATGCACTGCTTCTATTGGAATGAGCAGCAGCCTGGACAACAAGATGCAGGGGATTTCAGGGACTGCTGGGAATCACTGCGGGACAAGTAAATACATGGACTGTGTTAGGATAGTTAAGAATAGGAACAAGTGAATGTATACTTGTGTGCAAACCAATGCTAGGAGTTTAGTAAATAAATATGATGAATTTTAGGTGTTGGCCAAAACGTCACAGGCAGATATTGTTGGATATCAGAGACATGGTGTCACAGATATAAGGAATCCAGAAATAGAATTTGGGGAGTACAATGTGTACAGAAAGGATAGACAGAATAGGAAGGGAGGAGAGGTTATGCTATTAGTTAAACACAAAATCCCAGGAAGTACATCCAGTCGACATGGCTGGACACTGCAGTGTCCAGTCAGTTTGGTGTGACATAAGCACTGGGAAAGCAAAATTGAGAGCAGGAGTGTTATAGGCTTAATGACGCTGATGAGTATAATAAACAACTGTACGGGGAAATAGAGTGGGCCAGTAAATAAGAGTGTCTTATAATGGAGGATTTTAATTTCCCAGATATTGACTGGAATTTTTGGGTTGGTCACTCACACAAACTAGCAAGGCTTTGGTGGATTTATTGGATAATTATTTTCTACAGCAGCATGTTCGGGAGGCAACTAGAGGGAGTAATACTCTTGATCTGCTTATCAATAGAGATTCTTCATGCATTAAGAATCTGCAGGTAAAGCACCTTTACCCCTGTTGGTAGAGGAAAGGTTTTTTGCTTTCGTAAAGGCAACTACAGCGGTCTGAGACAGTATTTAAATTCTATATGGTGGGACCAACTGATGATGTTAATAACAGTAAATTCAAAATGGGAATCACTTAAAGAACTAATCTTGGAAGCTACTAGGCTTTTCATGCCAACTAAGAAATATTGTTCAAGATTTAGGCCTAAATGGATGTCAGATGAACTAACGAGACGTCGCAAAGAAGAAAATGCATGGGATACATATAAATTAACGGGTGACACAGTAGGCTATGATAGATATAAGCTGGTCTGTAACCAAGTCACAAACGAGGTTAGGCAGGCAAAGGCAGATTATGAGAAATCTTTGGCAAAGGATACAAAGGGATTTTTACTTATGTAAACTCTAGAAGGAAGGGGATGAATAAGATTGGTCCGCTTGATATCGATGGTTCAACTGTTGATAATCCTGCTCAGATAGCTAACAAACTAAATGAGTATTTTGCATCTACATTCACACGTGAGCAGTTATTCAAGGAGGAAAATGCCAGAGGTGAATAAACTTCGGCAGTGAGCTAGATGATTTTGTAATAACTGAGAGCAAAGTGGAGGAGAAATTGTTGAAGATAAATATAAGAAAGGCACCGAGGGTGGATAGGATCTATCCAGTTATATTAGAGGTAAGCAAACCCTTAGCCACAATTATGAGAGCTTCCTTGGACTCAAGGGAGGTAACCACGGAGTGGAGATGAGCAAATGTGACCCCAATTCACAAAGGAGGATCAAAGGACGACACAAGTAATTACAGACCTGTTAGTTTAACTTCTGTTCTAGGGAAATTAATGGAGGCACTGGTTAACGAAGCACTGCAGGATCATCTAGACAAGACTTCAGTTATAGCTCAGACACAGCATGGGTTTGTTAAGGGGAAGTCTTGTCTGACCAATTTGATTGGATACTATGATGTGGTCACAATGGAACTGGATGCAGGTAATAATTTTGATATCATATATATGAACCTTAGAAAGGCTTTTGATACTGTTGCACATGTAAGACTGCTTCACAAATTGGAGCAGTGTGGCATTAGAGGCAAATTACTGCTAGGGATAAAAGGGATGGTTGAGTGGGAGAAGACAGAGAGTGGTAATCAATGGACACAGCTCTTCGTGGACTAATGTTATTAGTGGAGTTCCCCAGGGTTCAGTGTTGGGTCCATTGTTATTTTCTGTATTCATTAATGATATTGATGATGGTATATCACGTTTAATGTCCAAGTGTGCAGACGATACGAAGGTTGGCAGGGTTGTTAATGACACTAATGACAGTACACTGCTGCAACAGGATCTAGAAAAGTTGAGCAGATGGGCTAAGAGGTGGCAACTGAAGTTTAACATTGACAAATGTAAATTAGTGTATATGATAAACAATAACCCCAGAATAATGTATCAACTGTGTGGTACTGCACTGACAGTGCTAGAGAATGAAAAGGGACTGGGGGGTAACTGTGCAGACAGATATGAAGTTTTCTGAGCAGTGCAGACATGGTGTCTTGTCAATGATATACAAGAATTTTTCTAGCAGGGATAAGGAGGTGATTATCCCCTTGTATAAGGCAATGGTCAGGCCACACCTGGCTGGAGGCCTCATTTTAAGAAGAATGTAGAGCTGCTGGAACGAGTACAGAGGTGCAACAAGATTAGTGAATGGAACAAAGGGTTTCTCTTACAAAGAAAGGTTTAAGTTTTGCAAATTACAGTGTCTGGAGACTAGGACGAGGTGATATGATTGAGGTGTATAAAGCCTTGAATGGTTTGAGCATGCTCAATGCTGATGGGATTCTTCCTCTTGTGAGAATAATCACCTGAGAGGACAAATTGAAATTAAGGAAAGACAGTTGTAGGATAGATGTGTGGAAGTTTGCTTTTAGACAGCGGGTGGTTGATTGGTGAAACAAACTTCCATCTGTCTTTGTAGAAGTTGATAGCTTAAATAGATTCAAGGCAGAGCTAGACAAACAATTTGGAGCGAGTGGATGGTTGAAATGAGAAGGTTTTTTTGCTTTTTTTTTTTTTTTTTTAAATTTTGGCTGATGCTATATAAGCTTGCTTTCTTGCATCATGTGCCTTTATTAATTCTAATAGCTCAGCAGAAATGGCACACCTGCCATTTCTGCTGAGACTTCTCATCTACATTTACAGTTGGAAGCAAGCATGAAACTCTTGGGCAGGGGTGGCCAACTTAATTTGTGATGCGATCAACTTTTTTCCTTCAAAATGTGCAGTGAACTACCATCTCAAAAATTTCATTGCACAAGGTTAAAAAAGTTAATCAACACATTGAAAAATGTTGTTTATAAATTTTAAAATTCAGTACAATTCAGAATTCTTATTTTAAATTCATACATATTTAAAATTTTAATTTATGCAAAGTTTGTGTCTTCATGTCATCTGCCAAGCTTTCAAAATCGGGGATATACTCTGATAAGGCAAACCGTAAAGAATCTTCTATATGCAAGTCCGTAAGAGCACAGCGATTCTTTATCTTTTCGTATTTGAAACAAACAAAGGCCGATTCACATAGATATGTGGAACCAAAACAGGAATTTAAAAGTTCACTGCATTTTTTTACATTTGGGAACTTTTCTTGGCAAACATATTTCCAAAAATCTTCTTCTGATGATCTGGCTTTGAGGAAGATATCGTTTCGCAATGTAATAATTTCATTTTCAAGTTATATTAGGGCCTGACGTAGCCCAGTGGTCAGGAGCGAGAGTGCATAGCACGTGTTCGTGAGTGGACCGGGGTTCAAGCTCGTGACTACTAAATACGATAAATATTTGTATTGACGATTGTAAACTCTACTGACTTGGCTGTCGTGCTGAGTATAAACAGAAATTTTTTCTCCATTTAAAAAATCACAGCGATTTTTTCCGCAATTTGTTTCGTATCTAAGTGGACATTAAATGGATAAGAAATATATTGAACAATGTTTTCAATTGTTTTAAAATCACTGATTTAGCCATCTCACATCTGTGTGTAATATCAGATCTGGTTTTTTTTCATCGAGTTGCATTTTGAAAAGTCTGCTTTGAAGAGATTGTCCTCTGATGGAATTCACGATTTCAAAAGCGATGTCCATAACACTTTTAGTATTTAATCTTTTGCTGGATACCACTTGTTGGTGGATGATACAGTGATAACTCAAAAAATCTGGGAAATCGTCATCCTTTTGGCACAATGCAATGAATCCGTTAAGGTGCCCCGTCATTGCTTTAGCTCCATCTGTTGTTACTTATACAAGCTTAAATAGTGGTAATTTAATTTAATTTTTTCAATAAAATGTTCGAATGAGTTAAAGATATCAAGACCTCTAGTTCTTTCTTTTAACGAAACCATACTCAGCAGTTCTTCTCTAG
Source organism: Mastigoproctus giganteus (assembly GCF_048544385.1). Taxonomy (NCBI): domain Eukaryota; kingdom Metazoa; phylum Arthropoda; class Arachnida; order Uropygi; family Thelyphonidae; genus Mastigoproctus; species Mastigoproctus giganteus. The sequence goes on along the minus strand of NC_143576.1, from coordinate 439,902 downwards.
TGGCAGAATCATCGACCCGAGCTGTTCAACGAAAGTGTTGCAGTTGTAAGCATAATCATCTAATCGTCATCTAATTACACATTAGATGATGATTAACATGTAGATGGAGGTGTCATATATTAGATGACGGCGTCACTTGTTAGATGACGATGTACTATGCAGGTGACACACATTAGATGACGATTAACATGGAGGTGGAGGCGTCACTCCATAAATGACGATGTACTGTGTAGACGACGATTAACACATTAGATGGCGATTAACATGCTTAACACCTCCACTTGCACTTTAAGTGGAGGTGTCACACATTAGATGATGATGTACTGTGCAGATGACGATGTACTGTACAGATTTAGGCCTGACGTAGCAGAGTGCTCAGGAGCGAGAGCGCATAGCATGGACTGGGATTCAAGCCCGTGACTACTAAATATGATAAATATTTGTACTGACAATTTATTGTAAACTCTACTGACTTGGTTGTCATGGCGGAGTATAAACAAATTTTTTTTTAATGACTAGATGACGATTAACATGCAGATGGTGGCGTCACCGGTTAGATGACAATGTACTGTGCAGGTGACACATATTAGATGACGATGCAGATGATGGCTTAGATGACGATTTAACGATCTTAGATACGATCTAACATGCAGACTAGGATTGAACTGAAACCTCAGTTTCAATGAAACAACCCTAGCTACTGAAATCAGTTCAGTGAATTCCACTCCTGCTCTGTGTCCAGAGGAGAAATACAAGAAGATTTCTTGCCATTGTGTTGGAGCAGTTTTGAATGATTGGTTTATATGGAACTGGGAAAGATTGTTTCTGGAGGCTGTTGATTTTGCAGTTCTGTCAGCTTCTTCTTTTCATTTTATTCCTTTGTGTTCTGGTATATTTGTGTCCCAGCACAAAAGTATTTCTTGTTGATTTTGTAGTTCTGTCAGCTTTGTTTCATTTTATTCCTTTGTGTCCTGTATCCAGCACAAAAGTATTTCTTGTTTTTCTTAAATCTGTTAGTATGTTTAATTTTCCCAAGACAGTTCTTGGGCAATCTATCCCATCCAGTGATGGGATATATTGTTTGTGGTTTGTATGGCTTGTATTACACTTAATGAATCACAGTATATTATTGTTCTCAAACGATGTGGTTTTTCCAAAAGAACTGCATTCCACAGTCTGATCAAAATCAGAGAACCTATATGGTTCTCTGATTTTGATCAGACTGTGGAATGTTAAGTTCTATTAAAGTTGATGTCTAACAAAGAATTTTTATTCCAGATTTGTGTGGAAAGTTCAAAAGCTGTTTACCCATGATGGTATTACGTGCTCTTCTGTAGTTGAATCATTATAAGAAAAAATCTTTATTGTACAGTAAAGCGTTACTTATTAGAGGTAGTGCAATACCATGGCAACTTGCTGTGAAAGAAGAGCACAATATGAGACACAGAGCAAATGATGCCTACTACAACAACTACCATCGTAGTTTCTTAGAGTTATCTACGGTGTATCTACACCGATATTATATAGAAGTAAAGATACAATAATGTGTCCGCCACAGCCAGGAGGCCAGGGGCTTGACAAGGTTATGGGATAATATAAAAACATGTACAGTATAACAAAAAGATTAAATTAGGTGTCATGAAGAAATTTTGTTGTGCAAATAATCTGGATTTAAGTTCCAATTTATTTTTTTATAAGGTCACTATTCGGCGGAAAATCCGATTGGTATTTTTCATGGAGTGCGTTGAAGTGCCTTTCTAAATTTCCTTTTTTGGATATAGCCACAGAAGCATTGCAAATCAAACAGCAACATTTTTCTTTCACCATTACAAAAAAGTATTCTGTTCCCACTCTTGATGAAAATGATACGTTTTACTCTTTTTCGTAGTATTCCTTTTAAATCAAAAGGTTAATAGGTTAATCTTATATGTTAATTTAAAATTAACATTTAAGTACTGTGAAGTTATTAAAACAGCAAAATCAATGCTTACCGATTAAAACACTAAGTTACGCGAACTGGAAAAATATTCTGTCTGAACAGCTAACGTAGGATAATTGATGAAGAGGATTCCTGAATGAGGAAGTTGTTTCCAAAAAAACCGGACAAACACACCACCATTTATTGCTCTGTTTGGTTATATCCTTATAAGAATCAGTTTTGAATGCCTTTGTGATATTTCTCTAAAGCTATTTCTGGAGGTCACAACCATAAAACAATAAAAACAATTTGCACTTTTCTGTTAGTGCAATCTAATTATAAATAGGTAGTAAACTCAATTTTATTACATTTGCAATAATACCGACAGCTGTAATTCTGTGGTATTTTACTTTATTATGGTGAAATGTGTTTCTCCTTCAATGAAATCTTCAATCATGAAAAAAATAAATAAATAAATAAATAAATTTTCAAAATCTGCTCTTCATTCCTATTTTTGAAGCTTTGTAAAAAAAAAAATAAAAAAAAATAACGCACAGGTAGCAAAACCCTCTGCACAATATAAAATTTTGGTAGTATACCTGACAGAGCAAATTGAGGGATGACTGTATATTTAAAATTCATCGTGACAAACCAAAATTAAAGCTGCAATCAACTTGTTGGCAACCCATGCTCTAGGGAATAAGTTACCAAATTGCTATAAAATAAGTGATATAATAATCTTAAAGTGATTGAATTGAATATAAAGAAGTTTTTATATTCAATTAAAATTTCAACATATGAGTTTATTAACCTTTCAGGAATGTTTATGAGATGATCACTATCTTCTCCAAATCAACAACCATCTCTTTATATGTAGCAGTAACTTGGCCTTAATGCTACACCACTCCAATTGTACAGCAGTCTTCTATGTACTACATTATCAAAAGCTTTCCTGAAATCCAACTATATGGATATCAGTAATTCCAGAGTAATGTAACAACTGTTACATTACTCTGGGAATGAAAATTACGGGGGGGGGATAACTGAGGTGTATAAGACCTTGAATGGTTTGAGCAAGCTCAATGCTGATGGGATTCTTCTCCTTGCCCAGATTAATGAATTCAAATTGAGGAAAGACAGTTGTAGAATAGATAGGCAGAATTTTGCCTTTAGCCAGTGGGTAGTTGATTGTTGGAACAAACTCCCATCAATCATTGTAGAAGTTGACAGCTTAAATAAATTCAAGGCAGAACTAGACAAACATTTGGAGCAAATGGATGGGTGAAATTGGAAAGGGGTTTTTTGGCTGATGCTGTATAAGCTTAAGAAAGGCTTAAATTCTGCAAATTGCATCGCTTGGAGAGTGAGCACCTACGAGGTGATCTCATTGAGGTATATAAGGCCTTGAATTGGCTGAGCAAGCTGAATGATGATGGGATTCTTCCTCTTGCTCAGATTAAGAACCTGAGGGGGCATAGATTCAAACTGTGAAAAGACAGTTGTATAATAGATGTGCGGAAATTTGCCTTTAGCCAACAGGTGGTTGATTCGTGAAACAGACTTCCATCTTTTGTTGTGGAAATTGATAGCCTAAATAAATTTTAAGACTGAGCTGTACAGGCATGGGGCTTACAGGGGAACAGGCATTCTGTGTGTTATCAGACACTCAGTCTAAAACACTGATGGATCCAATATCTCTCTATTACAGAAGATTTAGGAGAAGTCCGGTTGGCCTGCCTCCCTAAAATCCACTCATGCACACCTCCCCGATGGTAAGTCCTGTTACATCACTTAGGTGGCAACGGACGTGTAGAGTGGTTCTCTTCAAGACGCCTGGTCAACGTGAAGAGGAAAAGACCAAACCCTCCAGCACATGACAGTAAGACGAAACAAATGGCCCTCGTTTGTTTTGCCTTACACTTTCACTCCCCCTCTTATGGCAGTGAGAGGATCAGAGTGGAAGCAGAGGGTGCTAAGAATCTCTGGATACGACCAGGCTGCCATGCACGGAAACTGAACTTGGCTTGTTACAACGTAAGATCGCTCATCGGTGAAGACAGGATATTAGAGCTGGAAAAGGAATTAGAAAATGTGAATTGGAATATCATCGGTTTGGCTGAAACAAGAAGAAATGAATCACTTATAAGTTTATCAAGTGGAAATCTGCTGTACACCAATGGAAACAGTGAAAGGAGTGAAGGTGGAGTTGGCTTCCTGGTCCATAAAGATATAAAAAACACCATTTTGAAATTCAAAAGTACATCACCAAGGGTGTCAAGACTAATACTCAAGATTTCTAAGAGGTACAAGCTAAAGGTTATAATGATTTATGCTGTTGTTGTTATGTTGTTATTTGGTTTTTAGGAGCATTAGCAACAAAGGCCATATTGCTCCAGGATATGCGGTGGTCATTCCCTGACCTTTCCGCATCCTCCGTATTTGGTGGTCACGGGCTTGAACCCCGGTCTAATCAAGAAGCATGTGCTACGCACTGCTGCTCCTTCCCACCTGGCTACGGAGGCGCCACAATGTTTTATGCACCAACATCGAGCCTTGATGATGAAGAGGTTGAAGAAATGGACACCGAAATGGAGTGTCTTCTAGATGAACAGAAAACTCACTACACTATCATTATGGGGGACTTCAATGCTAAGGTTGGAAAGCGACAAAACCGCACAGAAAGTGGAAATATAGGAAATTTTGGAATTGGTGAAAGAAATGAAAGAGGTGAAAGACTTGTGGAATTTGCAGAATCTCGAGGAATGTCAGTAATGAACACTTTTTTCAAGAAAAAGGTGAACAGAAAGTGGACATGGAAGAGTCCAAATGGATTAACTACTAATGAAATCGACTTCATCCTCACTAACAGAAGATATCTCGTGAATGATGTTACTGTCCTGAACAAGGTAAATGTTGGAAGTGATCACAGAATGATAAGATGCACACTTGATATACATGTAAGAAAAGAAAGGAAAAAAAACTGACTCGAGTAAATAATACAAACGCCTTTGAGATAACAGAAGAGGAGAAAAAGCAGTATGTACTGGAATGTACTGGAACTTAAGAACAAGTTTGAGCTTCTGCAGACTGCTCAGGACCTAGATATCAACAAGGAATATTACAACTTTCTGAAAGTGATAAAACTCAAGAAACCTATTGGTAAAAAGAAATCCAAAGAAGAAAAAAATCAGTCAAGAAACACTTGTCATGATGAACCGAAGACAACAAATGAAGAGCAAGAAAAACACTGACAGGGAGAAAATTGAGTATACTGAGTTATGCAAAGCCATTAGAAAGAGACTCAGAGAGAACATAAGAAGATTTAACACAAGAAAAGTAGAAAAAGCATTAAGAGAAAACAGAGGATTTAAATAAGGAGACATGAGCAGCAATACAGAAAGACAATGATACTGAAACTGAAGAATAGCGATGGTGCACTTATAAATAGGAGAGAAGTCATAATTCAAATAGCAGAAGACTACTGTAAAGAGTTATACAAGGAGCAAGGGAATGAGGCAAACAGCAGGGAAGATAGATCACAAATTAGTACATATACAACATACCTGATATTCTTTCTGATGAGGTAGAACATGCATTGAGGAAAATGAAGAATCAGAAAGCCCCGGGGGAAGATGAAGTTACTGTAGAGTTGTTAAAATTGGGAGAAAAAGACGTGACACAAAAACTGGCAAGACTCTTCACAAAATGCATTAGAAAAGGTGTGACACCTAAGGAGTGGAATAATGCAATCATAGTTTTGTTGCATAAGAAAGGAGATAAATCAGAAATTGGAAATTATAGACCAATTAGCTTGTTATCCCACATCTACAAGTTGTTCACAAGGGTCATTACTAACAGATTAGAAAAAATACTTTATGAGAATCAACCAAAAGACCAAGCTGGCTTTAGGACAGTATTCTCAACTATGGATCACCTTCACGTAATATCACAGCTAATGGAGAAAGCAAATAAATATAAAACACCATTATGCCTGGCATTTTTGGATTATGAAAAGGCATTTGATTCCATACAACAGAAGGCAATGTTTCGGGTGCTGGAAAGACATGGCATAGATACCCCATATATTATGATTTTGAAGAAAATATATGAGAATACTACCTCCTTTATTAGACTAGACAAAGACAGTAGTAAATTTAAAATTGAGAAAGGAGTTCGACAAGGAGACACAATATCTCCGAAGATGTTTACTGCTGCCCTTTGTTTACCGCAGAAAGGAGTCAATGTGAATGGTGAGTACCTAAACCATTTACAATTTGCAGTTGACATTGTGGTCATAAGCCACGATCCCAAAGAATTAGAGGAAAATCTGAATCAGTTATGAAGAGTTAGTAAGGATTTTAGACTAAAGATGAATATGGCTAAAACAAAAGTAATGATGAACAAGTATGCCACAGAAAGGGACATAATGATTGAAGGAGCAGTAAATGAAAAGGTGGAGTCATATACTTATCTGGGACAAGTCATTAGCTGTAATAATGATAAATGGCTGGAACTCAAAAGAATAAATCTTGGATGGATAGCATTCAGGAAATATAGTCACATACTGAGGAGCAATATCCCAATTTGTCTGAAATGTAAAATAATGAACCAATGTACACTCCTCACCATGACTTACGGAAGTGAAACTTGGGCACTCACCAAAAGAATGGAAGAGAAGTTGAGAACTACACAGTGAAGAATGGAATGAATTATATTGGGAATCAGACTGTTAGATAAGAAGAGAAACACACGGATTAGGCAGCAAACTCAAGTAAAGGACGTTCTTCTTATCGAAACTAAAGAACTAAAATGGTGTTGGGCAGGACACATAGCTCGAAGATATGATGACAGATGGATTAAGAAAATAACAGAATGGTACCCAAGAGGAGCTGAGAGAAAACTTGGAAGACAACAACGGTGATGGACAGATGAAATTCACGAGTTTGTGGGTAGTAAATGGATGGCCATTGCACAAAACAGAAGGAACTGGAAAGCTGCTGGAGAGGCCTTCATCCTGCAGTGGATTGAAAATGGCTGATGATGATGTACAGGTATCTGGAATGAATGGTGGAGTGAAATGATAGTGTTTTTTTTTGGATGATGCTGCATAAGCTTGCTTTTTTGTATTGTATGCCTCTAATAATGCTATCAAAATTAATTTTTTGCATCCAGTTTCCGTTGTTACTGCATCATAGTATCTATTCAGACTTGTCGGACAAGATTGCCAGTTAACAAATCCATGCTCTGACTGCACCTTTTTCTGTTTCTGTTCATCCTTTGCCAAAGACTTCTCATAATTTACTTATCCTGCTTTGTGAACTGAATGCAGACTAGTTACTACTGCAATCTACTGTAGGCATCTACTTTATCACCTGATAATTTATATGTATCCCATGCAGTAAAACTATAGTGCTGTTTGGATGGTACTGCTCTACTTCTTAACCAGTGACTGCATTACTTTCCCTGGAACTTTCCCATTCACAAATCTCCAGTCCGTGGGGACCTTTTCTAAATCCAAAGATGCTCTGATAATTAGGGCTAAGGTTTTGCTTACCTCCTTTGCTACTTCCCTTAATATAGTTGGATACATGCTATCCATCCCAGGTGCTTTTTTATGTTTAGCTTCATCATAAAAAAAGCACTCTTCCATTTTTATCTCAGTTATCACAAAATCATTTAGCTCTCTGTCAGTGTCTGATAAACCTTTGGTATCCCCTTCTCTACAGAATTCCTCAATTACTTATGTATAAATGTAGATGCAAAACACCTATTCAGTTTGTCAGCCACTTGGACTGGATCATCAACAGTTACATCAATGATATCAATTGGATCAACTGATTCATCCCATTCCTTCTAGTGTTGACACAAGAATGAAGTCTTTGCTTCTTTTTTCTGTTCATCCTTTGCCAAAGACTTCTCATAATTTGCTTATCCTGCTTTGTGAACTGACTGCAGACTAGTTACTACTGCAATCTACTGTAGGCATCTACTTTATCACCTAATAATTTATATGTATCCCATGCACTTTTTTTTAATGCTATGAGTCATCAGTTCATCTGACATACATTCAGGTCTAAGCCTTGAATGGTATTTCTTATTTGGTATGGAAAGCCTACAACTTCCATGATTACTACCCTGAATGCTTTCCATTTAGAATATGCTTTTGGTAACATCATTAGTCGATCTCACTGCATAGAATTTAAAAACTGTCTGGGACCACTGTAGTCACCATTATTAAAGGAAGCCCTTCTGTTTACTCATGGCAATAATTGTATCTTTATGTAAATCCCACAACAGTACACTGTGATCCTTGCCACCCAGTGTTTCCTTTATCAGCAAATTCTTAATGTACCAAAAATCGCTGCTAATAATCACAATAGTATTGTTTTCATTGCTACTCTAATATGCTTGCTGGTGTAGGAAACAATCACCAATCTACAAACTTCTTGTTATTGTGTGAGCAATGGACCCACAAGCTAAACAATATCTGGAAGATTAAAATCTCCCACACTGGCACACTTTATATGCTTTACAGCTGCTCATTATACTCATCAGTCCTTTAGCCTGTAACACATCCTGCTCTCATTTTCATTTTCCCAGTGCTTATTTGATACCAAACTGACTGAAAAGTGAACTGGCCACCCATGTCAACTGAATAAACTGACTTATTATTGTTATTATTATTAGCCGCATGGTGCACAGAAGCCTGAGGCTTTTACTGCACCATCCAAAAAAAAAAAAAAAATTTGAGTTACCCTCAGAGAGAGAGAGAGAGAGAGAGAGAATGAACAAGAGTAAGAAATAGAAGGGAATCACCAAGAAAGAGAAGAATGATGATATCCAGCTGAGGACCCAGGGTGTGCCAAACTCATACCCACCAGATGTGAGCCCCTGGGGTTAGTTTCTGAACTAAGAGCGCATAGCCTTCCCCTGAAATAGGAAAACACTACAAATTACGTAAAAAAGAGAATCCACTTAAGTAACTTACTAAATAAAAAAAATAAAAACTTCTTCAAAATCCAGATATGGTGACACACAGATTGGATCCAAAGAAAATGTTATCTTGTGTTAATCAAGTAAAAGGCACTGCTGACACACACTGCACGAGGTCTACATAATTTTCATTGAACATAAAAACATCTTTAAAAATTTTCATGTAATTTACTGAAATACCAAATATAGAGTTTGGCTTAAACCTAAGTTTTTTTTTCTGCCCTTTCCCTCTAATGGAGGAATCCCGATCACTTTTCTGGTACACCCATGGGAAAACAAAATTGAGAGTAGGGGTGTGTTATGGGCCTAATGACTGTGATGAGTAAACCAAACAACTATACAAGGAAATATAGTGGGGCTGGTAAATCAGAATGTCTTATAACGCAGGATTTTAACTATCAAGATGTTAATTGGAATTTATGGATTGTTCACTCACACACTAGCAAGACTTGCAGAGTTCTTGTTTGACTGTTTTCTACAGCAGCATGTTAAACAGGCAACCAATGGAAGCAGTACCCTTGATCTGGTTATCATCAGTGATTATTCATGCATTATGAATCTGCAGGTAAAAGATCCATTGGGAGGCAGCAATCACAGTATATTAATGTGGAATTTAATTAAAGACTTAATTACTGTCAAGAGTAAAATGAAAGACTTTTGCTTTTGTAAGGTGACTACAGAAGTGTCAGACAGTTTTTAAATTCTGTGCAGTGGGACCAACTGATTTTGATGCCAATTTGATCCAAATTGGAAGTAATCTTGGAAGCTACTAGGCTTTTCATACCAACAAAAAATTACTGTTCAAGATTTGGATCTAAATGGATGTCAGGTGAACTACTGAGAATGTGGCAGAGAAAAAAAGTGCATGGGATAAATATAAATTATCAGGCAACACAGAAGCCTATGGTAGATATAAATTAATCTATAATCATGTCACAAAAGAGGTTAGGCAAGCTAAGGCAGATTGAGAAGTCTTTGGCAAAGAATGCAAGGAAAAACTGAAAGAATTCTATGCTTATATTAACAAATATACATAGAATTCTTGAATCACATTGGATCATTTAATGTTTATGATTGATGACCCTGCTCAGGTTGTGGACAAATTGAATAGGTATTTTGCATCTACATTGACACATAAGAAATTCTGTAGAGAAGGGGATGCCAAAAGTTTATTTAACTCTAATAAGAAACAAAATGACCTTATGATAACTGAAAGGAAAGTGGAGGACTAACTGTTAAGGGTGGACATAAAAAAGGCACCTGGAATCTATCCAATTATATTAAAGGAGACAGCAAAGGAGGTAAGGTATGAGAACATCCTTGGATTCAGGGGAGGTACCTACTGGAGAAGTGCGAATGTATCCCCAATTCATAAAGGGGAATCAAAAGGTGACATGAGTAATTACATACCTGTTACCTTAATGTCTGTTCCAGGGAAAATAATGGAATCATTGGTTAAAGTTACCATTTGAACAGGCATGCAATTATGCTGCAATCACAGAATGGATTTTTCAAGGGGCAGTCTTCTCTAACCAATCTGGTAGGTCACTATTATGCAGTGACTAAGGGACTGGATACAAAAAATAATTCTGACATTATACACTTGGATTTCAGGAAGGCTTTTGATACTGTTGCACATGAAACACTTCTTTTTTTTGTAGAAGAATAAGAGAAGTTTACCTCAATATGATACATACAACGCTTCTGTAGGACACTAATCTCTCTCTCTCTCTCTATTTAAGATTCAAGCTCACATACTCCATAATTTTCATTCCTGTGATCACAACATAGTTGAAAAGCACTGTCAGATTCATTAAGGAAAATTGTTTTTCACAATTCATGTTAAACTTTTAATGGCATTTTGCATTTTTAATTAATTTTTTAAAATTGTTTTCAATTGATTTTTTTACTGTAATCATTTCGCGTTAATTTTTTATTCATTTTAATTTCTGGAGAGTATCATACAGAAGTGTTCTATGTATCATATTGAGGTAAACTTCTTTTATTCTTCTACAAATATTGATACAACGTAGAACGTATTGCACATCATAACTCTGTTATATACTATAAGAGACTTCTGTATGAAATGGAGCAATGTGGCATTAAGGGCAAGTTACCACTATGGATAAAGGGATGGTTAAGTGGAAGAATACAGAGAGTGGTTATCAATGGGCACTACTCTTTGTGGACTAATGTTATTGCTGGAGTTGCCCAGGGTTCAGTGCTGGGTCCATTGTTGTTTTCAGTATTTATCAATGATATTGATGAAGGTATATCAGGCTTAATGTCCAAGTCTGCAGATGATACAAAAGTTGGCGGGCTTGTTATCAACTGTGTGGTACTACACTCAGGGTAGTGGAGAATGAAGAAGACCTGGGGTAATTGTGCAGGCATACAGGGAATTTTCTGTGCAGTGCGGACATACTTCAAGGACAGGTAAGGGGGGTTTTGTCAATGATATTCAGAAACTTTGCTAGCACGGATAGGGAGGTGATTATCCCTTTGTATAAAGCTATGGTTATGCTGCATCTTGAGTACTGTATACAGGTCTGGAGGCCTCACTTCAGGAAGGGTGTAGATCTACATCCTTCTTAAAGTGAGAATGGAATGGAATGGATGTAGAGAAGGGCAACCATATTGGTGAAGGAAACAAAAGAGTGCTCTTACCCAGATAGAAAGGCTTCAGTTCTGCAAATTGCAGTGTCTTGAGACCAGGCAACTGTGGGGAGATGTGATTGAGGTGTTTAAAGCCGTGAATGGATTGAGTAAGCTGAATGTTAATGGTATCCTTTCACTTGTGGGACTACACACAATGGGTCATAAATTCAAATTGGGGAAGGTTGGTTGGTTGCAGGATAGACGTGTGGAAGTTTGCCTTCAGCCAGTGGGTGGTTAATTGTAGGAACAGGCTTTCGATCTGTTGTTGTGGAAGTGAATGGGTTGAATAAACTCAAGGGAGAACTAGACAAAATTTTGAAGGGTATGTAAGATGGTACTATATGGTACTGATACTATATAAGATGGGTGAACTGTGTTTATTTTTTTTTTTTTTTTTTGGCTGATACTATATAAGTTGGTTTTCTTACATCATTTGCCATTACTACTACTAATGATCAACTATGTGTGGGTGAATGAGAAGAATCCATTTTTGCTTCGCCACTATAACAATAACATACATCAAAAATAACTATAAACTTTTAGCAATTTGCGGATTTCACACAACGAAAGCTCTGCTCATGCTACTTTTGTGTGCTAAAATACAACTGCCAATAAAATAAAACACAAGGTTCTTACCGGTCCCAGTTTTCGTCCCATTTCACAGATGGTGTAAAATTTGTTGTCCAGGAAGTATAAACTCTCTTCCTTTCATCGTGCAAATAATTAAAAATGAGTCCTGCAACTATCCCAGTTCCACCAACACCACACCAAAAACGACTAGTGAAACGTATTACCATTGATTTTCGGTCAATGAAACACCCAAAAGTTATTCTTAACAAATGATATCTAAACTTGGAGTTAATAAACTGATAAATTAGAGGTTCATTCACAACACCACAGTATACTCGGGGAAAAAACACATCAGCTATAAACAAACCGCATTGCACCCATGATTACATGTCCAGCCTGTGAAAACGGAAAACGTGTAGACGAATGAAAGTGAGTACCACGATTAGCATTAGCATTAGCATTAGCATTAGTAGAGGCATACGATGCAAGAAAGCAAGCTTATTCAGCATCAGCCAAAAAAAAAAAAAAAAAAAAAAAAAAACCCACTCCCATTTCACCCCTCCGTTCGTTCGAAATACCTGTCCAGTTGAGCTTTAAATTTGTTTAGGCTATCAACTTCAACAACAAGTGATGGAAGTCGGTTCCACCAACCAACCACCCGCTGGCCAAAGGCAAATTTCCGCACATCTATCCGACATCCGTCCTTCCTCAATTTGAATTTATGCCCTCTGAGGTGATTATTCTGAGAAAGATGAAGAATCCCATTTGCATTGAGCATGCTCAAACCATTCAAGGCCTTATACACCTCTATCAGATCACCTCGCCGGTGCCTAGTCTCCAGACTCTGTAATTTGCAAAACTTAAGCCTTTCTTCGTAAGAGCAACCCTTTGTTCCATTTACTAATCTTGTTGCCCTTCTCTGTACCCGTTCCAGCAGCTCTACATCCTTCTTGAAATGAGGCCTCCAGACCTGTATACAGTACTCAAGATGTGGCCTAACCATTGCCTTATACAAGGGAATAATCACCTCCTTATCCCTGCTAGAAAAATTCCTGTATATCATTGACAAGACACCATGAGCTACTCTTGCAGCTCGTCTGCACTGCTCAGAGAACTTCATATCTCCCTGCACAATTACCCCCAGGTCCTTTTCATTCTCCACCACTGTCAGTGCAGTACCGCAGAGTTGATACGTTGCTCTGGGGTTACTGTTTCCCATATGTAGTACTTTACATTTGTCAATGTTAAACTTCATTTGCCACCTCTCAGCCCATCTGTTCAACCTTTCCAGATCCTGTTGCAGCAGCATAGCGTCAGTAGTGTCCTTAACGACCCTGCCAACCTTTGTATCATCTGCAAACTTGGACATTAAACTTGATATCCCATCATCAATATCATTCATAAACACCGAAAACAACAACGGACCCAACACTGAACCTTGAGGAACTCCACTAATAACATTAGTCCACGTTGAGCAGTGTCCATTGATTACCACTCTCTGTCTTCTGCCACTCAACCATCCCCTTATCCATAGTAGCAATTTGCCTCCAATGCCACACTGCTCCAATTTGTGCAGCAGTCTTCCATGTGCAACAGTATCAAAAGCCTTTCTAAGATCCAAATATATAATATCAAAGTTATTCCCTGCATCCAGTTCTTTTGTGACTACATCATAGTATCCAATCAAATTGGTCAGGCAAGACCTGCCCTTAACAAAACCATGCTGCGTCTGAGCTATAACTGAATTCTTGTCTAGATGATCCTGCAGTGCTTCTTTAACCAGTGCCTCCATTAATTTACCTGGAACAGAAGTTAAACTAACAGGTCTATAATTACTTGTGTCAGCCTTTGATCCTCCTTTGTGAATTGGGGTTACATTTGCACATCTCCAGTCTATGGGTACCTCCCCTGAGTCCAAAGAAGCTCTCATAATTATGGCTAGGGGTTTGCATACTTCCTTTGCTGCCTCCTTTAATATAACTGGATAGATCCCATCCACCCCAGGTGCCTTTTTTATGTTTATCCTCAACAATCTCTCCTCCACTTTCCTCTCAGTTATTACAAAATCATCCAGCTCACTGCCAATGTTTACTTTACCTACATCATTCTCCTTCCTGAATAACTCCTCATGCGTGAATGTAGATGCAAAATACTCGTTTAGATTGTTAGCCACCTGAGCAGGATCCTCAACTGTTGAACCATCAATATCCAGTGGACCAATCTGATTCATCCCTTTCCTTCTCGAGTTCAAGTATGTAAAGAACTCTTTTCTGTTTTTCTTTGCATCCTTTGCCAAGGATTTTTCGTAGTCTGCCTTTGCCTGCCTAATCTCCTTTGTGACTTGGTTACAGACCAACTTATATCTATCATAGGCTTCCATGTCACCCATTAATTTATATGTATCCCATGCATTTTTCTTCTCTGCCACATGTCTCATTAGTTCATCTGACAACCATTTAGGCCTAAACCTTGAACAATATTTCTTAGTTGGTATGTAAAGCCTGGTAGCCTCCAAGATTAGTTCCTTGAATGCTTCCCATTTAGAGTTTGCTGTTGGTAACATCATCAGTTGGTCCCACTGTACAGAATTTAAATACTGTCTCAGACCATCATAGTCGCCTTTACGAAAACAAAAACCCTTCCCTTTACCTCTGATGGTAGTTACCTCCTTGAGTAAATCCCACTTCAACACACTGTGATCACTGCCACCTAGTGGTTCATTTATCTGCAGGTTCTTAATGCACGAAGAGTCACTACTGATAATCAGATCAAGAGTATTGCTCCCTCTTGTTGCCTCACGAACATGCTGATGTAGAAAACAATCATCCAATAAATCCACAAAAGCCTTGCTAGTGTGCGAGTGACCAACCCACAAATTCCAGTCAATATCTGGGAAATTAAAATCCCCCATTATAAGACTCTCTGATTTACTGGCCCACTCTATTTCCCTGTACAATATCTTATTATACTCATCAGAGTCATTAGGCCTATAGCACACTCCTACTCTCAATTTTGATTTCCCTATGCTTATGTCACACCAAACTGATTCGGCACTGCCCTGTCCATCGATGTCAACTGGCTTCACTTCCTTGGACTTTATGTGTTTCTTAATTAATAGCATAACCCCTCCTCCCCTCCTGTCCTGTCTATCCTTTCTATACACATTGTATTCCCCAAATTCCAGTTCCGCATTACTTATATCTGTGTGACACCACGTCTCTGATATCCCAACAATATCTGCCTTTGATGTTTTGAGCAATACCTCAAATTCATCAAATTTATTTACCAAACTCCTAGCATTGGTGTACACGCAGGTATACATGCACCTGTTTCTATTCTTTGCTACCCTAACGCAACCCATGTGTTTACTTGTACCGCAATGACTACCAGCAGTCTCTGAAATATCCTGCATCTTGTTTTTCAGACTTCTGCTCATATCAATAGAAGCAGTGCAAGAATCACTTCCACCTCTGCCAGTGGCTACTGTTAATCTATTAGTCCTTGTATCCCCCCCAACTAGCAGTTTTCCGACCCACCTAACACTGCCTCGACAGCATCAGCAAAAATTCTTGCACCCTTTCTATTTAAGTGTATCCCATCCCTGTAGAAGCAATCTCTCCTGTTAACAAGTACAGTCCAGGCTGAAAAAAATTCTACCCCTTGAGCCTTGCACAATCCCTCCAGGGCCGAATTGATCGACAAGGCTCTCATCATATACTCCCTCCTATCGTGTCTGGGCAGAATTGCAGACACTTTCAAGTTCAACCCTAATTCACGGCTTTTTTTCAGCAGTGACCTGTACTTGCTAAGTAATTCCGCCGGTCTCCTACTCTTAATATCATTCGTGCCAACGTGTACAACTATATCACCTTTTGTGCCCTTAAAAGATGATATCCGCTCTACAACGTCATCAACCTTTGCCCCTGGCAGACATACCCTGGTCCTATTCCACCTATCCTTTTTACAAAGCATGTTCCCCGTTTCCCTGACAATAGAGTCACCAACAACTACTAGTTCCTGTGGGACCAGCGCATTCTGCCTAGGGTGCTGCTTCTGTGTTGCCTGATGACCAAGTGCAAGCTCTGGCGTTGATGTGGGCAGCTGAGAGCTTGATGGGCCCCTCAATTTATTTCCTTCGAGGGCATCCACCCTGTCCTTCAAGCTCTCATAAAGGCCCATAACAACGCTGAGTTGTCGCCTGATTTCCTTGCACTCCTTACATCGTGCACACACAAAGACATCCCCCTTGGCAGTATCATGTCCCGTACCCAACTGCTCCGCAAACATCAAGCAAACAGTGCATTTTAATAGACTGTGATTCAGAGGGCAACTGGCCCCCTCAGTTCTCCCCTGAACCACAGCACTCCCATTAGCTTGAGCCTTTTGCTTTGCTGCTCTGGTTAGAGTCATGATTCCAATTTAATTCAATAAAATTAAAACAAAAATTAAATCCTTAAGTTATATTATATATATATATATATTGTTTTTTTTTTTTTTTTTTTTTTTCGGTATCTAGTGTTCCCTTTATACAACTTCCGTATCACGTGTAGCACTCTAGTTATGTATTAATTATTTGTTACGATTAAGTCGTTATATATATTTATAGAGTTAAAAATACAATTTAATTGACAATGAAGTTTATCAAGATTAATAGATTTACTGAATAATTGACAATATTATATTATGCACTATACTATACAAAGCTAATGCTATCGAATTCCGGATATGCTGTGTCGCGTTTCAGTAACGAGTGTTATCTACGAAGTCCCTTTATATAACTTCCGTATCAAGTTATGTATTAATTATTTATTTTTACTAATTATTTATGTTCCGTAACCTATGTGGTTATATGTATAGTTAAAAGTACAATTTAATTGCCAATGAAGTTCGACAAGATTAATAGATTTACTGATTAATGTTCACGTAACAATGGCGGCTGTCTATGAACGGTAAACACGTGTATTTGATACCCTTTCCGATACTAAGTAATACCTACAAATCTCTATCTAAGTTACTTTAACTTTAAGTACCGTAAATAGGAATATAAAGCTACTCTAGAAATAAGTTAATATGTCAATTTAAACTAATAAAGCAGAAAATAAATCAGAAAAAACTTCTCTGTTCCAGTAGCGGCAGAAAGGCACGTCCGTACCATTATCAAGGCTTTGCCGATAAGTGCGACAACTTAGTCAGGGAGCAATTGAAAAGAGGACATTTAATGTTTAGTCATCAATAATACACATATACTGAACAAAAAATAGGTCACTTGTGGTATTTGGGCAATATAACAGAAGAAACACGTTTATCTTCTGTACTTGGAAATTGGAGTACAGTATCTTATTATTCTGTGTACCGACCGTGCCCTTACAGTGCCCTTACAGTTATTATACAGTGCCCTTATTTGTTCTATATTCTAAAATAAAATTCTTATTAATTAAGGTTGACTGCTTATACATATCAGATTGTAAATGTACATAATATACAGTGGACGGTACTACGAAGAAACAATAACGCAGCTTCAGTTGTTTATTGACACAGGGCGGAAATGGGAATATAAAAAAGGTGGAAGAACAGAAACAAAACAAGCTATATAAAATACGTTAAATTGACTGTCCGCTATTTTTTTATTAAAATCAAGAATTAAAAAAGGGTTAATGCTGTAACGTAAAATAGTACACCAATTTCAAATTAGTAGGAGTACAGATACCTAATTTCTTTCGCAAAGTAATGACACAGACAACTATACAACCAGTACGAAGAAAAAGCAGTAACTAGGCACGAAACAAGTCGGAATTCGAAAGCAAATTGGATGTTTCGCAAACACTTACACTGCACATGCAAAAAACTGCACAGGCAAAAAAGTGGTAACGTACACCGAAGTACTAGTTACAATAAACAACGTTTTCTTTTTTTTTATTCATATACATAATCCGTACGTCTGATCGTACTTCATAAAAGCGATAACGTTCACCCTGATTACAGTAAGCAGCATACACTGTATTTATTCACCAACAGCAGTTAATTAAGTGTCAAGCTCCGTTGATGCTGTTGAAGATGCTGTTCTTAATTAATTTAACTTCTGAAGCCCTCGTCGGTAACACAGTTGGTATAATCGCCACCCTCCCACACAGACGGAAAAGATCTGAATTTGAATCAGCTCAATAACGACAGGAATTTATATGGGTATTTTCACAACGTGGCTGGGGTTAGTCGGTCTCAGTAGAGGGTAGATGGTGTTTGCTCCCAAAAAATCGACCATAGAACACACGCAATTTGCAGACATATCATATACGGCACATTACGACCTAAGATGCTGATGCCCCTAAAATCTTACAACATCCAACCAACCATTAACTACCGAAAAGATTAAAAGAAAACAAAACTTTCAATGACAAAATAAAACTACCAAATGAATGTGTGATGGCAAAAGAACTATGCGAAGTGGCCCGACTGAAACGGTTTCCCTCAAATTAAAAATTATTTAGTAAAAATGGATAAACATTCTCACAGAAATAGCCCTAGTAGGCGGCACGCCGTGTGGAAAAGACTTGAGTTCGAATCCCGTCAATGGCGCGAAAAATGGGCTTTTCACAACGTGGCTGGGTTAATAAGTCTCAGACGAGAATGTCATGTTTTTTTTTTTTTCTCTCGGAAACTCTGGTTTTTCTTCCAGAAAACAGCATATTGGCACAGAACCACAATTCAGAGACATATTATATACCGCGCAATAACCTGAATTGCTAAAATCACACAACAACAACATCTGAAAGCAGCAATAAATTGGATAAGTAAAATGGAGTGCATTTTCCCAACTCTTTTCCCGTTTTTCAATTCCCCTTCATTACTGAAAAGACAAAAAACAGAAGCATAACTTGCCATTCTTGAACACTGTAAAATTTTCCTTTTACACTCTCCGTTTTCATGAAAAAAATCACATATCAAACAATTTTATTAATATTGCTGATACAAAAATTACCTTTAACAACGTGAATGAGTTAATAGATCTCAAGTGGAACAAAAGAGTTTTTTCTTCATGTAATTAAAACATATAGTTTAATTTTTTAATTGAATTTTATGCCCTGCCCTACATAGCTCCCTGGGCCTGTGCACCACTTGCACCTTCCTAGTTTATGCACTAGTCCAGAGAAATGTGAATTGTATAATATTATTGATGCTAGATCAACTAACTTAGTCATGTAATTTTCCCATAAAAATTCGTCGCGTCATCTACGGGATTCGAACGCAGAATTTTTTCACCCTGCGTAGATATGGGGATATTTCCACATAGTGTGCTACTTGTGAGGGTTCAATCATAGGAAGGCGAATTGTTTATCCCACACAGAGTGGTAATGAATACTCTGGGGTCTTCTGCTTAAATTAAGGAGAGGGAGCTGCAATTTTTTCAGGCATTAATCAGACACTCGTAAGAGAAACAAACACACAAGAATATACGAGCTGCATTATATCTGTATAATGCAGATGGGAGACCTATTTTGACATATGATGCATAAGAAACTGGAAAGAAAAATATTAAGTCAAAATCATCCCGGTAAAAATAGTTGTCTCTCTTAATAACAAGCTGTGATCATAATGAGAAAATTTCTGATTCTAGTGGACCATGCATTCACTGGAAAGCAAGGCGTCAGGAATTTTAAGGTCTGCTGGGGTCCTCATGCAACAAGCAAATACATGAGTTGTGTTGTGCTAAATAACAGTAAAAACAGGTGCATGTATAATTTCCATCCTCTTCCTTATAGTGGACTGCCTTCCCTCTTTGGTCCACTCCAACTACTGTTCCCCACTTTTGACCTCTTCTTCTTCTCTTACTCCCCCCCATATGCTCTCTTATCTTTTTATTTTATTTATTTTTATTTATTTATTATTTTTTTTTTTTTTTTATTATTATTTTTTTTTTTTTTTTTTTTTTTTACAGCCTCAACTTTTTATTTTTATTTTCACTCTTAATTTTTTTTATTATTTTTTATTCTATTTTTTTATTTTTTTTTTTATTTTATTATAACTTTTTTTTTCTTTTTTTTTTTTTTTTTTTTTTTTTTTTTATGGCTTCTGTCAGGTAGCTTAGGCAACCCTGGCAGAGGCAGCCAGAGTATAATGGGCAGCCTGGCTCACCTCCCAGTGGTTGTGGCGGGCAACGTGGAGTCCCAGTAGGGGCCCCGCGGCCAAGCAGCCAGACACAACAACAGAACAAAGCACAATACTACATTACCAGACATTACACTTTTTTTTCTGGCTGTGCAGTAGTTCTGCATTTCATCACAGAGTACACATGGTGCAGATATGGGAAACCACCGGTGGCGCCTGAACCTAAATACTATGCCACTATGCCACTATGCATGTATAATTTCATGTGTACACTAGTCCTAAGAGCATAGTAAATAAATTTGGTGAATTTGAAGTAACTGTTTCATTTAAACACGTTATTTCAAAGCAGTTTTTCTTTGTTTGTTAGATTCTTTTTTTTATATATAAATATTGGCCTAGTTTATTGGAAAAATGCCGAAGTTTCATTAGCATTTGCAAAGGAACATGATGCCAGAAAGCAAACTCATACAGTATCAGACAAAAAAAAAAAAAAAAAAAAAAATACACCCTGCTCATTTCACCCATCCACTCGCTCCAAATGTTTGTCCAGTTCTGACTTAAATCTATTTAAGTTATCAACTTCTACAATGATAGATGGAAGTTTGTTCCAGCAATCAACCACCCACTGGCTAAATGCAAACTTCCGCACAACTATCCTACAACTGTCTTTCCTCAATTTGAGTTTATGCCCTCTCAGGGGATTATTCTGAGCAAGAGGAAGAATCCAATCGGCATTGAGCATGCTCAAACCATTCAAGGCTTTATACACCTCAATCAGATCACCTCACAGGTGCCTAGTCTACAGACACTGTAATTTGCAAAACTTAAGCCTTTCTTCGTAAGAGCAACCCTTTGTTCCATTCACTAATCTTGTTGCCCTTCTCTGTATTCGTTCCAACAGCTCTACGTCCTTCTTAAAATGAAGCCTCCAGACCGGTACACAGTATTCAAGGTGCGGCCTGATCATTCCTTATACAAGGGCATAATCATCTCCTTATCCCTGCTAAAAATATTTCTGTATATCATTGACAATACACCATGAGCTACTCTTGCAGACCGTCTGCACTGCTCAAAACTCTTGAAGTCCGTCTGCACTGCTCAAAACTCTTGAAGTCCGTCTGCACTGTTTCGTAAAATTACTACTTTAAAAATAATTAATATTTAGCAGAGCTTAAATGTTTCATGTATCTTCACTGAAAGTACAGAGTTCATGGGATATCTGGTTCCTGGGTAACGCGAATCTGTCACGCCTCTTGCTAGTGAACAAACCCACCACTTGTCAGGTATATCAATGCATTCGCGTAAACGGTAATTCCCTGTCAGTATGGATAAACGTCGTGAGTGAAGCGAATTTGAAAGAGGGATGATAGTGAGTGCCCAACGCATGGGTCACTCTATCGCGGAGGTGGTACAGAACTTGTACAGTCCCTGTTCGACAGTATCAAAAGTGCATCGGGAATACGCAATTTCCGGAATAACATCTCATGGTGGACAACACTGTGGGCTGGAAAAGGTGGTGGATGAACATGGCCGCCGACGTCTATTGTCCAGTTTCAGCCAAGGTTTTGTGCCACAGGAGTGCGACTGTGGCACAAATGACTGCCGATTTCAATGAGGGAAGTGCCAGAAACGTCTCCACCAAGACCATCAGGCCACCATTAGCTGCAATAGGTTATGGAAGCCTTCGACCCACCAGTCTCATTACTAACAACACAACACCGGACTCTACGCCTCAACTAGGCAAAAGAACATCGGCACTGTACCTTGGATGATTGGAGGGACTAATCGGATCAGGACGCGTATCCTGATCCGATTAGTCCCGTTTGCAGTTATTTCGAGGATGCATATCTGTTGGAAAGCACACCCGCCATGTCAACAAGGAAGTGTTCAGGCAGGTGGACGGTCTGGAGCGTGTTGAACTGGCATACGTTGGGATTTCTGTTATGTCTAGATGCATCTCTGGAAGGTCTAGGTTACATGTCCATCCTTGCAGACCATCTACATCGCTTCATGGTCAACGTGCACCACAGGGAAATCGACTCTTCCATGGTGATTATTATTATTATTATTATTATTATTATTATCATTAGCCATATGGTGCAAGAAAGCCTGAGGCTGATGCTGCACCAGCCAAAAAAAATTTCTCAGTTACCCTGAGAGAGAGAGAGAGAGAGAGAGAGAGAGAGAGAGAGCAGTAACGAATGGGCCTGGAGTACTGGGGTCCATAGTTATAATAATATACTCGTAAGTTGGTTATAATCCAGTTTAATACAAATATATATTAACAAAAATCAGTAGCTTTCGAGACGCGTGTCTCTTCGTCAACTGACAAATTAAATACAAAAATACAACGAGCTGAGTGAGGCACGTTAGTCATGCGTCATCGTTGTTGCACGGACGTGCGCTGTTTTCTACACCACTGATCATTCAGCATTAAAACAGTTGTCTCTAGGATGGGATGTAGACGTATGCCTTTCTGGCGAATTAATGCTTTTGGATTGTTTACTATGTTGAGTGATTCTAGCCATAGGCGATGGCAAAAGTGTCGTGAGTGGTCTACTATTTCAAAGTCGCGTTTTGAAATAGTAGACCTACTATTTCAAAGTCGCTAGTATTTCTACTATTTCAAAGTCGCTAGTATTTCTACTATTTCAAAGTCGCAAGATGGCATACCTCAAAGGTATGCCATCTCGAGAGCAAAATGGGACATTTTCGCGGAGAAGCTGCGCCCCTTTGCCCAGCAGCTGCAAGTTAATAAATACCATCCCACTGATCCTGATGCCTACCAGAGAAAAGTCACAAATATAATTGTAGAAGCTAGCAACTGCGCCATTCCTAGGAAGAAACCCATTCTTAGTGCTGTCCCGTGGTAGTACCTAGAACTCCAGCGCCTCCAGCGGGAGATCAACTTCAGAAGAAGAGCCTTCCAACGAGCGCGACGGTCCTGGCCAGCTGCAGAGGTAGAGGCTCTTTGCCAGCAATACAGAGAGACTAGAAATATATACATGGCTACTATCAGGAAACGAAAGCAAACATCATGGGAACAACTAGTTTTCACAACCGGAAACACCAACCCTGGGGTGTAGTCTATAAAATCACAACGTAAGGACAGCAGCAACAATAACCCCTCAAGGTAACATAACAACCTCATGGGACAGATCCATCAATAATATATTGGATACAATTATCCAACCAGTAATGGATCCTAGTACAAGTCAACAACAACAACTCTGCCAGGACAACAGTATATACAGTCCAGAACATCTCGAGCCGCCCTTCACTATTGAGGAGCTGCACACCGAAACTGATAGACTCCGCAACAATAAATGTCCAGGACCGGACCTACTTGAACCAAAGATTATAAAGAAGACTGTGGAGCATTCCCCATACCTCATCCTCGACCTGTTCAATCACTGTCTGCAGACAGGAGTTTTCCCATTCGATTGGAAGATAGCTAATAGCTAACATACAAATTTGTATGCCTGATTCTGGAAAAATCCAACCAAGCCTCCAGAAATGCCATCTTCTTATAGACCGATTGCCTAGTTATCTGTGCTAGAATCACAGTACATTATAATTCAGCAAATTTTATCCTCTACAAGCCAATATGGTTTCAAATAAGGATGCTCTACAGTTTACACACTCCAGAATATCCTTACAATTGCCACAAACTCCAATAGAAAATATTTCCTGATTATTGCCATAGACTTTGCATCGACTAACTCTGTGGCCGAGCGTCCTCAATAATTGTCGATGCACTATACTGCAGAGTCAAACGCCAAGTTTACAGGGGTTGTTCCCAGGGCTCGGTGCTGGGCCGCTCCTTTGGAATGTTGTACTTGATGACTTCCTCAACACTAATCTGAATGAAGTTATCTCCCAGGCCTATGCAGATGATCTGATCCCAGCCGTGTCTGCGGACTGCAGAGTGCAGCTAGAAAATTCTGCAAATCAGGCTGTCTTGATATTACAAAACTGGGCAAGGGATCATAATCTTCAAATCTCTTTAATGAAGACTAATTCCATTTTACTGAAAGGGTCCCTCAGAAGACGTCCACAAATCAAGATAAACGAGAACACAATATGTTTCACTACTGAACTTAAATATCTAGGAATAATCCTGGACTCAGGACTTACATTTCTTCCACATTTGAAACACCTGCAGACAAAGTTAAGGAACTATACTGCCTTGGTCGCCAGAGTTACGCTTCGGAATGGGGGCCTCAACCGCGGCACTCACTCGCTGTTCTACAAAGCAGTATTTCTACCGGCGATTACATACGCTGCAGTGATATGGTATCCGAGAGCAAAAATAGCAGTAAACAGAAAGAAGCTCGAAACTATTCAAAGATTTATCCTACTCACCATTACCAGGGCCTGCCGTACTGTCAGCACCCATGCCCTTCAGGTGCTGGCAAGCACCCTTCCTTTGGACCTGGAGATGATACGTTGCGGGCTCCTCGACCAACTATCAAAAGGCACATCGGTGACGTTCATGGACCACATGAACTGGTCGCCTGCCCCCTCGCCATCCCTCTTTTCCCTCTGGTGGGAGGAATGTGCCTACTCCACTGATTTGGGGGTCATCTTCTCTAATTGATCCCACTAATAACTTGATTGCTGAAAAGAAGCACCTTAGCCTTCATTTACAGCAGATAGGGCAAGATAGATGGGCTAACCCTACTAAAGGAGTTATCAATAGGAAATTTATTCCACATATCAACAAGATATATCCCAAGTCTCTTTCATGGTTCTCTCCCGGCCTGTACACAACTTTCATGCTAACAGGTCACGGATCCATCAGAGCGAAACTCTCAAGCCTTGGAATTATTGATGATCCCCTCTGCCATTGTGGAGAGCTGGAGAGTTGGTCGCACCTAATGTATAACTGCCCTTTGTATGAGGACCTCCGCTGCATTCTGATTACTAGAATTAACTTCAATCAAAAACTCCAGGAGCATTACTTGTTGGACAGCGACAGAGAGTACAAGGCCTTTTCGCAATACTGCCAGGAGCTCTTCACAAGAAGAAGATCCCTACCGCTGGAACGAACGTACACCTGATTAACTAGTCTTGCCCAAATTCAAGCTGGACTGTCAACGACTACCATCGTTAAGGGGATGGGCCCTCTGTTCCATGAACGACAACACTGTTTTGCACCTTCCTGATTTAGACTCTTTACCAACTGTGATATTATGCAGCTCTTCTGAATCAATTTCAAGTTGGACTGTCAATGACTACCATCGTTATTGGGATGGCATCTCTGTTCCAGGAATGACAACACTGTTTTGGACCTTCCTGATTTAGACTCATTACAAATTGTGATGTTATGCAGCTCTGCTGACCCAGTGAACAAATGGACAGAAGCCCTGAAACCGCCCCCAAGTCAGACTGCAGTGAACGTACATCTCTAATTTTGACTTAACAAAAGGGACAAATCCGCTATGAGACCCGTACTAGTTACGCAGTCTAGTGATAACCACACACTTGACGACCAGATCTGAAAGCTCTGAACTCGTAGTGACAAGTATACATCGGGCGGGACACATTACGTGCAGTCCCAAGTGTGACAGCCTTGCCAGACTCTGAAAAAGAAGACAAGATGGGATGGGACCTTCGTCCCAGCTATAGCAGTCCAAAGCACAGCTCAGCTGCTGCCATTAAGCTTTCTTTGCCATTCTCCCTTGCGTGGTTCTTTTTCTCCACCACCCAGGCAGGGGGAGGTTACCCCTGGTCACCTTCCCCCTTGCCATCCCTCTTTTCCCTCTGGTGGGAAAAGAGGGATGGGCCTGCTCCACTGATTTGGGGGTCATCTTCTCTATGGACCCCTTATCTCTGTCTTTTACCCCCAGTCTTCAGTCTTCCCCTCTTCTCTAACTTATAACCAGCGTCTGAACTATCTCTAAATTGCTTGAACCCTACACCTAAAAACTTAATAACATCAGTTGCATAATCAGTAACCCTTTTGGCTGATCCCGATCTGTAGCGTTTTTTTTTTTTAGGTCCTAACAATTGAAATCTCAGGAAATTAGGTGGCAGGACCTGCCAGAGTAAATAACTATAATAGTGGTGTACCTGGTCTGCCTCCATGGGGCAGAGTGTGGACAATGTTGGAACCCATTAGGGGCCCAGCGGCTAAATGACCAGAGGAACAACAGTACACGACACTACACATATACAAAACCCATACACTTTTAAACCTCTGGAATTGACAGTGTTTTGTTTCACACCCACAATGTATACTGCCAACCGGGCTAGCCGGGTGGGTAAAGTGCCTGCCTGGCAACCCAAAGGTCGCGGGTTCAAATCACGCCTCGGATCACGTTCGAATCAAAGCACTGCAAAAACCTTGGGAGGTGAATTATGGCCACAGAAGCCGATGCGCCAACAACTACCAAAAAAAAAAAAAAGCAATGTATACTATGCAGAGATGGGGGAAACCCCCGGTGCCGTTTGACACCAAACACGCTCTACACTCTACACTGTTGGAACCCACCGTTACTGCACTTGTCCAAGGGGAGGAAAATTCGGAAATCTTCAGAAATTATTCACCTAATATCTGAAGATTTCTGTGGAAGGGGCCTATGTGGAAAAAAAAAGGGAGTGGCGTAAACGCTGGAATAGAAAAGGCTGAGAGGGGTATACTTAAACTCGATTTAAATTAGGATGTTAATAATTTGATAAATTCTGTGAGGCGTAAACTGGAAAGTTAGACAGAGTAGGGAGTAGACTGGAACTGGGGTGGGAAATTTCCATTTTAAGTCTCCATTAAGACTCCATTTCCTAGGCCGAAGCCAATCCATGGATATCGGAACCTTTGTTACACGTCTTTTAGAAATCTAATTGTGAATTAATAAAATTTAAATTCTAACACAACCAAAATTAATAAACTTTTTACGGCCTCTTAGCCTCCAATGAGAATGATTACCGATTTGAAAATTAAACTGCAGTCATTATCACTGCAGGATGGAAGCTCCTCAACAATTCATGCTGAGGGAAATGGACCATAATCTGCCACGCTGGCACATAGTGACATAGTGTTTTTTTGACAAGCGGCACCGGTGCTTTCGCACAACTCCGCATTTGAATCTCTTGTGAAGTAAGACAGTACTGTCAAGGCCAGATAGCATATGTTAGTGTATGTTCATGTTTGCTTAGTGCGGGTTATGTTGTTCATCTGGCCGCTTAGCCTAGGGTCCATGGAACACCACAGACTGCTAGTTACCATCACTGGCACTGGGAGCCGGACCAGGTATGTGGGAAAAGAACTCTGGCTGGCCGACCCTGGGGTTAGCCTGAGCTTCCCAGGGAGAGCCCAAAAAAAAAAAAAAAAAAAAAAAAATTAAAAAAAATAAATAAATAAAAATAAAATAAAAATAAATAAATAAATAATAATAAAAAAAAATATATATATATCAAAGAAAAAATATATAATAATAAATAAAAATAAAAAAATAAAAAATAATTTTTTTTTTTTTTTTTGAAATAGGAGAAGGGGTGAGAGATTGAGGTGAAGAAAGAAGGTAAGCAGAAGAAAGAGGGAGAGCCCACCCTACCTCAGGAAGAAGAGAAAAGATTGTGAGGTCAAGTGACCCACAAAGTCAGATTGCCTAATAGCATGACCCTGCATTTTATGTCAAATGCCAGTCCCACTCCCAGAGGAATATTTATATGAGTTCCTACACAAGTAGGAAAATCAGATATTGCCCTACAACTTGAAGAGAAGAGGTGCCAGCAAGTGAGTGGGTCCCACAATGGGCAAGGGGCCCAGTGTCAGCAATTTAATCTTCTTCATCCAAGGGTGACTTGTAGGCAATGAGCAGTGTCCCACACTGCGTAGAGGACTTGGATAATCTTCTCTTAGGGGATGAGAGGAGGCACATGGATTCATGAAGTTCGAGGATTGTTGGAGTTCTTGTGTCTATTGTAGAAAAGTCCTTTTTGGGTTTGTGGGTTTGTCAGATAGCTTCCTTTGTGAACGTCGAGAGATTCCTGTTAGGTCAGGATAAAGATCAATATCCTGTTTGTGTTTTCTTTGATTCCATTCAGGATATGTTCTGTGAATTGAGTTTTGGGTTCATTATAAGATGGGGGTGCATTGAACCGTTTGCTGTAGGTGAATTTGGCGCATTTCAAATACAGTCTAGGCAAAAGTAGTGAAGGCTTTGTAGTTGGTTTCGTCAATTATGTAGAGATGTTCCTGCCCGCTTGGCATATTTCCAGTTCTGGTAATTAGGAGACTTCTGGGTAAATCATAAAGAGGGCAATTATACATGAGGTGAATCCAGTCTTCATTTTCACCGCATGTGCAGAGAGGAGAATCGGTGAGACCCAGAGCATGCAGCTTGGCCCGAAAAGATCCATGACCAGTGAGGAAGAACGAGACGTGAAGGCCTGGTGAGTACCACGGAGGAGGTTTTGGTGCAGTTATCATAACTTGTGGAAGAAATCTTTTAGTTGTTTCACCTTTGGTTGTTTGCTCCCAAGATCTTGCCAATGCTGGAAGAGCTTAGAGTAAATCTGTTTCATTTCGTTTTTTGGATCATTAGCTAGATCGAGTGTTATATCCAGAATGGTGGTGGGAATTCCTCTCTTTATGCGGTATGCAAGGCCGCGACGAATAACCTCCAGGTCCAGGGGAAGAGTACCTGCTAAGACCTGCAGGGCAGGATTACTGACTGTGCGGCAAGCTCTAGTCACAGTGAGTAGGATATTGCATTGAATTGTATGTAGCTTTGCTTTATTACGGGCAATGATGGCACGAGGGACCCATATGGCTGCACCATAGCACACAGCTGGTAAGAAGATGGTTTTGTAAAGTAGCATGAGAGTCCTCCTCTTCAAATTCCAGTCTGCTCTGCTAATTCTTCGATCATGGCAGTATAAAGACGTATTTTGTTGGAGAGGTAATTAAGATGAGGTAAGAATGTTAATCGGGAGTCGAAGGTTACTCCTAGATATTATAGTTCTGTTTTGAGTTGCAATGTCTGCCCAGAGATTTTAATTTGGGCGGTCTACTTATGTCCAAGGATCCTTTGAGGAGGATAGTCTTCGATTTTTCCCCAGAGATGACTAACTTGTGGTTGTTTGCCCAATTTTGGAGGATCGTTAAGGCAGGGGAGGCAATTTGCTCAAGCTGAGTTCTAGAATCAGCTTTGATAAGGAGGATGAGGTCATCTGCATAGGCCATGCAGTTCATAGGACCTAGATCCATAAGAAGGAATTCATCTAGTATCAAGTTCCAGAAGTAGGGCCCAAGAACTGAGCCCTGTGGACACCCTCTAACAACTGGTCGGGAGGTTTGCTGAAAATTTGTTTGAACAGTTACTGAGCGGTTGAAGAGGTAGTTCTGGAGACAGCGGTAGAGGTTGAGTGGAATATTGAGTTGACGTAATCTCCTGACAATGCTGGGCCACCAGATGGAATCGAAGGCACCAGCAAAGTCAATGGAGATAGCCAGTAGATATTTTTCTGTGGTTGAGTTTGCTGTGTTGAGGAGATTGTTCATAGCATCTTCAGTGGAGCATCCTGGCTTAAAGCCATACTGCTTTGGAGAGTCTAAGTTGGCTGTCTGGTAGTAGGTGGATAATCTGGATTGAAGCAGCCGCTCCATTACCTTTCCCAAGACTGGGAGAAGAGCAATGGGGCGGTAAGATTTGGGTAGAGTAGGATCTTTATCTGGACCTTTTAGGATGAGTCGAAGCACTGCCTGTTTCCAAGAATCAGGGAAAATTCCTTTCGCAAGGCATTTGTCGAACAGTGCTAATAGGTGGTTTGGGAAATGTGTTGCTGCTTTCTTGATGACCTCAGCCTCAATATTATCATGACCAGGGCATTTATTTATTTTTGTTCTGTGGAGTGCTTTGTTCATTTCCTCAGAAGTGAAAGAAGGTTCTATTTTATTGTTGGAGAAGGCCTGGTTGTCTTGTTTAATTTGCTTTTGTTCTACATTGAGGGGACTCTCATCAGTCTGAAGTAGGGTATTCAGAATATTATTCATGGATTCAGCCCATGTGTGTGTTGGATTTCCATCAGGAGTCAGGGTTGCATTTAACATCTCTCCCCTGGGCATCTTGTTCATAACAATGCGATAAACGACCCCCCAAGGATCTGCGTTTCCAGTAGTTGTCACAAGGTTCTGCCAAGACAGTTTCTTTTTCTGCCGAATGAGGCTTGTGTAGTCGTTACGATATCTTCTATATGCTTCCCGTAGAGCCTGGATCTCAGCAGGAGGCCAGGAGTGCCTCGCTCTCTGGAAGGCTTTTCGGGCAGTGTGGACTTGGCGCCTTAGGTTTTCTAGTTCCCTGCACCACCAAGGGACTGCGTTTAGGTGTTTCTGACGTTTTTTCATAGTTCTCTCACATCTTTGTTGGATTGTGCTTGTTAGGAGGGAGAGGTGCTCCTGTGGATCAAGATGGTTTAGTTGGGATGTATCCATTTGTAACTTTGATTTTATATTGTCCTTGAAGACATTCCAATCAGCTGTTTTGGTGGAATATCTGATGATATCGTGGTATATGGGAGGAGTACTATCAAGTTGTCTCGATAGATGGAAGGAGAT
The DNA here is from genome assembly GCF_048544385.1 of Mastigoproctus giganteus. NCBI lineage: Eukaryota > Metazoa > Arthropoda > Arachnida > Uropygi > Thelyphonidae > Mastigoproctus > Mastigoproctus giganteus. Next base: position 409,099 of record NC_143576.1, on the reverse strand, counting down.
GGCCCTGTGGTCTGAGGTGGTCCAGGCCTCATGAACCATCCATGATGAGAACTTTTGGGCTATGGACCGTGTGGCAAGGGTAACGTCAATGTTGCTTTCCCACAGGGTATTGCTGAAGGTAGAAAGGTGATGTGGTTTGTTAAGGACCTCAAATGGAGAAGATGAAAGGAAATCTTCTAATCGCTGTCCATTCTGGGAAACTACATGACCATCCACCCGGCTATGCCACAAGCGAGATCTACAATTGGCATCCATCGTTACTAGGATTTTGCTGGAAGGTAAGAGAGTTATGACTGACTGGAGATATTCAATATATGGTGCGATATCAGTTCGTGGTCGGCAGTACAATGAGACTACGTGCAGAGAGCCCTGTTGGCAGATAAAGTGTGCACAAACACCAACGTGGGCGCATAAGGAGTCGATCTTTGTGACTGTAATTGTAGTATTACTAATAATTATGGCTGCCCATGGAGTATCTGTGGTTGTCTCAATGATCCTATATGCGCGAGGGAGCCCTGTACCCGTCCCTTGTGGGTGTAGGGCTCTTGAGCGCAGAGGATATCAATTTCTTCTTCATCCATTTTCATTCTAATTTGTTCGACCACATTTCTGGCTCTTTGGGCATTCAGTTGGAGAATTTTGAGGACGTTGGTGGAATGGCGATTATGGTGTACAGCCATAGTCTGTTTTGTTCTGGATGGTTCTCAATACCCTTAAATAGATTGGACATTTGACATCCCGGACGGAGTGATTGGGATCCATTTTTGCTGCTTTGCAGTTGGCGCAGTTAGGGGCTCGATTTTTGTTTGGACAATTGTTGTAGGTGTGTCCGCGTTCAGCACAGTGGCCACAGATGAAGTCTTGTCGGGCACAGACATGGGATGTGTGTCCAAATCGGAGACATTTAAAGCACTTGATGGTAGGTATGTGCTCCTTGAACCGGCAAGAGCTCCAGCCGATAAATATTCGTTGTTGTTGGGATAATATTTTCCATATCTTCGGGGAGAGTTCGACTACCCAGTTGCAACAAGTACCCGATCTGGATTTGGTGGAGTACTTGACTTTAAGTTCACTTTGAATTTCATGTCTAGTGATATGATCAGCAAGGTTCCTATCATATATTTCCTCAAGGAGGTCATCTTTGGAAATTCCTTTTTCGACATCAAAGATGGGCCTTTTGGTTTGGATATCTCAGCGCTAAGACCAATTCATTTATCTGTGGGATTTGGATAATGTTTTCTGCATCTTTTTTTGGAAGCAGTCTCAATGATGATCCCAGAATTACGGATTTTTCTGAGGCTTTTAATTTTTATGGTTTTCATTTGAGGTTTCAAGTTGGTAGTAACAACCTCCTTGACAGCCTCGCTTGAAGTAAAGCAACCTTCTTGGGTCGCACGAAGGATGACTAGGTTTTGTTCTCTATTCTGTCTGGTATTGGGAGGGCAAATAGCTTATCTGCCATTGGTTGGATCCTCAGCGCATCTGAATAGGACCGGGGGCGCTGTGGCATTTCACTTGGTTCCCGGTTCTTGGTCTGGTGATAATCATTAACCGTGATATTCGGTACACTGTTCATAAGGTGGCAGCCAATACTGGCTGGTGGTAAGGCAGTGTGATTGGGAGAATGGGCATTAATTTTTGGCCGCTGTTCCATAGCAGCATAGGTTGATTCTGAGATAGGTGTAGGGAGAAGTGCTGGTCTTGTCTGGTGGTTTGATTGTGCTGTCAGATCTGGGAGCAAAGAGTTCTGCGTGCTATGGCTGGTCTGAGCTGGACTGCTGATGGCCTTTGTCAAAGTATAATTTGTTTCCCTCAGTTGTTCATTGATTGTTCTTAGTTGTTCATTCTGTAGTATTAAGTTATGTAACATTTTCTCGAGGGTACCCCCAGCAGCCTGTAACTTTTTGGGCAGCTGGCTTGGTTACACTGCTTCCTTCAAAGCGAAGGCAGCATTCCATCATGGAACTGAGGATCATAATTTTCTCCAAGTGAGAGCAATCCTTATCTAGTGAGGACTGCATGGAGTTCAGTTCTTCTTCTAGGTTCTCCCAGAGAGCAGCTGAAGGAGAACAGGTTTTAGTGGATTTCTTGACTTTTTTTTTGGGTTTTAGCCGTTTTCGCTCAGCTGGAGGGGTGGAGTTGTTCATATTGGTGTCCACATCGCCACCTCCTCATCAACAATAATATTACTATTATTTGGGTCCCGTTGCGAGGAAACATCAGTGCCTAACTTAGCTGGTTTGTTGTTGAGCCGTTTAATCAGAGCTGAGTTTGGGCAGGTGTTTTCAAGTAATTCCTCGTTGCTTGAGGTGTGCCGTTCTCATCATGAAGGGCGCAATAGCACAACTACGGGAGTACTGTTTCCCGTTTGAGATTCAATTTTGACATATTATTTAATTTTATTGTTCTTTATTATTACTATTTTATTTATTATCATTTATTTATTATTATTCACCTATTATTATTTATCCATTTATTATTATTATTATTTATTATTTATTATTTTTTGAAGTTGTTCAAAACAGCTAGAATTTATAGCCAATTAGCAGGAAGCTTCTTAATGCCAACTCGAAAAACGTAGGTTCGCTAAGTGAAACAATATGATGGCGAACAAAGCAGACTGGCGATAAACATGGTAAAAGGTAAAATAAACTGCTAGGATCTAAAATAAAGACGTTGTATGTGAGGTGACCAGTTTAAAAGTTTCCTTTTTTTTCCCTGGTGGTGGTTAATGTGTAATAGTGCCGTTAAAATGTGCTCCTGCGTTTTGGATTTAAAAGTGTGTCTTTAGCAACCCCCAACATTAGAAAATATGTGTTTGAGAAAATATAACTAGTGGTGAGTCTAGAGGTTAAGTTTTGGCAGTTGGGATTGTGCATTTACCCAGAAATAACTGTTTTAAAATTTTCAATAATTTATTTTGTCATCACACATAGAGAAACATTACCTCATAGAAATAACATTGTGAAAATCCTATAGTGAATTTTCCCATAGGAATAGCATTGTCCCATAGACTTTATATGGGAAAAGATGGCTGCCTGGCTTTAATTCTTTTTTATGTATCCAGGGGTACCCCATAACAGGAATAGTGACATCTACTTGTGGCATTTACACAATATCAAGTGGAATTTTGACAAAAATATTTGAATTTTTAATGTTTTCCTAGGGAGGAATATTTTCCCATAGGTTAACATAGGATTTACTGCGGGCTTGTTTTGGGCTGAAATTGGCAAAAGTTTAAAATTGAATATCTCCTTATCTATTGGGATCGAAGAACTCATCTTTGAAGGGTCAAATCTTTGGCCAATTACTTATTTTTTTGATATTTTTCAGCTCCATCTAGTGATTAGGAGCTGTGTTATAAAACCTGAGTTTTGTAAAATCGAAAACTTCCATGCTGATTTTCATCCAGCAAATACTAGAGGAAATATATATTTAAATTGGATTAGTTTTTATTTTAGGAGAGAGATAAGTGAATTTGTTAACAGGACGGTCAAGAAGAAGAGGATCATATAAAATAAGATATTTTATTTCAGGAGGACACTTAGATTTTAAGTAGCTTGGTCTTTGTCTCATTTAAGACACATACACACAAAAATGGATACAGAACCTAACAAGGAACTAACACAGGATTCTGAAGTGGAGGGAGTGTCTTCTGGTGAGTCTGGGGATAAGCCGGAACCCCTCAAAAAACACAAGGGAAAAAGTACTGTTAAAACACTTAAGGGCAGTACTAAGGGTCACAAGCATAAAAATAAAAAACCTGTTGTAGCAGATAAAAATGATAAGGACAACTCAAATAAAACAGCTGATAAGGTAACAGAAGTAAGAGAAGATTCTGAAGGGGGTACATCTTCTGACTCTGAGTCCTCTGTGGTTAAATCTCCAGAAGTGTTCAAAACCTTGAAAAGTCGTAAGATTCCTTTGACCCCTAAGCTTGGGTCTTATGGGGACAAGGATAGAAGCTAAAAAACAGTAACACCTGAGCTCGGTTCAACTAAGAACAGAGTAGCTAGCCCCCTAGTTCTTCCTGTAGAGCCTTCCACTTCTGGGGAAGTTGCGGTTGTTGCAGTTGAGGCTCCTTCAAAGGGAGTAAGCAGAGATAATAATCAGAATGCATGTGTAAACCAGGGAGGCGACTCAGTTTTGGGTTCATCATTTACTGAAGGATTAAATTTGGGAGGATTGTTTGAGGCACCCGTGGTATACTCGGCTGTATCTAGGATGAGAAAGGCCCTTACAGAGTTTATGTCATCTGATTCCAGCAAAATTACAAAAACAGATTCAAATCACATCTATGGTCTGTGGACGGACTTGGAGGCTGTAGCCACAGCACTACTCATAGATAATGAACGCCTGAAAGTTCGTTCAGCGGAGCTTGAGATTCGTGCTGGACACTTCGACATCTTGATGAAAAAACAGTCATGGTCTAGGAGTTTGGCTCCTAGTTCTAAATCGTTTGCAGACATTGTCAAGGGAGGCTCTTCGAAAGTCAATGAACCAGATGTATTGGAATCCCCGGAGGGTCGGGAGAGCTCTGCCAGGCCTGTTCGGAGGGTCCCTGGAGGTCAATCCGATCCAAATAATATTGTCATCTTTCGTCCTTCTGAGGGCTCTGAGATTGCCTCGAGCCAGGACGTGAAATCTACTGTGACGAAGGCGATCAACAAGCAACATAAAAATAAACATTCGACTTTTAAGAAACAATGCAGTTTTAATTGAGACAACTTGCCAGGATGATGCCAGTAAAATAACTGACACTCTATCTTTAAAGCAGGCAGGATTGTCTGTTGAGAAGCCTAAATTTTCGAACCCAACCATTCTGATTTATGGAGTCCCCAAAGAGCTTACTAGAGAAGATATCTTGGAGGATTTATTTTATAAAAACTTCCAGGATTATAACATTACTCAAGAAGATGTAAACCAGGGAGTTTCCTTTAGGTTTAATTCGGGTTCACGCTCTAAGGTAACAAATTGGATTATCGGATTTACTCCACGTCTATACAAATGTTTATTTAATAATGACAGGATTTTTCTGGGCTTTGGATCACATCGCTTCCGAAAATTTACAGTAGTTAATAAGTGCTTTCGCTGTCTTGGGTATGGTCACTCTTCTCAGACATGTTCTCACAATTCGGTGTCCTGTGGTCATTGTGCTAACAGTGGTCATGTTTATGCTGAATGTCCTAACAAGGATAGTTCCCTTCAATGTATTAACTGCAAGAGTAGAGGTCGAGGTTGTGATCACTCGGTACGAGACAGCAAATGTCCGGAGTACATTAAAGCTGTGGAAATGACGGACAGGAGAACTTACAATGAATAGGAAAAATAATCTGGAATTTACCACAGATAATTTTGCAAATCAAAAGTGTCTAAAAATTTTACATATTAACGCACAAAGGTCTAGAGCTGTGGCTGACGAAATCCGAGTGGCTGCTATTGAAAAGTGCTTTGATTTGGTGTGCATTCAGGATCCATATTATTCCGTTCAAGTATTAGCATTAGCATTAGCATTAGTAGAGGTATTTGATGCAAGAAAGCAAGCTTATGCAGCATCAGCCAAAAAAAAAAAAAAAAAAACCACTTCCACTTCACCCCTCTGTTCGTTCGAAATACCTGTCCAGCTGAGCCTTAAACTTATTTAGGCTATCAACTTCCACGACAAGGGATGAAGTCTGTTCCAAAAAACAACCACACGCTGGCTAAAGGCAAATTTCCGCACATCTATCCTACATCTGTCTTTCCTCAATTTGAATTTATGTCCTGTCAGGTGATTATTCTGAGCGAGAGGAAGAATCCCATCAGCATTGAGCATGCTCAAACCATTCAAGGCTTTATACACCTCTATTAGATCACCTCGCTGGTGCCTAGTCTCCAGACACTGTAATTTGCAAAACTTAAGCCTTTCTTCGTAAGAGCACCCCTTTGTTCCATTCACTAATCTTGTTGCCCTTCTCTGTACTCGTTCCAGCAGATCTACATCCTTCTTGAAATGAATCCTCCAGACCTGTATACAGTACTCGAGGTGTGGCCTGACCATTGCCTTATACAAGGGAATAATCACCTTATCCCTGCTGGAAAAGTTCCTGTATATCATTGACAATACTCCATGAGCTACTCTTGCAGGCCGTCTGCACTGCTCAGAGAACTTCATATCTGCCTGCACAACCACCCCCAAGTCCCTTTCATTCTCTACTACTGTCAGTGTAGTACCACAGAGTTGATTCGTTGCTCTGGGGTTGCTGTTTCCCATGTGTAGTACTTTACATTTGTCAATGTTAAACTTCATTTGCCACCTCTCAGCCCATCTGCTTAACCTTGCCAGATCCTGTTGCAGCAGCATAGTGTCAGTAGTGTCCTTGACAACACTGCCAACCTTTGTATCGTCTGCAAACTTGGACATTAAGCTTGATATACCATCATCAATATCATTTATAAATACAGAAAACAATAATGGACCCAACACTGAGCCCTGAGGGACCCCACTAATAACATTAGTCCACGATGAGCAGTGTCCATTGATTAGCACTCTCTGTCGTCTCCCCCTCAACCACCCCTTTATCCATAGCAGCAAATGCCTCCAATGTCACACTGCTCCAATTTGTGTAGCAGTCTTCCATGTGCAACAGTATCAAAAGCCTTTCTAAGATCCAAGTATATAATATCAAAGCTATTCACTGCATCCAGTTCTTTTGTGACTGCATCTGCAACAAAACCATGCTGTGTCCGAGCTATAACTGAAGTCTTGTCTAAATGATCCTGCAGTGTCTCTTTAACCAGTGCCTCCATTAATTTTCCTGGAACAGAAGTTAAGCTCACAGGTCTATAATTACTTTTGTCAGCCTTTGATCCTCCTTTGTGAATTGGGGTAACATTTGCACATTTCCATAGACTGGAACTGGATAACTGGATAGATCCCATCCACCCCGGGTGCTTTTCTTGTGTTTATCTTCAACAATTTCTCCTCCACTTTACTCCCAGTTATTTCAAGATTCTGTAGCTTACTGCTAGAGTTGAATACACCTCTGGCATTCCCTTCGCTGAATAACTCCTCATGTGTGAATGTCGATGCAAAATATTCATTTAATTCGTTAGCTACCTGAGCAGGATCATCAACAGTTGACCCATCAATATCAAGTGGACCAATCTGATTCATTCCCTTCCTTCTAGAGTTTACATAAGTAAAGAACTCTTTGCTGTTTTTGTTTCCATCCCTTGCCAAGGATTTCTCGTAATCTGCCTTCGCCTGCCTAACCTCCTTTGTAACTTGGTTGCATATCAACTTGTATCTATCATAGGCTTCTGTGTCATGTGTTAATTTGTAATATCCGATGCATTTTTCTTCTCTGCCATATGGCTCATTAGTTCATCTGACATCCATTTTGGCCGAAACCTTGAACAATATTTCTTAGTTGGTATGTAAAGCCTAGTAGCTTCCAAGATAAGTTCTTTGAATGCTTCCCATTTTGAATTTGCTGTTGGTAACATAATCAGTTGGTCCCACTGTATAGAATTTAAATACTGTCCCAGTCCATCGTAGTCGCATTTACGGAAGCAATAACCCTTCCCTTTACCCCTAATGGTAGTTACCCCTTTGAATAAATCCCACTTCAGCACACTGTGATCACTGCCACCTAGTGGTTCATTTATCTGCAGATTCTTAATGTATGAAGAATCACTGCTGATAATCAAATCAAGAGTATTACTCCCTCTAGTTGCCTCCCGAACATGCTGATGTAGAAAACAATCATCGAATAAATCCACAAAAGACCTGCTAGTGTGTTAGTGACCAGCCACCAAATTCCAGTCAATATCTGGGATATTAAAATCTCCCATTATAAGACTCTCTGATTTACTGGCCCACTCTATTTCCCTGTACAGTTTCTTATTATACTCATCAGAGTCATTAGGCCTATAGCACACTCCTACTCTCAATTTTGATCTCCCAATGCTTATGTAACACGAAACTGACACAACACTGCACTGTCCAGCGATGTCGACTGGCTTCACTTCCTTGGTTTTTATGTGTTTCTTAACTAATAGCATAACCCTTCCCCCCTTTCTATCCTGTCTATCCTTTCTGTAGACGTTGTACTCCCCAAATTCCAGTTCTGCATTCCTTATATCTGTGTGACACCACGTCTCTGATATCCCATCAATATCTGCCTTTGATGTTTTGAGCAATACCTCAAATTCATCAAATTTATTTACTAAACTCCTAGCATTGGTGTACACGCAAGTATACCTGCATCTGTTTCTATTCTTAGCTACCCTAACACAACCCATGTGTTTACTTGTACCGCAATGACTCCCAGCAGTCTCTGAAATATCATGCATCTTGATTTTCAGGCTTCTGCTCATTCTAATAGAAGCAGTGCAAGAATCTCTTTCACCTCTGCCAGTGGCTACTGTCAATCTATTGGTCTTTGTCTCCCCCAAGCTAGCAGTTTTCCGACTCACCTAACACTGCCTCGATAGCATCAGCAAATATTCTCGCACCCTTTGTATTTAAATGTATTCCATCCTTGTAGAAGCAATCTCTCCTGTTAACAAGTACAGTCCAGGCTGAAAAAAATTCTACCCCTTGAGCCTTGCATAATCTTTCCAGGGCCGAATTGATCGACAAGGCTCTCATCATATACTCCCTCCTACCGTGTCTGGGCAGAATTGCAGACACTTTCAAATTCAACCCTAATTCTCGGCTTTTGTTCAACAGTGACCTGTACTTGTTAAGTAATTCTGCCGGTCTCCTACTCTTAATATCATTAGTGCCAACGTGTACAACTATATCACCTTTTGTGCCCTTAAAAGATGATATTCGCTCTACAACGTCATCAACCTTTGCCCCTCGCAGACATGCCCTGGTCCTGTTCCACCTATCTTTTTTAGAAAGCATCTTCCCCGTTTCCCTGACAATAGAGTCACCAACAACTCTAGTGGGTGGGAGGACTTTTCTTTAAAGTCATTGGATATCCAACTTCATGTAGATTGGTTGCTGCTTCGGATGCCCCTCCCAAGTCTGCGATAGTGGTATTCAATCAGGATATTGTGTTGACCGCCGTTACTGGGGAGTGTACCGCGAACGTTGTTTGTGTTTCAGTGTCATTGATGGAATTTTCCTTTTGCCTGGTTTCTGCATATTGCTCTCCTGCGGAAGATTTTCAAGTTTCATTACATCATATAGATAAAATTTGCTCGAGGTTTGCGGAGCGTGGATTGATTCTGGCGGCTGATTTGAATGCTAAATCTGGTTTTTGGCACAGCGGGGTGGTAGATTCTCGGGGTTCTCTCTCTTGGAGGATATGATTTTGCTACATAACCTCAGTGTTCAGAATCTACCTAGTAAACCTTATACATTTTCTACATGCAATGGAGAGTCAACATTGATGTAACTCTTGTTTCCTCGGGGTATGATGGGAGGATTCTGTGTTGGGATGTAAATCCGGACATGGTAAACAGCGATCATAATGCTATTTCGTTTTATGTTGCCCCTGAGCCGGTACGAGGGAATTTTAGTATTGGAAATTTAAAAAGATTTTCTATGGACAAGATAAACTGGGAAAAATTTGGAAATTACTTGAAATCTATTTACAATGATGAAAATGCAATATCTTTGAACGATTTTAACGCTGAGGAATTGGTAGCTCATGTTGAATATCATCTTTATCAGGCAACGCTACAAACTACAATTAGAAAACAATTTACAGTGGCCCCGGTTCCTTGGTGGTCTCCGGTTTTGACTGAGCGAAGATCTCAGGTAAACAGAGCCAGGAGAGTGCTGCAGCGAAGTAGACATTTGTCAGTGGAGGATGTACAATTGCTCAGTGAAAATTATAAATCATTGCGTAGAGAGTACCATAGGGAAATCGTCCGTGCTAAGATTGAGAGTTGGCAGAGTCTGGTCAAAGAGGTAGGTAATTCAGATCCTTGGGGACTGATTTATAGAATATCTCGTGATAAACTTCTACATGGAGAAATTTATAACACTGTTGTGGCCAATGGGGAGGAAACTGACAACTGGTATGATACCGTTGAGCACATCGTCAGGGAACTTTTTCCCGAGGACAGGTCAGAGTTGGACACAGAAGATCAATCTACAATCCGGCTGGATAATGCTGAGTATGTCGGTTCGTCGGAAATATGTCTTTTCTCCCTCCTGGAACTTGGAGTAGCCATTGGTAAATTGAATGTTAAGAAATGCCCAGGTCTTGATTTGATAGAAAACAAAGTTTTGATAAAATTTTTTGACCTTTGTCCGCATATATTGTTAAAAATATATAACAAACGTTTGATCGAGAGAAAGTTTCCGAGATCTTGGAAGATTGCTCTGCTTAAGATCCTGCATAAGCCTGGTAAGCCTAAGGGGGATCCTCGATCGTACAGACCTATTTCTCTTTTGACTAATCTTGGCAAGTTGTTTGAAAGGTTGCTGGCTCCTCGAATTGTTGATATGCTGAATGAAGGACATGTTACCTCGGATTGTCAATTTGGTTTTAAACGGGGTCACTCAACTGAGGAAGCTATTTTGACATTAATCAATTACATAAAATCCTCTCCTAAGAAGTATGTCTTGGTTGTGTTTGTGGACTTTGAGGGTGCTTTTGATTCTGTGTGGTGGGAGAGTGTGTTAACATCCTTAAGAATGTCTCGATGTGACAGATACATATATGGAGTAATTCGTTCTTACTTCTGTGATAGGCAGGTGAGGATCTGTGCAAAACATCTGATGTTTGGAAAATATATCAGTCGAGGGTGCCTGCAGGGATCTGTTTTGGGTCCTATATTTTGGAACACAGTTTTGGATCAGTGGCTGAATAGGCCTAGTGCCTCAAGATGTCTGCAGGTGGTGTACACGGATGACCTGGTTGTTGGAGTTCCTGATGGGTCTAGATTGATGCTGGAGCAGAGAATACGAGATGTTATGGAGGATCTTTCTGAGTGGGCCTCCTTAAAAAATTTCATCTAAGAAAACTAACTTCATGGTGTTTAAAAACATTTTGATTATAACCGTCCGCCCAGAGTATTGTTAAATGGAAGACAAATTCCTTTTGTGTCTAGCACTAAATACCTAGGAGTTATTCTGGATGATAGGTTGGGATTCCATTTGCACGTATCACACCTCAATGATAAAATCAAGAAATTCACGTCTTCGGTGATTAGAATCTCCAAAAAAGAATGGGGACTTAACAAACGAACGATGTCACTGTATTACAAAACTATCTTCCTGCCAATTGTTGCTTATGCGGCTGGTGTGTGGTCGGGATTAGTGATTAAAGTAAAAATAAAAAACAAACTCATGTCATTACAAAGATCTATGTTGTTGGCCCTATTGCATGCCCTGAGGACGGTATCTACGGCTGCGCTACAGGTAATTGCTGGATCTATTCCTCTTGATCTCTACATTGCATATCGTGGAATGTTATATGCTATGAGAAAGGAAATCCCTGCTAATTATTTGGACATTTCCATCAACCTGGATGCCAGTGTTAAGGAGGAGAAACTTAGAATCTGGAATGAACTAATAGAGATTTGGAGGAATCGGTGGATTTCGTCGGAGGTGGGAGTAATAACTAGGAATATTATTCCTGCTGCGGACTTTGCTACTTCTAAAACAGTTTCGTCATGGTTTTGTCCTTCAATGTTCACCAACTATGTGCTGACAGGAGATGGGTCATTTTGAGACAAATTATGTTAATGGGGTCTGCAGCCAGATCCGTGGTGTTCTTGTGGTGAGGCGGAAACTTGGCTGCATACACTGTTTCATTGCCCATTTTATAATGTTGAGAGGCGTCGTCTTTTCGAACTGATTCCCGATCTAGCTGAAAACAACGTGCAGGAGTTTGTGAACGGAGTGTCTAATTTTCAGGCATTGCAGGTTTTTGCTGCTGCAGTGTTCTCTAAGAGATCAATTATAAGGAACCTATCAGAAAATGAAATGGCAGTGTATGTTGGGAGTTTTGCTTGATTGCATCTGGGCTTGGGAGCCTTAGACCTGGAAGCTTTATGTCAATAGTATTGCACTTTCTCTTTTGGGTGTAGAAACAGGTTAATGTTTCTAAGTGTTATTGTTAAGTTAATGTCATTCTAAGTGTATGTATTTGCTATTTACATGTAAATATTTGTATAATGTTGCTTTTGTCTCAACAAGTATACATTATTCTTAGTTGGAATTTTTTTTTTTTTTTTTTTTTTTCGCTGGCCTCCGAGTTTGGGCAGCCTTGGGGGCAGGATTGTTGGCACCTACCAGTATAGCACTACTTCCGGTAGGTGCAGGATTTGTGCATTATAGCACACTCCGAGAATGGTTGATCCAGGTGTTGGTTAATCCCTGGTGGCAAAATGGCCTGAAATAACGTCTTTTTCAGGCCTGTTTTGCAGACGTTCTGAGATTTTACAGTAAAAGGTGGAGATGGGCTTATGTCTAGGAGCCACCCTTCTTATCAGGACACACAATCAAATGTACAGAAAGACTACAGTATATATAAGAGTATGTATATAAAATCTGTATATAAATATTGCATATATATTGATTAATGTATATTAGAGAATGTAATATACAGTTGTCTGTTAATAAAAAAAAAAAAGTTTAAAAGTTTCCTGGGAGAACTCCATTCCCAGTCAGTTTCACAGTTTACAGGTTTCACTGCCTCAGTGACACTATCGCTACGGCGACCACGTGGGTTTCCATAGGGAAGATACGACGATATATTTCCCTTGCTTGTAAAATGGCCTTTCCACATCAAATAAAAGATAAACTTTTACCTGCAGTTAGAGAAAGCGATGCTGCATCCACTGAAATGGTCGTCACAGTCCAGGGAATTGATAATCCAAAGTAGAATCCGTATTTTATGGGAACATTCTAAACATCGTTCCAACACAGGGAATGAACAGTAGCGCCACTCCCACGCTGGCACAGTGCGGATTGGCAGATCAGCCGTATTTAGCAGTCAGGGACTTGAACCCCAGTCTATTCAAACAGCCTCTGCTATTGCACCCCCGCCCCTGACCACTCGGCTATGGAGGCCGGTTTGACAATTAGCCCACCGATTTGACAATTAGCCCACATTAATCATGGATGTTACAGCCCTGCCGCTTGGAGGCGGGCCTCTACCATCTAGCATGAAGTTATGACGCCTCTTAAAAACGTCTATCACATAGTTGTTAAAACATGTAAACAACCTTTTATCCATGATTTCACCTTTTATCCGTGATTTCATCCGTGTGTGGATCGGTGAAATCCATCCATGTGATATGGCTGGATTTCAACTCTTCATCTGGTTATTAGCAGTGATTATTCGTGCATTAAGAATTTGCAGATAAAGGAACCACTAGGTGGCATTCATCGCAATTTACTGATGTGGGATTTACCTAAAGATATAATTACAATCAGGGGTCTAAGGAACGGTTTTTACTTCCGTAAGGATGACTACAGTCGTCTCAGACAGTTTTAAAATTCTGTACAGTGGGACAAATTAATGATGTTACCAATAGCAAATTCTAAGTGAAAAGCATTCAAGGAACTAACCGTAGAAGCTACTGGGCTTTTCATACCGATTAAGAAATATTGTTCAAGGTTTAAGCCTAAATGGATGTCAGATGAAATAATGAGACTCGTGGCAGAGAGGAAAAATGCATGGGATGCATATAAATTATCAGGGGATACAGAAGCCTCCGGCAGATATAAGCTAGTCTATAATCAAGTCACAAAGGAAGTTAGGCAGTTGAAGGTAGATTACGAGAAATCTTTGGCAAAGGATGCAAAGAAAAATAGCAAAGAGTTCTTTACTTATGTAAACTCTAGGAGGAAGGGGTTGAATCAGATTGGTACAATTGATATCAATGGGTCAACTGTTGATCCTGCTCAGGCAGCTAACAAACTAAGTGAGAATTTTGCAATTTCATTCACACATGAGCAGTTATTCAAGGAGGGTAATGCAAGAAGTTTATCAAACTGTAATAGGTAACTTTATGATTTTGTAATAACTGAGAGCAAAGTGGCGGAGAAATTGTTGAAGTTAAACATAAGAAAGGCACATTGGGGTGGAGGTGATCTATCCAGTTGTATTAAAGGAGCGGCAAAGGAATTAAGCAAACCTTTAGCCATAATTATGAGAGCCTTGGTCTCAGGGGAAGTCCCCGCGGAGTACAGAAGTGCAAATGTGTCCTCAATTCGCAAAGGGTGACACCAGTAATTACACCAATCGGTTTAACTTCTGTTCGGGAGAAAATAATGGAATCACTGGTTAAAGATGGACTGCAAGATCATCTAGACAAGTCTGCAGTAATAATTCAGACTCAGCATAGGTTTGTTAAGGGAAACTGTTGTGTGACAAATTTTATTGGATACTAAGATGTAGTCAAGAAGAACTGGATGCAAAAAAATTTTGATATCACATATTGGGATTTCAGGAAAGCTTTTGACACTGTTGCGCATGGAAGACTACTATGGATAAAGTGATGGTTGAGTGGGAGAAGAGAGAGAGAGTGGTAATCAATGGACGCAACACTTTGTGAACTATGTTATTAGCGGAATCCCCTAGGGTTCGGTGTTGGGCCCACTGGTGTTCTCTATATTTATCAATGATATCGTTGAAGTTATATCAGGCTTAATGTTGAAGTTTGCAGATGACACAAACGTTGGCAGGGTTGATAATCACAGTGTGCTAATGTAACAGGATCTAGAAAATTTGGCAGATGGGTTGAGAAGTGACAACTGACGTTTAACATTTACAAATGCAAATTAATGAATATGGGTAGAAGTAACCCCAGAGAAACATACCAACTGTGTAGAAGTTCACTTAGCGTGGTATAAAATGCAAAAAACCTGGGAGTAATTGTGCAGGCAGATATGAAGTTTTCTGAGCAATGCAGACAGGCTGCCAGAGCAGGTCATGGCGTTTTGTCAATGATATAGAGGAATTTTGCTAGCAGGGAAAAGGAAGTGATTATCCCTCTGTATAAGGCAATGGTCAGGCCACGTCTTGAGTACTGCGTACAGGTCTGGAGGCCTCATTTTAGGAAGGATGTGTATTTACTTGAGCGTGTACAGAGCAGGGCAACAAGACTGGTGAATGGAATGAAGGGATCCTCTTACCAAGAGAGGCTTAAGTTCTGCAAATTGCAGTGGCTGGAGACTAGGCACCTGCGCAGTGATCTGATTGAGAGTTTAAGGAATTGAATGGGTTGAGCATGCTGAATTATGATGTGATCCTTCCACTTGTTCAGATTACGAACCTAAGGGGGCATAAATTCAAATTAAGAAAAGATAAATGTAGAATAGACGTGCCGAAATTTGCCTTTAGCCAGCGGGTGGTTAATTGCTGGAACAAACTTCCATCTATCGTTGTGGAAGTTGATAGGTTGAATAAATTTAAGGAGGAACTGGATAGGTATTTGGAAGGAATGGTGTGTTTTTTTTTTTTTTTTTTTGGCTGATGCTGCATAAGCTCATACACATACTTTCTTGCATCACATGCCACCACTACTACTACTAGTACTACTACTTGAAAATTTAAATTCTCATTACTCTATTTCGAGCAGTGGTGAAAATATCGCTGTCATAAGTGCAAGAAATTATAATTAACAATGTCATGTACAAGGGAAACAAAAAACAATTTTTAATTTTCTTACTCAGAGGCGCGTTGTCCAATAGGCAAAAAAGACATCTGCCTATGGCCCCCGATCAGAGGGGGCCTCAAAATCACTGTTTGAAAAACTCATTGCTGTGT
Organism: Mastigoproctus giganteus; assembly: GCF_048544385.1. Classification (NCBI taxonomy): domain Eukaryota; kingdom Metazoa; phylum Arthropoda; class Arachnida; order Uropygi; family Thelyphonidae; genus Mastigoproctus; species Mastigoproctus giganteus. Next base: position 393,371 of record NC_143576.1, on the reverse strand, counting down.
TTTACTAATATTTTTAAGTGATTTTTTTATTTTTTTTTAATCGAAAACTGACTTTCTACCTGAAGGTGAATGAACTTGAAGATTAATTTGAAAATTACGTTTTCTTCAAAAGTGGTTTTATCGATTCTGATGAAATTTTATATTTAGTTCTTCCTTAAATAGTATAGTTGAGTTAAGGAAGAACTAAATATAAAAATGTGCATCAGACAGTGATTGCAAGGTGTTGTCTCAGCCGTTTCTATAAATACTGCGTTGGAAGGGTTTACACACTCATTAGTATCCTGTTTTGCGGAGGTGTAAGCATGGCTCCAAATGTTCTGTTGACACTAAGAAAAAAAAAAATAGATGTTGCTCTGTCCCAAGAAGGGCTTCCTACGCATGCTATCACTGATAAAATAGTCTGCCAGCAGTCAATAGTATCCCGAATGCTGAAATTAAACCGTGACACCGGTGATATGAAGAGAAGACCTGGGCGAGGCTGTAAAAGAATGACTACGCCTTCCCAAGATCGATATTTGAAAGTTCGTAATCGCCATGCTAGTGCTCCTGATTTTAAGCTGGACTTTGAGATGGTGTTGAAACAAGTGCACCAACTATCGAAAGACAGCTTTCGGAATGTGGTCTGTGCTTATCGGCCCAAGAAGCCTCTGTTGACCCAACAAATGAGGAAGAAGCGACTTACTTGGACTAAAACGTAACTTTTCATGGGCAAAAGAGCAATGGGACACTGTCATCTTTTCTGACGAATCGAAATTCAACCTTCAAAAAAAAAAAAAAAAAAACCAAAATTATGATATTCAGGTACTCGTAAATGATTACATCTACCCATATATTTATTTTGTCCGTAAATTGCGTGGGTTCTCTGGTCGATTTGCCTGTTTGCTGGTGAAAAAAAATCTTGCTATCTACACCTGAGACAGACTAACTCAGCCACGGAGTGAAAAAAGCCCAATAAAGTTCCTCGTGTCATCGGCGGGATTCAAACCCTGGGCTTTTCCACCCGGTGTAGGGTGTACGGTGACGATAGCACTGTGCTACTACGCAGACAAAATTCAACCTGTATGGCTCGGATGGGAAGCGATATGTGAGAAGACGAAAATCGGAGGCATGTCATCCTGACAGCATTACACCAACTGTAAAGTTCCTCACCAGTTAGATAGTCCAGAGATGCATAGCAAGCAAAGGGGTGTGGCGAATTAAGTTTATTAACGGAACAGTGAATGTAGAAACTACACTGCTATCTTGGAGGAGTGCTTGAAATCCGTAATTAAGGATCACCACTGAGACGTCCAAAACTGCATTTTTATACCGGACTCAGCACCTTGCCACACAGCAAAATTGGTAAGTTTTATGCTATTTAGATTTAATGATAAGTTTGTCTTCTTGTCTCACAAGGTTTAAAACATACTTACACCATTGTTTTACCTCGTTTTTCTCCCTTAAGGTGCAGCTATACATCAGAAATGCTGGCATTATAGTGTTGGACTGGCCCGGCAACATATATTCCAGATTTGAATCCTATTGAAAATTGCTAGTACATAATATTGTTTAAAATTGCTCAGAAGTCAAGTAAGGTTCAGCTGCAGGAGAGCATTGTAAGGATGTTATACCACGACATTGGGCAACCGTATATCCAGAAGTTGATTAACTCTATGACAGATCGTTGCAAGACTGTAATTGCAGCTGAAGGAGAAACAACAAAATATTGAGGATTTATTTTGCTGATTTACAGTACATACATAATACTATTACGTTATTTCAGTCATTTCAGTTTGTACACGTAAATGCAATAAAATGTATTTGGTTGTCATGATTTCCATTTGCATGATTTCTCATATTTCCATTAATTACTCATTTTACCCATTGGGAAGACATTTATGGCAATTTGGTTATATCAGTGGAGTCTTTTTATTGGATTTCATTCACAGAGATATATATCACCTCTAACAAATGCATTTCGAACATTTCTGCGATCCACAATGCAGCGCAAAACACATTATTTGCAAAATTCACAAATAATTCAGTTTTTTTTGTCCGTCATTGTAATTTAAAATATACTTATTCATTATCATTATCATTATTGGCCATATGGTGCAAGAAATCCTAAGGCTTTTGCTGCAGCAGACAAAAAAAAAATTCTGAGTTACCCCGAGAGAGAGAGAGAGAGAGAGAGAGAGAGAGAGAGAGAGAAGGGAATTACCAAGATGACACTGAATCTAATGTTTTAAAAGAATACGCATTTTATATATTTTGAAAAAAATGAAAATTTAAATTCACCTTCTGAGCGAAGCAATTCAAGGAGTAATATCAACTTTTCCTAATGTGAACATAATTTTAAAAATACTTTTGTCAATTCCTGTTTCGAACGCATCAGCCGAACGATCGTTCTCTGTGCTTAAAAGAGTTAAGAATTATATTAGAAATTCACTTGGACAAGAAAAATTAAGCAATAATTTGTATTGAGAATGATATCACAAACAAGATTAATTATAATAGTAGTAGCAGTGGCGGATTACCCATTAAGGCAAAGAGGCACATGTCTAGGGGCCCCCAATCCAAGACATTTTCCCATAGTGTTCTAAAATAGATTAATGTTTTCAGTAAACATTATAAAAATCTTGATTAATTTATGCGAAAATTTAAGCAAAAAATTCAAATGTACAAAATTTCATTTATTTGCCACATACCTTTTATTTATTTTTTATTCTTTATTTTATTATTATTTTTTGGAGGGCCCCCAAATATAATTTGCCTAGGAGCCCCAACTATCCTTAATCCACCACTGAGTAGTAGTAGCAGTGGCATGTGATGCAAGAAAGCAAGTGTATGAGCTTATGCAGCTTCAGCAAAAAAAAAATCACACCGTTCCCTCCAAATGCCTGTCCAGTTCCTACTTAAATATATTTAACCTATCAACTTCCAAGACAGATGGAAGTTTGTTCCAGCAATTAACTACCCGCTAGCTAAAGACAAATTTCTACACATCTGTCTTTTCTTAATTTTAATTTATGGCCCCTTAGGTTCGTAATCTGAACAAGTGGAAGGATCCCATCAGAATTCAGCGTGCTCAACCCATTCAAGACCTTATACACCTCAATCACATCACTGAATAGGTGCCTAGTCTCCAGCTACTGCAATTTGCAGAACTTAAGCCTCTCTTGGTAAGTGGATCCCTTCATTCCCCTCACCAATCTTGTTGCCCTTCTCTGTACACGCCCAAGTAAATCTACATCCTTCCTAAAATGAGGCCTCCAGACCTGTATGCAGTATTCAAGGCGTGGCCTGACCATTGCCTTATACAGAGGGATAATCACCTCCTTTTCCCTGCTAGCAAAATTCCTATATATCATTGACAAAACCCCATGACCTGCCCTGGCAACCTGTCTGCATTACTCAGAAAACTTCATATCTGACTGCACAATTACTCCTAGGTCTTTTTCATTTTCTACCACCTTAAATTTAGTACCACACAGTTGTTACGTTTCTCTGGGGCTACTTCTACCCATATGCAGTACTTTGCATTTGTCAACGTTAAACTTCATTTGACACTTCTTAGCCCATCTGCCCAAATTATCTGTATCCTGTTGCAGTAGCATACTGCCATTACTGTCATTAACAACCCTGCCAACCTTTGTATCATCTGCAAACTTCGACACTAAGCCTGATATAGCTTCATCAATATCATTGATAAATATACAAAACAAAACAGGACCCAACACCGAACCCTGTGGGACTTCACTAATAACATTAGTCCACGAGGAGCAGCACCCATTAATTACCACCCTCTGTCTTCTCCCACTCAACCATCCTTTTATCCATTGTAGCAATTTACCCTTAATACCATTCTGCTCCAATTTGTACAATAGTCTTCCATGTGCAACAGTGTCAAAAGCTTTCCTGAAATCCAAATATATGATATCAAAATTATGTTTTGCATCCAGTTCCTTTGTAACCACATCATAATATCCTATCAAATTTGTCAGACAAGACTTTCCCTTAACAAACCCATGCTGTGTCTGAATTATTGCTGCAGTCATGTCTAGATGATCCTGCAATGCATCTTTAATCAGTAACTCCATTATTTTACCCGGAACAGAAGTTAAACTACCTGGTCTGTAATTACTCGTGTCACTCTTCGATTCCCATTTGTGAATTGGGGATACATTTTCACATCTCCAGTCCGTGGGGACCTCCTCTGAGTCCAAGGATGCTCTCATAATTATGGCTAAGGGTTTGTTTAGTTGATTTGCTGCCTCATTTAATATAACTGGATAGATCCCATCAATATCAGGTGCCTTTAACTTCAACAATTTCTCCTTCATTTTGCTCTCAGATATTACAAATCATTAAGCACCCTGCTACAATTTGATAACCTTCTGCCATTTTCAAACCTTAATAACTCCTCATGCGCAAACGTAGTTGCAAAATATTCATTCAGTTTGTTTGCTATCTGAATAGGATCATCAACAGTCGAACCACCGATATCAAGTGGACCAATCAGATTCATCCCTTTCCTTTTAGAGTTTATATAAGTAAAAAAAAATTCTTGCTGTTTTTTTAGCATCTTTTGCCAAAGATTTCTCGTAATCTGCCTTCGCCTGCCTAACCTCCTTTGTGACCTGATTACAGACTAGCTTATATCTGCCATAGGCGTATGAGTCGTTTGATAATTTATATGCATCCCATGCATTTTTCTTTTGTGTCACGAGTCTCATTAGTTCATTTGATAACTATTTAGACCTAAACCTTGATCAATATTTCTTAATATGTATGAAACTTTTAGTAGCAGCCAGGATTAATTCCTTGAATGCTTTCCACTTAGAATTTACTGTTGATAACATCGTCAGTTGATCCCACTGGATGATTGAGTGGCAGAAGACAGAGAGTGGTAATCAATGGACACTGCTCAACGTGGGCTAATGTTATTAGTGGAGTTCCTCAGGGTTCAGTGTTGGGTCCATTGTTGTTTTCTGTATTTATTAATGATATAGATGATGGTATATCAAGCTTAATGTCCAAATTTGCAGACGATACAAAGGTTGTCAGGGTTGTTAAGGACACTACTGATGCTATGCTGCTGCAACAGGATCTGAAAAGGTTGAGCAGATGGGCTGAGAGGTGGCAAATGAAGTTTAACATTGACAAATGTAAAGTACTACATATGGGAAACAGCAACCCCAGATCAACGTATCAACTCTGTGGTACTACGCTGACAGTGTTAGAGAATGAAAAGGACCTGAGGGTAATTGTGCAGACAGATATGAAGTTCTCTGAGCAGTGCAGACGAGCTGCAAGAGTAGCTTATGGTGTCTTGTCAATGATATACAGGAACATTTCTAGCAGGGATAGGGATAGGGATGTGATTATTCCCTTTATAAGGCATTGGTCAGGCCACACCTAGAGTACTGTATACAGGTCTGGAGGCCTCATTTCAAGAAGGATGTAGAGCTGCTGGAATGAGTACAGAGAAGGGCAACAAGATTAGTGAATGGAACAAAGGGTTGCTCTTACGAAGAAAGGCTTAAGGTTTGCAAATTACAGAGTCTGGAGACTAGGCATCGGCGAGGTGATCTGATAGAGGTGTATAAGGCTTTGAATGGCTTGAGCATGCTCAATGCCGACGGGATTCTTCCTCTTCCTTAGAATAATCACCTGAGAGGGCATAAATTCAAATTGAGGAACGACGGATGTAGGATAGATGTGCGGAAATTTGCCTTTAGACAGCGGGCAGTTGGTTTCTGGAATAGACTTCCATCACTTGTTGATGAAGTTGATAGTCTAAACAAATTTAAGGGTCAGCTGGACAGGTATTTCGAACGAATGGAGGGGTGAAATGGGAGTAGTGGTTGTGCTTTTTTCTTTTCTTTTTTTTTTTTTTTTTGGCTGATGCTGAAAAAGCTTGCTTTCTTGCATCATATGCCTCTACTAATGCTAATGCTAATGCTAATGTACAGAATTTAAAAACTGTTTGAGACCACTGTACTCATCTTTACGGAAGGAAAAACCCTTTCCTTTACCCCTGATGGTATTTATATCTTTAAGTAAATCCCACATCAGTACACTGTGATCACTGCCACCTAGTGGTTCCTTTATCTGCAAATTCTTAATACATGAATGATCACTGCTGATAACGAGATCAAGAATGTTACTGTCTCTGGTTGCCTTTCGAACATGCTTCTGCAGAAAAGCATCATCCAAAAAAATCCACAAAAGTCTTACTAGTGTGTGAGTGACGAACCCACAAGTTCCACTCAATATCTGGGAAGTTAAAATCCGACAATATAAGATATTCTGATTAACTAGCCCACTCTGTTTCTCTGTACAATTGTTCATTGTACCCATTCGAGTCATTCGACCTGTAACACACTCCTACTCTTATTTTTGCTTTCGCAGTGCTTATGTCACACCAAACTGACTCAACAGTTCATCTATATTAACTGGATGCACTTCTTTTGATTTTATGTTTTTACTGAATATACAGTATAACAAACCTATTTTCTTTGGGATGGGGCGGGGAATGCGACATGCAACTTACAGCATGAAAATGGGAAAATACATTAATTGTTTGTCAGAATGACAGGTTTGAATCATATATCGGAACTGATGAGCTCTGATGCTGTGACCGGCTGCACTACGCTATTGTAAACAATTACCGAAATGCTTAAAGATAAAAAAAAATAATAATAAAAATAAATGAAAGAAAATGGGATTTTTTAAAACATTAATGAATAATGTCCCTGAGGCTCAGTCAGCTAATTTTTAAAATAGGCGTTGGGGGGGGGGGGTACACGTTGGCGGCAATTCTGTTCTCGATCAAGGCAGGAGATCGGCCAAGTTATCGACTTATCTAGTTTCTAAAACATGAATGCGATCGGTTTTTCCTTTGAGCAGAGACAACCAATGAAATATAGCTTACTGTAGCTCACATAGAAGTAAGATACTCTGTGCTATAGTATTCCGTACCGAACTAGTTTCGCGTTATGATTTGGTAATGCTGTTTATGCGTGCGGTGAAAGTGAGTTTCTGTTGATGCCCACACTTTCAGTAACTTAGAATGAAGTGATCGTCAAGTTTTAAAGGAAGCTATGAGTGCCATATACATCCAAGAGCCTCCTACATGTGGCAAGGTAATCTCTTATATGCCTTTTCGGAGTCTATTAACATAAATTTCGAATACGGATGCTTGCATGTATATTCTCAGACTGGCAAGTACTTGAAAGCATCCTGAAGTGCCACAGTATTTCCGCATACATTGCTTTTTGAACACGTGGCCTCATTTGTCAAGCTATCAAAATAAATAATTTTTCAGGAGTTTACGTAAAGTTTTTCAGATTATGCTTAATCAAGTATGTTTATTTTAAAGTTCCTTCTCCAATTTGTTTTGGAATATATCTTTATAACTATTGTCTGCCCACTGCTGGCCGAGTAACCGGAATGTTTCCATGCTCCTTTGCCATTTCAGCTTTCGTCCATTGCATTCCAGCAGTTTTCTGGATTTCAACTTTCATTGTACTCTAGGCCTTTCACTCCCTCCTATACCATTCGTTGAGTAATACATATCGACTACTATCTGATCGTTGCACATACACGTAGTTAATTTAATTAACTACTGAGTGTAGTCCTGTGGGAACCACTATCATGTATCGACAGTAAGGTTTGCGGTATTAATAAGTGTCAGACAATGAATAATAAAGTGTTTTGTTATTTATTGTTTGCGCGTATTAAAAATGCCAAAAGACTATCATCATATTCAGAATGTTAGCGAAAAGAATACCGTTACTTAAAAAAAATAGTAGGGAAAATCACCATTACACATTTTTATTGTGTAGGTGTGATACTGAAGTTTAAAATTTAAGGTGACTTTATCAAATTCACTGTAACTGCAAAGCAAACAGAATCAAAGAAATGCATCAAGTTCACATAATTTAGGCCTGTTTTTTGAAATATTTATATATTTACAAAATATTTAACTTTTTTATGATTATGTTGCACACCCAACATCCATATTTCATTCTGTAGAGGTTGCTGGCCTCTTTGGATTTTGAAATGTGGCAATCCTGAATCATTTCTGTGTGTGTGGAGGGGGGGGGGGTTAGAAAACTCTTTGAAAAGAAAGAGGAAATTAAATGAAAATTTGCATTTTGATGACAAGGCTTGAGGAAAAGAATCGATTCCCTGGAAAGGATTAAATCTGGGTGGTATCTTGGTGAGTCATTTCATCTTTTTTATGTGAAGCACCAAAGGTATTAGAATCAATAGTAAATGGTATCATGCATGGGTTGAAGGCTGAGAAGACAGAAGGCACATGTTGACATTAGACTTGAATTAAGGTAGATTATAAATTTCAAGAAATAATCAAGAAAACAGATGTAGAAGTAATAAAGGAGGAAGAGAAAACGTTGGTTCTGCGAGTTACAGTTGGACAGTGAATGGATACTGAATGGTTGCGACACGTTTGGACTGGCTTGGAAGAGAGTGGGGGGAAAATCATAAATGCCAATTAAAAAGAACAGTGTCCATGGACTTATCTTTAAAAAAAAGTCATGCAGCAGAAACTGAATGTCTCTGAGCCGTAGGGTGGAGAGATTTTGTAAGAGATGTATCATTAATTAACATGGCTGCCTTCTTTTGATTTTAGAAGTTTGAGAGAGGTTTTGGAAGCACCAACCCCAGATGTAGGAACAACATTGTATGGTATGGTGGATTTGAGATTTGCACAGAGTGAGAAGTTTAGAAGAAAAGACGAGAGCAAAATAGAGAACCTTTTTTTGTTTTATGCAGATTAAATTATATTTGAAAGATATATGTACTAAGATCAACAGATTGGAAGTTAGGGTAATCCCTAATGGAGATGTGTAATGTTGTTTAGAAATCTGAGTGTTGCCAAAGATGAGAAAGAGCCTACTGTACCTATGGCAAAGATGACCATAGGTGTAGTAGGCTCGTTTTTGCAAGAAATAAGACAGAACTGAGTTTTACAAGGATTGAGGTTAACTAAGTTTTCTTTGACTCACTGGAGATTTAGCATTAGGAGAGGCATATTATGCAAGAAAGCAAGCTTATAAGAGTTGGCTGGAGATGTCATTTAAGGAATTTGTGTTGGATATTTGAAAAGTTTAATCTGTTTTTGCAGAGCATGGTTTCTCAAACCAGAAAGTGAAATATAGTGTACCAGCCTCAGAATAACTGTAGGTAGGAGATCCAGTCAGTGGAATAAGGTAAACTCGATAACCATTTGCAAAAAAAAGTCAGCAGTCCATAAGATGGAAACTTGTTTCAAAGACCTTTATGCCAAACATGATTGAAAGCCTTAGAAATGTCAAGAACAACTGCTTGAGTTTTGCTAAACTATTCCATCAAATTAGTCCAAACCGGAATAACATAAGCTAGTATGTTACCAGTGGATCAACACTTGTGGAATCCATATCGGTGAGCATAGATCAAATGGAAGAGTTTGGTGAATGATGGATTTCTCCATTACTTTGGAAAGAATGGAGGTTAAAATGAATGGGGCAGTAACTATTTGGGTGGGATTTGTCACCCTCTTTAAGAACTGCTGGATATGGGCAAATTTTGAAGCAGAAAGGAAAACAGCAGTGGAATGAGGCCGCCGTAGTTGAGTGATCAAGCACGAGGATGCATAAGTACATGCGCTTTGAGTGACTGGGGTTCAAGCCTGTCACCACTAGGTAAGGTGCTGTTTCTTGTAATCTCTCTGTCTTATGAACTCCTGACAGTGTGGTTGTACCAATGTATAAATAGAAAATTTATTTATTTATTTAGGAGAAAGTGTAAAAAGGCAATATAACGGGCAATCTCAGGAGCACAGGTTTTGAGAAGAAGTGGAGAAATGCCATCAGAAACTGGAGCTTTCTTGGCATGAAGATTGTTCAGAATTCTTCTAACATCCTTCTGTTGGAAGACCACATGATGCATTTAGTGGACAGTACTGGATATGTATGGTGGTTTAACTAATCATGAATAAGAGTTAGAACAAAAGTAGTGTTAGTGGCAAATGATGCAAGAAAACAAGCAAGTTTATATAGCATCAGCAAAAAAAAAAAAAAAAAAAGCACTACACACTTCTCCCATCCAAACCTACCAAGAATTTGTCTAGTTCTTCTTTGAATTTATTCAAACCATCGCTTCCACAACAACAGATGGAAGCCTGTTCCAGTAATCAAACTTCTGTATATCTATCCTGTAACCATCCTTCCTCAACTGAAATTTATGCCCCTCCCCTCGTGTGTAGTCTCAGCAAGGGGAAGAATGCCATTCACATTCAAGGCTTTAAGCACCTCAATCAGATTACCCCGCAATTGAAAGCCTCAAGGCTAGTATGTAGTACTCATGATGCTGCCTAACTATGGGGCCTTGTATAAAGGGGTAATCACCTTCTTATCCCTGCTATAAAAGTTTCTGAATATCATTGACAAAACCCCATGAGCTGTTCTGGCAGCATGTCTGCACTGCTTAGAGAATTTCGGGCCATTAGCAAGCTAGCTTTTATTGTAGCTGATGTAATAGAACCATCAGGCTATAAGAGAGGTGGGAATATAAGTAAATAGAAGTTGCACTCAGCAGCTTTTGTTAGAGATCAGAATGCTTGACTACCTTTTGAACAAGAAGCAAGTTTTTTTATTCTTATCATGTTTGGAATTAAGTTTGAGTACAATTATTACAAGCTTTAGTGTAGATAGAATGTGATTCTAGAAATTTGGATGAAAGCCATTTTTGATATAAACTGCAGCCATTATCAACCCACTGCAGGATGGAAACCTCCTCAGCAATTCATGTCAAGGGAAATGGACCATAATCTGCCACACTGGTCTAGTGCCGGTTGGCATATCGACGGTATTTAGCAGTCAGGGGCTTGAACCCCTTATCTACTCAAAGAGTGTGTGCTAAATGCACTCCTGATATTCAAGCTTCTTATCTTGAAAAACTAGAAGATTTATAGAAAACTAAGGTTTAGATAAAGAATGAGATTTTAATGAATCAAGAATTTCACCTCTGCAAGAATAATTTAACTAACGTGATTCGGGAAACATCGGAATCTGAAAAATTTAAAAAAATAATTCACCAATGGGAAAGAAAAATGGAAATTTTCATTTTGCATCCTTGCAAGGCCATCACCAAGATGTGAACTGCAGTGTCTAGAGCAGTGGTTCTCAAACATTTTTAATGTGAAGACATCCTAAATCCATTATGAAAAATTCCCGGCACTACCAGGTGCATGGGCACTGGCAGAATATTTTGTAAGGTGGTGCACGTGGAAGGGCAATGGTGAAATGTCACGATAATTTGCTTGGATTCATAGCATCATTTGCTAATGTTACTCCACAAACAATACACATAGGATTAGGTGCCAAACTCTCACTCACCACACCACATAAACTCCATTTCTAAGTAACTGTCTTGATACATAAGAGTTTTTTCTCTTTTATAGTTGAACTTGTGCTTACTTCAGTTTTTCTGCTGCTCTGTGATCTTTGTTGTATGCCACTATTTCTTGATTCAGATGTTCATTACTAACTTGATTTTTTCTCTTTTTAATGATAAAGTTTTCCATGGCCATTGTTTTAAAGTATTTGAAATAGAAATATTAACTAAAACTTTAACGTGCAAAACAAGCTCGACTATATGCACAACTAGGCACACTGATACACCAAAGGAGGAATGCAAGCTAAGGGCTAAGTTCCACTAAGTGAGTATGAGCATTTGCAGCGGCACTGTGCTGTTTCAAATATAGTGTACGTGACAGATGGCTCGGCTGTTCCATATATGTAGGTGCATATACATAGACACTGCGATGCGGTCAGCAATTATTTCACGATGACTTCTAATTTACACAGTTGCATGAAAATCAATGACCTTTTGTAGCGATGGCCACAATGTAAGCCGATGCTAAATTTGACGTTGTGGCACCCCTATAAAGAGTAAGCAGCACCCACTTTGAGAACCACTGGTCTAGAGGACCAATAACATTGATCTCTAAGAATCGAAGAATTTTTTTTAAGGAAATAATTACAATTGTAGAAACCTCACCATTCCATCGAGTTGGGTCCCTGTAAATAGAAAATTGAAACCATTTGGGAGTTGTGAACATTAAAATCATCAAGAAAATTACCTCACTGCGAGGAAACTTAGATTGGAGAAAATTTTGTTTCATAGAAAGGCAATGAGCATTACAAGTGATTAGTGGAGCTGCGAGAATGATAGTAGCAACAGATGAACTTGACAAAATGGGATAGAGAGATATTAAGCCAAAGGAGATCAAAAAGAAGGGATTTTAAATTTAGGAAGTCTTTGACAAGGAATAGTGGTAGTAGTAATGACAAATGATTCAAAATGCAAGCTTATATAGCATCCCAAAAAAAAAAAAAAAAAAAAAAACCGACAGTTCAGCCATCCACACTCTCCAAGAATTTCTCTCCTTCTCCTTTGAATTTATTCAAGCCATCCACTTCCACAAAAACAAATGGAAGCCTGTTCCAACAATCAACCACCAGCTGGCCGAATGCAAACTTCTGCACATCTATCCTGCAGCCATCCTTCCTCAACTTGAATTTATGTCCCATCATGTGTGTAGTCTCAGCAAGTGGAAGAAAACCATTAGCATTCAGCTTACTCAATCCATTCAAAGCTTTAAACATCTTAATAAGATCTCCCTGCAGGTGCCTGATCTTGAGATTCTGCAATTTTCAGAAATGAGCACCTTTCTAGGTAAGAGCACTGTTTTGTTCCCTTTACTAATCTGGTTGCCCTTTTCTGCACACGTTCCAGCAGATCTATATCTTTCTTAAAGTGAGGTGAGGCCTCCAGACCTGTATATAGCACAGCAATACCTCACACAGTGCAGTTAATGTAGTTGGAAAAAACTGCTGCACTGACTGAATCAGCACTAAATGGGGAATAGTTTCAACAGGAAAAATATGTATGTATCATAAGAATTTATTTTTTTATAGTAGAAATAATTATGCATGCTCAGTTAGAAAAATAATGAATAAAAATAGTAATGAGGTAGACTAAGAACAAAATTAATTGATAAACTTTTTTTTGATGAAGAAAAACGACGACAATTTTATTCCAGAATTTTCTTCTGCTACATTTTCTTTAAGTGCGTTGAAAAGACTCGTAGCTTTTGTTTGAATTTCCGTTTGACTTAACGGGATTCACTTCTGATTGCAATTTTCTATCCATATCGATAGCAGACATTCCATATTTACCATTAAAGAGCTCCTTTTCTTTATGATTGTTTTCGAGGCAAAAGAGTTGGTAGTTATTCCATACTCTGTACTGATTCTTTTCTTTTACAATTCTTCTTATAGATGATTCATTTATTCCTTTGTCTCATGTGAGTTTGGCAAACAAAGTACCTTCTTCATGGCATTTGATGATTTCAAGTTTCTCTTCTAATATCAGCCATTTAATCAGCCTTGGTATTACCCCACTTTCTTTTTTCACTCATAATAAAGGGATCACTGAAAAAAAAAAATCACAAAATGGATACACCTGTGCTTAAGAAGAAGAAGCTGAACTTAAACTCCTTTTGGAAGTAAGTGATGCCAATACTTATATATAGTACTATTTATAAAAGAATAAGAGAAGTTTACCTCAATATGATACGTAGAACACTTCCGCATGATATTCTCCAGAAATTAAAATGAAAACAATTAAAAAATTTAAAATCTTGCATTACAGTAAGAAATAATTAACAATAATTAAAAATCAAATGAACACAATTAAAAATTAATTTCATGCAATTAAAAATTAAATAAAAATTAATTTAACAAAACAAATTGCAAATCAATTTTCCTTCCTGAAGCTGACAGTGCTTTTCAACCGTATGTCGTGATCACAGGAATGAAAATATATTCTTCTTATCGATGATTCATTTATTCCTTTATCTCGTGTGAGTTTGGTAAACAAAGTGCCTTCTTCGTGGCATTTGATGATTTCAAGTTTCTCTTCTAATATCAACCATTTACTTTGCTATGGCTTGGTATTATCCCACTTTCTTTTTTCACAAATAATAAAGGAATCACTGAAAAAAAAAAAATCACAAAAAGAATGCACCTCTGCTTTACAGGAATTTCCATTCCTGTGATAACGACATACAGTTGAAAAGCATTATCAGCTTCAGGAAGGAAAATCGTTTTGCAATTTTTTTCCCTTAAATTAATTTTTGACTTAATTTTTAATTGCATTAAATCGATTTTTAATTTTGTTAATTTGATTTTTAATTATTGTTAATTATTATTTCTTACTGTAATGTAAGGATTTTTTAATTGTTTTCATTTTAATTTCTGTAGAGTATCATACGGAAGTGTTCTATTTATCATATTGAGGTTAAACTTCCCTTATTCTTTTACAAATATTGATATCAACGTAGAACGTATTGAGCATTATAGCTCTGGTTCATACCATTATATATAGTACATAAGTGCATTGCTTGCAGAAAGATCTAGAATAAGCGAGTGGTGCAAATTTGGAGATCATCCTAGAAAATTTTAGAAAAACTATATGACTACATTATCAGTCGCAGATTACAAACCACACTATAGTAAATCCTGTACTCATTGAAGCTGCACTGTGCAAGGTATTGCTGTATTCAAGGTGTGGTTTAACCATGGTCTTATACAAGAGATTAATCACCTTATCCCTGTCAGTGATATACAGAAAGTAAAGTTTCTGTATATCATTGACAAAACCCCATGAGCTGTCCTAGCAGCATGTCTGCACTACTCGTGAATTTCATGGCTAACTGCACAATTGCCCCCAGGTCTATTTCATTCTCCACTACCCCGAGTATAGTATCACACAGTTCATAAGTTACTCTGGGATTACTGCTACCCATGTGCAGTATCTTGCATTTATCAATGTTAAATTTCATCTGCCATTTATCAGCCCATTTACTCAGTTTTCCTAGATCTTGTTGCAGCAGCTCACCCTGATGATTGTTGTTAACTACCCTGCCAACCTTTGTATCATCTGCAAACTCTGACACTAAGCTTGATATACCTTCGTCAATAACAGTGATAAATATTGAAAACAGCAATGGACCCAGCACCGAACTCTGTGGAACTCACCTAATAACATTAGCATTAGTAAAAGCACATGATGCAAGAAAGCAAGCTTATATAGCAGCAGCCAAAAAAAAAAAACACAAAAAAACCTAATTTCACCTATCCACTCGCTCCAAATGTTTGTCTAGTTCTGCCTTGAATTAGTCTACAGAGAGCAGTGTCCATTGATAACCACTCAATCTTCTTCCACTTTACCACTCCTCTTATTTCTGCCCTTTATGCCACATGTCTGCACTACTCGTGAATTCCAGTTTGTACAGCAGTCTTTTATGTGCAACAGTATCAAAAGACTTCCTGAAATCCAAGTATATAGATTAATAGTAGCCACTGCCAGAGGTGGAAGTGATTCTTGCACTGCTTCTATTGAAATGAGCAGAAGCCTGAAAAACAAGATGCAGGATATTTCAGAGACTGCTGGGAGTCATTGCGATACAAGTAAACACATGGGCTGTGTTAGGGTAGCCAAGAATAGAAACAGGTGCATGTATATCTGCGTGTACACCAATGCTAGGAGTTTGGTAAATAAATTTGATGAATTTGAGGTATTGCTCAAAACAACAAAGGCAGATATTGTTGGGATATCAGAGACGTGGTGTCACACAGATATAAGGAATGCGGAACTGGAATTTGGGGATTACAATGTGTACGGAAAGGATAGACAGGACAGGAGGGGAGGAGAGGTTATGCTATTAGTTAAGAAACACATAAAGTCCAAGGAAGTGAAGCCAGTCGACATAGATGGACAGGGCAGTGTCGAGTCAGTTTGGTGTGACATAAGCATAGGGAAATCAAAATTGAGAGTAGGAGTGTGCTATAGGCCTAATGACTCTGATGAGTATAATAAGATATTGTACAGGGAAATAGAGTGGGCCAGTAAATCAGAGAGTCTTATAATGGGGGATTTTAATTTCCCAGATATTGACTGGAATTTGTGGGTTGGTCACTCGCACACTAGCAAGGCTTTTGTGGATTTATTGGATGATTGTTTTCTACATCAGCATGTTCGTGAGGCAACAAGAGGGAGCAATACTCTTGATCTGATTATCAGTAGTGATTCTTCATGCATTAAGAATCTGCAGATAAATGAACCACTAGGTGGCAGTGATCACAGTGTGTTGAAGTGGGATTTACTCAAGGAGGTAACTACCATCAGAGGTAAAGGGAAGGGTTTTTGTTTTCGTAAAGGCGACTATGATGGTCTGAGACAGTATTTAAATTCTATACAGTGGGACCAACTGATGATGTTACCAACAGCAAACTCAAAATGGGAAGCATTGAAGGAACTAATCTTGGAGGCTACCAGGCTTTACATACCAACTAAGAAATATTGTTCAAGGTTTAGGCCTAAATGGTTGTCAGATGAACTAATGAGACATGTGGCAGAGAAGAAAAATGCATGGGATACATGCAAATTAATGGGTGACATGGAAGCCTATGATAGATATAAGTTGGTCTGTAACCAAGTCACAAAGGAGATTAGGCAGGCAAAGGCAGACTACGAAAAATCCTTGGCAAAGGATGCAAAGAAAAACAGAAAAGAGTTCTTTACCTATTTAAACTGAAGAAGGAAAGGGATGAATCAGATTGGTCCACTGGATATTGATGGTTCAACAGTTGAGGATCCTGCTCAGGTGGCTAACAATCTAAACGAGTATTTTGCCTCTACATTCACGCATGAGGAGTTATTCAGGAAGGAGAATGATGTAGGTAAAGTAAACATTGGCAGTGAGCTGGATGATTTTGTAATAACTGAGAGGAAAGTGGAGGAGAGATTGTTGAGGATAAACATAAAAAAGGCACCTGGGGTGGATGGGATCTATCCAGTTATATTAAAGGAGGCAGCAAAGGAAGTAAGCAAGCCCCTAGCCATAATTATGAGAGCGTCTTTGGACTCAGGGGAGGTACCCATAGACTGGAGATGTGCAAATGTAACCCCAATTCACAAAGGAGGATCAAAGGCTGACACAAGTAATTATAGACCTGTTAGTTTAACTTCTGTTCCAGGTAAATTAATGGAGGCACTGGTTAAAGAAGCACTGCAGGATCATCTAGACAAGAATTCAGTTATAGCTCAGACGCAGCATGGTTTTATTAAGGGCAGGTCTTGCCTGACCAATTTGATTGGATACTATGATGTAGTCACAAAAGAACTGGATGCAGGGAATAACTTCAATATTATATATTTGGATCTTAGAAAGGCTTTTGATACTGTTGCACATGGAAGACTGCTGTACAAATTGGAGCAGTGTGGCATTGGAGTCAAATTGCTGCTATGGATAAGGGGATGGTTGAGTGGCAGAAGACAGAGAGTGGTAATCAATGGACACTGCTCAACGTGGACTAATGTTATTAGTGGAGTTCCTCAGGAATCAGTGTTGGGTCCGTTGTTGTTTTCGGTGTTTATGAATGATATTGATGATGGGATATCAAGTTTAATGTCCAAGTTTGCAGATGATACAAAGGTTGGCAGGGTTGTTAAGGACATCACTGATGCTATGCTGCTGCAACGGGATCTGGAGAGGTTGAACAGATGGGCTGAGAGGTGGCAAATGAAGTTTAACATTGACAAATGTAAAGTACTACATATGGGAAACAGTAACCCCAGAGCAACGTATCAACTCTGCCGTACTACACTGACAGTGGTGGAGAATGAAAAGGACCTGGGGGTAATTGTGCAGGCAGATATGAAGTTCTGTGAGCAGTGCAGACGAACTGCAAGAGTAGCTCATGGTGTCTTGTCAATGATATATACAGGAATTTTTCTAGCAGGGATAAGGAGGTGATTATTCCCTTGTATAAGGCAATGGTTAGGCCACATCTTGAGTACTGTATACAGGTCTGGAGGCCTCATTTCAAGAAGGATGTAGAGCTGCTGGAGCGGGTACAGAGAAGGGCAACAAGATTAGTGAATGGAACAAAGGGTTGCTCTTACGAAGAAAGGTTTAAGTTTTGCAAATTACAGAGTCTGGAGACTAGGCACCGGCGAGGTGATCTGATAGAGGTGTATAAGGCTTTGAATGGTTTGAGCATGCTCAGTGCCAATGGGATTCTTCATCTTGCTCAGAATAATCAGCTCAGAGGGCATAAATTCAAATTGAAGGACGGATGTCGGATAGATGTGCGGAAATTTGTCTTTGGCCAGCGGGTGGTTGGTTGGTGGAACCGACTTCCATCACTTGTTGTTGAAGTTGATAGCCTAAACAAATTTAAGGCTCAACTGGACAGGTATTTCGAGCGAACGGAGGGGTGAAATGGGAGTGGTGTGTTTTTTTTTTGGATGATGCTGAATAAGCTTGCTTTCTTGCATCATATGGCTCTGCTAATGCTAATATAATGTCAAAATAATTTTTTGCATCCAGTTCCTTGGTCACTGCCTCATAGTAATCTATCATATTGGTTAGACAAAACCATCTCTTTGCAAATCCATGCAGTGATTGAAGTATAATTGCATGCCTGTCCAAATGGTCCAGCATTACTTCTTTAACCAGTGATTCCATTATTTTGAGAACAGATGTATGCTCAAGTACCACCTTTGAAGTGAAAGTTATGATTTGGCGAATAATTAGGGGAAGAGATTGCATGTCTTTAGAAGCATCAAAACAAGCAATAATTTTCAGTTCATTAGCATTAGTAGAGGCATATGATGCAAGAAAACAAGCTTATGCAGCATCAGCCAAAAAAAAAAAAAAAAAAAACCACTCCCATTTCACCCCTCCGGTCTTTCGAAATATCTGTCCAGCTGAGCCTTAAATTTATTTTGGCTATCAACTTCAACAACAAAGAATGGGAATCTGTTCTACCAACCAACTACCCGCTGGCTAAAGGCAAATTTCCGCACATCTATCCTACATCTGTATATCCTCAATTTGAATTTATGCCCTCTCAGGTGATTATTCTGAGCAAGAGGAACAATCCCATCGGCATTGAGCATGCTCAAACCATTCAAAGCTTTATACAACTCTGTCAGATCACCTCGCCGGTGCCTAATCTCCAGACACTGTAATTTGCAAAACGTAAGCCTTTCTTCGTAAGAGCAACCCTTTGTTCCATTCTCTTAGCTTGTTGCCCTTCTCTGTACTCGTTCCTTCAGCTCTACATTCTTCTTGATGTGAGGCCTCCAGACCTGCTCAAGGTGTGGCCTGACCATTGCCTTATACAAGGGAATAATCACCCCTCCTTATCACTGCTAGAAAAATTCCTGTATATCATTAACAAGACACCATGAACTACTCTTGCAGCCCGTCTCCACTGCTCAGGGAACTTCATATCTGCCTGCACAATTACCCCAGGTCCTTTTCATTCTCAACCACTGTCAGTGTAGTACCACAGAGTTGATACATTGCCCTGGGTTACTGTTTCCCATATGTAGTACTTTACATTTGTCAATGTTAAACTTCATTTTGCACCTCTCAGCCCATCTGCTCAACCTTTCCAGATCCTATTGCAGCAGCATACTGTCAGTAGTGTCCTTAACAACCCTGCCAACCTTTGTATCGTCTGCAAACTTGGACATTAAGCTTGATATACCATCATCAATATCATTTATAAATACAGAAAACAATAATGGACCCAACACTGAACCCTGAGGGACTCCACTAATAACATTAGTCCACATTGAGCAGTGTCCATTGATTACTACTCTGTCTTCTCCCCCTCAACCATCCCTTTAACCGTAGCAGCAATTTGCCTCCAATGCCACACTGCTCCAATTTGTGCAGCAGTCTTCCATGTGCAACAGTATCAAAAGCCTTTCTGAGACCCAAATATATAATATCAAAGTTATTCCCCGCATCCAGTTCTTTTGTGACTGCATCATAGTATTCAATCAAATTGGTCAGGCAAGACTTTCCCTTAACAAAACCATGCTGTGTCCGAGCTATAACTGTCTTGTCTAGATGGTACTGCAGTGCTTCATTAACCAGTGCCTCCATTAATTTTCCTGTAACAGAAGTTAAACTCACAGGTCTATAATTACTTGTGTTTGATCCTCCTTTGTGAATTGGGGTCACATTTGCACACCTCCAGTATGGGTACCTCCCCTGAGTCCAAAGAAGCTCTCATAATTATGGCTAAGGGTTTGCCTACTTCCTTTGCTGCCTCCTTTAATATAACTGGATAGATCCCATCCACCCTGGGTGCCTTTTTATGGTTATCCTCAACAATTTCTCCTCCACTTTCCTCTCAGTTATTACAAAATCATCTAGCTCACTGCCAGAGATTACTTCACCTCTGGCATTCCCGTTCCTGAATAACTCCTCGTGTGAATGTAGATGCAAAATACTCGTTTAGTTTGTTAGCCACCTGTTGAGTTCAACAGTTGAGCAGGATCCTCAACTGTTGAACCATCAATATCCAGTGGACCAATCTGATTCATCCCTTTCCTTCTAGAGTTTACATAGGTAAAGAACTCCTGTTTTTCTTTGCATCCTTTGCCACGGATTTCTCATAATCTGCCTTTGCCTGCTTAATCTCCTTTGTCACTTGGTTACAGACCAGCTTATATCTATCATAGGCTTCCATGTCACCCATTAATTTATATGTATCCCGTGCATTTTTCTTCTCTGCCATATGTCTTATTAGTTCATCTGACATCCATTTAGGCCTAAACCTTGAACAATATTTCTTAGTTGGTATGTAAAGCCCTAGTAGCTTCCAAGATAAGTTCTTTGAATGCTTCCCATTTTGAATTTGCTGTTGGTAATACATCGGTTGGTCACACTGTATAGAATTTAAATACTGTCTCAGACCATCCTAGTCGCCTTTACAAAAGCAAAAACCCTTCCCTTTACCCCCTGATGGTAGTTACCTCTTTGAGTAAGTCCCACTTCAGCACACTGTGATCACTGCCACCTAGTGGTTCATTTACCTGCAGATTCTTAATGCATGAAGAATCACTACTGATAATCAAATCAAGGGTATTACTCCCTCTAGTTGTCTACCGAACATGCTAATGTAGAAAACAATCATCCAATAAATCCACAGAAGCCTTGCTAGTGTGTGAATGACCAACCCACAAATTAAAGTCAATATCTGGGAAATTAAAATCCCCATTATAAGACTCTCTGATTTACTGGCCCACTCTATTTCCCTGTACCGTTTTTTATTATACTCATCAGAGTCATTAGGCCTATAGCACACTCCTACTCTCAATTTTGATCTCCCAATGCTTATGTCACACCAAACTGACTCGACACTGCACTGTCCAGCGATGTCGACTGGCTTCACTTCCTTGGATTTTGTGTTTCTTAACTAACAGCATAACCCTTCTCCCTTCCTATCCTGTTTATCCTTTCTGTACACACTGTACTCCCCAAATTCGAGTTCTGCATTCCTTATATCTGTGTGACACCACGTCTCTGATATCCCAACAATATCTGCCTTTGATGTTTTGAGCAACCTCAAATTCATAGAATTTATTTAACAAACTCCTATCATTGGTGTACACGCAAGTATACATGCACCTGTTCCTATTCTTAGCTACTCTAACACAACCCATGTGTTTACTTGTACCGCAATGACTCCCAGCAGTCTCTGAAATATCGTGCATCTTGTTTTCCAGGCTGCTGCTCATTCCAATAGAAGCAGTGCAAGAGTCACTTTCACCTCTGCCAGTGGCTACTGTTAATCTATTAGTCCTTGTATTCCCCCAAGCTAGCAGTTTTCCGACCCACCTAACACTGCCTCAATAGCATCAGCAAATATTCTTGCACTCTTTCTATTTAAGTGTATTTAAGTGTATCCCATCCTTGTAGAAGCAGTCTCTTCTGTTAACAAGTACAGACCAGGCTGAAAAAAATTCTACCTTGAGCCTTGCACAATCTTTCCAGGGCCGAATTGATTGACAATGCTCTAATCATATACTCCCTCCTGTTATGTCTAGGCAGAATTGCAGACACTTTCAAATTCAACCCTAATTCGCGGCTTTTTTTCACCAGTGACCTGTACTTGTTAAGTAATTCTTCCGGTCTCCTACTCTTAATATCATTAGTGCCAACGTGTACAACTATATCACCTTTTGCCCTTAAAAGATGATATTCATTCTACAACATCATCAACCTTTGCCCCTGGCAGACATACCCTGGTCCTGTTCCACCTATCCTTTTTACAAAGCATGTTCCCAATTTCTCTGACAATAGAGTCACCAACAACTACTAGTTCCTCTGGGACCAGTGAATTCTGCCTTGGGGGTTGCCGCTGTGTTGCGTGATGATCAAGTGCAAGCTCTGGCATTGATGTGGGCAGCTGAGAGCTTGATGGGCCCCTCAATTTAGATTCTTCGAGGGCATCCACCCTGTCCTTCAAGCTCTCATATAGGCCCATAACAACTCTGAGTTGTTGGATGATGTCCTTACACTCCTTACATCGTGCACACACAGAGACATCCCCCATGGCAATATCATGTCCCATACCTGATTGCTCCACAAACATCAAGCAAGCAGTGCATTTTAAAAGGCTGTGATTTAGAGGGCAACTGCCTTCCTCAGTTCTCTCCTGAGTCACAGCACTCCCATTAGCTTGAGCCTTTTGCTTTGCTGCTCTGGTCCGAGTCATGATTTCGATTTAATTTGAATAAAATTTTAATTTCAGTACAAAATTATAACCCTAAACTTGTATCCCAACACAGGTATAACGCTATATATATTTTTCAGTATCGAGTATTATCTGTGAGTTCCGTTTATATAACTTCTGTATCAAGTTGTATTAATTAATTATGTTACGTTTGTACTCTAAGTCGTTATATGTATTTAGTTAAAAAGTACAATTTAATTGACAGTGAAGTTTAACAAGATTAATAGGTTTTACTGATTAATTGACAATATTATATTATATACTTTACTATACTATACCAAGCTTACGCCATCTTGTTTGGGATATAACGTTGTATTGTATAACAATGGCGTCAAGTTACGAACGGTAAATCTACGGACACTTAAGTATTAATTAACTTCCAAATCATTTCAAGAGTGGGACTAATCGCTGCATGACAGATTTCTTATTTGACTTTGCAGTTATGAAATAAGCAGAGAACTGAGTTTAGAAGCTCTCAAGAGAAGTGTGACTGTTAGGTTGATGCTGCTGAGTGACTGGAAGTTACATTGTTATGGATAAGAAACTATATGACAGAAGTGTTACTGGTGGAATTGAAACCACATATTCTCCCCCACCTAACCAACCCCAATTTCTCTTATCACATAAAATTTAATTTGCAAACTCTCATGTAAGCCTTGAGTTTTCTGTATTAAAATCTGTAATATTGTGCTATGATGGATTGATTGTGGGTTACTAAACCTGAAGAAATTTGTAGTGATCTCTTGAATTTTCAGGAAATAAATATGGAAAAAGATTGTTTCAAAAAATAGAAGTAGAATAAGCAAATTAAGTTAGTTTGAAATTGACTCATCAATGGATTCTGGCTGACTGTTGTATATGCTTTTTCTGATTTAGAAGAAAGTAACCAAAATTATTGATGTCATGGCAGAAGAATAATGCTATAGAATTATTTTTAAAAATAAAAAAGTACAGTAAACCTTCGCCAATTGTTACAGTTAATCCGGATGTCAATAATCCAGATCGAAATATGAAAAATTCTGTTCACAGTTGAATACTTTGAAAGACAAATGGGATTTAGCAAGGCAGATAAGTCACTCTGACTTTGTAGATAGAAACAAATCATATGTTACATTACATTATCTTGCGTGTTGTTCAGTATCATTGTTGACTCAAGAGTCGGAGATGTTATTGCTTATATCGCTTCATTTCCATGCTTCTTTATACGTATATACGTACACAAGTTAACATATTTTATATAATTATGGGTTCTAAAGAATTGAAAAGTGGAATAAAAAGAAAATATGCCACTTTAACTATCATTAACAAGCTAAAAGTGATAGAACAACTTAAATGGTGTTCCTGGAAAAAAAATTGCTGAAGAATTTGGTATTGGCCAACAGACTGTGTCATCACCCCAGGGGCTTACATCTGGTGAGTATGGGCATGGCACACCCAGGGTCCTGAGCTGGATATCATCATTCTTCTCTTTCTTGGTGATTCCTCCCCCCCCCCCTCTCTCTCTCTCTCTCTCAGGAATTTTTTTTTTTTTTTGGCTGATGCAGCATAAGCCTCAGGCTTCCTTGCACCATATAGCTAATAATAATAATATATTAAAAAACAAAAGGAAGCTATAAAGACAAAGCCGACCGGGCTAGCCGAGTGGGTAAAGTACCTGACCGGCAACCCAAAGGTCGCGGGTTCGATTCCCGCCTCGGGCTTGGATCAAAGTACTGCAAAAACCTTGGGAGGTGCAATATGGCCACAGAAGACAGACTTGTCTATTCCCTCCCCTGCCTGGGGATGGGGTTTTAGAGGGAACTGGATTAGAGCACCCAGTTCAGATCGCCAAATGATGTGTTGGCAGCAAGGCTGCAGTATGTCTTTGTCGGTGATGGTTGTCAGGTCCATGTCTTGTTGAATGCAGTAAGGTCAAACTGCCCTTCTCGCTCTGGGGGTGGGATATGTTAGCTGGCAGTGGGGAACCCATAAGGCTAGGGGGAAGTGGGAGAATCTGCATTCTCACTCTACTTGCATTCTATTTTTATACTTTTTTTCTTATAGTTTATAATTTTTTTTTTTCTGTTTGGTTATATATACACATACAGAGCAGACTTGGCGCTTCTGTAGCCAGGTGGGAAGGAGCAGCAGTGCGTAGCACACACTTCTTGATTAGGCCGGGGTTCGAGCCCATCACACCAAATATGGAGGATGCGGAAAGGTCAGGGAATGACCACCACATATCCCGGAGCAATATGGCCTTAGTTGCTAATGCTCCTAAAAACCAAATAACAAACAAACAGAGCAGACTCTCGATTTACTGGGATCGGTAAATCGAGAGTCTGCTTTAACTGGGAAGGAAGCGGATTGACCGGGACAGTTCAAGACTCTAAATAAAAAAAAAAAAAAAAACCAACCAGAAATCATAAAATTCTGGTAATAACTAGAATAGGTTTAAGCGGATGTTTTGGAAGTCTTAAATAAGTGGCGTTATAAGTCAATTGGAGATTAGTGTACCTATTATCTTGCAAACCCCCACTGTCTTCACACCCGCCACTCAAAAAAAAAGAAAAAAGAATAAATGTTTAGTTTGTTTTAGTGCGTCACGTTGATTGTTATGTTCCATTGTACTGCAAAAAGACAAATTTGTTTCGTTATTTGTCAGGGATGTTGGAATTTTTTATAGTAAATATTTTTTTTGTTTAGAAATTGTGAAAAGGATGGGTGAACGCAAAAGAGTTGCTCTTTCAGTTAAACAAAAACTTGAAATTATTCAAAAGTTTGAAGCGGTGCATCCGTTAAATCTTAATGAACCATTATAATGTTGATGACAAAACCATAAGCAACATCGTAAAATATAAACGGTAGCTATTAGATTTAAGATGCACATTGTAAAAAAAATAAAGGGATGCATCATATTGGACAGGCGAGTAGTGCATGGTAAGTTTTTTCGTTTTTTATCTATCGCCATATTTTTTAAAATAGGTTGCTGAACATTTTTCGATACAGAAAGTCCCCGACTTACACAACTTTGGACCTAGGTAAATTTTTTTTTTACTCAATTTTTTTTTAAGGATTGTAAAATTTAAAACAAACAAAAATATATAGTAAGCAATCAATAACGACTATCATGCACGCACAAAATGCACAAGTGAGATCGGAGTCACAAGGAAAAAAATAGGAAAGAAGAGAAGATTAAAATTTATTTATGTTTTTTTTGAAGGTTCCAGTGAAGGGGAACACATTTACCATAATAATGTATAAACCCACAGAATTACAGTTATTGGTATTATCGCAAATGCAACAAGATCAGTTTACTACCTGTTTATAATGGATTGCGCTAACGGAAAAGCCCAATAAACTGGAAAGTGCAAATTGTTTTTATGGTAGTGACCTCCAGAAATGTGCTTTAGTAAAATGTGAGCTCACGTGGGGTGATAATACTGAGTTTTCACTTTAACCCTGTGAAGTTCTTTTCAAAAAATTTCATTTTGACTGTTATCGTGGTGCTGTCTAAGAGAATAAGTGACAGCGGTACTAGTAAATCTACCAAGAAAAGGAAAGTGATCGATTTGGATCAAAAAAATGATAAGGGTGTATGAAAATGGTCAAACACTAATAAGTATCGCGCTGAATTCAGATTTGTCAATAATAATAATATAGTAGCAATATGTTATTACTCCTTCTTGAGTTACATAAAACTCGACTTACGTAAGAAGTCCAGGAACGTATCTCTTACGTATGTCGAGGACTTCTGTATTTTTGGATTAACTGGGAAATCGATTATCTGGGATTTCTTTTTTTTTTTTTTTTTTTTACCATCTATCCCGAAAAATCAAGCGTTTACTGTATATATATAGATAAACATGTTATTATCAGTGTATTAGGTGTGGAAGCTGAACTGTCAGGTGTAATTACCATGGAAGAATTGAGAGCACATGTATGCCAAAAAACAGATACCTGAAATTAAAATGAAATTAACATAAGCATAATTAATGTAAGTACCTAAAGCCGGGAGTCCTAGGACTTTAACTACATCTTCAAAAGGTTGACAGCAAAAATCGTAGGAGCCACTGCAATAAGCCAGGTCTCTGTTACTGTTATAATGTACATGTTAAAAGTATACGTATACATCATAGCCGACCCCGACAGAAACCAAAAGGGAGAATAAAAATTAAAGAATAAATAAAAAATAATAAAAATAAATAAAGTTAAGCTAAAAAGAAGCAAAAATCGTAGGAGCCACTGCAATAAGCCAGGTCTCTGTTACTGTTATAATGTACATGTTAAAAGTATACGTATATATACATCATAGCCGACCTGACAGAAACCAAAAGGGAGAATAAAAATTAAAGAATAAATAAAAAATAATAAAAATAAATAAAGTTAAGCTAAAAAGAATAGGTTTAAGATCATGCCAATAGAATTCTGTAAAAAATGAAAGCAAAACAAGAAAACTTACTGTTTGCATGGACCGGAATACGTTGAATGTCATCGGAGACCAAAGGAGAAAGCCGAAAGTAGCCCCGGGTGGAGGGGGGGGGAAGGTGTGAAGTCGTCAGCATGAAGTGTACCAATGAGATGGGTAAGTAACTGATTAAACAGATGAGGCAAGAGGCCAGCAGAGGGAGAAACAAACACTAAAAAAGTAGTATAGAAAAGACACTAAACTTTGTTATAGAAGAAACTAGTAGCGATAGTAGAGGAATAGCATCTCGATATGCTTAATCGCGCACAAGAAATATGATGTAGTAATTATGTTGCAAAAAAGTCATGAGTTAGAGTTAAATTTGAAAGTGTCTGCAATTTTGCCCAGATATGATAGGAGGGAGTACATGATGAGAGCCTTGTCAATCAATTTGGCCCTGGAGGAATGTGCAAGATTCAAGGGGTAGAATTTTTTTCAGTGTGGTCTGTGCTTGTTGACAGGAGAGACTGCTTCTACAGGGATGGGATACACTTAAATAGAAAGGGTGCAAGAATATTTGCTGATGCTATCGAGGCAGTGTTAGGTGGGTCAGAAAACTGCTAGCTTGGCGGGATTCACAGACTAAAAGGTTAAAAGTAGCTGCAGGGCAGAGGTGAAGGTGATTCTTGGACTACTTCTATTAGAATAAGCAGCGGCGTGGAGCGAGGGGTGTTGGGGGTTTCAGGGACTGATGGCAATCTTTGTGAAACGGGTGGGTATATGGGATGTGTTAGGGTAACTAATAATAAGAATAGGTACGTGTATACTTCCATGTATATCAATGCTAGAAGTATAGTAAATAAATTTGATGAATTTGAAGTGTTGGCAAGACATCAAAGCGAATATTGTTGGGATAGCAGAGACATGCTGTCACAGATATAAGGAATGCAGAACTGGAATTTGGGGAGTACAATGTTTACAGAAAGGATAGATAGGATAGGAAGGGAGGAGGTATTATACTGTTAATTAAGAAAAACATAAAATCAAAAGAAGTGCATCCAGTTGATATAGATGAACAGTGCACTGTTGAGTCAGTTTGGGGTGATATAAGCACTGCGAAAGCAAAAATAAGAGTAGGAGTGTGTTTTAGGCCAAATGACTTGAATGAGTACAATGAACAATTGTACAGAAAAATAGAGTGGGCTAGTAAATCAGAATGTCTTATAATGGGGATATTAACTTTCCAGATATTGACTGGAATTTGTGGGTTGGTCATTCGCACACTAGTAAGACTTTAATGGATTTTTGGATGATTGTTTTCTGCAGCAGCATGTTCGAGAGGCAAACAGAGAGGATAATACTCCTGATCTTGTTATTAGCAGTGATCACTCGTGTATTAAGAATTTGCAGATAAAGGAACCACTAGGTGGCAGTGATCACAGAGTACTGACGTAGGATTTACTTAAAGATATAAATTACCATCATGGGTAAAGTAAATATTTTTGTTTCCATAAAGGTGAGTACAGTGGTCTTAGACAGTTTTAAAATTCTGTACAGTGGGATCAACTAATGATGTTACCAACAGCAAATTCTAAGTGGGAAGCATTCAAGGAATTAATCATGGAAGCTACTAAAAGTTTCATACCTATTAAGAAATATTGTTCATGGTTTAGGCCTAAATGGTTATCAAATGAATTAATGAGACTCATGACAGGGAAGAAAAATGCATAGGATGCATATAAATTATCAGGGAACACAGAAGCCTATGGCAGATATAAGCTACTCTGTAATCAAGTAACAAAGAAGGTTAGGCAGGCGAAGGCAGATTACGAGAAATCTTTGGCAAAGGATGCTAAGAAAAACAGCAAGGATTTCTTTACTTATATAAACTCTAAAAGGAAGGGGATGAATCTGATTGGTCCACTTGATATCGATGGTTTGACTGTTGATGATCCTACTCAGATAGCAAACAAATTAAATGAGTATTTTGCATCTACATTCACACATGAGGAGTTATTAAGGTTTGAAAATGCCAGAAGGTTATCAAATTGTTGCAGGGTGCTTAATGATTTTGTAATAACTGAGAGCAAAGTGGAGGAGAAATTGTTGAAGTTAAACTTAAAGGCACCTGGGTTGAATGGGATCTATCCAGTTATATTAAAGGAGGTGGCAAAGGAAGTAAGCAAACCCTTAACCATAATTATGAGAGCATCCTTGGACTCATGGGAGGCCCCACGGACTGGAGATGTGCAAATGTATCCCCAATTCACAAAGGGGGATTGAAGGGTGACACGAGTAATTACAGACCAGTTAGTTCCGGGTTAAAGGTGCACTGCAGGATCATCTAGACAAGACTGCAGCAATAATTCAGACACAGCATGGGTTTGTTAAGGGAAAGTCTTGTCTGAAAAATTTAATTGGTTATTATGATGTGATTACAAAGGAACTGGATGCAAAAAATAATTTTGATATCATATACTTGGATTTCAGAAAAGCTTTTGACACTGTTGCACATGGAAGACTACTGTACAAATTGGGACAGAATGGTATTAAAGGTAAATTGCTACAATTGATAAAAGGATGGTTGAGTGGGAGAAGACAGAGGGTGGTAATTAATGGGTGCTGCTCTTCGTGGACTAATGTTATTAGTGGAGTCCCACAGGGTTCGGTGTTGGGTCCTCTGTTGTTTTGTATATTTATCAATGATATTGATGAAAGTATATCAGGCTTAGTGTCGAAGTTTGCAGATGTTACAAAGGTTGGCAGGGTTGTTAATGACAGTAATGGCAGTGTTCTACTGAACAGGATCTAGAAAATTTGGGCAGATGGGCTGAGAAGTGGCAACTGAAGTTTAACCTTGACATATGCAAAGTACAGCATATGGGTAGAAGTAACCCCAGAGAAATGTACCAACCGTGTGGTACTACACTTAAGGTGGTAGAAAATAATAAAGACTTGGTAGTAATTGTGCAGTCAGATATGAAGTTTTCTGAGCAATGCAGACATGCTGCCAGTGCAGGTAATGGGGTTTTGTCAATGATATATAGGAATTTTGCTAGCAGGGAAAAGGAGATGATTGTCCCTACAGGGAAAAGGTTCATTACCACATGCAGAAACAGCTACAACAATATGACTAGCAAAATAATGGAATCCAAATTAAATATTATAACTAGCAATATCACATAAGCAAAATATATCTCCAATAACAGACAGTACATCGAATATATTAGAAATAACCACATCAACAATGTATACACATATGACTTCAAAAACTTGTTCACTAGTATATCACACGACAGTTTGATAAAAGTACTATCTGAATATTACATAGAATATCAAGATAAACTAGGATGCAAAAAACAGTACCGGAAAGACCTTAACCTTAATGTGAAAAACAATTACATACAGATGGGCAATAGCATCTATGTGCAAATAAGAGGCGTGGCTATGGGTTCAGATAGTTCATGCTCCATAGCCAACCTCTATTTGCACTTTTATGAAAATAATACAAAGAAGACATCAGATACTACAGGTACGTAGATGATGTACTAGTCATCAACCATACAGATTTCGACAACATAGCTAAAAAAATCTATCCCGAAGATTTGATTCTAGAAAGAACCAACACAGAAAGCAACCTACAAGCCACCTACCTAGATAGTCAAATCAGAATAACAAACGATTTTGTATACACCAAACACTACGATAAAAGAGACCTGTTCGGCTTCCCAGCAATGAAACTAAATTAGCCAAAAATATATGTGGAAACTTTATCAGAAACCAAACAAACAGAATTATACACATATGCAATAGCCCAGAAAGCATTATAACAGCTTTAGTAAAACTGAAAAATATCCTTATCAAAAACAAAATACCTGACAATTACATCGACACCATATAAATGCAGCCGCACAAGCTAAACTCATACAGCAACCAACTCACATTAGTCCTGATAGTATCATAGAAAAAATTTTTTTCCATGGAACATGAATAACTAATTAGATCTATAATTTGGCTCTCTTTTGAACCCCAGGTTAATTTTGCATAGGTGTGGCTGACACCTACCTCACGGTACCTGGATGTCCAAATTCATAATTCTCCACAAGCAGAGTTATTAACACCAGGAATGTAAATACACAGGTCTACATCACCATACAGGTATAATGCATTTCCACTAAATCGAGATTTATTTACAAGTACAGAAACAGAGTTAACATTCACAATGAAAGATGCTGTATATATTTGTAAATAGTTATCCCCAAGGGCACATACAGGGCTGTCATGCCTTAGAAAAGCATTGCCAGTCCCATACTCTACAGTCTTTAATTTAATTTTAATAACTACCACCCCACCTTTCCCATTTTATTTTAATAAACACCATGTCAATTATTACCATTTATTTCTATCATTTTTAGCATGGTTAGATATCATATTGTATCTGCTTCCCACAATAATACAATTAGCTTTAAATTACAATCAACACCAGCCCACGCTCAGGAATGCAAAGAATGTGACATTGCCTATGGCAAGGTTAACTATCACGCCATGGTCAAAACCTGATACGACTGCGCAATAAACTGTACCACACACACACAAAATCTAAACTTTGGCGGGAGATTGAATATTTTCAGACTGACCACCACAGGACACGGAGGCGATATACTATGATATTTCAATCTGTTACATACCCGTAGGGCTTTGAATCTCCTATCACAGTTTGCGGTAATATACGTAAACCACCCTGTTTATTTAAAATTAAGTACTTTTATAAAAATAAGTACATTTATTCAATAAGATTACTCTTATAATTCCAAATTATTCACCAAGTAATTAACCCAGCAAAACTGGTATAGAGATTACAGAAACGATATGTATAATACATTCCTCTAGTGTGGCTATATGTCTGCTCAAAGCCCCTGAGGAGTAGCAGAGATATGGCTATGAGGAAGAATGTTAATTTTCATTAATTTTATTGTTTTTATATGTATCTTATATTTTATATGTAAAGCTATCCATACCAGGGCTAGGTTCAAATATAGCTAGCAGGTTGGTTGGGGTCACTACAAACCTGATGCTCCCAAGTAGTACAATAATTTAAAAACAAAAATGTATAAATAAGTTAAGCACATATACAACTCATGCACGTGTAATGTCTAATTGTCCACAGACAATAGCATTAACGCTGGAGCCAATATTTACAATACTTACGCCATTTAAATATTTAAACCTAAATGTCTTTTGGCACAATTCCAATATATATATATATATATATATATATATATATATATATATTATTTTTTTTTTCACTCACTCATTCATCTCTTTCTCACACACCCGGGGGGGGATTCAATGGTGTAATGTAATTACTCACTAATGCTTACTAATTAGTGAAATACTAAAAATACTAATGCTTAATAATTAAACTAAATAAAGGATATAAAAGATTAAAACTAGGGTTAGTGTGTATGTGTACTTAACTGTAAACATTTATGGTTTGTGTTCTTTTTCTTACTCTTATAATTCCAAATTCTTTTGGCTTTCATTTCATATGTTTGACTCTTGCTTTCTGCCTGACTAAACCTGGCAATCACACCTGCATAATTTCTCACTTTCTTCGGCAAGTAGGTCAAATGGGGATAAAAAGTTAATTTTGAATTGAAAACTACTCCAAGATATTTTAGTTCTGTTATCATTTTTATAGTGGTATATTTACTATACTGTTTTATAGTGAATGAGTGAGTGTTACCATTTTCATAGTGGTTGTGTTAATTTTGATTTGTGGACATCTTTTTATGTCCAAATTGCCTTTTAGAAGTACAGTTGATTCTGGTTATTCGGGACACATATTGACCCGATTAAGCGGCAGCCCCAATTATGCGAAGTTTCACGTAAATAGTTAAAAATACAGCTTTACGATTGATTTTCTGTACGATCAAATCATGTTACGATGGACTCACCATAGTAAAGTAGTGTTCACTATACGATATTTAATAAGCTCTGGTCATTATGATCACATTTGTGAATTAAAGTTTAATTCCATTAAACAGCGATTCTAATTAGCGAAAATAGGAGAAATTTTAAAGATGCATTGCAGGATCATCTAGACAAGACTGCAGCAATAATTCAGACACAGCATGGGTTTGTTAAGGGAAAGTCTTGTCTGACAAATTTGATTGGTTATTATGATGTGGTCACAAAGGAACTGGATGCAAAAAATAATTTTGATATCATATACTTGGATTTCAGGAAAGCTTTTGACACTGTTGCGCATGGAAGACTACTGTACAAATTGGAGCAGAATGGTATTAAGGGTAAGTTGCTACAATGGATAAAAGGATGGTTAAGTGGGAGAAGACAGAGGGTGGTAATCAATGGGTGCTGCTCTTCGTGGACTAATGTTATTAGTGGAGTCCCACAGGGTTCGGTGTTGGGTCCACTGTTGTTTTGTGTATTTATCAATGATATTGATGAAGGTATATCAGGCTTAATGTCGAAGTTTGCAGATGACACAAAGGTTGGCAGGGTTGTTAATGACAGTCATGGCAGGGTGCTACTGCAACAGGATCTAGATAATTTGGGCAGATGGGCTAAGAAGTGTCAACTGAAGTTTAACCTTGACAAATGCAAAGTACTGCATATGGGTAGAAGTAACCCCAGAGAAACGTACCAACTGTGTGGTACTACACTTAAGGTGGTAGAATATGAAAAAGACCTGGGAGTAATTGTGCAGTCAGATATGAAGTTTTCTGAGCAATGCAGACAGGCTGCTAGGGCAGGTCATGGGGTTTTGTCAATGATATATAGGAATTTTGCTAGCAGGGAAAAGGAGGTGATTGTCCCTCTGTATAAGGCAATGGTCAGGCCGTGCCTTGAGTACTGCATACAGGTCTGGAGGCCTCATTTTAGGAAGGATGTAGATTTGCTTGAGCGTGTACAGAGAAGAGCAACACGATTGGTGAGGGGAATGAAGGGATCCTCTTACCAAGAGAGGCTTAAGTTCTGCAAATTGCAGTGGCTGGAGACTAGGCACCTGTGCAGTGATCTGATTGAGGTCTATAAGGCCTTGAATGGGTTGAGCACACTGAATTCTGATGGGATCCTTCCACTTGTTCAGATTACGAACCTACGGGGACATAAGTTCAAATTAAGAAAGGACAGATGTAGAATAGATGTGCGGAAATTTGTCTTTAGTCAGCGGGTGGTTAATTGCTGGAACAAACTTCCATCTGTCGTTGTGGAAGTTGATAGGTTAAATAAATTTAAGGAGGAACTGGACAGGCATTTGGAGGGAATGGTGTGATTTTTTTTTTTTTTTTTTTTTTTGGCTGATGCTGCATAAGCTCCTACACTTGCTTTCTTGCATCACGTGCCACTACTACTACTATTTTATCCGCAGGCTATAAGAGTAAAGATATACTGTATTAAGTACAAATTTACACTTTATTACATTACCAATTAAAAAATTAAATGATATGTGAAAATCCGAAGAATATTTTCCACAGGTTTAGTAAAATAAAAATAAATTTACACTTACATGTATAGCTTAATTAATACGTACTGTAATATGTACATACTAACTAGTTGACATTTATATTCATTGACATTTGTGGGTGGGGTTAAAATTTAAAACAGTAAAAAAGATCAGCATTCATTAACAAAGAACACGGTACACACAAATCGCAAGTAACATGATACTTGCAAGTGAGAGCGGAGAAACAAGTTACGAAGCGTAAAAAATAGGAATGAAGAGCAGATTCTGAAAATTAAATTTTTTATATGATTGAAGCACTAACAGGAAAACTTATTAATAAGGGGCCTGCTAATTGTTTTTATTGTTTTATGGTTGTGACCTCCAGAAATCCGACCGAGCCATGTAGTATGGTCATAGACAATTGTAGGGTAACCTCGAGTGCTGCGGGCTCCTGCCCCAATTAAACGGCATGTTGTTCCAATTAAGCGAAGTAAACTCTGGCTATTTTCTTGATTGGGTTCTGTTCTTTATGATTTTTCCCAAATAAATGGCTGCCCCAATTAATTGGTGGCCCAAATAACTGGAATCCACTATATTTGTTTGGTTTTGTCAGGCGATATTTTGAGCATGTGCATTTGCGCCAATTCCTGCAGCTGCAAGTGGGCAACATTTGATCTTAGCTCTACAACCACTCATGTGTTACCTTTTACAAGGAAATTCATGTCGTCTGCAAAGGCTAGGCTTTCCACAAGACCCAGCCAGATCCATAAAAATGTTCTAGAAGAAAAAGCCTAGGATTGAACCCTGCGTGATCTACAGTGGGATGCATAAATTATCAAGTGACATAGAAGCCTGTGACAGATATAAGCTAGTCTGTAATCAAGTCACAAAGGAGGTTAGGCAAGCGAAGGCTGATTATGAGAAATCCTTGGCAAAGGATGCAAAGGAAAACAACAGACTTTATTTATATAAACTCTAGAAAGAAGGGGATGAATCAGATTGGTCCACTTGATGTTGATGGTTTGACTGTTGATGATCCTGCTCAGATAGCTGACAAACGGAATGAGTAATTTGCATCTACATTCACACATAAGGAATTCTGTAAGGAAGGGGAGCACAGAAATTTACTAAACTCTGACAGGGAGCTAAACGATTTGTAATAATGGAGAGTAAAGTGGAGGAGAAATTGTTCAAGTTGAACATAAAAAAGGCACCCGGGGTGGATGGAATCTATCCATTTGCAGATGTGCAAATGTAACCCCAATTCACAAAGGGGGTTCAAAGGGTGACACAAATAATTATAAATCTGTTAGTTTAACTTGTGTTCAGGGAAAAATAATGGAGTCACTGGTTAAAGAAGTGATGCAGATTACCTAGCCAATACTGCAGTAATAGTTCAGATACAGTATGGGGAAGTCTTGTCTGACTTCCCCTTAACTTGTATTGTTAAGGGGAAGTCTTGTCTGACCAATTTGATTGGATACTATGGTGTGGTCACAAAGGAACTGAATACAAAAAATAATTTTGATATCATATACTTGGATTTCAGGAAAGTTTCAGGAGAGTTGCTATAACAAGTATAGGGAAGGGCGAAAAGATTGGTGAGAGGAACAAAGGGGGTGCTCTTACTAAGAGAGGCTGAAGTTCTGCAAGTTGTAGCATCTGCGAGGTGATCTGATTGAGGTGTATAAGGCCTTGAATGGTTTTAGCAGGCTCAATGCTGATGGGATACTTATGCTTGCTCAGATTAAAAATCTGAGGGGGCATAGATTCAAATTGAGAAAAGACAGTTGTAGAATAAATGTGTGGAAGTTTGCCTTTAGCCAGTGGGTAGTTGATTGCTGGAACAGACTTCCATCTGTTGTTGTGGAAGTTGATAGCATAAATCAATTTAAGGTTGAACTAGACAAACATTTAGAATGACCGGGTGGGTGAAATGGGAAGGTTTTTTTTTTTTTTTTTTTGGCTGATGCTGAATAAGCTTGATTTCTTGTATCATATGCCTCAACTAATGTTAATGCGCCTTGGATAAAAATCTCATCAAACATGCATCTCAGGTGCATGTATCACAAATTGAGTATATTAGAGAATCTTGGTGGCTCTGTTTATTATGCAGCTGTAGGAATGTAAGTTTAGATAGTTTTATGGGATCAGTAGAGTGGAATTAATATATTGGAATATCAAAAGGTTAGTGTGGAGTAAAAGGTAACTAAGGAAGAGGTAGTGGTAAGTGGTGCAGAAGAATGTGGTGCTACAGAGGAAGTGGTTGTTCATAAGAATGAAAGGTGGCTGAGATAAGTCATAAATGGCAATGATAAAAACCTGGATGTCGATTATATAGTATGATAAAAATTCTTAACAAGTCAGTTTTCATCATTTTAGTTAGTAGTGGCATTTGATGCAATCTACTTACATATCTAGTCCTTACTTGAATTGGCGCCTCCGTAGCCATGTGGGAAGGAGCAGCAGTGCGTAGCACATGCTTCTTGATTAGACCGGGGTTCGAGCCCGTCACCACCGAATACCGAGGATGCGGAAAGGTCAGGGAATGACCACCGCATATTCCCGGAGCAATATGGCCTTAGTTGCTAATGCTCCTAAAAACCAAATAACAAACAACAACAACTTACTTGAATTTATTTAAGCTATCAACTTGCACAACAACAGATGGAAATTTGTTCCAGCAAATGACCACTCGTAGGCTAAAAGCAAACTTCTGCACATCTATTCTGCACCTGCGGTACTACACTGACAGTGGTGGAGAATGAAAAGGACCTGGGGGTAATTGTGCAGGCAGATATGAAGTTCTCTGAGCAGTGCAGACGAGCTGCAAGAGTAGCTCATGGTGTCTTGTCAATGATATACAGGAATTTTTCTAGCAGGGATAAGGAGGTGATTATTCCCTTGTATAAGGCAATGGTTAGGCCACATCTTGAGTACTGTATACAGGTCTGGAGGCCTCATTTCAAGAAGGATGTAGAGCTGCTGGAACGGGTACAGAGAAGGGCAACAAGATTAGTAAATGGAACAAAGGGTTGCTCTTACGAAGAAAGGCTTAAGTTTTGCAAGTTACAGAGTCTGGAGACTAGGCACCGGCGAGGTGATCTGATAGATGTGTATAAGGCTTTGAATGGTTTGAGCATGCTCAATGCCAATGGGATTCTTCATCTTTCTCAGAATAATCACCTCTGAGGGCATAAATTCAAATTGAGGAAGGACAGATGTCGGATAGATGTGCGGAAATTTGCCTTTGGCCAGCGGGTGGTTGGTTGGTGGAACCGACTTCCATCACTTGTTGTTGAAGTTGATAGCCTAAACAAATTTAAAGCTCAACTGGACAGGTATTTCGAACGAACGGAGGGGTGAAATGGGAGAGGGTTTTTTTTTTTTTTTTTGGCTGATGCTGAATAAGCTTGCTTTCTTGCATCATATGCCTCTACTAATGCTAATGCTAATACCTCTTGAATTTATGCCCCCTATGTGTGTAATCTGAGAAACAGAAAAATCAGCATTGAGCTTGCTCAAACCATTCAAGGCCTTAAACACCCCAATCAGATTACCTTGCAGGTGAAGAGTTTCCACACCCTGCAATTTGCAGAACTGAAGTCTTTCTTGATAAGAGGACGCTATTTTCCCCCTCACCAACCTCATTGCCCTTCTCTGTACTCATTCCAGCACTTCTCCATCCTTTCTAAAATGAGACCTCCAGACTACTCAAGATGTGGCATGAGTACTCAAGGTGTGCCTTATACAATGGTATTATTACCTTCTTATCCCTTCGAGCATAATTCCTGTATATCATTGACAAAACCGTGTAAGCTGGCCTAGTAGCCTAACCTGTCTGCATTGTTCAGAGAAATCCATATCTGACTGCACAATTACCCCCAATTCTTTTTCATTTTCCACTTCCCTGAGTGTAGTACCACATAGTTGGTACTACTGGGGTTGCTGCTACCCGTATGAAGTAATGAAGTAGCATTAGTAGAAGCATATGATTCAAGACAGCAAGCTTATACAGCATCAGCCAAAAAAAAAAAAAAAAACCTCATTTCACCCATCCATTCACTCCAAATGTTTGTCTAGTTCTGCCTTCAATTTATTTAAGCTGTCAACTTCACAACAACAGATCGAAGTTTGTTCCAGCAATCAACCACACGCTGGCTAAAGACAAACTTCCACATATCTATTCTACAACTGTTTCCTCAATTTGAATTTGTGCCCTCAGGCGATTAAAATGCGCAAGAGGCAGAATCCCATCATCATTGAGCTTGCCCAAACCATTCAAGGTCTTATACACTTCAATCAGATCACCTTGTAGGTGTCTAGTCACCAGCAGGGGCGAGCCTTCCGGAGGTTGCAAGGGGTGACTGCACCCGGGCATCAAAATTCAAGAATGCCTAAAAACTTGAAATTCGCATATACATGAAGAAAATTTTAAAGGGGCCCCACATTTCAATTGACACCCAGGTGCCACGTACCCTAGAAACACCCCTGGTTACCAGACACTGTAATTTTCAAATCTGTAGTCTTTCTTTGTAAGAGCAACCCTTTGTTCTATTCATTAATCTTCTTACCCTTCTCTGTACTCATTCCAGCAGCTCTATATCCTTCCTAAAATGAGGCCTCCAGACCTGTATACAGTACTCAAGGTGTGGCCTCACCATTGCATTATGCAAGGGGATAACACCTCCATTTTGCCTGCTAGAAAAATTCCTGTATATCATTGACAACACACCATGAGCTACCCTTGCAGACTGTCTACACTGCTCAGAAACTTCATATCTGACTGCACAATTACTCCCAAATCCTTTTAATTCTCTGCCACTTTGAGTGTATTATCACACGTTTGATATGTTACTCTGGGGTTTCTGCTACCCATATGCAGTACCTTACATTTGTCAATGTTAAACTTCATTTGCCACCTCTCTGCCCATCTGCTCATTAACAACCCTGCCAACTTTGTATCGTCTGCAAACTTAGACATTAAGCCTGATATACCTTAATCAGTATCATTAAGATATATCAGGCTTAATGTCTGATATACCTTAATGATACTGATTATTGCACCCAATCATCCCTTTATCCATAGCAGCATTTTGCCCTTAAGGCTATACTGCTCCAATTTGTATGGTAGTCTTCCATGTGCAACAGCATCAAAAGCTTTCCTAAGATCTAAGTATATGATATTAGAATTATTTTTTGCATCCAGTTCCTTTGTGACCACATCATAATATCCAATCAAATTGGTTAGACAAGATGTCCCCTTAACAAACCCATGCTGTGTCCGAGCTGTAACTGAAGTCTTGTCTAGATGATTCTGCAGTGCTTCTTTAACCAGTGCCTCCATTAATTTCCCCAGAATACAAGTTTAACTAACAGGTCTGTAATTACTTGTCACCCTTTGATCCTCCTTTGTGAATTGGGGTCACATTTGCACAAATCCAGTCAATGAGTACCTCCCCTGAGTTTAAGGAAGCTCTCATAATTATGGCTAAGGGTTGCTTACATTTTTTGTAGCCTCCTTTAATATAACTCAGTGGTTTTCAACCTTTTTTTTAATAACGGCACCCCTAAGTAATTTATTTTATTTTGTGGCACCCCTACTCAATTTTCTACCTGTTAGATCCGATTCTCTCTCTGTGTATATATATAATATTAAAAAAATATGTTATATGATAGTTATTACAATAATATAACTATAAACAAAATTACAATTCATAATACAAATTATATATATATATATATATATATATATAACAATTTTATTCTTTATATAGAGGAATTAAATAAATATCAATTATAGATCACCACAAAATTAAAAGGATACCGTACACCTTTTTATAATGAAATAAATATATAAATTTTAAAAAAAAAGTTTAAGTAACTTAAACCCAAATTACGTGGCACCCCTGAAATGTTGTGGTGGCAGCCTAAAGTGCCGCGGCCCCCCCGGTTGAAAACCACTGATATAACTGGATAGATCCCATCCACCCCAGGTGCCTTTTTTATGTTTATCTTCAACAATTTGTGCTCCACTTTGCTCTCAGTTATTAAAAAATCATTTAACTCACTACCATAGTTTAATACACCTGGTGTATTAAACTATGGTAGTGAGTTATACATTCCCTTTCCTGAATAACTCCTCATGTGTAAATGTAGATGCAAAATACTCATTCAGTTTGTTAACCCCAGTAGCAGGATCATCAACAGTTGAACCATTGATATCAAATGGAACAATCTGATTCATCCCCTTACTTCTTGAGTTTACATAAGTAAAGAACTCTCTGCTGTTTTTTTTTTTTTTTTTTTTTTTCCCTTTCATCTTTTGCCAAAGATTTCTCATAATCTGCCTTTGCCTTCCTAACCTCCTTTGTAACTTGATTAAAGATCAGCTTATATCTTCCATAGGTTTCTGTGTCGCCTGTTAATTTATATGTATCCCATGCATTTTTCTTGGCGCCTCCATAGCCCTGGGCAGGAGCAGCAGTGCGTAGCACACGCTTCTTGATTAGACCGGGGTTCGAGCCCGTGACCACCAAACACGGAGGATGCGGAAAGGTCAGGGAATGACCACCGCACATCCCTGGAGCAATATGGCCTTAGTTGCTAATGCTCTTAAAAAAAACCAAATAACAATAAATAACAAAAACATTTTTCTCCTCTGCCATATGTCTCATTAGTTTATCTGACATCCATTTAGGTCTAAATCTTGAAAAAATATTTCTTGGTTGGTATGAAAAGCCTAGTAGCTTCCAAGATTAATTCTTTGAATGCTTCCCATTTAGAATACAGCCACTCTCCAACTTATGTAAGGGTTGCGTTCTGCGGAAATCTACGTAAGTTGGAATTTACCTAAATGCTTATGCATCACTCACAAATTTGATTGAAGCAAAAAAGAAATGTTTGATGAACATGTAAATAGAATTATTTATTCAATTTTTTTATCTCATCCGCAGAAAAAAATTACAAAAGTGTACAAAATTACAAAAAATTTCAAAATTGTAAAATTACAAAAAGAGAGATGAGACAGGCATGTCAGCAAGTTTTACCTATTTAGCTTTGTTGCCAGAATTAAGTCTCCAACTGATAAGCACACCGCTGCAGATGTTGAGGGCTGTGAAGATCTAGACGGGGTTTTTCCAACACATCACAAAATTTCTTTGCAGCTGCAGAATCGGCACTGATGACTTCACTGCATTCTTTAATGTTATGGAAACCAGTGCGATGCTTGAACCTATTAAACCGCCCATTGCTTGCTACAGACTTGGCTTGGGGTTCGCCGTACTTATCCTTAATATCTTCATAAATACTTCTTGCTTTTGTTTGAATGGCCGTTAGAATCAGAGGCACTTGCGTCTGAATCTGATTTTCAATCCATATTATTAATAGCCTTTCCATCTTCGATATAGCACCGGAACGCTGCTTTTTGATCACTCTTGATCTTAAGTATGTTGATCCTTGACTTCTTCAACAGTGAATAATGTTATGATAATATTCACTGTTGAA
The DNA here is from genome assembly GCF_048544385.1 of Mastigoproctus giganteus. Taxonomy (NCBI): domain Eukaryota; kingdom Metazoa; phylum Arthropoda; class Arachnida; order Uropygi; family Thelyphonidae; genus Mastigoproctus; species Mastigoproctus giganteus. Next base: position 351,349 of record NC_143576.1, on the reverse strand, counting down.
GCAGCGAGCACTAATTCTGTGCAATAGATGACAAACTTTGTCCTGCTTTGTACATCTTAATTAATAATCTTCATTTCTAAATCAGTTTTGTTTCTTTTCCTAGCACTTCCAGCACTTGCTGTTTCCATTGGCCCCTTACCCTTCACTGTTGTAATAAGTAAATAGGAATGAAGAGAAGATTTTGAAAATTTATTTATGTTTTTTATATGAATGAAGATTTCAGTGAAGGAGAACTCATTTCACCATAATACCGTAACATAAAAATCCACAGAATCCAGTTATCGGTATTATTGCAAATGCAATTAGATTGAGTTTACTCTCCGTTTGTAATAGATTGTGCTAACAGAAAAGGCCAATAAACTGGAAAGTGCAAATTGGTTTTGTTTTATGGTAGTGACCTCCAGAAATGTGTTTTAGAAAAATATCACAAAGGCGTTCAAAATTGATTCTTATAACGGAACATATGATAATGATGACAATATAGTGCATTTCCATTATAAAACTGATCTTTTAGAGATAAATAGCTTAGTTATATAGTAAAATTCAACTTCTGAAGTCTTGGAATGAATTACCAAAAAAAAACTCACCAATGTGTTATTGGGTTCACATTACGATATTTTGAAAATACCTCCATTTATTCGTAAGGGATGCAAAATACGTTTCCACGATTTTTTAAAGTTTGCACCTGCCGGTAAAAGCTTACATAAATTCGAATTTCCATAAGTCGAGTATTACGAAAGCTGGGAGTGGCTGTATGCTGTTGGTAATATCATCAGGTGGTCCCACTGTATAGACTTTATAAACTGTCTCAGACCTCCATAGTCACCTTTACGAAAGCAAAAACCCTTCCCGTTACCTCTTTGAGTAAATCCTACATCAGCACACTGTGATCACTGCCACTAGTGGTTCCTTTATGTGCAGATTCTTAATGCATGAAGAATCACTACTGATAATCAAATCAAGACAATTACTCACTCTGGTTGCCTCCCGAACATGTTGCTGTAGAAAACAATCATCCAATAAATCCACAAAAGCCTTGCTAGTGTGTGAATGACCAACCCACAAGTTCCAGTCAGTATCTGGGAAATTAAAACCCCCATTATAAGACTTTGATTTACTGGCCCAATCAATTTCTCTGCACAGCTGTTCATTATACTGATCAGAGTCATTAGGCCTATAACACACTCCTACTCTCAGTTTTGCTTTCCCGGTGCTTATGTTACACCAAACTGACTCAACACGGCACTGTCCACCCATGTCAACTGGATACACTTCCTTAGATTTTATGTTTCTTAACTAATAACACAAACCTTCCTATCCTGTCTGTCCTTCCTGTACCCATTGTACTCCCCAAATTCCAATTCTGCATTCCTTATATCTGTGTAAAGCCATGTCTCTGATATCCCAACAGTATCTGCCTTTGATGTTTTGACTAGCACCTCAAATTCATCAAATTTATTTACTACACTCCTAGCATTGTTGTATACATGCACCTGTTCATATTTTTAGCTACCCTAACACAGCCCATGCATTTACTTGTTCTGCAATGACTCCCAGTAGTCTTTGAAATAATCCCCGTCATCTTGTTTTCCAGGCTGCTGCTCATTCCAATAGGAGCAGTGCAAGGATCATTTTCCCCTCTGTCAGCGGCTACTGTTAATCTATTAGTCAGTGATTCCCCAGGCTAGCAGTTTTCCGATCCATCTAACACCGCCTTGATAGCATCAGCAAATATTCTTGTACTCTTTCTATTTAAGTGTATACCATCCCTGTAGAAGAGCAGTCTCTCCTGTTAACAAGCATAGACCAGGCTGAAAAAAAAATTCTACCCCATGAGCCTTGCACAATCTTTCCAGGGCCAAATTGATTGACAAGGCTCTCATCATAATATACTTCCTCCTATCGTGTCTTTGCAGAATTGTAGACAACTTCAAATTTAACTGTAACTTGTGGCTTTTTTCAACATTGACCTGTACTTGCTAAGTAAATCAGCCATTCTCTTACTCTTAATATCATTGTGTCAACGTGTTTGATAATATCATCTTTTGTGCCCTTAAAAGATATCTGTTCTACAATGTCAGCAACTTTTGCCCCTGGCAGACAAGTACTTTGCATTTGTCAACGTTAAACTTCAGTTGTCATTTCTCAACTCATCTACCTAACTTCTAGCATTCACTTCCCTAAAGAATTCGTGTGGGAATGTAGATGCAAAATACTCATTCAGTTTAGCAGCAACCAGATCAACAGTTGAATGATTGATATCAAATGGACCAATTTGATTCATCCCCTTCTAGAATTTATTTAAGTAACTTTGCATTTGTCAACGTTAAACTTCAGTTGTCATTTCTCAACTCATCTACCTAACTTCTAGCATTCACTTCCCTAAAGAATTCGTGTGGGAATGTAGATGCAAAATACTCATTCAGTTTAGCAGCAACCAGATCAACAGTTGAATGATTGATATCAAATGGACCAATTTGATTCATCCCCTTCTAGAATTTATTTAAGTAAAAAAGCCTTTGCTGTTTTTCTTTGCATCCTTTGCCAAATATTTCTCATAGTTAATAGCATAACCCCTTCCTGTCTTATCCTTTCTTGCCTTTCTGTACAAGAGGGCATGTTGATGAGCAGTGGCATGTAACAGAGGTCTGCTTGTTTGTAAACCAGGGCCGGTGTTGATCAGGAAACTTCTTTGTTTGGATTGTGATGTTGATGGTGGACACTTCAACTAAGGTACGTATTGAAGACTATCAGGTAAGCATTCTAAGTGGATTCTTGTGTTTATTTCTGCTATTATGGATATGGATATATTGCCCCTTAAATGCAATTAGATAAGGTTTTATTAATTAGGTTAATAATCAACATCTTCATAAAGTTCCTACCCAAATCTAGGCATTTTTGTTTCCTAGATGGTGGCAGTGGTGCAATTGATGATGACACCATTGTTATGGTATAGGAATCCTTTGTTTTATTTGAGGGATTTGCCTCGTGTCCCCAGGGGCTCACATCTGGTGAGTATGGGCTTGGCACACCCAGGGTCCTGAGCTGGATATCATCATTCTTCTCTCTCTTGGTGTGATTCCCTTCTACATCTCTCTCTCTCTCTCACTCAGGGTAACTCAGGGAATTTTTTTTTTTTTTTTTTTGGCTGGTGCAGCATAAGCCTCGGGCTTCCTTGCACCATACAGCTAATAATAATAATAATAAACATTTTGCTGCAACTTAATTGGGACTACTTTTTTGATCTAGATATTACTAAAACTTGTTGCAATTTGTGTAAAGGTAAAAAATTCGAAGTATATGTGGTAATTCGCCAATGCTAGATATGGTATTGTTGGGCGATTCTACTCCTCCTCCTCCTTTTGCTGAACTAGTTTATGCTTTGAAAGCTTGGTTGAACCTATCAATTTAGTCTTTTACCAGTTTTCTCTGGACTTCCTAGATCCAGACATTAAAGATAGCACTGATATTGCTATCTTTAATGTCTGAGGCTGACATCTGGGTTGAGTATGGGTTTGGCACACCCAGGGTCCTGAGCTGGATATCATCGTTCTTTTCTCTCGCTCTCGCTCTCAGGGTAACTCGAAAATTTTTTTTTTTTGGCTGGTGCAGCATAAGCCTCAGGCTTCCTTGCACCATATGGATAATAATAATAATAATATGCTTAGTAAAACTTTGTTTTATCATAAGTTTAAGAACAAAAATTTGATTGTGCCTTATGGTGCAAAAATGTCCTCAGATTCTGAGCACGAACCACAGGATTTAAATCCTATTGTTAAAAAGAAATTGAAAACGAAATAAAAGCCCTGTCATGTTGATTCAGAGGAGGAAGCCAGTAGGCCTGCCTTTGCTTCAAGTAAAGCTAAGAGAATGGTCACTAGATCTAGGACATAGTCACCCACACCAGAAGAACTTTTTCAGGAAACTAACACAGAAATGATACAAAATAAAGATAATATTCCCAAGGAAAATGAAGAGACTTTCCAGGAAGCTGGTTCTGTCCTGGATAAAATCATAAATGTAAGAATGCAACTTAAACTCATAATAAACCAAACACAAAAATACACAAATCCATCACATATGCTCAGGCACCAATGTACCTCAACAGGGGCACAAGACCAATAAACCACCAAACGTGACTAATAAGCAACATAAAGAGGATAGTATTATAATCATAAGGCCCACAGAGGACAATAACCTGAACTCTAGTGAGGCCAACAAGCAAGCTCTCACTAAAGAAACTTGAGACTGAATTTAAAACAGTCAAAATTAAGGGACTGAGGAAAACAAGAAACATGGGTCTAGTTATTGAAGCTGCATCCAAGGAAGATGCTGACAAGATAAGGAATAGACCTGAAGCTGCATATCAAGTGCAGAAATAGGTTTGAAAGCAGTCCAAACTTAAAACCAGAGGCCCAAATATCATAATATTTGACTTTAATGAAAATAAGACCAAAGAAGAAATTCTAAATGAAATCTGTGATAAAAACTTCTATGATCAAATGACTAAACACTAGCTAAGCAATAAATTTATACTGAAATATTCAACCAAGGCAAGGTCTGGTCATACCGAAACTGGATACAGTCAGTCCTTGTATACACGATAGTTGTGTTCCTAGAAACCCTCGTGCAATATAAACAACAGGCCCTATGGGAAAAATAGGGTTAGGTGCTGACCACCGAAGATTGAACACACATTTGTAACCAAAACATTACCAAACACAATAAATAATCGTAATAAAATACGTAAATATTTTATTACGATTATTACGTATTAAAATATTGCTAATGATTTTGCTTCTATCGTAAGCAAACTTGTTTTTTGTTTGATTTTCTATCCAAACAGATGACAGCCATTCCATCTCTTCCAATTCTTTGTGTCTTAATCTAATGGATTTTAATTACACTTTGAGTTGTTCCTGCTATGAAAGTTGTTTTTATTTTCTCTGCATTCTTTGTAATTCTCGGCGTTGCCTCATTTAGGTCTGTAGCACGTGCAATATCACATGGTCTTTCATTTCACTCAAAGCGTTTCACAATTTCATATTTTTTCTCTATCGACAGAGGTGGACTGGTCATAAGCCTTACCGGGGAAACCCCGGTAGGCCAGTGTGATTTTGCCCATAAACCATAGTATGAGGCCACTATAAATTTTCCCGGTAAGAATTTTTGACCCAGTCTGCCTCTGTTTATTTATCGATATTGCTTTTCTTTTTCTCTCTGAATCTGCAGTGTCTTTACCAGGATGCTTCCTTTTCACACATTTTAAGTATTTTACTCATTTTTAGGGAATAAAGCACAATTACAAAATGAGGAGGCACGCTTGATACACATAAACAAAGCTGCGCGCGCGTGTAGCAACTGAATAAACAGCACTGTAAAGGCAGAGATACACTATTAACACCTCACATTTTTTGCTAAAGCACATTTCTAAGGGTTACTACCATAAAACAATAAAAACAATTTCCAGTTGCGTTCCTGCTAGTGGAATCTGTTATAAACTGGTAGTAAACTCGATCTAATTGCATTTGTGATTATACCGATAACTGGAATTGTGTTGGTTTTTACGTTTTATGGTGAAATGTGTTTCCTCTTCACTGATATAAAAAACAAATACATTTTCAGAATCTTCTCTTCATTCCTATCATGTTGCGTTCGGTTGGGGTGATTCTGTGTTCGACTGCCATTTCTTGTAAACACAAAGGCGAATCATGCATAAGCGAATTCGGTTCGTGTTATATAAGATATCGTTCTCCTATTTATAAATCGTGTATGATTGAATTCGTGTAGTGTAAACACGTGTTATACAAGGACTGACTGTATTTGAACCACCTGGCAGTTAGTAACCAAACAAGACCAAATATATATTGATTGGGGAAGCCATATGGAGCACTTCTCCCCAGGCACCTTAGTGCTAGAGGTGCCTGGGGTTTGGGTATAGCTCACACACCTGTGGCCACTTTGAGGTCTGAGGCCATGATTACAAAGAATGTAAAAAAGTGCAGGAAGCCGTGTGTCAATTGTAAGACTGCTGGGCTGACCTTTAATCATTCGGTTAGATACCCAAAGTTCCCTATCTACATTAAGGTGGTAAAACAGAAAATTGATTGTGGATACTCTCCATAATCACAATATTGACCAGTCTTTGAAGTTCCTACAGCTTAATTCCTAGAGAGCCCGCGCAGTCGCAGATCAGATCAAAATTATAATGGAAGAAAAAGAAATAGGTATAACTTGTATCCAAGAGGTATAACTTGTATCCCTGAACCCATGGGGATAGGGTTCAGGGATATCCTAGAAATGCAAGCTTAACAATAACTAAAGTCAGTTATTTTTTTCCCCAACAGCAGCCTGTACACAATTACTTACCCCCTGGAAAGCTTTTATGTCATATCAATATACTGCAAAACTGGCCAAGACATTAGACCAAACTTACATTACTTACAAATAGCTCTATCCATTCTACCTGGCAGCAAAATCCTGATCTTCTTGGATGCAAATTGCAGGTCCTCAATATGGTACAGTTACTCATCTGATAGACCTACATCCAATAGATCAGACAGTGTGGGCACTCTGATCTTCATTGCTGTTTGACCATTCAAGAGTCCCAAACCATCCACAAAATCTTATGACATACAGTAGTATGCTGCATGAAAGTGTGATAGACATAACAATGGCCACAAATGCTTTTGCGCACAAGTTTATAAATTGGACTAGACTGCGAGGCTGTGTCCGACCACCGTGCAATCACTTTCCAGCTGGTTCGTCAGCTAGATCAGATTCCTCCCCCCCAGTATATGGCATCACTAGGTATAATATTAATAATAATATATTGATAAGGCCAATTGGAACAAATTTTCAGAAGCACTAAACCCTACCTTTCTGGGAATTTTCCCACATGATAACCAGCAACTACATCCTGATGATCAGGTGTCAAAATTTACTAACCTAATCATAAAGGCTACTGAAGTCACCTTTAGGCAGAAAAAAATCTGCACAAATGCAGTCCCCTGGTGGTGGTGCCCTGAACTGGAAAACCTTAAATGAATGACCAGGGACAGACAAAATCAAATTCACCTTCAGTTCAGATGCATGAATCGTATCAAGAAAAGTGATTTCTACAGACACCTCGTGCCTGACCTAAATTTTTGAGACTTTTCAATATTGAGGTACCTAAAATTAGTATAGTATACAGGAGTAAAAGGACGACTTCTTTAAGTTTAATCAGTACGTTGCTGAAGAGGTATGCCACATTCTACTGCAGTTGCACCTTCTGTCGGAACTCTGGTGCCCCGAGGTATTCATACTGGTTAAAGATGGACAGTTTGACAATTGTTGTGAATGTTTTGTGTAAAACGAAAAAATATATATATATAATAATAAATAATAATATTACAATAAATAAATAAAAGATATATATAAAATATTATTAAAAATATAGATTACTTCAAAGATTGTTTTTCTGCTCTTATTTGACTAGCAGAAGTTAGTAAGAGCTTTAACTCACCAAGAAGGCATTTTTCAATATGTTCCCGAAGTTTGGTGGATTTCTGAACCATCCTTTATAAAGCATGGTTGCCGATCAGTAGTATGCAGACCTTTTAGAAGGGAAAGAATATAAAAACTGAAAAAGTGTAGTTCTTTAAGAAAGAATAAAGAAAAGTATAAAAACGCTAAAACAAAAAAAAATCAAAAATTGATAAAATATATCCGAAAAAAGGTTGAAATTTGAAAAACTTCAAGCCACATCAATAATAATAAAAAATGCATGTTAACTGCATATCATGAGGTGGTGAGATTTGAAAAAATTCGGGAATATATATGGACTGGGCGACGAATAACTTCTTCCCTCCCTTTAGAGGGTTTAGATTAACGACAAACTGTAGAAACCTGAAAGGGCTAGTCCAACCTTTTTCCTGCTCATATCAAATACTGCTTGATTCCGCTCTACTTGTTCATAAATCCCTCACCCCGCCCACAAGAGACGGTTTGGATGCAACCATGGTTCAGATTTACATGGAATTACAGCATATTAAAAAATATAGATTACTTCAAAGATTGTTTTTCTGCTCTTATTTGACTAGCAGAAGTTTAAGAGCTTTAACTCACCAAGAAGGCATTTTCAACAAGCTCCCGAAGTTTGGTGGTTTGGTGGATTTCATAAAGCTTTATGAAGCTTTATAAAAGTTTGTTTGTTTTTTTTTTTTTTTTTTTGGCTGATGCTGCATAAGCTTGCTTTCTTGCATCATATGCCTCTACTAATGCTAATGCTAATAAATCGAAAAATAAATCAAAAAAAGCAACAGATATCGTGGCAACAGAATGACAAACAGACGCTTTCTTCAGGTAGACAGAAAGATTTAGAAGCATGTCTATCATGCATGGTTGGTTTTTTTTTTTTTTTTGTTTTTTGTTTTTGTTTTGTTTTTTTGCCAGTGCAGCAAAAGCCTGTGGCTTCCTTGCACTACATGGCGAATACTATTACTATTACCTCTGGCAAAGGGTGCACCAAGCAAGAAAGCATTTTCAAACGTCTATCTCTGGCCGGTTTCTAGCTGAGTTAAATGCTCTGAGGGAGATGTATTGCTCCCTGAGAAATAATGACATACAGCTATTAAGGCAAAAGAAAAATATCATGGAAGGACTTTGTTGGTACCTCCAGTAATGCAGACCCTTGAGGTGTTGTATACCACATAGTTATCAACCAGCTGCCTAAAGCAGTTGTGGTCTGCACCACTGATACCATAACAGGACTGCCAACATACATTTGGGATGGAACAATCAATAACATCCTTGTCCCTGTTTCCAAATGATGACCAAGCTCTCACTTCTGAACAAACCAACATCTGCAATGAGAATGAGGCATATGTACCTCCTTATACAGAATCTCCTTTCACAGTAGAAGAACTAGCTGATGACAACCCTGACCACGGCTTAATTGAACCAGAAATGATAGAAGTTCTTGCCAGAAAACTCTCAACACCTGCTTTCTTTATAATAATTGTCTAAGCAAAGGAATATTTTCCACCACATGGAAAATGTCAAACCTAAGGATAATTCTAAAGAATCCAGAGAAACCTCCAAATGACCCAAAATTGTACAGACTAATAGCGTCATTACCAGTTTTGGGCAAGGTATTGGAAGGGCTTATCAAGAAACACACTATCTGAATGCAAACCATCAGTCGGACAAACAGTTTGGCTTCAAACCTGGACGTTCGACTGAGGATGCAATGAACATACTAATTATTGCAGCTTGGCCCACTCAGGAAACTATGTGCTAGTTATTTCAATTGATTTTGCTGGCCTTTGATAATTTATGGTGGCCCAACATTTTCATGAGAATATGCCATGCTGGTATTCCAGAATCTGTGTAACTGTATTAAGGACTATCTTCATAACAGAAAAATAGCAGTCCAAATAAGGTATCAATGTCTACAGTGAAATGTTGCACGTGGATGGCCTCAGGGTTCAGTGCCGGGCCCCTGTTTTTGGAAACTTATGCTGGACGAGTTTTTTTTTTTGGGGGGGGGGCAACACAGGCCAAGTGGACAGGGTCACCTTTGCCGATGACCATTTTCTCCTTGTGAATGGTAATATCAGAAGTGCTCTGGAGGATCAGGCAAACCACGTCCTGAATCTACTACAGAACTGGGTACAAACCCATAAACTCATAATCTTAGGTACAAAAACCAAATCTATCTTACTAAAAGGCAAATTAAGACGATCACCTCTGATACAGATATCAGGAAAAACAGTAGCCTTAACAACAGAACTAAAATACCTTGTAGTCATCATTTACTCCAAACTAACATTTTTTTTTACTTTCATCTGACATGCATTGGTAGAAAAGGGTAAAGCTATGCTGGCATGATTGCCAGAATTAGCAGAACTAACTGGGGGTTGTAAAGAAGACCCTTGCCATTTTCTTTAAGGCAATCTTCCTCCCAGTGATTGCTTATGGCATCTGGTTTCCTAGTTCGGGGCTGCTGCGATCCTTAAGTGCCATCAGTAAGCGAAATCACATTTGCTGCTCTACAATATTTTGGATTAAAAAATAAAATAAGGTGTAAATAATTATTATTAATTTATTGAAAAAGAAAAGAATTACAACATATCTCACATATGATATAATGAAACAACAAACAAAATCATTCTGAAATTCTGGAAATAAATTTTGGTTAAAATTTAGTGATGGGTAACCCCTTCCAAATTATAGACCAATTAGCTTGTTATCCCACATCTACAAGTTGTTCACAAGGGTCCTTACTAACAGATTAGAAAGAATACTTGATGAGAATCAACCGAAAGAGCAAGCTGGCTTTAGGATAGGATTCTCAACTATGGATCACCTTCAAATAATGTCACAGCTAATGGAGAAAGCAAATGAATATAAAACACCATTATGCCTGGCATTTGTGGATTATGAAAAGGCATTTGACTCCATACAGAATAAGGCAATGTTTTGGGCACTAGAAAGACAAGGCATAGATACCCCACATATTATGATTTTGAAGAAAATATATGAGAGTGCTACCTCCTTTATTAGATTAGACAAAGACAGTAGGAAATTTAAAATTGAGAAAGGAGTTCGACAAGGAGACACAATATCTCCGAAGCTGTTTACTGCTGCCCTTGAGGAAGCTTTCAGAAGATTAGACTGGTCGCAGAAAGGAGTCAATGTGAACGGTGAGTACCTAAACCATTTACGATTTGCAGATGACATTGTGGTCATAAGCCAAGATCCCAAAGAATTAGAGGAAAATCTTAATCAGTTATGCACAGTTAGTAAGGATTTAGGACTAAAGATGAATATGGCTAAAACAAAAGTAATGATGAACAAGTATGCCACAGAAAGGGAAATAATGATTGAAGGAGCAGTAATTGAAAAGGTGGAGTCATATACTTATCTGGGACAAATTATTAGCTGTAATAATGATAAATGGCTGGAAGTCAAGAGAAGAATAAATTTTGGATGGATAGCATTCAGGAAATATAGTCACATACTGAAGAGCAATATCCCAGTTTGTCTGAAACGTAAAATAATGAACCAATGTATACTCCCCACCATGACTTATGGAAGTGAAACTTGGGCACTCACCAAAAGAATGGAAGAGAAGCTGAGAACTACACAGCGAAGAATGGAACGAATTATATTGGGAATCAGACTGTTAGATAAGAAGAGAAACACATGGATTAGGCAGCAAACTCAAGTAAAGGACTTGAGTACAGATGGACTAAAAAAATAACAGAATGGTACCCAAGAGGAGCTAGAAGAAATCCTGGAAGACAAAGGCGGAGATGGATAGATGAAATTCATGAGTTTGTGGGTAGTAAATGGATGGCCAGTGCTCAAAACAGAAGGAACTGGAAAGTTGCTGGAGAGGCCTTCATCCTGCAGTGGATTTAAAATGGCTGATGATGATGATGATGAACCCCTTCCAAAATGGTACTGATTGACATGACTAACCTGCTATGGTTAGTGTTAGTTAGGGTGTTTATCCCCGCCCTGCCACTGTTTTAAAATCGGGAACTCATTTTTCTGTTTTAAAACAGTGGGAGGAGGGAATAAACAGCCTATTTTAAAACAACGGGAGGGGGGGATAAATGCCCTATGACTGAGGTAGTCTGAAGGGGGTACCCATCTCTAAATTTTAGCCTAAACTTTAAATTCTAAATCACAGTAATCACAACCGCAATAATAAAATAAAAGGAAAATTAAAATGTTAAAAAAATTATACAAATGTATGTTTCCTTGCTTTAAGAGATGCAAATTTATTAATTATTTCGTTTGTGTATTTTTTTTCCAAATGGTCATTTTCTATTGAAATTATTGCCAAATTAGAGTCGTTGAGGCATTGTTAATTGTAAATTTTTGATTAATTTTAATTTTGAAACTTTGTTCACCTGAGGCAACTGAAACTAGTATAGTTAGAAAAATTCTTAATACAACTGCTACATTTGGAAAAGTATCTGTAAAATCTTTTTTAAAAATATATTGTAATGCTTCCAATGGAGTCATATTGTCTTTAATATAAATTTGAGGTACTCCCAAGTTCTTCAGGTAATGCTAAACCATCAATATTGGGCTCATTACGATCAATGTAACTTAACTTAATATGTAAATGTTGCAATGATTTAATAAATTGTCATCTGACCATTTTTTTAATTCAAAAATATTATAAAGAATTTTAAATATTTCTACATGTTCCTTCATATTTGTAAACCTTTCATTTAATGAGAAAATTGTGTCCCTAATTTGAAAGAAAAATATTAATTTTGAAATTCAACAGCTTCATATATATCAGAATCCCTTTTTTATTTTTTTTTTTGAGCATTTTACTTACCGGATTAATTTTATTTAAAATATCATGCCAAATTATAATTGAACAAAGAAACTTATAAGATGTTGTTTTTAAGGCTATTGATTTAGTATGATTCCTTGTATCCATATTTTTATGTTTGCCTTCAGTGATTATAGCAAAATATTTAGCTTCTAGTCATTTCTAATATTTTATCTGTAATATTTTGTTTGGGTTTGTTTTGTATTTTATCACCAATATGTTCTGCAATAACTGATTCAAATTTAGCAATTGTTTCACTAAGTTTTAAAAAGTTACCATTGTCATTTTCATGTAAATTTTTTTAAGAGCCCCTGAATGCTATACATTGCTATTATTTTTGCAATATACATTGCTAAAAAAATACAGGCATACCTCGGTTAACGTTACCTCTGATAACGAAGCCTCGATATAACGAAGTCCGCAATTTCAAGCCCCATTTAACATAAAAAAATATTCCATTTTTGTTTAATCACCTGAAATCTAAACAAACTGAAGAAATTACGGAAACCTTTGGGGCTTCTCGTGGTTGGTTCGAGAAATTTAAAAAACGGGCCAGGATTCATAGTGTAAAATTAACAGGAGAAGCTGCAAGTGCAGATGTTGAAGCTGCAAATAAGTTTCCAGAAAAACTAAAGGAAATAATTAAACGTGAAAATTTTCCACCAAATTTGGTGTTCAATGCTGACGAAAGCGGTTTGTTCTGGAAACGGCTACCAACAAAAAGCTTCATTTCTATTGAAGAAAAATCAGCTGCTTGGTTCAAAGCAGCCAAAGACCGTTTAACGTTACTCTTTGGATCAAATGCCTCTGGCGATTATAAATTAAAATTGTTATTAGTTTACCATTCAGAAAATCCGAGGGCGTTAAAAGGTAACATAAAAATGAATTTACCTGTAATATGGAAAGCAAATAGAAAAGCGTGGGTTACCAAGGAGTTATTTACTGATTGGTTTGTTAACTACTTTTGTCCTGGAGTAAAACAATATTGTCAAAAAAACAACTTTGAAGAAAAAGCTCTTTTGTTGTTAGACAATGCTCCGGGACATCCTACTGATCTTAACACGTTGGACACATGCATTCCTGTCAAAGTTGTGTTTCTTCCAGCAAACACAACTTCCCTGATTCAACCATTGGATCAGGGAGTAATAGCATCATTTAAAGCTTATTATCTCCGTCGAACTTTAAGCAATTTACCTGAACTAGAGGATAAAGAGGAAATGACAGTTAAAACTTTTTGGAAAAACTACACCATTAAAAACACAATAGAAAGCATTGATAGTTCTTGGAAAGAAGTCACTAAGAAATGCTTAAATGGAGTTTGGCGCAAAATATGGCCAGAAGTTGTACTAGAAGAAGAAAATAACATCCAAGAATTAGAAATGAAGTTATCCAGATGGCTCAATCAAATAGGTTTCGAAAATGTCGATGAAGAGGATGTTAGAAATTTATTGAATACAGAAGATGATGGTTTTTCAGTGGAAGATTTAGAAAACCTTGTTAGCAACGAAGACAAAGATAATGAAGACGAAGTTAAAGAAGTTTCTGCCGAAAAAGTGTTAACAACCAAAGATTTAAAAAGGTGCTTAAATGACATTGAAAACGTTTTAAATTTTTTTAGTGAAAATGATCCTGATTTAGGAAGAAGTGTTATAGTTAAGCGATTAGTGTTAAATGCAATAACTCCGTACAGGCAATTGTTAAATGAAAGAGAAAAAAAGCATAAACAATCAACTTTAACCTCATATTTTAAAATGTGATTTCACTTTGTATGTAAGTTGACTGTTTATTTAATAAAACTTTTCTTTGTTCGAAAAAAAGCTTTTCATTTTCTTTACGTAGGGACGTATCCCTATTCTGGCAATAGTATTTTTACCTCTGAAAACGAAGTTTCGCTTAACGAAGTAATTTCGTGGAACGCATCCTATTCGTTAATCGAGGTATGCCTGTACATATTTTTTAGCAATGTATATTTGATTCAGTTATTATATATTCCCCCTCTCTCTCTCTCAGGGTAATTCAGAAATTTTTTTTTTTTTTTTTTTTGGCTGGTGCAGCATAAGCCTCAGGTTTCCTTGCAGCATATGGCTAAAGATAATAATAATGAATGATTATTATTATATAATAATAATAATAATAAGATAATAATAATTCATAATAATGAATGTACTTGTTAATTACTTAACAAGTACGGGTCACTGTTGAAAAAAAGCCGTGAAGTAGGGTTGAATTTGAAAGTGTCTGCAATTCTGCCCAGACACGATAGGAGGGAGTATATGATGAGAGCCTTGTCGATCAGTTCGGCCCTGGAAAGATTGTGCAAGGCTCAAGGGGTAGAATTTTTTTCAGCCTGTACTGTACTTGTTAACATGAGAGATTGCTTCTACAGGGATGGGATACACTTAAATAGAAAGAGTGCAAAAATATTTGCTGATGCTATCGAGGCAGTGTTAGGTGGGTCGGAAAACTGCTAGCTTGGGGGGGAGACAAAGACTAATAGATTAACAGTAGCCACTGGCAGAGGTGAAAGAGATTCCTGCACTGCTTCTATTGGAATGAGCAGAAGCCTGAAAAACAAGATGCAGGATATTTCAGAGACTGCTGGAAGTCATTGCGGTACAAGTAAACACATGGGTTGTGTTAGGGTAGCTAAGAATAGAAACAGGTGCATGTATACTTACGTGTACACCAATGCTAGGAGTTTAGTAAATAAATTTGATGAATTTGAGGTATTGCTCAAAACATCAAAGGCCGATATTGTTGGGATATCAGAGACGTGGTGTCACACAGATATAAGGAATGCAGAACTGGAATTTGGGGAGTACAACGTCTACAGAAAGGATAGACAGGATAGGAAGGGAGGAGGGGTTATATTATTAGTTAAGAAACACATAAAATCCAAGGAAGTGAAGCCAGTCGACATCGATGGACAAGGCAGTGTCGAGTCAGTCTGGTGTGACATAAGCATAGGTAAATCAAAATTGAGAGTAGGAGTGTGTTACAGGCCTAATGACTCTGATGAGTATAATAAGATACTGTACAGGGAAATAGAATGGGCCAGTAAATCAGAGAGAGAGTCTTATAATGGGGGATTTTAATTTCCCAGATATTGACTGGAATTTGTGGGTTGGTCATTCACACACTAGCAAGGCTTTTGTGTTTATTGGATGATTGTTTTCTACATCAGCATGTTCGGGAGGCAACTAGAGGGAGTAATACTCTTGATCTGATTAACAGTAGTGATTCTTCATACATTAAGAATCTGCAGATAAATGAACCACTAGGTGGCAGTGATCACAGTGTGCTGAAGTGGGATTTACTCAAGGAGGTAACTACCATCAGAGGTAAAGGGAAGGGTTTTTGCTTTCGTAAAGGCGACTATGATGGTCTGAGACAGTATTTAAATTTTATACAGTGGGACCAACTGATGATGTTACCAACAGAAAATTAAAAATGGAAACATTCAAGGAACTAATCTTATAAGCTACCAGGCTTTACGTACCAACCAAGAAATATTGTTCAAGGTTCAGGCCTAAATGGTTGTCAGATGAACTAATGAGACATATGGCAGAGAAGAAAAATGCATGAGATACATACAAATTAATGGGTGACATGGAAGCCTATGATAGATATAAGTTGGTCTGTAACCAAGTCACAAAGGAGATTAGGCAGGCAAAGGCAGATTATGAGAAATCCTTGGCAAAGGATGCAAAGAAAAACAGAAAAGAGTTCTTTACCTATTTAAACTCAAGAAGGAAAGGGATGAATGAGATTGGTCCACTGGATGTTGATGGTTCAACAGTTGAGGATCCTGCTCAGGTGGCTAACAATCTAAACAAGTATTTTGCATCTACATTCATACATGAGGAGTTATTCAGGAAGGGGAATGTCATAGGTGAAGTAAACATTGGCAGTGAGCTAGATGATTTTCTAATAACTGAGAGGAAAGTGGAGGAGAAATTGTTGATGATAAACATAAAAAAGGCACCCGGGATGGATGAATCTATCCAGTTATATTAAAGAAGGCAGCAAAGGAAGTAAGCAAACCCCTAGCCATAATTATGAGAGCTTCTTTGGACTCAGGGGAGGTACTCTGGCATCTCCCACTCAACCATCCCTTTATCCATTGCAGCAACTTGCCCTTAATGCCATACTGCTCCAGTTTGTACAGCAATTTTCCATGTGCAACAGTATCAAAAGCTTTTCTGAAATCCAAGTATATGATATCAAAATTATTTTTTGCATCCAGTTACTTTGTGACCACATATATTTAGGATCAAATCAAATTAGTCAGACAAGACTTTCCTTAAACAAATCCATGCTGTGTCTGAATTTTGACTGTGGTCTAGTCTAGATGATCCTGCAGTGCTTTTTAATCAGTGACTCCATTATTTTTCCCAGAACAGAAGTTAAACTAACAGGTCTGTAATTACTTGTGTCATCCTTTGTTCCACCCCCCCCCTTTGTGAACTGGAGATACATTTGCACATCTGCAGTCGATGGGGACCTCCCCTGAATCTAAGGATGCTCTCATAATTATGACTAAGGGTTTGCCATAATTGGCACCTGCAAGGTGATCTGGTTAAGGTGTATAAGGCCTTGAATAGTTTGTGCAGGTTCAATTCTGATGAGATTCTTCCTCTTGCTTAGATTATGAACCTGAGGGGGCATAAATTCAAATTGAGGAAAGACAGTTGTAGAATAGATGTGCAGAAATTTGCCTTGAGCCAGCGGGTAGTTGATTGCTGGAACAGACTTCCACCTGTTGTGGAAGTTGATAGCTTAAATTTACGACTGAGCTAGACAGACATTTGGAGTTAATGGATGGGTCAAATGGGAGGGTTTTTTTTTTTTGGCTGATGCTGCATAAGCTTGTTTTCTTGCATCGTATGTCTCAACTAATGCGTCCAAACTTTAGGCACATAAAGCACTTTGGGACTGGGACATGTTCCTTAAACCAATGGTAACTCCAGCCCACAAAGATTCTTTCTTGTTTGGTAAAAATGCAGCAGGCATCCTGAGATAATTCTATGATCCAGTTTACTGTTGATGGCAAACTAGTTTTGGTACAGTACTTTGAAATAAGGTCGTGGCCTATGTTCTCACTTATATGGGGGTTTTTCTAGTATAATTGGTAATGAAGTTGAAGGATTACCCTTTACCCACAAACTTTTCACTGTTGTTAAGTCTATAAAAATACATTTTCTGGTATGGACCTACTGGAGGGAAAGGTAATCAAAAAGGTCTCCAATCTTTATATAAATGAATTGTTACAAGTTTTTAATGCTTGTCTCAGGGATGTTGTATTTCTTTGTCTCTGGGAAGATGCACTGCTCAAGATTATCAGCCCTGGGTGCCAAGCTTTCCATGGCCAAGTGATCTCAGTGCATTTTTCAAAGCAAGCTATCTAAAGAGCTTTTGCCATTGTATATATTCTGTTTATTTCTAAATACTGTTTTCCTCATTTTATATTTCAGTAGCTCTTTCGTTCTACAAGGAGTAGGCAGAGGCCCATAAAGGAAAGAAACCTTTCTGTTTCTTTATCACTAATACAACTAATAACTGCTTGGTCACCTTGTGGCACTGCTCCTGCCTCCCCATGGCGGGGCAGGTAACGTGGGTGGTAAAGACAAACCTCCAGGGCCAAAATAAGCCGACATGGATATAAGTAACTATCCACCATTAGAGCCCTCAAGCTCAAGATCAGAAATTCCTGACAACGACCATGACTCCAATCGCCTGAAGCGACTACGGATGGAAAATCTGTGGGGTCCTCCACTATGGATAAGAGAGGCCAATTAATTGAAACATTCCTAGATAACCATAATCTGACTGTATTAAACACTGGCTCTCCAACTCATGTTCAATTACCTACAGGTACAACATCGGCCATAGATTTATCCATCTGTTCAGCATCTCTTTTTCCAAGTATGGAATGGTTGGTGTTGACTGATCCATTCCACAGTGACCATTTTCCCATCATCAGCTCAATTCAAACACAGGTCGTATCATGCCCTAAAGCCCATACTTGTGGAATTTCCGCAAAGCAGACTGAAAAAACTGCTCTACTTGTGTCCTACTCAACAAACAGTATGTACAGCAACAGCATATTGATGACATAACCGAACACATTACCAGCCATATATTATTGGCAGCTGAAATTTCCATTCCAACCAGAAAATCCAACCAGAGCAAGTGGGTACACCAAAACCAGTGGTGGAAACAAGGTTGTTCCATAGCGAAAGTAGGAAAAAACCGTGCTTGGAACCAATTTCGCAAATTCCCCACTACTGGCAACCTTATAGTTTTCAAAAAACTCAGAACCAAAGCAAGGCAAATTAGGAAAAAAGCAAAACGTGACTCCTGGATTAACTTCGCCTCAACTATTAACAAAAATACTGACGGATTATTTGGATAAAAATACAAGCTCTCAATGGAAAATTTCTACCGTTACAGTCTCCAATAATACAGTGGAATGGGCAGGACCTATCCTCTCCTACTGACATCGCAAATGTTTTAGCAGAATCTTTCTATAATACTTCTGCCTCTACCACTTATGTGACTGCTTTTCAGAGAATTAAAACTAATGAAGAACGTAAAAAAATTGAATTTTTCAACTAATCTCCCACTATATAACCAGCCCTTTACTATAGCTAAACTCAAATAATCCTTGAGTAAATCTCCAAATAGTGCAGCAGGACTAGACTGCATTCACTACAGAATGCTTAAACATCTATGTGAAGCTGATCTGTACACACTATTGCTATTTTATAACAGGGTCTTCTCAGAAAACACACATTCTCTCTCATGGCGTCATTCCTATATTTGTGCAATACCAAAACCGGGAAAAGATACCTCCCTAGTTCAGAATTACAGACCAATATCATTGACAAGCTGTTTGGGCAAGATCTTCGAAAGGATGGTGCATAAGAGGCTCACCTGGATTCTAGACTCCCAAAATCTGCTTTCTGATCACCAATATGGCTTCCGCAAAAACAGGTCCATCCTAGATTTACTTGTCAAAATTGAATCCAACATACGTAATGCCTTCATCAGGGGACAACATTTAGTTATGGTCAACCTGGATATTCAGAAAGCATTTGACACCACATGGCATTATCAAAGATATGCATCAGTTAGGGTTGAGAGGCTGTCTCTCTCAAATTATTCAAAACTTTTTAAAGTTATGTACCTTTCAAGTCAGATATCAAAACTTCCTATCAACATCTCACATTCAAGAAGAGGGTGTCCCACAGGGTTCCATACTGAGTCCAACCCTATTTGCGCCGACCGGGCTAGCCGGGTGGGTAAAGTACCTGCCTAGCAACCCAAAGGTCGCGGGTTTGAATCCCGCCTCGGGCTTGGATCAAAGTACTGCAAAAAAAACCTTGGGAGGTGCATTATGGCCACAGAAGCCGATGCGCCAACAACTACCGGAAAAAAAAAAAAAAAAACCAACCCTATTTGCAATTAGGGTCAACAATATATTGGAAGATCTTCCCAAAACTATTGAAGTATGTATGTATGCAGATGACATCGTCATATCATGCCAATCACAAAATATGAATACTATTGAAAGACAGTTACAAATTACTCTTAAACAGAATAGAATTGTGGACTTTACGCAATGGATACCATCTTGCTGAACAGAAATACACTACCACTCATTTCTGCAAATTCTGGTCATTTCATCCTGATCCTGAGTTAAAGATAAAAAAAGTGTCGGTTCCTCTTGTTAACACCGTCCGTTTTCTTGGCCTGATACTAGACAGAAAACTGAACTTTCAAGCACACGTGGCCTATCTTCGAACTATCTGCTTGAAGATTTTGAATATCCTTTGGTGTGTATCATCCATGTCATGGGGCACTGATCGGCATACTATCCAGCTCAGTGCACTTCAAGTTTCTCTAGAGGCTTTCAGAACCTCCCCAGTCCAGAGTCTTTACATTGAAGCCCACGAACCTCCCTTACATCTTCGGAGGAAAACATTGCTTTTGATATATGCCGCAAAAATTTGCAGTCTTCCCTCTCATCATAATTGGAGATGTCTGTACAATACCAAATGGGACTCATTTTACAACAGTAAACCAAATGAAAACAGACCTGCTGCACTTCGACTTAAAGAACTAATTCGAACGTGGAATATTGAAATTAGCATTAGCATTAGTAGAGGCATTTGATGCAAGAAAGCAAGCTTATGCAGCATCAGCCAAAAAAAAAAAAAAAAAAAAACCACTTCCATTTCACCCCCTCTGTTCGTTCAAAATACCTGTCCAGCTGAGCCTTAAACTTATTTAGGCTATCAACCTCCACTACAAGGGATGGAAGTCTGTTCCACCAACCAACCACCCGCTGGCTAAAGGCAAATTTCCGCACGTCTATCCTACGTCTATCTTTCCTCAATTTGAATTTATGCCCTCTCAGGTGATTATTCTGAGGAGCATGAGGAAGAATCCCATCAGCATTGAGCATGCTCAAACCATTCAAGGCTTTATACACCTCTATCAGATCACCTCGCTTGTGCCTAGTCTCCAGACACTGTAATTTGCAAAACTTAAGCCTTTCTTCGTAAGAGCACCCCTTTGTTCCATTCACTAATCTTGTTGCCCTTCTCTGTACTCGTTCCAGCAGCTCTACATCCTTCTTGAAATGAGGCCTCCAGACCTGTATACAGTACTCTAGGTGTGGCTTGACCATTGCCTTATACAAGGGAATAATCACCTCCTTATCCCTGCTGGAAAAATTCCTGTATATCATTGACAATACTCCATGAGCTACTCTTGCAGCCCGTCTGCACTGCTCAGAGAACTTCATATCTGCCTGCACAACCACCCCCAAGTCCCTTTCATTCTCTACCACTGTCAGTGTAGTACCACAGAGTTGATACGTTGCTCTGGGGTTGCTGTTTCCCATGTGTAGTACTTTACATTTGTCAATGTTAAACTTCATTTGCCACCTCTCAGCCCATCTGCTCAACCTTTCCAGATCCTGTTGCAGCAGCATAGTGTCAATAGTGTCTTTGACAACCCTGCCAACCTTTGTATCGTCTGCAAACTTGGACATTAAGCTTGCTATACCGTCATCAATATCATTTATAAATACAGAAAACAATAATGGACCCAACACTGAGCCCTGAGGGACTTCACTAATAACATTAGTCCACGATGAGCAGTGTCCATTGATTACCACTCTCTGTCTTCTCCCCCTCAACCACCCCTTTATCCATAGCAGCAATTTGCCTCCAATGTCACACACACTGCTCCAATTTGTGTAGCAGTCTTCCATGTGCAACAGTATCAAAAGCCTTTCTAAGATCCAAGTATATAATATCAAAGCTATTCCCTGCATCCAGTTCTTTTGTGACTGCATCATAATATCCAATCAAATTGGTCAGGCAAGACTTCCCCTTAACAAAACCATGCTATGTCTGAGCTATAACTGAAGTCTTGTCTAAATGATCCTGCAGTGCTTCTTTAACCAGTGCCTCCATTAATTTTCCTGGAACAGAAGTTAAGCTCACAGGTCTATAATTACTTGTGTCAGCCTTTGATCCTCCTTTGTGAATTGGGGTCACATTTGCACATTTCCAGTCTATGGGTACCTCCCCTGAGTCCAACGAAGCTCTCATAATTATGGCTAAGGGTTTGCTTACTTCCTTTGCTGCCTCCTTTAATATAACTGGATAGATCCCATCCACCCCGGGTGCCTTTCTTGTGTTTATCTTCAACAGTTTCTCCTCCATTTTACTCCCAGTTATTTCAAGATTCTGTAGCTTACTGCTAGAGTTGAATACACCTCTGGCATTCCCGTCGCTGAATAACTCCTCATGTGTGAATGTCGATGCAAAATATTCATTTAGTTTGTTAGCTACCTGAGCAGGGTCATCAACAGTTGACCCATCAATATCAAGTGGACCAATCTGATTCATCCCCTTCCTTCTAGAGTTTACATAAGTAAAGAACTCTTTGCTGTTTTTCTTTGCATCCCTTGCCAAGGATTTCTCGTAATCTGCCTTCGCCTGCCTAACCTCCTTTGTAACTTGGTTACAGATCAACTTGTATCTATCATAGGCTTCTGTGTCATGTGTTAATTTGTATGTATCCCATGCATGTTTCTTCTCTGCCATATGCCTCATTAGTTCATCTGACATCCATTTTGGCCTAAACCTTGAACAATATTTCTTAGTTGGTATGTAAAGCCTAGTAGCTTCCAAGATTAATTCTTTGAATGCTTCCCATTTTGAATTTGCTGTTGGTAACATGATCAGTTGGTCCCACTGTATAGAATTTAAATACTGTCTCAGTCCATCGTAGTCGCCTTTACGGAAGCAATAACCCTTCCCTTTACCCCTAATGGTAGTTACCTCTTTGAGTAAATCCCACTTCAGCACACTGTGATCACTGCCACCCAGTGGTTCATTTATCTGCAGATTCTTAATGCATGAAGAATCACTGCTGATAATCAAATCAAGAGTATTACTCCCTCTAGTTGCCTCCCGAACATGCTGATGTAGAAAACGATCATCCAATAAATCCACAAAAGTCCTGCTAGTGTGTGAGTGACCAGCCCCCAAATTCCAGTCAATATCTGGGAAATTAAAATCTCCCATTATAAGACTCTCTGATTTACTGGCCAACTCTATTTCCCTGTACAGTTTCTTATTATACTCATCAGAGTCATTAGGCCTGTAGCACACTCCTACTCTCAATTTTGATCTCCCGATGCTTATGTCACACCAAACTGACTCAACACTGCACTGTCTAGCGATGTCGACTGGCTTCACTTCCTTGGTTTTTATGTGTTTCTTAACTAATAGCATAACCCCTCCCCCCTTCCTATCCTGTCTATCCTTTCTGTAGACGTTTTACTCCCCAAATTCTAGTTCTGCATCCCTTATATCTGTGTGACACCACGTCTCTGATATCCCAACAATATCTGGCTTTGATGTTTTGAGCAATACCTCAAATTCATCAAATTTATTTACTAAATCGGCAATATATATCAGGACATAACACCGCCTGATTCACCGTGGACAGATATTCATGCAATTTACGATGACTATTTCCAACAGTGGGGAAAGAACACCTTGTCTCCCTTCAATATCGCACAGTTACATGAAACTCACTTTGCTTCTAATTTACAGGCCTGTAAGATCTATACGGACGGATCAAAAACTGAGACCCAAGTAGATGCTGCGGCAATCTTTCCATCATTCACCACTTCTGTCTCATTACCTGTAGAATGCAGTATCTTCACTGCTGAGCTTTATGCTATTAACTTGGCTCTAGATCACATTACTCAACTTCTAATTTCATCTGCCTTAATATACACTGACTCGCTCAGTGCTGTCTCTGCCATAAATAGTAATGCTAACTCCTCTCATCCTGTAATAAAACAAATCCATTCTAAATTACTTGTGTGTAATGAATCAAATCAAACTGTGACATTCTGCTGGATCCCAGGTCATTCTGGGATAGCAGGAAATGAAAGAGCAGATCTTGCAGCCCAACAACCAGATATTACTCTTTTGCAGACTTTTCAAACTCCATATACTGATTATAAACATATTATCCGTAAAGCATGTTACAATAGCTGGTCACTAATCTGGAGAGGTTATCCAGGAAACAAACTATACCAAATAAAACCAGAACCAAAGCTGTGGCTCTCCAGCTTCCAGAAAAGCAGACGAGAAGAAACAATTTTAGGAAGGCTCAGGATTGGGCATACTCATCTCACTCACCTGTATCTATTAACTAATGACAGCGCTCCCCAATGTACATCATGTCAACTACAACTGACCATTCGCCATTTGTTAGTGGACTGTCCCCACTTTCAAAACATCCGCTTAGACACTTTTAAATCAATTGCTAATATGCAGACATCAATAAATTTAATCTAGCCGGGTGGGTAAAGTGCTTGCCTGGCAACCCAAATGTCGCGGTTTCGATTCCTGCCTCGGGCTTGGATCAAAGTACTGCAAAAACCTTGGGAGGTGCATTATGATCACAGAAGCCTATGCGCCAACAACTACCAAAAAAAAAAAAAAAAATTCAATAAATTTAGTGCAGATTCTGGGAGATGATCCTAATAAAAAATAACTATTTACTTTCCTAAACCGGATAGGAATATATCAAAATATAGTTATTATTTCATATTCACTATTAGAAAGACACAATATGGCCCTAGCAGCCTGTGTTGTCGTTAAACCCAACAACAATAATCAAGATTATTCTGAAGTCTCCAACCACACCAACAAGTGGTCATACAGACCTATTGCATTGCTTCCTAGTCTTGGTAAAGTTTATGAGAAACTTTTAACCATGTGAATTCCTGTCTACCAAAGTGATAATGTTGACCTTTCAAACAAACAATATTCTTTGGGATTGATTGTTTTGTCAATGCCAAACAAAACAATTGATTGGGAACCTCTGCTTTTAAACCAATTGAAATGATGCTTGGGTTCTGCAGAATAGAAATTACCTCCTTCCTAGTAGCTGTTTCTATGACTAGTCCAGGGTAAGCGTGTCTTTCTCATACTCTTGATTTTTAAGGTCTTCATTTGCTCCTTAAAATTTGACATGAGAGCACTTTTGACTGCTTCACTTGTTTCTAGCTTAGAAATGTCTGTGATGCTACATGTGACTCTAGGGGTGTAGACTCTGGTTGAGTGGCCTGGTGAATCTGTTCTTTAACAACTGTTCATTGAGCGGCTGTTTGCTCTTCAATGCCTCTGAGCAAGTATGGGGTTGTTATGGCATTTTATTTTCCCATTCCGTGGTGAGCATTTCAAATTTAGTTTTCAGGTGCCCATTATCTGTATGGAAGGGTAAGATTATCCCCTCCATCTTGAACCATATTTTTGTGATGGCGATTTTAGCGGCCACTGTTATTCATTTGGTTGGTTTTGCCATATATTTTTTAAGTTGAAGGAATTTATCAATTGGGGTCTCTTGGAGTTCATCGTTTATCTTGGTGTCATCTTTTTCAGGATCACTGGATTCATCATCTGAGTCCGGTTCCCTGGTAGGTAGGGAATCCATACAAGGTTTTAGGGTTTTTCTTTTGCTTTTCCTTTTAGCTGTCTGGGACTTTGTATCCTTGTGAGCTGTCTCAAGGTCCTGTAGCATGAAACGACATCTGACCCGAGCTGTGGGATCAGTACACTTCCTGTTGTATTCCAAGTCCAAATCAGACTTTTTTTCACCTGGCATGAAAAGTTTCCAAGATGCGGATTAATGAGTCAGTAACTACACAGTCCTGTAATACTTATCCAGCAAAGTAAAATGACATGTCTCTTTGTTCGATAGGGGATAGCAGTAGAGGAAAGTCACTATGTAGACCTTAACGTAGAGATTGTTTTTTAAGAATGACAGTGAAGAGTTTCACTCTAGGGCATTGTTCCTGAAATACATGAAACGACATCTGACCCGAGCTGTGCGATCAGTACACTTCCTGTTGTATTCCAAGTCCAAATCAGACTTTTTTTCACCTGGCATGAAAAGTTTCCAAGATGCGGATTAATGAGTCAGTAACTACACAGTCCTGTAATACTTATCCAGCAAAGTAAAATGACATGTCTCTTTGTTCGATAGGGGATAGCAGTAGAGGAAAGTCACTATGTAGACCTTAACGTAGAGATTGTTTTTTAAGAATGACAGTGAAGAGTTTCACTCTAGGGCATTGTTCCTGAAATAGCAACAAGGGGGGCAAAAATGAGGGAAATGCAAGGTCAACTTCATTATTAAACACTGGAGATTGAAGGAACAGTATCTGTTCAAGGTCACTCAGAGGGGTGCCCCTCCCCAGTCAAGGTAGCCAAATGTGGGTGGTGCAGCAGAACACTACTCTCTCCAATGCCTTGTCTATGGCAGTGTGCTTATCTGACCCATAAATAAAAGACATTGGATAAATAATACTACAAATCAGGCTGGATATTTCTAGAAAGTAAAATATTTTCTTACCAGGAAGATCCACAGGAAAAAAACAAATCTGTTGACACCAAATTCCACAGATAAACAACAATATAGCTATGTATATAAAAAAGCACTAAACACTGAGCTAAATACTGGTCCAGTTAGTTTCCTGGTACAGGCGTCCACTTGACTGAAGTGTTTAGGGTTTCAAATGGATTGAATAAGTCAAAAAAGAATTTGTGGGATAGATGTGAGAAAAAAAAAGACTTTTTTTTTCCTCATTTTAGACATTTTAGCCAAAGAGTAATTGTTTGTTGAAATAAACTGCCATCTGGTGCATGGAAATGGGTATTTGAATAAATTTAAGGAATTAGGCAATTTTTTTGTTATGGGGGTTGTTGGACAGGTGAGTTGGGTGATGTGGTGTTTTTTTTTGCTGTATAACCTTGCATCACTTTCCACTACTAATACTAATATATGTTATTTTTTTATTCTGCATCTGTTTGGGTTTTATATGATTTTTGGTTCCTTCTCCTCTTAAATTTTTTTTTATTTCCTCCCTTTCTTTGAGAATTTAATATGAATTGATTTTTTATTTTGACTATAGGTTTTACTTCAGACAACAGTTGGCGATATTGACATTGAACTCTGGTCTAAAGAGGCTCCCAAGGCTTGCCGCAATTTTGTTCAGTTATGCATGGAAGAATATTATCATGGTACAATATTTCATAGAGTTGTTAAAGGTTTTATAGTACAAGGTGGGGATCCCACAGGGACAGGTATGAATGGAGAATCTATATATGGACATCCTTTTAAGGTAAGTGTATTTGTTACCATTTTTTCTAACCTAAAATATTGTACAGTAAAATCCCATTGTAACAAATACTATTTTAATGAGTATTTCTCAATATTGAAAATATTTCCAGGGCCTGGATACTTCCCTTAGTTAGGGCTCAACAATTCTGCATGCCAGGTCACTGTGGCAAATAAGAAATCCACCTTGGTAACCAGATTTTCATAGGTTGCTCTAATGGCTGTGAGGTTGAAATTCTTTGTTTTAGGAAATGGAATGACAAAGAATGCTAGTTCAACCATTTGGGGGCAGTCACCCTATGCTGGCATATGTGCCTTTGTGGCTGTGTTTTTTGATTTCCCATATTTTCATTAAGAACTTCAGATTATCAAAACTGAAGATCATGTGAAAGGTGTCGTTTGATAGATCTTATCTTATCTTAGGTTGGGTGTGTTTGAGTTTTCATCTCAGTTGAGTCAGTGTTGACATCAGCAATTATTATAAATATTTGCTATTCTATACTGTATAAGACTGCAGCCATAGACATAGCATTATGGTTGCCACATTAAGGTTGACTTACAGTATCTGTGGCCACAAAGCCATATAGTCCAGCTTGCTGAACAGATACCCTCATTTGGGTATCAATTTTCTGACTTTCCAAGTTAATATAAAATAAACAAATTCAAGTGAAAAGTGCTATGGCAATTTTGTCAGATTCCTCTGTTAGGCTCATTCCAGTTGTATTTATTCTAAACTTCATCTGATTTCATTTTAGAGTACTTGCAGTACTTTGAGTACTGTATATGCACGAACTTTCAATTAACAATTGAAGTTTGTTCATACACAGTGTAGTTCTTTCTGTGTGAACCACTGTATGCACTGTCACAGGTCAAGTGTATCAACAGTTAGTAAGCTTTACATTATTGGTCAGTTTAAGTGTTGCATTATTTATTGTGTGCTCATATTAAAAATGCCGAAATAATCATCACTGTGGGAAAAAGAATACAGTATTGTTACGTAATAAAATAGTAGTGCAACTCAAGATTATGCTCATTGTTTATTGTGTAGGTGTGATTATTGAATAAAGGAAAATGGTACTTTATTAACCACAACATAACTTTTAAACATAAACTAAATCAAAGAATTGATAAAGTCTAACATAGACCTGTTTTTTAAATATATATTTAGAGAATAATTTTTTAAAAAAGTTTTTTTTTATTATATTATGTATTTAAAATCCATGTTTAATTTTGCAAACACTTGTATCCTCCTTTTTGAATTTTAAAATGTAATCTGCATAGCGTTGATGTGACAACATGAATGCTTTATTTTGTACAGTGCTACTGCCAAAACTAGGGCATGAAAACCAGGGGCTCACATCTGGTGAGTATGGGCTTGGCACACCCAGGATCCTAAGCTGGATATCATCATTCTTCTCTTTCTTGGTGATTCCTTTCTGCTTCTCTCTCTCTCTCTCTCTCTCTCTCTCTCTCTCTCTCTCTCTCTCTCTCTCTCTCTCTCTCTCTCTCTCTCTCTCTCTCTCTCTCTCTCTCTCAGGGTATCTTGGGAATTTTTTTTTGGCTGGTGCATCATAAGCCTCAAGCTTCCTTGCACTATATGGCTAATAATAATAATAATAATAATAATAACATGGCAGATGAATAGGTTGTGTCTAGACTTACAAGAAGACATTTTTTTTTTTTTTTTAATTAGTTCTGTCCAATTTTGAACAGGCTAAGAGTAGAAAACTTGCTTCTTGTCCAAATGGTAGTCGAGCATTCTGGTCTCTTTCCAAAGCTATTATTGGCTTCAACTTTTGCCCAACTCTGTTCCCATCCCTGTCAAGACCAGATGGTTCTATTGCAACTTCAGCCAAAGATAAAGCTGACCCGCTAGCATCCTACTTTTCTTCCAACTCGTGTATTGATGATCTTGGTAAACCACCTCCTACCATTCCCAGTATACTCCATTCAATGCCTACTGTGGGTCATTCATGAAAAGGATGTCAGAAGGATTTTGAACAATCTTGATGTTAAGAAAGCTCTGGATCCTGGTTGTATTACTCCACTTGTTCTCAAAGCCTATGTTTCTGAGCTTACATCTGTTCTGTGTTGCTTTTTTTTCACTTTCTTATTCCAAATGTATTTTCCCATCTACTTGAAAATTTGCTCATATCCAGTCAGCTCCTAAAAAGGGTGACAAATCAACTCCCATCCAATTATTATCGCATTGTACTTCTACTCCTTCTAAAGTCATGGAGAAATTCTACTCTTAAACGTGCCTCCGTAGCCGAGTAGTCAGGAGCAGGAGTGCAGTAGCACACGCTCTTTGAGTAGACCGGGGTTCAAGCCCCTGACTGCTGAATACGGTCAATCTGCCACCCCGCACTGGACCAGCGTGGCTGATTATGGTCCATTTCCCTCAGCATGAATCGTTGAGGAGGCTTCCATCCTGCAGTGGGTTGATAATGGCTGCACTTTTACTTACTTCTATTCCTTCTAAAGTCATGGAGAAATGAATTAACCACGAACTCTTAAACAATGTAGAAACCTTCCATCTAATGAATGATTGCCAGTATGGATTTCATCTTTGTCAGTCCCCTTGTGATATTCTGTCTTTTGTTCTGGTTTTTGTCATATCATGTATGAACAAATTCAATGGAAAAGTTTGGTGAAACTCAAGCAGTTGTTCTTGACATTTCAAAGGCATTTGATTGTGTTTCCCATGAAGGTCTTCTAAATAAGCTTCCATCTTATGGTTTACTGTCTTTTTTTTTGTAATTGGGTATCCAGTTTTCTTTCTGACTGCTCACTGTGGGTGATGGTAGACACTCTTCTAACTTCTCCATTAATGCAGGTTTCCCAAGTTTAAATTCTTTCTCCCAATCTTTTCATCTTGTACATCAATGATCTTTTCCACTGACCAGAAATCCTATCCATAGTTTTTCTGATGATACGAGGGATGTTCAATAAATTATCTACCTAAGGTACCATAGTTATATTTCTATGATTTATCATGTTCATACATATCTAATGAGCCATGAAGTAATGAAGCTTGTGGCACAGAAGAAAAATGCATGGAATGCATATAAATTATCAGTTAACACAGAAGCCCATGGCAGATATAAGCTAGTCTGTAATCAAGTCATAAAGGAGGTTAAGCAAGGGATGGCTGATTACGAGAAATCCTTTGCAAAGGATGCAAAGAAAAACAACAAAGACTTCTTTATTTATGTAAACTCTAGAATGAATGAGATGAATCAGATTGGTCCACTTGATGTTAGTGGTTTGATTGTTGATGATCCTGCTCAGATAGCCGACAAACTGAATGAGTATTTTGCATCTACATTCCCCACATGAGGAATTCTGTAAGGAAGGGGAGGACAGAAGTTTACTAAACTCTAACAGGGCTCTAAACGATTTTGTAATAACAGAGAGCAAAGTGGAGGAGAAATTGTTGATGTTAAACATAAAAAAGGTACCTGGGGAAGATGGAATCTATCCATTTATATTGAAGGTGGCAGCGAGGGAAGTAAGGAAACCCTTAGCCATGATTATGAGAGCATCCTTAGATTCAGGGCAGGTCCCCATGGATTGGAGATGTGCAAATGTATTTCCAATTCACAAAGGGGGTTCAAAGGGTGACACAAATAATTATGGACCTGTTAGTTAACTTCCGTTCCAGCGAAAATAATGCAGTTACTAGTTAAAGAAGTGATGCAGGATCACCTAGACAAGACTGCAGTAATAGTTCAGCCACAGCATGGGTTTGTTAATGGGACGTCTTGTCTTACCAATTTGATTGGATACTATGATGTGGTCACAAAGGAACTGGATGCAAAAAATAATTTTGATATCATATACTTGGATTTCAGGAAAGCTTTTGATACTGTTGCACATGGAAGACTGCTGTACAAATTGGAGTGGTATGGCATTAAAGGCAAGTTGCTGCAATGGATAAAGGTATGTATGAGTGGGAGATGGCAGAGAGTGGTAATAAATGGACATGGCTCTAAGTGGACTAATGTTATTAATGGAGTACCCCCAGGGTTCGGTGCTGGCCTATTGTTGTTTTGTGTATTTATTAATGATGTCGATGAAGGTATAACAGGCTTAATATCCAAGTTTACAGATGATACAAAGGTTGACAGGGTTGTTAATGATAGTAAAGACGGTATGCTGGTGCAACAGGATCAAGAATAGTTAGGCAGATGGGCTGAGAAGTGGCAACTGAAGTTTAATATTCACAAATGCAAAGTACTGCATATGGGTAGCAGTAACCGAAGAGAAATGTATCAACTGTGGTACTATACTTAGGGAGGTGGAGAATGAAAAAGGACTGGGGGTAATTGTGCAGTCGGTATGAAGTTCTCTGAGCAGTGTAGATGGGCTGCCAGAGCAGGTCATGGAGTTTTGTCAATGATATATAGGAATTTTGCTAGCAGAGACAAGGAGGTGATTATACCTTTGTATAAGGTGGTGGTCAGGCCACACCTTGAGTACTGCATACAGGTCTGGAGGCCTCATTTTAGGAAGGATGTAGAGTGTCTAAAACGAGTACAGGGAATGGCAACAAGATTGGTGAGAGGAACAAAGGGGTTCTCTTACCAAGAGAGGCTATAAATTCTGAAAGTTGCAGCATCTGGAGACTAGGCACCTGCAAGATGATCTGATTGAGGTGTACAAGGCTTTGAATGGTTTGTGCAGGCTCAATGCCGATGGAATACTTCTGCTTGCTCAGACTAAGAACCTGAGGGGGATATAGATTCAAATTGAGGAAAGATAGTTGTAGAATAGATGTACAGAAATTTGCCTTTAGCCAGTGGGTAGTTGATTGCTGGAACAGACTGCCATCTGTTGTTGTGGAAGTTGACAGCTTAAATAAATTCAAGGCAGAACTAGACAAAACATTTGGAGTGAATGGATGGGTGAAATGAGAAGGGTCTCTTTTTAGCTGATGCTGTATTAGCTTATCAAAACTAAAATTACATCGACATTATTAATAAATATAGAAAACAAAAACAGACTGAACACTGAACCCTTGGCGACTCCACTAATAACATTAGACCACAAAGGGCAGTGGCCATTGATTACCACTCTGTCTTCTCCCGCTCAACTATCCCTTTATCCATAGCAGCAACTTGCCCTTAATGCCATACTGCTCCAATTTATACAGTTCCATCTGCAACAGTATAAAAAGCCTTTCAAAGATCCAAATATATGATATCAAAATTATTTTTTGTATTCAGTTCTTTAGTGACCACACCATAGTATCTAATCAAGTTGGTCACACAAGACTTCCTCTTAATAAATTCATGTGGTAACTTTACTATAACTGCAGTCTTGTCTATATGTTCCTGCAGTGCCTATTTAACTAGTTCCTCCATTATTTTCCCTGGAACAAGTTAAACAGGTCTGTAATTGCTCGTGTCACCCTTTGATCCCCATTTATGAGTTGTGTGAATGTAGATTGAAAATAGTCCTTCAATTTGTCAGCTGTCTGATTTATCCCCTTCTTTCTAGAGTTATCGTAAGTAAAGGACTCTGTGCTGTTTTTCTTTGGATCTTTTGCCAAGGATTTCTCTTAATCTGCTTTAGCCTGCCTAACCTCCTTTGTGACTTGATTGCAGATGAGCTTATATCTACGATAGGCTTCTGCGTCATCTGATAATTTATTTGCATTCCATTGCATTTTTCTTCCCTGCCACTAGTCTCGTTAGTTCATCTGACATCCATTTTGGCTTAAACCTTGAACAGTATTCCTTAGTTGGTATGAAAAGGCTAGTAGCTTTCAAGATTAATTCTTTGAAAGATTCCCATTTAGAATTTGCTGTTGGTAATATCATCAGTTGGTCTCATATTATAGAATTTAAAAACTGTCTCAGTCCACCATAGTCACCCCTTTACGAAAGCAAAAACCACTCCCTTTATCCCTGATGGTAGTTACATCTTTGAGTAAATCTCACATCAGCATACTGATTACTGTCACCTAGTGCTTCCTTTTTCTGCAGATTCTTAATGCATGATGAATCACTATCAATAATGAGATCAAGAGTATTGCTCCCTCAGGTTGTCTCTCGAACATTGTGTTGTAGAAAACAGTCATCCAGTAAATCCACAAGACTTTCTAGTGTGCAAGTGACCAACCCGCAAGTTCCAGTCAATATCTTGGAAATTAAAATCCCCCATTATAGGATAATCTAATATACTGGCCCACTCTGTCTCTGTACTGTTGTTCTTCATTGTGCTCATCACAATTATTAGGCCTCTAATGTAGATTTTTGTGCTCACAAGTCTTAGCTTAATTTAGTAAAGATTAAGTGTCGTAACCTAAGTGCATTTGGTATCCATGGGTAGCTCTACTCTCCAGCTGCAGGAACAAGTACCAGAAGAAGTCCTAAGTAATCAGGTAAATCTTAGTTTTTTTTAAAGATTAAAACAGCAAATATATGATTGGACAATTGCCAGTAGAGTTTAAACATAACATGTTTGCCTACCGAGAACACGCACCACACTAAATCATCACAAGGTCATACCCCCTGCTATCTCTTTCTTCCCTTAATAGATAATACTTAATGTGCAGCTCGGTGGAAAGAGTTTAGCAAAGTTTCAGTAGCGCTCACTATCTATTGCTCCCCTCAGGGAATGAATGACCTTAAAAGCAAAAGTTGACACTATATTCGAGGGCTAACTAAGAAAATATTCGAATCCGGTTTTAGAAGCTCGGTTTCGGCTTTGACAACTCAATACGAAAACCGATGAGTGCGTGTGTGCGTGCGCGCTGTTGCCGGCTTGCTGGCATGGGGTTCTTTTGAATGGCTCCAAACCCTCTTTGGACATTCAGTACGTGACAGTTGTGGCCTACCTCCCCGTGGTGTAGACGGACACTGGGCAGGCTTTCCAGGTGATCGCCTGCCTGGTGACAAAATGGCCAGAAACAACTAAACAGCACAACAACACACACACTGCACGAACATAACGTTACACACATTTCTGGCCTGTTACAGTGCTCTGTAACCATCACAGTGTACAAAGATGGAGTTGAACTTTCGTTCAGGTGCCATCCTACATAAGATACTATACATGTCTACGTACACATGTCTGGCTTACAAAGAATGGAAAAACCGAAACCAGGAGTAACTGAACAAATATGCAGTTTTTGTCAAGAAGTAAACAAGTACAGCTAGGTCGCGATTAATGTGAGTTCAAATAATGCAATATTTGATTTAGTGTGAATTGTATAACGATACCAGGTTGCGTTTAATGCGAACCAAAATTCAGTTAATGTGAGGCTAGCACAGCTAGCCTAAATTAGTCTCACATTAGATGCTGCTACACTTCTTTATCTTCACGTGTGTGTGTGTGTGCTACTGCCTGTCATAATATACGTTAGTTTTAGTGATTTGTTTTAATCATTTTAAGAAGTCCCCTTAACAAAATGGACAAAAGGAAGATTCCTTCAGATAAAAACACTGAGCGCAAAAAAGAAGAGGCTCTTCTTTTCTGGTCGATCTTTTCCTGGCGCACTATAACCCTGCTGTTTTTGCGCCACAAAAAATCAAAAATCAAATCAAATCAAATCATTCTGGTCGATTTGCCTGTTTTGCTGGACAAATAAACCCGTTTCTGGGGGAAAAACCTTGCTGTCTATGCCCAAGACTGACTAATTGAGCCATGGAGTGAAAAAAGCCCACTAATGTTCCTCGTGTCATCGATGAGATTCGAACCAGGGCCTTTTCCACCCAGAGTGGGGAGGATGGTGACAATACCACTGTGCTACCCACGGAGCCTCGATCGAAGCATTCAGATTTGCCAAGATGTGGATAAAGCACTCTGCATCTACCAGCATATGTATGAAGATTTAAAGGAGAAAACAGTTCAGTCTATGCTGCTAAAATATTTCGAAAGACAAACTTGTTTTCATCAGTGTAACCTTACCTTTAGGAATGATATTTAGAATTTTTTTTTTTTTGTTTTTATTTTGCTTTCTATAATTACATTACTATATGACTTTGTTAATAATAAATTTAAATTATAAGTATATTCTTTTTATCCTTTACTGTAAGATTTCGTTAATAAACTTATTAACGAAATGTTTTAAACTTGTGTTTAAAATTTTTCATTACCTATTTCCGTCGAGCTGGGACCAATTACCGTATTTTACACATAATTATAACTTCGAATAGTGCGAATTCGAATAATGCAATTTCTTCATGGGATTCATTAGTCACTGTTGTTGTTATTTGGTTTTTAGGAGCATTAGCAACTAAGGCCATATTGCTCTGGGATATGCGGTGGTCATTCCCTGACCTTTCCGCATCCTCCGTATTTGGTGGTCACGGGCTCGAACTCGGGTCTGATCAAGAAGCGTGTGCTACGCACTGCTGCTCCTGCCTACCTGGCTATGGAGGCATCTCATTAGTCGTACTAATGGGGACATAGCTGTATACTATCAAATGCACAAGATGTAAGTCATTTATTGGGAAATGTTCCTTAGTTGACATATCTAGACTGAATGAAGTAGAAAGAAAAAAATTCTTTGTTTATTGGTAAATCCAAGAGAGAGAGAGAGAGAGAGAGAGAGAGAATAATGGGACTGAACCGGGGAAATAAAACATCTAAGGGGGAATCTAGCGAAAGCAAGTTGGCCAATGACATCTGTGGTTATTGCAAGCCAACAAACTTCTCTCAAGGTGTCTGCTCTGAGACATCCAGAGGGCAAAATAATATTACTACTGACTCGATAACGGAGATCCTTGGGTGTGATGTATGTCCAGATGACTGCGAACGTCGCAGACTTGTTGGGGAACCCAAGACGGTGAGAAAAATTCAGACCTAATAGTACAGATTGATGCAGCAAGTTCAGAATGTAAGGGAACTGGAAAAAAAAAATCAACTCTACAGCTCGGAACCTGACATAACATTAGTAGAGGCACATGATGCAAGAAAGCAAGCTTATACAGCATCAGCAAAAAAAAAAAAAAAAACCCTTCCCATTTCACTGATCCATTCGTTCTAAATGTTTGGCTATTCTGCCTTGAATTTATTTAAGCTATCAACTTCCACAACAACAGATGGAAGTTTGTTCCAGCAATCAACTACCAGCTGGTTAAAAGCAAATTTATGCACATCTATTCTACAATTCTTTCCTCAATTTGAATCTATGCCACCTCAGGTTTGTAATCTGAGGAAGCATCCCATCAGCATTGAGCCTGCTTGATCTATTCAAAGTCTTATTCACCTCAATCAGATTGCCTCGCAAGTGCCTAGGCTCTAGAAGCTGCAATTTGCAGAACTTAAGCCTTTCTTCATAAAAGCACCCCCCTTTGTTCTCTTCACCAGTCTTGTTTCCCTTCTCTGTACTTGTTCTAGCAACTCTACATCCTTAATAAATTTAGGCTTCCAAATCTGTACACAGTACTTAAGGTGTGCCCTGATCATTGCCACATACAAGGGGATAATCATCTCCTTATCCCTGCTCGCAAAATTCCTGTATATCATCGACAATACCCCATGACCCACTCTGGCAGCCTGTTTGCACTGCTCAGAAAACTTCATGTCTGACTGCACAATTACTCCTGTCTCTTTCATTCTCCACTACTGTTGAGTAACACCACCCACTTGGTACATTTCTCTGGGTTACTGACACCCGTATGCAGTACTTTGCATTTGTCAATGTTAAACTTCAGTTGCTACTTCTCAGCCCATCTGCCCAACTTTTCCAGATCCCGTTGCAGCAGCATACTATCAATACTGTTATTAACAGCCCTGCCAACCTTTGTATCATCTGCAAGCTTTGACATTAAGCTTGATATACCTTCATCAATATCTTTGATAAATATACAAAACAAGAATGGTCCCAACACCGAACCCTGAGGAACACCACTAATAACATTAGTCTATGTAGATAGTATCCATTGATTACCACTCTCTGTCTTCTCTTACTCAACCATCCTTTTATCCATTGCAGCAACTTGCCTTTAATGCCATACTGCTCCAATTTGTATAGTAGTTTTCCCGTGTGGAACAGTATCAAAAGCTTTCCTGAAATCCAAGTATATGATATCAAAATAATTTTTTGCAACCAGTTCCTTTGTGACCACATCATAGTATCCAATGTTATTGGTCAGACATGACTTCCACTTGACAAACCCGTACTGTGTCTTATTACTGCTGTGTTGTCTAGATGATCCTGCAGTGTTTCTTTAACCAGTGACTCCATTATTTTCCCTGGAACAGAAGTCAAACTAACAGGTCTGTAATTAGTCATGTCACCCTTTGATCCCCCTTTGTGAATTGGAGATATATTTGCACATCTCCAGTCCTTGGAATCTTCCCCCAGAGTCCCAGGATGCTCTTACCTTCATGGCTAGGAGTTTGCTTACTTGCACCTCCTTTAATATAACTGGATAGATCCCATCTACCTCATGTGCCTTTCTTATGTTTAACTTCAACAATTTCTCCTCCACTTTACTCTCATTACAAAATCACTTAACCTCCTGTTAGAGTTTGATAAACATCTGGCCCTACTCCTCCTTGAATAACTCCTCTTGTGGCGGCAAGTCTTACCAATACTAAATAATAACCCGCAAAATCTATCTAAGTTCAAAATAAACTAAGTATTGTAATTAGGAATATAAAGCTACTTCTAGAAAATAAATCAGTATGTCAATAAAATGATAAAAATTTAAGAAAAACTTTACTA
This sequence comes from Mastigoproctus giganteus, assembly GCF_048544385.1. Taxonomy (NCBI): domain Eukaryota; kingdom Metazoa; phylum Arthropoda; class Arachnida; order Uropygi; family Thelyphonidae; genus Mastigoproctus; species Mastigoproctus giganteus. The sequence goes on along the minus strand of NC_143576.1, from coordinate 313,598 downwards.
TAGCTGGAGCCGTAAAAACTTTGCCTGCATCAAGCTAATCTTGTTCCCAAAATCCAAATGAACAAACATGAATTAACAGAACTTCTCTCTCTCTGATATAGAGGGCCCTTCACAAGATCCAAGAAGAATACAATGAATTAAGAAAGCAAAATATTGAAATCATTTGGAATCAAAAATTATTAAAAAAAAAATTAAATACAATACTAGTGAAACTACAATTAATAATTAGAAGAAACATAATGCAGGATTATATAGAAAGAAAATGGAAAATTTGGCAGAAAATTATGATGTGGATAGAATGGTACACATGGATAACTAAATTGCAGAGTGATATGGACAGAAAAGCTTTTTTTTCCGTCCATATCCTCATTTTGGAGGTATTTAGTAATAATTACTTCCAAAACGAGGGTGGTGAGATACCAGAGGGTGGTGAGGTGGTGAGATACCAGAGCGGCTAAGAGTGTCAGGATCCTAAATTTCCACTGAAAAAGACTCCATAGCTAGGCCAGGTACAAGAAAAGGCCCTGTGAAAGCTTGTCCTTTCTCCCTGTCAACCAATAACAACTCAAAGGACGCATCGATGACAAAAATAGACATTGGTCATAATAGACTTCTTACGTTTGTGCAGATTGCAGCCCTCTCCCTGAAACCACCACTGAAAAACGCGACAAGTGAATTTACCCCATGGATGCCCTCCCACACAACAAATCACTTTAGATAACAATCCCGTGGACCATAGGCATCAAGAAACACTGGGAAGCAATGATGAGCACAATAGAACTGAGACCACACCGAAATGTATATCAGGATACAGTCAGAGACTAGTGGATAGATTCAACATAATCTCTGTACCAGAAAAAAAATATTTATATCAAGACTTAACCAGCAGATGAATCCAAATATTATAAAAGAAATGTGCGTCAAAGGAATAGGGATAGACATCGAGGTTAAGCAAATCCGTACAAGACATCTGGCATATGTTTCTTTCATAATCTTCTGCCCAGAAAACAGCGAAGCGTGTCTCTTGGACAACATCATCTGGCCGGTTGGATCGCTAGTGAAGCCATACTGAGAAAGTTCTGGGAAACCCACAAGTAAGGACAATGCAACGAATTTCCAATTAGCCCAGTAGCAATTAACAGTCAACTGACATAAAAGAATCTAACCAGATTATTATTTTCCTGCAAATTGTAAGAAGCATGTCGAATAAGCTGCATGCTCTAAAAAGCTTAATACTTAATTTGGAGAATTACTGTATGTGCTTAGTAGAAACATTTCCAAAATAACAGGTACCTTGACGCCTTTAGCACTCTTCTGGTTATAATTGCATCGCAAATGGAAGAGGAAATAAAAGAGGAGGTGTGGTAATGAGTCTTTTCAAGAATGGATTCCCAGTCAATGAATTCGGGAAAATTTCGAGGCTATCGTTGCCACATTCGGTATGGAAATGAGATTTCAACTAGGCTTAATATACCTACCATCGGAGCACACTAAAGAAAGCGGAGCTGAGGTTCTCATGTGGCTCACCTCAAACCTGATCATGAATACCGACACAATCATAATGGGGGACCTAAATTTGTCACTACCAAAATATCAGGAAGGAAAAAGTGAATTGGATGATACAATGCAAGCTTTAAATATAAACCAATTGAAAACACTAAGCAATAAGAGGATCTCAGTGCTTGGACTTGATTTATTACAACACTTCAGATGTAAAGTTGAAGGACAACAACGTGAACACGCGTGAACATTTTCGTGCACACGTAAATACCTAGAAATATTTTTCCAGTCTTTAAAACCAGTTATAAATTTATGATTTGAATTTGAAAGTAATTTGCACATGAAACAGTAGACGGATTTGTTGATATCAGAAAATATCAGCCACTCGCGTTTTTCCTTTATTCTGTTCATTTTTGTACAGTAAAAATCTGTTTCACGTATATTTCTATAATAAAGTTTATCACTGTCCCTGTACATTGTTTTTAAATTCTCAATTTTTCCAAAATTTGTTGGCGCATTTATTAAAAAAAGTTCTCAAAAAAAATTAATTTTCACGGGCCACTTTGCGATATCTATTGGATATACAATATCACATGAACATGGTGGTTCATTTAAGCTTTCTTTAAAATTTTCATTGTCAGTAATTGCACTACCACTAGTTAACTGTTCAAAATCCTGTTGTTTTCAAATTTTCTTTACACTGCATCTCAGGCTCTTCTTTGGTCTTACTTCCTCTTATCCTGTTCTTGCACTTCTATTTTTCTCATTTATAATTTTTGCTACATGCAAAAAAGGCATTAGTGCATTTTTTTTTTTTTTTTTTCGAATTTGATCTTTTTCTTGTTACCTCTTTCGTTTAGATGCCCCAGACACGTTTTTGTTGCATTATTAAGGACTGACTTAAAAAAAAAAAAAAGAGAATTATTTTATTTTATTTTTACTTTATATTCTGAACAGTACTTTCATTAAAGGCATATCAAAATAATATGTACTGTTCATTATATAAAGTAAATTACATTTGCCGTGGTAGTTGCCAACCTCTGTTAAGGGATGGCACACAGAAAAGAGAAGAAAAAAAAAATTGGATTGTTTTAAATATTACGAACAGTGCGAAGTTTTAGAGATCTTCAAGTACCGTGTTAATAGACTAGAAAAGGATAGCGAATGCTTAGAAAGCGGTACTCACCTTGAATTAATCTGCGATGGCTTACTTAGGCAGCGTGGTTAATATTTAGGTTGAATTGTTAAGTTGAATAAAATTAAAAGGGGAGGGAATAAGTGTTGACTGAGTTAAAATAGGCACAAGGAAACAGAAGCGTACACATCCAATCCTTGGTTGTCATTGAAGTAAAGAAGCAAAAGAATAATTGAAAACTAAATAGGTGAATACGGTGAAGCCAATAGTTGTAACGAGGACTTTCGTTGGTTAAAACACCTTCAGTTGGTGGAGTGAACGTGCATGGTATTTAAGAAATAAATTATACACTCTTGATGTTTTGACATGTGGGAACTTTAATCGTGAGAGGTTCCAAATTGGGGAAAGATTGAAGGGGAGTTTGGAATTTAGAATTTTAAGGTTAGAGTGGTGCCGGTACGATTCAATAGCTAAGGCTTCATATTGAAGTATTCTGTAGCTGGATTTTAGTTTAATGATGAAAATGGTAGAGTCAATGAGGGGGGGTGTGGTTGTGGGTCTGGGCATGAATTGTAAGTTCTGTAACAGATTGGTTAGACATGAGGCTATGGAAATGATAGTATGCACGGGTGTTGGATGTTTTTGATGAGCCAAATTTGGTAGTGGTACTTCCAATGTAACATGTATTACAGTTTGGTTGACAATTAATGAGGTATGTTATATTATTGAGGTCGTTTGTAGGATATTTGTGTGTCTTTATAGGAGCTGAAGAAGGATCCTAATTTGTTGTAGGTGGAAAAAACAAGGGAGATATCAGTGTTGTTAAATAGACGGCGGAACTGTCCTACGAGTTCATTGTGATAAGGGAGGACTATGCGGACGTTTGTTTTATTGTTGTCTTTGGTTGGATTGTTAAGTTTAATTTTATTATTAGCGATGGAGATTGTGTTTGAAATAAGTTGGTGGGGGTAATCTCTGGATATAAATTTGTTGATGAGATATTGGATTTCGTTGTAAAGGTCGGTTGGTGAGGAGCTGTACTTTAATGCATTGTGAATTTGATTATATAAAACTGCTTTTTTAGTGTTTAGGGGGTGATGAGAGGCAAAATGTAGGTATTTACCGGTGTTTGTATTTTTCCTGAAAATTTTCATATTTAACTTTGTGCCTGTTATATAGATAGTGAGATTGAGGAAATTAATCTGATTGTTTTGTCCAATTTCAAGGGTGAATTTAAGTCTGTCGTGTATAGAGTTGAGTTTTACGAAGAGGTTATCAATGATGGATCTGTTGCCTATTACAAGAATGTCGTCGGCATAGCACATGTATAGTTTTAGTTCAGGGGGAAAGGGGTGTAGAATTTGGCTCTTAATGGCGGCTAGGTAAATTTTGGAGAATGGGGCTGAAATGCCTAGGCCCATCGGTAAGCTAAATATTTGTTGAAAAATTTTTTTGTTAAATCTAAAATATCTTGCCTCTAATAGAAGGGGGTGGTGAGCTCAAGAATATGGTCTATAGAAAGGGAGGTATGTTTTGTTAAGGTATCGTCTGTTTCTAAAAACTTGTGTAAGGCTTTGTAAGTTAAGTGGGATGTGGACATTAGTGTAGAGAGAAGTAACATCATAGGAAGCTAAGATGTCTGTATCGAATATTGTAATATTATTGATTTTTTGAAAAGCTTGATTGGTGTTATTGATCTTGAATGTGGAAAATTTAATAAGAGGGGTTATGATTTTGACCAGAAAGGAGGATAAATTAGCGAAAGTTGATTTGTGGTATGAAACACTTGGTCTTAAAGGATGGTCGGTTTTGTGTAACTTAATGATCCAAAACATGTGGGGGAGGATGTTATTACGGATTCCGATTTGCTGTAGTGTGGAAAGGTTGATTTCCTTATTTTGCCTGAATTTCCTGAGAGTTATGTCGAGTTTGTTTTTAAGTTTTTGATGTTATGGTTATTTTCATTTATGTATGTATTTGCATCTGCTAAGATGGATTCTAATTTTTCGGTGTAGGTATCTTTATCTATTATAACAATCATGTCCCTTTGGTCAGCTTTTTGAATAATAACGTTAGAAGTTTTACTGAGTTTGTGTAAATCCGTAAGCTGTTGTTTTTTTATATTAGAGCAGGAAGAGAGTTTGGTGTTAATAATACTATTAGTTGGTGTATTAGACTGCATTTATCGGGATGTTGTTCGAGTTTGGACTGGAGTTCAACAATGCAGTCTTTAATAGTGCAATGTTGATTTTTGATGGCAAAGTTAAAGCCATATTCCAGGCAAGAAATTTCAGTGGGTGTAATACCTCATTAATTGTCAACCAAACTGTAATACACTTTACATTGGAAGTACCACTGCCAAATTGGGCTCATCAAAAACATCCAACACCCGTGCATACTATCATTTCCATTGCCTCATGTCTAACCAATCTGTTACAGAACTTACAATTCATGCCCAGACCCACAACCACACCCCCGCCTCATTGACTCTGCCATTTCCATCATTAAACTAAAATCCAGCTACAGAATACTTCAATATGAAGCCCTAGCTATTGAATTGTACCGGCACCACTCAAACCTTAAAATTCTAAATCCAAACCTTCAATCTTTCCCCAATTTGAAATTAAAGTTCCCACATGTCAAAAAAAAGGCATCACGAAAGTATAATTTATTTCTTAAATACCATGCACGTTCACTCTCCAACATTGCCAACTGAAGACGTTTTAACCAACGAAAGTCCTCGTAACGACTACTGGCGTCACCTATTTAGTTTTCAGTTATTCTTTTGCTTCTTTACTTCAATGACAACCAAGGATTGGATGTGTATGCTTCTGCTTCCCTACACCTATTTTAACTCAGTCAACACTTACTTCCCCCCTTTTAATTTTATTCAATTTAACAATTCAACCTAAATATTAACCACGCTGCCTAAGTAAGCCATCGCAGATTAATTCAAGGTTAGCATTAGCATTAGCATTAGTACAGGCATTTGATGCAAGAAAGCAAGCTTATGCAGCATCAGCCAAAAAAAAACAAAAAAAAAAAAACCCACTTCCACTTCACCCCTCTGTTCGTTCAAAATACCTGTCCAGCTGAGCCTTAAACTTATTTAGGCTATCAACCTCCACGACAAGGGATGGAAGTCTGTTCCACCAACCAACCACCCGCTGGCTAAAGGCAAATTTCCGCACGTCTATCCTACATCTGTCTTTCCTCAATTTGAATTTATGCCCTCTCAGGTGATTATTCTGAGCTAGAGGAAGAATCCCATCAGCATTGAGCATGCTCAAACCATTCAAGGCTTTATACACCTCTATCAGATCACCTCGCTGGTGCCTAGTCTCCAGACACTGTAATTTGCAAAACTTAAGCCTTTCTTCCTAAGAGCGCCCCTTTGTTCCATTCACTAATCTTGTTGCCCTTCTCTGTACTCATTCCAGCAGCTCTACATCCTTCTTGAAATGAGGCCTCCAGACCTATATACAGTACTCTAGGTGTGGCCTGACCATTGCCTTATACAAGGGAATAATCACCTCCTTATCCCTGCTGGAAAAATTCCTGTATATCATTGACAATACTCCATGAGGTACTCTTGCAGCCCGTCTGCACTGCTCAGAAAACTTCATATCCGCCTGCACAACCACCCCCAAGTCCCTTTCATTCTCTACCACTGTCAGTGTAGTACCACAGAGTTGATACGTTGCTCTGCGGTTGCTGTTTCCCATGTGTAGTACTTTACATTTGTCAATGTTAAACTTCATTTGCCACCTCTCAGCCCATCTGCTCAACCTTTCCAGATCCTGTTGCAGCAGCATAGTGTCAGTAGTGTCCTTGACAACCCTGCCAACCTTTGTATCGTCTGCAAACTTGGACATTAAGCTTGACATACCATCATCAATATCATTTATAAATACAGAAAACAATAATGAACCCAACACTGAGCCCTGAGGGACTCCACTAATAACATTAGTCCACGATGAGCAGTGTCCATTGATTACCACACTCTGTCTTCTCCCCCTCAACCACCCCTTTATCCATAGCAGCAATTTGCCTCCAATGTCACACTGCTCCATTTTGTGTAGCAGTCTTCCATGTGCAACAGTATCAAAAGCCTTTCTAAGATCCAAGTATATAATATCAAAGCTTTTCCCTGCATCGAGTTCTTTTGTGACTGCATCACCAATCAAATTGGTCAGGCAAGACGTCCCCTTAACAAAACCATGCTGTGTCCGAGCTATAACTGAAGTCTTGTCTAGATGATCCTGCAGTGCTTCTTTAACCAGTGCCTCCATTAATTTTCCTGGAACAGAAGTTAAGCTCACAGGTCTATAATTATTTGTGTCAGCCTTTGATCCTCCATTGTGAATTGGGGTCACATTTGCACGTTTCCAGTCTATGGGTACCTCCCCTGAGTCCAAGGAAGCTCTCATAATTATTGCTAAGGGTTTGCTTAATTCCTTTGCCGCCTCGTTTAATATAACTGGATAGATCCCATCCACCCCGGGTGCCTTTCTTGTGTTTATCTTCAACAATTTCTCCTCCACTTTACTCCCAGTTATTTCAAGATTCTGTAGCTTACTGCTAGAGTTGAATACACCTCTGGCATTCCCGTCGCTGAATAACTCCTCATGTGTGAATGTCGATGCAAAATATTCATTTAGTTTGTTAGCTACCTGAGCAGGATCATCAACAGTTGAACCATCAATATCAAGTGGACCAATGTGATTCATCCCCTTCCTTCTAGAGTTTACATAAGTAAAGAACTCTTTGCTGTTTTTCTTTGCATCCCTTGCCAAGGATTTCTCGTAATCTGCTTTCGCCTGCCTAACCTCCTTTGTAACTTGGTTGCATATCAACTTGTATCTATCATAGGCTTCTGTGTCATGTGTTAATTTGTAAGTATCCCATGCATTTTTCTTCTCTGCCATATGCCTCATCAGTTCATCTGACAACCATTTTGGTCTAAACCTTGAGCAATATTTCTTAGTTGGTATATAAAGCCTAGTAGCTTCCAAGATAAGTTCTTTGAATGCTTCCCATTTTGAATTTGCTGTTGGTAACATCATCAGTTGGTCCCACTGTATAGTACTTAAATACTGTCTCAGTCCATCGTAGTCGCCTTTAAGGAAGCAATAGCCCTTCCCTTTACCCCTAATGGTAGTTACCTCTTTGAGTAAATCCCACTTCAGCACACTGTGATCACTGCCATCTAGTGGTTTATTTATCTGCAGATTCTTAATGCATGAAGAATCAGTGCTGATAATCAAATCAACAGTATTACTCCCTCTAGTTGCCTCCCGAACATGCTGATGTAGAAAACAATCATCCAATAAATCCACAAAAGCCCTGCTAGTGTGTGAGTGACTAGCCCCCAAATTCCAGTCAATATCTGGGAAATTAAAATCTCCCATTATAAGACTCTCTGATTTACTGGCCCACTCTATTTCCCTGTACAGTTTCTTATTATACTCATCAGAGTCATTAGGCCTATATCACATTCCTACTCCCAATTTTGATCCCCCAATGCTTATGTCACACCAAACTGACTCAACACTGCACTGTCCAGCGATGTCGACTGGCTTCACTTCCTTGGTTTTTATCTGTTTCTTAACTAATAGCATAACCCCTCCCCCCTTCCTATCCTGTCTATCCTTTCTGTAGACGTTGTACTCCCCAAATTGCAGTTCTGCATCCCTTATATCTGTGTGACACCACGTCTCTGATATCCCCACAATATCTGCCTTTGATGTTTTGAGCAATACCTCAAATTCATCAAATTTGTTTACTAAACTCCTAGCATTGGTGTACACGCAAGTATACCTGCACCTGTTTCTATTCTTAGCTACCCTAACACAACCCATGTGTTTACTTGTACCGCAATGACTCCCAGCAGTCTCTGAAATATCAAGCATCTTATTTTTCAGGCTTCTGCTCATTCTAATAGAAGCAGTGCAAGAATCTCTTTCACCTCTGCCAGTGGCTACTGTCAATCTATTGGTCGTTGTCTCCCCCAAAGCTAGCAGTTTTCCGACCCACCTAACACTGCCTCGATAGCATCAGCAAATATTCTTGCACCCTTTCTGTTTAAGTGTATCCCATCCCTGTAGAAGCAATCTCTCCTGTTAACAAGTACAGTCCAGGCTGAAAAAAATTCTACCCCTTGAGCCTTGCACAATCTTTTCAGGGCCGAATTGATCGACAAGGCTCTCATCATATACTCCCTCTTATCGTGTCTGGGCAGAATTGCAGACACTTTCAAATTCAACCCTAATTCTCGGCTTTTGTTCAACAGTGACCTGTACTTGTTGAGTAATTCTGCCGGTCTCTTACTCTTAATATCATTAGTGCCAACGTGTACAACTATATCACCTTTTGTGCCCTTAAAAGATGATATTCGCTCTACAACGTCATCAACCTTTGCCCCTGGCAGACATACCCTGGTCCTGTTCCACCTATCCTTTTTACAAAGCATGTTTCCCGTTTCCCTGACAATAGAGTCACTAACAACTACTAGTTCCTTCAGGACCAGCGCATTCTGCCTTGGGGGTTGCCTCTGTGTCCCATGATGCCCAAGTGCAAGCTGTGGCGTTGATGTGGGCAGCTGAGAGCTTGTGGGCCCCTCAGTTTAGTTTCTTCGAGGGCATCCACCCTGTCCTGCAAGCTCTCATATAGGCCCACAAGAACGCTGAGTTGTTGCCTGATATCGATACACTCCTTTCATCGCGCACACACAAAGACATCCCTCATGGCAGTATCATGTCCCGTACCCGATTGCTCTGCAAACATCAAGCAAATAGTGCATTTTATAAGGCTGTGAGTCAGAGGACAACTGCCCCCCTCAGTTCTGCTCTGAGCCACAGCACTTCCATTAGCTTGAGCCTTTTGCTTTGCTGCTCTGGTCTGAGTTATGATTCTATTAATTTATTAATTAATTATAATTAATTATGTTATGTTATTAATTGTTAAATATAATTAATTATATTACGGTTGTAATCTAAGTCGTTATACGTATTTATTTAAAAGTACAATTTAATTGCTAACGAAGTTCAACTAACGCTATCTAGTACGGTATATAACTATCGTATCACAAAGGCGGGAACTTACGAACTTTATATCTACGGACACTTAAGTATTAATTTACTTTCAAATCTCGCTGTCTCAATTCAGAATAAACTAACGATCCTTACTAGGTCTATAAGCTACTTACAGAAATAATTCGATGTAAAAAATATTCAATCAAGCGGCTAAATATGGCTAAAGAACTTCTCGTGCAGCGGAGTTGCAAACACGTGGATACCCTTACCGATACTTTTATGCAATTACAAGGCCGAATAAAGAATAAATACGCCAAATTAATCAGAAAATCACAAAATAATGTTATACTACTAAATTTAAATCAAAAGTTTTAGAAAAACAATAATTTCAAATCAATAAATAAGAAAAATCCACTTAGCGGCTTTGAACACGACCGTCTCCTAGTAGCCTCGTCAGCAGGTGAGTACCGCTTTCTAAGCATTCGCTATCCTTTACTAATATTACGAACAGTTAACATGTTGTTTTTCTTGCTCTTAATTTCGCAAATTATTCAATTATGTCGTCATAATTTATAGAGTTCATTACCTTGATTTGATAAATAATAATGATAAATCAGACATTTTGTCCTGCATTAAATTATTTCATAACTAGATTTTATTCTTTTTACTGCTGAAAAAGACCATTCACCACTTATGTTTGTCACAGGAAATATTTTCAGAATTGTGTCGACATTCGGAAATGTTGATCTAAATCGATCGTTAATAATATTATATATGTACTCATATTAGAGCTGGAAAAGGAATTAGAAAATGTGAATTGGAATATCATCGGTTTGGCTGAAACAAGAAGAAGAAATGAATCACTTATAAGTTTATCAAGTGGAAATCTGCTGTACACCAATGGAAACAGTGAAAGGAGTGAAGGTGGAGTTGGGTTTCTGGTCCATAAAGATTTTAAAAACAACATTTTGGAATTCAAAAGTACATCACCAAGGGTGTCAAGACTGATATTCAAGATTTCTAAGAGGTACAAGCTAAAGATTATAATGATTTATGCACCAACATCGAGCCATGATTATGAAGAGGTTGAAAAATGTACACTGAAATTGAGAGTCTTCTAGATGAGCAGAAAACCCACTACACTATTATTATGGGGGACTTCAATGCTAAGGTTGGAAAAAGGCAAAACAGCGCAGAAAGAGGAACTATAGGAAATTTTGGAATTGGTGAAAGAAATAAAAGAAGTGAAAGACTTGTGGAATTTGCAGAATCTCAAGGAATGTCAGTAATGAACACTTTTTTCAAGAAAAGGGTGAACAGAAAGTGGACATGGAAGAGTCTAAATGGATTAACAACTAATGAAATCGACTTCATCCTCACTAACAGAAGATATATTGTGAATGATGTTACCGTCCTGAATAAGGTAAATGTTGGAAGTGATCACAGAATGGTAAGATGTACACTTGATATAGATGTAGGAAAGGAAAAAACTGACTCGAGTAAATAATACAAAGGTCGTTGAAATAACAGAGGAGGAGAAAAAGCAGTATGTACTGGAACTTAAGAACAAGTTTGAGCTTCTGCAGACTGCTCAGGACCAAGATATCGACGAGGAATATTACAACTTTCTGAAAGTGATAAAGCCCAAGAAACCTATAGGGAAACAGAAATCCAAAGAAGAAAAAATTAGTCAAGAAACACTTGTCATGATGAACCAAAGACAACAAATGAAGAGCAAGAAAAACACTGACAGGGAGAAAATTGAGTATACTGAGTTATGCAAAGCCATTAGAAAGAGACTCAGAGAGGACATAAGAAGATTTAACACAAGAAAAGTAGAACAAGCATTAAGGGAAAACAAAGGATATAAATCAGCAGCCATGAGCAGTAATACAGAAAGACAAATGAAACTGAAACTGAAGAATAGCGATGGTGTACTTATAAACAGCAGAGAAGGCATAATTCAAATAGCAGAAGACTACTATAGAGAATTATACAAGGCGAGGGAATGATACCAGCAGTGGGGAAGATGGATTGCAAAGTAGCAACACATACGACATACCCGATATTCTTCCTGATGAGGTAGAACATGCATTGAAGAAAATGAAGAATCGGAAAGCTCCGGGGGAAGATGAAGTTACTGTAGAGTCGTTAAAATTGGGAGGAAGAGACATAACACAAAAACTGGCAAGGCTCTTCACAAAGTGCATTAGAAAAGGTGTGACGCCTAAGCAGTGGAATAATGCAATCATAGTTTTGCTGCATAAGAAAGGAGATAAATCAGAAATTGGAAATTATAGACCAATTAGCTTGTTATCCCATATCTACAAGTTGTTCACAAGGGTCATTACTAACAGATTAGAAAGAATACTTGATGAGAATCAACCGAAAGAGCAAGCTGGCTTTAGAACAGGATTCTCAACTATGGATCACCTTCACGTAATAGCACAGCTAATGGAGAAAGCAAATGAATATAAAACACCATTATGCCTGGCATTTGTGGATTATGAAAAGGCATTTGACTCCATACAGCATAAGGCAATGTTTCGGGCACTGGAAAGACAAGGCATAGATACTCCATATATTATGATTTTGAAGAAAATATATGAGAGTGCTACATCCTTTATTAGACTAGACAAAGACAGTAGCAAATTTAAAATCGAGAAAGGAGTTCGACAAGGAGACACAATATCTCCGAAGCTGTTTACTGCTGCCCTTGAGGAAGCTTTCAGAAGATTAGATTGGTCGCAGAAAGGAGTCAATGTGAACGGAGAGTACCTAAACCATTTACGATTTGCAGATGACATTGTGGTCATAAGCCACGATCCCAAAGAATTAGAGGAAAATCTTAATCAGTTATGCACAGTTAGTAAGGATTTTGGACTAAAGATGAATATGGCTAAAACAAAAGTAATGATGAACAAGTATGCCACGGAAAGGGAAATAATGATTGAAGGAGCAGTAATTGAAAAGGTGGAGTCATATACTTATCTGGGACAAGTAATTAGCTGTAATAATGATAAATGGCTGGAAGTCAAGAGAAGAATAAATTTTCAATGGATAGCATTCAGGAAATATAGTCACATACTGAAGAGCAATATCTCAGTTTGTCTGAAACGTAAAATAATGAATCAATGTATACTCCCCACCATGACTTATGGAAGTGAAACTTGGGCACTCACCAAAAGAATGGAAGAGAAGCTGAGAACTACACAGCGAAGAATGGAACGAATTATTATTGGGAATGAGACTGTTAGATAAGAAGAGAAACACACGGATTAGGCAGCAAACTCAAGCAAAGGACATTCTTATCGAAACTAAAGAACTAAAATGGTGTTGGGCAGGACACATAGCTCGAAGATATAATGACAGATGGATTAAGTAAATAACAGAATGGTACCCAAGAGGAGCTAAGAGAAAACTTGGAAGACAACAACGGTGATGGACAGATGAAATTCATGAGTTTGTGGGTAGTAAATGGATGGCCAGTGCTCAAAACAGAAGGAACTGGAAAGTTGCTGGAGAGGCCTTCATCCTGCAGTGGATTGAAAATGGCTGATGATGATGATGATGATGTACTCAATACTGAAACATTTTCTTCTTTGGCATAGTTGCTGCTATTATGATTAATGCCTTTGTAAATATTAATATATCATTGTTTTAATTACTGCTGTTATTTAATTCCATGTTTATTGACAATTTCAGATTTTTAATTCAAATGAAATTATAGTAACAGCTTAAGAGTATTAGTTACTTTATTTTATTTTTTTTTAAAAGTTTTTAACAGTAAAACATTTTTTTTCTCACTAGGAATTGCACATTGGATCTTAGGATTCAGCTATCTATTCTCTGTTTCAGGATGAGTTCCACTCCCGTTTGAAGTTTGTTAGAAGAGGATTAGTTGCATTGGCCAATTCTGGGAAAGATGATAATGGAAGCCAGTTTTTTTTCACTTTAGGACCATGCCCAGAACTACAAAACAAGCATACGATTTTTGCAAAGGTAAGTCTGAAAATACACAACATTTACACTGAGTTGGCTTTGCATTAGCAGCACCACCTGCCTTGGGTCCACTTTTTGCACATAATAAAGCCTGTACACATCTTGGTATATCCTCCACAAGAGGTTTCGTGGTGTCCTGTGCTAGTGCGAACCATACATTGCACAATGTGTCCAATAACGGCCACTGTCAGGTGGGCATTATTTGACACTTTGTGCGCTGACAATAATGCCATTGTCAGGTGGATAGCCTTAGCATCAAATATCCTTTTCCAGCGGAGCCCAAACATGATCAATTGGGTTGAGATTGGATGAGTTGGCAGAGGATAGAGAATTCATTGTCATGTTCCTGAAATAAGTTAGCAACCTGTTGAGCCTTGGTGAGTTGTCTTTTTGATATACAGGAACTCCCCGGCTTACGTAAGGTTACGTTTCACGGAACGCTATGCAATTTGGAATTTCCCTAAATAAGCATTTAGGAAAATTCCGCATTCACAACTATTCGTGCTGAATTTGATAGAAGCAAAAAATAAATGTTCAATGAACTTGTAAATAGAATTATTTTTTCAATGTTTTTATCTCATGCGGAGGAAAAATTACAAAAATTTCAAAATTATAAAATTACAAAAAGAGAGAGGAGACAGGCATAACGTCAGCAAGTTTTACTTTTCCAGCAATGTTGCCAGAATTAACTCTCCAGCTGATAAGCATGCCGCTGTGGAATTTGAGGGCTGTGGAGATTTAGAAGGAGTTTTTTCCAACACATCACAAAATTTCTCTGCAGCTCCAGAATTGGCACTTCACCGCATACTTTAATGTTTTCAAAACCAGCACAATGCTTGAACCTATTAAACCACCCATTGCTTGAATCTATTAAACCACCCATTGCTTGCCACGAACTTGGCTTGGGGTTTGCCGTACTTATCGTTATTTTCATAAATACTTCTCGCTTGAATGGCCATTAGATTCAGGGGCACTTGCTTCTGAATCTAATTTTCTGTTCATATTATTAATAGCTTTTCCATCTTCTACATAGGGCACAATATAGCCTAAGTAGTCCTTGCACCAGAAAACACCACAACAACCTCTTTTATATAGCACCTGAATGCTGTTTTGTGATCACTGTTGGGGCAGACTGGCCCTGGTGTGAAATATGTTGATCCTTGAACATGTTCTTTTATATGTGCACTGTCCCTTAAAATAGTATTCACTGTTGAAGCAGCGAGACCTAATTCCATGCAATAGATGACAAACTTTGTCCTGCTTCATACTTCTTAACCATTTTCATGTTCATTTCTCAATCAATTTTGTTTCGTTTCCTAGCACTGCCAGCACTTGCACTTTCTAGTCCCTTTCCCTTCGTTATTGTAATAAGTAAATAGAAATTAAGAGAAGATTTTGAAAATTTATTTGTTTTTTATATGATTGAAGATTTCAGTGAAGGGGGAACACATTTCACTATAGTAATGTAAAAACCCACACAATTCCAGTTATCGGTATTATCGCAAATGCAATAAGATAGTTTACTATCCGTTTATAATAGACTGTGCTAACAGAAAAGCCCAATAAACAGGAAAGTGCAAATTGTTTTTATTGTTTTATGGTAGTGACCTCCAGAAATGTGTTTTAGAAAAATATCACAAAGGCGTTCAAAATTGATTCTTATAATGGGAACATATGATAATGACAAAAGTGTAGGGCAATTTCCATTATAAAAATGACCTTTTAGAGAGATAAATAGTTTAGTTATATAGCAAAATTTTCAACTTTGAAGGACTTGGAACAAATTTCCAAAAAAAAAAAAAAAAAAAAAAGAAAAAAAAAAACTGTGTTATTGGGTTCACATTGTAATATTTTCACGATACCTCCATTTATTCCTACTGGTGCAAAATATGTTTCCCCAATTGTTTTTTAAGTTTTTACCCGGCTGGAAAAAACTTGCGTAAATTCGAATTTGTGTAAGTAGAGTATTATACAAGTCGGGTAGTTCCTGTATGTATATATATATATAATATAGACAGACAAATGTTTATATTCAGTATATAGGAAAGGGGTGCTGACCTATCAATTGTAATTACCATGGAAAAATGGAAAAGGCCTGTAAGGGGAAGGAGATGACCTGAAATAAATTGATTAATATAAAAATAAAATAACACTGATAATGATGTTACCTAAAATAGTGGGTCCTAGGGCTTTAACTACTTCAAAGGTCGGCAGCCAAAACTGTAGGAGCCACCACAACAAGCAGGGTCTCTGTTTCTGTTATGATGTATATGTGCAAAATGTATAAATATGATTTATACGTTTGTATAAATCATATTTATACATGTTAGTTATTTGTTTTTTTTTTTTTAGGAGCATTAGCAACTAAGGCCATATTGCTCCGGGATATGCGGTGGTCATTCCCTGACCTTTCCGCATCCTCCTTATTTGGTGGTGACTGGCTCGAACCCCGGTCTAATCAAGAAACATGTGCTACGCACTGCTGCTCCTCCTTCCACCTGGCTATGGAGGTGCCATATTTATACATGTATAAATATGATTCTTCAAAGACTTTTTCAAAAGGTCGGCAGCCAAAACTGTAGGAGCCACCACAATAAGCAGGGTGTCTGTTTCTGGTATGATGTATATGTGTGAAATGTATAAATATGATTTATACATTTCGCACGTGGATGCGGGCAGTAAAGATCCTGGCGCCTCCGTAGCCAGGAGCAGCAGTGTGTAGCACATGCTTCTTGATTAGACCGGGGTTCGAGCCCCTGACCACCAAATACGGAGGATGCGGAAAGGTCAGGGAATGACCACTGCATATCCCTGGAGCAATATAACATGTATAAATATGATTTATACAAATATATAAATCATATTTATACATTTCACATGTATACATCATTACAGAAACAGACACCCTGCTTATTGTGTTGGCTCCTACAGTTTTGGCTGCCGACCCTTTGAAGAAGTAGTTAAAGCCCTAGGACCCGCTAATTTAGGTAACATTGCTATTATTTTATTTTTATGTTAATCAATTTATTTCAGGTTCCTTCACCTTACAGGCCTTCTCAATTTTTCCACGGTAATTACAATTGATAGGTCAACATTCCTATCCTATACACTGATTATAAACATTTGTCTATATTTCATTATGGTTGCCGGGGTTTCTCTACTGTAACTAGTAGTAGTAGTACCCAGGATCCATGATACAGTTTAATAATTTTGTTTTAATACTTTGCTTGCTTACTTTGTCATTCAGTAACCTGATTATTTTATAAATTTTATATATATATATACAGGTAGCCATTCACTGTTCATGTGATTTAGGACAATCTGAGCGAATCAGCAATTAGCGCATTCGTATCAGAGACGAGAAAGGTTCCCGCCCTCAAAGTAACCACTCGTGGATGCGGGCAGTAAAGATCCTGGTACCTCCGTAGCCATGTGGGCAGGAGCAGCAGTGCGTAGCAGACACTTCTTGATTAGACCCGGGTTCGAGCCCATGACCACCAAATACGGAGGATGCAGAAAGGTCAGGGAATGACCACCTCATATCCCCAGAGCAATATGGCCTTAGTTGCTAATGCTCCTAAAAACCAAATAACCAACAACAAACAGTAAAGATCTATGCGGTGAAGCATTCAGTTGGTTGTGTTTTATGCTACTTACACGTGTTGTAAATTTATTACGCTAACATTTTTTTATTAATTGTGCTATTAATAAATTAAATAATAATAATAGTGATAGCTGTGTGCAGTTTTTTCTAATCGTGTTATAAAGATTTTAATTTAATAGAATAAAGACATGCCATGTATTTAATTGGATCCAAGTACAATATTCGGAGGATAGAATCTGATGAAAGCTGCCTTAATGTGTGTAGGGCTATGAATATGCCTCCATAGACTATTACTACAACTATGAAGAATGCTAATAAAATAAAACAATCGATGCAAAGTGGTAGGTAAAATTTTTGGTACCCAGAACCTAACCCTGTGATTTCCATTTGACTCCATTATATAAAGGGTTCCATTTGTGCCTGTCCCCCTAGGAACCTAACCCGGATGTAAATCTAGGGCTACCTGTGTGTGTATGTATATATGCCAGAGTTGTAATGGATATACTGTCATAATGAAGAGTTGTACTTGGTCAGCAACAATAGAAAGGTAGGCAGTCCCATTGAGCCATTGATTAACAGTGATCAGAGGTTCCAGAACATGACAAGTAAACAGTCCCCTAACCATAACTCTACTGCCTCCACCTGCCGAACAGTGCTTCAATGCCATGGCCTCATGTTGCTTTCTCCAAATATGCCATCAGCATGATTGATTTGAAATTGCAGTCATTGGACCAGGCAACATATTACCACATGTCGGTGGTCCATTGTTATGCTGATCTGCCTATGCAAGGCACTGTTTCTTGTGTCTCACAGTGAATATGGGTACTTGTGACAGCCGTCAACTGCAATAGCTTATATGAGCTAATGTCCAGCACATAATCTGTGTGGATATTGATTGGTCTTGCTATTCCTGCATTGTACTGGGTGGTTAGCTGGGGCAATTTGTTGTATTGCTGCATTGCAGTGTTACATGCAGTGCTCACCATGGGCATCTACCACACATGACTTCCCACCATGTGACCTTTGGCTTGTTTAACCACTGTTGAGGCAGTTATGACAGACTCATGATTACCACAGAACGAGAGCACTTAATCACGTTAATGCAGGTGACACCATCGTGACACCTGCATTTCTTGTCCCCACAGTCATTCTACATTCAAAGTCAAGAAGATCTCAATGTCAACCCATTCTTCTTCAGACACTCAAAAACTGATCACCATCCATGTGTGAAAACTACAAGTTCCTGACTTTGAGTTTTCATAGACCAGTTCATTTATATATAAGGGGTGTTGCCAGTGCAAAGCCAACTCAGTGTGTATTATGGTTTGTCACATAAAATGATGTAATTACATATTTATTTGTATAATTAATATAAATAATAAAAATGTTAATTTAATTTAGCTATCGGAATATTAATAAATTTGGCATTTAGAATAGGGCAGTTGTTCTGAGAATTCATTGCATTTGTTTGGGTATGGGAATCAGTTCAAAGGAGCAGAGATCAGAAGTTAGTAGATGGTCTAAATTAAAATAGTTGACATTTGCTTTTGAAATATCATTCTAGTGGTAGCTAGTATTAGCTATAACCACAGGTTCTTGCTGCATCAACCAAAAAAAATAAACACACACACACACAATTTTTTTTTTATATATTTTTAAAATTTTTTATATTTTTATCTTATCCATAAAACTTCTATTATATCAGGTATTTTCTATTCATTATTTTATTTTATATTATTTTTATCTTATTCATAATATTTCTATTTTTATTTTTATCTTATTCATAAAACTTCTATCATATCAGGTAATTTTCTATTCATTATCGGATTTATGAAACATTGGGTATTCTAAATCTTCTAATTTACATCAAATATCACTACATACTGTAATACCAGGATCCTTCTAAATATGTGTTGAAATGCAGGTAATCAGCCAATTAGTTATATAAGTTCAAGCATAATGAAACTTGGCAATAGCGAGGTGAGATAAATGGCTAATGGAGTAGGAGTAATAGTACAGTAGGGCTCACTCATACACCTGTCGAAAAGCAACAATTACCAAAAAGTGGAAAATAGCCTTTTTTTTTTTTCAATTCCAAATGCATATAAAAGTCTAATAACATGTTTATGCTATCATATGCTGTAAACAGATAATTAGATAATTACTTATATTATTATTCATGCATAATAAAACCTGGCTATAACGAGGTGAGATAAATGGCTAATGGAGTAGGAGTAACTGTAACTGAACTCTATGAAGGAGAATATATAGTAGAATGCTTAAGTAGTTTCTCCGGTATTCTCATCTGAGGATGGAGGAGAAATAGAGTGGACAAGGATAAGAAGAAGAAATACCAAGAATGAGGAGAAACTACTAAGCATTCTACTATATTTTCACCTTTGGGGAATTCAGGTACAGTAGGTCCAGCTTTTTGGTTTTCCACTAATAAGGTGGTTTTAAATTATATCAGTGTTCATTCTTTTCAGTGCTTGTTTTGATTTTTCGACATTTTCTTTCTGATAAACTCATTAGCTTTATCCTCTGAGGTGGTACACTGTACCGCCTCAGAGGATAAATATAATGAGATTATCAGAGTCACAGCAGACCTGTGACTCTGATAATCACAATAGTTAAATTGTAATGATAATCAAAGCAAGAAACTATTTTACATCAATTAACTTTAGCTTGGAGGGATACACGGAATAATAGATTAACAGTAGCTGCTGGCAGAGGTAAAAGTGATTCTTGCACTAATTCTATTGAAATGGAATTGAGCAGCAGCCTGGAAAGCAAGGCAATGGGAATTTCCAAGACTACTGGGAGTCATAGTGGAACAAGTAAATACATGGGCTATGTTAGGGTAACTAAGAGTAGAAACAGGTGCATGTATACTTGCATGTACACCAATGCTAGGAGTATAGTTAATAAATTTGAGGAGCTTGAAGTGCTAGTCAAGACATCAAAGGCAGATATTGTTGGGATATCAGAGACATGGTGTCACAAAGACATAAGCAATGCAGAACTGGAATTTGGGGAGTACAATGTGTACAGAAAGGATAGACAGGGTAGGAAGGGAAGAGGGGTTATGCTGTTAGTTACGAAACATAAAATCTAAGGAAGTGCATCCAATTGATGTGGGTCGACAATGCATTGTTGAGTCTGTTTGGTGTGACACATTCACTGGGAAAGGAAAAATGAGAGTGGGATAGGCCTAATGAATCTGATGAGTATAATGAACAATTGTGCAGAGAAATAGAGTGGGCCAGTAAATTAGAGTATCTTATAATGGGGGATTTTAATTTCCCAGATATTGACTGAAATTTGTGGATTGGTCACTCGCACATTAGAAAGGCTTTTAGGGATTTATTGGATGATTGTTTTCTACAGCAGCATGTTCGGGAGGCAACTAGAGGGAGTAATACTCTTGATCTTATCAGTAGTGATTCTTCATGCATCAAGAATCTGCAGATAAAGGAACCACTAGGTGGCAGTGATCACAGTGTGCTGAAGTGGAATTTACTCAAAGAGGTAACTACTATCAAGGGTGAAGGGAAGGGTTTTTGCTTTCGTAAAGGTGACTACTGTGGTCTGAGACAGTATTTAAATTCTATACAGTGGAACAAACTGATGATGTTACCAACAGCAAATTCAAAATGGGAAGCATTCAAAGAATTAATCTTGGAAGCTACTAGGCTTTTCATACCAACTAAGAAATGTTGTTCAAGATTTAGGCCTAAATGGATGTCAGATGAACTAATTAGACATGTGACAGAGAAGAAAAATGCATGGGATACATATAAATTAACATGTGACACAGAAACCTATGATAGATATAAGCTGGACTGTAACCAAGTTACAAAGGAGGTTAGGCAGGCGAAGGCAGATTACGAGAAATCTTTGTCAAAGGATGCAAAGAAAAACAGCAAAGAGTTCTTTACTTATGTAAACTTTAGAAGAAAGGGGATGAATCAGATTGGTCCACTTGATATCGATGGATGAACTGTTGACGATCCTGCTCAGGTAGCTAACAAACTAAATGAATATTTTGCATCGACATTCACACTTGAGGAGTTATTCAGCGAGGGAAATGCCAGAGGTGTATTTAACTCTGGCAGTAAGCTAGATAATCTTGTAATAACTGAGAGTAAAGTGGAGGAGAAATTGTTGAAGATAAACACAAGAAAGGCAGCCGGGGTGGATGGGATCTATCCAGTTATATTAAACGAGGCGGCAAAGGAATTAAGCAAACCCTTAGCAATAATTATGAGAGCTTCCCTGGACTCTGGGGAGGTACCCATGGACTGGAGATGTGCAAATGTGACTCCAATTTTTCGTAATTTTCCTCTGTTGACAGAGGCAGACTGGCCATAAGTCTTACTGGGGAATCCCCGGTGGGCTGGAAGATGGTGTGATTCCACTGAAGGATCAAAGGGAGACACAGGTAATTATAGACCTGTTAGTTTAACTTCTGTTCCAGGGAAATTAATGGAGACACTGGTTAAAGAAGCATTGCAGAATCATCTAGACAAGACTACAGTTATAGCTCGGACACAGCACGGGCACTGATTAAAGAAGCATTGCAGGATCATCTAGACAAGACTTCAGTTATAGCTCGGACACAGCACGGGTTTGTTAAGGGGAAGTCTTGTCTGACTAATTTGATTGGATACTATGATGTAGAGAGCAATATGGCCTTAGTTGCTAATGCTCCTAAAAACCAAATAAGAAACAAACAAACTATAATGTAGTCACAAAGGAACTGGATGCAAAGAATAACATTGATATCATATATTTGGATCTTAGAAAAGCCTTTGATATTGTTGCACATGGAAGACTGCTACACAAATTGGAGCAGTGTGGCTTTGGAGGCAAATGGAAAAAGGGGTGGTTGAGTGGGAGAAGACAGAGTGGTAATCAATGGAAACTGCTCTTCATGGACTAATGTTATTAGTGGAGTCTCTCATGGTTCAGTATTGGGTCCATTGTTGTTTTCTGTATTTATAAATGATATTGATGATGGTATATTACTCTTAATGTCCAAGTTTGCAGACAATATGAAGGTTGGAAGGGATGTTTATGACACTAATGACATTACACTGCTGCAACAGGAACTAGAAAAGTGGAGCAGAAGGTGGCAAATGAAGTTTAACATTGACAAATGTAAAGTACTACATATGGGAAACAGCAACCCCAGAGCAACGTATCAACTCTGTGGTACTACACTGACAGTGGTAGAGAATGAAAAGGACCTAGGGGTAATTGTGCAGGCAGATATGAAGTTTTCTGAGCAGTGCAGGTGGTCTGCAAGAGTAGCTCATGGTGTCTTGTCAATGATATACAGGTATTTTTCTAGCAGGGATAAGGAGGTGATTATCCCCTTGTATAAGGCAATGGTCAGGCCACATCTTGAGTACTGTATACAGGTCTGGAGGCCTCATTTTAAGAAGGATGTAGAGCTGTTGGAACAAGTACAGAGAAGGGCAACAAGATTAATGAATGGAACAAAGGGTTGCTCTTACGAAGAAAGGCTTAAGTTTTGCAAATTACAGTGTCTGGAGACTAGGCACCTGCGAGGTGATCTGATTGAGGTGTATAAAGTCTTGAATGGTTTGAGCACGCTCAATGCGGATGGGATTCATTCTCTTGCTCAGAATAATTGTCTGAGAGGGCATAAATTCAAATTGAGGAAAGGCGGTTGTAGGATAGATGTGCAGAAGTTTGCCTTTAGCCAGCGGGTGGTTGATTGCTGGAACAAACTTCCTTCTGTCATTGTAGAAGTTGATAGCTTAAATAGATTCAAGGCCGAACTTGACAAACATTTGGAGCGAGTGGATGGGTGAAATAATGGGTTTTTTTGGTTTTTTTTTGTTTGGCTGATGTTATATAAGCTTGCTTTCTTGCATCATGTGCCTTTGCTAATGTTATAATAATCAGCTCTGTCAAATAAATAAAGAAATAAATAGTTAAATTGTAATGATAATCATAGCAAGAAACTATTTTACATCAATAATAACTGGGATATCATTGCTTCCAGTTATTTTCCTAACCCCTAAAGTCAGAACTGATTGGTATTTAGTTACCCAGTTTACTCTTAGACTCAGCATATATGTATTGGTGATACACTGACACTTTTCCAATCCAAAGAAGTCTCGAGTCCAATGATGTTCTCTTACTGAATCTTAAAGGTTCAGTGCACTCTCATGCTGTGTCCCTCAAAATAGTGAATTTATGCTATGAACTTAAGGAGCCTTACTTGCCTTTAGGCTTGAAAGTTTCCTAATAAACAATCTCTTGAAACTTCAGTACCACTAATTTCATTTTGCTTACTTTCAATGGCCTGCTCTCAGTGAACGGCCTTTCACTGTAAAGATCAATGCTAAATAATGTTCATTTCATAAGCTGGGTTACCCAAGACTTTCTACACCTGTTATGCAAGGGTCTGGTATGATTCATTTTATCTTTTGTATTCATATAAATGAAAAACTCCTTGTCACTTTCTTTGCTCTCTTAGCCACTGATTTCACATATTCAGTTTTTGCCAGCCTATCTTTTCCGTGGTACTATTCCAGCTCAATTTGTAATTTATTGGCTTTAGTACTTTTCATCACTTAACTTTTCAATGCTCTTGTTGTTTTCTGCTCTGTTAAACCGATTTAGGCATTTTCCTCATGCTATATTTTCTTATGGTATACAAGCATTTGTGGCTCCCATGTCTTTTGTTTTAAAGAGATTAAATAATTCTGATGTTTTCATCCCCCCCTGCTAACTGCCTAACTGATAGTAGCCATGTAGCATCTTAAAATAGGCCCCTTTTTTGAAATTAAAACCCATGCTTCCACCTTTAACAACTGTAACCTCTTTATTTTCCAACTAAGAATTGCATGATCACTGTTTGCTAATGCTTTTTGTACTTTCAGTCTTACAATATCGTCTGGTTTGTGGGTGATGATCAGGTCTAGAGACATAAAATACAGGGATATGTAGCCAAAATTTGAATTCTGAAAGATGCACAGCATTCTTTTGTTAAGGAAAAATCATGTTTAACTAATCTGTTTAGCTATTTTGATAACCACTCTTGAAAGATAGAATCAAATGCTTTGATAAAATAGATAGTATAATGTCATAATTATCTCCCATGATGTCATAATTATCTCCAGCTCGTGAGTGAATCACAAGGTGGCAGAAGGTGTGATTAATGGAAGTCTGCATGATGTCAAAATCTGTAAAGGTTGGGATAGTAGTTAATGATCATTGCCAAGCAGCATTTCTTCAGGATCACTTGGAAAGGCTTCAAGGATGGTCAGAAAATTGGCAGCTACAAGAACTGTTCAGTAAAGAATGATCGTAATTTTTCATGAATAACTGTACTGCTTGCTATTTCTAGGTGAGCTGAGAAATTTAAGACCAAACCAAGCTGCATTTCATAGCAACTTTGCAGCTGACTTGCATGCATGGTAGTCTGTCAAATTTTTGCTTGTTCAGTTTTGCCTGCGTAACAATGGATGTGACACAAGGAATGTGTCACATCCATTGTGACATGCTGCTCTCAAATTTTGTTTCTGTCTCAAGAAAAACATCAGCTGAAGCATATGAAATGTTAAAAGAGGCTTACAGTGAATGATACTTCCATATAGCACAGCTCACAGGTGGTTTAGAATTTTTAAAGATGAATCTGATGTATCATTAACAGGACACCATAGTTAATGATACATTATTATAAGAGGTGCTACCCAAAAGTTCCCGAAATGTATTTATAAAATAAATTAGACTCGCCCTAGATCAGTGGTTTTCAACCTGGGTGCCACAACAACATTCCAGGGGTGCCACGTAATTTGGGCTTAAGTTACTTATTAATATATTTTTAAATTTATATGTTTATTTCATTATAAAAAGGTGTATAGTATCTTTTTAATTTTGTGGTGATCTATAATTGATGTTTACTTAGTACCTCTATATAAAGAATAAAATTATATAATATATATATAATTTGTATTATGATATTATGAAATGTAATTTTTATAATTATATTATTGTAATAAATATCATATAACATATTTTTAATATTATTTATATATATACATACATACAGAGAGAGAATCGGATCTAACAGGCAGAAAATTGAGTGGGGTGCTGCAAAATAAAATAAATTATTTAGGGGTGCAGTTATTAAAAAAAGGTTGAAACCATTGCTCTAGGTCTTATTCAATACCATCACCTTTGAAGTAGTCTCCTTGAGAGCATAAACACCGATCCCAGTGCTTCTCTCATGATTTGAATGCATCCTGAAAGTCCTTCGTCATAGTGTTCAGCACTGTCTGCGATTCAGTTTGGATATCCTCTAAGCTGTCAAATCTTCAACCCTTTAGCTTTATTTTCATTCTTAGGAAGAAGTTGCAGGGGGCTAAGTCTTGCGAATAAAGGGGTGGGGGACAATTGTCATTGCCGCACAGCAAGAGATGTGTGGGCATTGTCATGATAGACCCAGTTCTTTGTATGCCACTTCTGTGGATGTTTCCTCCTGACAGCTTTCCTTAGCAACCTCAAGACATTGCAGTAGAACTTTGCTTTGACAGTATGGCCAGGAGAGACAAATTCCTTATGGATAAACCCGTCAATGTCCAAAAAACAGATCAGCATGGACTTCACATTGCTCCTCACTTGTTGGACTTTCGGTTATGGTGAAGATGGGCTCTTCCACTGGGATGATTGTTGCTTAGTTTCTGGGTCATACCCATATACCCAACTCTCATTGCCAGTGACGACCATAGAAAGGAGTTTTGATCACTCCTGGCCTGTTCTTTAAGATCTCTGCTAACTTCCATGCGATGCTGCTTTTTGTCTTCATTCAGTAATCGTGGCACACGCTTGGCTGCAATCCTTCTCGTGTTCAACTCGTCTCACAAAATCTGCTGACGTGCCGTATGATAGTCCTACAATGCCACAAATGTCGCAGATCATCCACCTGTGGTCGTCACAGATCACCGCCCAAACTTTTCCGACATTTTCCCGGGTGGTGCTCAAACATTGTCACCCAAAGCTTGTTTCAACTTCTAATGGGTTTTTGCTGTTGTATCATTAAGAAGGAAACAAAACTTGATGGAAGCATGTTGCTCTCTCAATCAGCCGTCGCAACAATTGCAAACTACACAAAATGCATCACCAAAGAACTGTGCATAAATATTCAATGACTCTATCCGGTCCAACGCCACGTGGCAGACTGATTCACAAAGGATGCATGCAGTGTTACCTAGCTCCACAAGTCAGTGCTAGACATAGTTCCCGTGCAACATTCAAATTTTGGGAACATTTTGATAGCACCTTGTACATCAAACATTTGTTTGTATAGATAGAAAGATCTTAATCTCACTGTATAGCACAATTATAAAATTGTCCTGTAGAACCCAGTGTCACCTGAGATGGGATTCTAAAATGAATGAAGGCAAACTTTTTTTTATTCTTGTGAGACTCCATAACAAAAGCTGTTATTTATTTACATAGTGGCTAATACTAATGTTCTTCCTACAATATTTTTGGATGCACCTTGTATTTTGAATTCAAACAAGTTTAGATTTATTTATGGTATGACTCATGATATATAATTGAACAAATAAACAAAATATTTATATATATCCCTGAAAATTGTTTTTGCACTGGATTTTATTTTATACATGCCTGATTTTTGTGAAAATTTTATATAGGGAATTTAACAAACTTTAAATATTATAGGTGACTGGAAATACACTTTATAATATGCTGAAACTTGAGGAAGCTGTAGTGGATAGCAATGATAGACCTTTGTATCCTCACAAAATAATTTCAACCAAAGTAAGTAGTAAATATTTCTGCATTCACTGTAATATTCATTATGAATAAGCTTTACTTTGAACACACAAATTTCATTATTTAGGATATTTTGATTATGTATCATTGCCATGCACAGGTAAGGTGGGCTACCAGGGCTGCACTGATGTGGCACAGAACAGTATCTACAAGACTCCAAAGCTATTCTACAGTGATATAGCAGTACCCCTGCAGAAGAAAAGTTGTGTTAGTTCAGATAAGGTAAATATTTTGTAGATGCCAGTTCAGAAATTCCCACTGTATAATGTAAAACTAGTGTCAGTTGATGATTGGCAGGGATGTGACAGAGAATTGCATAGTATCCAGTATACAAGATTATGGTTAGGCCACAAATGGAGTATTGCATTCAGGTCTGCAGACTCCACCTTAAAAAAAAAGAAAAAAGCATAATGCTTCTTCTGTAGAGGGTTCAGAGAAGGGCGACCAGATTTGTGAGTATAAATCGATGCCTATATGAAAAACAGCTAAGAGGGTATGGAGTGAAAGGTTTGACATCTAAGGGAGATTTGACTGAGATTTATAAAACAGTGGATGAGGAAGGTATTTTCTCCCAATTAGATCAGATAAGAACTATTCAAATATAAAATTGTAGGGAATAACAGAAAACTGGATTTCATGAAGTTCATTTTTGGGCAGCAGGTTGTCAAACACTAGAATAAGTGTCTTCCTAATGTGCTAGGAGAAGTGTCTCACCCAAGTTCAAAGTGATATTGAATGGTTACATTGTGGGTTGTTGTTGTTTTGGTTTTTAGGAGCATTAGCAACTAAGGCCATATTGCTCCGGGAATATGTGGTGGTCATTCCCTGACCTTTCCGCATCCTCCGTACCTTGTGGGAATGGAAATAGTATGAATATTGTTTTGTTATATTATTTTTATTTTATTTTATTTTGGCTGATGCAGAAAGTTCTGCTTTCTTGCATCATTGGCCTTACAAATACTAATTAATTTTGTCTTCATAATCTTCAAATTGCTGTTTGATGTAGCATTGTTCTCTCAGTCCAAGAGGAGATCCATCTTGGGGTCTCAGTGAAATTGCTGCCTTTGCAGAACTGCTCTTTTGATTCTTGGGTACAGGCACTGAAAGGTTCAGTTTTTTTTTTTCAGCTGTTGCCACACATGCACATGATGGTGTTTAATGGGGTTGCAGTTCTTAGCAATGTCTTCTACTGGTTTAAGTAGAAATGGGTGGTAGATTCATGTATCTATGTCTTTAAGTATGATATTTTATAATATGGCGGGATGCCAGTTTTTGGCATGGAACACCTAGCATGACTAATCAACAGCGATTATTCATGGATTAAGAATCTGCAGATAAAGGAACCACTAGATGGCAGTGATCACATTGTACTGATGTGGGATTTACTTAAAGATGTAACTACCGTCAGAGGTAAAGGGAAGGGTTTTTGCTTTCTTAAAGATGACTACAGTGGTCTCAGACAGTTTTTAAATTCTATACAATGGGATCAACTGATGATGTTACCAACAGTAAATTTTAAATGGGAAGCATTCAAGGTAGTAATCTTGGAAGCTGCAAGGCTTTTTGTCCCAACTAAGAAATACTGTTCAAGGTTTAGGCCTAAATGGTTGTCAGATGAACTAATGAGACTTGTAGCAGAGAAGAAAAATGCATGGGATACATATAAATTATCAGGTGACACAGAAGACCATGGTAGATATAAGATAGTCTGTAATCAAATCACAAAGGAGGTTAGAAAAGCGAAGGCAAATTATGAAAAATCTTCAGCAAAGGATGCAAAGAAAAACAGCAAAGACTTCTTTATTTACATAAACTCTATAAGGTAGGGGATGAATCAGATTGGTCCACTTGATATCAATGGTTATGATTGTTGATGATCATGCTGAGGTAGCTAATAGACTGAATGCGTATTTTGCATCTACATTCACACATGAGGAGTTATTCAGGGAGGGGAATGCCAGAAGTGTATTAAACTCATGTAATATTGAGATTATTACAAGAGTTTAATAACCTCTGATAATCTTGTAATAATTGAGAGTAAACTGGAGGAGAAATTGTTGAAATTGAACGTAAGAAAGGCACCTGGGGTGGATGGAATTTATCCAGTTATATTGAAGGAAGCAGCAAAGGAAGTAAGCAAACCCTTAGCCATAATTATGAAAGCATTATGAAAGCTTTCTTGGACTCAGAGGAGCTCCCCATGGACTGGAGGTGTGTAAATATGTCCCCAGTTCACAAAGGAGCATTAAAGGGTGACACGATTAATTACAGACCTGTTAGTTTAACTTCTGTTCCAGGGAAAATAATGGAGCTACTGGTTAAAGAAGCACTGCAGAATCATCTAGATCAGTGGTTCCCAACCTTTTTTGACTCACAAACCCTTTTCAACGTAATATTTTTTAATGCGCACCCCTTTCAATATAATATTTTTAATGCGAACCACTAAGCCTATATTCTCTGAAATCGTATAATATTTCTGAATTTTTATTATAAAATATTTCCAATACTAGGTTTTATAAGCGACATTGCGTAATAATAAAAACTATTATTAAGTATTATTTATACTTTGTAAAGCAGTTATTAATTAGTCCAAACTAGATTTCAAACAGGCCAAGAGTAGAAAACTTGCTTCTTTCTCTAATTGTAGCCGAGCATTCTGGTCTCTTGCCAAATCTATTGGCCGAAATTTTTGCCCATCTCTGTTCCACCTCTGACAAAACCATATGGTTCTGTTTCCACATCAGCCAAAGATAAAGCTGACCTGCTAACATCCTATTTTTCTTCCAACTCATGTTTTGATGATCTTGATAAATCACCTCAAACCATTCCCTCTGGTCTTCCGCTAAAGAGTTGTCAGAAGGATTTTGATGAATCTGATGGATGGTATTTCTCCACTTGTTCTCAAAACCTGTGCTCCTGAACTTACTCCTGGTCTTTGCTGCCTTTTTCAATTTCTTATTCGAAAGGTGTGTTTCCTTATGCTTGGAAATTTCTTCATATCCAGCCAGTTCCTAAAAAGGGTGACAAACCCCTTCCATTCAATTATCGTCCCATTGCGATTACATCTACCATTTCCAAAGTACTGTAGAAATCAATTAACCACCAGCTCTTAAACTATCTGAAAATCTTTCATCTGATCAACAATCACCAGTATGCATTCTGTCATTGTCGTTCCACTGGTGATTTGTGGACGAATTCAATGGAAAAGTTTGGTGAAACTCAAGCCATTGCTCTTGACATTTCAAAGGCTTTGATCGTGTTTAGCATAAAGGTCTCCTAAATAAGCTTCCATCCTGTGGTTTGCCAGCTGTTTTTTGCAACTGGGTATCCAGTTTTCCTTCGGGCCACTCACTGTGGCTGATGTAGATGGCTCTCTGTCTTCTAACTTCTCCACTAATGCTGGTGTTCCCCAAGGTTCAGTTCTTTCTCCCACTCCTTTCCTCTTGTATATTCATGACCTTCTTCCATTAACCAGAGGCCCCGAGTGCCAAGCGATAGTGACAAGCGATTTTCTCAGCGATTTATAGAGTGCCCTTATTAAAGAAAAAGTTTTATTTGTTTTCTAGTGTCTTTTTCTATTTCATTTACTTCCAGTGGTTCTGTGCTTAAAGTATCAAGTAAGAACACAGAAAGGAAAACAACCTTTCTTTATTTGGTATATATATTTTACTAATAACAAACAACTAACTTCTACAACCGCTTGGTCACTGGTGGCACCGCTCCTGCCTCCACGTATCTTGGCCGGTAACCTTGGGGATAAGACAACCCCCGGGGCTAAAAGGAGCAGAGATGGAAACAAATGATTTTCCACACTTAGAGCCGAAGAGCTCTCAATTAAATGACACACACGACACTGACCATGACTCCTCATCTCAAAGAGAATGAAGAAAGACACTGGCAGACAGGAATTACCAGCCTTCCTGATTATACATTCTCTGTCAACACAACCTGTCAGCAAGCTCTCCCCCTTCACCATTCAGAGATGCCTCGAACATGCTGCAGGTTCATCAAAAATGGTGAAACGTCTTCAATCCGGAGATTTGTTAATAGAGACCACCAATTCTAGACACTCTGAGCTACTACTATGTCTGACATCCTTGAGTGGAATCCCAGTTCAAATCACACCACACACCACCCTCAATTCTTCAAAGGGAGTGATCACTGAATGGGATTTATTGAACGTCCCCGAAGATGAAATAGTTCAAGAACTTAAAGAACAAAACGTCACTCAAGCAAAAAGGATCATGATCCGAAAAGATGGCAATTTAGTCCCTACCTGGAGTATAACTTTAACATTCAGTTCTCCAAACCTACCATCTTCAGTCAAGGCAGGATATTTAAACTGTCACGTTCGGCCCTATATCCCGAACCCTCTAAGCTGTTTTAAATGCCAGAAATTTGGCCATTCCCAGATAGCATGCCGTGGAGATGCAACTTGTGCAAACTGTGGGTGTAAAACTCATACACAAACAGAATGTAAGGCAACAACTCCACAGTGTCCAAATTGCAAAGGCAACCATCCCGCTTATTCCAAAGACTGTGACCTCTGGAAGTTGGGGAAAAAAATACAAAAATATAAAATTGAAAATAAGGTTTCCTATCAAGAGGCAAGAAAACAAGTAAAATTATGTATGCCAAAACACACCTCTGCTTCTGTTACTCACAGTCACCAATCAGTAGCATGTCAGACTGAAGTGACCATTCCTCCAGACACATCGATCTCCAACTGGGCTCGGTTAGTCCTCTCGGTCGAACATCCATCTCCACCAAACATAGTAGACCAATGCAGTAATACACCACTAACAGTTCCATCCCAGAGACCTCCCCCATTGTCAAGCAGTAGATAATTTACAGAAATCAGATCCTGTTGAGGCAAAGAAATCTCATATATCAAGCATGGACACAGATGACATAACTAACCAAGATCTGCTTGAAATACATGCAAATGGAGATATGGAAAAAGCAATGACTCAGAATGCCCTAATTTTTCAAGAAAAGAAAAATCAAAACTCGAAAGAGGTAAACAAGCCACCCACAAAAAACAGACAGACTCAACTTCCACCCACAGAACTAAATAATGGAACAGATCATACAGTGGAATTGCAGAAGTTTTCGCAGCAGTATTAACGATATTTATGAATTAATTCACCTTTTCAAACCTGCTGCTATGTGCTTACAAGAAACAAATTTAACACCAAAAATCTCCGTTTCAGTCAAAAATTATACCATCTTCAGAAAAGATCGATCTGAAACTAACAGCCCTTATGGAGGAGTAGCTGTACTTGTGGAATCAAGAGTCCCTTCCAGGCACATTCCTTTGAAAACACCATTAGAAGCTGTTGCTACACGTATAGTTATCGGTATCTCATTGACAGTGGTCTCGATATATCTTCCGCCAAACCATCCATGCACATTTCAGGATGTGGAAAACCTTATTTCTCAATTACCATCTCTGATCTGTCTATTAGGCAATTTTAATGGACATCATCCATTGTGGGGTTCACTGGTCTCAGATGGACGTGGCAAACTTATTGAAATGCTACTTGATAGAGAGAATCTGACACTGTTGAACACTGGCTTACCCACCTACATCCATTTTCCTACTGGGTCAAGCACTGCTATCGATCTCTCAATTTGCTCTCCGATCCTGTTCCCAACCATAGAGTGGACAGTACACGATAATCCTCTAAACAGCGATCACTTTCTGCTGATTCGTAGCATTCAAACCACCCATTTCAAACAAACACAAACAAAAACTCAATGGAAATTTTCCAAAGCAAACTGGACAAAAATTACCATGTATCTTTTGATGAGGATATCATTATGTCTTTTCCTATTGACGCCGCCACCAAATATATTACAAAGCAGATACTAACAGCTGCAACAGCCGCCATCCCAAAGTCTCAAATAAGAAACCATTGGCATACCAATCACTGGTGGAATGGTGATTGCAATAAAGCGAAAAAGGAAAAAAATGCAGCATGGAATACCTTCCGCAAATATCCCACCACTGCCAACCTTATTAACTACAAGAAACTGAGAGCCAAAGCTCGTTTCATCCGGTGAAAGGCCAAAAAAGATTCATGGGTAAAATTTACCTCCTCAATCAACAAAGATACTGATACCCGAATAATCTGGGAAAAAAGAAAGAAGCTAAGTAGAAAATATCATGTATCATCATCTCCTATTATTAACTGGAATGGGAAGGAGATCTCTCCTGGAGAGATTGCCAATGCCTTAGGAACTGTGTTCTGTGAATTATCTGCCTCAAGCACATATCAACAGTCTTTCCAAAAAATTAAAGCCGGAAATGAGAAAAGGAAACTGAACTTCAAAGCTACATGCCATTTACCCTATAACCAACTATTAACAATATCTGAACTGAAAGAAGCTATATATACCTCAAGAAACAGTGCTCCTGGCCCTGACGAAATTTACTATATAATGCTTCAACATCTCAATCAGAAATCACTATCTTTATTGCTTAAACTTTACAATCGGATGTTCTCAGAACATATATTCCTGACCTCCTGGCAACATTCTTATATAATAGCTATACTGAAACCTGAAAAAGATCACTCGATTCCACACAATTATAGACCAATTTCTCTTACCAGCTGCTTGAGTAAGACTTTGGGAAAAATGGTTCACCATCGTCTCACATGGTATCTTGAATCCTGAAACATAATCACTAATAATCAGTTTGGTTTTCGAAAGAATAGCTCATCCCTAGACCTCATGACAAAAGCTGAATCAATCATGAGGAATGCATTCATTAGAAATCAACATCTCGTCATGATATGCCTTGATATAGAGAAGACTTTTGATACCACATGGCAATATGGCATCCTAAGAGATCTCCATTCTATTCATATGAGAGGGCACTTACCATATTTTATTCAAAGCTTTCTTCGACACAGGTCTTTCCAAGTTAAGTACCGGCAGGTTTTATCTCAAACATATACAAAGGGTACTAGGAAAGTTTTGCAATATGACGCAACAATGAATCACAAGAAGCTGCTTGTTGCTGCATGTTGAGACATGTTCATACGTGCATAGTAGCCGCCGCGCCAAGTCGATGGGCTCAGTTATTCATTAGTAGTGAGAGTGTAAAGTGCTTGCGATGGCATCGTGGTCACGAAATGAGATAAGGACAGTTTTGCGGTATAATTTCGTGCGTGGTTTAACCATAGACCAGTGCTTAGAAGAAATGACTCTTGCACTAGATGATGATTGTCCACGTCGTACAACGATATTCAGGTGGTACAGAGAATTCCAAAGGGGAAATTTCACTCTGGAGGATTCTGAGAGGCCGGGAAGGCCACGAACGTCAGTTACGGAGGAAAACGTTACTGCTGTGAGGAAAATGCTTTACGAAAACAGGCGAGTGACCTACCAACAGATAGAGGATACTTTGGGCCTAAATGCACCAGCAATTCGTTCGATTCTGCAAGATCATTTGCACGTGAAGAAACTTTGTTCTCTCTGGGTGCCGCATCAACTGACTGAAGAGCAGATGACACGACGTGTGACTTGGTGCCGGGAGATGTTAAAAAAGTTTGATAAGGGACAATCTCGGTATGTGAACAACATCGTGACAGGTGACGAGACTTGGCTGTACTATTACGATTTGCCGACCAAGGCTCAAAACAAAGTTTGGGTCTTTGATGATGACAACACACCCGTAATTGTCAGAAAATCCCGATCTGTAAAGAAGAAAATGACAGCTGTATTTTTCAAATCGAGTGGAATTGTGGAACGTGTCGTTTTGGACACGCAGAAGACAGTCACAGCTAAGTGGTATACTGAACAATGCCTGCCTAAAGTCATTGGATCTATGAAGAACCTGCGGCCAAAGTCAAGAATGGACACCTGGTACCTCCATCACGATAATGCTGCAGCTCACCGCGCCAAAGCCTGCACCGAATATTTGACCACGACAGGACTGAAACTTCTCGAGCACCCTCCCTACAGTCCAGACCTTGCTCCCTGCGACTTTGCACTGTTCCCGCATGTGAAAATGAAGCTAAAAGGGAGGCGGTTTTCCAGTGATGAGGACCTTCTACGGGCTTGGGAAAACGAGTGTGCTTTACTCCCTAGTGAAACTTGGCAGAACTGGTTTAAAGATTGGTTTCGGAGGATGGAGAGGTGTATTGAATGTAGAGGAAATTACTTTGAAAAAATTAAATAAACAAAGCTGTATTGCAAAACTTTCCTAGTACCCTTTGTATACAAGAAGAAGGAGTCCCACAGGGCTCTGTTCTTAGTGCCACTCTGTTCTCATTACGAATAAACAATATTACAAACTGCATTCCAAACACCGTTGACTCATATCTCTGTGCGGCTGACCTTACCATATCCTGCCATTCCCAGAATATGAACTATATCTTGAGGCATCTACAAATATCCATAAACAACGTTGAATTATGGATGGCACAAAATGAATACAGACTGTCAAGCCACAAATCAACAGCCATACATTTCTGCACAAAGCACAGAATGCATCCTGAACCTGAGTTGCACTTGGCCAACCACCCTATACCAATCGTGAACAGTATTCGTCTCCTAGGGCTAATTTTTGATAAGAAATTAAATTTCCAGGATCACATAAAATATCTAAGAACCTCTTGCGCAAGGAAAATGAATATACTCCAGGTAATCTCCAGTACATCCTGGGGTGCAGATCGCTATACCCTGCTCCACTTGTATAAGTCCCTAATTAGATCTCGGCTAGACTACAGAGCACCTGTTTATGACTCAGCTAGGGAAAGCACCTTAGCGCGTCTTGCGCCCATCCAACATTCGTCTCTTAGGATAGCCCTAGGTGCATACAGAACATCACCGGTTCAAAGTCTTTACGTTGAGGCTCACGAACCTCCACTTAGCATCAGAAGAAAAACGTTGCTGATGAATTACTCAGCTAAAATTAAAGCCTGCCTACTCATCCTGTTTGGCCACTCATGCATGATTCTCTGTGGAAAATCCACTATACAAATAAACCCAGAACAATTCAGCCTGCTGGTATCAGACTGCAGATTCTAGCAGAAAGCTGGAACATCCAATTTGATAACATCCTGAGAGAATCAAAAGATCCAGATCCCCGTGGTCTACTCTCACACTTTCTTCTCATGAATACCTTGAGCAATGGGGTAAAAGTTCCATAGCAAAGATTAACATCCAACAACTACATTATGATCGTACACAAAAGTACCCCGAATTCACCAAGATCTATACTGATGGTTCAA
Source organism: Mastigoproctus giganteus (assembly GCF_048544385.1). Classification (NCBI taxonomy): domain Eukaryota; kingdom Metazoa; phylum Arthropoda; class Arachnida; order Uropygi; family Thelyphonidae; genus Mastigoproctus; species Mastigoproctus giganteus. The sequence goes on along the minus strand of NC_143576.1, from coordinate 277,238 downwards.
AGTCTAACAATCAAGTGGGTGCAGCTGCTGCCTTCCCTAATTCAACTATCTCATTTTCACTTCCAGTCGAATGTAGCAGTTATACCGCTGAGCTTCATGCCATTAAGCTTGCTCTGAAAAATATCTCACTGCTGTCAATAAATAAAAGTATCATATATACTGATTCACAAAGTGCTATTTTAGCTTTGAAAGGCATTTCCTCACCTACCAATCCTTTATTAAAACTCATAAAACATAAGCTGATGCAGCTTCATGAGCATAAACAAACTGTTATCTTTTCTTGGGTCCCAGGCCACAGTGGTATTCCAGGAAATGAATGTGCAGATGATGCTGCAAAGCATCCTTCTAATATAGCCTCAACAAACGATCTAGTCCCATATCCTGATTATAGACACAAAATACAGAGAACATGCATGGAACAATGGACATGCATGTTCTCTGTGGAAATTGTAAACGAATAACAAGCTATTTCAAATAAAATCTGAACCACAATTATGGACTTCTAGCCTTTGTAAAAATAGAAAAGAAGAAGTAATCTTAGCCAGAATCCGAATAGATCACACTCACCTCACACATCTCTCTCTTCTTACAGGGAATGATCCTCCTCAATGTGCAAACTGCTGGCAGCCACTTACAGTAAAACATGTACTTGTCGAATGTAGCTTGTTTAACAACGCCCGACGAATGGCTTTTAGTTCCATCTCAGATCTGCAACAACCTCTGTCTCTCAATAGCATCATAGGTAAAGATGCAAATCTCTCTGAATTATTTCTCTATTTAAAACAAATTAAAGTGTATGATCGTTTTTAACTGCTGTACAAGCAGTTCCCGTATGTAAAGTCAATTGATTTGGGAGGTGCAATATATGGCCTAAGTTGCCCTTGCACCAAAAAAAAACACCACAACAACAACCATTAACCGGAAATCCTAATCCATAGTTTTTCTGCCGATAGCACATTGCATTTCACCTTCCAGTTTGAGAAACCTCGCCTGGTCAAACAGCTTCAACTTCTCGAGTATCCAGTGCCAAATCCTCAAATGCTGATCACCAGGTAATTCTTCAGTGGGGCAAAGAAAACTTAATTTCAATCCTTCTAAAACTCAGTCCTGCGGCTCCGATTTCTAGGCGAGATCTTGGTAATTATCCTGACTTCTAATTTCTCTTGGCATAAGCACATTACAAATATTGCTTCCTCTGCATCTAAAAAACTGGGCTTTCTCTTTCGCCATAGGCGTTAGTTTTTTTCCAAACAGTTGACTCTGTAGAAATCGCAAATTCGGCCTACCACGGAATATTTTTCCCACATCTTGGGCGGTGCCCCCAGAACCTCTCTCAGGCTTCTAGATTCCTTTCAGAAGAGGGCGGTTAGGTTAATTAATGACTCATTTCTAACAGTCTCCACTCTCTGTCTCATAGACTTTCTGTTTCTGCTGCATGCCTTTTCTACAGATGCTTCCATGGGCACTGTTCTTCTGAATTTGCTTCTATAATTCTCTCTCTCTCTCTCTCTCTCTCTCTCTCTCTCTCTCTCTCTCTCTCTCTCTCTCTCTCTCTCTCCAACTTAAAACTCACCGAATCAACTTTTCTTCTTCCTCATTTATTCATTCAACTTCTGTTTTCTGAACAACCTTCCTTCATACATATTTCCTGAAAATTACAATTTACAGAAGTTAAAATGTAATGTCAACAAGTATCTTCTTTCATCTTTTCAACTTTCAACCCATGCACAGTACTAAGTACTATAGGTTCTAAAAAAAAGTACCTGTACATAAATAATGATCCTTGAGATTGAAAAAAATAATTTAGTATTGAAAACATATTTATTTAACATGATATACTGTAATATAGTATATCAATTATAAGGAACTGTGGGAGATATGGTTTCTTTCTTTGGCAGTTGTTTACTTTGTATTTAATATTATTTTTCTTTATTGTTTATTATTAGTTATATTTTGTAGTTTACATATCCAATTATTATTTACATAGATATATTATTCTTACAATAATATATCTATGTAAATCTAACCAAAAAATAAAATAAACTATTATTTTTAAGCCACCTGAATAATTAAATTCATCTACTCTGCTGTGTTCTGTGGTAGATTTGTCTGTTTTCTGGGGGGTAAAACCTTACTAGCTACACCTGAGACCTGTAAATCTAAGCAGATGCCATTACAGAATTTTTAGTGCGAACCCCTGGAACACTTTTGCGAACCCTCAGGGGCTCATGAACCACTGGTTGGGAACTGCTAATCTAGGTAAAACTGCAGTTATAGCTCAGACACAGTATGGGTTTGTTAAGAGGAAGCCTTGTCTGAAAAATTTAATTGGCGATGTGGTCACAAAGGAACTGGATGCAGAAAATAATTTTGATATCATATACTTGTATTTTAGGAAAGCTTTTGATACTGTTGGAAGACTACTGTATAAACTGGAACAGTATGCCATTAATGTCAAGTTGCTGCAATGGATAAAGGGATGGTTGAGTGGGAGAACACATAGAGTGGTAATCAATGGACACCGCTGTTTGTGGCCTAACGTTATAAGTGGAGTCCCCAGGGTTCGGTGTTGGGCTTTTTGTTTTCTGTATTTATCAATGATATTAACCCTGATATAACTTCAACAATGATATTGTTGAAGTTATATCAGGGTTAATGTCCAATTTGCAGATGATACAAAGGTTGGCGGCGCCTCCGTAGCCAGGTGGGAAGGAGCAGCAGTGCGTAGCACACGCTTCTTGATTAGACCGGGGTTCGAGCCCGTCACCACCAAATACGGAGGATGCGGAAAGGTCATTCAGGGAATGACCACCGCATATCCCGGAGCAATATGGCCTTAGTTGCTAATGCTCCTAAAAAAAAAAACCAAATAACCAACAAAGGTTGGCAGTGTTGTAAATGACAGTACACTTCTGTAACATTATCTAGAAAAGTTGAGCAGATAGGTTGAGAAGTGGCAACCGAAGTTTAACATTGACAAATATAAAGTACTTCATATGGGTAGCAGTAACCCCAGAGTAACGTATGAACTGTGTGGTACTATACTCAGGGTAGTGAACAATGAAAAATATTGTTACAATCTAAAAAAAAAAATTGTTGTCATATTCCTCATTCGCCATTGGATATATAAACTGTTCAATTTGATATATGTGAACATTTCTAACTAGGATTTTAAAATATTTTTGTCTACTTTAAATACACTTTACTTAAGCAATCTACAGTTTTAGATGCATAATAACTTTGCCATTTTCTCTTCTGTCAATTAATTTTTCCCTACATTCGTTCTATATGCCCTTTTTTTTTTTAAAACTGGAACCCTTATCAGTCATTTTATTACTTTTTAATCTACTGGACTTGACACTACTATTATGAAATATGTATTTTTATTTTATTTTTGGACTATTCTTTTTATTTTCCAAATACCTTCTACCAGTGCTATTTTTTATAAAAAAATAGATGCCGGTACTCATTCTTTGCTATCAGGAAAAATTACTTTATCATTACTTTAGTAGTAATGTTTTTTGGAATAAGAACAACAAATTTAGTATATTAACACAGTTTATTAAGCATAAATTTATTATTCAAGTATATTAAAAAATAAGTAAAATGTGAGTAAAATAATTAAATAAATCGGTCAACTACTGAATGCTGGGCACTCAGAATGAAGGGTCCGTAGTCACGAATAGTTGTTAGTGTAGTATCTCAAATAGAGAGCTTTATGGTAACTGAAAAAAGTTTCTAGTACCCCGGCTTGGTCTAAACCTGTGGAACTAATGAAAACATTGTCTATTTGAGTCTTTCCAGTTGTTGTGAATGACATGGGGTATTGGGTATGTTGAGGGTCTAATGGCTCCCAGGATTTCTCCCATCTCCATGTACGTTCTCTGTATCGAGTGACAGTGCCCTGTCAATGCCAGAGGTTTGAAAGTGTGTGGGTCATGTAGAATGTAGTATATTGTGCCCATTGTTCATCTGGCCTGTCAGCTGCCGGGCCCCTAGTGGGTCCCGACGTTACCATACCCAGCGACCGGGATGCCGGCTGGGTATACCAATAAGACTAATTGTAATTGTACTCTGGCAGGTCCTGCCACTTACTTTCCTGAGATTTCAGTGGCTAGGACCTAAAAAAAAAAAAAAAATTTATTTGCTGTTTGCTTAATAATATGATTTGTTTAAACATAGAGTGGGGTTTTCGCTGAATGTGTTTCTCTAGAGGTCTAATAGTTCGGGCAGTAATTTTGGTGTATTATATGTGGACATGTGGGGTAATACGCTGTATAGGAAAAGTTTTGGAAGGGAAGGCAAAAGACTGGGGGGGGGGGTAGAAGTACAAGAAAGGGACTGATAGGGAAGGCAGTCCCTCGTTTTTCAGTGGGCATGCCCATGCCGCACCCGAAGGAAAAGTGGGGTGGCAGGAGGGAGAGTAGACAGTGAAAGCATCGCCCCCCCTTCACCTTGGAAAGGGGGAAAAAGCAGACTGGAACAGATGTCCAGCCTCGTTTGTCAGACGGCCTTCCTCGGCTTTCAGGGCAACCGTCCAAGGTTCAGAGGATGTCCATTCCAGTCCTTGTATTTAGGTAGTCCTTTCAGGGTCACCACACCAGCAGAGCATTCAGTGGTGCCCGGGGAAAGAGACCATTTGTCATTTCCATTTAATCATTGCGGTTTTCTCATTTTGTCTAGTCCAGTTTGAATGACAAGGGTGGGAGAAGCGACTGGCTGGTGAGAGCCGTGCAAGACTCAGCGCAGGCACTTCCTCACCATCGCCGCCTCAACACTGGCCCTCTGAGTACCTCCTTGCCGGAACAACTCCAGCTTTGAAAATTGTTAAAAAAATACTTCTCATTGCAAAATTTATAAATGACCTTTATAGAATTATTAGCTATTTAGCAACCTTTTTGTCACCAAAAGGAGAGTTACTTAGTACAAAGAAATGCACTATCGAAGTCCAATAATTTTTTTTTTTAAATTGTAACACAAAAAGTAAATGATAGATTTCAATCGGAATAGTTTTCTCTTGAAAAGTATTGAATAACGTATTGCAAATGTGATTTTTAAATTTTTAACTCCATTAGCGACAGAAATATAGGTGGGGGGACACAAAAATTACTCACATTTTCCTGTCTGGCGCTGCCATTTTTAATTTAAAAAATATTTTAAAATTATATTTTACTCGTTTGAGCTTTTTCCAATGGTTGTCAATTTCTACGGTTGTCAAAAACATTTTACCCCCTCACACACATTTCAACCCCCCATTTCTCAAACAAATTTTTGTCAACAATGATCAATATGGCATCATGTTGGCCCACATGATGTACAAACCCGTGCAAAATTTAGTCAGTAGGTTGAGTGGTTCCAGAGATACAATGCTGTGACAGACGGCTGGCTGGACATACAGACAGCCTAGTGACATTGCAGCCATCTAGAGGGTCCTTTGTTAGACTACGGACCCTAAAAATAATAAGTAAAAATAAATAACATAAATAAAAATAATTTCATAATAAAGTTTTTGTACAATATTCCAACTTTTTATTAAGTTCTCATCCGACACCCGATGCCGACTTCTTTCCTTCCTCTTTGTGTGTCTGTTCTCAATGACGTTTCCGGAGCAGCCACGAATCAACATATTTTGCTGGATCGAAGCGGGTCAGTGGTGGGCCTACAATTTTAAGAAACAGTAGGGAAGAAACTGTTTTTGTCATCAATGAAGCTCTGGTTGGGCTGGCGATCAGATTCATTTGTGAAAATCCTTGTTCACATTCACTCGATGAAATTGGTATCGTACTCAGAGCGTCCATCAAATGCTTCCATTCTTCAGAAACCATCTTTTCAATTAGGTATTCCCAAAATCCACGAATTGTATTTTTCATTTAACTGAAACCTAATTGATAATTTTCTAACGTAATTTTCACAAAATGCCAACAATCCATGTTTAGAAGGTTTAATACCTTCATTGTCCTCGCTTTCCTTCTCTCATCACCAATATTGTTACTAGTGCTTAAATTTGAATTTTTTTTCTTTTTTTTCCTTTTTTTTAAATTCTTTTTTCCCGTACGGGAAAAATTTGGACACCACTGCAGTAGAAGGTAAACCAGAGCCAATTGCGAATACCCCTTGATCTGCTCACTGTTGACCTACGTGACTTCTCCATATGTGGGACAGGTCGTCGGATAGGTTTTACTAGGAACCACTAACCCTTTAGCTCTCGCAGCAGCACTAATTGCCTGAACGCCAGAAATGCGAACAGTGAGTACCGAGTTAATTCTCTCCTAATCCGTTCGCTATATGAAAATTTCCTTCGCTCACTGGAAAGTATTTTAAATGTAACTTCCAGGGTGAATTCAAAATGATTCGCTATAAAAGGACTTCATTAAACAGAGGTCCGACTGAGCAATTTTGAATTATAAAAATGGTTATACAGTTTTATATAGAAAATATCTTAACAATAGACAGTGAAAAATGCAAATTTAGTTAAATAATTTTAAGCTTATTTGAATAATAGACAAACGTGAAAAAAATTTATGAAATATTACAAATTTCGAGTGCACTGCATCCAAATGTCACTATTAGTAAAGGTGCCAGTACGTCGTACCGTTGCGTACCGTCCCAAAAAAAGCACTGCCTTCTACATTTCTGACTACAGAATTTAATTATTACAAATATATTTATCAGCTATCTATTTGCCCTATATAATTTCCGCTGTATATTTTTTCTGCTCTATGTATACTTTCCAATGGCCAATGTTTCACTTAGCATTAGTAGAGGCATATGATGATGCAAGGAAGCAAGCTTATGCAGCATCAGCCAAAATAAAAAAAATTTCCATTTCACCCCTCCGTTTGTTCGAAATACATGTCCAGCTGAGCCTTAAATTTATTTAGGCTATCAACTTCCACAACAAGGGATGGAAGTCTGTTTCCCCAACCAACTATCCGCTGGCTAAAGGCAAATTTCCACACATCTATCCTACGTCTTTCCTCAATTGGAATTTATACCCTCTCAGGTGATTATTCTGAGCAAGAGGCAGAATACCATCAGCATTGAGCATGCTCAAACCATTCAAGGCTTTATACACCTCTATCAGATCACCTCGCCGGTGCTTAGTCTCCAGACACTGTAATTTGCAAAACTTAAGCCTTTCTTCGTAAGAGCAACCCTTTGTTCCATTCACTAATCTTTTTCCCTTCTCTGTACTCGTTCCAGCAGCTCTACATCCCTCTTGAAATGAGGCTTCCAGACCAGTATACAGTACTCAAGGTGTGGCCTGACCATTGCCTTATACAAGGGAATAATCACCTCCTTATCCCTGCTAGAAAAATTCCTGCATATCATTGATAAGACACCATGAGCTACTGTTGCAGCCCGTCTGCACTGTCAGAGAACTTCATATCTGCCTGCACAATTACCCCCAGGTCCTTTTCATTTTCTTCCACTGTCAGTGTAGTACCACAGAGTTGATACGTTACTCTGGGATTACTCCTTCCCATATGTAGTACTTTACATTTGTCAATGTTAAACTTCATTTGCACCTCTCAGCCCATCTGCTCAACCTTTCCAGATCATGTTGCAGCAGCATAGCCTCAGTTGTGTCCTTAGCAACCCTGCCAACCTTCGTATCGTCTGCAAACTTGGACATTAAGCTTGATATACCATCATAAATATTATTTGTAAATACAGAAAACAACAATCGACCCAACACTGAACCTTGACTCCACTAACAACATTAGTCCACGACGAGCAGTGTTCATTGATTACCACTCTCTATCTTCTCCCACTCAACCATCCCTTTATCCACAGCAGCAATTTGCCTCCAATGCCACACTGCTCCAATTTGTGCAGCAGTTTTCCATGTGCAACAGTATCAAAAGCCTTTCTAAGATCCAAGTATATAATATTAAAGTTATTCCCTACATCCGGTTATTTTGTGACTGCATAATAGTATCCAATCAAATTAATCAGGCAAGACTTCCCCCTAACAAAATCATGCTGTGTCCGTGCTATAACTGAAGTCTTGTCTAGATGATCCTGCAGTGTTTCTTTAACCAGTGCCTCCATTTATTTTCCTGGAACAGGAAAATTATACTTACTTGTGTCAGCCTTTGATCATCCTTTGTGAATTGGGATCACATTTGCACATCTCCAGTCTATTGGTATCTCCCCTGAGTCCAAGGAAGCTCTCTCATAATTATGGCTAAGGGTTTGCTTACTTCCTTTGCTGCCTCCTTTAATATAACTGGATAGATCCCATCCACCCCAGGTGCCTTTCTTGTGTTTATCTTCAACAATTTCTCCTGCACTTTACTCTCAGTTATTACAAGATTATCTAGCTTACTGCCAGAGTTGAATACACCTCTCGCATTCCCCTCACTGAATAACTCCTCATGTGTGAATGTCGATGCAAAATATTCATTTAGTTTGTTAGCTACCTGAGCAGGATCATCAACAGTTGAACCATCGATATCAAGTGGACCAATCTGATTCATCCCCTTCCTTCTAGAGTTTACATAAGTAAAGAACTCTTTGCTGTTTTTCTTTGCATCCCTTGTCAAAGATTTCTCTTAATCTGCCTTCGCCTGCCTAACCTCCTTTGTAACTTGGTTACAGATCAACTTGTATCTATCATAAGCTTCTGTGTCACGTGTTAATTTATATGTATCCCATGCATTTTTCTTCTCTACCAAGAGACTCATTAGTTGATCTGACATCCATTTAGGCCTAAACCTTGAACAATATTTCTTAGTTGGTATGTAAAGCCTAGTAGCTTCCAAGATAAGTTCTTTGAATGCTTCCCATTTTGAATTTGCTGTGGGTAACATGATCAGTTGGTCCCACTGTATAGAATTTAAATACTGTCTCAACCATCGTAGTCGCCTTTACGAAAGCAATAACCCTTCCCTTTACCCCTGATGGTAGTTACCTCTTTGATTAAATTCCACATCAGCACATGTGATCACTATCACCTAGTGGTTCCTCTATCTGCAGATTCTTAATGCATGAAGAATCGGCGCCTCCGTAGCCAGGTGGGCAGGAGCAGTAGTGTGTAGCACACGCTTCTTGATTAGACCGGGGTTCGAGCCCTTCACCACCAAATACAGAAGATGCGGGAAGGTCAAGGAATGACCACCGCATATCCCGGAACAATATGGCTTTAGTTGCTAATGCTTCTAAAAACCAAATAACAAACAAACAACAAGCATGAAGAATCACTACTGATAATTAAATCAAGAGTATTACTTCCTCTAGTTGCCTCCTGAACATGCTGACGTAGAAAACAATCATCCAATAAATCCACAAAAGCCTTGCTAGTGTGTGAGTGACCAACCCACAAATTCCATTCAATATCTGGGAAATAAAAATCTCCCATTATAAGACTCTCTGATTTACTGGCAAATTCTATTTCCCTGTACAGTTTCTTATTATACTGATCAGAGTCATTAGGCCTATGCCTCACTCCTACTCTCAATTTTGATCTCCCAATGCTTATGTCACTCCAAACTGACTCGACACTGCACTGTCCAGCGATGTCAACTGGCTTCACTTCCTTGGATTTTATGTGTTTCTGAACTAATAGCATAACTCCTTCTGCCTTCCTATCCTGTCTATCCTTTCTGTAGATGTTGTACTCCCCAAATTCCAGTTCTGCATTCCTTATATCTGTGTGACACCACGTCTCTGATATCCCAACAATATCCGCCTTTAATGCCCAACAATATCCGCAATACCTCAAATTCATCTAATGTATTTCTTATTCACTTATGTATTTCCCTTATGTATTTCTATTCACTTCACCTCAAATTCACTTATGTATTTCTATGCACTTATTTTTTTAAAAAAACAACTATCATCATCATCATCATCATCATCAGCCATTTTCAATCCACTGCAGGATGAAGGCCTCTCCAGCAACTTTCCAGTTCCTTCTGTTTTGAGCACTGGCCATCCATTTACTACCTACAAACTCATGAATTTCATCTATCCATCTCCGCCTTTGTCTTCCAGGTTTTCTTCTAGCTCCTCTTGGATATCATTCTGTTATTTTCTTAGTCCATCTGTCATCGTGTCTTCGAGCTATGTGTCCTGCCCAAGATCATTTTAGTTCTTTAGTTTTGATAACAATGTCCTTTACTTCAGTTTGCTGCCTAATCCATGTGTTTCTCTTCTTATCTAACAGTCTGATTCCCAATATAATTCGTTCCATATATAATTCGCTGTGTAGTTCTCAGCTTCTCTTCCATTCTTTTGGTGAGTGCCCAAGTTTCACTTCCATAAGTCGTGGTGCGGAGTATACATTGGTTCATTATTTTACGTTTCAGACAAACTGGGATATTGTTCTTCAGTATGTGGCTATTTCCTGAATGCTATCCATCCAAAATTTATTCTTCTCTTGACTTCCAGCCATTTATCATTATAACAGCTAATAACTTGTCCCAGATAAGTATATGACTCCACCTTTTCAATTACTGCTCCTTCAATCATTATTTCCCTTTCTGTGGCATACTTGTTCATCATTACTTTTGTTTTAGCCATATTCATCTTTAGTCCAAATCCTTACTAGCTGTGCATAACTGATTAAGATTTTCCTCTAATTCTTTGGGATCGTGGCTTATGACCGCAATGTCATCTGAAAATTATAAATGGTTTAGGTACTCTCCGTTCACGTTGACTCCTTTCTGCGACCAGTCTGATCTTCTGAAAGCTTCCTCAAGGGCAGCAGTAAACAGCTTCGGAGATATTGTGTCTCCTTGTCGAACTCCTTTCTCAATTTTAAATTTCCTACTGTCTTTGTCTAGTCTAATAAAGGAGGTAGCCTTCAAAATCATAATATATGGGGTATCTATGCCTTGTCTTTTCAGTGCCCGAAACATTGCCTTATGCTGTATGGAGTCAAATGCCTTTTCATAATCCACAAATGCCAGGCATAATGGTGTTTTATGTTCATTTGCTTTCTCCATTAGCTGTGATATTACGTGATGGTGATCCATAGTTGAGAATCCTGTCCTAAAGCCAGCTTGCTCTTTCGGTTGATTCTCATCAAGTATTCTTTCTAATCTGTTAGTAATGACCCTTGTGAACAACTTGTAGATGTGGGATAACAAGCTAATTGGTCTCTAATTTCCAATTTTTGATTTGTCTCCTTTCTTATGCAGCAAAACTATGATTGCATTATTCCACTGCTTAGGCGTCACACCTTTTCTAATGCACTTTGTGAAGAGCCTTGCCGGTTTTTGTGTTATGTCTCTTCCTCCCAATTTTATCAACTCTACAATAACTTCATCTTCCCCCGGGGCTTTCTGATTCTTCGTTTTCTTCAATGCATGTTCTACCTCATCAGGAAGAATATTGGGTATGTCGTATGTGTTGCTACTTTGCAATCCATCTTCCCCACTGCTGGCATCATTCCCCTGCTCCTTGTATAATTCTCTATACTAGTCTTCTGCTAATTGAATTATGCCTTCTCTGCTGTTTATAAGTACACCATCGCTATTCTTCAGTTTCAGTTTCATTTGTCTTTCTGTATTACTGCTCATGGCTGCTGATTTAAATCCTTTGTTTTCCCTTAATGCTTGTTCTACTTTTCTTGTGTTAAATCTTCTTATGTCCTCTCTGAGTCTCTAATGGCTTTGCATAACTCAGTATACTCAATTTTCTCCTTTTCAGTGTTTATCTTGGTTTTCATTTGTAGTCTTCAGTTCATCATGACAAGTGTTTCTTGACTAATTTTTTCTTCTTTGGATTTCTTTTTCCCTATAGGTTTCTTGGGCTTTATCACTTTCGGAAATTTGTAATATTCCTCGTCAATATCTTTGTCCTGAGCAGTCTGCAGAAGCTCACACTTGTTCTTAAGTTCCAGTACATACTGCTTTTTCTCCTCTTCTGTTATCTCAAAGACCTTTGTATTATTTATTCGAGTCAGTTTTTTCCTTTCCTACATCTATATCAAGTGTACATCTTACCATTCTGTGATCACTTCCAACATTTACCTTATTCAGGACAGTAACCATCACAGTATATCTTCTGTTAGTGAGGATGAAGTTGATTTCATTAGTAGTTAATCCATTTGGACTCTTCCATGTCCACTTTCTGTTCACCCTTTTCTTGAAAAAAATGATCATTACTGACAGTCCTTGAGATTCTGCAAATTCCACAAGTCTTTCACCTCTTTCATTTCTTTCGCCAATTCCAAAATTTCCTATAGTTCCCCTTTCTGCACTGTTTTGTCTGTTTTCAACCTTAGCATTGAATTTCCCCATAATAATAGTGTAGTGGGTTTTCTGCTAGTCATCTAGAAGACTCTCAATTTCGGGTGTACATTTCTTCAACCTCTTCATCATCATGGCTCGATGTTGGTGCATAAATCATTATAATCTTTAGCTTGTACCTCTTAGAAATCTTGAGTATTAGTCTTGACACCCTTGGTGATGTACTTTTGAATTCCAAAATGTTGTTTTTAAAATCTTTATAGACCAGAAACTCAACTCCACCTTCACTCCTTTCACTGTTTCCATTGGTGTACAGCAGATTTCCACTTGATAAACTTATAAGTGATTCATTTCTTCTTCTTGTTTCAGCCAAACCGATGATATTCCAATTCACATTTTCTAATTCCTTTTCCAGCTCTAATATCCTGTCTTCACCGATGAGTGATCTAACGTTATAACAGGCCAAGTTCAGTTTCCGTGCATGGCAGCCTGGTCGTACCCAGAGATTCTTAGCACCCTCTGCTTCCACTCTGATCCTCTCGCTTCCGTAAGAGGGAGAGCGAAAGCTGCTGGAGACTGAGGGCCATTCGTTTTGTCGTGCTGTCATATGCTGTAGGGTTTGGTCTTTTTCTCTTCACGCTGACCAGACATCTTGAAGAGAACCACTCTACACGTTCGTTGGCACCTAATTGACATAACAGGGCTTACCATCGAGAAGGTGTGCATGAGTGGATTTTAGGGAGGCAGGCCAACCGACTTCTCCTAAATCTTCTGTAATAGAGAGATAGTGGATCCATTAGTGTTTCAGGCTGAGTTTCTGATAACACACAGGATACCTGTTCCCCTCTAAGCCCCAAAAAAAAAAAACAACTATAGTAGTCACTAACTCTACTTTTTTTTTACAGCTTTCTTTCAAGTCTGACTTCTCACTATAAATTATTATTAGCTCCAAGCGCTCACTCTAATGTGTTACTGCCTTAGCTTCTTTTATTAATCTAACTCGATGTTTTCTCACTATTTCCGGCCTCAACTTTCTGCTATGCACTACTTGAAAATTCCAGTTATTAATTTGATATACAGGTAGTTCTCGACTTTACGAGTTAATTCGTTCCTAATGCGCGCTTGTAAAGCGAAAACTCGTAAAGCGGGAATATATTTTTCATAGACATCAGGTTAAAAATAGGGGTTACGTTCTCAACAATGAAATTAGTTAGCTAATTAGCTTATGTTTAAACAATGATTGATTTATCGAAAGAAATGAAAACGTAGCCTGTAAAATAAAGCAAATTATAATAATAGAGAAATTATTTACGACTTACAAAAGTTAGAGAATTTTATCTTCATCATCGTCATTGACTACATGTATACTCGTTGATCACTCATTATTGGATCGGCACTCGTTGATTTGTTGCACAAGGAGTCATCTTTTTCAAAAATGTTTCAAGAGGCGTTTGTTTCCAAGATTACTTCTCTTTTCTTTATAAATTTCACGATTGCATGCATAAGCATTTTTTAATAGCATACATAAATGCAGCTAATATGATTCACGTGGAGTAACAAGTTTACAAAGCTTAAAAAAAAGGAATGAAGAGAAGATTCTGAAAATTTATTTATGTTTTTTATACAATTGAAGATTTCAGTAAAGGGGAAACACATTTCACCATAATAACATAAAAAAACTACACAATTTCAGCAATCGGTATTTTTACAAATGCAATAACATTGAGTTTACTACCCGTTTATAGTTGCTTGCAGTAACAGAAAAGCCCAATAAACCGGAAAGTGCAAATTGTGTTTATTGTTTTATGGTCATGACCTCCAGAAATGTGCTTTAGAAAAATAGTACAAAGGAGTTTAAAATTGATTCTTATAATGGAACATATGATAACGATGAAAGGGTAGTGCATTTTAGTGATTTGAATTGGTAACTAATACCATTTACAAACCACGCTCACGACCTTTTATATGGTCTTTTATATGACCTTTTATATGGTCATTTTTAAGGTGACCTTAAAAAATTGACCTTAAAAATGACATTTTAGAGAGATAAATAGCTTACTTACTTACTTATACAGCGAAAATTTCAACTTCCGAGATCTTGAAATGAATTATCAAAAATCAATTTGTTATTGGGTTCACATTACCATATTTTCATGATATGATGGTGTTTCTGGAACTCATTAATATTGTAAAGCGGGGTACACTATATTGTATAGCTACGCATATGGTTTGGAATGCAGTATTTATGAATGTTTAACATTCATTTTTTGCAAATAATGTTCATATTTTCAATTTTGTTGATACTTGGTGGGAAAAAATCTCGTAAACCCGGGAATTTGTAAAGCGAAAATTCGTAAAGCAAGAACTGCCTGTACATCGAATCATAGTAACTCTTTTTCATAATGTTTTCAGTTTCTTTTTTTGGCTCTTTTTATTTTTCAGTTTTTATTCACAGCCCTCCATTTTTTGGCTTCTTACCATGCAACCATTTGGTATTAGTCTCTTTTTCCTACTAACTCTTCCACAGTCACAGTTTTTACTAAAATGATGGGTTTATGATCCCAGCTAGCCCAGTAATTTTAATATCGTCTTTTTCTTAACTTTTTATCTTTATACTTCATACTTCTACTTTTTCCTGTAAAGCTGTTAGTGCAGTACGAGGGTGATACGAACGTTCCTGCTGTCCTTAATCTCTCACTATCTTCGCCTTTTTATTTACACTTTTATTCCTTCCCTATCCTCAGTTCACTTCCTTGCTTTATACCGTTTGCTTGCATTAAATCTTAAATTTTATCTACAAATTCTCCTTAAATTATATACATATTCTGATTAAATTTATTCTAAATAGCGTCATTCGTTTATAACCACTTATTTTTGCATTCTAGTTTGCACTATAAACATTTATTTTTATTTTTTATTTTTCTATTTTAATATTACCACTATACTTCTTAATTCACTTCAATTTATTTTGCTATAAATCATACACCACATTGCAACTACCTTGTCCATATTTTGTGAGAGATATATTACTTTACTCCTCT
Organism: Mastigoproctus giganteus; assembly: GCF_048544385.1. NCBI lineage: Eukaryota > Metazoa > Arthropoda > Arachnida > Uropygi > Thelyphonidae > Mastigoproctus > Mastigoproctus giganteus. The sequence goes on along the minus strand of NC_143576.1, from coordinate 261,997 downwards.
TTTGACCTCACTTAGTTTTATCTTAAATTTGCTTATCCTCCACAGATATGGACAAGTATATAAACACAGTCCTTGATACATGACCGGGTGTAGTTCCCCGATGAAGTACCTAATCATGTATCAATTTTTACTTATTGCTAACATCAGATTTGAATTTTATATTTATATTTGATCTACTCCTTTTTGGACCTTAATCAAAATTACCCACCCATATCTGATGTTGGCTATCACTCCTTATTTTAATTTAATCATTTTTACTTAATTATTTTTTGCTGTACCATTACCTTCTCTCTAATTGGCTTTTCAATTTGGCCTATAATTTTGCTTAATTCATTATAATAAACAGGATTTTCTCTTTTTCACATCTACAATACTTCCTTTTTCTGCTATCCTTCTATTAGTTTTGGCATTTTGTGTAATTTACTATTCCATCTTCACACTTTTTTTTTTTTAAACAGACCTATTAATTCCACCTGGCATATATAAACTTTACTATCCTTTGCTGCTGCCTTGCGTGCTCAAGTGCATTTGCCATATCATCGTTATTTTTGTTTTTTATTTTTATCTCTCCATTGCCACTTTTTAACCCAATGTACTTATTTCACATATATATATCCTCTTTATATTTATAATTGTTGATGGCTGTGTAAGCTGCTCTAGCCCCTTGGCTATATAAGAATAGACTCCTTTTGAGAATTTTAATTTTATTTATGTGAATCAATAAGCTGATATTTATTTAAATTAAGGCAATGGGTGAAACATTTTTCATGTTCCAATACCACAATACTACATCAGATACTTGGGGAACCCTTTAAGACGAAGTTTACTTCACTTCTAGACACATCAGAAATTTTACTGTAAGTTGCTAAGCGGCATGGAAAAAGTGCATTTTTATATTGAATGAATTTCAAAAAAATTAAATTTGTTTTTATTGATAAGGTTACCATTAATCAAAATAGCATAGTTTTCAGATCATGGTTTTGGAAATGAACCTGCCCATACAACAGTGAAACATAATTATGACTATCTAAGATTAAACATCTTCTATATCAGAGTAGAATAAATACTGGCAGATAAATCATACCTGGAACATTTTCTTCAACTCAAATGTAACAGAACGTTCATCAGTGTGAGCTGATCTTTCAAAAAAAATGAAAGCTACTCCTTTAACAAATCAAGGAAGTGAGGATGGTTCTTCTTGGATACAGATAATTATGCTTATGTCAATTCTAAGTCTGCACATTTTTTGAATCAAATTATCATTAATAATCATAGTAATAATTGTTAGCATCACATTTGGAGATGATAAATGTTATTAACTCTATTTGATCAAAAAAGATTAAACATAATGTAGTGAACATGAATCACAAGTAATTATAGACCTGTGAGTTTAACTTCTGTTCCAGGAAAATTAATGGAAGCACTGGTTAAAGAAGCGCTATAGGATCATCTAGACAAGACTTCAGTGATAGCTTGGACACAGCATGGTTTTGTTAAGGGAAAGTCTTGCCTGACCAATTTGATTGCATACCATGATGCAGTCACAAAAGAACTGGATGCAGAGAATAACTTTGATATTATATATTTGGATCTTAGAAAGGCTTTTGATACTGTTGCACATGGAAGACTGCTGCACAAATTGGAGCAGTGTGGCATTGGAGGCAAATTGCTGCTATGGATAAAGGGATGGTTGAGGGTGAGAAGACAGAGTGGTAATCAATGGACACTGCACATCGTGGACTAATGTTATTAGTGGAGTCCCCTCAGGGTTCAGTGTTGGATCCATTATTGTTTTCTGTATTTATAAATGATATTGATGATGGTATATCAAGCTTAATGTCCAAGTTTGCAGACGATACAAAGGTTGGCAGGGTTGTTAAGGACACTACTGATGCTATGCTGCTGCAACAGGATCTGGAAAGGTTGAGCAGATATGGGCTGAGAGGTGGCAAATGAAGTTTAACATTGACAAATGTAAAGTACTACATATGGGAAGCAACAACCCCAGAGTGACGTATCAACTCTGTGGTACTACACTGACAGTGGTAGAGAATGAAAGGGACTTGGGGGTTATTGTGCAGGCAGATATGAAATTCTCTGAACAGTGCAGACAGGCTGCAAGAGTAGCTTGTGGTGTCTTGTTAATGATATACAGGAATTTTTCTAGCAGGAACAAGGAGGTGATTATTCCCTTGTATAAGGCAATGGTCCTTACACAAGAACCATTGCCTCACATCCTTCAAGAAGGATGTGCTGCCTCCACAGCCAGGTGGGCAGGAGCAGCAGTGAGTAGCACACGCTTATTGATCAGACCGGGGTTCGAGCCCATGACCACCAAAATACGGAGGATGCGGAAAGGTCAGGAAATGACCATCGCCTATCCCAGGAGCAATATGGCCTTAGTTGCTAATGCTCCTAAAAACCTAACAACAACAACATCAAGAAGAATGTAGAGCTGGTAGAGCTGCTGGAACAAGTACAGAGAAGGTCAACAAGGTTAGTGAATGGAACAAAGGGTTGCTCTTACGAAGAAAGGCTTAAGTTTTGCAAATTGCAGTGTCTGGAGACTAGGCACCGGCGAGGTGATCTGATAGAGGTGTATAAAGCCTTGAATGGTTTGAGCATGCCCAGTGCTGATGGGATTCTTCCTCTTGCTCAGAATAATCACCTGAGAGGGCATAAATTCAGATTGAGGAAAGACAGATGTAGGATAGATGTGCGGAAATTTGCCTTTAGCCAGCGGGTAGTTGGTTGGTTGGTGGAACAGACTTCCATCATCCCTTGTTGTGGAAGTTGATAGCCTAAATAAATTTAAAGCTCAGCTGGACAGGTATTTCAAATGAACAGAGGGGTGAAATGGAAGTGGTTTTTTTTTTTTTTCCTTTGGCTGATGCTGCATAAGCTTGCTTCCTTGCGTCATATGCCTCTACTAATGCTAATGGTGATAATGTAGTGAACTGGTAGTACAAAGTTGTGTAAGCATTAATTCTTTGAAAGCTTGAAAAATAACTGGCATTTCAGTTTTCTTTAGTTGTTTCCCAGATAAGTGAAAAATGTAACACCTACTTTGGAAGTTAAGCAAGAATCTGCAGTGGGTAAACCTGGTTTTTCTATTATAAATCCTTTTGTCACAGATCTTCTGGCCATTGTTTCGATATGGGACTGTCAGTGAGATATTTTATTTTTACTTTTAGGCACATCAGCAACTTGCGTATATTGTACCATTGTGTATTATGTCTGTATGAGTTCGTAGGTAATTTGCATGTTGTGCAGACTTAAAAACCCATAATAATTCATGAGGATAAACCCTGGAGATCATGATAAAATACTTAAAAACTACCACGCTACAGAGAGTGGCCACCATGTGAGATTAGTATCACATAGGATTTGTATATTGATAAAATCAACTTCAAATATTTTCTCTCAGAATTTTTCATAAATATTGGGAAATCTTGTTATAATTTTAATAATAAGATTTTAAAATGAAATTTACAGCCTTACTAGTTATGTGTTAAAACTTTATTCTGATCCTTTATGAATTTATAGGTCCTCTCCAATCCTTTTGCAGATATTATCCCCAGGATATTTAAAAAAGAACAAGAAGAACTGCCAAAAGAGAGAAAAACCCAGCCAAAGCCAACAAAGTACTCATTTTCTGTTTTATATAGCTTTATTTCACTTAAATTAAAGTTTTTAAAATAGTCTGTATTTTTGAAACAGATCATGGAAGATTTAGTCCTCGAGGATGTCACGGAGATTTTCTCAGGTATGTCGAGCTGGGCTTGCTGCCTAATATTCAGGGACACTCAAGCATGGACCAAACTTTGGTGAAGTCTGTCAGTCACTATGATAAACAAATCTTATGCACCTACACGATGGTGGGACTAATAGTAACCATAGGCATAATCCCCATGTGCAAATCCTGAAATATGGCACCTAGTATACTGGAGGTGAAGACAACAAGTGGGGTTGAGGTGTGGTTCCCATATCACACAGAGGAATGCTGCCCCTCTGTTACCAGGCTATACTAGATGATAGATAACTCTCATCAACCGGTGCAATACCACCACTTTAGTTATTGGAAGCTTGAAGCAGTAGAAGCCATGTTTAGTCACCAGAGCAAAGCTCTGGCACCCCCCCCCCCCCCAATCATGCAGCATAATTTGTCTTTTGAGGTTATGATGAACATAATGGCAAGATCCAATATTGCTTATATTTTGAGAGTACAGCTCTAAAGTTGTGTTTTTGTGGCTGGCCACTAAATAGTTCACAGGACTGAACCTGTTGGTACCTCTTCAGGAGGCTTCTGGATCAGCTTGTGTATAATATTGCTGCCTCTACTCTGCGAGATTGACTGGAGGGAGTCAGAGTACTATATACGTGAAGGGGGCCATTGTCGAGGCCACGTTATGTCAAGGACCTGGGTATATTCTTACTATGTGTACACCATATCCAAAAACTTCAATACTTCATATAGCAATACTTTTTTTTTACTATTAAATACTCCATGAATAGTCAACCTTTTTGTTGTTGCGGTAAACTTTTCAAGATGCTAAAATTTTGCGACACACTACAATCACTATTATACGCATATATAGTGTGTGTGTGTGTGTGTGAGAGAGAGAGAGAGAGAGAGAGAGAGAGAGAGAGAGAGAGAGAGAGAGTGAAAGTGAAGTAGTAGTTAAACAGGTGAAAGAATTTGAAAAACCTAGTACAAAAATGAACGGACTGAGGAAGTAAGTAATATACAAAAATATACACCAAAATTTGTACAAAAAATAAAAGTAAAAAATAATAATAAAGAAATAAGTAAATAACACTGTATTCAGATATGGGAGGGCAATTTTAGCAAGAGGTAAAATCAGGGGATGGCAAATATGCAAAATCTGAATACAGTAAATGAAAAAAATATGATACATAGCCAGGAAATTCATCAGGGGACTACTCCTGACCATGTATCAGGCACTGCATTTCCAAACTTGTCTGTAATATTAGAAAAAAAAGTGTGTGTGGGGGGGGGGGAGCAAATATGTAGCCTTTATCGTAATACAATCGATTCCGGTTATTTGGGACACATCGGGACTAGTGCATTTTGGCCCGATTAAGTGGCTGCCCCAATTATCCGAAGTTTCACGTAAATAGTTAAAAATACAGTGTACTTCCCCCCTTTACAATTGGTTCACTGTTCAATCAAATCACGTTACGATGGAGTCACCATAGTACAAAAGAACTGGATGCAGGGAATAACTTTGATATTATATACTTGGATCTTAGAAAGGCTTTTGATACTGTTGCACATGGAAGACTGCTACACAAATTGGAGCAGTGTGACATTGGAGGCAAATTGCTGCTATGGATAAAGGGGTGGTTGAGGGGGAGAAGACAGAGAGTGGTAATCAATGGACACTGCTCATCGTGGACTAATGTTATTAGTGGAGTCCCTCAGGGCTCAGTGTTGGGTCCATTATTGTTTTCTGTATTTATAAATGATATTGATGATGGTATATCAAGCTTAATGTCCAAGTGTGCAGACGATACAAAGGTTGGCAGGGTTGTCAAGGACACTAATGACACTATGCTGCTGCAACAGGATCTGGAAAGGTTGAGCAGATGGGCTGAGAGGTGGCAAATGAAGTTTAACATTGACAAATGTAAAGTACTACACATGGGAAACAGCAACCCCAGAGCAACGTATCAACTCTGTGGTACTACACTGACAGTGGTAGAGAATGAAAGGGACTTGGGGGTGGTTGTGCAGGCAGATATGAAGTTCTCTGAGCAGTGCAGACAGGCTGCAAGAGTAGCTCATGGAGTATTGTCAATGATATACAGGAATTTTTCCAGCAGGGATAAGGAGGTGATTATTCCATTGTATAAGGCAATGGTCAGGCCACACCTAGAGTACTGTATACAGGTCTGGAGGCCTCATTTCAAGAAGGATGTAGAGCTGCTGGAACGAGTACAGAGAAGGGCAACAAGATTAGTGAATGGAACAAAGGGGTGCTCTTACGAAGAAAGGCTTAAGTTTTGCAAATTACAGTGTCTGGAGACTAGGCACCAGCGAGGTGATCTGATAGAGGTGTATAAAGCCTTGAATGGTTTAAGCATGCTCAATGCTGATGGGATTCTTCCTCTAGCTCAGAAAAATCACCTGAGAGGGCATAAATTCAAATTGAGGAAAGACAGATGTAGGATAGACGTGCGGAAATTTGCCTTTAGCCAGCGGGTGGTTGGTTGGTGGAACAGACTTCCATCCCTTGTGGTGGAGGTTGATAGCCTAAATAAGTTTAAGGCTCAGCTGGACAGGTATTTTGAACGAACAGAGGGGTGAAGTGGAAGTGGTTTTTTTTTTTTTTTTTTGGCTGATGCTGCATAAGCTTGCTTTCTTGCATCAAATGCCTCTACTAATGCTAATGCACCATTCACTATACGATGTGCAGTAAGCGCCGGTCATTGTGATCACGTTTGTGAATTGAATTTTAATTCTATTAAACCGTGATTCTAATTAGCGAAAATAGGAGGAATATTATCCACAGGCTATAAAAGCAAAGATAAATTTTATCAAATTTACCCTTTATTACCTTACCAATTAACAAAATTAAATGATACGTGAAAATTGGAAGAATATACGTGATAATCGGAATAATTAATTCATACTGTAATATGTACATATTAACTAAACTAGTTGACATTTCTGTTCAATGTCATTTGTGGGTGGGGGTTAATATTTAAAACAGTAAAAAGATAAGCAATCAATAACAAAAAACACGGCACACACAAATTGCAAGTAACACGATACGCGCAAGTGAGAACGGAGTAACAAATAACGAAGCTTTAAAAATAGGAATGAAGAGAAGATTCTGAAAATTATTTTTTTTTATATGATTGAAGATTCCATAGAAGTGTAAACACATTGTACCATAATAACCCACAGAATTCCAGCTATTGGTATTATCGCAAATTCAATAAGATCGAGTTTACTATTAGTTTATGATAGATTTCACTAACAGAAAAGCCCAATAAACAGGTGACTGCTAATTGTTTTATGGTTGTGACCTCCCGAAATCCGACCAAACTACGTGGTACGGTCGGAGACAATCGTAGGGTAATCTTCAGTGCTGCGGTCTCCTGCCCCGATTAAACTGCATTTTGTCCCAATTAAGCAAAGTAAACCCTGGCTATTTTCTCGATTGAGTTCTGTTTTTTAGGATTTGCCCCAAATAAACGGCTGTCCCGATTAACCGGTGACCCAAATAACCAGATTCCACTGTACTAATAGACAAGGTAGTCCCTACGCAGTGTAAAAATTAAGTTAATAATGTACTTCAAAATAAATGCAAATTAACAAAAGTGTAGTGTGAAATATAATACAAATGTATGTGAAATGCGGAAGGGGTGCTAGGTAATTAAATTAATGTGGTTGAAAATTAAATTCAAATATAAAGCAGTGAAATTTCATCGAAAAAGTGATGACTTTATAACTTTTTCTCCACTTTTTTATCTTTATACTGTCTTTTTCCCGTTCGTAAAACAATTAGTATAATATGAGGGTGATATGAACACTCCGTCTATCCTCAATCCCATTGCTATTTTTGCCTTCTTTTGACCATATTTTTCTCCCCTTCTCCACCCCAAGAATTTTACCATTCCCTATACCAGGAGTGGCCATCTTAATTTGTGATGTGATCTACTTTTTTCCTTCAGAATGTGCCGCGATCTACCATCTCAAAAATTTCATTGCACAAATCAAGGGATGAGTGTATATTTAAATTTCGTCATGATCAACCGAAATTAAATACGCGATCACGTATTGGCCACGCCTGCCCTATACCATTTTCTTGTCATCACTTTTTCGATCAAATTTCACTAATTTATATTTGAATTTTAATTTTCAACCACATTGAAAGTTTTTTGGGAAACTTCGTACTGTTAATGCTAATAGCGTTATTATTTTATAAATCCCAAATTACATCCAGTGCATAGCATTAGCATTAGTAGAGGCATATGATGCAAGAAAGCAAGCTTATGCAGCATCAGCCAAAAAAAAGAACTACTTCACCCCTCCGTTCGTTCGAAATACCTGTCCGGCTGAGCCTTAAATTTATTTAGACTATCAACTTCCATAACAAGGGATGGAAGTTTGTTCCAACTACCTGCTGGCTAAAGGCAAATTTCCGCACATCTATCCTGCATCTGTCTTTCCTCAATTTGAATTTATGCCCTCTCAGGTGATTATTCTGAGCAAGAGGAAGAATCCCATCAGCATTGAGCATGCTCAAACCATTCAAGGCTTCATACACCTCTATCAAATAACGTTGTCGGTGCCTAGTTTCCAGACACTGTAATTTGCAAAACTTAAGCCTTTCTTCGTAAGAGCAACCCTTTGTTCCATTCACTAATCTTGTTGCCCTTCTCTGAACTCGTTCCAGCAGCTCTACATCCTTCTTGAAATAAGGCCTCCAGACCTGTATACAGTACTCAAGGTGTGGCCTGACCATTGCCTTATACAAGGGAATAATCACCTCCTTATCCCTGCTAGAAAAATTCCTATATATCATTGACAAGACACTATGAGCTACTCTTGCAGCCCGTCTGCACTGATCAGAGAACTTCATATCTGCCTGCACAATTACCCCCCAGGTCCTTTTCATTCTCTACCACTGTCAGTGTAGTACCACAGAGTTGATACGTTTCTCTGGGTTGCTGTTTCCCATATATAGTACTTTACATTTGTCAATGTTAAACTGCATTTGCCACCTCTCAGCCCATCTGCTCAACTTTTCCAGATGCTGTTGCAGCAGCATAGCGTTAGTAGTGTCCTTAACAACCCTGCCAACCTTTGTATCGTCTGCCAACTTGTACATTAAGCTTGATATACCATCATCAATATTATTCATAAATACAGAAAACAATAATGGACAAAACACTGAACCCCGAGGGACTCCACTAACAACATTAGTCCACGATGTGCAATGTCCATTGATTACCACTCTCTGGCTTCTCCCCCCTCAACCACCCCTTTATCCATAGCAGCAATTTGCCTCCAATGCCACACTGCTCCAATTTGTGCAAAAGTATCAAAAACCTTTCTAAGATCCAAGCATATAATATCAAAGTTATTCCTGCATCCAGTTCTTTTGTGACTGCATCATAGTATCCAGTCAAATTGGTCAGGCAAGACTTCCCCCTTAACAAAACCTTGTTGTGTCCAAGCTATAACTGAAGTCTTGTCTAGATGATCCTGCAGTGCTTCTTTAACCAGTGCCTCCATTAATTTTTCTGGAACAGAAGTTAAACTCACAGGTCTATAATTACTTGTGTCAGCCTTTGATCCTCCTTTGTTGAATTAGGATCACATTTGCACATCTCCAGTCTATGGGTACCTCCCCTGAGTCCAGGGAAGCTCTCATAATTATGGCTAAGGGTTTGCTTACTTCCTTTGCTGCCTCCCTTAATATAACTGGATATATCCCATCCACCCCAGGTACCTTTCTTGTGTTTATCTTCAACAATTTCCCCTGCACTTTACTCTCAGTTATTACAAGATTATCTAGCTTACTGCCAGAGTTGAATACACCTCTGGCATTTCTCTCGCTGAATAACTCCTCATGTGTGAATGTCGATGCAAAATATTCATTTAGATTGTTAGCTACCTGAGCAGGATCATCAACTGTTGAACCATCGATATCAAGTGGACCAATCCGATTCATCCCCTTCCTTCTAGAGTTTACATAAGTATAGAACTCTTTGCTGTTTTTTTTTTTTTTTGTATCCTTTGCCAAAGATTTCTCGTAATCTGCCTTCGCCTGCCTAACCTCCTTTGTAACTTGGTTACAGATCAACTTGTATCTATCATAGGCTTCTGTGTCACGTGTTAATTTATATGTATCCCATGCATTTTTCTTCTCTGCCATATGTCTCATTAGTTCATCTGACATCCATTTAGGCCTAAACCTTGAACAATATTTCTTAGTTGGTATGTAAAGCTTAGTAGCTTCCAAGATAAGTTCTTTGAATGCTTCCCATTTTGAATTTGCTGTTTGTAACATCATCAGTTGGTCCCACCGTATAGAATTTAAATACTGTCTCGCAACATCGTAGTCGCCTTCACAAAAGTAAAAACTCTTCCTTTTACCCCTGATGGTATTTACCTCTTTGAGTAAATCCCACTTCAGCACACTGTGATCATTGCCACCTGGTGGTTCCTTTATCTGCAGTTTCTTAATGCATGAAGAATTACTACTGATAATTAGATGAAGAGTGTTACTCCCTGCCTCCCGAACATACTGATGTAGAAAACAATCATCTAATAAATCCACAAAAGTTTTGCTAATGTGTGAGTGACCAACCCACAAATTCCAGTCAATATCTGGTCAATTAAAATCCCCCATTATAAGACACTCTGATTTACTGGCCCACTCTATTTCCCTGTACAGTTTCTTATTATACTCATCAGAGTCATTAGGCCTATATCACATTCCTACTCCCAATTTTGATCCCCCAATGCTTATGTCACACCAAACTGACTCGACACTGCAGTGTCCAATGATGTCGACTGGCTTCACTTCCTTAGATTTTATGTGTTTCTTAACTAATAGCATAACCCCTTCTCCCTTCCTATCCTGTCTGTCCTTTCTCTAGACGTTGTACTCCCTTCGTATCCTGTCTGTCCTTTCCTTAGACGTTGTACAAATTCCAGTTCTGCATTGCTTATATCTGTATGACACCACGTCTCTGATATCCCAACAATATCTGCCTTTGATGCTTTGAGCAATACCTAAAATTCATCAAATTTATTTACCAAACTCCTAGCATTGGTGTACACGCAAGTATACATGCACCTGTTTCTATTCTTAGCTACCATAACACAACCCATGTGTTTACTTGTACCGCAATGACTCCCTGCAGTCTCTGAAATATCCTGCATCTTTTTTTTCAGGCTTTTGCTCATTCCAATAGAAGCAGTGCAAGAATCACTTTCACCTCTGCCAGCGGCTACTGTTAATCTATTAGTCCTTGTATCCCCCCAAGCTAGCAGTTTTCCGACCCACCTAACACTGCCTTGATAGCATCAGTAAATATTCTTGCTCCCTTTCTATTTAAGTGTATCCCATCTCTGTAGAAGCAGTCTCTCCTGTTAACAAGTACAGACCAGGCTGAAAAAAATTCTACCCCTTGAGCCTTGCACAATCTTATATTACTTTAACATTAGTGTATAATGAAACTACGTCAAGGGAAAATAATTTAACTCCTTCCCCAATTTTAGTCTTTTAAATTTGTATATAAGGTATCATAATTCTTTATACGATATTTTAATACCTGCCAAAAAGGTTTTATAATCGAATATAAATGTACCGACAAGGCAGAAAAAGCAGACTTTTAGTATGATAGTATAAGCCCAATAGGGTGTCTGTGTTTGTCTAGTTTTACTTGTCCAAAGAGAATAGGGACATTATTAGTTCTGTCTTTTAGTTGTGCCATTGAAATGTAATCCTTTTTGCGATACAAAGTAAGTAATTTGTTGTATTGATTAACTTCATTATAAAACACGGAAGAGTCTACCTCTTGGTATGTGGAACTATCTGATATAACGACCTGTAATTTTTTATTATAATCTGCTTTATTTAAAATGACTACAGTATCCCCCTTATCAGCTTTGTGAAAACCACTTTATATATGAATTTTAATTTTCAACCAATTTTTAAACCTATTTAACCACTACTTCACTTCCACTTTCGACTATCCCTTAAACTTCTTTTAGTTCAGGCAATGTGTGTATTCTTCATTTTTACAGACACTTTATTTATTTCACCAACCGCAAATTATTTATATCCTTTTGCTTTCTTTACTGCTACACTGCATGTTTTGGAGCATTAGACATATGATAACTTTTGTTATTTTCCTTTTTTTGTTTATTTTGCTTCTTAATAGTTGTATATTACTTCTATATATGTATATTCACAAACTGTAAGTTATTTCTGTTGGGTATATTTAATAATACGTTTATTATTTGTTTTTAATGCTTTTAATGTCTCTTTTTTGAACATACACAAATTGCATGAATTTTTTAGAAAAGAATTTATTTAAAAGAAATACATGAAATTTAAAAGAAAATATATAAAAAAATTAACATAATTATATAAAAACTAAAAAAAAAAATATAAAATTATAAAATTTTAATCAGTGAGACAGTTGGGTTTGATGGGAGGCACACATTTTTTAATACAAGGATATTTTGTGGATAGGTTTACTCTCAGCTCCTCTTCTGCTGACTTTTTCTCTCTCTTTTTTTTGTTTAATCTCATTTAAAGTGAAAAACCCTGTTTTGCACAAGTAGGAAGTGGAAAAATGCAATAAAATGCTAATTGCCTTTTCTGAAATTCATGGAAATTCATTTTGAATTTTGATCCAAAATTAGCTAATATTAATTTTATTAATGTTATTAAAGTGAATTTCTAGCATTTTGTCACTACAGATCTCAGCTAATTCTTCTTCTTGCAAATTAAGTTCTAACATTGTAAGATTTCTTTTTGCAATTGGGTCTCTTGCCCACAAATTTTTTTGGTATCAAGGGATGGGAAATAATGCTCAATTTTTGTCTTTAACAGCTCTGTTTCACTTATTACAGTAATTATTTTAGTATAATTCATTTTGGTAGTCAATGGAAACATTTCTAAATTTTTTTTCATTTACATATTTTTTCCATATACTCAACTTTTCTTTAAAAGCGAGCAACTTGTCAGTAGAAGTGAGTAAATTTTCTTCTGAGCCTCTCATACTGATATTTAATTTATTTAGCTGTGCAAATAAATTTGCTAGAAAAGCTAATTTACAGCATCAAATTTCATCGCTTAAATAATCACAAAATTTTGTTTGCTCCAGTGAAAAAAAATATGAGCATTTCCTCATACAACTTACATATGCATAGTACATTTCCTTTTGATAGCCACCGAACCTTAGTATGCATTATTAAAGAAAAATGATGAGACTCCAGTTCCTCACATAATTTTCCAAAAATTTTTTATGGTCTAGTTTTACCTTTTGATAAAGTACAACTGTTAAATCAGGTACGATTGTCTTCGCTACTAGAACTTCTCTGTGTATAAAACAGTGTGTTCTAATAATATTTGAATTGCATATTTTTACTACATTTACAAATCCTTTTAGTGTTCCTCTCATCGCGGGAGCACTAATATACCATAATAGTCCATAATATACACGGTTGTGTTTGTAAATAATTATTCATTACTTCCAAAATATATTGGCCGGTTGTTCTTTCAGTGAGTTTTTTACAACATAAAAAATGATTAATAATTGTGTCGTTTTCAATAAATCTGACAAATGCTAAGAGAATACACCTGTGGCACTGGTTTTCATGGTTTATAAGAAGAAAATACAGTAGAGCCAGTGGAAGCGGTAACTAAAAATTTATTAAGTTTTTAATACGACGAAGAAGCTTTCAGGGTACCGAACCCCTTCCCTTCCTTAGCAAGAAAGGTACATACATGCAGAAATGCAAACATAACATAAAATGTTAGGAATGGAATTAACTAAACTAAATAGGCTGTACGTGCTCAAATGACTGGGAGAGTGTGTACACGAACGGGAGAGCGTTCAGTCACTTACTAGGCCAGATCAGGTGATTGTTGTTGGTATGCGGTCCACATATGGGATTAGGATTGCTTCCATCGTTTGTTGTGCTTCAAAAGTACTGACTCCAAAATTGGGTGTAGCCTTGTACCTTTACTGTAATTTAAAACTTTGTGACAGCTGGATATATGTAGGGACTCTAACCTAGTAGTACTCTAGGACTCTTAGTAGTGTTGAGATTGGTCGATCACCTCACATTGGTCGAGCACATGGGGTTGAGGTCATGCTGAGTTGAAAATGCTCCGCGAGGTGGAACATGAAGGGTGACTCTGATGTCATGCTGATGTCACTCTTGATGTCATGCTGAGTTGACAAAAAATGCTCTGCAATTGCAGAGCATTTTTTGTCAACTCAGCATGATGACCTCAACCCTAGGCCCAATATTGAGGTGATCGACCAATCTCGACACTACTATCACCGCCTATGGTTAGAGTCCCTAAATATATCCAGCTGTCACAAAGTTTTAAATCGCAGTAAAGGTACAAGGCTACACCCAATTTTGGAATCAGTGGTTTTGAAGCATAACAGACGCTGGCAGCAACAACAACCAACAACAATCACCTGATCTGACCTAGTAAGTGACTGAACACTCTTGCGTTCGTGTACACGCTCTCCCAGTCATCTGAGCACGCACAGCCTATTTAGTTTAGTTAATTCCATTCCTAACATTTTTATGTTATGTTTACATTTCTGTATGTATGTACCTTTCTTGCTAAGTAAGGGAAGGGGTTCGTTACCCCGAAAGCTTATTCGTTGTATTAAAAACTTAATAAATTTATTTTAGTTATCACTTCCAGTGGCTCTACTGTATTTTCTTCTTCTAAACCATGGAAACCAGTGCCATTCTCTATTAGCATTTGTCAGGTTTATTGAAAATGACACAATCATTAATAATTTTTTATGTTGTAAAGAACTCACTGAAAGAACAACTGGCCAATATATTTTCGAAGTAATGAATAATTATTTACAAAAGTATGAAATATTATGGTAATTAATGCTCCCACGATGACAGGAGCACTAAAAGGAATTGTAAACGTAGTAAAAAGACACAATTCAAATATTATTAGAACACACTGTTTTATACACAGAGAAGTTCTAGTAGCGAAGACAGTCGTACTTGATTTAACAATTATACTTGATCAAGTGTTTAAAATGGTCAATTATATCAAAACTAGACCACAAAAAATATCTGTTTTTGGAAAATGTACGTACTCTCCTAGTCATCTGGGCACACACACACACACACACACAGCCTATTTAGCTAGTTAATTCCATTCCTAACATTTTATGTTACGTTTGTATTTCTGTATGTATTTCGGCTACTAAATAGCTGGCTTCTTGCACTTTATCAGATATTTTAGCCATATTATAAAATTCTGTGCCTTGTTTTCTGGTAGAGGCCTGCAGTCTTTTAAAATACTCCATAGTTTTCAACAATAAATTTTTGTGTTTTCTTAGAAAAATGATGCTGCAATTTACTTGGCACCATTGATTCATTCGACAGTTTTAAACCATATACCACACATAAAGGTTGAGGACAATCTTGGATACCAGTATAAGAAAATCTCATCGCTAAGTAACCATCATCATATTTACTACATGTTTTCATCTTTTGTGATATTGATGGTTGCTTGTTTTTGTCATTTTCTCCAAGCTCATTATCAAGTTACCTCTTCTGATTTTCTTTCACTAAATATTTATACATTGCTAATAATTTCTAAAAAAAAAATTAAAGTTACTTCTAGAAACTAATACAGTTAATTGAAAATACCTGTTCTATACGAATTAACTGAATATGACGTTTCAGAGATAAAAACAAAAGAAGTACTTTAAAAACAAAGGAAATTTTGGAGTATGCTGCTTACAAGTTGCACTTAATTTGTAGTTCTTTCCTTTATGCACATATATACAACTGAAAAATGCACTGCGGGGTGCCTGGGAGAGACCCCTCAAGTGATAAGAATGGCCGAATAAAGGTGAACAATTCTAGTACTAGGAATCAAAAGGTGAATAAAAGTGAACTTGGTACCAAGAATCGACAGGTGAACAGATCTAGTACTAGGAATTAAACATGACTTCACATTGACTGCTGGAAGGAACTTGGAATGGCATAGCATAAATAAACAAATTTATTAATTTTTTTTTTTTTATTTTCATTTTCTGCAGCACACTTGAAGCATGCTCATGGTACACCAATATGCCATGGCAAACAGGTTGAGAAACACTAGTCAAACTAATCAAACCAACTTATCTGCTAAAAGATCTAAACCTCCCGAACACCTATTTATTTATTTTACAAATATATGTGATCTCAATTCCAGTGTCAATGATATCCATTTCCACTTACAGTCTGCCAAACCCCACATGTTTTTACTGACACAGTCCCAATTATCAGTTCAACCACTGCTCATCTCAGTTGTTTTCATTATTATTTGCTGTACGATTCATTTCACTTTGAAGGTGGAACGTGCATATGTCCTCTCTGATGTTCCATGTCAAAGACTCAGTAAGCAATTTGGAATATCCACTTTTTGATCTTCTCTGGCTTAAAATTTCTCTGCCCTATTCTGTCAAATTCATCTGTTGCCTCTATTGCTCTCCTAACTCTGTTAATAACTTGATATTGTTTGACTTCCTCTCTTTAAAACTACTTTCTCCAGTCCAAGTTTCTTAACAGTGATGTAATTTTCTTTGGTGATTTTAATGTTGATGACTCCAGCTGGCTTCCCTTTTCTAACCACACAGACCAGCTTGTCAAGATGCTGAGGCATTTACAATTACTAATGACCTCGAATGGATTGTTCATTTACCTACCAGAATACCAAACATTTCTAACCACACAATCAGCACTCTTTACCTTTTTGTGACAAACAACCCTTCTAATTATATGGTCGAGGTGAGTGCTCCTCTAGGCACCTGAGATCACAACTTGGTGATGGTCTCTTCTCCAATGGAGCCTTTCTGTCTTACCCATTCCTAACCTTGTGTTGTTTGGCATTACAAGAATGCAAAATGGGGCGATCTGCAAGATTTCTTTTCTCTGGTGAGATTACTGTTTCAAATCTTTCGATGTCAGAATTTGCTCAAATGATGTCAGTGAAATTGTTCTTGTAGGGATGAAATCCTTTATTCCACTCTTCACCTTAAAATCTCATCCTTTATTTAAATCTTGGTTTTCTACTAAGTGTGTTAAGGCTGTTCAAGATAAGAATGTTGCATATCACAATTGGCCTATATTGAAATCTCCAGATTCATTTTCTGCTTACATGAAAGCTCACAACAATTGCAAAGCAGTTATTAATCAATCCAAACTAGATTTCGAACAGGCTAAAAGTAGGAAACTTGCTTCTTGTACAGATAGTAGTTTTTAAATGGTAGTTAAAATGTAAATGTTAAACTTCAACTGTTTTCTCAGCCCATTGACCTAATTTTTCTATATCTTGTTGTAGTAGCATACTGTCATTACTCTCGTTAACCCTTCTGCCAACATCTGCAAACTTAGACATTAAGCCTGATATACCTTTATCAATAATATTTTTAAATATTGCAAACAACAATGGGCCCACTACTGAACTCTGGGGAACTCCACTAATAACAGTCTATAAAGACCATTGCCTATTGATAATCACTCTGTATTCTTCCACTTAACAATCTCTGTATCCATATCAACTTGCCCTTAATGCTACAGTGCTCCAGTTTATACAGTTTCTTATGTGCAACAGTATCAAAATCTTGTGCAGATGCAGCTTATTGCCGCTAATGGAACAGAAGTTTTTTTGATTTATTTTCTGTTTTATTACCTTAAATTGGCATATTAACTTATTTTCTAGAGTAGCTTTATATTCCTAATTACGACACTTAGTTTAAAGTTTAATTTAGATAGAGATTTTGTAGGTATTACTTAGTATCGGTAAGGGTATCAAATCCACGTGTTAAAAGTTGCAGCTCCGTTGAACGAGAGGTTTTTTTAACCATATATAGCCGATTTATTAACCAATTGTTATATCAAATTATTATCTATAAATAGCTTATAGACCTAGTCAGGATCCTTAGTTTATTCTAAATTGAGACAGCGAGATTTGGAAGTTAATCAATACTGAAGTGTCCGTAGAAGTACCGTTCGTAAATTACCGCCATTGTACACGATACAACATATCGTGTTGTATACATAACTTGTTACGGAAGTTATATAAGGGAGCTCGTAGATAACACTCGATACTGAAAAATAAATATAGCGTTATAACTGTGTTGGGATACAAGTTTAAGGTTAGTTTTGTACGGAAATTGAAATTTTATTGAAATTAAATCGAAATCATGACTCAGACCAGAGCAGCAAAGCAAAAGGCTCAAGCTAATGGGAGTGCTATGGCTCAGGGGAGAACTGAGGGAGGGGGGCAGTTGCCCACTGAATCACAGCCTTTTAAAATGTACTGCTTGCTTGACGTTTATGGAGCAATCAGGTACGGGACATGATACTGCTATGGGGGATGTCTTTGTGTGAGCGCGATGTAAGGAGTGTAAGGAAATCGGACGACAACTCAGCAGGCACCTCCGTAGCCAGGTCGGAAGGAGCAGCAGTGCGTAGCACACGCTTCTTGATTAGACCGGGGTTCGAGCCCATCACCACCAAATACGGAGGATGTGGAAAGGTCAGGGAATGACCACCGCATATCCCGGAGCAATATGGCCTTAGTTGCTAATGCTCCTAAAAACCAAATAACAAATAACAGCGACAACTCAGCATTGTTATGGGCCTGTATGAGAGCTTGAAGGACAGGGTGGATGCCCTCGAAGGAACTAAATTGAGGGGCCCATCAAGCTCTCAGCTGCCCACATCAACGCCAGAGCTTGCACTTGGTGGTCATGCAACACAGAGGCAATCCCCTAGGCAGAATGCGCTGGTCCCACAGGAACTAGTAGTTTTGGTGATTCTATTGTCAGCGAAACAGGGAACATGCTTTGTAAAAAAGGATAGGTGGAACAGGACCAGCGTATGTCTGCCAGGGGCAAAGGTTGATGATGTTGTAGAGCGGATATCATCTTTTAAGGGCACAAAAGGTGATATAGTTGTACACGGCACTAATGATATTAAGAGTAGGAGACCGGAGGAATTACTTAACAAGTACAGGTCACTGTTGAAAAAAAGCCGTGAAGTAGGGTTGAATTTGAAAGTGTTTGCAGTTCTGCCCAGACACGATAGGAGGGAGTATATGATGAGAGCCTTGTCGATCAATTCGGCCCTGGAAAGTTTGTGCAAGGCTCAAGGGGTAGAATTTTTTTCAGCCTGGTCTGTACTTGTTAACAGGAGAGAATGCTTCTACAGGGATGGGATACACTTAAATAGAAAGGGTGCAAGAATATTTGCTGATGCTGTCGAGGCAGTGTTAAGTGGGTAGGAAAACTGCTAGTTTGGGGGGATACAAGGACTAATAGATTAACAGTAGCCACTGGCAGAGGTGAAATTGATTCTTGCACTGCTTCTATTGAAATGAGCAGCAGCCTGGAAAACAAGATGCAGGATATTTCAGAGACTGCTGGGAGTCATCGCGGAACAAGTAAACACATGGGTTGTATTAGGGCAGCTAAGAATAAGAACAGGTGCATGTATACTTCCATGTACACCAATGCTAGGAGTTTGGTAATTAAATTTGATGAATTTGAGGTATTGCTCAAAACATCAAAGGCAGATATTGTTGGGATATCAGAGACTTGGTGTCACACAGATATAAGGAATGCAGAACTGGAATTTGGGGAGTACAATATTTACAGAAAGGATAGACAGGATAGGAAGGGAAGAGCTGTTAATTAAGAAAAACATAAAATCAAAAGAAGTGCATCCAGTTATTATAGATGAACAGTGCACTGTTGAGTCAGTTTGGTGTGACATAAGCACTGCTAGAGCAAAAATAAGAGTAGGAATTTGGGGAATACAGTGTGTATAGAAAGGATAGACAGGACAGGAGGGGAGGAGGGGTTAGGCTATTAGATAAGAAACACATAAAATCCAAGGAAGTGAAGCCAGACGACATCGATGGGCAGGGCAGTGTCGAGTCAGTTTGGTGTGACATAAGCATAAGGAAATCAAAATTGAGAGTAGGAGTGTGCTATAGGCCTAATGACTCTGATGAGTATAATAAGATACTGTACAGGGAAATAGAGTTGGCCAGTAAATCAGAGAGTCTTATAATGGGGGATTTTAATTTCCCAGATATTGACTGGAATTTTTGTGGCTTGGTCACCCACACACTAGCAAGGCTTTTGTGGATTTATTGGATGATTGTTTTCTACATCAGCATGCTTGGGAGGCAATTAGAGGGAGCAATACTCTTGATCTGATTATCAGTAGTGATTCTTCATGCATTAAGAATCTACAGATAGAGGAACCACTAGGTGGCAGTGATCACAATGTGCTGAAGTGGGATTTACTCAAGGAGGTAACTACCATCAGAGGTAAAGGGAAGGGTTTTTGCTTTCGTAAAGGCGACTATGATAGGCTGAGACAGTATTTAAATTCTATACAGTGGGACCAACTAATGATGTTACCAACAGCAAATTCAAAATGGGAAGCATTCAAAGAACTAATCTTGGAAGCTACCAGGCTTTACATATCAACTAAGAAATATTGTTGAAGGTTCAGGCCTAAATGTATGTCAGATGAAGTAATGAGACATATGGCAGAGAAGAAAAATGTATGGGATACATACAAAATAATGGGTGACATGGAAGCCTATGATAAATATAAGTTGGTCTGTAACCAAGTCACAAAGGAGATTAGGCAGGCAAAGGCAAATTATGAGAAATCCTTGGCAAAGGATGCAAAGAAAAACAGAAAAGAGTTCTTTACTTATTTAAACTCAAGAAGGAAAGGGATGAATCAGATTGGTCCACTGGATATTGATGGTTCATCAGTTGAGGATCCTGCTCATGTGGCTAAGAATCTCAACGAGTATTTTACATCTGAATTCACACAAGAGGAGCTATTCAGGAAGGGGAATTTCGTAGGTGAAGTAAACATTGGCAGTGAGCTAGATGACTTTGTAATAACTGAGAGGAAAGTGGAGGAGAAATTGTTGAGGATAAACATAAAAAAGGCACCCCGGGATGGATGGGAGATATCCAGTTATGTTAAAGGAGGCAGTAAAGGAAGTAAGCAAACCCCCTAGCCATAATTATGAGAGCTTCTTTGGACTCAGTGGAGGTGCCCATAGACTGGAGATGTGCAAATGTAACCCCAATGCACAAAGGAGAACCAAGGCTGACCCAAGTAATTATAGACCTGTTAGTTTAACTTCCGTTCTAGGAAAATTAATGGAGGCACTGGTTAAAGAAACACTGGAGGATCTAGACAAGAATTCAGTTATAGTTCAGACACAGCATGGTTTTGTTAAGGGAAGGTCTTGCCTGACCAATTTGATTGGATACTATGATGTAGTCACAAAAGAACTGGATGCAGGAATTAACTTTGATATTATATATTTGGATCTTAGAAAGGCTTTTGATACTGTTGCACATGGCAGTCTGCTGCACAAATTGGAGCAGTGTGGCATTGGAGGCAAATTGCTGCTATGGATAAAGGGATGGTTGAGTGGCAGAAGACAAGAGAGTGGTAATCAGTGGACACTGCTCAACGGGGACTAATGTTATTAGTGGAGTTCCTCAGGGTTCAGTTTGGGTCCGTTGTTGTTTTCTGTATTTATAAATGATATTGATGATGGTATATCAAGCTTAATGTCCAAGTTTGCAGACGATACACTACTGATGCTATGCTGCTGCTGCAACAGGATCTGGAAAGGTTGAGCAGATAGGCTGAGAGGTGGAAAATGAAGTTTAACATTGACAAATGTGAAGTATTACATATGGGAAACAGTAACCCCAGAGCAACTATCAACTCTGTGGTACTACACTGACAGTGGTAGAGAATGAAAAGGACCTGGGGGTAATTGTGCAGGCAGATATGAAGTTCTCTGAGCAGTGCAGACGAGCTGCAAGAGTGGCTCATGGTGTCTTCTCAATGATATACAGGAATTTCTCTAGCAGGGATAGGGAGGTGATTATTCCTTTGTATAAGGCAGTGGTCAGGCCACACCTTGAGTACTGTATACAGGTCTGGTGGCCTCATTTCAAGAAGGATGTAGAGCTGCTGGAACGAGTACAGAGAAGGACAATAAGATTAGTGAATGGAACCAAGGGTTGCTTTTACGAAGAAAGGCTTAAGTTTTGCAGATTACAGAGTCTGGAGACTAGGCACCGGCGAGGTGATCTCATAGAGGTGTATAAGGCCTTGAATGGTTTGAGCATGCTCAATTCCGATGGGATTCTTCCTCTTGCTCAGAATAGTCACCTGAAAGGGCATAAATTCAAATTGAGGAAAGACAGATGTAGGATAGATGTGCGGAAATTTGCCTTTAGCCAGCAGGTAGTTGGTTAGTGGAAGAGACATCCATCACTTGCTGTTGAAGTTGATAGCCTAAACAAATTTAAGGCTCAGCTGGACAGGTATTTCGAACGAACGGAGGGGTGAAATGGGAGTGGTGTTTTTTTTTTTTTTTTTGGCTGATGCTGAATAAGTTTGCTTTCTTGCATCATATGCCTCTTCTAATGCTAATGCTTTCTGAAATCCAAGTATATGGTATCAAAATTCTTTTTTGCAAATGGTTCCTTGATCACTATGTCATAGTAACCTATCAGATTTGTTAGACAAGGCTGCCTTTTAACAAATCCATGCTGAGACTGCAGTATAATTGCATTTTTTTGTGCCACCAAGGGAAAAAAAAAAACCACTTATCCTAAAACTTAAATACACAAAAGAAAAATAATAAAAAATGGAATAAATTTTCACTCTGATATTACCATAAGTAATTTTTTATGTGTGCCTGTATAGCTGTAAAGCAATTAGTAGTGATGGAAAATGATTAGAAAGCAAGCTTATATAGCATTAGCCGGGAAAAAAAATTCGCCCATCTATACCCTCCAAGAATTTGTCTAGTTCTCCCTTGAATTTATTCAACCTGTCCACTTGTACAACAACAACAGATGGAAGCCTCTTCCAACAATCAACCACACCTGCTGGCTGAAGGCAAACTTCTGCATGCTGCAGGCATACTTACTCAACTTGAATTTATGCACTCTCATGTGTATAGTTTCATCAAGTGGAAGAATGCCATTAACATTCAGCTTACCCATTCCATTTAAGGCTTTAAACACCTCAGTTCTCCCTGCAGGTGCCTTGTCTCGAGAAACTGCAGTTTGCAGAATTGAAGCCTTTCCAAGTAAGAGCACTCTTTTGTTTCATTCACCAATCTGATTGCTGTTCTCTTTGGCCATTCCATCAGGTCTATATCCTTCCTAAAGTGAGGCTTCCAAATCTGTATACAGTGCTCAAGATGCAGTCTAACCATGGCCTTATACAGAGGGATGATCACTCCCTTATCCCTGATAGCAAAGTTTCTGTGCATCATTGACAAAACCCCATCAGCTATCCTGGCAGCATGTCTGTACTGCTCAGAGAATTACTCCTGGGCTTTTTCATGCTCCACTACACTGAGTTTAATACCAAATAGTCAATAAGTTACTCTGGGGTTGCTGCTATCCATGTGCAGTACCTTGCATTTGTCAAGGTACTGCACATGGATAGCAGTACCTTGCATTTGTTAATGTTAAATTTCAACCCAGTTTTTCTAGATCTTGTTTCAGTAGCTCACCCTGATTACTGTCTTAACCATCCTGATGACCTTTGTATCACATGCAAACTTAGGCATTAAGCCTGATATACCTTTCTCAGTATTGTTATTATTAGCCATATGGGGTAAGGAAGCCTGAGGCTTATGCTGCACCAGCCTAATCAATTTCTGAGTTACTCTGTGTGTGTGCGAGCGAGAGAGAGAGAGAGAGAGAGAGAGAGAGAGAGAGAGAGAGAGAGAGAGAAAAGTAGAAGGGAATCACTAAGAAAGGGAAGAATGATGATATCCAGCTCTGGACCCTTGGTGTGCCAAGGCCATACTCATCAGATGTGAGCCTTGATAAATATTGAAAACAACAATGGGCCCTTCACTGAATCCAGGGGAACTCCACTAATAACTTTAGTCCACGAAGAGCAGTGTCCATTGATAACCACTCTCTATCTTTTTCCACTTAACCATCCCTTTATCCATGGCAGTAACTTTCCTTTAATTCCACATTGCTCAAGTTTGTACAGCAGTCTTGTGTAACAGTACCAAAAGCCTTCCTGAAATCCAAGTATATAATGTAAAAATTATTTTTTTCATCCATTTCCTTGGTCACTGCATCACAGTAACCTATCAAGTTGTTTAGACGACCACTCCTTGACAAATCCGTGCTGTGATTGTGGTATAATTGCATACGTGTCCAAATGATTCTGCATTACTTCTTTAACCAGTGATTCCATTATTTTCCCTGAACAGATATAAAGCTAATAAGTCTCTAATTACTCACATCGCCTTTTGATCCCCTTTATGAATTGGGGCTATATTCTCACGTCTCCAGCCCATAGACACCTCCCCTGAATCATTGAAAAAAAAAAAAAAAAAAAAAAAACCCTTCCCATTTCACGCCTCCATTCATTCCAAATGTCTGTCCAGCCAGTGGTGTAGCTACCCTTTTTCGGGCCCGGGGGCAAAGAACACGTTTGGGCCCCTACTTAATTAATGAAAATTGCAAAAACAGTAGTAAAAAATATAAACACAAGAAGATTAAAAAAATTGAAAACATCATAATTCCTCCTCTGCCTCTGTAGACAGTGTAATAAATATAATGAATACATTTTTGAAGGTACTGTATATAAATGATGTATTAAAAAATAAATATTGAATTTATATCAAACCCTATTTTTTATTATTGTAAAACAAAACCCAATAGTTAATTACAGATTAGATCAACAGAAATACATACAAAATGATCGGTGAAAAAAAACTTACCATATATTTACGAAGTAAATAAAGCTAACTAGGTAGTAAGCAATCTTTATTCACATTAACAAAAATTCAAGCCTTAAGTAAATGAATAATATCTATATAAATAATAAGATTTTAATTAAATGCATGAACATAAAACCTCAGTAACAATTATAAATATATACATGACATGTATTACATGCAGATATAAATAACAAAAAAAAAAAAAACATAATAAAATATACAGAAACGTAGATAAACACCGCAGGAAAAAAATGCACATACACACAAATAATAGTTTTGGAGTAATTTTAAAACAAATCATTGTAATAAGTAACCAACTGCTAAATCTAGTCTATTTACACAAAAAAAGTTTTATAACAAATATTTTAAACTTTAATGAAAATTTTGTCTCCTAGCCTTTTTTGTCGAAAAAATATCTATAATTTCGTTGAAATCGACAGAATTTGCTACACCGTTTTCTATGTTTAAGACGGACAAATAGCTAAGTCGATCTTGGCCTATTGTGTTCCTTATATATGTTTTAATTTTGAAAAACTCCTTTCAGCACCAGCCAGAGTAACCGGCAAGGTCAAGAATATAAAACAATCCGTTATAACGTCTGTAACAAATGCAGATAACGATATATTTTTATTTAAAATAAGGATGCACAAGTCCCGAACTGAATTAATTTTTGAAATTTCTTGTCCTAAAGTTGATCTTAAATTTAATAGCTGCTGTGGAAAGTCATCAGAAATATCTTTATTTTATCGGTTTTTAAATTCTACAGCTGCTTGTTGCAGAGCTTCGTCGCTAAAAGATGAGTGTTTCTGGTTTCAAAATTTTAAAACTATCTACAACATTTTTTGTATTAAGAAATCTAGATTTTAATTGATGTATCACAACTATTGTTGCATAGTATATATCAACTTTAAACCATCTTTAAGAATCTTGAAGTCGTTCGTCTTGAGTTAAATCTTCAAACATTTTTTTAACTTTCCTATTGCGTTTTTTTTTTTTTTTATGTGAACCCCAAACACGAGAGGTATTAGAACCTATAGTACGTAGTACCGTGCTTGGGTTGGAGGTTGAGAAGACGAAAGAAGATATTTGTTGACATTGGACTTGAACTTCTGTAGATTGTAATTTTCAGGAAATACGTATGAAGGAAGGTTGTTCCAGAAAACGGCAGTTGAATGAATAAATGAGGAAGATGAAAAGTTGGTTCGTGGGTTTGAAGTTGGACAGTAAATGGATGTTGGCTGGTGGCGGCACGTGTTCGGACTGTTTTGAAAGAGAGAGAGAGCGGGAATTATAGAAGCCAATTCAGAAGAACAGTGCCCATGGAAGTTTCTGTAGAAGAGGCATGCAGCAGAAACAGTATGTCTATGAGAAAGCGAGTGGAGAGACTCTGTTAGAGATGAATCCTTGATTAACCTAACTGCCCTCTTCTGAATGGAATCAGGAAGCCTGAGAGAGGTTTTGGGGGCACCACCCCAGATGTGGGAACACTATTCCATGGCAGGGCAGATTTGCAATTTATACAGAGTGAGCAGCTGTTTGGAAGAAAAGTAACGCCGAGAGCGAAAGAAAAAACCAAGTTTTTTAGATGCAGAGGAAGCAATATTTGTAATGTGCTGGTGCCAAGAGAGATTAGAAGTCCCAAAAGAGATATATCATTTTGCCTAGAAATCGGAGTGTCACTAAAGATAAGCATAGGAACAGAAGAATCCTTTTTGCGAGATATAAGACAAGACTGAATTTTGAAGGGTTGAAATCAACTAAGTTGTCTTTGCCCCACTGGAGAATTACCTGAAGATCGGCATTTAAGAAATTGGTAGCAGATTTTCGGGAAGTTGAAGCTGATTGAGCAGGACAAGGTTTCTCAAAATGGAAAGTGGAATGCAGTGTGCTATCATCGGCAAAACTATGGATAGGATTTTCGATCAATGGAAGAAGGTTATAATATACAAGAGGAAAAGAGTGGGGGAAAGAACTGAACCTTGGAGGACACCGGCATTAGTGGAGAAGTTAGAAGACAGAGAGCCATCTACCATCACCCTCAGTGAGCGATCAGAGAGAAAACTGGATAACCAATTACTAAAAACAGTTGGCAAACCATAAGATGGAAGCTTGTATAGAAGACCTTTATGCCAAACACGATCAAAAGCCTTTGAGATGTCAAGAGCAACTACTTGTGTTTCACCGAACCTTTCCATTGAATTAGTACATAAATGGGTAACATAAGCCAGAATATCACCAGTGGATCGACACTGATGGAATCCATACTGGCGATTGTTGATCAGACGGAAGGTTTCTAGGAAGTTTAAGAGTTGTCGGTTAATTGATTTCTCCATTACTTTAGAAAGAGTAGAAGTAATTGCAATGGGACGATAATTAGATGGGAGGGATTTGTCACCCTTTTTAGGAACTGGCTGCATATGAGCAAATTTTCAAGCAGAAGGAAAAACACTTTTGGAATAAGAAAATGAAAAAAGACGGCAAAGAATAGGAGTAAGTTCAGGAGCACAGGTTTTGAGAACAAGTGAAGAAATACCAACAGGACCTGGAGCTTTCTTAGCATCGAGATTCATCAAAATCCTTCTGATATCCTTTTGACGGAAGACCACAGGAGGCATTGAATGGAGCGTGTTGGGAATGGCGGGAGGTGTTTAACCGAGATCATTAATACATGAGTTGGAAGAAAAATGGGATGTTAGCAGGTCAGCTTTATCCTTGGCTGAGGTGACAACAGAACCATCTGGTTTGGACAGAGGTGGGAGCAGAGATAGGCAAAAGTTGCCGCCAATAGCTTTGGCAAGAGACCAGAATGCTCGGCTACCATTAGGGCAAGAAGCAAGTTTTCTACTCTTAGCCTGTTCAAAGTGTAGTTTGGACTGATTAATAACCACTTTACAATTGTTGCAAGCTTCGGTGTAGGGAGAAAATGAAACTGAAAAATTAGAAACAAGCCAATTATGATATGCAACATTCTTCTCTTGGACAGCCTTAGCACATTTATTGGAAAACCAAGGTTTAGATAAAGGACAAGATTTTAAAGTGGAGTGTTGGATAAAGGATTCCATTCCTGCAAGAATAATTTCACTGACACGATCTGAGCAAATGTTGACATCAGAAGTTTTGAAACAGTAATCCGACCATGGAAAAGAAGAAAATAAGTCTCGCAGGTCATCCCATTTTGCATTCTTGTAATGCCAAACAACACGAGGTTGGTAATAGCCATGAGATAAAGGTTCCATTGGAGAAGAGACAATCGCCAAGTTGTGATCTGAAGTGCCTAAAGGACCTCTCACTTCGACCGTGGCTGAGTGGGTAAAGTACCTGCCCGGCAACCCAAAGGTCGCGGGTTCGATTCCCGCCTCGGGCTTGGATCAAAGTACTGCAAAAACCTTGGGAGGTGCAATATGGCCACAGAAGCCGATGTGCCAACAACTACCAAATCAAAATAAAAAAAAAACTTTGACCGTGTACTTAGAAGGGTTGTTTGTGAGAAAAAGATCAAGCGTATTGGCTGTATTCTTGTAGGTAAATGAACAATCTGTGCTAGGTCATTAGTAATTGCAAAAGCTTCAGCATCTCGACCTGCTGGGTCGGTGTGACTAGAAAACGGAAACCAGTTGGAGTTGCGAACATTAAAATCACCAAGGAAAATTACCTCACTGTTAGTAAAGTTGGACTGGAGAAAGTCAAGTTGCAAAGAAAGGAAGTCAAAGCGCTCCAAGTGATTAGTGGAGTTGGGAGAACGGTAGAGACAACAGATGAATTTGACACAATGAGGTAGAGAGATTTTAAGCAAGAGAAGATCAAAGAGAGGAGATTCCAAATTGCCAAGTCTCTGACAGGGAATATCAGAACGGACATATGCACAAGTACCACCTTTGAGGCGAAAGGAATCATACAGCGAATAATTTGGGCATCTGAGATGAGCAGTAGTTGAATCAACCGATAACTGAGATTCTGTCAGAAAAAGTACATGGGTTTGGCACACTGCAAGTGGAAATGGACATTGTTGTGATTAGAATTGAGACAATGTATATTTGTGAAATGAATTAGGAAGTGCTTGGGAGGTTTAGATCTTTTCGCAGATAAGCTTGCTCTATTAGTTTGACAATTCATGGTGTATTCAATAGTAAGAAAAAGTGGGTGGGACATGCTGTATGAAGTAATGAAATTTTTGGATATGGCGTACACCTGGTAAGAATATACCCAGATCCTTGACATAACGTGGCCTCAACAATGCTCCCCGCATACACACTACTCGGACTCCCTCCAGTCACTATCTGCCAGAGTAGAGGTAGCAAGATTATACACTAGCTGATCCAGAAACCTCCTAGAGAGTTAACAATCGGTTCGGTTCGGTGTACTAACCAACAGCCGACCTGCGAACACCGTTTTAGAGCTGTACCCTCGAAATGTAAGGAATATTGAATCTCGCCACGATGTCCATCATAACCTCAAAAGTTATCAATCATACTGCATGATGGAAGAGATAGGGAAGGGTTGACCGGAACTTAGCTCTAGAGACTAAACATGAGTTCCAACACTTAAAGCCTCCAATAAGCAAAGTGGTGGTATTTCACCGGATGATGAGAGTCATCTACCACCTAGTACTGCCTGGTAACATAGAGGTACAGCTTGTCTGACATATCTGAGAGAATGTCTGTGACAACCTCAAGGACTAAGTAACAAGGACCTTGTTACTTAGACCAAGTAAAGAGGACTAAGTAACAAGGACCTTGTTACTAAAATTTAAATTTATTTCCAAGATCTTGTTAAAGAAAACGCAAAACTTTTACTTTCTTCATAATTATCTCTTAGCAAAACCATAGAATTTAAAGACGCCTCTAAATGACACATTGCTTGACCGAGATTTAGATTTTTTTCTTGCAGTAACTTTGAAGTTAAATTAATTGATTGCAATATTTTGTAAATTAATACCAAAAGGAAAACAAATTCTAACATTTCCAATTTTTTTTTGCAAGCCACGTTTAAAAAAAAAAGACGATATTTCGTCTTGTTTTTAGGCACTAATATTATTTTGTTAACATTTTTAGGACATCTGTAAATCTATAGCGCAAAGCTAGTAAACAATCAAATCTTGATGACCAATGCGCTGGACACAATTTCTTTAGAGTAATTGCTGATATTGTGCTACCGCTATCATTTGCCTCTACATTCTGTTTCTGATTCAATAGATTCCATCGTACAATACTATCTGCAAAAAACGAGGAAATATTTTCAATTATATCATAAAATAAAGACACGTCAGCTACTTTTTTCAGAGCATCATTAATTACTAAGTTTAAATTATGCACCGCGCAATGAACATAGTAGGCATTTGGAACTTTTTGTAATGTTCTTGATTGCACACCGCTATATGTCCCCACTCATTGTTGCAGCACCATCTGGCAAATTAAAACTTTGTTTAACATTTGGCAAAACCATCTGGCAAAACTTTGTTTAACATTTGTCAATGTTAAACAAAGTTTAACATTGACAAATGTAAAGTACTACGTATGGGAAGCAGTAGCCCGCAGGATAATATATCAACTCTGTGTTACTGCACTGACGGTGGTAGAAAATGAAAAGGACCTGGGGGTAATTGTGCAGGCAGATATGAAGTTTTCTGAGCAGTGCAGACGGTCTGCAAGAGTAGCTCAATGTGTCAATGATATACAGGAGTTTTTCTATCAGGGATATGGAGGTGATTATTCCCTTTTTATTTTAAGGCAATGGTCAGGACACACCTTGAGTACTGTATACAGATCTGGAGGCTTCATTTTAAGAAGGAATTAGAGCCCTTGGAACGAGTACAGAGAAGGGCAACAAGATTAGTGAATGGAACAAAAGATTGCTCTTTTACGAAGAAAGGCTTAAGTTTTGCGAATTACAGTGTCTGGAGACTAGGCAACTGCGAGGTGATCTGAATGAGGTGTATAAAGTCTTGAATGGTTTGAGCATGCTCAACGGTGATAGGATTCTTCCTCTTGCTCAGAATAATCACCTGAGAGGGCATAAATTCAAATTGAGGAAAGACAGTTGTAGGATAGATGTGCGGAAGTGTGCCTTTAGGCAGCGGGTAGTTGGTGGAACAGATTTCCATCCTTTGTAGTGGAAGTTGATAGCTTAAATAAATTAAAGGCTGAGCTGGACAGGTATTTGGAATGAACGGAGAAGTGAAATGAGAGCGTTTTTTTTTTTTTTTTTTTTTGGGGTGTTGCTGCATAAGCTTGCTTTCTTGCATCGTATGCCTTTAACGCTATTGCTATATACGTAGCAATACATAAATTTTTATTAGTTGTTAAAAAAATAGCAGATATTTTTGACATTGGTAATAATATCAATTAAATTAATAATATAATAAAACAAGTGACATTATTTTCATTCATTTTTGTTAAAAAATATAAAATTAAACTCAAATTTTTTCTTGTAACAGATAAATAAAATAATTTTTTTATTTAATGATTAATAAATAATTTTATTAATAACAAAAAATTATTGATTCAAATTATTTAAAATATTCATGTCCATGATTTCATTATAGCAATATCTTCAAATGATAAGCTTCTAAGCTTGTCACTTTCCATTTATAAGATACTCAAGGAAGAGTTTTTTTTTTTTGAAGCTTGGTTGTATGATATTCATTTTTTACCCTCTTAAGTTTGCTAAATGATCTTTCTCCAGGGTAATTAGTTATCATCAAGGGAATAAAAATTTGAAATATTGTTTCAACATTTGGAAAAATTGACTGTATTTTGTCTTGAATTATTATATCTATATATAAAAGAATATTTCAGAAAATAGTGCTTTTTCATGTGCACACTTTTTGCTTTCCACAAGGTGGGGCTAATTGCTATTAAACTGCTCAGAGGCCATGCGGAGCAATTTTGAAATGTTGTTAAGCAGTTAAGAAATGTTGTTTCTAATCAAATATATATAAATTATGATTTTGTTATTAATTTGTTTTTAGATAATTAAATAATCTAAAATACTAAGAGATGAAAATTTCAATATCTCTTTCCTTAATTATAATAATAAATATGAGAGTTATCTCAATATCCAAATCGGAGATCGATATAGGAAATCAGATAAAGTAATTTCTGTCCACTCGATACATGAAGGCCATTCGTTTTCATTTCGTGAAATGAAGGTGCTTAGTACAGCAAAATTTTACTAAACTACTTATAGCAGAGACTGTAGAAATGAAGATTTGAGAACATTCTATTAACGTTCGTCGTCCCTACATAATCTCGGACTGATGGGCCTTTGTGCACATGCTTGATTGACAATAATCACAGATATCAACGTATAAATTTAGGGGGGAACATTTGAGATTTCAGTATTATTATTCTTCAGGTGAAAACATCTTGCAGACGAAAAGTTTGGTCCCATTGAAGGAGATTTGGGTTTTAATAAAAAAAATTACGCATTTTAAAATAAAGTTTATTTTTGACAGAAATGTGCTCAGTCTGCTTTAGTGCGTGGGTTATCTGATGTCTGTAGCTGGTTGATGTCGGCGTGTTCTGATGCTTGGAGGGTTCATGTGCGGGCAGTATGAGCATATCGAGGTATTTTAGGATATTTATTTATTTATTTAAATTCGATGTTTTTAATTTAATATAATTTTAATTTATCTGATTTTATCCCGGAAATTGAAAAAAAGATCATCTCCTATTTGGATATTGAGGCAACTCTCATATTTATTATTATAATAAAATAATGTAATTTTGTGCATCTTTTGATTATTAGAAGAGGGGATTTTCCCCACTAAAATATAAAATTGTATAATTCAGGTACATGTGACAAGTTAGAGGGGAGCAAAGTTGACCTCCTGGCTTGTTGTATAAATTTTGATAATTAAACTCTTTGTTTGAGAATAATTTTTCTTTATATACAGATGAAAATGTTTTTTTATCTTCATATAAGTTATCATATATGTCTTTGGGGTAATTATTTACTAAAATTTTTACATTTTTTCTGAGATCTTCGCCTATCTCTTCAAAATTTAATAAAAATGAAAATTTTTTTCAGAAATATTCATATTTACTTCAGCTCTTCTTTGTAAATTTCTTTGTGAACAATCCATGATAGGATGAAAGATTTTATCCTAAATTTAACTGTTGCAGAAAGATTGTCAATATCAGATGCATTTTCACCATTAATATGTACTTTTCTAGATATTATTTTCTTTTTACTCTTACAATCTATTATCTGGTAATTTTTCTTTTGTATTTTGTTCAAATTC
Organism: Mastigoproctus giganteus; assembly: GCF_048544385.1. Classification (NCBI taxonomy): domain Eukaryota; kingdom Metazoa; phylum Arthropoda; class Arachnida; order Uropygi; family Thelyphonidae; genus Mastigoproctus; species Mastigoproctus giganteus. The sequence continues at coordinate 229,171 of NC_143576.1, read as the reverse complement.
ATTGAAACTGTTTCTGGTTACTCCTATGAAATCTGATAAATATGCATACAATTTTGAACATGTACTTAATGATGTTTGAGTGTCTTATAATATTTTGCTGGTTTTGCAAAACTGATCCAATAGATAATTTCATAATAAAAGCATAAACATAAATTCAAGTTCTTCCATTTTTTTGTGGATTATAGAGGCTTCTCTTTTTGTTTCACCATTTTAGTATTCATCATCCTGAAATATAAGCATTGATAACTGAATCATAATTTTTCATAATTGCTCTTGCAGCTTTAATATGTCCTTACCATCAAAGACAATTTGGATCCCAAACTCGATTTTAAAATAGACCGTTTTGTCGAAGCATAGAAAAATGTATAGGTTTGTTGCAAAATTGCAAAGAAATTTACTGCATCTACGCAACAATCAACTACAGCACAGCTGACCAAATTTAACAAATGTCCGATGCAGGGAATATATAAGGCATATATATATTTTTTTCCTCTAAAATTTTTTGCTGCATACCCTTATATTTCCCAGACATGTTGGCTGCATGCTTCATCCAGTCTGCATGCTAAAATCAATGTTACATTAATTTATACTATAATCAAGTATAAAATTAATTGGATAAATTTTCTCCAGCATGGTTTTCTGGAGGAAATTATAAAATTTCCTAATTTTCAAAGATAATAATGACTATTTAGAAAATTAGTCATTATCTTATTTTAGGAAGAAGATAATAATGACATATATCTGGTTGGTTGCATTATATTTTATGCTGCTGAGACATGGATTCTTACAAACCAAGACAAAAAGAGACTTGAGGCCATCGTGATGTGGTGCTGGCATAAGATGGAAAAAATTAAATGGATGTAAAAAGTGTCAAATGAGAAAGTATTAAGACTGGTCCAAGAACAAAGAAAAATATTGGATAGAATTAGTTCAGCCAGACTCAAATGGGTGGGATATATGGTTTGACATGGTGGTTTGCTTCTGGATGCCATAGAGGGGAGTGTAGAGAGAAAATGCACTAGGGGAAGACCAAAAAAGACCTTCATTGGGATGTTACTGGATGAAGCAGGACTTAGATCTTGAAGAACTTAAACAAATGGCACAGGAGAGAGAGAGAGAGAGAGAGACAGTTGGTGATTGCTTATCAGAGGAACAGACCAGTCACAAGACTGAATTACTGGATGATGATGACCCTGTTTTTCCACATTTTCCCCTATAAGGAAGTAAACAATCTCTGATTTGACACTTACTGTTGGCACATTTGTAATTTATTGATTAGCATTAGCAAAGGCACATGATGCAAGAAAGCAAGCTTATATAGCATCAGCCACAAAAAAAAAAAAAAAAAAAAAAAAAAACGCGCCTTATTTGACCCATCCACTCGCTCCAAATGTTCTCAAGTTCTGCCTTGAATCTATTTAAGCCATCAACTTCTATAATGACAGATGGAATTGTTTCAACAATTGTTCCAACAATCAACCACCCGCTGGCTAAAGGCAAACTTTCACACATCTATCCTACAACCGTCTTTTAGTATTAGTATTAGTAATGGCTGCATGGTGCAAGAAAGCCTATGGCTTAAGCTGCACCGGGCAAAAAAAAAAAATCCAAAACCGAATAAAACAATGATGAAAAAAAAAAAAATGAAATGAAGTAAATAAATAATAATAATTAGTAAAAGAAAAGGAAATTAAACCTATCATCCTATGCGCTTCCCTGACCCGAAGGTACTATCCAGATGACCATTGGATTTCCCCAAACTCTCAGCCTCTATCATCCATGTAGGCAACTTATTCCAGTAATTTATAACTCGTTGGCTAAAATAAAACTTCCTGCAGTCCAATCTAAACATTCCCCCCCCCCCGTAACTTGAATTTATGTCCTCTAGTTCTAGCATCATTTATAACCTTGAAAATTCCCTCCTCATTCATTTTACTGATGCCTCTCACAGCCTTAACACCTCAATCAAATCTCCTCTAAGGTGTCTAGTTTCCAAACTCTGCAACCCACATATTCAAAGTCTTTCTTCATAAGGACGCCCTTTTGCTGATCTCACCAGGCGAGATACCTATTTTTGCACCGTTTCAAGAAGCTCGATGTCTTTATTTATTTGTGGTCTCCATACTTGAACACAGTATTCCAAGTGTGGTCTAACTAAAGCCTTATATAATGGGATTATCACATCCCTATCTCTACTTGCAAAAGTTCGATAGATCATCGATAGGACACCACGGGCCTTCCTTGCAACCTGTTTACAATGCTCAGAGAATTTCATGTCTGACCATATCGTAACACCCAAGACCCTCTCCTCCAGTACCGGGTTTAGTTGAACACCACCAAGTGAATAAGTTAATTTGGAATTACTGTTTCCCCAGGTGGAATACCTTACACTTTGTTGGATTAAAGCATAGCTGCCATTTTTCTGACCATTCCTGAAGTCTATCTAGGTCTCTCTGAAGAAGCTTAGCTTGACAGTGATCATTAACTACTCTACCAGTTTTAACATCATCTGCAAATTTAGACATCATACCCTCTATCCCTTCATCGATGTCATTTGTGAAAATTAAAAACAAAAGTGGTCCTAATACTGATCCTTGTGGAACCCCACTTCTTACATCAACCCAATCTGAGGAATAGCCATTTATCACAACCCTCTGCCTCCTGCCCTGAAGCCATCCTGTTATCCATCTAAGGATTTTCCCAGTGATTCCAACCTGTTCCAGCTTATAAAGCAACTGCTCATGTGGGACTGAGTCAAAAGCATTGCTGAAATCTAAATAAACAATATCGAAATTATTCCCTAAATCCAGCTCGTGAGTGACCCTTTCAAAATAGCGAATCAGATTTGTTAAACATGATTGTCCCTTTACAAAACCATGCTGAGTATCCGTAAGAATTTCAATTCGATCCAAATGATCCTGAATTCCACCCTTGATCATTGCCTCCATGATTTTCCCTACCACTGAAGTCAGACTGACGTGTCGATAATTTCCCACTTCACTCTTAGAGCCACCCTTATGTATGGGAGATACATTGGCACTTTTCCAATCCAAGGGAATCTCCCCAGAGTCTAGTGATGCTCACATAATTAGCTTCAATGGTTCAATGCACTCACTTGCTGCCTCCCTTAAGATTATAGGGTATATTCCATCAACTCCAGGAACCTTACTGGCCTGTAGGCTCGAAGGTTTTTTCATTAAATAATCTTGCGAAATTTCAGTATCATTAATTACATATTTTTCAACTTCACTCCCACAAGTTTCCATTGCCACAAAAGGCTTTTCATTTGTAAATATCGATTCAAAATAACTGTTGAGTTCATCTGCAACGGCAGCTGGTGTATTTAATACTATCTCCTTTCCCTTACGTAAAGGTCTGATCTGGTTTGTCCTGTTCTTCTTGGCATTTATATATGTGAAGAATTCCATGGGTTACATAATTATGGCTAAGGGTTTGCTTACTTCGTTTGACGCCTCCTTTAATATAACTGGATAGATCCCATCCACCCCAGGTGCCTTCCTTGTGTTTATCTTCAACAATTTCTCCTCCACTTTACTCTCAGTTATTACAAGATTATCTAGCTTACTGCCAGATTTGAATACACCTCTGGCATTCCCCTCCCTGAATTATTGCTCATGTGTGAATGTTGATGCAAAATATTCATTTAGTTTGTTAGCTACCTGAGCAGGATCATCAACAGTTGAACCATTGATATCAAGTGGACCAATCTGATTCATCCCCTTCCTTCTAGAGTTTACATAAGTAAAGAACTCTTTGCTGTTTTTCTTTGCATCCTTTGCCAAAGATTTCTTGTAATCTGCCTTCGCCTGCTTAACCTCCTTTGTAACTTGGTTACAGACCAGCTTATATCTATCATAGGCTACTGTGTCGCACGTTAATTTTTATGTATCCAATGCATTTTTCTTCTCTGTCACATGTCTAATTAGTTTATCTGACATCCATTTAGGCCTCAATCTTGAACAATATTTCTTTGTTGGTATGAAAAGCCTAGTAGTTTCCAATATTAGTTCTTTGAATGCTTTCCATTTTGAATTTGCTGTTGGTAACATCATCAGTTTGTTCCACTGTGTAGAATTTAAATACAGTCTCAGACCACCGTAGTCACCTTTACAAAAGCAAAAACCCTTCCCTTTACCCTCAATGGTAGTTACCTCGTTGAGTAATTCCCACTTCAGCACATTGTGATCACTGCCACCTAGTGGTTCCTTTATCTGAAGATTCTTGATGCATGAAGAATCACTACTGATAATCAGATCAAGAATATTACTCCCTCTAGTTGCCTCCCGAACATGCTGCTGTAGAAAACAATCATCCAATAAATCCATAAATGCCTTGCTAGTGTGCGAGTGACCAACCCACAAGTTCCGGCCAATATCCGGAAAATTAAAATCCCACATTATAAGACAGTCTAATTTACTGGCCCACTCTCTTTCTCTGCAGAATTGCTCATTATATGCATCAGATTCGTTAGCCCTATAACACACACACCTACTCTCATTTTTCCTTTCCGTGTCCTTATGTCAAGTCTGCTGACGAGGCTACTAGCGACGGTCGTTTTCAAAGCCGCTAAGTGGATTTTTGTTAATTATTGATTTGAAATTATTGTTTTTCTAAAACTTTTGATTTAAATTTAGTAGTATAACATTATTTTGTGATTTTCTGATTAATTTGGTGTATTTATTCTTTACTGGGCCTTGTAATTGCATAAAAGTATCGGTAAAGGTTTCCACGTGTTTCAACTCCGCTAACCGTTCGTAATTTTCTCGCCTTTGTGATACGATATACCGTACTAGATAGCGTTAGTTGAACTTCGTTAGCAGTTAAATTGTACGTTTAAATAAATACATATAACGACTTAGATTACAAACGTAATATAATTAATTTTATTTAACATAATTAATTATACATATAACCACTTAGGTTACGTAACATAAATAATTAGTAAAAACAAATAATTAATACATAACTTGATACGAAAGTTATATAAAGGGATTTCGCAGATAACACTCGTTACTGAAACGTAAATATTTCGTAGATAACACTCGTTACTGAAACGTAAATATTCCGTAGATAACACTCGTTACTGAAACATAAATATAGCGTTATAACTGTGTTTGGATACAAGTTTAGGATTTAATTTTGTACAGAAATTGAAATTTTATTGAAAGTAAATCTAAATCATGACTCAAACCAGAGCAGCAAAGCAAAGGGCTCAAGCTAATGGGAATGCTGTGGCCCAGGGGAGAACTGAGGGGGGCAGTTGTCCTCTGAATCACAGCCTTGTAAGATGCACTATTTGCTTGATGTTTGCGGAGCAGTCAAGTATGGGACATGATACTGCCATGGGGGATGTCTTTGTGTGTGCGATGCAAGGAGTGTAAGGAGATAAGGCGACAACTCAGCGTTGTTATGGGCCTATATGAGAGCTTGAAGGATAGGGTGGATGCCCTCGAAGGATTACAAGTGAGGGGCCCATCAAGCTCTCAGCTGCCCACACCAATGCCAGAGCTTGCACTTGGTCATCGCGGAACACAGCGGCAACCCCCAAGGCAGAATGCGCTGGTCCCAAAGGAACTAGTAGTTGTTGGTGACTCTATTGTCAGGGAAACGGGAAACATGCTTTGTAAAAAGGATAGGTGGAATAGGACCAGGGTATGTCTGCCAGGGGCAAAAGTTGATGACGTTGTAGAGCGGATATCATCTTTTAAGGGCACAAAAGGTGATATAGTTGTACACGTTGGCACTAATGACATTAAGAGTAGGAGACCGGCGGAATTACTTGACAAGTACAGGTCACTGATGAAAAAAAGCAGTGAATTAGGGTTGAAATTGAAAGTGTCTGCAATTCTGCCCAGACACGATAGGAGGGAGTATATGATGAGAGCCCTGTCAATCAATTCGGCCCTGGAAAGATTGTGCAGGGCTCAAGGGGTAGAATTTTTTTCAGCCTGGTCTGTACTTGTTAACAGGAGAGACTGCTTCTACAGGGATGGGATACACTTAAATAGAAAGGGTGCAAGAATGTTTGCTGATGCTATCGAGGCAATGTTAGGTGGGTCGGAAAACTGCTAGATTGGGGGGATACAAGGACTAATAGATTAACAGTAGCCACTGGCAGAGGTGAAATTGATTCTTGCACTGCTTCTATTGGAATGAGCCGCAGCCTGGAAAATAAGATGCAGGATATTTCAGAGACTGCTGGGAATCATTGGGGTACAAGTAAACACATGGGTTGTGTTAGGGTAGCTAAGAAAAAGAACAGGTGCATGTATACTTGTGTGTACACCAATGCTAGGAGTTTAGTAAATAAATTTGATGAATTTGAGGTATTGCTCAAAACATCAAAGGCAGATATTGTGGGGATTTCAGAGACGTGGTGTCACACAGATATAAGAAATGCAGAACTGGAATTTGGGGAGTACAATGTGTACAGAAAGGATAGACAGGATAGGAAGGGAGGAGGGGTTATGCTATTAATTAAGAAACACATAAAATCCAAGGAAGTGAAGCCAGTCGACATCGCTGGACAGTGCAGTGTCGAGTCAGTTTGGTGTGACATAAGCATTGGGAGATCAAAATTGAGAGTAGGAGTGTGCTATAGACCTAATGACTCTGATGAGTATAATAAGAAACTGTTCGGAGAAATAGAGTGGGCCAGTAAATCAGAGAGTCTTATAATGGGGGATTTTAATTTCCCAGATATTGACTGGAATTTGGGGGCTGGTCACTCACACAGTAGCAAGGCTTTTGTGGATTTATTGGATGATTGTTTTCTACATCAGCATGTTCGGGAGGCAACTAGAGGGAGTAATACTCTTGATTTGATTATCAGTAGTGATTCTTCATGCATTCAGAATCTGCAGATAAATGAACCACTTGGTGGCAGTGATCACAGTGTGCTGAAGTGGGAGTTACTCAAAGAGGTAACTACCATTAGGGGTAAAGGGAAGGGGTATTGCTTTCGTAAAGGCGACTACAATGGACTGAGACAGTATTTAAATTCTATACAGTGGGATCAACTGATGATATTGCCAACAGCAAATTCAAAATGGGAAGCATTCAAAGAACTTATCGTGGAAGCTACTAGGCTTTACATACCAACTAAGAAATATTGTTCAAGGTTTAGGCCTAAATGGTTGTCAGATGAACTAATGAGGCATATGGCAGAGAAGAAAAATGCATGGGATACATACAAATTAACACGTGACACGGATGCCTATGATAGATACAAGTTGATCTGTAACCAAGTTACAAAGGAGGTTAGGCAGGCGAAGGCAGATTACGAGAGATCCTTGGCAAGGGATGCGAAGAAAAACAGCAAAGAGTTCTTTACTTATGTAAACTCTAGAAGGAAGGGGATGAATCAGATTGGTCCACTTGAGATCGATGGGTCAACTGTTGATGACCCTGCTCGGGTAGCTAACAAACTAAATGAATATTTTGCATCGACATTCACACATGAGGAGTTATTCAGCGAGGGGAATGCCAGAGGTGTATTCAACTCTAGCAGTAAGCTAGAGAATCTTGTAATAACTGAGAGCAAAGTGGAGGAGAAATTGTTGAAGATAAACACAAGAAAGGCACCTGGGGTGGATGGGATCTATCCAGTTATATTAAAGGAGGCAGCAAAGGAGGTAAGCAAACCCTTAGCCATAATTATGAGAGCTTCCTTGGACTCAGGGGAGGTACCCATTGACTGGAGATGTGCAAATGTGACCCCAATTCACAAAGGGGGATCAAAGGCTGACACAAGTAATTATAGACCTGTGAGTTTAACTTCTGTTCCCGGAAAATTAATGGAGGCACTGGTGAAAGAAGCACTGCAGGATCATCTAGACAAGACTTCAGTTATAGCTAGGACACAGCATGGTTTTGTTAAAGGGAAGTCTTGCCTGACCAATTTGATTGGATACTATGATGCAGTCACAAAAGAACTGGATGCAGGGAATAACTTTGATATTATATACTTGGATCTTAGAAAGGCTTTTGATACTGTTGCACATGGAAGACTGCTGCACAAATTGGAGCAGTGTGGCATTGGAGGCAAGTTGCTGCTATGGATAAAGGGGTGGTTGAGGGGGAGAAGACAGAGAGTGGTAATCAATGGACACTGCTCATCGTGGACTAATGTTATTAGTGGAGTCCCTCAGGGTTCAGTATTGGGGCCTTTATTGTTTTCTGTATTTATAAATGATATTGATGATGGTATATCAGGCTTAATGTCCAAGTTTGCAGACGATACAAAGGTTGGCAGGGTTGTCAAGGACACTACTGACACTATGCTGCTGCAACAGGATTTGGAAAGGTTGAGCAGATGGGCTTCGAGGTGGCAAATGAAGTTTAACATTGACAAATGTAAAGTACTACATATGGGAAACAGCAACCCCAGAGCAACGTATCAACTCTGTGGTACTACACTGACAGTGGTAGAGAATGAAAGGGACCTGGGGGTGGTGGTGCAGGCAGATATGAAGTTCTCTGAGCAGTGCAGACGAGCTGCAAGAGTAGCTCATGGTGTATTGTCAATGATATATAGAATAGAAATTTTTCTAGCAGGGATAAGGAGGTGATTATTCCCTTGTATAAGGCAATGGTCAGGCCACACCTAGAGTACTGTATACAGGCCTGGAGGCCTCATTTCAGGAAGGATGTAGAGCTGCTGGAACGAGTACAGAGAAGGGCAACTAGATTGGTGAATGGGACAAAGGGGTTCTCTTACGAAGAAAGGCTTAAGTTTTGCAAATTACAGTGTCTGGAAACTAGGCACCAGCGGGGTGATCTGATAGAGGTGTACAAAGCCTTGAATGGTTTGAGCATGCTCAATGCTGATGGGATTCTTCCTCTAGCTCAGAAAAATCACCTGAGAGGGCATAAATTCAAATTGAGGAAAGACAGATGTAGGATAGATGTGCGGAAATTTGCCTTTAGCCAGCGGGTGGTTGGTGGGTGGAACAGACTTCCATCCCTTGTCGTGGAAGTTGATAGCCTAAATAAGTTTAAGGCTCAGCTGGACAGGTATTTCGAACGAACAGAGGGGTGAAGTGGAAGTGGTTATTTTTATTTATTTATGTTACTTTTTTTTTTTTTTTTTTTTTTTTTTTTGGCTGATGCTGCATAAGCTTGCTTTCTTGCATCAAATGCCTCTACTAATGCTAATGCTAATGCTAATGTCACACCAAACAGACTCAACATTGCATTGTCCACTCACATCAATTGGATGCGCTTCCTTAGATTTTGTGTTTCTTAACTAACAGCATAACCTCTCCTCCCTTCCTGTCCTGTCTATCCTTTTTATACACATTGCACTCCCCAAATTCCAGATCTACACTGCTTATGTCTGTGTGACACCATGTCTCTGATATTCCCAACAATATCTGCCTTTGATGTCTTGACTAGCACTTGAAGCTCATCGAATATATTCACTATACTCCTAGCATTGGGTGTACATGCAAGTATATATGCACCTGTTTCTACTCTTACCCTAACACAGCCCATGTATTTACTTGTTCCACTATGATTCCCAGCAGTCCTGGAAATTCCCATTGCCTTGCTTTCCAGGCTGCTGCTCAATTGCATTTCAATAGAAGTAGTGCAAGAATCACTTTTATCTCTGTCAGCAGCTACTGTTAATCTATTAGTCCGTGTATTCCCCCCAAGCTAGCAGTTTTCTGACCCACTAAACTCTGCCTCGATAGCATAAGCAAATGTACTTGCATCCTTTCAATTTAAGTGTATCCCATCGCCGTAGAAGTAGTCTCTCCTGTTAATAAGCACAGATGAAGCTGAGAAAAATTCTGCCCCTCGAGCCTTGCACAATCCAGGGTAGAATTGATCGACAAGGTTCTGATCATATACTCCCTCCTATCGTGTCTGGGCAGAATTGCAGATACTTTAAAATTCAACCCTAACTCACGGCTTTTTTTCAGCATTGTCTTGTACTTGTTAAGTAATTCTGCTGGTCTCCTACTCTTAATATCGTCAGTGCCAATATGTACAACAATATTACACTTTGTGCCCTTAAAGGATGAATCTGCTCTACAATGTCATGAACCTTTGCACCTGGCAGACATACCCTGGTCCTGTTCCATCTATCCTTTTTGCACAATATGTTCCCCATTTCCCTGACAATAGTCGCCTACAACAACTAGTTCCTTTGGGACGAGTGCAATTCTGCCTTGGGGGTTGCCACTGTGTTGCGTGATGTTCAAGTCCAAGCTCTGTCATTGATGTGGGCAGCTGAGAGCTTGATGGGCCCATCAATTTAAATCCTTTGAGGGTCCTTCAAGCTCTCATATAAGCCCACAACAATGCCGAGTTGGCGCCTGATTTCATTGCACTCCTTATATCGCGCACACACAAAGACATTCCCCTTGGCAATATCATGTCCTGTTCCTGATTGCTCGACAAACATCAAACAAGCAGTGCACTCCAATTGACTGTGATTCAGAGGACAACCGCCCCCCCGCTCAGTTCTTCCCTCAGCCACAGCACTCCCACTAGTTTGAGCCTTTTGCTTTGCTGCTCTGGTCTCAGTCATGATTTCTATTCGTTCAATAAAATTCCAATACAAATTATAATTCTAAACCTATATTCCAATGCAGTTATAACACTATATATATGTATTTCGGTATTGAATATTATCTCTGATTTACATTATATGACTTCCTTATCCCCTGTCAACTTATATGTATTAACTTATGATATTACGTTTGTAATGACTAGGTCACTATATTTATTTAGTTAAAAAAGTAGAATTCAATTGACAATGAAATTTAATAAAATTAATAAATTTTACTGATTAATTGATACTACTGTACTCGCTATCTAGTTTTCTGTTAAACCTTACGCTAGTACACATTGTATCGTATAACGATGGCGGCAAGTTATGAACGGTTAATCTACGGACATGAGGTATTATTTACTTTTCAAATCGCGCTATCTAAATTCAAAATAAACCACAGAGCTTGACTAGGTCTATAAGCTACTTATAGAAAATAATTTATTCTGACAATTAAGTCAATAAAGCGGCTAAGTATAATTAAGAACTTTTCGTTCGTGTGAGCTGCAAAACCTCTCCACACATGGATTTGATACCCTTACCGATATTAAGTAATAACCTACAAAATCTCTATCTAAATTCTGTTTAAACTAAAGTATTGTTACTAGGAATATAAAGCAACTCTAAAAAATAAATTGATATGCCAAATTAAGTCAATAGAAAAGCAAAAACTTCTCTATTTGCTGGAGCCGTAAAAACTTCGCCTGTTCACATGTACTCTCGCACCTACCTTGCTGATGATGTTACCAACAGTAAATTCAAAATGGGAAGCATTTGCTTTTTTATTGACTTAAATTGGCATATTATCTTGAAAGCTTATAGGCTTTACATACCAACTAAGAAATATTGTTCAAGGTTTAGGCCTAAATGGATGTCAAATGAACAAATAAGACATGTGGCAGAGAAGAAAAATGCATGGGATACATATAAATCAATGGGTGACATGGAAGCCTATGATAGATATAAGCTGGTCTGTAACCAAGTCACAAAGGAGATTAGGCAGGCAAGGGCAGATTATGAGAAATCCTTGGCAAAGGATGTAAAGAAAAACAACAAAGAGATCTTTCCCTATGGAAACTCTAGAAGGAAAGGGATGAATCAGATTGGTCCACTGGATATTGATGGTTCAACTGTTGATGATCCTGCTTAGGTGGCTAGCAAACTAAATGAGTATTTTGCATCTACATTCACACATGAGGCGTTACTCAGGGAGGGGGAATGCCAGAGGTGAGTTAAACTCTGGCAGTGAGCTGGATGATTTTGTAATAACTGATAGGAAAGTGGAGGAGAAATTGTTGAAGATAAACATAAAAATGGCACCCGGCGAGGAAGGGGTCTATCCAGTTATATTAAAGAAGGTAGCAAAGGAAGTAAGGAAACCCTTAGCCATAATTATGAAGGTTTCTTTGGACTCAGGGGCAGTACCCATGGACTGGAGATGTGCAAATGTGACCCCAGTTCACAAAGGACGATCAAAGGGCAACACAAGTAATTATAGACCTGTTAGTTTAACATCTGTTCCAGGATCTGTTCCATGACTCTTACCATATGTACGCCCTATCCAAAAATTTCATTACTTCATACAGCATGTCCCACCCACTTTTTCTTACTATTGAATACACCATGAATTGTCCAAACTAATAGAGCAAGCTTATCTGTGAAAAGATCTAAACCTTCCAAGCACTTCCTAATTTATTTCACAAATATATGTGGTCTCCATTCTAATCTCAACGATGGCCATTTCCACTTGCAGTCGGCCAAACCCCATGTACTTTTTCTGACAGAATCTCAGTTATCGTTCGATTCAACTACTGCTTATGAGATGTCCAATTATTCATTGCATGATTCCTTTCGCCTCAAAGGTGGTACTTGTGCATATGTCCGTTCTAATATTCCCTGTCAGAGACTTGCCAATTTGGAATCTATCTTTAATCTTCTCTGGCTTAAAATCTCTGTACCTCATTGTGTCAAATTCATCTGTTGTCTATACCGTTCTCCCAACTCCACTAATCACTTGGAGCTTTTTGACTTTCTCTCTTTGCAACTTGACTTTCTCCAGTCCAACTTTCCTAACAGTGAGGTAATTTCCTTGGTGATTTTAATATTCACAACTCCAGCTGGCTTCCGTTTTCTAGTCACACCGACCCAGCTGGTCGAGATGCTGAGTCTTTTGCAATTACTAATGACCTTGCACAGGTTGTTCATTACCCTACAGGCACCTCCCTAGCCAGGTGGGAAGAAGCAGCAGTGCGTAGCACACGCTTCTTGATTAGACTGGGGTTCGAGCCCGTCACCACCAAATACGGAGGATGCGGAAAGGTCAGGGAATGACCACTGCATATCCCGGAGCAATATGGCCTTATTTGCTAATGCTCCTAAAAACCAAATAATAACAACAACAACAACATTACCCTACAAGAATACCGGACAATCCTAATCATACAGCCAGCACGCTTGATCTTTTTCTCACAAACAACCCTTCTAAGTACACGGTCGATGTGAGAGGTCCTTTAGGCACTTCAGATCACAACTTAGTGATTGTCTCTTCTCCAATGAAGCCTTTATCTCATGGGTATTCCCAACCTCGTGTTGTTTGGCATTACAAGAATGCAAAATGGGATGACCTGTGAGATTTCTTTTCTTCTTTACCTTGGTCGTTTTACTGTTTCAAAATTTCTGATGTCAACATTTGCTTATTCTTACAGGAATGGAATCCTTTATCCGAGTGGAGTGTGGGATAATCAGTTATCCCACATTACACTTTAAAATCTCGTCCTTTATCTAAACCTTGGTTTTCCAATAAATGTGCTAAGGCTGTTCAAGAGAAGAATGTTGCATATGGTAATTGGCTTGTTTCTAATTTTCCAGTTTCATTTTCTGCCTACACCAAAGCTCGCAACAATTGTAAAGCAGTTATTAATCAGTCCAAACTAGACTTTGAACAGGCTAAGAGTAGAAAACTTCCTTCTTGCCATAATGGCAGCCGAGCATTCTGGTCTCTTGCTAAAGCTATTGGCCACAACTTTTGTCCATCTCTGCTCCCACCTCTGTCCAAACCAGATGGTTCTGTTGTCACTTCAAACAAGGATAAAGCTGACCTGCTAGCATCCCATTTTTCTTCCAACTCATATATTAATCCTCTTGGAAAAACACCTCCCACCATTCCCAACACGCTCCATTCAATGCCTCCTGTTGTCTTCCGTCAAAAGGATGTCAGAAGGATTTTGACGAATCTTGATGCTAAGAAAGCACCAGGTCCTGAATGTGTTTTTCCACTTGTTCTCAAAATCTGTGCTCCTGACCTTACCCCTATTCTCTGCCGCTTTTCTTCACTTTCTTATTCCAAAGGTGTTTTTCCTTCTGCTTAGAAATTTGCTCATATCCAGCCAGCTCCTAAAAAGGGTGACAAATCCCACCCATCCAATTATCATCCCATTGCAATTACTTCTACTCTTTCTAAAGTAATGAAGAAATCAATTAACTGCCAACTCTTAAAGTATCTAGAAACCTTCCGTCTGATCAACGATCACCAGTATGGATTCCGTCAGTGTCAATCCACTGTGATATTCTGGCTTATGTTACCCATTTATGGACTAATTCAATGGAAAGGTTTGGTGAAACACAAGTAGTTGCTCTTGATATCTCAAAGGCTTTCGATTGTGTTTGCATAAAGGTCTTCTAAACAAGCTTCCATCTTATGGTTTGCCAACTGTTTTTTGTAATTGGTTATCCAGTTCTCTCTCTGATCGCTCACTGAGGGTGATGGTAGATGGCTCTCTGTCTTCTAACTTCTCCACAAATGCCTGTGTCCCCCAAGGTTCAGTTCTCTCCCCCGCTCTTTTCTTCTTGTATATTAATGACCTTCTTCCATTGACAGGAAATCCTATCCATAGTTTTGCCGATGATAGCACATTGCATTCTACTTTCCATTTTGAGAAACCTTGCCCTGCTATCAATGACTTAAATGCCGATCTTCAGGTAATTGTCCAGTGGGGCAAAGACAACTTTGTTGATTTCAACCCTTCTAAAACTCAGTCTTGTCTTATATCTCACAAAAAGGATTATTCTGCTCCTATGCTTATCGTTAGTGACACTCCGATTTCTAGACAAAATGATATATCTCTTTTGGGGATTACCCTGACTTCTAATCTCTCTTGGCACAAGCGCATTACAAATATTGCTTCCTCTGCATCTAAAAAACTCAGGTGTTCTCTTTAGGTCTCGCTGTTACTTTTCTTTCAAACAGCTGGTCACTCTGTATAAATTGCAAATCTGTCCTGCCATGGAATATTGTTCCCACATCTGGGGTGGTGACCCCAAAACTGCTCTCTGCTTCTTCATTCCATTCAGAAGAGGGCAGTTAGGTTAATTAATGATTCATCTCTAACAGAGTCTGTCCACTCGCTGTCTCATAGACATCCTGTTTCTGCTGCATGCCTCTTCTACAGATACTTCCATGAGCACTGTTCTTCTGAATTGGCTTCCATAATTCCCGCTCTCTTTCAAAACAGTCCTAACACATGCCACCACCAGCCAACATCCATTTACTGTCCAACTTCAAACTCACAGAACCAACTTTTCATCTTCCTCGTTTATTCATTCAACTGCTGTTTTCTGGAACAACCTTCCTTCCTACATATTTTCTGAAAATTACAGTCTACGAAACTTCAAGTCCAATGTTAACAGCTATCTTCTTTCGTCTTCTCAACCTCCAACCCAAGCATGGTACTAAGTATTATAGGTTCTAATACCTCTCGTGTTTGGGGTTTACATAAAAAAAATAAAAAATAAATAAATGATATTGATGATGGTATATCAAGCTTAATGTCCAAGTTTGCAGAGGATACGAAGGTTGGCAGGGTCGTTAAGGACACTAATGACAGTACGCTGCTTCAACAGGATCTAGAAAAGTTGAGCATATCGGCTGAGAGGTGGCAAATGAAGTTTAACCTTGACAAATGTCAAGTACTACATATGGGAAGCAGCAACCCCAGAGTGACGTATGAACTCTGTGGTACTATACTGACAGTGGCAGAGAATGAAAAGGACCTGGGGGTAATTGTGCAGGCAGATATGAAGTTTTCTGAGCAGTCCAGATGGTCTGCAAGAGTAGCTCATAGTGTCTTGTCAATGATACACAGGAACCTTTCTAGCAGGGATAAGGAGGTGATTATCCTCTTATATAAAGCAATGGTCAGGCCACACCTTGAGTACTATATACAGGTCTGGAGGCCTCATTTTAAGAAGGATGTAGAGTTGTTGGAATGAGTACAGAGAAGGGAACAAGATTAGTGAATGGAACAAAGGGTTGCTCTTACGAAGAAGGGCTTAAATTTTGCAAATTACAGTGTCTGGAGACTAGGCACCTGCAAGATGCCTAGTCTCCGTGGTGAATGGTTTGAGCATGCTCAATGCTGATGGAATTCTTCTTCTTGCTCAGAATAATCATTTGAAAGGGCATAAATTCAAATTGAGGAAAGACAGATGTAGGATAGATGTGCGGAAATTTGCCTTTAGCCAGCGGGTGGCTGGTTGGTGAACAGATTTCTATCCTTTGTAGCGGAGGTTGATAGCCTAAATAAATTTAAGGCTGAGCTGGAGAGGTACTTGGAACGAACGGAAGGGTGAAATGGGAGCGTGTTTTTTTTTGGCTGATGCTGCATAAGCTTGCTTTCTTGCATCATTTGCCTCTTAGGTCACAATTCTAATTTTTCATAATTTGAATTGTGACCTGCTCATTTTTCATAATGAAAAACTTGATAATGTGCTCATTTTTCTTAATGAGCAATGATATTTGGAATCGGTCCTCATTATGAAAACAACCAAAAGTATATTGCAATAAATTGTTTTTTATGACAAGTAAAAGCACAAAAGTAAAAAGTCTATAATAACAACAATAATTTTAATTTTATTTGTATATTGATGTTCATTATTTATAAATTATTTATTTATTTTTTTATTGTTTTTATACTTACATGGAGGCTCTTTGTAATGTGAGCCCCTAAGCCGTAGCTTTATCTAACGCTATGCATAAATCCGGCCCCGGGTTTCTTATTCATTGAGAACTGAAGATTAGGCTATAGTCAGCCATTCTCATACTAATAGGTTTATGTAATTATCTGTATATAAGGACCAGTGGGTTTTTTTCTTTTGGCCACACTGGAGAATGCTAGGTTCGAGGAAGCATTAGCTTTCTGATCAAAATTCAGCATATTTGAAACCCATGTTATGGTCACTTTTTTTAGGATGCTTGCGAATGACTTATTTTATGTTATTAACACCACGTTCATTTATTTTGAAATTTCATGCACAGAAATGCAGCAGTCATCCAGAATAAGATTGTCATCTTTGACGGTAGTCATATGACTGCTTGGTTGTAGTAGTGCAGCACTGAAGAGATTTTTTTTTTTTTTTTTTACCATCTCACACCTTATCCTCCCCAGTAGTATGGTCGGGACAGTGCATTGTAATGCATCTCCCACTCATTTGGAGAGGTCTGGGTTGAGCAACTGGAGAAATTTCTAAAGTCCTCATTCAAGGCTGTAACTCTTACTTAATCTTTTTTTTTTTTTTTTTTTTTTTTTTTTTATATGAGAACCCCAGACACGAGAGGTATTAGAACCTATAGTACTTAGTACCGTGCTTGGGTTGGAGGTTGGGAAGACGAAAGAAGATATTTGTTGATATTGGACTTGAACTTCTGTAGATTGTAATTTTCAGGAAATACGTACGAAGGAAGGTTGTTCCAGAAAACAGCAGCTGAATGAATAAACGAGGAAGATGAAAAGTTGGTTCTGAGAGTTTGAAGTTGGACAGTAAATGGATGTTGGCTGGTGGCGGCACGTGTTTGGACTGTTTTGAAAGAGAGAGCGGGAATTATAGAAGCCAATTCAGAAGAACAGTGCCCATGGAAGTATCTGTAGAAGAGGCATGCAGCAGAAACAGTGCGTCTATGAAAAAGCGAGTGGAGAGACTCTGTTAGAGATGAATCATTAATTAACCTAACTGCCCTCTTCTGAATGGAATCAAGAAGCCTGAGAGAGGTTTTGGGGGCACCACCCCAGATGTGGGAACAATATTCCATGGCAGGGCGGATTTGCGATTTATACAGAGTGAGCAGCTGTTTGGAAGAAAAGTAACGCCGAGAACGAAAGAGAAAACCATGCAGAGGAAGCAATATTTGTAATGTGCTTGTGCCAAGAGAGATTAGAAGTCAGGGTAATCCCCAAAAGAGATATATCATTTTGTCTAGAAATCGGAGTGTCACTAAAGATAAGCATAGGAGCAGAAGAATCCTTTTTGCGAGATATAAGACAAGATTGAGTTTTAGAAGGGTTGAAATCAACTAAGTTGTCTTTGCCCCACCTGAAGATCGGCATTTAAGGAATTGGCAGCAGATTTTCGAGAACTTGAAGCTGATTGAGCTGGACAAGGTTTCTCAAAATGGAAAGTTGAATGCAATATGCTACCATCGGCAAAACTATGGATAGGATTTCCAGTCAATGGAAGAAGGCCATTGATATTCAAGAGGAAAAGAGTGGGGGAAAGAACTGAACCTTGGGGGACACTGGCATTAGTGGAGAAGTTAGAAGACAGAGAGCCATCTACCATCACTCTCAGTGAGCGATCACAGAGAAAACTGGATAACCATTTACTAAAAACAGTTGGCAAACCATAAGATGGAAGCTTGTTTAGAAGACCTTTATGCCAAACACGATCAAAAGCCTTTGAGATGTCAAGAGCAACTACTTGTGTTTCACCGAACCTTTCCATTGAATTAGTCCATAAATGGGTATATCACCAGAATATCACCAGTGGATCGACACTGACGGAATCCATACTGGCGATCGTTGATCAGATGGAAGGTTTCTAGGTAGCTTAAGAGTTGGCGGTTAATTGATTTCTCCATTACTTTAGAAAGAGTAGAAGTAATTGCAATGGGACGATAATTGGATGGGAGGGATTTGTCACCCTTTTTAGGAACTGGCTGGATATGAGCAAATTTCCAAGCAGAAGGAAAAACACCTTTGGAATAAGAAAGTGAAAAAAGGCGGCAAAGAATAGGAGAAAGTTCAGGAGCACAGGTTTTGAGAACAAGTGGAGAAATACCATCAGGACCTGGAGCTTTCTTAGCATCAAGATTCATCAAAATCCTTCTGATATCCTTTTGACGGAAGACCACAGGAGGCATTGAATGGAGCGTGTTAGGAATGGTGGGAGGTGTTTTACCAAGATCATTAATACATGAGCTCGAAGAAAAATGGGATGCTAGCAGGTCAGCTTTATCCTTGGCTGAAGTGACAACAGAACCATCTGGTGTGGACAGAGGTGGGAGCAGAGATGGGCAAAAGTTGCGGCCAATAGCTTTGGCAAGAGACCAGAATACTCGGCTACCATTAGGGCAAGAAGCAAGTTTTCTACTCTTAGCCTGTTCAAACTCTAGTTTGGACTGGTTAATAACTGCTTTACAATTGTTGCGAGCTTTGGTGTAGGCAGAAAATGAAACTGGAGAATTAGAAACAAGCCAATTACGATATGCAACATTCTTCTCTTGGACAGCCTTAGCACATTTATTGGAAAACCAAGGTTTAGATAAAGGACGAGATTTTAAAGTGGAGTGTGGGATAAAGGATTCCATTCCTGAAAGAATAATTTCACTGACACGATCTGAGCAAACGTTGACATCAGAAGTTTTGAAACAGTAATCAGACCAAGGAAAAGAAGAAAAGAAGTCTCGCAGGTCATCCCATTTTGCATTCTTGTAATGTCAAACAATACGAGGTTGGGAATAGCCATGAGATAAAGGTTCCATTGGAGAAGAGACAATCGCCAAGTTGTGATCTGAAGTGCCTAAAGGACCTCTCACTTCAACCTTGTACTTAGAAGGGTTGTTTGTGAGAAAAAGATCAAGTGTATTGACTGTATGATTAGGATTGTCCGGTATTCTTGTAGGTAAATGAACAATCTGCGCTAGGTCATTAGTAATTGCAAAAGCCTCAGCATCTCGCCCTGCTGGGTCGGTGTGACTAGAAAACGGAAGCCAGCTGGAGTTGTGAACGTTAAAATCACCAAGGAAAATTACCTCACTGTTAGGAAAGTTGGACTGGAGAAAGTCAAGTTGCAAAGAAAGGAAGTCAAAGCGCTCCAAGTGATTAGTGGAGTTGGGATAACGGTAGAGACAACAGATGAATTTTACACAATGAGGTAGAGAGATTTTAAGCCAGAGAGGATTAAAGAGAGGAGATTCCAAATTGCCAAGTCTCTGACAGGGAATATCAGAACGGACATATGCACTAGTACCACCTTTGAGGGAAAGGAATCATACAGCAAATAATTTGGACTTCTGAGATGAGCAGTAGTTGAATCAACTGATAACTGAGATTCAGTCAGAAAAAGTACATGGGGTTTGGAAGACTGCAAGTGGAAATGGACATCGTTGAGATTGGAATTGAGACCACGTATATTTGTGAAATGAATTAGGAAGTCCTTGTGAGGTTTAGATCTTTTCGCAGATAAGCTTGCTCTATTATTTTGACAATTCATGGTGTATTCAATAGTAAGAAAAAGTGGGTGGGACATGCTGTATGAAGTAATGAAATTTTTGGATATGGCGTACATGTGGTAAGAATATACCCAGATCCTTATCCTTAATCTAACCCTTATTCCAGTTTTGTCAATCTGCAACATGCAATTGCAACATGTTTGAAACACTTCTATTGATATATACATAATGTAGATATGAGTGATAAGCACTGAAGCTGTTAAATAATTATTTGAATCCCTTCCCTCTAGTTTTCTCTGAACTTACTATGTCACTGATAGTGTATTATTCCACAACTGTATTGTGAATATCAGCCAGATGTCTATGCTGAGCTGCCTTTAACCAAAAATTTGATTACACATCAGTGTTCCATCTCCTTGCTGACTTCTACATATCATCTTGCAGTATGATGAAATGTATGCACACAACTTAATTTTAGGAGAGAAGTATAAAATTACTGTGCATAAACAATGTTGATTGAACATACATTGTTACATGTGAGAAACAATAAAAATTCTGCGACATACTTGAACCCCTACCGATGACTTGTATAATATGAAAGTCGATAAGCAATGGATAAAATGTTTTTAATTTTATATATATATATATATATATGTGTGTACTTAACTTATTTATACATTATTAATTTTTAAAATTATGGTACTACTTGGAAGCATCAAGTTTGTAGTGACCCCAACCAACCCGCTAGTTATATATAAATCTAGTCCTGGTATAGATAGCCTTATATATAACATAGATACATATAAAAACAACAAAATTAATGTAAATTTAAAAAAGATTAGAGACTTTTAGAGAAAGTTGGAGAATTAGAGACTACTGGAGAAATTGGAGAAAATTAGCGAATGTTAGTGAAAATTAACATTCTCCCTCATGGCTATACATCTGCTACTTCCTCAGGGGCTTTGAGCAGACATCTAGCCATACTAGAGGAATGTATTATACATACCCGTTTCTGTAATCTCTATACCAGTTTTGCTAGGTTAACTTTAGGTAATTACTTGGTAAATAATTTGGAATAATGAGAGTAATTTTTTTGAATATAAATAAACAGGGTGGTTTACATATGTGACAGCAAACTGTGATAGGAGATTCAAAGCCCTACAGGTATCAGATTAAAATATCATTGTACCTCACCTCCATATCCTGTGGTGGTCAGTTTGAAAATGTTCAATTTTCCCACCTTCTTTAGGTTTATGTGTGTACTATGATTTATTGCACAGACTTACCAGGTTTTATCCATGGTGTGAAATTTAAGGGCTTTGAATCTTATCACAGTTTGGTATGATTTAAAAATTAATATTTAAATGTAATTGTCATTAGACATAATTCCAATATATATATATATATATATATATTCTTTATATGATATATCTTACTGTATTTTTTTTAAAAGAAACTTCAGCCTGTTATCATTTGGGGAAGAAGCTGAAGAGGAGGAAGCTGAAGTTGACGCTGTTGCTAAGGTTAGATTCATTTTTATTTAAAGTAAGAAGTATGCGTTCTAATCCAATTTATATTGGAACATTCAATTTGTCAAATAATAGTTCATTCCAGAAAAATGTCTCTTCATTGTATGAACATTCCAATTAATGCGCTGGTCCCACAGGAACTAGTAGTTGTTGGTGACTCTATTGTCAGGGAAACGGGGAACATGCTTTGTAAAAAGGATAGGTGGAATAGGACCAGGGTATGTCTGCCAGGGGCAAAGGTTGATGATTGTAGAGCGGATATCATCTTTTAAGGGCCCAAAAGGTGATATAGTTGTACACGTTGGCACTAATGATATTAAGAGTAGGAGACCGGCGGAATTACTTAGCAAGTACAGGTCACTGTTGAAAAAAAGCCGTGAATTAGGGTTGAACTTGAAAGTGTCTGCAATTCTGCCCAGACACGATAGGAGGGAGTATATGATGAGAGCCTTGTCGATCAATTCGGCCCTGGAGGGATTGTGCAAGGCTCAAGGGGTAGAATTTTTTTCAGCCTGGACTGTACTTGTTAACAGGAGAGATTGCTTCTACAGGGATGGGATACACTTAAATAGAAAGGGTGCAAGAATTTTTGCTGATGCTGTCGAGGCAGTGTTAGGTGGGTCGGAAAACTGCTAGTTGGGGGGGATACAAGGACTAATAGATTAACAGTAGCCACTGGCAGAGGTGGAAGTGATTCTTGCACTGCTTCTATTCAAATGAGCAGAAGTCTGAAAAACAAGATGCAGGATATTTCAGAGACTGCTGGTAGTCATTGCGTTACAAGTAAACACATGGGTTGTGTTAGGGTAGCTAAGAATAGAAACGGGTGCATTTATACCTGCGTGTACACCAATGCTAGGAGTTTGGTAAATAAATTTGATGAATTTGAGGTATTGCTCAAAACATCAAAGGCAGATATTGTTGGGATATCAGAGACGTGGTGTCACACAGATATAAGTAATGCGGAACTGGAATTTGGGGAATACAATGTGTATAGAAAGGATAGACAGGACAGGAGGGGAGGAGGGGTTATGCTATTAATTAAGAAACACATAAAGTCCAAGGAAGTGAAGCCAGTCGACATCGATGGACAGGGCAGTGTCGAGTCAGTTTGGTGTGACATAAGCATAGGGAAATCAAAATTGAGAGTAGGAGTGTGCTATAGGCCTAATGACTCTGATGAGTATAATAATATATTGTACAGGGAAATAGAGTGGGCCAGTAAATCAGAGAGTCTTATAATGGGAGATTTTAATTTCCCAGATATTGACTGGAATTTGTGGGTTGGTCACTCGCATACTAGCAAGGCTTTTGTGGATTTATTGGATGATTGTTTTCTACATCAGCATGTTCGTGAGGCAACAAGAGGGAGCAATACTCTTGATCTGATTATCAGTAGTGATTCTTCATGCATTAAGAACCTGCAGATAAATGAACCACTAGGTGGCAGTGATCACAGTGTGTTGAAGTGGGATTTACTCAAGGAGGTAACTACCATCAGAGGTAAAGGGAAGGGTTTTTGTTTTCGTAAAGGCGACTATGATGGTCTGAGACAGTATTTAAATTCTATACAGTGGGACCAACTGATGATGTTACCAACAGCAAACTCAAAATGGGAAGCATTCAAGGAACTAATCTTGGAGGCTACCAGGCTTTACATACCAACTAAGAAATATTGTTCAAGGTTTAGGCCTAAATGGTTGTCAGATGAACTAATGAGACATGTGGCAGAGAAGAAAAATGCATGGGATACATACAAATTAATGGGTGACATGGAAGCCTATGATAGATATAAGTTGGTCTGTAACCAAGTCACAAAGGAGATTAGGCAGGCAAAGGCAGACTACGAAAACTCCTTGGCAAAGGATGCAAAGAAAAACAGAAAAGAGTTCTTTACATACTTGAACTCGAGAAGGAAAGGGATGAATCAGATTGGTCCACTGGATATTGATGGTTCAACAGTTGAGGATCCTGCTCAGGTGGCTAACAATCTAAACGAGTATTTTGCATCTACATTCACGCATGAGGAGTTATTCAGCTAGGGGAATGATGTAGGTAAAGTAAACATTGGCAGTGAGCTGGATGATTTTGTAATAACTGAGAGGAAAGTGAAGGAGAGATTGTTGAGGATAAACATAAAAAAGGCACCTGGGGTGGATGGGATCTATCCGGTTATATTAAAGGAGGCAGCAAAGGAAGTATGCAAACCCCTAGCCATAATTATGAGAGCTTCTTTGGACTCAGGGGAGGTACCCATAGACTGGAGATGTGCAAATGTAACCCCAATTCACAAAGGAGGATCAAAGGCTGACACAAGTAATTATAGACCTGTTAGTTTAACTTCTGTTCCAGGTAAATTAATGGAGGCACTGGTTAAAGAAGCACTGCAGGATCATCTAGACAAGAATTCAGTTATAGCTCAGACGCAGCATGGTTTTGTTAAGGGCAGGTCTTGCCTGACCAATTTGATTGGATACTATGATGTAGTCACAAAAGAACTGGATGCAGGGAATAACTTTGATATTATATATTTGGATCTTAGAAAGGCTTTTGATACTGTCGCACATGGAAGACTGCTGCACAAATTGGAGCAGTGTGGCATGGGAGGCAAATTGCTGCTATGGATAAGGGGATGGTTGAGTGGCAGAAGACAGAGAGTGGTAATCAATGGACACTGCTCAACGTGGACTAATGTTATTAGTGGAGTTCCTCAAGGTTCAGTGTTGGGTCCATTGTTGTTTTCGGTGTTTATGAATGATATTGATGATGGGATATCAAGTTTAATGTCTAAGTTTGCAGATGATACAAAGGTTGGCAGGGTCGTTAAGGACACTACTGACGCTATGCTGCTGCAACAGGATCTGGAAAGGTTGAACAGATGGGCTGAGAGGTGGCAAATGAAGTTTAACATTGACAAATGTAAAGTACTACATATGGGAAACAGTAACCCCAGAGCAATGTATCAACTCTGCGGTACTACACTGACAGTGGTGGAGAATGAAAAGGACCTGGGGGTAATTGTGCAGGCAGATATGAAGTTCTCTGAGCAGTGCAGACGAGCTGCAAGAGTAGCTCATGGTGTCTTGTCAATGATATACAGGAATGTTTCTAGCAGGGATAAGGAGGTGATTATTCCCTTGTATAAGGCAATGGTTAGGCCACATCTTGAGTACTGTATACAGGTCTGGAGGCCTCATTTCAAGAAGGATGTAGAGCTGCTGGAACAGGTACAGAGAAGGGCAACAAGATTAGTAAAAGGGACAAAGGGTTGCTCTTACGAAGAAAGGCTTAAGTTTTGTAAATTACAGAGTCTGGAGACTAGGCACCGGCGAGGTGATCTGATAGAGGTGTATAAGGCTTTGAATGGTTTGAGCATGCTCAATGCCAATGGGATTCTTCATCTTTCTCAGAATAATCACCTCAGAGGGCATAAATTCAAATTGAGGAAGGACGGATGTCGGATAGATGTGCGGAAATTTGCCTTTGGCCAGCGGGTGGTTTGTTGGTGGAACCGACTTCCGTCACTTGTTGTTGAAGTTGATAGCCTAAACAAATTTAAAGCTCAACTGGACAGGTATTTCGAACGAACGGAGGGGTGAAATGGGAGAGGGTTTTTTTTTTTTTTTTTTTTGGCTGATGCTGAATAAGCTTGCTTTCTTGCATCATATGCCTCTACTAATGCTAATGCTAATGTAGTTTTTTGTTTTGCATTAATACATTTGAACAGTTAATGTCTGCA
This sequence comes from Mastigoproctus giganteus, assembly GCF_048544385.1. NCBI lineage: Eukaryota > Metazoa > Arthropoda > Arachnida > Uropygi > Thelyphonidae > Mastigoproctus > Mastigoproctus giganteus. Next base: position 203,822 of record NC_143576.1, on the reverse strand, counting down.
GTTTTCAAAATGCAAGATGTACAATGCTGCCCAACAGTAAAGAAGTCAGATGCTTGTATGGTGCATCATAAAACAAAGAAATTGGTCACCTAAGGGTGGGATAATTCTTATTTACTGTTAAATTTTTTGTAGACATGTATTTCCATTCTTATAATCTTTTTCCTTTATTTTACATTTTGATTTGTATGATTTCCAGATTTTTTTTTATCCCTTCTTGTTTTAATTTTTAAATTTGACATTAATTATAAAAAGATTCCCCTGCCACAAGTGTGTTCTTTCTGGCCATGGAATATAAGCTCCCTGGATAATAAACTAGTCACCGGTGTAATTTTTTTGAATTAATAATGTGTAACCCCCCCATCCTTTTGCACTAATCACATCGTGAATTCATGTTGGTAGGGATTCAACTAGATCCTTTAAATAGTTTATATTAGATCATAAGTATAGCGTAGCTTAATTTTCAGCACTCACCCCATAGTAATCCGCTTGGTTTGATGAAACTTATAACAGGTACATAGTAGTTATAAAATTTTAAATTCTGATTAGTAGCTATTCGTAACTTAGTGTAATTCTGAATTTTAAAAAATTTAAAAATTACGAGCTTTAAAACATGCTAAAATTTGTCTAAGAAAGGAAAGTGCACATTCCATTCTATAGTTGTCTTATTAAATTCATGTATTATATTAGTAAATGAGATAAAAGCTAATAGCCATGCACGAGTGACTTTCGAAGCCATCCTCAGTTAGCTTTAGTGGAAAGAGAAGAACACGCGAAGTATGTTATATACTGGTTAAGTTCCTGAAATGCATTTCATTGCACGTGGAAACTTTATGCATGCTAAATTCCAAATAGGGGAGAAGTTTATTGGAACTTTTATGTTTAATATGTCGAACTATGTGTGCTGCTTAAACTACTCAGTGACAAGAGCCTCATTTTGAAGAATTTTATAACAAGAATTAAAAATAGCCAAATCGATGTGTGGGTTATGATTACAAGATTGAACATGTTAGTTCTGTACCCAATAAATTAGATTTGAAGCTATTAAAGTGGTAGGAGGCGTGTGTGTTAGAAATTTTTGAAGTTCCAAATTTGGCTGTTGTACTACTAATGTAACATGCTTGACCATCTGATTGACATCTAATCAAATATATAATGGTATTATAATCCTGTGATAAATTTTTTAGTGAAGTATTGCAATTCTGTGGATAGACCTGCTTGTGTGTGTGTGACTATATTTAACATCATTATATCTGATTATAAAGAACTGCTTTTTTGATGTATAGAGGATGGTGTGAGTAATAATGTAAGAACTTCTCTGTATGTGTGTGTTCTTCCTGTATATTTTGGTGGCTAAAATTGTACCAATATTATATATAGTGAGATTTAGAAACTTAATTTTATTATCGGTTTCTACTTCGAGGGTAAATTTGAGTCTCTCATGCATTGTATTAAATGTATTAAATAAAGTGTCAATAGTTGTTTTATTACCAATTAAAAGGACATCATCTGCATATCTCATACAATTTGATACCAAGAGGAATTAAATCGTTACATCACAGTACATAAGGAATCCTTAATATATCATCAGTCATAGTTTATATTAATATTAGGCTTCTGAAAAAAAAATAATTAAGCTCATAATGACTCGGGTTTCATGGATGCTATTGTTGTGTTTTTGCTTTCCGTTCAAGACATTCCCATATATTTTCTATAGGATTTAAATCTGGTGGATCAGTTGGCTAGTTTAAATGCCCCACTCATGTTCCTTGTTCTAGATTAAAACATCAGAATGTTGCGTGTGCTTCCAACACAAACTTTGAGACTTCAGAACATAGTTTATGAGCATATGCCGAGATTTTACAATTGTTTGAACTTCGAGTTTTGACTGCTAAGAAAGAATCTATGAAAAGGGGGGAAAAAGTTTTTTACTTTGTTGAGATGACAAACAACAATTCACGTTGTTGTTTGTCACTGTACTAAATTGACATATATATATATTATTGCAACATTATTTGCTAATCTAGGCATATGTGGTATATTTACCTTTATGTAAAAAGTTTTAATTTTATTGTTAAGAATATAGGTTAGAATTTAGTTTTACTTGTAGTAGTTTAGTCATCCAGAAACACATGTTTAGTAGTGTTAGAACAGCGAAGAGAGAGATATTGACTAATGTGTTGTCAGTACTCTAAGTGAAAAGCTACTTTGCCTAGTTAATGATACTAAGTTGGTAAATTTGTTAATTGCACTTAAAAATAAGAAGTGTTTGCCCTGGATATAGATGGCTAATTTGTGGAAATTAATGCAATGCGGTAAATTTGTTTTATGTGAAAAGTTAATTTTGTAGTTGCAATCTAAAGTTCATATGCTGAAAATGGAAAACTTTTTGATTAGCAAAAACTGCTAGTGATAAAAAAACTCCAATAAAGTTAATTTCACAGGTAGAAAAAAAATTATTGTCGATATGAAAACTAATTCAGCATGCAGACTATATTCAGAACAGAAAATATAAATGTTTTTTGGTCACTAATTCAAAGCAAAAAAAAAAAAAAAAAATATATATATATATATATATTTGTGACTATACCTTTTTTTTTTAAGAGAGAAATTGAAATTTCAATACATAGTTAGGGAAGGACACTGTGGTTGTTTTCCATTAAGGTTATTATTATATTAAAACCACTCTTATACCACGTTAAAATTAATAATGTGGTTTACTAGTCTGTTCACCTACATTATTATACATTACTGTGACATTTCAGGTATCTTACTTCATACCCATATCATACCAAGCTGTTGGGTGAACAAAAAATTGAAAAGTTTACAAATCTGATTTAGAATATTACAATTACCAATAATACAATTCCAGTTAGCAATTTACAGTTACCAATATTACAATTACAATTTGCCATTTATGGTTCCAAAGTATTAAATTTTGAATTGCTGTTACAATATAAAACAGGAAATCTAAGGTAAATTACAATGAGATTAAGTTCTTGCCTGCTGACAGACCCTGCTGATGTTCCAGAAATCTGATGTGCCTACAGGCAAGAGGCTACTAACAGTTAATATATAGGAGAGGAATTAACTCTAACAGCCGATAGGATAGTGCCAAGTTTTTATCCTGGATCCAGGGTTCTTAGAAGCCTGGAGTGAACTTTGCTTCCATACTATTGATATCAGGGTTGATGTGCTGGCTGGTTCAGGATCTTACCGATACTTATCATCAGACCATGCTTCTGATACCGAGTTTTTATCCTGAATCCGGGGTACTTGTGTAGTGGCAGCCTTGAGTGATCTTTGCTCTAGCATTGTAACAACAATTCAAAACTTACTATTTTAAAACCATAATTAGCTAATTGTAATATTGGTAATTGCAATTGTAAATTGGTAATTGTAATATTCTAAATCATTCAAATTTGTAACCATTTCTATTTTCACCTTAATGATGATGCTCATATCATCATACTGTTGATGATGATCATACCATCATATTGCTGATGATGATCATAGCATCATCATCAACAGCTTGATGATGATGGTATGATGATGGTATTGGTAAGATACCCAAAATGTCACCCTAATGTATAGTAATGTAGGCAAACAGCTTAATGAACTATATTATTAATTTTCACATGGTATAAGAGTGGTTTTAATACAGCAGCAATTGCTAAATGAAATTGAAATTTCATTTAGCAATTGCTGCTGTCATTTAAAATGTTCCAAAGTTTTAGCAGTGACAAAATATGATTTTTAGGCTTTAAACAGTAGTACTGCAATAGTATAGATTTTCTGGTAAATGGAAAACTGAAAATCTCTGTTATCCTGGGACAGTTATCATCCTGGAATATAGGTGTATCAAAATCATTAGTGTCTCAAATGTTCAGCAGAAGGCACAACCTGATTATTCATAATATTTGTATAGCCAGGTTTCATCCTGGACACTACAAGATTCATCCTTGTTGCAATTTCAAATAGGTAACCCACTTCATAATAGTTAAGACATATCCAAAGCATTGCTGACCGCCACTAGATTGTACGATACCTTGCACAGTCTGGACAAATGCCTCATTGCTTCTCCAGTGAATTCAGCATCTAGCATCATTAGAGTATAAGCAAAATTTGGATTTGTCAGACCATATTGCAGCTTTCTAGTTATCGAGTCCAGTTTTAATGTCTTGTAGCCCATATTAGCTGAGCATATCTATGTATGCAATTCTCTATTAGTATTAGTAATGGCCGCATGGTGCAAGAAAGCCTATGGCTTATGCTGCACCAGCCAAAAAAAAAAAAAAAATCCGAACAAAACAATGATAAAAACAAAAAATAAATAAATAATAATAATTAATAAAAAAAAAGGAAATTAAACCTATCATCCTATGCGCTTCCCTTACCCGAAGGTACTATCCAGATGACCTTTGAATTTCCCCAAACTGTCGGCCTCTACCACCCATGAAGGCAACTTATTCCAGTAATTTATAACTCGCTGGCTAAAACAAAACTTCCTGCAGTCCAATCTAAACATTTCCCCCTGTAACTTGAATTTATGTCCCCTAGTTCTAGCATTATTTATAATCTTGAAAATTTCGCCCTCATTCATTTCACTGATGCCTCTCAGAGCCTTAAACACCTCAATCAAATCTTCTCTAAGATGTCTAGTTTCCAAACTCTGCAACCCACATATTCGAAGTCTTTCTTCATAAGGACGCCCTTTTGCTGATCTCACCAGGCGAGTTACCCGTCTTTGCACCCTTTCAAGAAGCTCAATGTCTTTCTTTAGGTGCAGTTTCCATACTTGAACACAGTATTCCAAGTGTGGTCTAACAAAAGCCTTATATAATGGGATTATCACGTCCCTATCTCTACTTGAAAAAGTTCGATAGATCATCGATAGGACACCATGGGCCTTCCTTGCAGCCTGTTTACAATGCTCAGAGAATTTCATGTCTGACCATATCGTAACACCCAAGTCCCTTTCCTCCAGTACTGGTGTTAGTTGAACTCCACCAAGTGAATAAGTTATTTTGGGATTACTGTTTCCCAGTTGTAATACCTTACACTTTGTTGGATTAAAGCATAGCTGCCATTTTTCTGACCATTCCTGAAGTCTGTCTAGGTCTCTCCGAAGAAGCTCAGCTTGATAGTGATCATTAACTACTCTACCAACTTTAACATCATCTGCAAATTTAGACATCACACCCTCTATTCCTTCATCAATGTCGTTTATGAAAATTAAAAACAGGGCCTTTCAGAAAGCAGCTGATGAGATCCTTCTTTAACTGTTTGCAGCAGTTCTTGTCTTATATGAAATTGTTTTTCATTTACTAGAGAATATTTGTCAGCAGTCACAATCACTTAGATTTTTGACTACCACTACTACTGATTTGTGGTTGATTTCGATTCACGCCAGTCCTTAAAAACTCTTACTACTTCTTTATGAAGTAGTAGTAGTAGTAGTGTCAGTATTAGTAGCAGCAACTGATGCAAGAAAGCAAGCTTATAGAGCATCAGCCAAAAAAATCCTACCCACATCACCCATACATCTCATCAAAGAATTTGTCTAGTTCTTGAATTTATTCAAACTGCCCACTTCCACAACCAACATTGAAGTTTGTTCCAACAATTAACCCACTCACTGGCTGAAGGCAAACTTTTGCACATCTATCCTGCAACTATCATTCCACAATTTGAATTTATGCCCCCTCATGTATGTAGTCTCAGCAAGAGGAATAATGCCATAAACATTAAGCTTACTCAATCCATTTAAGGCCTTAAACATCTGAATCAGGTGCCTAGTCTCCAGATGCTGCACTTTGTAGAACTGAAGTCTTTATTGGTAAGAGCACCCTTTTGTTCCCTTCACCAATCTAATTGCCCTTCTCTGCACCCATTCCCAAAATACCAACTAATTGAGTACATCTTTGATGTGATAGCATTTAGAGTCGCATATGCTATCACTCCTTTTTGCCACTCAATAAAATTTTGTTATATGCCCATCTTTTAGTAATAGTAATGGCAAATGATGCTATTACTAAAATGAAAGTAAGCTTATACAGCATCAGCCAAAAAAAAAAAAAAAAAACTGTACTTCCCACATAACTTGTCTGACCCCTCTAAAAATTTATCTGCTTCTCCCCTAAACTTGTTCTGTTCACTTCCACAGCACCAGAAGTAAATTTGTTCCAAGAATCAACTAGCTGCTGGCTGAAAGCAAATTTTGTGGTGGAAACCCATTTTTTCTTCAGTCATGGCTGGCATACCAATAAATAGAGAAAATGAGTTAACCTTATACTCTTGATTTCAGTGCTTTAAGCAAACAGCCATATAAGATACGGTCAATCTGTTATATGCCCTGAATATCACAGGCGAATAATTTTTTGTGCAGCATCCTTAGTGTTATACTTGGACTTTTTTCAGTGGTATATCTGATTCTGTCTGGTTTGTTAGAGATAAAAGGGAGATCAAAATCGCTACAGGATTTAGTGAGTTTATCACTACAGAGTTGAAGTAGTGGTTTTTATAGTCATATTGGTTCCTTGGGCAGTACACAAGAGACAAGTGTGATATCTCTGATTATTTTGATTTCACAAAACTTGTGTCCAGGCTTATATGCACTATATGTTATTGTATTTTGTTTTATTTAATGCACAAGCCTGCTGGCTTAGAGCTTGTGCTTTAAAAAATTAATAGCTGTACCCGTTGAAAAAATTTCGCAATTGGTAGCAGAGTTTTTTTCTCTAGCTGTCTTAAAGAAATGTAGTCCATGTTTTGTCATGAGCAAGTAACCAATATACATTGAATGCACACCTAGGGAGAAAAATCTTCAACATTAGACCACTTTCAACCCGATCGGTTAGGTCTATCATTCACATTGGCCATCTCAAGAAAAATATTTCTGTATTAATATATAGATAACTGTTTGGCTTTTACAAAGTCTGTAAAAGATTACAATGACATAAATGCCGAGTTGGGAAGACCCCTGGTGCCAATAGACCTTGAGGGTCTTTACACTTTTGTCCGTTTTCTATCTTCTCCCCTTGCATGCCACCTCCTAACAAAAGCTTATTTTTTGATTATTAAAAAAGGTGGGAGCATGAATGCAACCCCCCTGCTAACAAAAACTCCACGCTCCATCTATCCCATTTAGGTAAAGCGGCAGGAGTCAGCTAACCCGTAGTGCAATGGGAAAGCCTCTCCCTGGAAAAGCTGCCTTGAGAGCCAGGTAAGTGTGTTACTCACTCGCCGTAGTGAGCACAACTATCACTGCTATGTAGCTAATGAAATGTTGTCTGCTTATAATATAGGACCTTTCTTTTTCTTTTCTTTTTTTTTTTTTTTTTTTTTTTTTTCTGTTCACCACTAATGCAATTTTTTTAATATTTCCATTATATTTACAATCCGATCTTTAAGAGAGAATTATTAATTATTGCAAAATTATCTTATTTTATAGTTTTTGGCCCGTTCCGTAAAATAAAATAAAACTATTCAGAATTTTTATATTTTCCCATTTTTCTGCACGCTTAGGAAGAAATATCTTCAATTTGAGACCACTTTCAGGCCAATTGGTTAGGCCTATCATCAACAATGGCTGCCTCAAGAAAATAGCTTCCTTATTAATATATAGATTGTATTTTTTTAACAGTATTTTGCCATATTTTATTTTATTTATTTATTATTTATTTTTTTTCCAGAAGTAATTTCCAGTTTAGCACACTTATGATTGGCAGGGAAAGGATGTTAGTTGGTGTGAAACTGAATTCTGCAATTTGTCTCGCATTTTGATCAGTTGGAATTTATATTTCGGGAATTTATTTAAAGTTTAGAGTTATTAACAAATACAGCAGACTCTCGATTTACCGGGACACTTCAAGACTCCAAATTAAAAAAAAAAAAAAAAAAAAATCAAACAAAAATCATAAAATTCAAGTAATAACTAGAATAGGTATAAACAGATGTTTTGCAAGTTGCAAATAAGTGACAAGAAGTACCTTTATAAGTCGTCACTGGGAGATTAGTGTACCTATTATCTTTTGTTTACTTTGTTTAGTAAGTTGCGTGGTAATGCAAATGTTTAGTTTCTTTTAGTGTGTCACGTCGATTGTTGTGTTTCATCACACAGCAGAAGGACACATTTTGTTTCGTTATTAATGTCGGGGATATCACTATTTTATTTATTTTTTTTTTTGTTTAGAAATTGCGAAAATCATAGGCAAATGCAAGAATTTTGCTTCCAAATTTTTAAAACAAAAATTTGAAATTATTCAAAAGTTTGAAAACTGTGTATCCGTTAAACCTCTATTGAACTATTATAATGTTGGTGACCAAACCATATGCAACATTGTAAAAAATAAAGGGAAGCTTAACTATACAATTTAAAATGGAGATCATAAAAAATAAAGGGAAGCATCGCAGTGGGCACGCGAGTAGTGCGTGGTAAGTTTTTTTCATTTTTTTATCTATCGCCATACTTTTTACCTAGGTTGCTGAACATTTTTCGATACAGGAAGTCCAAGACTTTTGTAGCTATGGACTTATGTTACGTTAGACAGAATACGAGAAGCAGTGAAGGGATCGGCACCAATGAAGTCAACTATAATAACCAAGGCTACAAAACACATATCAGTTTTTACAGTACAATAACATGCGTTTTTTTCTTCCTTTTATGTTTTCTTTTCTTATGTGCCACTCTGGCTACTTCACAGCTGTCCCCAGATTATTTAATTGAACTAATTAAAAATATATAACTATTTTTCTTCATTCTTCTGAGGATATTATGTGGTTTTTGTAATTTTGGCATATCAGGGATATAGTAGCAATATTATATTAGCCATTCCCGAGTATATATTCTCGACTTACGTAAGAAGTCCTGTAACGTACTCTTGCATATGTCAGGGATTTACTATATTTTTGAGAAATTGATTATCTGGGAATTTTTTTTTACCATCTATCCTGGAAAATCGAGAGTCCACTGTACAATCTGTGTATTTGTGTGTATTGGTTGTGCTGCCTTACATTTCATTCATTGGATATTCATTATTTAAAGTTGTTTATATTGGTTGTGCTTAATATTTCAGGATTGAGAGGAAGTTTATAACATTCCAAGAACATCGGTTCCCATTGACAATCTCTCTCTCCCCTCCCACTCAGCTGTCCCTTTATCCATAGGACAAGTTGCTGCTATGGATAGATGGGAGTGGGAGAAGACAGAGTGGTTGTCAGTGGGCACTGCTCTTCTTGGAGTAATGTTATTGGATTTTTCAGGTTTCATTGCTGGACCCATTGTTTTCTTTATTTATTAATAATATTGATGAAGGCACCTCAGGCTTAATGTTTAAGTTTGCAGATGATACAAAAGTAGGCAGGGTGGTTAATGGCAGTAGATTACTATGCCATTAACCACCAACAAGATCTAGAAAAATTCGTCTGCAAGGAGATTTGATTGAGATTATTTAGGCTTTGAATGAATGAGTCAGCTCAATGTTGATGGTATCCTTCTTCTTGCTCCCTACCCACACAAATTCAAGTTGAGGGATGGTTGAAGGATAGATATGAAAAAATTTCCTTCAGCCAGAGGGTAGTTGATTGCTAGAACAAACTTCAACCTGGTGTTATAGAGGTGGGTAGTTTGAAGGAATTCTCGGAAGAACTAGACAAACTATTAGAGTGGATGAAAGGCGATATGGGAAATTTTAGTGGGTTTTTTTTGGCTAATGCTGTATATGCTTGCTTTCTTGTGTCATTTGTCACTATTAATTAATACTACATATCATACCTGTCATTATGGTGCATCAGTGGTTAGCTGTAAATATTTTACTTCATGCCTGATGTTGGTGTTTGCCAAATTTTTGTACAAATGTCTGCTATCAAAAGAAGCTGATTAATGTATTGAGAGTGCCCTCAGACATATGCACAGAATTTTTCTGTGGGTAAGCAGTACTTATTTTGTTGCATCACATCACGATGTTGTCTTATAGGAATATCAAGCCTTCCTGTTAGTTCTCAGCAGAAACTCAGATAAGCTCTATATATTTAGTGTTCATCTTTGTACTCTGTGGTGTTTTTTTTTTTTTTTTTTTTATATGTTTGAAACAGGCTTTTACTGTGAAGTGTGTAGTAACAGTTAAAACTGGAAAGGAAGGCCTAGAGGTTCTGGATTTTCTGTAGGATTAAGGTGTTGATATAGTCAGCAGTGTCTCCAGGGTTGATGTGAGTAAGCAGTTTTATGTTATCAGCAAAGGTGATAATATCAATTTGACCCATCATGAATGGCATAAGAACAGCCGAGAACAAGATACCAGATAGGACCCCGCCTTGTGGGACTCTGGCTGTAATAGTCCTGGTGTTATACAGATTTTAATTGCGAACAATAATAGTCCTGTTCTCAAGCATTGCCTGAACAAACCACAGCACGTCCCTGACAATGAGCTAATATTTACATATTAGCCTTGCCAACATGTGAATGGATATGGCATCAAATGCAGCCTGGACGACAATATATGTAATGGTGATTTCCGAACTGCTCAAATGCCTTGAGGATCTTGGTAGTGATCGTGACTAGATTTGTGTTGGTGGTGGATCTTGACCAAGTAGCATAGTGGATCTGTGGTAGCTGTTGTGACATTATCTGGGTGGACCGTTCTCTCAAGAGATTTCTCTAAGATTTTTAATAGGCTTGATGAAGAAGAAATTGGGTGGAAGTGACTGGCTGTGAAGCAGAGTGTATTTTCAGCAGCGGTCTTACTAGATAGACATGCCACATAGGAGGGAAAAAAATTTGATGAAGGAGCTTTTAAATAGTGACAGAATAGGATCAACAACAAATATACTTAGGCATTTCAGCATTAACTGATGAATCCCATCAGCACCAGATACGGCCGTAGGTGCTAAGCTATTTATTGCTTCAATCAGCTGATATTTGAGTGAGGTGAACTGAATTTAAGGGGTCTGTTGAAATCTGAGTGGGAATTCCATTTGTGTAGTGAATTTTTGCCCAGTGGAGAACCTAGTTACACAGTAGACTGTCGAAATAACAGCACTCCAAATAATGGAACATTCGAACTAACAGCACATTGAGATTGGATGCTTACATACAGCACAGATGTTTTGCAGTGCTGAAAAAAGAAAAAGGCAAGTCATATGATTACTGTGCCGACCGGGCTAGCCGGGTGGGTAAAGTGTCTGCCTGGCAACCCAAAGGTCGCGGATTCGAATCCCGCCCCGGGCTTGGATCAAAGTACTGCAAAAACCTTGGGAGTGCATTATGGCCACAGAATCCGATGCGCCAACAACTACCAAAAAAAAAAAAAAATATATATATATATGATTACCGTATTTGTTTACTTTTGACATTTTGAAAGTGAATTCTGTTCTAATATCACTGATTATACTGCTCTTTTACATTTATTTTAAATTAAAAACCCCTCACTATGGCTCCTAAAGTTAATAAACCTCGTACAGAGAAGAAAGGAAAAACAACATTAAAGCTTAGGGACAAACTTGATATAAATCACATCTGGTGAGTATGGGCTTGGCACACCCAGGGTCCTGAACTTGATATCATCATTCTTCTCTTTCTTGGTGATTCCCTTTTACTTCTCTCTCTCTCTCTCTTTTAGGGTAACTCGGAAATTTTTTTTTGGCTGGTGCAGCATAAGTCTCAGGCTTCCTTGCACCATATAGCTAATAATAATAATCCAAACTATTACATTAGGGTCACGCAGAAAGTCATTTCATATACTCATGTTATTGTGTATGTAAATTGTATGTGTTCTCTGGTCGATATGCCTGTTTTGCTCTATGAAAAAGCTCCAGTTTCTGGGGGAAAACCTTGCTATTTATGCCTGAGACCGATTAACTCAGCCACGGAGCGAATAAAGCCCATAAAAGCTTCTTGCATCATCGCTAGAATTTGAACCCATGCTTTTTCCACCTGGTATGGGGAAGGATGGTGATGATACCACTGTGTTTTTATTCCCATACCCGTCAAAGTGTTTTTCTTCCCATTCAAAATGTTTTGATTGGCCGTCATGACTTTGTTGGTCTGGATATTTCTTGGTTTGGTACCCAACACCAAGTTGGTGGTGGGCCTGATAGTTGTCCGGTCTTGTTTTACAGTTAGCTGAACTGACGAGTGACTTCCTGGGTGTAGTTCAAAGGCATTTGATGTGGCATTTTTATCTGCATACTGATCAGGGCTGACTTTGTTGGGTAGCACATGAACACCATTTGTTTTCATAGACAGGTTCAGCTTAAGCACATTTCAGAATAAACTTCTTATAATAAAGAAAATAGAATGAGGTACACAGGAGTGTATTAATGGCAGAATATAACATTGGATCATTAACATGTTTGTTTTTTACGTGCAGTTAATAAAATTGCATTCTTAATCTCTCTATTTCTTATTTAGCCTCATTATTTCTGCATAAAATATATTAAAAATAAAACTTTCTAGATAATGTAAAAATCAAAATAACAGCACCTTAAATCCTGAAGGTGCCACTATTCTGAAAGTCTATTATATATGGTCAAGCCAATTGCTAAGATTAAGGGAGTCAATGGCATCCTCTGATTGGCTTCTACGGAAGGGGAAGACTTCCCCTTATTTATGGTAGCCTCTAGACGAAATTTAATCGCCTTCCTCTTGCTCTTAATAAAAAGTGCCCTAGCTCGGGAGAATGCAGTTCTGCCTGAGAGTGATCTGGAATTTTTCCACCTCTTGTGTGTGTTCTGTTTCATGTGGAAACTTTCAGAGACTTTTTGGATTCCGCCAGGCCTTTTAATTCTCTATGATGGTTAGTTTCTTTGTCATAGCACAGTCAGACAGACAGACAGACAGACAGACAGGCAGACAGAGAGAGAGAGAGAGAGAGAGAGAGAGAGAGAGAGAGAGAGAGAGAGAGAGAGAGAGAGAGAGAGAGAGAGAGAGAGAGAGAGACTATCCATCTTGTCATCAAGTCAATCCCTAGTTTGGGGTCAAAATCCTCAAGTACACTCCATGGGATTGCCTGAGCTGCGTAAACACACTTTTCTGGGTTGAGGTATTTTGGCGCTAAATTGTCTTGGTTTTGACTTTCCTTCTGACAGAAGTGATGAGCATTTCACAGATAGAATGATGGAGTTATGATCAGACTGTGTGTTGCTTATAGGGTTTTGTTTAGCCACTCAATTTTCTGATGCGAATATGGGGTCCAGTGTGCTTTTGTTCCTTGTGGGTGGTGTGCTAACCATTTTAATACCTAACATAACTAGTGCTCACTCAATCTATCCTTGAGGTTCCCTGGAATATTTGGGAGATTGAAATCTCTGCACACGTGTTTCAGTGATGAATGGAGATGGTTAAGCAGCCAATCGAGGAGTTCAACTACTTGTACATCTGGCACTGTTGGGATATACACTACAACAACGTTGAGAGAATTGTTCTGGCTGTTGTTGTTTTTAGATTTTAATGTTACTAGAACTGCTTCGAAAGAGTCAGAGTGACTTGACACTGAGTAGAGGATAGAAAATACCTGCACATTGAAAAAAATCGCAACTCCTCCTCCCCCTGCAGTTTTCTCTAGATGTGCACACCATCTGATAGCTTGCAGGCCAAGTCAAAGAAATTGTTTTTGTTGGGGTCAAGCCAGGTTTCTGTGAAGCAAACCACATCTGTTGAATTGGACACCAAGAGCTTCTCATTAAGTTTATTCCTCATGGATCGCATGTTTTAAAATAGGAGTTGGAATGAAGCTGTTCTCTTTACCATTATGAGGGATGGGATGTATGCGGTCTGATCTGTCTGTGATACATCGCTGATCTCCATTCTGTTGAAACCATGACAGGGATCTTAAAATTTGAGGAAGGAGATGACAGAGATTTTGGATAGTGTCGAATCTTATCATTTTCAATCACTGTTAGGAGCCCCCTTTCCATCTGTATGTTAATGGCGAAATATGGAGCTCCATTTTTGCTACCACCATTCCCATATAGAGCAGTTGGGTTTTTAGTGAGGAATAGAGATACATTGTCGAGTCAGTCTGGACTGCTGTGGACACATCTCAGGGGCATTTAAGGTTATTACTTCTTTTCTGCTTTGTGCTTCATAAAATGCCCTAATGATGGTACCGAGGGGAAATTTGGCACACATTGCAATAATTTCATGCTGACTTCTGTTACAGAAGATGTGAAAAGAAGCATATGATGTACTTCGAGTGTTCAATCTCTGAGTTCCAATGAAGTTTCTCACACAGTACATCAGTGACGAGTTGGGTTGACCTGTCTGGGGCCAAATGCGAAACAAACTGTTGTGGGGGGAGGGAGTCTGGGTGATGCAAAAACCATTGTGAAAGGCCGAAGATTCGAGACCAGTGCAGTGCCCGTCAAAGTGTTTTTCTTCCCATTCAAAATGTTTTAATTGGCCGTCATGCACTTTGTAGTCTGGATATTTCTGGGTTTGGTACTCAACACCAAGTTGGTGGTGGGTCTGATAGTTGTCCAGTCTTGTTTACAGTTAGCTGAACTGATGAGTGACTTCCTGGGTGCAGTTCAAGGGCATTTGATGTGGCATTTTTATCTGCATATTGATCAGGGCTGACTTTGTCGGGTAACACATGAACACCATTGGTTTTCATAGACAGGTTGAGCTTAAGCACATTTACACATGATTTAACTCCCTCAGGAGGGCTTTCGATGATGTCTCCTATTTCTCTGTTAGATCTATAGACAGTAATGGGCAGCATGTCCATGATTGCATCTTTTGGTCAGTTTCTGCTTCAGCACCAGAACTAGTTGTCGAGAGGGATTTAACTGGCAGCACAATCCTTTTCACATTGAGAATGTACAGCTTTAACATCTTTGCTAGCTGGTTTTCAGGTCAGAGAATCTGCAGAAATGTTGTATCACTTTTGTCGCATTTATTTTTTGGATCCTTTGGGGCATGGTTACAATGTTTGATACTTGGTAGGAGTTTGTTTTTCTAGTAATACCTCTGAGTGTTCATTAAAAATCAACATTTGATGCTTGCAGATGATCAGTTGCTGATTTCACTAGTGGGTATCTGTTCCCAGTTTTTCATATTCTCCTGCAGCACTTGCCACTGTCCCAGCCAAATTGGCCTGAAGGTTAGATTTATATATGGTTGTACAGTCAGTCCTCGTATAGCACGATAGTTGTGTTCCTAGAAACCCTCGTGCAATGCAAAATCATGCAATATAAACAACAGGCCCTATGGGAAAAATAGGGTTATGTGCCGACCACCCAAGATTGAACACACATTTGTAACCAAAACATTACCAAACACAATAAATTATCGTAATAAAATACTTAAGTATTTTATTACGAATATTACATAATAAAATACTGCTAATGCTTTTGCTTCTATCGTAAGCAAACTTGATTTTATTTGATTTTCTATCCAAACAGATGATAGCTGTTCCATCTCCTCCAATTCTTTGTGTCTTAATGTAATGGATTTTAATTAAACTTTGATTAAAGTGTAATAAAATTTGAGTTATTCCTGCTATAAAAGTTGTTTTTATTTTCTCTGCATTCTTTGTAATTCTCGCCATTTCCTCATTTAGGTCTGTAGCACGTGCAATATCACATAGTCTTTCATTTCTCTTAAAGCGTTTCACAATTTCATATTTTTTCTCTATTGACAGAGGCGGACTGGCCATAAGCCTTACCGGGGAAACCCGGGTGGGCCGGAGACTGGTGTGATTTTGTCCATAAACCATAGTATGAGGCCACTATAAATTTTCCCGGGTAAGAATTTTTGATCCAGTCCGCCTCTGTTTATTGATATTGCTTTTCTTTTTCTCTCTGAATCTGCAGTGCCTTCACCAAGACGCTTCCTTTTCACACCTTTTAAGAATTTTACTCATTTTACACTTAACATAGTGTATTATGTATATAACATATTAAAATGTGAGGTGTTAATAGTGTATAGAGATACACTATTAACACCTCACATTTTACTAAAGCACATTTCTAAGGCCATAAAACAATAAAAACATTTTCCAGTTGCGTTTCTGCTAGTGGAATCTGTTATAAACTGGTAGTAAACTTGATCTAATTGTATTTGTGATAATACCGATAGCTGGAATTGTGTTGGTTTTTACATTATTATGGTGAAATGTGTTTCCCCTTCACTGGTATAAAAATCATAAATACATTTTCAGAATCTTCTCTTCATTCTCTTCCTGTTGCGTTCGGTTGGGGTGATTCTGCATTCGACTGCCATTTCTTGTAAACACAAAGGCGAATCGTGCATAAGCGAATTCGGTTCATGTTATATAAGATATCGTTCTCTATTTATAATTCGTGTAGTGTAAACACGTGTTATACGAGGACTGACTGTATGTTGGGACAAACTGATACCGTGACCAGTTTGGGTCACGGTATCAGTTCATTTCCCAGGATCGTGGAGGCTTAGGGAACTTGTGGCAACCTGAGGCAGCAACTTGACTGCCCACAGTTTTCTGGATGTCTGTCTGCATTCCTGAGATTCAGTAAGGTTGTTATTTATTGTAGGATAGTTGGTGATTTGGCTGCTTGCATTTATCCTGCAATTTTACTGGGCTAGCTTCAGTCTTCATCTGCCTAGGTAACTTCCTTAATTTTGGTTTGCGACTCCCACTGGTAGGTTTCCGAGTAATGCATACATCCCTGAGCCCTCTTAACAGAGGAAAGGAGTTTTACTCTGCTGCAATCTTTGCTGAGATTGCAGCAAAGTTAGCTGAACTTTGCTGCAATCCCAGCAAAGATTCTTTCTACATTCAGCAGCACAGGTCAGTATGATATATATGTACATTCTTCTTCTTGCATTCATCACATGACGTTCAGATGACTGGAACTGGAATCCATCTCATTTATAGGTGATACACATATTTCCTAAAGTGTAATTCCACTGTAGATGCACCACCTCATGGCAGGGAGAGTTAAAAATATTTTATATAGAGAAACAAACACTCTGGATTTATGGCACACACTGTTATCGGACAAAGCGGTCTGAATATTATCTAAATGCAAATGCATTTAGATAATATTCAGCTAATTCAGCAGGAGTACTTGCTTTCCGTAACAGAATCAGTGTAATTAAAGTATTTATAGTGGATGATTTACGCTATTGTAATGTGAGCTTAGTGTTGTATTCTCTTCGGCCCAGGGATTAGTGAGTTGGCATTTACTCCCATTATCTGCAACCTTGACTGCAGCTCGATATTTGCAAACAGTGGCCATCTGAATGCATTATATAGAAAATATTATTACCAGTTGGACGTCTGATCATGGGATATACATCATTCAGTAGCTCTTGGTGAGAGGAGTTTCGGGGTACCACATAGTCAGAATTTAAAAGTCAAATACTGATTTTTATGGTTACATACAGTAGCACTTCGGTACGCAGCTGCATGGACCTTGACTGCCCACATACTGAAAGGTAGTACATATAAATATATCTAAATATGTAAATATATAAATATATCATATAAATTTAGAGAAAAGTCTCTTGCCTTTGTCTAGCTATGTTGGTGTTCGATCCAGTATTGGTGATTTCAAGTTATCAAATCTATGTGTAGTATTAAAGGAACTTGACTGCCCACATACTGAAATGTAGTACATATAAATACCTCTAATTTAGAGAAAAGTCTCTTGCCATTGTCTAGCTTTGTTGGTTTGAGGTACAGAATTGGTGATTTCGTGTTATCAGATCTATGTGTAGGATTAAAGGAAATGTTATCACCTTAATGTGAATGTAATGCTGATTGGCTACATTTCAGGATTCCACTGAATCCTACATAAGGCCTGTAATCAGTGTTCTGCAAGCATTGCCCAAGTGTTGAACGAAATGTTCTACCAAAAATTTCCACTTATCTTCATTTTGATTTCTCTTAAAATAAAGATAATATATAAATAAAAGGAAAAGAAATAAAGTTTGTTAATAGTCTCATTAACACTAGCATTAGCAAAGGCACATGATGCAAGAAAGCAATTATATAGCATCAGCCAAAAAAAAAAAAAAAAAAACCCCTTATTTCACCCATCCATTCACTCCAAATCTTTGTCAAGTTCTGCCTTGAATCTATTTAAGCTATCAACTTCTACAACGACAGATGGAAGTTTGTTCCAGCAATCAACCACCCTCTGGCTAAAGCAAATTTCCGCACATCTATCCTACATCTGTATATCCTCAATTTGAATTTATGCCCTCTCAGGTGATTATTCTGAGCAAGAGGAAGAATCCCATCGGCATTGGGCATGCTCAAACCATTCAAAGCTTTATACACCTCTATCAGATCACCTCGCCAGTGCCTAATCTCCAGACACTGTAATTTGCAAAACATAAGCCATTCTTTGTAAGAGCAACCCTTTGTTCCATTCACCAATCTTGTTGCCCTTCTCTGTACTTATTCCAACAGCTCTACATCCTTCTTAGCCGACTGGGCTAGCCGAGTGGGTAAAGTGCCTGCCTGGCAACCCAAAGGTCGCAGGTTTGAATCCCGCCTTGGGCTTGGATCACAGTACTGCAAAAACCTTGGGAGGTGCATTATCGCCACAGAAGCCGATGCGTCAACAACTACCAAAAAAAAAAACATCCTTCTTAAAATGAGACCTCTAGACCTGTATACAGTACTCAAGGTACTGTATACAGGTCTTGACCATTGCCTTATACAAGGGGATATCACCTCCTTATCCCTGCTAGAAAAATTCCTGTATATCATTGACAAGACATCATGAGCTACTCTTGCACACCGTCTGCACTGCTCAGAAAACTTCATATCTGATTGCACAATTACCTCCAGGTCCTTTTAATTCTCTACCACTGTCAGTGTGGTACCACCGAGTTGATATGTTACTCTGGGATTACTGCTTCCCATATGTAGTACTTGACATTTGACTTCATTTGCCATCTCTCAGCCCATCTGCTCAAATTTTCTAGATCCTGTTGCAGCAGTGTACTGTCATTAACAACTCTGCTAGCCTTCGTATCGTCTGCAAACTTGGACATTAAGCTTGATATATCATCATTAATATCATTTATAAATACAGAAAACAACAATGGACCCAACACTGAAACCTGAGGGACTCCACTAATAGCATTAGTCCACGAAGGGCAGTGTCCATTGATTACCACTCTGTCTTCTCCCACTCAACCATCCCTTTATCCATAGCAGCAATTTTCTTCCAATGCCACACTGCTCCAATTTGTGCAGCAGTCTTCAATGTGCAACAGTATCAAAGGCCTTTCTAAGATCCAAATATATGATATCAAAGTTATTTTTTCCATCCAAATACATCATAGTATCCAATCAAATTTGTCAGACAAGAATTCCCCTTAACAAACTCAAGCTGTGTCCAAGCAATAACTGAAGTCTTGTCTAGATGATCCTGCAATGTTTGTTAAACCTGTGCCTCCATTAATTTCCCTGGAATAGAAGTTAAACTAACAGGTTTGTAATTACCTGTGTCTCCTTTTGATCCTTCTTTGTGGATTGGGGTCACATTTGCACATCTCCAGTCCATGGGTACCTCCCCTGAGTCCAGGGAAGCTCTCATAATTATGGCTAATGGTTTACTTACTTCCTTTTCCGCCTCCTTTAATATAACTGGATAGAGTCCATCCACCCCAGGTGCCTTTCTTATGTTTATCTTCAACAATTTCTCCTCCTCTTTTCTCTCTGTTATTACAAGATTATCTAGCTTACTGCCAGAGTTGAATGTGCTTCTGGCATTTCCCTCCCTGAATAACTCTTCATGTGTGAATATAGATGCAAAATATTAATTTAGTTTGTTAGCTACCTGAGCAGAATCATCAACGGTTGAACCATCGATATCAATTGGACCAATCTGACTCATCCCCTTCCTTCTAGAGTTTACATAAATAAAGAACTCTTTGCTGTTTTTCTTTGCATCCTTTGCCAAAGATTTTTCGTAATCTGCTTTTGCCTGCCTAACCTCCTTTGTAACTTGATTACAGACCAGCTTATATATATCATAGGCTTCTGTGTCACATGTTAATTTATATGTATCCCATGCATTTTTCTTCTGTCACATGTCTAATTAGTTCATCTGACATCCATTTATGCCTAAATCTCGAACAATATTTTTTGTTGGTATGAAAACCTAGTAGCCTCCAAGATTAATTCTTTGAATTCTTCCCATTTTGAATTTCCTGTTGGTAACATCATCAGTTGGTTCCACAGTGTAGAATTTAAATACTGTCTCAGACCACCGTAGTCACCTTTACGAAAGCAAAAACCCTTCCCTTTACCCTTGATGGTAGTTACCTCTTTGAGTAAATCCCACTTCAACATACTGTGATCACTGCCACCTAGTGGTTCCTTTATCTGCAGATTCTTCATACATGAAGAATCACTACTGATAATCAAATCAAGAGTATTATTCCCTCTAGTTGCCTCCTGAACATGCTGCTGTAGAAAACAATCATCCAAGAAATCCACAAAAGCCTTGCTAGTGTGTGAGTGACCCACCCACAAATTACAGTCAATATCCGGGAAATTAAAATCCCCCATTAAAAACATTAATTTACTGGCCCACTATTTCTCTGCACAATTGCTCATTATACTCATCAGATTCATTAGGCCTATAATACACACACCTACTCTCATTTTTCCTTTCCCTGTGCTTATTTCACTCCAAACAGACTGAACATGGCATTGTCCACTCACATCAATTGGATGCACTTCCTTAGATTTTATTTGTTTCTTAACAAAAAGCATAATCTCTCCTCCCTTCCTGTCCTGTATACATTGTACTCCCCAAATTCCAGTTTGGGGAGTATAAAGTGTATTACTCCCTCTAGTTGCGTATGTCTGTATGACACCATGTCTCTGATATCCCAACAATATATGCCTTTGACTAGCACTTCAAGCTCATCGAATTTATTAACTATACTCCTAGCATTGGTGTACATGCACCTCTTTCTACTGTTAATTACCCTAACACTTCCCATGTATTTACTTTTTCCACTATAACTCCCTGCAGTCCTGGAAATTCCCATTGCCTTGCTTTCCAGGCTTCTGCTGAATTGCATTTCAATAGTGCAAGAATCACTTTCACCTCTGCCAGCGGTACTGTTAATCTATTAGTCCGTGGATCTCCCCCCAAGCTAGCAGTTTTCTGACCCACCTAACACTGCCTCGATAGCATCAGCAAATATTCTTATACGCTTTCTATTTAATTGTATCCCATCCATGTCCTAGCAATCTCTCCTGTTAACAAGCACACACCAGGCCGAGAGAAATTCTACCCCTTGACCCTTGCACAATCTCTCCATGGCCGAATTGATTGACAGGGCTCTCATCATATGCTCCCTCCTATCGTGTCTGGGCAGAATTGCAGACACTTTCAAATTCAACCCTAACTCACGGCTTTTTTTCAGCATTGTCTTTTGTTATTTGTTAAGTAATTCTGCCGGTCTCCTTCTCTTAATATCATTAGTGCGAACGTGTACAACAATATCAACCTTTGTGCCCTTAAAGGATGATATCTGCCCTACAATTGGACTCTTTAAAAATTACAGCTGTGAATTACAGGCTTCGAAAAAGCGATAAGTGTTTGCCATTTTGTCTACCTAATTGTTATTTTATATTGAGCTTTATAAGTAGCCATATAGTTCTAGATAAGCTGGTTTTTTATTTTTAATTTAGATAAGAGTTTTTGCAGATTACTACTTAATATACGTAAAACTATTGTTTCATTCGAATCTTGCAGCCATTGTTTTTGTATAGAGTGGTAGGGAATTCAAATTTTTAATTGTGGAAGTAGCTCTAATGTAAAATTATATAGCATAATTTGCATCTCTGCATTTAGTATTCTATTAGTGTAGTATTGACAATTAATTAAATTTATTGATCTTATTAATTTAAAATATCATGCCCCAGACTATAGCAGAAAAGCAACGGGCACAAAGTGGCAGGGGTGCTGTGACTCGGGGGAGAGCTGAAGGGTGATTCTCCAACGCATGACAGTCTAAAAAAATGTGCAACTTGTGAAATGTTTGCCAAACTCTTTGGAACGGAACATGATCTAGCCAAGGAGGATGTCTTTGTGTGTGCCAGGTGCAGAGAGTGTCTAGAAATTAGGTGTCAGCTCAGCATTCTGATGGGTGTGTATGAGAGCTTGAGATGTAGGGTAGATGCCCTAGAAGAAATTAATATGAAGGGTCCGCCAAGCTCTCAGCTGCCCAACTCAATGCCAGAGGCAACAGAGTGGCAACCTCCAAGGCAGATTGCACTGGTCTCACAGGACTTAGTTATCGTTGGTGACTCTATTTTCGGGGAGATGGGTAATATATTGTATAACAAGAATAGATGGAAACACCAGGGTATGTCTGCCAGAGGCAAAAGTTGATGGCGTAAAGCATATATCATCTTTTAAGGGCACGAAGGGTGATATTGTTATACATGACATTAATGATTTTAAGAGTAGGGGATCTGCTGATTTACTTAATAAAACAGGGCAATGTTGCAAAAAATTCGTGAATTAGGGTTAAATTTGAAATTGTCTGCAATTCTGCCCAGACACGATTGGAGGAAGTACATGATGAGAGCCTTGCCAACCAATTCGGCCCTGGAGGAAATGTGCAAGGCTCAAGGGGTAAAATTTTTTTTCAGCCTCGTCTGTGCTTGTTAACAGGAGAGACTGCGTCTACAGGGATGGGATACACTTTTTTTTTTCTTTTTTTTTTTTTTTTTTTATGAAAACACCAAACACGAAAGGTATCAAAACCTATAGTACTTAGTACCGTGCATGGGTTGAAGGAGAAGTATGGGGGGATGGGGATGCCGGAAACTTTGTTCTAGAGACTAAACATGGGTTTCACCACTTCACGCCTCCAATAAGCAAAGTGGTGGTATTTCACCGGTTGATGAAAGTCATCTACCACCTACTTAAATAGAAAGGGTGCAAGAATATTTGCTGACGCTGTCGAGGCAGCGTTAGGTGGGTCGGAAAACTGCTAGCTTGGGGGGATTCACAGACTAAAAGGTTAAAAGTAGCTGCAGGCAGAGGTGAAGATAATTCTACTTCTTCTGTTAGAATAAGCGGTGGTGTGCACTACCTCTATTAGAATAAGCATCAGCGAGGGGTGTTGGGGATTTCAGGGAATGATGGCAGTCATCGTGAAACAGGTAGGTATATGGGATGTGTTAGGGTAACTAATAATTAGAATAAGTACATATGTACTTGCATGTATACCAATGCTAGAAGTATAGTGAATAAATTTGATGAATTTGAAGTGTTGGTCAAGACCTCAAAGGCGGATATTGTTGGGATAGCAGACACGTGGTGTCACACAGATATATGGAATGCAGAACTGGAATTTGGGGAGTACAATATTTACAGAAAGGATAGACAGGATAGGAAGGGAAGAGCTGTTAATTAAGAAAAACATAAAATCAAAAGAAGTGCATCCAGTTATTATAGATGAATAGTGCACTGTTGAGTCAGTTTGGTGTGACATAAGCACTGCGAAAGCAAAAATAAGAGTAGGAGTGTGTTATAGGCCTAATGACTCGAATGAGTGCAATGAACAATTGTACAGAGAAATATAGTGGGCTAGTAAATCAGAATGTCGTATAATGGGGGATTTTAACTTCTCAGATATAGACTGGAACTTATAGGTTCGTCACTCACACACTAGTAAGACTTTTGTGGATTTATTGGATGATTGTTTTCTGTAGTAGCATGTTCGAGACGCAACTAGAGAGGATAATACTCTTGATCTGGTTATCAGCAGTGATCATTCGTGTATTAAGAATTTGCAGATAAAGGAACCATTAGGTGGCAGCGATCACAGTGTACTGATGTGGGATTTACTTAAAGATATAATTACCATCAGGGGTAAAGGAAGGGGTTTTTGCTTCTGTAAAGGTGACTTGTGGTATCAGGTAGTTTTTAAATTCTGTACAGTGGGACCAACTGATGATGTTACCAACAGCAAATTCTAAGTGGGAAGCATTCATGGAATTAATAGTGGAAGCTACTAAACGTTTCATACCTATTAAGAAATATTGTTCCAAGTGTTTAGGCCTAAACGGTTGTCAAATGAACTAATGAGACATGTGACAGAGAAGAAAAATGCATGGGATACATATAAATTAACATGTGACACAGAAGTCTAAGATATATATAAGCTACTCTGTAATCAAGTCACAAAGGAGGTTAGGTAGGCGAAGGCAGATTACGAGAAATCTTTGGCAAAGGATGCTAACAAAAACAGCAAGGATTTCTTTACTTATATAAACTCTAAAAGGATGGGGATGAATCTGGTTGGTCCACTTGATATCGATGGTACGACTGTCGATGATCCTGCTCAGATGGCAAACTGAATGAGAATTTTGCATCTACATTCAGACAGGAGCAGAGGCGGACCATTAACTTTGGAGGCTCTGGACTAACTGTTTGGGGGCCTACCCAATTAACCCAAATTTGAGTTAGTTGTGGCGACTCATTCGCCATTTTGTCGAAAAACTCTTTTTTTACCCTTTTCTAAATACGAAAAATTATATGCAACAGACATGGAAGAACTTTTTTATTTTATTTGCTGCACTTGGATATAGAAACTTTTATATACAGTTTTAATGAAAAAAGGTTTTGTATACGTAACAAACATCAAACATAAATAAAAAATAAAATGTATTAGATATTGTTTTAGTAACAAAAAAATGAAACAACAAATTGTCGAGTCAAGAATAAAGACTAAGAAAAAAAAACAAAAACAAAAATAATACTTATTCTTAAATAAAATGAATAAAACATTCTAGGAGTTATATAATATTAGTATTTTTAATACATTAAAGGCATTTAAAGAGTAACTGTTCTGCATTTTTGCCCTGCACATTCTTTTGTTTGATCATCACATTATAATTCTTTGGTTAAATCACAGTTTATGGAAAGAATTGATAAATAATTTAACCTTTCATTCGTCACTGTTGTCCTATATTTGTGTTCTCTACAAGACACTCCGCCTCACAGCTGGTGATTGGCAACACCAAAAAAATTTTTCAGATTGTATAGCAATTCGGAAAAACATTGGCAAGTTTCTTTTCATAAATTAGCTTGAATATATCACCGCATGAGTCTGGCTTAGTCTGTAAGTAGGATTTTAACTGAATGCATTCATTGACTAAATGGTCGTCTGTGTCATCCGAATAATAATCAACAACATTACATGCACTTTCCAAGTCAATATTTTCGATATTAATGTATTGCAAATCCATTAAAAATTTGAATCTTTTACTAAATTCCCCATAGACATTGCCTCTTCTGTATAAATCCATAATCAACTTATCTAATGCAACGTTTAGCGTATCCTGTTTAAATTTTACTGCTCCATTTAGCGAAACTTTCTCTGTAGATTTATCCGAAAATTTTGAAGTAATACATCTCTTTTTTTAAATCACTGTATTCTTTTTCCACATTAGTACTTAATTTTTTGCCTGTCTCCCGTATTCATTTACTTTCTGATCTGATTGTTCTGGTATGTTGCTCATGAACGCTTCTAATGACATAAATAATTTCTCACCTTGACATTATGTCTAAGCCTGGGGTCTGCACTTTTTTGTTAACTAAATTGAATCTCTCTAAAATTTCTTCCCAAAAAAACAGTTAAAAAAAATGTGATTTCAAGTTTCGCCAAATTATTATATAAATTCCGTGCCTCTCTTCGAAAATCAAGTTTCTCATCCATATTGCCACTAAACGTTTTTAATATGTTCATGATATCGCCGTAACTATTTTTGAAACCTCTAACAGCATCATAGTGACAAGACCATCTAGTCGGGCTTAAACTTTTTATCAAAAATTTTAGTTTTGTTTCACGATTTAGAAGCTCCCACCTACGGGTAGTTGCAGAAAAAAAAACATATTTGTTGCACTACTCCAAAAAAGTTCACAATTTGAATCGCAACTTTTACCGCTTCCCCACCAACTAGATTTAGGGAATGCGCAGCACACAGCACATAATCAGCGCATTTATTTTTTTGCTTGAGATGTGCTTGCAAGCCACTGTATGTATCAGCCGGACATGTTTGTAACGTTGTCAAAAGACTGTCCTCTACAATTATCCAGTGGCAGTCCATTTTTTTCTAGAAATTCTTGTAAGGAATTGAATAAAGATAAGCCACTGTGACTAATTTTGATGAAAGATAAACATCTTTCATACATTTTTCCCTCAAAACAATATCGTACTATAATAGCTAGTTGGTCATTGTGGGACAAATCTGGTGTCGAGTCCATCACAATTGAATAGTACTTTGCATCGTCACTATTTATTTCAGCTATAATTCTTTTTATTACTTGTTTTCCCCATAATCTCTATTATTTGTTCATAAACTGTTTTTGATAAGTATGAAGTGAAAGGCTTTGGTTGCAGTTCTCGTTGTTGGATATGTTCGTGCATGAATGGATCGAACTCTGCTAGCAATTCCAGAGCCCCCATAAAATTACCATTGTGCGGAGAGCCAAATATTTCCTCGTGACCTCTGAATGCTAAGCTGCTTACACTTAAATATTTCACCACTGCAATAACACGTTTTAGGACATTGTGGTAATATTCCGTATCTTTTCTTAGTTGCTCCTGCAACTGCTTGTCAATAACAGACTTATTTTCTTTACGTGTTAACCATACTAACAATGATTTCTTATGTTCATTAGAATTTTCGTGACTTTCTAAACAAGGTACTATATGTTTCCAGCCAAAGAATCCTGTTTTGTATTGAGAAGGGACTTTAGAGAAAAGTTTGCAGACTAGACAAATACCACTTCTCATTCTGGTAGAATAGCAAAACCAAGATCTTTTCAGTAATTGAGCATTTTTTATTTTTTTCGTAAAGTACTTATTTGAAAATGATCTGTTTTGTTCTTTGTAATTCCTTATTGAAACTGGATATATATTATTTGGATCTTTATTTTGGATATAAGTCATTTCACGTGAGAGACAGTGATTAATAAAATTATCATTTAACTATGTAGGCCACAAACCTACTTTAACTTATTTAGCAGGCAACTCTGCATTTTCTAAAGCCTCTTCATCACTATCTTCTTGCAAAACAGCAACAGAGACTTCAGAGAACTGGTCATCGTCTAGGTCTTGTATATTTTTGTCTGGTACTGAATGTCCGTCAACATTGTTTTTAGAGGCTCTCGGTTGTGATTCTAGTTCTAGCAATTCTTCGTTATTGTTATATACATTTTGTTGTTTTTTCTGTGTCTCTTCGGTTAAGTTATTTTTTCTTTCGCTTAATACTGCACCTATATCGTTTAGATTCTCATTTTTATTTTCCAATACAAAAAAATTTGAAATTTTGGCACATTTACTTCTTTCTTTTTCTCTATTTAATTGTATTTTTCATTTTTCAGCTCCGCGTTTATATTTTCTACCAGACATTTTTTTAGATATTTATTTAATCTGAAAAGAAATTAAAAAAACCTAAAAAAAACAATCCACCACCATATTAGGTTAGTTGTTGTGGGGGGGGGGGTATTTTTTATTATATAATTTTTATTATTTACTTAAAAATTTTCTTATTAACTATCTAAAAATTTGTAATTTGCCGAACACCCTATTGACCTTGATCACCCCCACGTACGCAAATCTGACTACAATTTTCAAAAAATTCCAATTTCTAGGGTGTGTAAAGCAATTGTTAGCAGAACATTAAAGCCACACATTTTGTTTACAAAATTTAACAAACTGTTAATGAGCATACAACATTTACATAAAAGAAACAAATAATTACATACAAGCTTTCTAATTTCATATACATATGTAAACCATGCTACGATACACTACACTGTCTGTCTCTCTCTCTCTCCTCAGTTATTCTCAATATGAGAATTATTAACATCAGTTTGTATCAGTTGTATTTTACATAAAATTGACTCCACAATGATTACTCAATCATTCTCTTACCTTACCATTTTTTTTCTTTCTTTCTCTTACATCAATAATATTTACTTCAGCTCTTATTACTGCTTTAGAATCTTTGTTTTAGCCTCTCACACATAAAACGTATTATGTCCGATACCCTCTTAACTCAATAACATTCCTTATAGGTCACCCATTCTGCCTTAATTAATATCTTAGCCACCCTAGTTATCACCTTAGTCATCCCTCTTTACTCACGAGGTTTATCTATTAATAAAATTTATTTCTCTTAACACCTTATCTGATATGTTACCTTGTTTGGCACTTGGCCTAATTTAATGACATAGGCTAACCTATCCTTACAGTACTACCCTTATAAATAAAATTTCTTTGCTAATTCCTTTACATTATTACTTTGATTTTACTACTCCTGAACCACCCTTACATTTATTCATAATCATTAACAGCACGAATGTTCCTTTCTTTTACAAGGACTATCACTCAATGGCTTACAGAGCTAGGTTATGAGTCTTTGAGTTCAGGATTCAATAAAGAAACAAGGAACAGACTTACTTTCCTACATTGCCGCTACTTCCAATGTCCTCGTGTTCAGGTTTCCCACGCAGCTGACAGGCTTACTTCAGTTTCGTGGGCTCTCCGGTTTTCCTTCGAGACTGCTGGGGACACTTCGGTTTTCTTTCGAGGCTGACAGGCTTACTTTCATTTCTGGGGCACTCTTGACATGATGCACCTTCTTGTGTAGACGATATATTCACAGGTGTACATACCTGGCTCATTCTCTTTACAAAGGCCTACATTACCAAACTCGCCTACCTCCACTTCAACTTGCACTCATGACCTTCTTTCTCCCCTTTGACCACACCACACAGTAGTAGTAAGACACGGAATGCTCCTTTCTCTCAATATTTCTTTCCCCGAACTTCACTCTTCCCCTCACAGTTTGGCACGCCTCCCCCAACTAATCCTTCCCCTCTGTTTAAATTTACGTTCCTTTCCATTTGCCAACACAACTCTCCCAAGCTGTCTCCCTAGCACGCAAACCAACCCTTTTCTCGAACTTTCTTATTTTTTTCTCACACGCAGTATGACCCTTTCATGTCCACCGGCAACCTCCAAAAACACTCATTTTCATTTCACACCTTTCTCTCTAAATGTATCCGAACACCCAAAAATCAGTCAGCCTGACGCCTTTTTTAATTTGACGCGAACACTGGAAGTCCACTCATTTCCTGTTTTGGCTCCAATGGTGTCATAGATCAAAGGAGGCCCTCGCATAATCCCACTTCACGTTTTATTGTTCTTCCTTAAGCAACCCCTTCACGTCCTTTCTCACATGGCACCCCTTTACATAGTCCCGCTGTCGTTGTTTGCTCTCTCATATTACAGTCCATTCCGGTTATTTGGGACACATCGGGACTAGTGCATTTTGGCCCGATTAAGCGGCTGCGCCGAAGTTTCACGTAAATAGTTAAAAATACAATGTACCCCCCACCCCCCCTCTTTAAAATTGGTTCACTGTACAATCAAATCACGCTATGATGGAGTCATCGTAACGTGATTTGATAGGTAGCATAGTAAAGTACCGTTCACTATATGATGTGCAGTAAGCGCCGGTCATTGTGATCACATTTGTGAATTGAATTTTAATTCTATTAAACAGAGATTCTAATTAGCGAAAATAGGAGGAATATTATCCACAGGCTATAAGAGCAAAGATATATTAAGCAGAAATTTACTCTTTATTACCTTACCAATTAAAAAATTAAATGATACGTGAAAATCGGAAGAATATATGTGATAATAGGAATAATTAATACATACTGTAATAAGTACATACAAACTAGTTGACATTTCTTTTCACCGACATTTGCGTTTGGGAGTTCAAATTTAAAACAGTAAAAAGATAAGCAATCAATAACAAAGGACACGGCACACACAAATTACAAGTAACACAATACGCGCAAGTGAGAACTGAGTAGCGAGTTACAGAGCTTTAAAAATAGGAATGAAGAGAAGAACTCAAAATTAATTTTTTTATATGATTGAAGATTTCATGGAAGTGTAAACATATTTCGCCATAATAACCTACAGAATTCCAGCTGTCGGTATTATCACAAATTCAGTAAGATCGAGTTTACTGTCCATTTATGATAGATTTCACTAACAGAAAAGCTCAATAAACAGGTGACTGCTTGTTGTTTTATGATTGTGACTGCCAGAATTTCAACCGAACCACGTGGTACCGTCAGAGACAATCGTAGGGTAATCTCCAGTGCTGCGGTCTCCTGCCCCGATTATACGGCATGTTGTCCCAATTAAGCGAAGTGAACCCTGGCTACTTTCTCGATTGGTTTCTGTTTTTTAAGATTTACCCGAAATAAACGGCTGCCCTGATTAACCAGTGGCCCAAATAACCGAAATCTACTGTATTTGAATTACTTGTTTACCCCTTTGCTACTATTCTCAATTCTCACGCTTAAACTATCCCATCACTAAATCTACTGTTCTTCAAACTTTAACATTACTTCTAGCAAAACAATTATTTTTATTTTAAATTTGTAATATTTTACATCTTACATTGTCATTGTCAAGTAGGCAAGCTTATAGCTTATGCCTCTTACTAGTGCCTACCACTTACTTCAAATAAACGGTGTCCAGTTATTTTTATTATGGCTCATTTCGAAGAAATGCAAAAAACGATTGAATTTATTTGCTGACAAAAGATTTCCGGAGAGTGATTTAACTTATATTTATTTAGTATTTAGTAAACTTTGCCGATACTTACCAGTGAAGAAATGAAGCACGTGAACAGTACATTTCACCAAACGAATGACTATTTAATATTCAACTATACTGTACTATACATAACCTCAAATGTCAAACAGTGAGAGTTATGCTTTAGAGGAGCTAGACTTGCACTCCCCCCCATTCCGACGTTGCCACATTATTTGCATAATTGACAAATGACAAAGTTTATTTTGATTTTACCGACTACCGATAGAGCCATATTTACTGTCATTTAAAACATTGATATTTGATATTTTATTCAAATCCAATAGTGTTGCAAACCAACAATTTAAACTTTATCTAGGTATGAAAAAATTTTGTATAATTTATTTTTTCTTAAATTTTTAATTTAAATTGTTTTTATTTTTTTTGACTGCGAAGGGGCCCTTTGATTGAACGGGGCCCTGGGCTGCAACCCATACAGACCATGCCTAAATCCGCCACTGATGAGGAGTTATTAAGGTTTGAAAATGCCCAAGGTTATCAAATTGTAACAGGGTGCTTAATGATTTTGTAATAACTGAGAACAAAGTGGTGGAGAAATTGTTGAAGTTAAAATTAAGAAAGGCACCTGGGGTGGATGGGATCTATCCAGTTATATTAGAGGCGGCAAGGGAAGTAAGCATACCCTTGGTCATAATTATGAGAGCATCCTTGGACTCAGGGGAGGTCCCCACGGACTGGAGATGTGCAAATGTGTTCCCAATTTGCAAAGGGGGATCGAAGGGTGACACGAGTAATTACAGACCGGTTAGTTTAACTTCCGTTCCAGATAAAATAATTGAGTCACTGGTTTTAAATAATGGAGTCAGTGGAGTTAAAGATGCATTGCAGGATTATCTAGACAAGACTGCAGCAATAATTCAGACACAGCATGTTTTTGTTAAGGGAAAGTCTTGTCTAACAAATTTGATTGGTTATTATGATGGTTACAAAAAGAACTGAATGCAAAAAATAAAATTGGTTACAAAGGAACTGGATGCAAAAAATAATTTTGGATTTACTTGAATTTTAGGAAAGCTTTTGATGCTGTTGCGCATGGAAGACTACTGTACAAATTGGAGCAGAATGGGTATTAAGGGTAACTTGCTACAATGGATAAAAGGATGGTTGAGTGGGAGAAGACAGAGGATGGTAATTAATGTGTGCTGCTCTTTGCTGACTAATGTTATTAGTGGAGTCCCACAGGGTTCGGTGTTGGGTCCTCTTTTTGTTTTGTATATTTATGAACGATATTGATGAAGGTATGTCTGGCTTAGTGTCGAAGTTTGCAGATGATACAAAGGTTGGCAGGGTTGTTAATGACAATAAAGTCAGTGTGTTACTGCAACAGGATCTAGAAAATTTGGGCGGATGAGCTGAGAAGTGTCAACTTAAGTTTAACATTGAAAAATGCAAAGTACTGCATATGGGTAGAAGTAATCCCAGAGAAATGTACCAGCTGTGTGGTACTACACTTGAGGAGGTAGAAAATGAAAAAGACGTGAGTAATTGTGCAGTAAGATATGAAGTTTTCTGAGCAATCCAGACAGGGTGCCAGGGCAGGTCATGGGGTGTTGTCAATGATAGACAGGAATTTTGTTAGCAGGGAAAAGTAGATGATTGTCCCTCTGTATAAGTAGTAGTAGTGGTGGCACATGATGCAAGAAAGCAAGTGTAGGAGCTTATGCAGCATCAGCCAAAAAAAAAAAAAAAAAATCACACCATTCCCTCCAAATGCCTGTCCAGTTCCTCCTTAAATTTATTTAACCTATCAACTTCCACAACGACAGATGGAAGTTTGTTCCAGCAATTAACCACCCGCTGGCTAAAGGCAAATTTCCGCACATCTATTCTACATCTGTCCTTTCTTAATTTGAACTTATGTCCCCGTAGGTTCGTAATCTGAACAAGTGGAAGGATCCCATCAGAATTCAGCGTGCTCAACCCATTCAAGGCCTTATAGACCTCAATCAGATCACCGCGCAGGTGCCTAGTCTCCAGCCACTGCAATTTGCAGAACTTAAGCCTCTCTTGGTAAGAGAATCCCTTCATTCCCCTCACCAATCGTGTTGCTCTTCTCTGTACACGCTCAAGCAAATCTACATCCTTCCTAAAATGAGGCCTCCAGACCTGTACGCAGTACTCAAGGCGTGGCCTGACCATTGCCTTATACAGAGGGACAATCACCTCCTTTTCCCTGCTAGCAAAATTCCTATATATCATTGACAAAACCCCATGACCTGCCCTAGCAGCCTGTCTGCATTGCTCAGAAAACTTCATATCTGACTGCACAATTACTCCCAGGTCTTTTTCATTTTCTACCACCTTAAGTGTAGTACCACACAGTTGGTACGTTTCTCTGGGGTTACTTCTACCCATATGCAGTACTTTGCATTTGTCAAGGTTGAACTTCAGTTGCCACTTCTTAGCCCATCTGCCCAAATTATCTAGATCCTGTTGCAGTAGCACACTGCCATTACTGTCATTAACAACCCTGCCAACCTTTGTGTCATCTGCAAACTTCGACATTAAGCCTGATATACCTTCATCAATATCATTGATAAATACACAAAACAACAATGGACCCAACACCGAACCCTGTGGGACTCCACTAATAACATTAGTCCACGAAGAGCAGCACCCATTGATTACCACCCTCTGTCTTCTCCCACTTAACCATCCTTTTATCCATTGTAGCAACTTACCCTTAATACCATTCTGCTCCAATTTGTACAGTAGTCTTCCATGCGCAACAGTGTCAAAAGCTTTCCTGAAATCCAAGTATATGATATCAAAATTATTTTTTGCATCCAGTTCCTTTGTGACCACATCATAATAACCAATCAAATTTGTCAGACAAGACTTTCCCTTAACAAACCCATGCTGTGTTTGAATTATTGCTGCAGTCTTGTCTAGATGATCCTGCAATGCATCTTTAACCAGTGACTCCATTATTTTACCCGGAACAGAAGTTAAACTAACTGGTCTGTAATTACTCGTGTCACCCTTCGATCCACCTTTGTGAATTGGGGACACATTTGCACATCTCCAGTCCGTGGGAACCTCCCCTGAGTCCAAGGATGCTTTCATAATTATGGCTAAGGGTTTGCTTAG
This sequence comes from Mastigoproctus giganteus, assembly GCF_048544385.1. Taxonomy (NCBI): domain Eukaryota; kingdom Metazoa; phylum Arthropoda; class Arachnida; order Uropygi; family Thelyphonidae; genus Mastigoproctus; species Mastigoproctus giganteus. Next base: position 170,050 of record NC_143576.1, on the reverse strand, counting down.
TTGCTTTGCCGCCTCCTTTAAAATAACTGGATAGATCCCATCCACCCCAGGTGCCTTTCTTATGTTTAACTTAAACAATTTCTCCTCCACTTTGCTCTCAGTTATTACAAAATCATTAAGCACACTGCTACAATTTGATAACCTTCTTCCATTTTCAAACTGTAATAATTCCTCACGTGTGAATGTAGATGCAAAATACTCATTCAGTTTGTTTGCTATCTGAGCAGGATCATCAACAGTCGAACCATCGATGTCAAGTGGACCAATCATATTCATCCCCTTCCTTTTAGAGTTTATATAAGTAAAGAAATCCTTGCTGTTTTTCTTAGCATCCTTTGCCAAAGATTTCTCGTAATCCGCCTTCGCCTGCCGAACCTCCTTTGTGACCTGATTACAGACTAGCTTATATCTGCCACAGGCTTCTGCGTCACCTGATAATTTATATGCATCCCATGCATTTTTCTTCTCTGTCACGAGTCTCATTAGTTCATTTGATAGCCATTTAGGCCTAAACCTTGAACGATATTTCTTAATCGGTATATAAAGTCTAGTAGCTTCCACGATTAATTCCTTGAATGCTTCCCACTTAGAATTTACTGTTGGTAACATCGTCAGTTGATCCCACTGTACAGAATTTAAAAACTGTCTGAGACCACTGTACTCCCCTTTACGGAAGCAAAAACCCTTTCCTTTACCCCTGACGGTAGTTACCTCTTTGAGTAAATCCCACTTCAGCACACTGTGATCACTGCCACCTAGTGGTTCCTTTATCTGCAAATTCTTAATACACGAATGATCACTGCTGATAACCAGATCAAGAGTGTTACTTTCTCTGGTTGCCTCTCGAACATGCTGCTGCAGAAAACAATCGTCCAATAAATCCACAAAAGTCTGACTGGTGTGTGAGTGACCAACCCACAAGTTCCAGTCAATATCTGGGAAGTTAAAATCCCCCATTATAAGACATTCAGATTTACTGGCCCACTCTATTTCTCTGTACAATTGTTCATTGTACTCATTCAAGTCATTAGGCCTATAACACACTCCTACCCTTATTTTTCCTTTCGCAGTGCTTATCTCGCACCAAACTGACTCAACAGAGCACTGTTCATCTATATTAACTGGGTGCACTTCCTTTGATTTTATGTTTTTCTTAATTAACAGCATAACACCCCATCCCTTTCTGTCCTGTCTATCCTTTCTGTACACATTGTACTCCCCAAATTCCAGTTCTGCATTCCTTATATCTTTGTGACACCACGTCTCTGCTATCCCAACAATATCTGCCTTTGATGTCTTGACCAACACTTCAAATTCATCAAATTTATTTACTATACTTCTAGCATTGGTATACATGCAAGCATACATGCTCCTATGCCTATTCCTTTTTACCCTAACACATCCCATATACCCAACTATTCCATGATGACTGCCATCCGTCCCTGAAACCCCCAACACCACTCGCTCCAGGTCGCTTTTTATTCTAATAGAAGTTGTGCAAGAATCACCTTCACCTCTGCCTGCGGTTACTGTTAAACTATTAGTCTTTGTATCCCCCCACACTAGCAGTTTTACGACCCACCTAACACTGCCTCGATAGTATCAGCAAATATTCTTGCACCCTTTCTATTTAAGTGTATCCCATCCCTGTAGAAGCAATCTCTCCTGTTAACAAGTACAGTCCAGGCTGAAAAAAAATTCTACCCCTTGAGCCTTGCACAATCTTTCCAGGGCCGAATTGATCGACAAGGCTCTCATCATGTACTCCCTCCTATCGTGTCTGGGCAGAATTGCAGACACTTTCAAATTCAACCCTATTTCACGGCTTTTTTTCAACAGTGACCTGTACTTGTTGAGTAATTCCGCCGGTCTCCTACTCTTAATATCATTAGTGCCAACGTGTACAACTATATCACCTTTTGTGCCCTTGAAAGATGATATCCGCTCTACAACGTCATCAACCTTTGCTCCTGGCAGACATACCCTGGTCCTGTTCCACCTATCCTTTTTACAAATGATGTTCCCCGTTTCCCTGACAATAGAGTCACCAACAACAACTAGTTCCTGTGGGACCAGCGCATTCTGCCTTAGGGGTTGCCGCTGTGTTGCGTGATGACCAAGTGCAAGCTCTGGCGTTGATGTGGGCAGCTGAGAGCCTGATGGGCCCCTCAATTTAGATCTTTCGAGGGCATCCACCCTGTCTCTCAAACTCTCATATAGGCCCATAACAACGCTGAGTTGTCGCCTGAGTTCCTTACACTCCTTGCATCGCGCACACACAAAGACATCCCCCATGGCAATATCATGTTCCGTTCCAGAGAGTTCGGCAAACATTTCACAAGTTGCACATTTCTTTAGGCTGTGATGCGTTGGAGAATTGCCCCCCTCAGTTCTCCCCCGAGTCACAGCACTCCTGCCACTTTGTGCCCGTTGCTTTGCTGCTCTAGTTTGGGGCATGGTAGTTTAAATTAATAAAATCAATAAATTAAATGTCAGTAGTATTTGAATAGAAACTATTAAATAGAAACAGTGAAGCGTATTACTATATAATTATGCGTTAGAGCTACCTAGCTACCTCAATTAAAAAATTTGAATTCCCTACCACTATATCCAAAAACAATGGCTACAAAAATGGAACGAAATAACGGTTTTACCTATCGTAAGTAAAATCCACAAAAACTCTTTATCTAAATTAAAAATAAAAAATAACCAGCGTAACTATAACTATATGACTACGTATTAAGTACAATATAAAATAACAATCATGTAAATAAAAGGTAAACACATATCGTTTTTGCGGAGCCTGTAACTGATAGCTGTAACTTTTAAAGAGATTCAGCGCCCTCTAAGGGCGCTGAATAAGGCAATGAGGCAATGAGGCCTCCAGACCTGTACTCTGTACAGGTCTGGAGGCCTCATTTTAGGATGGATGTAGATTTACTTGAGCTTGTACAGAGAAGGGCAACAAGATTGGTGAGGGGAATGAAGGGATCCTCTTACCAGGAGAGGCTTAAGTTCTGCAAATTGGAGCAGCTGGAGACTAGGCACCTGTAAGGTGATCTGATTGAGGTGTATAAGGCCTTGAATGGGTTGAGCCCGCTGAATTCTGATGGGATTCTTCCACTTGTTCAGATTACGAACCTAAGGGGGCATAAATTGAAATTTAGGAAGGACAGATGTAGAATAGATGTGCAGAAATTTGCCTTTAGTCAGCGGATGGTTAATTGCTGGAACAAACTTCCATCTGTCGTTGTGGAAGTTGATAGGTTAAATAAATTTAAGAAGTAATGGACAAATATTTAGAGTGGATTGTTTTGTAATTTTTTTTTTTTTTTTTTTTGGCTGATGCTGCATAAGCTCATATGCTTGCTTTCTTGCATCACATGCCACTACTACTACTACTTCTACAACATCATCAACCTTTGCCTCTGGCAGACAAACCCTGGTCCTGTTCCGTCTATCCTTTTTGCACAATATGTTCCCCGTTTCCCTGACAATAGAGTCACCTACAAAACTAAAGGGCTTTCCAATAGTAACGCTCGATTTTTGTAATGCAATAAAACAAATTGTGAGAGTGACAGTGATGTATTTTTATTTTTATTATGAAGTATATGTGTTAACATTATGTTTTAAAAATTATATCAGATAAATGTCTGCCGCGGCTTTGTCTGGTTTGGTTAATCCTGGATACCCAATTGGTGATGACGTTATCGCATAAAAGTGGCTCAATTTCAGCAATAACGCGCCTAATGTTGGCCTTTAAGGCGGCAACCGTCCGTGGTTTGTTAGCATAGACTTTGGATTTTAGAAAGCCCCAGAGAAAAAAATCCAGTGGCGTTATGCAGGATTCGCCAAGTTGTCGTCGAAGACAGGCCAAGTTCTTGAGCCCGACGCGGAATGGACTGTTGCGGATTCTCACGCACACTTTCCCGGACTGCAGCAATATTTTCAACGGATCTTGCATTTCGCTGACGTACAGGCACTTTCAGATTTGCCACAGACCCAGTTGCTTCGAATTTGTTTATTAAACGGCGAATTGTGGATTCTGAAGGACGTTCGTCGACACGATAAACTGCACGGAGTGCACGAAACGTTTGACGAATAGAACATTGGTTTTTGATAATAATTTTTTACAATTTCGACTCGTTGCTCAGTCGTGTAACGCTCCATAATAAAATGCAGAGACTAACTGAATACGGCTACCAAAGATACCACCTGTGTGACTGTGGTTCGTCATGCGCTGTTGCCAAACATCGAGCGTTACTATTGGAAAACCCTTTAGTTTTTTTGGGACCAGCGCAATCTGCCTTGGGGTTTGCCGCTGTGTTGCGTGATGTTCAAGTGCAAGCTCTGGCATTGATATGGGCTGAGAGCTTGATGGGCCCCTCAATTTAAATCCTTCAAGGGCATCCACACTGTCCTTCAAGCTCTCATATAAGCCCATAACGATCCCAAATGGCACCTGATTTCCTTACATCGCACATACACAAAGACATTCTCCTTGGCAATATCATGTCCCATTCCTGATTGCTCCACAAACATCAAACGAGCAATGCATTTCAATAGACTTTGATTCAGAGGACAACTGCCCTTCTCAGTTCTCCCCTGAGCTACAGCACTCCCACTAGTTTGAGCCTTTTGCTTTGCTGCTCTTGTCTGTGTCATGATTTCTATTCAAGTTCAGTAAAATTCCAATACAAAATATAACCGTAAACCTACATCGCAATGACATTTTAGGTTTTCACTTTAAAATTTCTTACAGTGATCTTTTATACTTTAGTACTCTTTATACAGATAGTTCTCCCCCCTCTTTTTTATTTTTTTTTAAATAGACAGTTGCAAACAAGGTGGTGGGTTACTGACAGATTCACACAATTATTAGCAGGTCAAACCCATTAAAAGTTGTTTAAAAAATATTGGGGTTAACAATGTAACAAAAAGTATTAAGGGATAACATGCGAGCATTATTTTTGGAGGCACTTATCAGGTGGACTGCACCACTGCTGGTTAAAGATATGGCATCTCACAATGTGAAATGTGTTGCTCCCCAAGTCAGGCTACAGGTTGCTCCAGTGCATTAGGTTATGTGGACACCCAGTGTAGCATCTAACACCAGGGGACAGCTTGCCAGAAGTGTAAGCTGCCCACTGGTTTTAGCTCTCAGTATCTGCTGAAAGTTGTGCCTGTAAAATATATCTTTTCATAGTCATTCTGACCTGAAGCTATCTAAACTGTTGGAAACATGATGCAATTAGCGAACTCCGGAGGATAATTATTGAGGAGGAGAATGTTTCTGACCCTTCTTGATGGAAGTATATTTACCTATCTCTGGCCTCCCACAGGACACCAGTACCAAAGTTTTGTTTTGAAATAGAACTTAGGTACTTGGAATTCTATTCTGGGCAGATAAACTGAATAACCAACCTTTAACCTGGCAGTAATGGCACCCCCAAAGTTTATCAAAAATGGTGGCTTATTGCCTGATAGATGCCCAAATTTCTTTTTAATTTCTAGAAAATGTGTTGGGGCTTTTTGAATTATGCTAAACAGTTCCAATATATCATATTTTCTTAAAGAATTGCAGTGCTTGTACTTTAGTTTTAATAAAGAAATTAAAGATGTTAAAACATGCAGTGTTTTGCCTTTTATTTACAAACAAAAAAATTAATTTGCTAAAAATTGAAAAAAAAAAAAATTAGACAAAATAGGAAAACCAATCTCTTAGTTTTTCAGTTTGCATTAAGTGCTTGAAATTTCAAACATGTGCATGCACATATTCCTTCTCATTATTATAAGAATAAAAAGAATTATTAAAAATTCTTCTTTAGAGAATTTTTAGTAATAAAAGAGAATTAAAAGAGAATTAATAAAAGAGAATTTTTAATAATAAAAATTATTTAAATATTATTAAAAAATAAGCATATTATATAGTATTATTTACTTCAATTTCCAAGTTTATTTCAAAATTTATATCAAATTTAGCATGGAAAATTTGAAACTAAACTGTATATCTTGCTTGAGACGGTGTAGGAGGAAAATGAAAACCAATTTTCTCTTGAGAGAATATCGGATTTTGTTTTCTCGTCTTTACTATGCAAAAAATGATAAATCTTTCAAAAAAAAACTAGGGTAAGATTGTAGATGTTTAGTGAACTTGTGGGAGGTGAAGAAAAATCTGACACTATAAAGAAATACCATGTCGGTTATGGTACCATGCTAGTCATTAAAGAACCAAAATAGTTGTAAAGACAGTGGCAGATCATTGAGACAGATTCTCATGTGCATTTTCTGTATGAAAATCTTCAAAAAAAATTGCTTTAGAGAAACTATTGCAATAAAAGTTTGACTGTATTTAAGAAAATAGAAAAATTTACAGATTTTTAATCATCGATTAATGGTTAATGAGGGAACATTATTTTTGAGGGTCACTTTGAGAATTAAGCCTAACAATTCAAGCCTATCCATTACAATCGACAGTTTAAAAGACCATAAAGTTGACTTCCCCATTCACATTCTTGCTGGTGGAATATACCACTCTGGGTAGGTCAATTACGAATGGCTCGTTCCCATTCTCTCTATTGCCGTTTGCTCCAATCCTATTTCTCTCTTTAAGAACTCCCATGACCTCTAGATAGATAATAGTACACACACTTCCTTTCCCCTGATGACAGTGGCAATCATCATTATTATGTCTATGTTTACTAATACTCTTCTTGACTGTTAAATCCTGGCTCCTGTCTTGTGATGCCCGCACACAAGCCTTTATATACCCCTTTCCAAAGATGACATCTTGGGTCTGATTGGCCACATGTCTGGACAGGACTCCTTCCAGGTTCAGGGAGAGATTTTTTTTCTCCAAATCAAGGGCCTCAGCATAAGGAACCCCTACTTTCATCCTTGCTCACAAAGGTGTTTATGGTGAATCTCAAAAACCACCATTTCCAAATACAAATAAACACCTAAGCTGTGGGCAATTAAATTATTGATGATGTGCTCTTAATCTGGAACCCTGCAGAGACAATTTGGTAAAATTTTTATTCCATGTCAAAACATATTTATGATCATAGGGGCTGAACAGAGTTGGATTCAAAAAAATACTCAGAATAACTGAATCTATGACTTTTTTAAACAATTAGCTACATTCCCAAAAATAGAAAAATTTAAATATCTATTAGGATTATATTCTAATAAATATTTAAATTTAATATTTATTTCTGCAGTAACTTTAGGCGTCTGTCATTAATTTTTTTTTTTAATTGGTAAAGTTTTTCTGTAAAAAAACTGTCTCCATTGCTTGGAAATGTAACGTGAAGTTTTGGTTTCTTTTGTTTTTTGGATGATCACAGTCTTGATTGTTGTACAGTTGAGATTTTTTTTTTCTTTGATCACAAGCCTTGGTTCTGTGGGTGTTGTCTGATATTATAATATAATATGTCAGATTAAAAACAGAATTAAAATTTTTCCACTTTCCTGCCTTGTTAATATAATATGTCAGATTAAAAACAGAATTAAAATTTTTCCACTTTCCTGCCTTGTTTTCCTCAAAACAATTGATTACAATTCACTGGTGCATGTTTGATGGATATGAATTTGTTATACCAGCAAGAGTGTTAATTTGCAAGTGGGCATGCTTTTAAATAAAGTACACCTTTTTTAATTTTAAAAGTTATTTAGTATTACTCAACTGTTGTTTCTTTGACCTGCATCGTTGTTTTTGTTATTGAAGAAGTTTGGCCATTAAAAAAAAAAAGATTGTTTCACCTTTGCCTCTATATTACATGCAAGTATTTTGAAACAAGGATTTAAAAGTAGTGTGCTTGCATTACATTATATAGCTGCTTCCTCAATTTGCATTTTCATTGTAATTTTCACCACTGCATATAATGAAGTTAGCCATAGCAAGTCAAAACATACTCAAAGGTGGGAAGCAACTGAAGATCAAGAATAGATGCCTATAAGCATGCCAGTTGGGGTCACATGTTAAAAATTATTTAAAAATATAGTTTATTTTTAATTAGTTTATTTTTTCTGATGATTTTAAGTAATAAAATGGCATAATTTATACGAGGGCATGCTCACTCACAGTATGAAATTGCTGTAACAATCAACCGGTTAAAATACATTTCTGTAATGATTTTAATTTGGTGTGTGTGTGTGAATATATACCAAATTTTAATTTAATATGTAGGTATATCTTGCTATTATTCTAGGAATTCAGGGGGAAAAGCAAAAGCAGCCATGATTTGGCTAATGATCCTCATCTCAGTTCTGTACCTGCAATAGATGTATCTGTGGATAAACCTATCAAAGAATCAAGTGCTGAACATCCTTCTTCTGTGGAGGTAATAAGAAAAAAGTTGAAAGTAGAAGAATCAGATAAAGCAGACCTACCTAAACAATTATCTGTTACTTCATTTGATTTGGATGAAGAGGAGAAAAGAAGAAAAGAAAAAGAAAGGTATATGAAAGAAACCAAATATAGCAGTACACTGTTTGCAAAAAATACAAATACATCTAATAAGTTAATTAATGTATGCAGTGCATTATATTTCAGATATGTTAGCCTGAAATTTAATGTACAACATTAAAATTCAGGCTAATGTGAATGCTTGTCAGTGCATGTAACTCAATGTCAGAGGTTGCTCTTGTGAATCAGGCAACACAGCTGCAAACTTACATGCAGAATGTGCTGGTCCAACAGGAGCTAGTTATTATCGGTGACTCGATTGTTAGGGAAAAGGGAAATATATTGTGCAAAAAGGATAGGTGGAATAGGACCAGGGTAAGACTGCCAGGGGCAAAAGTTAATGACATAGAGCAGATATCTTTTAAGGACACAAGACGTGATATTGTTGTACGTGTTGGCACTAATGACATTGAGTAACAGATCTGCGGACTTACTTAACAAGTACAGGTCAATATTGAAAAAAAAAAAAGTCGCAAGTTAGGGTTAAATTTGAAAGTGTTTGCAATTCTGCTTAGACACAATAGGAGGGAGTATATGATGAGAGCCTTGTCAATTAATTCGGTCCTGGAGAGATTGTGCAAGACTCATGAGGTAGAATTTTCTCAGAGTGGTCTGTGGTTGTTAACAGGAGAGATTGTTTTTACAGGGATGGGATATGCTTAAATAGAAAGTGTGTAAGAATATATGCTGATGTTATCGAGGCAGTGTTAGATGCATCAGAAAACTGCTAGCTAGGGGAGGGGATTTGCAGACTAATAGATAAACCGTAGCTTCAGGCAGGGGTAAAAGTGATTATATTGCACTGCATATATTGGAATGAGCAGCAGCCAGGAAAAGTGGTGTTGGGGTTTTCATGGACTGCTGGGTGTCATCATGGAACAAGTTAATACATGGGCTGTGTTAGGGTGACAAAGAGTAAGAATAGGTGCATGTATACTTGCATGTACACTAATGCTAGGAGTATAATAAATAAATTTGATGAATTTGAGGTGCTGGTCAAGACATCAAATGCAGAGATGTGGTGTCACACAGGAATGCAGAATTGGAATTTGGGGAGTACAATGTGTAGAGCAAGAATAGAAAGAATAGGAAGGGAGGAGGGGGTTATGCAATTAAGAAACCCAAAATCTAAGGAAGTGCAGCCAGTTGACATGGATGGACAGTCCAGTGTCGAGTCAGTTTGGTGTGACATAAGCACTGGGAAAGCAAAGTTGAGAGAGGAGTGTGTTATAGGCTAATGACTGATGAGTACAACAAACAACTCTACAGAGAAATAGAGTGGGCCAGTAAATTAGATTGTCTTACAATAGGGGATTTTAAATTCCCAGGTATAGACTAAAACTCGTGTTGGTCACTAATACACTAGCAAGACTTTTGTGGATTTATTTATTCCGGAGACCAACTGATATGTTACCAACAGAAAATTCTAAATGGGATGCATTCAAGGAATTAACCTTGAAGTTACTAGGCTTTTCATACCATCTAAGAAATCCTGTTCAAGGTTTAGGCCTAAACGGATATCAGATGAATTAACGAGACTCGTGGCAGAGAAGAAAAAATGCATGGGATGCATATAAATTATCAGATGACACAGTAGATATAAGATAGTCTGTAATTAAGTCACAAAGGTGGTTAGGAAACCAAAGGCAAAATATGAGAAATCATTGGCATAGAAAAATAGCAATGACTTTTTTTACTTTTATAAACCCAAGAAGAAGAGGATGAATTAGATTGGCCCACTTGATATCAATGGTTCGATAGTTGATGGTTCTGCTCAGGTAGCTGACAAACTGAATGAGTGTTTTTGCATCTACATTCACACATGAGGATTCTGTATAGAAATGGAGGCCAGAAGCTTAACAAATGCTAACAAGGAGTGAATGATGTTGTTTTTAACTGACAGCAAAGTGGAGGAGAAATTGTTGAATATGAACATACCCCCCCCCCCCGAGGTGAATGGGATCTATCCAGTTATATTTAAGGAGGCAGCAAAAGAAGTAAGCAGTCCCTTAGTCATGATTATGAAAGCATCCTTTTACTCAGGGGAGGTCCTCATGGACTGGAGATGTGTGAATGAATCAGTGGTTAAAGAAGCACTAGACAAGATTGCAGTTGTAGTTCAAACATACCATCGGTTAGTTAAGGGGAAATTTTGTCTGACCACTTTGATTGGATAGTACAGTGTGGTCACGAAGGAACTGGGTGCAAAAAATAATTTTGATATCATTTACTTGCATTTTAGGAAAGCTTTTGATACTGTTGTACATGGAAGACTGCTTTTTTTTTTTTTTTTTTTTTTTTGGTAGTTGTTGGCGCATAGGCTTCTGTGGCCATAATGCACCTCCCAAGGTTTTTGCAGTACTTTGATCCAAGCCTGAGGCGAGAATCGAACCCGCAACCTTTGGGTTGCCAGGCAGGCACTTTACCCACCCGGCTAGCCCGGTCGGCTGGAAGACTACTGTACAAATTGGAGCAGTATGGCATTAAGGGCAAGTTGCTGCTATGGATGAAGGGATGGTTGAATGGAAGGAGATAGAGTGGTAATCAGTGGACACTGCTCTTTGTGGACTTATATTATTAGTGGTGCCCCCCCTCCCTCCAGGAATCCATGTTGGGTCCATTGTCATTTTCTGTATTTATCAATGATGTTGATAAAGGTATATGGGGCTTAATGTCCAAGTTTTCAGATGATACAACGATTGATAGAGTTGTTAATGACAGTAAGGATAGTATTCTACTGCAACATCTGGTAAAGTTGAGCAGATGGGCTGAGAGGTGGCAACTGAAGTTTAACATTGCCAAATACAAAATGCTGCTTATGACAAATGGAAAGTGCTGTCGAGTACCAACCATGTAGTACTCAGGGCTGTGGAGAATGAAAAAGACCTGGAGATAATTGTATAGTTAGGTATTAAGTTTTCTGAGCAGTGCAGACAGGCTGCAAGAGTAGTTGATGGCGGTCTTGTCAGTGATATATCGTAATTTTGCTAGCAAGTATAAGGAGGTGATTATCCCCTTGTATAAGGCAGTGGTCAGGCTTAAGCTTGAGTAGTGTGTAGATGTCTGGAGTCCTCATTTTAGGAAAGATGTCTGGAGTCCTCATTTTAGGTAGAGCTGCTGGAATGAGTACAGAGAAGGGCAATGACATAAGTGAGCAGAACAATGGGTTGTCGTTACCAAGAAAAGCTTAAATTCTGCAAATTGCAGAGTCTGAATGGAGATTTAGGCACCTGCAAACCATTCAAGGCCTTATACACCTCTGAATGAGGTGTATAAGGCCTTGAATGGTTTGAGGAAGCTCAGTGCTGATGGGATTCTTCCTCTATTTCAGATTCTGCAACTGAGGAAGCATAAATTCAAATTAAGTAAAGAGAGTTGTTGAATAGATGTATGGAAATTTTCCTTTAGCCAGCGGGTAGTTGATTGCTGGAACACAAACTTTCATCTGTTGTGGAAGTTGACAGCTTAACTGTGGAGTGAATGAATGGGTGAAACAGAAAGGGTTTTTTTTTTGGCTAATGCTATATAAGCTTGCTTTCTTGCATCATATACTTCTACTAATGCTAATAACTAAGTCAGCCCATCAACGTGAACATATGCCACAAAGATTGCTAAACTGGTTGCTAAATAATCATTAAAATTTTGAAATGGATCAGAGCTCCTGTTCCAAATTTCTAGTAATATTTCTATAAAGGAAACTGAGGAGCGAATCCTCAGTTTCCTTTATAGAACTGCTGCTAGGAAATAGGAATTGAACTTACAACCATTCCAGGAACCAAACGAAAATTTAGTAGCGACATTTTTCTTGTCGACTAATGAAAAAACATACTTTCATTCTACAGTAATACACAAAATATGCCTTCTTTTATAGGAACAGATTGCTGTAGTGCGGGGGGGGGGGGGGGGGGGGTACTTGTTGTTTTTTTTCCTTTAGCCAGCGGGTTATTTGGAGCATTAGCAACTAAGGCCATATTGCTCTGGGATATGCGGTGGTCATTCCCTGACCTTTCCGCATCCTCCGTGTTTGGTGGTGACGGGCTCGAACCCTGGTCTAATCAAGAAGCGTGTGCTACCGCACTGCTGCTCCTTCCCACCTGGCTAGGGAGATGCCGGGGGGGTACTGATTGAACTTAAGCTTTTGGAGAACAATGTAACATGCTCAAAATGTGATGTCAATGAATGCTTTCTTATTATGTGAAGTTTAAACAACCAATAACTTTCTCCATTACAAGCTAGGTAATGAATGCAGTGCATCACATTTCAAGCTTATTCTTTTTTTTTATTTTTTTTTATTCTGTGGTTAAGTGAAGTGAAAAGTAAATGTAATCTTATTATCATTTACTTTTATAAATTTTTTTTTTTTCCCTGTAATAGTTGATTTTTATAATATTACAAATATAATTTTGTAAAAGTAACTTTCATTGATAATTAGTAAATTTTTCATTTGTTGTTAAAAGATCTGCCCTGAACACTTCGTCAGTGGGTATCATGACTCATGTGGAAATAGCAAATGGTGATTTCTGGGTGAGTCTTGATTTTATCATTTGCAGGACCTGTCATGTATTCCAAAGTCGACCTAGTGGATAATCATGGCTCACCTGGTGATTCTTTCCTCAGTTGCCCTTGTATGGAGTGCACTGATCTTAAGTTAAAATTTGGTGCATTGCTAGAACAATTTGAGTTACTAAAAAATGGGCCCTTGCCCTTGAGAATAATGTAACTGGGAGCTCACCAGAGACTCAAGACTCTGATAACCTACCAAGTGATGCACTTGGTAGTGAATAAACTACTCTGGTTCAAAAGGACTTAGTTCTGTTAGGAGACTCCATTGTCAGGAAACGGGGAATATTTTTTGTAATAAGGATAGGTGGACTAGAACCAGGGTATGTCTGCTTGGAGCAACAATTAATGATGTCCCCAACAGATTGTCAGATTTTAAGCGGGGTATAAAGATAATATTATTCATGTGGAGACTAGTGATATTAAGCGTACGCTGTCTGATGATTTGTTAGTTAATATAGGACCATGCTGAAGAAATTCCACGAGTTAAGTTACAATGTCTATGTGTCTGCAATTCTGCCCAGACACGATAGGAGGGATTATAGTCTGAAAGCCTTGTGGATTGACTCAAGACTTGAAGGACGCTCAAGGCTTTTGGAGGAAATTTTTATCTGCTTGGCCTGTACTTGTAGGTAGAAGGAATCTGTATTGTAGTATTAGCAATGGCCACATGGTGCAAGGAGGCCTATGGCTTATGCTGCACCAGGCAAAAAAATAAAAATAATAAATAAATAATAATAAAATTTTTTATTATTTTTAATAATAATAAAATAACAAAAAATTAATAAAATAATAATAATTCAAATAAAATAATAATAAGAAGAAAATTAAAAATAAATAATAATAATTAATAAAAGAAAAGGAAATGGACAACCTATGCGTTTCCCTGCTCCCATAGGTAATTATACAGCTGACCTTTGAATTAACACCAAAATGTCAGTCTCTACCACCCATGTAGACACGACCACTGTGACGCTAAGTGCCACCAGTAAGCGAAGTCAAATTTGCTTCCCCAAAATATTTTGATTAAAAAAATAAGGCATAAATAATTATTATTAATTTATTGAAAAAGAAAAGAATTAGAACATATCTCACATATAACATAACGAAACAACAAACAAAAATAAAAAAACCATTCAGAAATTCTGGAAATAAACTTTATATTCTAAATCAAATCACATTTATGTACGTTTCCTAGGGTGGCACCCGGATCTAAATCCATCTCTACCAATATCCATATAACCGCCATGCAAGAGAGTAGCCTTGTGCAGACGAAGTTTTTATGGCTGAGGAACATAGAGGAGTTTTTTCTGTTTTATTAACTTAAATTGGCTTGAATTGGCATATTAACTTATTTTCTAGAGTAGCTCTATATTCCTAGTTACAATACTTAGTTTAAATTTTAATGTAGATGGAGATTTTGTAGGTTATTACTTAGTATCGGTAAGGATATCCAATCCATGTGTTTTACAAATTTTGCAGAGCTGATGAACTGGAAGTTTTTTAGGTATAGTTAGCCACTTTATTGACCAATTGTTATATTAAATTATTTTCTGTAGCTTATAGACCTAGGCAAGATCCTTGATTTATTCTGAATTGAGATAGCGAGATTTTGGAAGTCAATTAATATTTAAGTGTCCGTAGATTTATCGTTTGTAGCTTGCCGCCATTGTTATACAGTACATTAAATCCCAAACTATATAGTGTTAGCTTAGTATAGTATATAATATTATCAATTAATCAGTAAATTTATTAATCTTCTTGAACTTCATTGTCAATTAAATTGTACTTTTAAGTAAATACATATAACGACTTAGATTTTACGAAAGTAACATAATTAATACATAACTTGATACGGAACTTATATAAAGAAACTCGAAGATAATACTTAACACTTAAAAATATATATATAGATATATAGTGCTACAAGTGCATTGGGATATAAGTTTAGGGTTATAATTTTGTACTGAAATTGAAATTTTATCTAAATTGAATCGGAATCATGGCTCAGACCAGAGCAGCAAAGCAAAAGGCCCAAGCTAAATGGAGTGCTGTGGCTCAGGGGAGAACTGAGGGGGGGGGGGGACAGTTGCCCTCTGAATCACAGCCTTTTAAAATGCACTGCTTGCTTGAAGTTTGTGGAGCCAGGTACGGCACATGATATTGCCAAGGGGGATGTCTTTGTGTGCGTGCAATGTAAGGAGTGTGAGGAAATGAAGCGACAACTCAGCACTGTTATGGGCCTGTATGAAAGCTTGAAGGGCAGGGTGTTTGCCCTTGAAGGATCTAAATTGAGAGGCGCATCAAGCTCTCAGCTGCCCACATCAAAGCCAGAGCTTGCACTTGATAATCACGTAATGCGGCATCCCCCAAGGCCGAATGCACTGGTCCCACAGGAACTAGTAGTTGTTGGTGACTCTATTGTCAGGGAAACAGGGAACATGCTACGTAAAAAGGATAAGTGGAACAGGACCAGGGTATGTCTGCCAGGGACAAAAGTTGATGACGTTGTAGAGCAGATATTATCTTTTAAGGGCACAAAGGTGATATTGTTGTACAAGTTGGCACTAATGATATTAAGTAGGAGACCAGCATAATTACTTAACAAGTACAGGTTACTGCTGAAAAAAAACCGTGAATTAGGGCTGAAATTGAAAGTGTCTGAAATTTTGCCCAGACATGATAGGAGGGAGTATATGATGAGCCTCGTCAATCAATTCGGCCCTGGAAAGATTGTGCAAGGCTCAAGGGGTAGAATTTTTTTCAGTCTGGTCTGTACTTGTTAACAGGAGAGACTGCTTCTGCAGGGATGGGATACACTTAAATAGAAAGGGTGCAAGAATGTTTGCTGATGCTATCGAGGCAAACTGCTAGATTAGGGGGGGGATACAAGGACTAGTAGATCAACAGTAGCCACTGGCAGAGGTGAAAGTGATTCTTGCACTGCTTCTATGGGAATGAGCAGCAGCCTGGAAAATAAGATGCAGGATATTTCAGAGACTGCTGGGAATAATTGGGGTACAAGCAAACACATGGGTTGTGTTAGGGTAGCTAAGAAAAAGAACAGGTGCATGTATACTTGCGTGTACACCAATGCTAGGAGTTTAGTGAATAAATTTGATGAATTTGAGGTATTACTCAAAACATCAAAGGCAGATATTGTTGGGATTTCAGAGACATAGTGTCACACAGATATAAGGAATGCAGAACTGGAATTTGGGGAGTACAATGTCTACAGAAAGGATAGGAAGGGAGGAGGGGTTATGCTATTAGTTAAGAAATACATAAAATCCAAGGAAGTGAAGCCAGTCGACATCGCTGGACAGTGCAGTGTCGAGTCAGATTGGTGTGACATAAGCATTGGGAGATCAAAATTGAGAGCAGGAGTGTGCTATAGGCCTAATGACTCTGATGAGTAAAATATGAAACTGTACAGGGAAAATAGAGTGGGCCAGTAAATCAGAGAGTCTTATAATGGGTGATTTTAATTTCCCAGATATTGACTGGAATTTGTGGGTTGGTCACTCACACACTAGCAAGGCTTTTGTGGATTTATTCGATGATTGTTTTCTACATCAGCATGTTTGGGAGGCAACTAGAGGGAGTAATACTCTTGATTTGATTATCGCTAGTGATTCTTCATGCATTAAGAATCTACAGATAGAGGAACTACTAGGTGGCAGTGATCACAATGTGCTGAAATGGGATTTACTCAAAGAGGTAACTACCATCAGGGGTAAAGGGAAGGGTTATTGCTTTCGTAAAAGAGACTAAGATGGTCTTAGACAGTATTTAAATTCTATACAGTGGGACAAACTGATGATGTTACCAACAGCAAATTCAAAATGGGAAGCATTCAAAGAACTTATCTTGGAAGCTACTAGGCTTTACATACCAACTAAGAGATATTGTTCAAGGTTCTTCAAATAGGCCTCTGGGGTGGGGTATATTCATACTATGATTTTTTAGTGTTTCTCACCAACCATTGAAGTAAAAACCGAAAGACGAAAAACCAAATTCTTAAAATTTTAATATTTACAATACATTTATTTACAAACAAAGCAAAATATCATATTACTGATGATAGCAATTTTAAAATAAGACAACTGTAATATACAGTAAATATACAAGGTGATAATACAAATACCGAATTTAAAATACAATAAAATATACTAGGTTAAAAGCGCTAAAATACTAACTGAAGCTTTCAAAGGCTTCTGCCTTCTTTCTTAACAGTTTGCTTCTATTCTGCGGTGCATCTCACCGCAGAATAGATAAGCGGCACCTGGGGTGGATGGGATCTATCCAGTTATATTAAAGGAGGCAGGAAAGGAAGTAAGCAAACCCTTAGCCATAATTATGAGAGCTTCCTTGGACTCAGGGGAGGTACCCATGGACTGGAGATGTGCAAATGTGACCCCAATTCACAAAGGCAGATCAAAGGCTGACACAAGTAATCATAGACCTGTGAGTTTAACTTCTGTTTCCGGAAAATTAATGGAGGCACTGTTTAAAGAAGCACTGCAGGATCATCTAGACAAGACTTCAGTTATAGCTCGGATAGAGCATGGTTTTGTTAAGGGGAAGTCTTGCCTGACCAATTTGATTGGATACTATGATGCAGTCACAAAAGAACTGGATGCAGGGAATAACTTTGATATTATATACTTGGATCTTAGGCTTTTGATACTGTTGCACATGGAAGACTGCTGCACAAATTGGAGCAGTGTGGCATTGGAGGCAAATTGTTGCTATGGATAAAGGGGTGGTTGAGGGGGAGAAGACAGAATGGTAATCAATGGACACTGCTCATCGTGGACTAATGTTATTTGTGGAGTCCCACAGGGTTCAGTATTGGGTCCATTATTGTTTTCTGTATTTATAAATTATATTGAAGATGGTATATCAAGCTTAATTTTGCAAGTTTGCAGATGATACAAAGGTTGGCAGGGTTGTCGAGGACACTACTGGCACTATGCTGCTGCAACAGGATCTGGAAAGGTTGAGCAGATGGGCTGAGAGGTGGAAAATGAAATATAACATTTACAAATGTAAAGTACTACATTTGGAAAACAACAACCCCAGAGCAACGTATCAACTCTGTTGTACTACACTGACAGTGGTAGAGAATGAAAGGGTCCTGAGGGTGGTTGTGCAGGCAGATATGAAGTTCTCTGAGCAGTGCAGATGGGCTGCAAGAGTAGCTCATGGTGTATTGTCAATGATATATAGGAATTTTTCTAGCAGGGATAAGGAGGCGATTATTCCCTTGTATAAGGCAATGGTCAGGCCACATCTAGAGTACTGTATACAGGCCTGGAGGCCTCATTTCAAGAAGGATGTAGAGCTGCTGGAACGAGTACAGAGAAGGGCAACCAGATTAGTGAATGGAACAAAGGGGTGCTCTTACGAAGAAAGCCTTAAGGTTTGCAAATTACAGTGACTGGAGACTAGGCGCCAGCGAGGTGATCTGATAGAAGTGTATAAAGCCTTGAATGGTTTGAGCATGCTCAGTGCTGATGGGATTCTTCCTCTTGCTCAGAATAATCACCTGAGAGGGCATAAATTCAAATTGAGGAAAGACAGATGTAGGATAGACGTGCGGAAATTTGTCTTTAGTCAGCGTGTGGTTGGTTGGTGGAACAGACTTCCATCCCTTGTCTTGGAAGTTGATAGCCTAAATAAGTCTAAGGCTCATCTGGACAGGTATTTCGAACAAACATAGGGTGGAAGTGGTTATTTTTTTTTTTTTGGCTGATGCTGCATAAGCTTGCTTTCTTGCTTCAAATGCCTCTACTAATGCTAATGCTAATACGAGGAAGAAAAGTTCCTAGAAAAAGGGCCGTGAGCTCGCCCACTGTCCGTTATTGGGAGATCAAATTAAGTGCTAATCTAAACAAAACAGTGCAGATTGCCTGTCCGCATCTGTTACAGATAAAGTTCCCGAGACAGAAGCTGAAAACACGTTAAAACCAATAGAGGAGAGTTGGGGAATTTGAAAATGTCCATTGTAGAGAGATGTCCATTGTAGAGAGATGTCCGTTAAAGAGAGGTGTCCGTTATGAGAAGTTTCACTACTCAATGAATTTACACCACTGACTTTAAATGGCCCCAGAAGAAGAAATCTAGTGGGTTTAAATCAGGTGAGCATGAAGGCCAAGTAGTTGGTCCACCTCTACCTGTCCACCGATTGCCCCTGATTTGAGTACGTGGTTGGAATGGTAAACCACCAGATTCTGCCAGTACTTTGTGATGAAGTAAATCACCTGCGGGAGATAAGACATTCCAGTTAATAACTCAGGAGCTAAGCATTTCCGGAACTATGTTGGTATAAAATATTTTTGTTGTCTGCATATGAGGAACTCATTCCTGAAGTTATGCCGTATATTTTTGAGACACCCTGTATGTTACTCTCCTCCTGCGCACTCCTGTTTTTTGTTTTTTTTTATCCTGTTTGCTCTCTCTCTCTCTCTCTCTCTCTCTCTCTCTCTTTTTTTTTTTCTTTTTTTTTTTCTTTTATGTAAACACTAAACACGAGAGGTATTAGAAACTATAGTACTTAGTACCATGCTTGGGTTGGAGGTTGAGAAGACGAAATAAGATGTTTGTTGACATTGGACTTGAACTTCTGTAGACTGTAATTTTCAGGAAATACGTATGAAGGAAGGTTGTTTCAGAAAACAGCAGTTGAATGAATAAATGAGGAAGATGAAAGATTGGTTCGGTGAGTTCGAAGTTGGACATTAAATGGATGTTGGCTGGTGGCGGCACATGGTAGGACTGTTTTAAAAAAGAAAGTGGGAATTATAGAAGCCAATTCAGAAAAACAGTGCCCATGGAAGTATCTGTAGAAGAGGGATGCAGCAGAAACAGTACGTCAATGAGACAGCGAGGGGAGAGACTGTTAGAGATGAATCATTAACTAGCCTAACTGCCCTCTTCTGAATGGAATCAAGAAACCTGAGAGAGGTTTTGGGAGCATCAGCCCAGATGTGGGAACAATATTCCATGGCAGGGCAGATTTGCGATTTATACAGAGTGAGCAGCTGTTTGGAAGAAAAGTAACGCCAAGAGCGAAAGAGAAAAACCTAAGTTTTTAGATGCAGAGGAAGCAATATTTGTAATGCGCTTGTGCCAAGAGAGATTAGAAGTCAGGATAATCCCCAAAAGAGATATATCATTTTACCTAGAAATCGGAGTGTCACTAACGATAAGCATAGGAGCAGAATAATCCTTTTTGTGAGATATAAGACAAGACTGAGTTTTAGAAGGATTGAAATCAACTAAGTTGTCTTTGCCCCACTGTAGAATTACCTGAAGATTGGCATTTAAGGAATTGGTAGCAGATTTTCGAGAAGTTGAAGCTGATTGAGCAGGACAAGGTTTCTCAAAATGGAAAGTGGAATGCAATGTGCTATCATCGGCAAAACTATGGATAGGATTTCCAGTCAATGGAAGAAGGTCATTAATATACAAGAGGAAAAGAGTGGGGGAAAGAACTGAACCTTGGGGTTTAGTTCTTTCGTTAGTGCATTAGTGGCACTAACGAAAGAACTGTTTCCAAAAGTTAGACAGAGAGCCATCTACCATCACCCTCAGTGAGCGTTCAGAGAGAAAACTGGATAACCAATTACTGAAAACAGTTGGCAAACCATAAGATGGAAGCTTGTTTAGAAGACCTTTATGCCAAAAATGATCGAAAACTTTTGAGATGTGAAGAGCAACTACTTGTGTTTCACCGAACCTTTCCATTGAATGAGTACATAAATTGGTAGCATAAGCCGAAATATCACCAGTGGATCGACACTAACAGAATGCATACTGGTGATCGTTGATCAGACGGAAGGTTTCTAGGTAGTTTAAGATTTGGCAGTTAATTGATTTCTCCATTACTTTAGAAAGAGTAGAAATAATTGCAATTGGACGATAATTGGATGGGAGGGATTTCTCACCCATTTTAGGAACTGGCTGGATATTAGCAAATTTCCAAGCAGAAAGAAAAACACCTTTGGAATAAGAAAGTGAAAAAAGACGGCAAAGAATAGGAGTAAGTTGAGGAGCACAGGTTTTGGGAGAAATATCATCGGGACCTGGAGCTTTCTTAGCATCAAGATTCGTCAAAATCCTTCTGACATCCTTTTGACGGAAGACCACAGGAGGCATTGAATGGAGCATGTTGGGAATGGCAGGAGGTGTTTTACCAAGATCATTAATACATGAGTTTAAAAAAAATGGGATGCTAGCAGGTCAGCTTTATCTTTGGCTGAAGTGACAACGGAACCATCTGGTTTGGACAGAGGTGGGAGCACAGATGGGAAAAAGTTGCGGCCAATAGCTTTGCCAAGAGATCAGAATGCTCGGCTATCTTAGAGCAAGAAGCAAGTTTTCTACTCTTAGCGTATTCAAACTCTAGTTTGGACTGATTAATAACTGCTTTACAATTGTTGGGAGCTTTGGTGTAGGCAGAAAATGAAACTGAAGAATTACAAAAAAAGCCAATTACGATATGCAACATTCTTCTCTTGAACAGCCGTAGCACATTTATTGGAAAACCAAGGTTTAGATAAAGGACGAGATTTTAAAGTGGAGTGTGGGATAAAGGATTCCATTCCTCCAAGAATAATTTCACTGACACGATCTGAGCAAACGTGACATCAGAAGTTTTGAAACAGTAATCTTACCAAGGAAAAGAAGAAAAGAAGTCTCGCAGTTCATCCCATTTTGCATTCTTGTAATGCCAAACAACACGAGGTTGAGAATAGTCATGAGATAAAGGTTCCATTGGAGAAGAGACAATCACGAAGTTGTGATCTGAAGTGCCTAAAGAACCTCTCACTTCGACCATGTACTTAGAAGGGTTGTTTGTGTGAAAAAGATCAAGCATATTTGCTGTATGATTAGGATTGTCTGGTATTCTTGTAGTTAAATGAACAATCTGTGCAAGGTGATTAGTAATTGCAAAAGCCTCAGCATCTCGACCAGCTGGGTCGGTGTGACTAGAAAACGGAAGCCAGCTGGAGTTGTGAACATTAAAATCACCAAAGAAAATTACCTCACTGTTAGGAAAGTTGGAATGGAGAAACTCAAGGTGCAAAGAGCTCCAAGTAATTAGCGGAGTTGGGAGAACGTTAGAGACAACAGATGAATTTGACACAGAGGTAGAGAGATTTTAAGCCAGAGAAGATCAAAGAGAGGAGACTCCAAATTGCCAAGTCTCTGCAGGGAATATAAGAACGGACATATGCACATGTACCACCTTTAAGGCGAAAGGAATCATACAGCAAATAATTTGGGCATCTGAGATGAGCAGTAGTTGAATCATCCGATAACAGATTCTGTCAGAAAAAGTACATGGGGTTTGGCAGACTGCAAGTAGAAATGGACATCGTTGAGATTAGAATTGAGACCACGTATATTTGTGAAATGAATTAGGAAGTGCTTGGGAGGTTTAGATCTTTTCGCAGATAATCTTGCTCTATTAGTTTGACAATTCATGGTGTATTCAATAATTAGAAAAAGTGGGTGGGACACGCTGTATGAAGTAATGAAATTTTTGGATGTGGGGTACACATGGTAAGAATATACCCAGGTCCTTGATATAATGTGGCCACAACAATGCTCCCTGCATACACACTACTTGGACTCCCTCCAGTCACTATCTGGCAGAGTAGAGGTAGCAAGATTATACACTAGCTGATCTGGAAGCCTCCTAGAGAGTTACCAATAGGTTCTTTCCAGTGTACTAACTAACAGCCGGCCTGCAAACACCGTTTTAGAGCTGTACTCTCGAAATGTAAGGAATATTGGATCTCGCCACGATGTTCATCATAACCTCAAAAGTCATCAGTCATACTGTATGGTGGAAGAGATCGGGAAGTGTTGACCGGAAGTTAGCTGTAGAGACTAAACATGGGTTCCACCACTTCAAGTCTCCAATAAGCAAAATGGTGGTATTGCACTGGTTGATGAGAGTCACCTACCACCTAGTACTGTGTGGTAACATAGAGGGGCGGCGTTCCTCCATGTGTTGTGGGCACCACACCTTGACCCCTGGTTATGTTGGCTCAGACTTGGGTGGTCACCCACCATGTACTTGTGCATGGAGGTTATACCCAGGATTATTAACAGTCCCACCATCGTGAATGTGCAGGCAGAGGATTTGGCTGTCACAGACCATCTGGACTTCACCGAAAATGGGTCCACTGGACTTCAGTGTCAGCCGAATATCAGTTCCATCAGCGTTTTAGACTCCCAGGTAGCAAGTACAGCTTGTCTGGCATATCTGAGAGAATGTCTGTGACAACCTCAAGGACCATATGTATATATTTTTTCATTGTTACATCACTTTCATAAGTCTCACATAACAATACACGTGGATATTGCTTGGATAGTATAAAGCTAACAGTATTTCATTAAAACTGCATTTAATCTACGAATTTCTTTTTTCCATATTAATTGTATGATAAAAAATAATTGCCAGATTTCTATTTGTCTGATTTTAATGAAATTTAGGATGGTCTGACAAATCCTTCTATATAAACTAAATGTAAAATTTCATGAAAATCCATCCACTAAGACCTGAGTTGCTACATGCAGTCAGACAGACAAATATGGTGGCTAAATGCAGCTATATAGATCTGTGATTTACCTAGAGTGGCTTTTTTTTTTTTTTTTTGATGTGAACACATCTCTGGTGGCACTAAAGTAAAATCAGTTGGTAACAAAATTTTCTTGTAATGGAAAGACGCAGTTGATTGGTAATGAAATTTTCTTGCAATGGAAATGATGCAATTGATTGGTAACATAGAAAGCTGACCGTTTAGATTTTAAATGATGCAAATTACGTCACTTCCTATTAGGTGGCTGTTAGATTTTAAATGACATCACTTCCTAAATGATGCTAACAATGCTAACTCAGTCACTAACAATGATTCGGTAGGATACATAGTTGATTCAGTAGAGTAAGTTCATACTAAGATATGGAAATGGCGCCACTTCCTAAAGGTCGCTAACTCAGTCACTAACGTTGATTCTGTAGGGTAAGCAACAGGTAGTAATGTTATGCAAGAATAAAAGCTTTGAAGCCACCGAAAAAGCCTCTTTTGTCAAAAAGGAATGAGTTCAAAAAAATGGAAAATGAAAAGATGCATACTTCAATGAAATCTGCAGATTTTATTAAAGAATATTATTTCACAAAAGACCATTTCATTGCTTAAAATTTAAAGAGCTTTGATTCAAGAACACAACAATAAAACAGTCACTTCAACAAACAGTAACTTCTTGCAGTAGTAGTAGTAGTAGAGGCATATGATGCAAGCATATGAGCTTATGCAGCATCAGCCAAAAAAAAAAAAAAAAAAAAAAAAAAAATTACAAAATAATCCCCTCTCAATATTTTTCCAGTTCCGTCTTAAATTTATTTAACCTATGAACTTCCACGACAGAGGGAAGTTTGTTCCTGCAATTAAGAATCTGCAGGCTAAAGGCAAATTTCTGCACATCAATTCTACATCTGTCCTTCCTCGATTTCAATTTATGCCCCCTTCGGTTCGTAATCTGAACAAATGGAAGAATCCCATCAGAATTCAGCGTGCTCAACCCATTCAAGGCTTTATACACTTCAATCAGATCAGTAG
The DNA here is from genome assembly GCF_048544385.1 of Mastigoproctus giganteus. Classification (NCBI taxonomy): domain Eukaryota; kingdom Metazoa; phylum Arthropoda; class Arachnida; order Uropygi; family Thelyphonidae; genus Mastigoproctus; species Mastigoproctus giganteus. The sequence goes on along the minus strand of NC_143576.1, from coordinate 145,387 downwards.
AGCTCGCATAATTATGGCTAAGATTTTGCTTACTTCTTTTGCTGCCTCCTTTAATATAACTGGATAGATTCCATCGAACACAGGTGCGTTTCTTATGTTTATATTCAACAATTTCTCCTTCACTTTACTCTCAGTTATTACAAGATTATCTAGAGTTTAATACACCTCTGGCATTCCCCTCCCTGAATAACTCGTCATGTGTGAATGTAGATGCAAAATATTCATTTAGTTTGTTAGCTACCTGAGCAGCATCATCAACAGTTGAACCATCGATATGAAGTGCACCAATCTGATTCATCCCCTTCCTTCTAGAGTTTACATAAAGAAAGAACTGTTTGCTGTTTTACTTTGCATCCTTGGCCCAAGTTTTCTCATAATCTGCCTTTGCCTACCTAAATTCCTTTGTCACTTGATTACAGACTAGCTTATATCTATCATAGGCTTCTGTGTCACGTTAATTTATATGTATTCCCTGTATTTTTGTTCTCTGCCACATGTCTAATTAGTTCATCTGACATCCATTTAGGCCTAAATCTTGAACAGTATTTCTTAGTTGGTATGTAAAGCCTAGTAGCTTCCAAGATTATTTCTTTGAATGCTTCCCATTTTGAATTTGCTGTTCATAACATCATGAATTGGTCCCACCGTAAAGAATTTAAACTGTTTCAGAGCACCGTTGTCACCTTTATGAAAGCAAAAACCCTTCCCTTTACCCCTGATGGTAGTAACCTCTTTGAGTAAATTCCACTTCAGCACACTGTGATCACTGCCACCTAGTGGTTCCTTTATCTGCAGATTCTTAATGCATGAATAATCACTACTGATAATCAGATCAAGGGTATTACTCCCTGTAGTTGCTCCCTAGCATACTGCTGTAGAAAATAATCATCCAATAAATCCAAAAAAGTCTTACTAGTGTGCAAGTGATGAACCTATAAGTTCCAGTCTGTATCTGGGAAGTTAAAATCCCACATTATAATACATTCTTTACCAGCCCACTCTATTTCTCTGTACAATTGTTCATTGTACTCATTCGAGTCATTAGGCCTATAACACACTCCTACTCCCAATTTTGACCTCCCAATGCTTATGTCACACCAAACTGACTCAACAGTGCACTGTTGATCTATATCAACTGGATGCACTTCTTTTGATTTTATGTTTTTCTTAATTAACAGCATAACACCTCCTCCCTTCCTATCCTGTTTATCCTTTCTGTACACATTGTACTCCCCAAATTCCAGTTCTGCATTCTTTAATACTGTGTGACAGCACATCTCTGCTATCCCAACAATATCCGCCTTTGATGTCTTGAACAACACTTGAAATTCATCAAATTTATTTACTATACTTCTAGCATTGGTATACATGCAAGTATACATGTACCTATTCTTATTATTAGTTACCCTAACACATCCCATATACTCACCTATTTCACGATGACTGCCATCAGTCCCTGATATCCTCAGCACAGCTGCTTATTCTAATAGAAGTAATGCAAGAATCGCCTTCACCTCTGCCTGCAGCTACTTTTAACCTAAATGTAGTCATTTTACGAAAGCAAAAACCCTTCCCTATATCCCGATGGTAGTTACCTCTTTGAGTAAATCTCACTTCAGGACACTGTGTTCACTGTCACCTTTATCTGCAGATTCTTAATGCATCAAGATTCACTACTGATAATGAGATCAAGAGTATTACTCCCTCTAGTTGCCTCCCAAACATGCTGCTGTAGAACACAATCATCCAATAAATCTACAAAAGCCTTGCTAGTGTGTGAATAACCAACCCACAAATTCCAGTCTCTCTGGGAAATTAAAATCCCCCATTATAAGACACTCTGATTTATTGGCCCACTCAGTTTCTCTGCACAATTGCTTATTATACTCATCAGATTCATTAGGCCTATAATACACACCCGCTTGTATTTTTCCTTTCCCAGTGCTTATGTCACACCAAATGACTCAACATTGCATTGTCTACCATCATCAATTGGATGCACTTCCTTCGATTTTGTTTCTTAACTAACAGCATAATCCCTCCTCCCTTTCTGTTCTATCTGTCCTTTCTGTATACATTGCACTCCCCAAGTTCCAATTCTGCACTGCTTATGTCTGTGTGACACCACATCTCTGATATCCCAATAATACCTGCCTTTGATGTCTTGACTAGCACTTCAAGCTTATTAGGAGTATAGTTAACATCAAATTTGTTAACTATACTCCTAGCATTGGTGTACATGCAAGTATACATGCACGTGTGTCTACTTTTTGTTACCATAACACAGCCCATGTATTTACTTGTTCCACTATGACTCCCAGAGTAGGCGCCTCCGTAGCCAGGTGGGAAGGAGCAGCAGTGCGTAGCACACGCTTCTTGATTAGACCGGGGTTCGAGCCCGTCACCACCAAATAAGGAGGATGCGGAAAGGTCAGGGGATGACTACCGCATATCCCGGAGCAATATGGCCTTAGTTGCTAATGCTCCTAAAAATCAAATAACAATAACAATAACAATGACTCCCAGCAGTCCTGGAAATCCCCATTGCCTTGCTTTCCAGGCTGCTGCTCAATTGCATCTCAATAGAAGCAGTACAAAAATCATTTTCTCCTCCGCCAGCGGCTACTGTTAATCTATTATTCCGTGTATCCCCCCTCCAAGCTAGAAGTTTTCCGACCCACCTAACTCTGGCTCAATAGCATCAGTAAATATTCTTGCACCCTTTCTAAGTGTATTCCATCCCTGTAGAAGCAGTCTCTCCTGTTAAGAAGCACAGACCAAGCTGAGAAAAATTCTACACTTTGAGCCTTGAACAATCTCTCCAGGGCCGAATTAATCGGCAAGGCTCTCATCGTATACTTCTTCGTATCGTGTCTGGACAGAATTGCAGACACTTTCAAATTCAACCCTAACTCACTGCTTTTTTTCAAGATTGACCTGTACTTGTTAACTAATTCCGCTGGTCTCATACTCTTAATATCATTAGTGCCAACGTGTACAACAATATCACCCTTTGTGCCCTTAAAAGATGATATCTGCTCTATACCTCATCAACCTTTGCCTCTGGCAGACATACCCTGGTCCTGTTCCACTTGTACTTTTTGTACAGTATGTTTCCTGTTTCCCCTGACAGTAGAGTTACCGACAGCAACTAGTTTCTTTGGGACTAGCGCATTCTGCCTTGGGGGTTGCCGCTGTGTTGCGTGATATCCAAGTGCAACTCTGGCATTGATGTGGGCAGCTGAGAGCTTGATGGGCCCCTGAATTTAAAATTTAAATCCTTTGAGGGCGTCCACTGTGTCCTTCAAACTCTCATTTACTTTTACATCTACTTTCTGAAACGTTGCTAAATAACAAAGAAGTAAGCATACCTAACTTCAATTGTGTCATTAAATTGAAATCAGAAGATCAACAAGCTGGTGGTGTAGCAGTTTATCATAAGAGAGAAAATCGTACTCATGTTAATTCTCGTGTGGAAATGATTTATCGACAAACTGTTGAGAAATCTATGATTGTTAGACCTGTTAGAGGCATTTGTGCAGCTGAATGTGCCTTCTTCGTGATGGTCAAATTATATTGTTAGTAGTCATTTACATTTCACCTAATGAAAAGATCCAGCATATCATTGAATTCATCCTTTTCATTTTACTTCCTTACACCATTGAAGGAGCTGCATTGCTACAACAATTTTCTCACAAGAAATGCGACCAAATACCAATGATACTTAGTGGAGATTTCAAAGTTAAATTTGCAGATTCTCAATCCAAACTGACTGATTTCTTAGAAAATAAATTTGGTCTAATGTTAAATACTTCTAGATCTGTATTGACTACTAATCATGGACTATAATTGATGCTGTGTTTCAAAGTCATTTACACTCTTTACAATCTGAAGTGTATGTATCATATTTTAGCTACCACAAACCCATTAAAAATAAATTACCTATTGAACATGTATTGCAACCTTAAATTCATGAATCTGTCAAAAAAATAAATGCTTTAAAATGTTGAATGTGTGGATTCTTTTCATACTAAATCCCTTTAGCATCTTTGAAGCTAAGGACGTTTTCGCATAAAATAAAACATCTTTCGTGCGTACAGGTTACACACTGTTTCTTTCTTGCTTCTTTTTTTTTTTTTTGATACTGTTGAAAATTGCTATCTGCAGACATTCAAGTCAAATGCCAACTGGTATCTTCATTCTTCTCAACCTTCAACCCATGCATAATACTAAGTACTATAGGTTTTAATACCTTTCATGTTTGGGGTTTCATAAAAAAAAAAAAAAAAAAAGTAATAATAATAAGCTTTGCTCTTTTGTGTTTGTTTTTTCTAATACTCATTCTATTATTTTTATATTTCAAAAATGTTTTATCTTTCTGATTTCCTTTAAAAGAAAAAGGTAAACTGTATCATTGCAAACTAAATAGGTCTGTTTGTGTCTTTTAATTTTTTGTTGTTATTACACTTGATCTTGGATAGTTCAAAATCCCTAATTTGAAATATTGGTTATCTCGTTGTTTCCCTCCCCTCTTGAATCTTCTAGTCCAAAGAATAGTATAAAATTTATCTTTAATTTGATTTTGCGTACTTGTACTGTTGTTGGATAATTTGAAGTTCATTTGTCGGTTTCTGTTGAGAAGTTGTTTTTCCATACTTATTATCTTCCTAACTGAGTTTTTCACTAGAAAAATATGAATTTTACTTTGCTGCCACAGAGATCATGATAAAACTGTTCTTCAGAGTTGAATGTATCACTGGCAGACATGATTCAACATGGAACATCTCAAGCCTAGCACTCTCTCAGAAAAGTAGACGTGATTAATGAAGTAGGAAAGGAACAAAGAGAAAGTCAGGTATTGTTAGGAAATACGAAATTCTGGTTAACACACTGTCTGTTTATCTTAAAGAACAAAATGATTGTGGAATCATGAAGTTCACAAAATGGACAAAGGAAATCACTCAAAGGGACTGGTCTTCAAGTTGCCAAGTGTCTATTAAAGTGGCTTACATGGATCAGAAAGTAAATTAAATTTTTCAGACTACAAGGCAAGAACTTTTTATTTAGTATTTGTCAAATGTTCACTCCTACGAAAAATAAGAAATAAAGGAAAAGCTTTCAACAACAGATAACTAATATTTACTTTGCTAATATTGTATTTCCAATAAAAAATCACATTCACAAATTCACATTGTATTAGTTAAGAAGGAAACTTGGATGATTCAAAGTGCAACTATCCGCTGTCTCAGCTAGTTGCAATTGCTTAATTATTATAACTTTTTCAGATCTATAGCCCCAGGCACAGCCCTATAGGTTAAAATTGCCAAAAATATATAGTTATAATATAACCTTAAGGTTCCACTCTTCAAACCCCATTCTTTACGCCGTACACTAAGTACGCATGCCCTACAGGTCATAGCGGGAGCCCTTCCCTTGGACTTTGAGGTTATTAAGACTGCTTTCACGTATTATTATGCCAGAGGAAGCCCCATCACTTTTGCTCGATTCACCGTCAACCCTACAAACGCCCACATAATAGTAAAAAACCAGACTAACACAACACCTGCAGCAGACATTGCAGGATAGGTGGGCAAACTCCACCAAAGGAGAAATTTAGAAATGTCTCCCACATATTAACAGGGTGTACCCAAAAAGCCCCCTTCCTCGGTTCTTCCCAGGACTGAACACGACATTCTTAATTACAGGACACGGCCTATTCCAAGCCAAACTAATGACTTTTGGCCTGGTTGATAGCCCACTGTGGAGGAAGAGACGTGGAACCACCTAATGCACCAATGCGACCACTACAAAACAGGAAAATAGAGTGGAAAACTGTACAGGAAAATAGAGTGGGCCAGGAAATCAGAGAATCTTATAATGGGAGATTTTAATTTCCCAGATATTGACTGGAATTTGGGGGCTGGTCACTCACGCACTAGCAAGGCTTTTGTGGATTTATTGGATGATTGTTTTCTACATCAGCATGTTCGGGAGGCAACTAGAGGGAGGAATACTCTTGATTTGATTATCAGCAGTGATTCTTCATGCATTAGGAATCTGAAGATAAATGAAACACTAGGTGGCAGTGATCACAGTGTGCTGAAGTGGGATTTACTCAAAGAGGTAACTACCATTAGGGGTAAAGGGAAGGGTTATTGCTTTCGTGAAGGCGATTATGATGGACTGAGACTATTTAAATTCTATACAGTGGGACCAACTGATGATGTTACCAACAGCAAATGCAAAATGAGAAGCATTCAAAGAACTTATCTTGGAAGCTACTAGGCTTTACATACCAACTAAGAAATATTGTTCAAGGTTTAGGCCTAAATGGATGTCAGATGAGCTGATGAGGCATATGGCAGAGAAGAAACATGCATGGGATACATACAAATTAACACATGATACAGAAGCCTATGATAGATACAAGTTGATCTGTAACCAAGTTATAAAGGAGGTTAGGCAGGCGAAGGCAGATTACGAGAAACCTTTGGCAAGGGATGCAAAGAAAAACAGCAAAGAGTTCTTTACTTATGTAAACTCTAGAAGGAAGGGGATGAATCAGATTGGTCCACTTGATATCGATGGGTCAACTGTTGATGATCCTGCTCAGGTAGCTAACAAACTAAATGAATATTTTGCATCGACATTCACACATGAGGAGTTATTTAGCGAGGGGAAAGCCAGAGGTGTATTCAACTCTAGCAGTAAGCTAGAGAATCTTGTAATAACTGAGAGTAAAGTGGAGGAGAAATTGTTGAACATAAACACAAGAAAGGCACCCGGGGTGGATGGGATCTATCCAGTTATATTAAAAGAGGCAGCAAAGGAAGTAAGCAAACCCTTAGCCATAATTATGAGAGCTTCCTTGGACTCAGGGGAGGTACCCACAGACTGGAGATGTGCAAATGTGACCCCAATTCACAAAGGAGGATCAAAGGCTGACACAAGTAATTATAGACCTCTGAGTTTAACTTCTGTTCCAGGAAAATTAATGGAGGCACTAGTTAAAGAAGCACTGCAGGATCATTTAGACAAGACTTTAGCTATAGCTCGGATACAGCATGGTTTTGTTAAGGGGAAGTCATGCCTGACCAATTTGATTGGATACTATGATGCAGTCACAAAGGAACTGGATGCAGGGAATAACTTTGATATTATATACTTTGATCTTAGAAAGGCTCTTGATACTGTTGCACATGGAAGACTGCTGCACAAATTGGAGCAGTGTGGCATTGGAGGCAAATTGCTGCTGTGGGTAAAGGGGTGGTTGAGGGGGAGAAGACAGAGAGTGGTAATCAATGGACGCTGCTCGTCGTGGACTAATGTTATTAGTGGAGTCCCTTAGGGCTCAGTGTTGGGTCCATTATTGTTTTCTGTATTCATAAATGATATTGATTAGGGTATATCAAGCTTAATGTCGAAGTTTGCAGATGATACAAAGGTAGTCAGGGTTGTCAAGGACACTACTGACACTATGCTGCTGCTGCAACAGGATCTGGAAAGGTTGAGCAGATGGGCTGAGAGGTGGCAAATGAAGTTTAACATTGACAAATGTAAAGTACTACACATGGGAAACAGCAACCCCAGAGCAACGTATCAACTCTGTGGTACTACACTGACAGTGATAGAGAATGAAAAAGACCTGGGGGTAATTGTGAAGGCAGATATGAAGTTCTCTGAACAGTGCAGATGGTCTGCAAGAGTAGCTCATGGTGTATTGTCAATGATATATAGGAATTTTTCTAGCAGGGATAAGGAGGTGATTATTCCCTTGTATAAGGCAATGGTCAGGCCACACCTAGAATACTGTATACATGTCTGGAGGCCTCATTTCAAGAAGGATGTAGAGCTGCTGGAAGGAGTACAGATAAGGGCAACAAGATTAGTGAATGGAACAAAGGGGTGCTCTTACGAAGAAAGGCTTAAGTTTTTGCAAATTACAGTGTCTGGAGACTAGGCACCAGCGAGGTGATCGGATAGAGGTGCATAAGGCCTTGAATGGTTTGAGCTTGCTCAATGGTGATGGGATTCTTCCTCTCACTCAGAATAATCACCTGAGAGGGCATAAATTCAAATTGAGGAAAGACAGATGTAGGATAGATGTGCGGAAATTTGCCTTTAGCCAGCGGGTGGCTGGTTGGTGGAACAGACTTCCATCCCTTGTCGTGGAAGTTGATAGCCTAAATAAGTTTAAGGCTCAGTTGGACAGGTATTTTGAACGAACAGAGGGGTGAAGTGGGTTTTTTTTTTTTTTGGCTGATGCTGCATAAGCTTGCTTTCTTGCATCAAATGCCTCTACTAATGCTAAAGTAATTTTGATGCCTGTTCAACTTTACATTATCCAAGCTGAATTCAGTTTATTTTTTATTTATTTTTTTATTTATGTTATTTTATTTTAATTTATTAATTTTTTTTTTTGAAATCTGAACTTATATTTTATTATTCTTAGAGAAGAAGTACGACAAGAAATTGCTAAATTAAAGAGAGAGTTAGCAAAAGGCCATCAGAAAGTATCCAAGACAGAAATCCTACCAGTTAAAGTAGGTAAGTTTTCCTTAGCTTAAATATAACGCCTCTAAATAATGAAATTGAAGGTAGCAAATTCCAATGATTAAAAAAAAATAAATTTATATACTTTACTGCCACACCTCATATATATATATATACAGTGAAACTTCCCTTTAACGGACAGCCATGGGGGAATGAAAATGTGTCCGTTAGAGAGAAGTGTCCGCTAACAAGAAGTCTGAGGGAGAAAAAAAAAAAAAGAAAGAAAGAAAAATCATTAAACGTTTAATGTAAAATTAAATTAAATTATATACAGATTTTGCACAATATTTTTGTAAATAATATACATACAATTGTGCTATGCATATTATGACTTTATCTTAAGAAAAATGCATACAGTAATCACTTATTTATTTTCTTCTGCACCTTCCGGCTGATAATTTTGTTTTCAACATTTGTTTGGAGTGAAGAAACCATCGAAAGTCCAGTATCTTCTTCAGCGGCGAAAAACATTTTTAAACGATTGATTTGTATGAGCGCTTCTTCTATTTTCATCGGTGGTTCGTCGTTAATATGTTCTTCGACAGAATGACCTCCTTCCATTTCTTCATCCTCATGAGGAACTTCTTGAAAAATATCGATGATAATGTCGTTGATATCTAGAGCACCATCTTCTGTAGTGAGGTTTGACTCTATATCTTTGTAGCCAGGGTCACTTGTAGCAGAAGTATCGTACATTATCCATAGATGTTGAAGTTCTTGTTCTTCTTGGTGCTCCACATTGCTGTTCCCAACTTCAATTTTTGCGTTTGAGAAGCCAGACTTTACAAAACAGTTCACGACAGTTTGCTTTCTAATTTCGTTTACTGAAGAGGAAATCCATTGAATTGCATCTAGAATGCTGATTTTCTTTGCAAGGTCACTCACACATGTTACATCGTTCATGTTTGCAATGAGATGTCTTAAAACACGTTCTCTGTAGTGAAATTTAAAATTTTTTATTATCCATCCAAGGGCTGACACTCTGCAGATGTGTTTGGTGGCAGAAAAATGATTTGAATGTTGGACAATTCAATGTGCGGGTGAGATGCAGCATTATCCATGAAAAGAATAATTTTTCTGTTTTGACGAATCATATTTTGGTTAAAGTGACTTATCCATTTGCTCATGATATCTCGTGTCATCCACGCTTTTTTATTAGACTTCCACTCAACTTCCTTTTATTAGACTTCCTTACGTTGTTTCAAGGGCATAAAGTTGAATCCAAAAGATTCAACTTTATGCCCTTGAAACAACAGGATTTTGTGGGTTTCCTATAACAAGAGGTTGTTCAAAGTCTCCCAGCATATTTGTACACAATAGTACAGTCAAGCGTTCCTTAGAAATTTTTCCGCCCTGGCACTTTTTGTTTTTTAGACTCATTGTTTTTTCAGGAAGAGCTTTAAAAAACAACCCTGTTTCGTCACAGTTGTAAATATCCTTAGCTTCAAAATCACGACATAAATCTTCCAATTTGATGGTCCACTCTGTTACAACCCCAGTAGCAACAGATCCACCTTCACCACTTACGGTTTTCCAAGAAATTTTATGCCGAGTTTTGAACTTGTCTAGCCATCCCACAGAAGCTTTGAACTCATTTACTCCCATAGATTTTGCAACCTCCAAAGCCTTTTCCCTAATAATAGGCCCATTAATGGGAATTTTTTTAGCACGTGCGCGACAAATTTGAAGTCCAACAGTTTTCGGGAATGATTTTTGAACCTGATCATTTCCGCGTTGCCAAAATTGTTTGAGCAGTTCATTTTTTTTCTTTAGGATGTCGGTTACCTGCGTCTTCCCGATTTTGAATTTTGCAGCGAGATTGCGAACACTATTTTTTTGCCGATCATACGCATTAATGAGTTTGACTTTATCTTTTCAAGTTAAATGTTTACGAGAAGCCATTGTGCACTTCACACGACACTGAACAAAACTAAAACTGAAAAGACGAAAGGTCGACCATATTCTCCTCCCCCCTGCACACACCGAATTCATCAGAAGTTTAACATGTGCCTTAAAATTCTTGAAAAAGGGTTTAGAACCGCGACGTAAACCTTGATAAAATTCAGAGAATCGGAAATAGAAAATAAACACACAATTGAGGCAATACGTGGAAGAAAAGTTCCTTGAAAAAGGGCCGTGAGCTCGCCCGCTGTCCGTTATGGGGAGATCAAATTAAGTGCTAATCTAAACGAAACAGTGCAGATTGCCTGTCCGCGTCCGTTACAGAGAATGTCCGCTAGACAGAAGCTGCAAACAAGTTAAAACCAATGGAGGTGAGTTGGGGAATTTAAAATGTCCGTTGTAGGGAGATGTCCGTTAACGAGAGGTGTCCGTTAGGAGAAGTTTCACTGTATATATAAAATATTACTAGTATAAAATACATTAAGTAGATGTTTATGCATGGAAATGAACTATTGAAAATACGGTGTACCCTCGTAGCAATATGTGTTATGAACGAAAGTGGGAAGCAAGGAACCGGAAAAATAATTGTAACGATAGAAAAGTAAACCAAAAGAATATTTTTGAAGAGACGACCTAGGTGGAGATAGCATTGCAGAGTCTTTTATAATTTTTGTGTCTTCATCAGAGGTCATCCACCAAAATCATGAAAAAGACAGCAATGCTCTTACTTCTGTTTCCGACATGTTCTGTATGTCAAAGAACACGTGCGAAAGTCCACGTGGTAATATCAATTTTAAAGACAAAAATTATGAAAGATTCTGCAATGCTATATCCACCTAGGTCGTCTCTTCAAAAATATTGTTTTGATTTACTTTTCTATCGTTACAGTTATTTTTCCGGTTCCTTGCTTCCCACCTTCGTTCATAACACATATTGCTACGAGGGTACACCGTATTTTCAATAGTTCATTTCCATGCATAAACATCTACTTAATGTATTTTATACTAGTAATATTTTATATATACATTATGGCTGTAGGGTACTTTTGCGATAGCAGTGACCCTGATCCATAATTCACGTTATTGTAACTCTGTCTTATTGTAACTCTGTCTTATCTAATCTTACTTCTCTATTGTATTATTCTTGATCATTATATATATATGAGGTGTGGCAGTAAAGTTCCTGGACTGGTGCTGTTGCAGCCGTGTTCAATGAGTGTGATGATAGTCTGAATTACAACATACCACTTCTGTTTATCTCCAATATATGGTAGTACAGAGATTCTCCATTAGGCTAACAGGTTGCATGTAATGGCTAGGTTTGTTAGTAGCATTAGCATTGTGATCATGATTTTGCAATGGAGCAATTAGCAAATACCAAATTTCACTTTAAACTGGGAAAATCTTCAACGTAAACATATCAAATGTTAAAAACTGTTTACTGTGACAAAATGTTAAGTCATACCAGTGTGCTTGAATGGTATTAGTGGTTCAAAGACAGATGTGAGGATGACCCAAGAAGCAGGCATCTGTTAACCTCTCAAAATGAGGATAAAGTTGCAAAAGTTTAGGAAATTCTGACAAGAGTGTGACCCTCAGAATAATGGCTGATGAGTTAGATATGAATAAGGAGACTTGTCAAATTCATGAAGACGTAAGGAAAAGGAAGGTCTATGCAAAATTTGTGCCGCACAGCCTCACGGATGAGCAGAAGCAACAAAGTGTCATCATGTGACGATTTCATCCAGACTGCCAAGACAATCCTAACTTCCTCGACTATATTGTAGCAGTAGTAGTAGTAGTGGCATGTGATGGAAGAAAGCAAGTGTATGAGCTTATGCAGCATCAGCCAAAAAAAAATTACAAACAATCCCCTCTGAATGTTTGTCCAGTTCCCCCTTAAATTTATTTAACCCATCAACTTCCACAATGACAGATGGAAGTTTGTTCCAGCAATTAACCACCCGCTGGCTAAAGGCAAATTTCCGCACATCTATTCTACATCTGTCCTTCCTCAATTTCAATTTATTCCCCCTTAGGTTCATAATCTGAACAATTGGAAGAATCCCATCAGAAATCAGCGTGATCAACCCATTCAAGACCTTATACACCTCAATCAGATTACCTCGCAGGTGCCTATTCTCCAGCTGCTGCAATTTGCAGAACTTAAGCCTCTCTTGGTCAGAGGATCCCTTCATTCCCTTCACCAACCTTGTTGCCCTTCTCTGTACACGCTCAAGCAAATCTACATCCTTCCTAAAATGAGGCCTCCAGACCTGCACGCAGTATTCAAGGCGTGGCCTGACCATTGCCTTATACAGATGGACAAAAACTTCTTTTCCCTGCTAGCAAAATTCCTGTATATCATTGACAACACCCCATGACCTACCCTGGCAGCCTGTCTGCATTGCTCAGAAAACTTCATATCTGACTGCACAATTACTCCCAGGTCTTTTTCATATTCTACCACCTTAAGCGTAGTACCACACAGTTGGTACGTTTCTCTGGGGTAACTTCTACCCATAGGCAGTACTTTGCATTTTTCAGTGTTAAACTTCACTTGCCACTTCTCAGCCAATCTGCCCAAATTTTCTAGATCCTGTTGCAGTAACACACTGCCATTACTGTCATTAATAACCCTACAAACCTTTGTATCATCTGCAAACTTTGATACTAATCCTGATATACCTTCATCAATATCATTGATAAATATACATAACAACAGTGGACCCAACACTGAACCTTGTGGGATTCCACTAATAACATTAGTCCACAAAGAGCAGCACCCATTGATTACCACCCTCTGTCTTCTGCCACTGAACTATCCTTTTATCCATTGTAGCAAATTATGCTTAATGCCATTCTGCTACAATTTGTACAGTAATCTTCCATGCACAACAGTGTCAAAAGCTTTCCTGAAATCCAAGTATATGATATCAAAATTATTTTTTGCATCCAGTCCTTTGTAACCACATCATAATAACCAATCAAATTTGTCCGACAAGACTTTCCCTTATCGAACCCATGCTGTGTTGGAATTATTGCTGCAGTCTTGTCTAGATGATCCTGAAATTCATCTTTAACCAGTGACTCCATTATTTTACCCGGAACAGAAGTTAAACTAACTGATCTGTAATTACTCGTGTCACCCTTCAATTCCCCTTTGTGAATTGGCGACACATTTGCACATCTCCAATCCGTGGGGACCTCCCCTGAGTCCAAGGATGCTCTCATAATTATGGCTGAGGGTTTACTTACTTCTTCTGCTGCCTCTCTTAATATAACTGGATAGATCCCATCCACCTCAAATGCCTTTCTTATGTTTAACTACAACAATTTCTCCTCCACGCTGTTCTCAGTTATTACAAAATCATTAAGCATCCTGTTATAGTTTTATAACCTTGTGGCATTTTCAAACCTTAATAACTCCTCATGTGTGAATGTAGATGCAAAATACCCATTGTTTGTTTGCTATCTGAGCAGGATCATGAACAGTTGAACCGTCGATATCAATTGGACCAATCAGATTCATCCCCTTCCTTTTAGAGTTTACACAAGTAAAGAAATCCTTGCTGTTTTTCTTAGCTTCCTTTGCCAAATATTTCTCATAATCTGCCTTCGCCTGCCTAACCTCCTTTGTGACTTGATTACGGACTAGCTTATATCTGCCATAAACTTCTGTGTCGCTTGATAATTTATATGCATCTGATGTATTTTTCTTCTCTGTCACGAGTCTCATTAGTTCATTTGATAACCATTTAGGTCTAAACCTTGAACAGTATTTCTTAATAGGTATTAAACGTCTAGTAGCTTCCATGATTAATTCCTTGAATGCTTCCCACTTAGAATTTGCTGTTGGTAACATCATTAGTTGATCCCACTGTACAGAATTTTAAAACTGTCTAAGACCACTGTACTCACCTTTATGGAAACAAAAACCATTTCCTTTACCCCTGATTATAATTATATATATATTTAAGTAAATCCCACATGAGTACACTGTGATCACTGCCACCCAATGGTTCCTTTATCTGCAAATTCTTAATACACGAATGATCACTGTTGATAACCAGATCAAGAGTATTACCCTCTCTGGTTGCGTCTCAAACATGGTGTTGCAGAAAACAACGACCCAATAAATCCACAAAAGTCTTACTAGTGTGCAAGTGACCAACCCACAAGTTCCAGTCTATATCTGGGAAGTTAAAATCCCCCATTATAAGATTTTTTGATTTACTAGCCCACTCTATTTCTCTGTACAATTGTTCATCGTACTCATTCGAGTCATTAGGCCTATAACACACTCGTACTCTTATTTTTGCTTTCACAGTGCTTATGTCACACCAAACTGACTCAACAGTGCACTGTTCATTTATATCAACTGGATGCCCTTCTTTTGATTTTATGTTTTTTTTAATTAACAGCGTAACACCTCCTCCCTATCTTTTCTATCCCTTCTGTACACATTGTACCCCCTAAATTCCAGTTCTGCATTCCTTATATCTGTGTGACAGTTGGGATAGCAGAGACATGACACCATGTCTCTGCTATCCCAACAATATCCGCCTTTGATGTCTTGACCAACACTTCAAATTCATCAAATTTATTTACTCTACTTCTAGCATTGGTATAAATGCAAGTAGACATGTACCTATTCTTATTATTAGTTACCCTAACACATCCCATATACCCACCTGTTTCACAATGACTGCGATCAGTCCCTGAAACCCCCAACACCCCTTGCTCCAAGCCACTGCCTATTCTAATAGAAGTAATGCAAAAATCACCTACACTTCTGTCTGTGGCT
Source organism: Mastigoproctus giganteus (assembly GCF_048544385.1). Lineage (NCBI taxonomy): Eukaryota > Metazoa > Arthropoda > Arachnida > Uropygi > Thelyphonidae > Mastigoproctus > Mastigoproctus giganteus. The sequence continues at coordinate 130,126 of NC_143576.1, read as the reverse complement.
ACTTTTAACCTTTTAGTCTGTGAATCCCCCACAAGCTAGCAGTTTTCCGACCTACATAACCTGCCTCGATAACATCAGCAAATATTCTTGCTCCCTTTCTATTTAAGTGTATCCCATCCCTGTAGAAGCAGTCTCTCCTGTTAACAAGCACAGACCAGGCTGAAAAAAATTCTACCCCTTGAGCCTTGCACATTTCCTCCAGATCCGAATCGATTGATAAGGCTCTCATCATGTACCTCCTCTTATCGTGTCTGGGCAGAATTGCAGACACTTTCAAATGTAACCCTAACTTGCAACTGAGAGGGCGCTGAATCTCTTTAAAAGTTACAGCTATCAGTTACAGGCTCTGCAAAAACGATAAGTGTTTACCTGTTATTTACATGATTGTTATTTTATATTGTACTTAATACGTAGTCATATAGTTATAGTTACGCTGGTTATTTTTTATTTTTAATTTAGATAAAGAGTTTTTGTGGATTTTACTTACGATAGGTAAAACCGTTATTTCGTTCCATTTCTGTAGCCATTGTTTTTGGATATAGTGGTAGGGAATTCAAATTTTTTAATTGAGGTAGCTAGGTAGCTCTAACGCATAATTATATAGTAATACGCTTCACTGTTTCTATTTAATAGTTTCTATTCAAATACTATTGATATTTAATTTATTGATTTTATTAATTTAAACTACCATGCCCCAAACTAGAGCAGCAAAGCAACGGGCACAAAGTGGCAGGAGTGCTGTGACTCGGGGGAGAACTGAGGGGGGCAATTCTCCAACGCATCACAGCCTAAAGAAATGTGCAACTTGTGAAATGTTTGCCGAACTCTCTGGAACAGAACATGATATTGCCATGGGGGATGTCTTTGTGTGTGCGCGATGCAAGGAGTGTATCGAAATCAGGCAACAACTCAGCGTTCTTATGGGCCTATATGAGAGCTTGAAGGACAGGGTGGATGCCCTCGAAGGAACTAAATTGAGGGGCCCATCAGGCTCTCAGCTGCCCACATCAACGCCAGAGCTTGCACTTGGTCATCACGCAACACAGCGGCAACCCCTAAGGCAGAATGCGCTGGTCCCACAGGAACTAGTTGTTGTTGGTGACTCTATTGTCAGGGAAACGGGGAACATCCTTTGTAAAAAGGATAGGTGGAACAGGACCAGGGTATGTCTGCCAGGGGCAAAGGTTGATGACGTTGTAGAGCGGATATCATCTTTCAAGGGCACAAAAGGTGATATAGTTGTACACGTTGGCACTAATGATATTAAGAGTAGGAGACCGGCAGAATTACTCAACAAGTACAGGTCACTGTTGAAAAAAAGCCGTGAAATAGGGTTGAATTTGAAAGTGTCTGCAATTCTGCCCAGACACGATAGGAGGGAGTATATGATGAGAGCCTTGTCGATCAATTCGGCCCTGGAAAGATTGTGCAAGGCTCAAGGGGTAGAATTTTTTTCAGCCTGGACTGTACTTGTTAATAGGAGAGATTGCTTCTACAGGGATGGGATACACTTAAATAGAAAGGGTGCAAGAATATTTGCTGATGCTATCGAGGCAGTGTTAGGTGGGTCGGAAAACTGCTAGTTTGGGGGGATACAAAGACTAATAGTTTAACAGTAACCGCAGGCAGAGGTGAAGGCGATTCTTGCACAACTTCTATTAGAATAAGAAGCGACCTGGAGCGAGGGGTGTTGGGGGTTTCAGGGACGGATGGCAGTCATCATGGAATAGTTGGGTATATGGGATGTGTTAGGGTAACCAGGAATAGGCATAGGAGCATGTATGCTTGCATGTATACCAATGCTAGAAGTATAGCAAATAAATTTGATGAATTTGAAGTGTTGGTCAAGACATCAAAGGCGGATATTGTTGGGATAGCAGAGACGTGGTGTCACACAGATATAAGGGATACAGAACTGCAATTTGGGGAGTACAACGTCTACAGAAAGGATAGACAGGACAGAAAGGGAGGGGGTGTTATGCTGTTAATTAAGAAAAACATAAAATCAAAGGAAGTGCACCCAGTTAATATAGATGAACAGTGCTCTGTTGAGTCAGTTTGGTGCGAGATAAGCACTGCGAAAGGAAAAATAAGGGTAGGAGTGTGTTATAGGCCTAATGACTTGAATGAGTACAATGAACAATTGTAGAGAGAAATAGAGTGGGCCAGTAAATCTGAATGTCTTATAATGGGGGATTTTAACTTCCCAGATATTGACTGGAACTTGTGGGTTGGTCACTCACACACCAGTCAGACTTTTGTGGATTTATTGGATGATTGTTTTCTGCAGCAGCATGTTCGAGAGGCAACCAGAGAAAGTAACACTCTTGATCTGGTTATCAGCAGTGATCATTCGTGTATTAAGAATTTGCAGATAAAGGAACCACTAGGTGGCAGTGATCACAGTGTGCTGAAGTGGGATTTACTCAAAGAGGTAACTACCGTCAGGGGTAAAGGAAAGGGTTTTTGCTTCCGTAAAGGGGAGTACAGTGGTCTCAGACAGTTTTTAAATTCTGTACAGTGGGATCAACTGACGATGTTACCAACAGTAAATTCTAAGTGGGAAGCATTCAAGGAATTAATCGTGGAAGCTACTAGACTTTATATACCGATTAAGAAATATCGTTCAAGGTTTAGGCCTAAATGGTTATCAAATGAACTAATGAGACTCGTGACAGAGAAGAAAAATGCATGGGATGCATATAAATTATCAGGTGACGCAGAAGCCTGTGGCAGATATAAGCTAGTCTGTAATCAGGTCACAAAGGAGGTTCGGCAGGCGAAGGCGGATTACGAGAAATCTTTGGCAAAGGATGCTAAGAAAAACAGCAAGGATTTCTTTACTTATATAAACTCTAAAAGGAAGGGGATGAATATGATTGGTCCACTTGACATCGATGGTTCGACTGTTGATGATCCTGCTCAGATAGCAAACAAACTGAATGAGTATTTTGCATCTACATTCACACGTGAGGAATTATTACAGTTTGAAAATGGAAGAAGGTTATCAAATTGTAGCAGTGTGCTTAATGATTTTGTAATAACTGAGAGCAAAGTGGAGGAGAAATTGTTGAAGTTAAACATAAGAAAGGCACCTGGGGTGGATGGGATCTATCCAGTTATTTTAAAGGAGGCGGCAAAGCAACTAAGCAAACCCTTAGCCATAATTATGAGAGCATCCTTGGACTCAGGGGAGGTTCCCACGGACTGGAGATGTGCAAATGTGTCCCCAATTCACAAAGGTGGATCGAAGGGTGACACGAGTAATTACAGACCAGTTAGTTTAACTTCTGTTCCGGGTAAAATAATGGAGTCACTGGTTAAAGATGCATTGCAGGATCATCTAGACAAGACTGCAGCAATAATTCAAACACAGCATGGGTTTGTTAAGGGAAAGTCTTGTCTGACAAATTTGATTGGTTATTATGATGTGGTCACAAAGGAACTGGATGCGAAAAATAATTTTGATATCATATACTTGGATTTCAGGAAAGCTTTTGACACTGTTGCGCATGGAAGACTACTGTACAAATTGGAGCAGAATGGTATTAAGGGTAAGTTGCTACAATGGATAAAAGGATGGTTAAGTGGGAGAAGACAGAGGGTGGTAATCAATGGGTGCTGCTCTTCATGGACTAATGTTATTAGTGGAGTCCCACAGGGTTCGGTGTTGGGTCCACTGTTGTTTTTTGTATTTATCAATGATATTGATGAAGGTATATCAGGCTTAATGTCGAAGTTTGCAGATGACACAAAGGTTGGCAGGGTTGTTAATGACAGTAATGGCAGTGTGCTACTGCAACAGGATCTAGATAATTTGGGCAGATGGGCTAAGAAGTGGCAACTGAAGTTCAACCTTGACAAATGCAAAGTACTGCATATGGGTAGAAGTAACCCCAGAGAAACGTACCAACTGTGTGGTACTACACTTAAGGTGGTAGAAAATGAAAAAGACCTGGGAGTAATTGTGCAGTCAGATATGAAGTTTTCTGAGCAATGCAGACAGGCTGCTAGGGCAGGTCATGGGGTTTTGTCAATGATATATAGGAATTTTGCTAGCAGGGAAAAGGAGGTGATTGTCCCTCTGTATAAGGCAATGGTCAGGCCACGCCTTGAGTACTGCGTACAGGTCTGGAGGCCTCATTTTAGGAAGGATGTAGATTTGCTTGAGCGTGTACAGAGAAGAGCAACACGATTGGTGAGGGGAATGAAGGGATTCTCTTACCAAGAGAGGCTTAAGTTCTGCAAATTGCAGTGGCTGGAGACTAGGCACCTGCGCGGTGATCTGATTGAGGTCTATAAGGCCTTGAATGGGTTGAGCACGCTGAATTCTGATGGGATCCTTCCACTTGTTCAGATTACGAACCTACGGGGACATAAGTTCAAATTAAGAAAGGACAGATGTAGAATAGATGTGCGGAAATTTGCCTTTAGCCAGCGGGTGGTTAATTGCTGTTACAAACTTCCATCTGTCGTTGTGGAAGTTGATAGGTTAAATAAATTTAAGGAGGAACTGGACAGGCATTTGGAGGGAATGGCGTGATGATTTTTTTTTTTTTTTTTTTTTTGGCTGATGCTGCATAAGCTCCTACACTTGCTTTCTTGCATCATGTGCCACTACTACTACTACTACTACTACTACTTTTTTGCATTACTGACCTGTATTTGTTAAGTAAATTTGATCTCCTACCTTTAGTGTCATTGGTGCCAACGTGTACAACAATATCACCCTTTGTGCCCTTAAAAGATGATATATGCTTTACAACGTCATCAACTTTTGCCCCTGGCAGATATACACTTGTGATATTCCATCTATCCTTTTTACACAATATATTCCCCATCTCCCTGAGTCATCGACGATAACTAACTCCTGTGGGACCAACACATTCTGCCTTGGAGATTGCTACTGTATTGCCTGATGCCCAGGAGTGAGCTCTGTCATTGAGTTGGGCAGCTGAGAGCGTGACGAACCCCTCGTATTAATTTCTTCTAGGACATCTACCCTACACCTCAAGCTCTCATAGATGCCCATCAGAATGCTGAGCGTCTGCGTTTATATTTTGACGCCTAATTTCTAGACACTCTCTGCACCTGGCACACACAAAAACCTCCTCCTTGGCTAGATCATGTTCCGTTCTAGAGAGTTTGGCAAACATTTCACAAGTTGCACCTCTTTTTCTGCTGTGATGTGTTGGAGAATCATCCCCTCAATTCTTCCCCGAGTCAGAGCACTCCTGCCACTTTGTGCCCGTTGCTTTTCTGCTCTAGTCTGGGGCATGATATTTTAAATTATTAAGATCAATAAATTGATTTAATTAATTTTCAATACTACTCTTATCTAATAGAATCCTAAATGCAAGGATGCAAATTACGCTATAGAATTTTACGTCAGAGCTACCTAGTTACCACAATTAAAAATTTGAATTCTCTACCACTCTATACAAAAACAATGGCTGCAAGATTCGATCGAAACAACGGTTTTATGTATATTAAGTAATAATCTACAAAAACTTATCTAAATTAAAAATAAAAAACCAGCGTATCTAGAACTATATGGCTACTTTAAAGTTCAACATAAAATAACAATTAGGTAAATAAAATGGCAAACACTTATCGCTTTTTCGGAGCCTGTAATTCACAGCTGTAATTTTTAAAGAGAGTCAGCGCACTCTCTTTAAAAATAACCAACACTCATGTCATTGAACATGAATGTTTGTTATTTCAGTATGACCAGAGAGGAAGTGTCACTGAATTCAGTGGGCTTCAAAATCATCACCAAGGCCATAAAAGTTCAATTTAAAGAATTGAAGGATGAAGGCAATGCTGCTCATATTTTTCAGCAAACAGGGCGATTCACAAGGAATGTGTACCAATGGGGGAAGGAGCCAATGCTCTACGTACAGATGCTTTAAAGGCTGTTCATGTTTATTTCTCAGGAGAGGCTATGATTTCAAGGGAAATGCAGCTGGTTCTTATTGCATGACAGTGTCCCGTTCATTCTGCATTTGTTGAAGACATTTAAAGAAACATGGCATCGTATGGATCAACAATCTGCCCTACTCTCCATATCTAGCACCAGTGGAGTTCTTCCTCTCTCCAAGTTCAAACTGTCTTTAATGACTCTTTTCAATAACTTTTTGAATGGTGCAATAGGTGCATTCAGTCAGGTGATGATTACTTTGAATAAAATTAAACCATATTTCAGCCCCTTTACTTTATATACTTTTTCATTGTAAGAGGTTCGGGAATTTTATTGCCACACCTCATGTATGTGTAAATATGTGTATAACCTTAGATGTGCATATTTCATAACTTCATTTAAATTATTAGAAATAATGAAACATTGATTGAGTTCTCAGAAATCCTACAGAAATCTCTGTAGGATTTCTGAGAGTAATTAAGTTGAGAAACACTTATTTGTTGAAAAGGTCAGGTATTAGTATTAATAGTGAAAATTGATGCAGATAAGCTAACTTATACAGTATCAGCTTAAAAAAAAAAAAAAAAAAACCTTCCCATTTCATTTATCTATTCACAAAAGGGGTTCAAAAGGTGACACAAGTAACTATAGACCTGTTAGCTTAATTTGTTTCCGGGGAAAATAATGGAGTCATTGGTTAAAGAAGCATTGCAGGATCATCTAGACAAGACTGCACTAATAGTTAAGACACAGCATGGGTTTGTTAAGGGGGAGGTCTTGTCTGACCAATATTATTGGATACTATAATGTGGTCACAAAGGAACTGAATGCCAAAAATAATTTTGATATCATATACTTGGATTTCAGGAAAGCTTTTGATGCTGTTTCACATGGAAGACTGCTGTACAAATTGGAGCAGTATGGCATTAAGGGCAAGATGCTACAATGGATAAAGGGATGGTTGAGTGGGAGATGACAGAGAGTGGTAATCAATGGACACTGATTTTTGTGGACTAATGCTATTAGTAGAGTTCCCCAAGGTTCGGTGCCGGGTCTGTTGTTGTTTTATGTATTCATCAATGATATTGATGAAGGTATATCAGGCTTAATGTCCAAGTTTGCTGTGATACAAAGGTTGACAGAGTTGTTACCGACAATAATGACATTATGCTACTGCAACAGGATCTAGAAAAGTGGGCAGCTGGGATGAGAAGTGGCAACTGAAGTGTAACATTGACAAATGTAAAGTACTGCATATGGGTAGCAGTAACCGAAGAGAAACATACCAACTGTGTGGTACTACATTCAGGGAAGTGGAGAATGAAAAAAGACCTGGGGATAATTGTGCAGTCAGATGTGAAGTTTGCTGAGCAGTGCAGATGGGCTGCCAGGGCAGCTCGTGGCATTTTGTCAATGATATATATAGGAATTTAGCTAGCAGGGACAAGATGGTGTTAATCCCATTGTACAAGGCAATGTTCAGGCCTCACCTTGAGTACTGTGTACAGGTGTGGGGGCCTCATTTTAGGAAGGATGTAGAGCTGTTGGAACGAGTTCTGCAAATTGCAGCAAGATATCAACTTCCATCTCTTGTTGAAGTTGATATCTTGAATAAATTTAAGGCTGATCTAGACAGGCATTTGGAGTGAATGGATGGGTGAAATGCGAGTTTTTTTTTTTTTTTTGCTGATGATGCATAAGCTTGCTTTCTTGCATCGTATACCTCAACTAATGCTAATCCCCTCAAATGATCTGTCTAGCTTTTCCTTCAATTTATTGAAAATATCCACTTTAGCTGATACAGAGGCTAAAGGTAAATTTCTATACATCTATTATGCAACCATTGTTTCTCCATTTGAATTTATGTCTCTCGTGTGTAGTCTGAGAAGGAGGAAGAATCCAAGCAGCATTGAACTTGCTCAATTCAGAGCCTTAAACACTTCAATTAGATCACTTCACAGGTGCTTAGTCTCCAGACACTGCAGTTTGCAGAATTGGAGCCTTTCTTTGTTTCCCTCACTAATCTTATTGCCCTTCTTTGTACCTGTTCCAGCAGCTCTCTATCCTTCCTAAAACGAGGCTTTCAGACCCGGTATTTATCGATATAGAAGAAAACGTTGGTCAGTGTACAGTACTGAAGATGTAGCCTGACCATTGCTTTGTACAATAGGATAACACCTCTTTATCCTTGCTAGCAAAATTCTCTTATCATTAGACAAAACCACACGAGCTGTCCTAGCACTTCTTTTACAATTGACTCCTTTATTTTCCCTGGAACAGAACTTAAACTAGCAGGTCTGTAATTACTCATGTTACCCTTTGATCCTCACCCCATTTGTGAATTAAGAATACATTTGCACATCTCCGGTCTACAGGGACCTTCCCTGAATCCAAGGATGCTCTCATAAGGAGTGACATCTGCTAAACAAAGATGAATGTAAGGATGGAAACTTAATCCCTACTATAAGTATCGGCGCCTCCGTAGCCAGGTGGGCAAGAGCAGCAGTGTGTAGCACACGCTTCTTGATTAGACCGGGGTTCGAGCCCATGACCACCAAATATGGAAGTTGTGGAAAGATCAGGGAATAACCACCGCATATCCCTGGAGCAATATGGCCTTAGTTGCTAATGCTCCTAAAAACCAAATAACAAAAAAACTATAAATATCATCCATACCTTCAATTCATTGATGTTTTAAAATTCCATTAGAGCTGGTACTTGCACTGCCCAGTAAAAGGCCATATGTTTGCACTGCCAGTAAGGCCATATATTTGACTTTAGCCAGCGGGTAGTCGGTTGGTGGAACAGACTTCCATCCCTTGTGGAAGTTGATAGCCTAAATAAATTTAAGGCTCAGCTGGATAGGTATTTCGAAGGAATGGAGGGGTGAAGTGGAAATTTTTTTTTTTTTTTTTTTTGGCTGATGCTTGCTTTCTTGCATCATATGCCTCTACTAATGCTAATGTAATATCAGTTTGCTGTTTTCCGTGTTGCTGGTTTAAGTGTCAGAAATATGGATACTCACAATTGGGCTGTCTTGGGACTCTTGAAACCCTCAATGTCGTGCTAAGGACAATGAAAATACAGTATGTTAATCACCAATATGTACATATTTTATGGGCATGGAGAATGCCTTGCATAATCTGAAGCATGCCAGAGGAAGAAGAAGGGAGAGAAGGAAATATAGAGACTAAAGGCAGAGCTGAATGTATCCTACCAGAAACCAAGAAAAGCAGTGTAACTGTTAAATTACAACAAACCATCATTTGCTTGGAAGGCAGTGTAGAAATATTCAATCGAAACTCAAACTAAAATCACTAAAACCTACACAGAAGTACCAATCAGCTGCCACTCCTATATCTATACCCACGTAATGCTCCACTAGTAAAAAAAAAAAAAACCCTATAAAACTTGAATTATCACCTGTAACACAAGAAAACAGATATCATAACACAAGAAAACAGATATCAAGATATAGCAGTTATCAGATGATTAATTCTTGGAACTCTTTGCAGAAAAAAAAAAATGGACACAAGACTTCTGCATCTATATTTAGTAAAGGAAATACTAAAGGATCAGTACTAAGTGGAGGAGAGATTATTTTCATTAGCATATGGTGCAAGGAAGCCTGAGGCTTTTGCTACACCAGCAAAAAAAAAAAAAAAAAATTTCTGAGTTACCCTGAGAGAGAGAGAGAGAGAGAGAGAGAGAGAGAGAACAAGAGTCAGAAGTAGAAGAGAATCACCAAGGAAGAGAAGAATGATGATATCCAGCTCAGGACCCTGGGTATGCCAAGCTCATACTCACCAGATGTGAGCCACTGGGGTGTTGAGGATGGACATAAAAAAGGCACCTGGGGTGAATGGAATCTATCCACTTTTATTAAGGGAGGGACCAAAGATGCTAAGCAAACAAGAGTTTGCCATAATTATGAGAGCCATAATTATGAGAGCATCCTTGGATTTGGGAGAGGTCCCTATGGATTGGAGAAGTGTTAATATATTCCCAATTCAAAAAGGGGGGATAAAAGGAGACATGAGTAATTATAAACCTGTTAGCTTAGCAACTATTTCAGGGAAAATAATGGAATTGCTGGTTAAAGAAGTAATACAAGACTATTTGGACAGGCATGCAATTATACTGCAATCACATCATGGATTTGAAAAGGGGCGGTCTTGTCTAACCAATCTGATAGGTTATTATGATGCATTGACCAAGGAACTGGATGCAAAAAATAATTTTGACATCATATACTTGGATTTCAGGAAGGCTTTTGATATTGTCACACATAAAACACGGCTGTACAATCTGGAGCAATGTGGAATTAAGAGCAAGTTACTGCCATGGATAATGGAATGGTTAAGTGGAAGAAGACAAGAGTGTTTATCAATGGGCACTGCTCTTTGTGGACATTAATAGTGGAGTTTCCCAGGGTTCAGTGCTGAGTTCATTATTGTTTTCAATATTTATCAATTTTATCAATGATACTGATGTTGTTATTGTTATTTGGTTTTTAGGAGCATTAGCAGCTAAGGCCATATTGCTCCTGGAATATGTGGTGGTCATTCCCTGACCTTTCCGTATTTGGTGGTCAGGGCTTGAACCCCGGTCTACATCAAGAAGCGTGTGCTGCGCACTGCTCCTTCTGCCCATCTGGCTACGGAGGCGCCTGATACTGATGAAGGTATATCAGGCTAAATGTCTAAATTTACAGTTGATACAAAGGTTGGCAGGGTGATTAACCACAGTCATCAGCGTGAGCTGTTGCAAAAAGCTCTAGGAAAATTGAGTCAATGGGCTTAGAAATGGCAATTGAAGTTTAACATTGACAAATGCAGGATACTGCATATTTACTTTCAGCACACCTAATTTGCTGACCTCAGTTAAAGCAGGCTACCTACACTGCCGTATCCAACCATACATTCCAAACCTTTTTAAGATGTTTTAAGTACCAAAAATTTGCTCACCCCCAGACAATATGCAGAAGTGAAATTGAAATTGTCCTAATTATGGATCAAAAAATCATTCACAGAGTGTACTGCAAAGCCTCCAGAATTTCCAAATTGCAAGAGTGATCATCTGGCATATTCAAAATCATGCGACTCCTGGGAAAAAGAATACAAAAGTATAAGATTGAGAATAACGTCACATATCAAAAAGCAAATAAAGGCAATAATCCCAAAACGCACGTATGCCTCTGCTACACAAAAGTGCCAAGCTATGTCAACTCAAACAAGTATCAATTCCACCTAATACATCCATTGCAGAATGGGTGCAATCTGTACTGTCGACATATCAACCTACTACAAAATTTGTTTTAGTTGATGAAATAAATAATACCCCTCTCACAGTTCTGCCTAAAATTACACCACATGATAAAATGCCAAATAAACCAAGAAGGCAACAAGCCACTGATTTGCCACAACCAAACTCAAACAGCATGGACTCTGAAGATATAACTGCTCAAGATGAAGCAGAAGATGATATGGAGAATGGATTTTCACTTGGTCAAAATGTTGATGTAGAAGAGTACAGATTCTGGACACATCCCTTTTTCCTAGAAAAGATAAAAACAAAATATGACCATCAAAAGAAGCAGACAGAAGCTTCTCTCTTCAAACCCAGATAATGCAGCACATTATACAATGGAATTGTAGAGATTTATGCAGCAAAGCTGATGACATCTATGATATAATCCTATAGCCGTTTGCTTATAAGAGACTAATCTAACTCCAAAAGTAACTCCATCAATCAAAAATTATACAATTCACAGAAAAGATAGAAACTCTTCATTATCTGTATGTAGAGACATCACAATTTTAGTTGAATATAATATACCTTCTAGGAACATTCCGCTTCAGACCCTCTTAGAAGCTGTTGCCAGTTGGACAGACACTAACTCTAGTACCACTGTACCTTTCATCTAACAATATCTACACGTTCAAAGAAATAGAAGACCTAATAAAACAAATACCACTATCTTTTTGTCTTCTCGGTGACTTCAATGCACACCATCCACTATGGGGATCTGCCCACATGGACAGTCGAGGACACTTGGTTGAGATGATACTAGATCAACTGAACCTAACATTACTAAACACGGCAAAATTCTTATACTCGCCTTCCTACTGGATCTATGTCAGCAGTTGATTTAAAAATCTGTTCCCATATATTGCAACCCAGTATAGAATGGACAGTTTTAAATGATCCACACAATAACGATTACTTCCCAATTGTATGTAGAAAACATAACCTAACCTAAAAAACACTACAAACCCCATGCACTGATTATTGGGGCACGGGGTTTGATAGCCAGTTTATTAAACTACAACCCATTGACAGAGTTACTGACCATATTACTGAGCAAATACTAACCACAGCCTCTGAAGCAATACCTCAGGCCTCTGTATGTAAACACAGAAATCTTAAGCTCTGGTGGAACGAAGCTTGTACCAATGCGAAAAAGGAAAAAAAAATAAAGCTTGGAAGCTGTTTCAGAAGTTTCCAACTACCAATAATATAATTCAATATAAAAGGCTTAAGGCAAAAGCTCGACAAGTTTACCACCACTATCACAAAGTATTCAAGCAGTCTACTTATCTGGGAAAAATATTCGATCACCCAGTGGTAAATATCTACCTCCTCCTACTCCCATGTTAACCAAGAATGGACAGGAAATATCTTCTCAAGAAATAGCTAATGCTCTTGCAGAGACTTTTTCCCAAACATCTACCAGTTCAGTATACGACAACTCCTTTCTTCAAATCAATGCTTTATTGGAAAGTTACAAGATAAATTTCCATACCACCCAATATCATGCCTATAATCAACCATTTAACCTATTTGAACTACAAACAGCATTAAACAGATCACCTAACAGTGCAGCTGAACCTGATGGAATCTATTATATAAAATGCAGAAACATATAAACAGTACAGCCTTGAATTTACTATTAATATTCAATAATCAAATTTTTCTCAAAGGTATATAGGAAAGGCTAAAATAACAGAGTGGTGTCACTCTGTTATTTTAGCCTTTCCTAAACCAGGAAAAGATCAATCGCTGCCACAAAATTACCAACCTGTCTCCCTCACCAGTTGCCTAAGTAAAACTCTTGAAAGAATATTACACAGGCAGCTTACTTGGTTTCTTAAAACTAAAACAATTATGAACAGCAATCAGTTTGGATTCTGACAAAACAGAACCACTTTGGATCTAATGGTGAAAGCCGAGACTAACATCCATAATGCTTACGTCAGAAATGAACATATTGTTATGGTAAGTCTTGATATAGAAAAGGCTTTTAACACTCCCTGGGGGTATGGCATATTGAGAGAACTTTTTTCTGTAGGATTGCGAGGCCACTTATCAGAATTCATTGGAAATTTTCTTCAACAGAGAACCTTTCAAGTCTGCTATCAATCTGTACTTTCTTGGTCCTACACTCAAGGTGTCCCACAAGAATCAGTTCTACCCTATATTCACTTAGACTGAAGACCTTATTATATCTTGCTGTTTGCAAAATATTCATATCATTGAAAGAGAGCTGCAACTTTCCATAAATAAGTTGGAGACATGGGTACAGCAGAATGGATATCCATTTGCCGAACAAATAAAAAGAATCTTGTGTACCCTGTATGCATGTTTTTTGTGTAAACATCTTTGACGACACCTACTAAATTTCAAACATTTAGAACTGAAATCATGAAAGATGTAATTTATGCTCACGCCCACTACTTACTGTACCGAGGCACCTCCGTAGCCAGGTGGGAAAGAGCAGCAGTGCGTAGCACACGCTTCTTGATTAGACCAGCGTTCGAGCCCGTCACCACTAAATATGGAGGATGCGGAAAGGTCAGGGAATGACCACCGCATATCCCGGAGCAATATAGCCTTAGTTGCTAATGCTCTTAAAAACCAAACAACAACTTACTGTACCGAATCAATGTTAGTGATAAATAGGATACACATGCCTGCTGCTTACTCTACTGAATCAACGTTTGGTAAAGAGTTTTTTTTTTTTTTTTTATGAAAACTCCAAACAGGAGAGGTATTAGAACCTATAGTACTCAGTACCATGCTTGGGTTGGAGGTTGAGAAGATGAAAGAAGATATTTGTTCACATTAGACTTGAACTTCTGTAGACTGTAATTTTCAGGAAATACATCGAAGGAAGGTTGTTCCACAAAACGGCAGTTGAATGAATAAACGAGAAAGATGAAAAGTTGGTTCTGTGAGTTTGAAGTTGGACAGTAAATGGATGTTGGCTGGTGGCGGCACATGTTTGAACTGTTTTGAAAGAGAGAGAGCGGGAATTATAGAAGCCAATTCAGAAGAACAGTGCCATGGAAGTATCTGTAGAAAAGGCATGCAGCAGAAACATTGTCTATGAGCCAGAGAGTGGACAGACTCTGTTAGAGATGAGTAATTGATTAACCTAACTGCCCTCTTCTGAGTGGAATCTAGAAGCCAAGAGAGATTAGAAGTCGGGGTAATCCCCAAAAGAGATATAACATCTTGCCTAGAAATCAGTGTCACCAAAGATAAGCATAAGAGCAGAAGAATCCTTTTAGCGAGATATAAGACAAGACTGAGTTTCAGAAGGATTGAAATCAACTAAGTTGTCTTTATGCCACTGGAGAATTACTTGAAGATCGGCATTTAAGGAATTGATAGCAGATATTTGAGAAGTTGAAACTGATTGAGCAGGGCAAGGTTTCTCAAAATGGAAAGTGGAATGCAATGTGCTATCATCAGCAGAACTATGGATGGGATTTCCAGTCAGTGGAATAAGGTCATTAATATACAAGAGGAAAAGAACTGAACCTTGGGGAGGGGACACCAGCATTAATGGAGGAGTTAGAAGACAGAGAGTCGTCTACCAACACCCTCAGTGAGCGATCGGAGAGAAAACTGGATAACCAATTACAAAAAACAGTTGGAAAACCATAAGATGGAAGCTTGTTTAGAAGACCTTTATGCAAAACACAATCGAAAGCCTTTGAGATGTCAGGAGCAACTGCTTGTGTTTTACTGAACTTTTCCACTGAATTTGTCCATAAATGGGTAACATAAGCCAGAATATCACCAGTGGATCGACTCCGACAGAATCCATACTGTGAACGTTGATCAGACAGAAGGTTTCTAGGTAGTTTAAGAGTTGGCAGTTAATTGATTTCTCCATTACTTTAGAAAGAGTAGAAGTAATTGCAATGGGAGCATAATTGGATGGGAGGGATTTGTCACCCTTTTTAGGAACTGGCTGGATATGAGCAAATTTACACCTGGAACTTTTTTAGCATCAAGATTCGTAAAAATCCTGACATCCTTTTGACAGAAGACCCAGGAGGCATTGAATGGAGCGTGTTGTGAGAATGTGGTAGGTGTTTTACCAAGATGATTAATACACGAGTTGGAAGAAAAATGGGATGTTAGCTTTGAAGTGATAGCAGAACCATCTGGTTTTAAGGGGTGGGAGCAGAGATGGGCAAAATTTGCAGCCAATAGCTTTGGCAAGAGACCAGAATGCTCAACTACCATTATGGCAGGAAGCAAGTTTTCTACTCTTAGCCTGTTTGAAATCTTGTTTGGACTGATTAATAACTGCTTTACAATTGTTGCGCGCTTTGGTGTAGGTAGAAAATGAAACTGAAGAATTGGAAACAAGCCAATTACGATAAGCAACATTTTTCTCTTGAACAGCCTTAGCACATTTGCTGGAAAACCAAGATTTAGATAAAGGACTAGATTTTAAATTGGAGTGTGGGATAGAGGATTCCATTCCAACAAGAATAATTTCACTGACATGATCTGAGCAAACATTGGCATTTGTTTTGTATATTTATCAATGATATTGATGAAGGTATATCAGGCTTAGTGTCAACGTTTGTAGATGATACAAAGGTTGACGGGGTTGTTAATGACAGTAATGGCAGTGTGCTACTGCAAAAGATCTAGAAAATGAAAAAGACCTGTGAGTAATTTTGCAGTCTGATATGATGTTTTCTGAGCAATGCAGACAGGCTGCCAGGCCAGGTAATAGGGTTTTGTCAGTGATATATAGGAATTTTGCTAGCAGGGAAAATGAGGTGATTCTCCCTCTGTATAAGGCAATGGTCAGGCCACGCACCTTGAGTACTGCTTACAGGTCTTGAGGCCTTATTTTAGGAAGCATGTAGATTTGCTTGAGCGTGTACAGAGATGGGCAACAAGATTGGTTATGGGAATGAAGGTATCCTCTTACCAAGAGAGGCTTAAGTTCTGAAAATTGCAGTGGCTGGAGACTAGGCACCTGCGAGGTGATCTGATTGAGTTGTGTAAGGCCTTGAATGGGTTGAGCACGCTGAATTCTGATGGGATTCTTCCACTTGTTCAGATTACGAACCTAAAGGGGCATAAATTCAAACTGAGGAAAGACAGATGTAGAATAGATGTGCTGAAATTTGCCTTTAGCCAGTGGGTGATTAATCGCTGGAAGAAACTTCCATCTGTCGTGGAAGTTGATAGGTTATGTAAATTTAAGGAGGAACTGGACAAACATTTAGACGGATTTTTTTTTGCTAATACTGCATAAAATTTTGTAAATTTTTTTTTTTTTTTTTTTTTTTTGGCTGATGCTGCATGAGCTCGTACCCTTGCTTTCTTGCATCACATGCAAGAAAGCAAGTGTACACTGGGTCAGATTACTGTTTCAGAAGTTTTGAAACAATAATCCAACCAAGGAAAAGAAATCTCGCAGGTCATCCCGTTTTGCATTCTTGTAATGCCAAACAACACAAGGTTGGGAATAGCCATGATATAGAGGCTCCATTAGAGAAGAGACAATCACTGAGTTGTGATCTGAAGTGCCTGGAGGACCTCTCACTTCGACCGTGTATTTAGAAGGTTTTTTATGAGTAAAAGATCAAGCGTGTTGATGTATGGTTAGGATTGTCCTTTATTCTTGTAGGTGAGTCTGTGCAAGGTCATTGGTAATTGCAAAAGCCTCAGCATCTTGACCAGCTGGTTCGGTGTGACTAGAAAGCAGAAGCCAGCTGGAGTTGTGAACATTAAAATCACAAAGGAAAATTACCTCACTGTTAGGAAAGCTGGACTGGAGTAAGTCAAATTGCAGAGAGAGGAAGTCAAAGTACTCCAAGTGATTAGTGGAGTTGGGAGAATGGTAGAGACAACAGATGAATTTGATTGAATGAGGTAGAGAGATTTTAAGCCAGAGAAGATCGAAAAGAGGAGATTTCAGATTATCAAATCACTGACAGGGGATATCAGAATGGACATATCTCAAGTACCACCTTTGAGGCAAAATGAATCATAAAGCGAATAATTTGGGCAAGTGAGATAAGCAGTAGTTGAATCAACTGATAACTGAGATTCTGTCAGAAAAAGTACACGAGGTTTGGCAGACTGCAAGTGGAAATGGACATTGTTGAGATTAGAATTGACACCATGTATATTTGTAAAATGGACTAGGAAGTATTTGACTACGAATGTTATGCCAATAGCCTAATTACCCATTTGTTGAATAGTATGATTGCAATTATACATGTTTTTGTATTGTCACAATCATACTATCATATTGGATCATGTTACTCTGTCGTTCTGTTGCAAATTGTACATGCAGCGCTAATGAGATCTGCAAGAAACAACAGTATGCACGCATAATATGCTATCGAAACTGACTTGGCTGGGGATCTCAATGAGTACAAGCACGAGATGGTACTGCTGCATATTCCATTTTGCAATGAGGAAACAGAGATACTGTCAGAGATGAAATATGTTAAGATCTACAAAGACAATGAAGAGCTCATACTAGATCGTAAATTGTATGAATCCGATTTGGACATTTGCAAAACGATTTAAATATGTAAGATGGTGTGTCAAGACTACAACGACGGTGACCCTAATGAAGCATGCGTTAATGACCTGCATAGCCTTGCAATGCGACTGCGAAGACTCAAAACTTTTACAATCATCCAAACAGTGAAATGAATGAGGATCTAAAGCTCTCCAGGCTGAACTGACCCAGTGCAATAGCAAAGAAACATGAAAACTTGATGACCAATGAGGAATTCTGCAACTTAATGAGAATGACCAATGAATAGCAATAGATTCTACTTATACATAATTTGGAGTCTGTTATCTCCTAATTACAAACCAATTCAAATATTCTTAGACTGGCTCAGCTAGTTTGTGAAAAACGTTTGATTCACCTCTTAATGGAAATATACAACTGCTTCAGTAATACAGATGGGTACTGCAACACCTACATTACTGCGTTTCAACTGGTAAGGCTGAAGCGCATGAACTGGTTTATGAAGGCAGAACTGGTTTATGCAGCTTTGATCACATCCAAGATCACTGCCGTCAAGATATCCATTTCTCTGGTTACCAAAAGATTTCTGCCATGGGTGGCAGTGGTTAGCCCAAAGCCACCTAAGTGGTATGCCCCGAATCATAAACATTTTTCGACAACCAGCTGGTTTATGCCAGCTCTGAGCATATCCAAGATCACCTCCCATGATGTGCGATCTCCTCTCCTGTGTCTGTTTTTCTTTGTTATGAAATGGAAATGGCACCATTTCTGCGTCGCAAAATTGCGACAAATTTACTACTGTCCAAAATTTAGTAGGTGCCGCCAAACATGTTTACACATCAAAAACAATTGTATACATTTTTACAAAAAACATGATCTACACCCAGAACTGTAACTCCGATTAAAAAACCATCTGATCCCTCTCACCAGTAATCTTCATTTCCTAGGTTTAATGTTGGACACCAAACTTAACTTCGTTTCACGTATAACATACCTCTGAACTGTCTGTTTAAAGAAACTTATATACTTATGTCCATTTCTGCTATGACATGGGACGCTGATAGATATACTCTTTTACAGTTGTGTCTTGCTGTTATCAGGTCTTGTTTAGATTATGGTGCCATTGTTTTTGACTCTGCCAGGAAAAGTGCACTAACCAGACTAAAACACTGTGCACTAACAACACAGTGCCCTTCATACCTCTCTAGGTGAGTTTAGATCATTACCTGTCCAGAGCTTGTATGTAGAGGCACATGAACCTCCACTTCATCTTAGAAGGAAAATGCTGCTCCTCAACTATGCAGCCAAAATCAAAGCCTTCCAACACATCCCATTTGACTGCTACTTACCAACCCTCAATGGACAGTGTTCTATAACAGTAAACAAACTGAAAATAGACCCACTGGTATTAGATTAAAAGATTTGCTTCAAAAATAGTATTTTAAAGGATGCACACCATTCCTTAAAACACTGTTTAAAGGGACGGTGCGCATATAAAAGAACATGTTAAAGGATCAAAGCATATAAGATCAACAGTGATCACAAAACAGCATTCAGGTGCTATATCAAAGATGGAAAAGCTATTAATAATATGGATGGAAAATCAGATTCAGAAGCAAGTGCCCATGAGTCCATGGCCATTCAAGCAACAGTAAGAAGTATTTATGAAGATATTAAGGATAAGTATGGCAAATCCCAAGCCAAGTTTGTGATAAGCAATGCGTGGTTTAATAGGTTCAAGCATTGCACTGGTTTCCAAAACATACTTTAATGCAGTGAAGTCGCCATGGCAATTCTGCAGCTGCAGAGAAATTTTGTGATGTGTCGGGGAAAAAACCCTTCCAAATCTCCACAGCCCTCAACTTCCGCAGTGGTGTGCTTATCAGCTGAAGAGTTAATTCTGGCAATGATGCTTGAAAAGTAAAACTTGCTAAAAACTTATGCTGTCTCCTCTCTCTCTTTTTGTAATTTTATAATTTTGAAATTTTTGTAATTTTATACACTTTTGAAATTTTTCCTGTGCATGAGATAAAAAAAATTGAATAAATAATTCTGTTTACATGTTCATCGAACATTTCTTTTTTGCTTCAATCAAATTTGCGAGTGCTGCAGAAGCATCTAGGGAAATTCCGACACATAAAATTCCAACTTTCATAGAGTTCTGCGGAATGCATAATGCTGAAAATAGACCCACTGATATTAGATGAAAAGATTTGCTTCAAAAATAGTTAAGGGATGTGCTCCTTTAAAACACTATTTTAAGGGACAAATAGTCATAAGTCGGGGAGTGGTTGTATATATAGATGGCTCATAAACAGGTTCTGCCATTGGTGCCACGGCTGTCTTTCCTTCTTTTACAGTCTCCATATCACTCCCGGTTAAATGTAACAGTTACAATGCAGATTTGTACACAATTAAATTAGCCCTAGATAGGATCAACACTTTCACCAATGCTAGCAGTGCAATATACACTGATTTCCATGAGTGTAGTGTCTGCACTGGTCAATAAATATTCAGTATTGCATCCCATCATAAAACAAATGCTTTCCTGTTTAAACTATGTATGGAATAAAAATCATTCGGTGAAATGATTTGACATGGACAAATGGATACAGGGTGTGATTTCAAAATTTTCAGTTTAAATCAAGATTCAGATAGTAGTTAGCAGTATAGAAAATGAGGATTCTAGCACACTTTTGCTAACACAAAAAACAAATGCTCTAAAATATTCCTATTTTCTGCTTTGAAATCAATTACATAAGCTTTTTTTCTCACTTTTTCCTTACCTTTATAAATTTGTTTCATTTTTATTGTAATCTTCAATATTTTTATGTGTTATTCTGTTTTCATTATTTTCAGTTCTTTAATTGAATAAGATATATTAAGATCTAGGTCTTGTAATTTTTTGAATGGAATAGATTGGAATTGCCCAATGTTTTGTAGTGATTTTATTAATTCAATTTTTGAAAAAAATTTTTATTAAAATAATTTTTTCAAAATTATTCGAAATTTTTCAATGATTCGAAAATTTATTTGAAAAATTGTCTTTTTATAAATGGAAATAAAATTCTGCAAGAAATGTGAGCAAGAAAAATATGATATAAGAGGGAATTTAACACATCTCACCCATATTGTAGAGATTGTAATAAGGCATATCAAAAAGAATATTATATATCCGAAACATCACTCAAAAACAAAGAAGTTATTTCATGTGAATGTGCAAGAGAAGTAAAAAAAAATTATTTGGAGAGCCAGAAATAGATTTACATGTAAGAAGTCTTATGGAACTTAAAAATTATACAAATGTGAAAAAACTTATTTCAGAATTTTCAAAATATCCAAGGTGCGATATTTATGGAACAGTATATAAAGAATGTGCAAAAAATTATCTCATTAACAAGTATAATTATGTTATAGATTGTGAATGTGAAATAAAAGTTTGTAAATTAAGTGTATATATAATCAGAACATAGAATGAATCTTGTAGGAAAAACATTCTGAGAAAAAGTGAATTAATTTTAAAAATATAAGAAAATCACCCATTTTTTTTACCCATTTTACCCATAAAAAAGGTGAAAAAATCAAGTGTTAAGTAATTAATTTTGAAGTGATTTTTATTTAAAAAAATATGTACTAATGAATGAGAAAATATACTCTGTATTGAGTAAACTGAGTGTTAGAAACTTAGAAGATATTTGTAAATACTGCAGATTTATAGGATATACAGATTTAAAGGCCAGACAAGCTGTACTTGCTACCTGGGAGTCTAAAACGCTGATGGAACTGATATTCGAGTGACACTCAAGTCAAGTGGACCCAATTTCAGCAAAGTCCGGACGGTCTGTGACAACCAAATTCTCTGCTTGCACCTTCACGATGGTGGGACTGTTAGTAATCCTGGGTATAACCTCGATGCACAAGTATATGGTGGGTGATCGCCCAGGTGTGAACCAACATAAGCAGGGGTCGAGGTGTGGCGCCCACACCACATGGTGGAACGCTGCCCCTCTATGTTATCAGGCAGTACTAGGTGGTAGATGACTCTCATCAGCCGGTGCAATACCACCATTTTGCTTATCGGAGGCTTGAAGTGATGGAACCCTTATTTAGTCTCTATAGCTAAGTTCCGGTCAACCCCTCCCTATCTCTTCCATCGTGCAATATGATTGATGACTTTTGAGGTTATGATGAACATCGTGGCGAGATCCAATATTCCTTACATTTCGAGGGTACAGCTCTAAAACGGTGTTCGCTGGCTGGCAGCTAGTTAGTACAACGGACCAAACCTATTGGTAACTCTCTAGGAGGCTTCCGGATCAGCTAGTGTATAATCTTGCTACCTCTACTCTGCCAGATAGTGACTGGAGGGAGTCCGAGTAGTGTGTATGCGGGGGAGCATTGCCGAGGCCACGTTTTGTCAAGGATCTGGGTATATTCTTACCATGTGTACGCCAAATATAAAATTTCATTACTTCATACAGCATGTCCCACCCACTTTTTTTTACTATGGAATACACCATGAATTGTCAAAATAATAGAGCAAGCTTATCTGCGAAAAGATCTAAACCTCCCAAGCACTTCCTAATTCATTTCACAAATATACATTGTCTCAATTCTAATCTCAACGATGTCCATTTAGACTTCCAGTCTGCCAAACCCCATGTACTTTTTCTGACAGAATCTCAGTGATCGGTTGATTCAATTACTGGTCATCTCAGGTGCCCAAATTATTCGCTGTATGATTCCTTTTGCCTCGAACGAGGTACTTGTGCATATGTACGTTCTGATATTCCCTGTCAGAGAGTTGGCAATTTGGAATCTCCTCTCTCTTTGATCTTCTCTGGCTTAAAATCTCTCTATCTCATTTTGTCAAATTCATCTCTTGTCTCTATCGTTCTCCCAACTCCACTTATCACTTGGAGCTCTTTGACTGCCTCACTTTGCAACTGGACTTTCTCCTGCCCAACTTTCCTAACAGTGAGGTAATTTTCCTTGGTGATTTTAATGTTCACAACTTCAACTGGCTTCCATTTTCTAGTCACACTGACCCAGCTGATCGCGATGCAAGGCTTTCACAATTACTAATGACCTTGCACAGATTGTTCATTTAACTACAAGAATACCAGAGAATCCTAATCGTACAACCAATATGTTTAATCTTTTTCTCACAAACAACCCTTCTAAGTACACGGTCGAAGTGAGAAGTTCTTTAGGCACTTCAGATCACAACTTGGTGATTGTCTCTTCTCCAACGGAACCTTTATCTCATGGCTATTCCCAACCTCGTATTGTTTGGCATTACAAGAATGCAAAATGGGATGACCTGCGAGACTTCTTTTCTTCTTTTCCTTAGTTGGATTACTGTTTCAAAACTTCTGATGTCAACTTTTGTTCAGATCGTGTCAGTGAAATTATTCTTGCAGGAATGGAATGCTTTATCCCACACTTTGAGGAATGGAATCCTTTATTCCACTTTAAAATCTCGTCCTTTATCTAAACCTTCGTTTTCCAATAAATGTGGTAAGGCTGTTCAAGAGAACGTTGCATGTCGTAATTGGCTTGTTTCTAATTCTTCAGTTTCATTTTCTGCCTACACCAAAGCTCGCAACAGTTCTAAAGCAGTTATTAATCAGTCCAAACTACAGTTTGAACAGGCTAAGAGTAGAAAACTTTCTTCTTGCCTTAATGGTAGCCGAGCATTCTGGTCTCTTGCCAAAGCTATTGGCCGTAACTTTTGCCCATCTCTGCTCCCACCTCTGTCCAAGCCAGATGGTTCTGTTGTCACTTCAGCCAAGGATAAAGCTGACCTGCTAGCATCCCATTTTTTTCCCAACTCATATATTAATGATCTTGGTAAAACACCTCCCACCATTCCCAACACGCTCCATTCAATGCCTCCTGTGGTCTTCCATCAAAAGGATGTCAGAAAGATTTTGACGAATCTTGATGCTAAGAAAGCTCCAGGTCCCGATGGTATTGCTCCACTTGTTCTCAAAACCTGTACTCCTGAACTTACTCCTATTTTTTGCCTCCTTTTTTCACTTTCTTATTCCCAAGGTGTTTTTCCTTCTGCTTGGAAATTTGCTCATATCCAGGAGGGATTTGTCACCCCTAAAAGGGGTGACAAATCCCTCCCATCCAATTATCGTCCCATTGCAATTACTTCTACTCTTTCTAAAGTAATGGAGAAATCAATTAACTGCCAACTCTTAAACTACCTAGAAACCTTCCATCTGATCAACGATCGCCAGTTTCGATCCACTGGTGACATTCTGGTTTATGTTACCCATTTATGGACTAATTCAATGGAAAGGTTCGAGGAAACACAAGTAGTTGCTCTTGACATCTCAAAGGCTTTCGATCATGTTTGGCATAAAGGTCTTCTAAATAAGCTTTCATCTTATGGTTTGCCAACTGTTTTTAGTAATTGGTTATCCAGTTTTCTCTCTGATCGCTCACTGAGGGTGATAGTAGATGGGTCTCTGTCTTCTAACTTCTCCACTAATGCCGTTGTCCCTAAGGTTCAGTTCTTTCCCCCACTCTTTTCCTCTTGTATACTAATGACCTTCTTCCATTGACTGGAAATCCTATCCATAGTTTTGCCGATTATAGCACATTGCATTCCACTTTCCATTTTGAGAAACCTTGTCCTGCTCAATCAGCTTCAACTTCTTTAAAATCTGCTACCAATTCCTTAAATGCCGATCTTCAGGTAATTCTCCAGTGGGGCAGAGACAACTTAGTTGATTTCAATCCTTCTAAAACTCAGTCTTGTCTTATATCTCACAAAAAGGATTCTTCTGCTCCTATGCTTATCTTTAGTGACACTCCGATTTCTAAACAAAATGATATATCTCTTTTAGGGATTAATCTCTAATGACTTGTTCTCTCTCTTGACACAAGCAGATTACAAATATTGCTTCTTCTGTATCTAAAAAACTTGGTTTTCTCTTTCGCTCTTGGCTTTACTTTTCTTCCAAACAGCTGCTCACTCTGTACAAATTGCAAATCTGCCCTGCCATGGAATATTGTTCCCACATCTGGGGTGGTGATAGTAGATGGGTCTCTGTAGAAACCCATCTACTATAGTAGAGAGGTTTTGGGGTGGTGCCCCAAAACCTCTCTCAGGCTTCTTGATTCCATTCAGAAGAGGGCAGTTAAGTTAATTAATGACTCATCCCTAGCAGAGTCTCTCCACTCGCTGTCTCATAGACGTACTGTTTCTGGTGCATGCCTCTTCTACAGATACTTCCATGGGCACTGTTCTTCTGAATTGGCTTCTATAATTCCCGCTCTCTCTTTCAAAACAGTCCGAACACGTGCCACCACCAGCCAATATCCATTTACTGTCCAACTTCAAACTCATAGAACCAACTTTTCATCTTCCTCGTTTATTAATTCAACTGCCGTTTTCTGGAACAACCTTCCTTCATACGTATTTCCTGAAAATTATAATCTATAGAAGTTCAAGTCCAATGTCAACAAATATCTTCTTTTGTCTTCTCAACCTCCAACCCAAGCACAGTACTGAGTACTATAGGTTCTAACACCTCTCGTGTTTGGGGTTTACATAAAAAAGAAAAAGTTTGTAAATTTAGTATATATAATCAGAACATAGAATGAATCTTGTAGGAAAAAAATTCTGAGAAAAAGTGAATTAATTTTAAAAATATAAGAAAATCACTGAATTTTTTTACTCATTTTCCCATAAAAAAGTTGAAAAAATCAAGTTAAAAGTAATTAATTTTGAAATGATTTTTATTTAAAAAAATATGTTCTGATGAATGAGAAAATATACTCTGTATTGAGTAAAATGGGTGTTAGAAACTTAAAAGATATTTGTAAATACTACAGATTTAAATAGGGAAAATTTAATTAATTCTATAATGCAAAAAACTTTTACAGAAACAGTAGAGTTCAATATATTCTTTAAAATAGAAGTATTAGTGAATTTGAACATTGTTGCAATAAAAATCCATTTCATAGTTATACAAGAATAAGAAATAGAGAAGCTTTAATTGAATTTATAATGAATGGAAAAGAAATGTGGTAAGAGAGAAAGACAAATGTATACTAGAATATCTGGTATCATCATCAGCCATTTTCATTGTCCAAGTTTGCAGACGATACAAAGGTTGGCAGGGTTGTTAAGGACAATACTGACGCTATGCTGCTGCAACAGGATCTGGAAAGGTTGAGCAGATGGGCTGAGAGGTGACAAATGAAGTTTAACATTGACAAATGTAAAGTACTACATATGGGAAACAGCAACCCCAGAGCAACATATCAACTCTGTTGTACTACATTGACAGTGATAGAGAATGAAAAGGACCTGGGGGTAATTGTGAAGGCAGATATGAAGTTCTCTGAGCAGTGTAGATGGGCTGGAAGAGTAGCTCATGGTGTCTTGTCAATGATATACAGGAATTTTTCTAACAGGGATAAGGAGGTGAATATTCCCTTGTATAAGGCAATGGTCAGGCCCCACCTTGAGTACTGTATACACGGCTGGAGGCCTCACATCAAGAAGAATGTAGAGCTGCTGGAACGAGTTCAGAAAAGGGCAACAAGCTAAGCGAATGGAACAAAGGGTTGCTCTTATGAAGAAAGAAAGGCTTAAGTTTTGCAAATTACAGTGTCTGAAGACTAGGCACCGGCGAGGTGATCTGATAGAGATGTATAAAGCCTTGAATGGTTTGAGCATGCTCAATGCCGATGGGATTCTTCCTCTTGCCCAGAATAGTCACCTGAGAGGGCATAAATTCAGATTGTAGGATAGATGTGTGGAAATTTGCCTTTAGCCAATGGGTAGTTGGTTGGTGGAACAGACTTCCATCCCTTATTGTAGAAGTTGATAGCGTAAACAAATTTAAGGCTCAGCTGGTATTTCGAACGAACGAAGGGGCGAAATGGAAGTGTTTTTTTTTTTTTTTTGACTGATGCATAAACTTTCTTTCTTGCATCATATGCCTCTACTAATGCTAATTTTCAATTCACTGCAGGATGAAGAACTCTCCAGCAACTTTTCCGGTTCCTTCTGTTTTGTGCAATGGCCATCCATTTACTACCCGTGAACTCTTGAATTTCATTTGTACATCTCTGTTGTTGTTGTGTACAAAGTTTCCTTTTAGCTGCTTTTGGGTGCCATTCTGTTATTTTCTTAGTCCATCTGTCATAATGTCTTCAAGCTAAGTGTCCTGCCCAAGTCCATTTCAGTTCTTTAGATTTGATAAGAATGTCTTTTACTTGAGTTTGCTGCATAATCCATGTGTTTCTCTTCATATCCAACAGTCTGATTCCTAATATAATTCATTCCATTCATCACCGTGTAGTTTTCAACTTCTCTTCCATTCTATTGGTGAGTTTCCAAGTTTCACTACCATGAGTCATGGTGGGATAATGAACATTTGTTCATTATTTTGTTCAATGTTCATGTATAATAATGAACATTTGTTCATTATTATACATTTCAGACAAATTGGGCTATTGCTCCTCAGTATGGACTTGGTGCATCATGGCCTAAGTCACCTTTGCCCCATAAAAACCTAAATCAGATCAAATTAAAGCTTCTCAGCATATGATAATATTTCCTGAATGCTATTTATCTGAAATTTATTCTTCTCGCCTTCCAGCCATTTATAATTATTACAGCTAAAACTTGTCCAAGATAAGTATATGAATCCACTTTTTCAGTTTCTACTTCTTCAATGATTATATCCCTTCCTGTGGCATACTTTTTCATCATTACTTTGTTTTAACCATATTCAGCTTTAGTCCAAAATCCTTACTAACTGCATAACTGGTTAAAATATTCCACTAATTCTTCAGGATCATGGCTTACAATCACCATGTCATCTGCAAGTCATAAATGGTTTTGTTACTCTCCATTCACATTGACTCTTTTCTGCAACCAATCAAATCTTTTGAAAGCTTCTTCAAGGGCAGTAGTAAACAATTCTGGAGATATTGTGTGTCCTTATTGAACTGCTTTCACAATTTTAAATATAATACTGTCTTTGTCTAGTGTAATAAAGGAAGTGGCCTTCTCATATATTTTATTCAAAATTATAATGTATGGGGTGTCTATATCTTGTCTTTCCAGTTCCTGAAACATTGCCTTATGCTGTATAGAGTCAAATTCCTTTTCGTAATCCACAAATGGCATTTTGTAATCATGCAAAAAATGAATGGCATTTTAAATTCATGTAAAATGCCAAGGATAATGGCATTTTATATTCATTTGCTTTCTCCATTAGTTGTGAAATTATGTGAAGGTGATCCATAGTTGAGAATCCTGGCCTAAAGTCAGCTTGCTCTTTCAGTTGATTCTCATCAAATATCCTTACATTATCTGTTAGTAATGACCCTTGTGAACAACTTGTAGTTGTGGGATAACAAGCTAATTGGTCTATAATTTCAAATTTATGATTTATCTCCTTTCTTATGCAGCAAAACTATGATTCCATTATTCCACTCCTTAGGCATCACACCTTTTGTAATGCATTGTTGAAGAGTTTTCATACTAGTTTTTATGCCAGCTCTTGCCAGTTTCTGTGTCATGTCTCTGCCTCCCAGTTTTAAGAACTCTACAGTAACTTCATCTTCCCCTGGTACTTTCTGATTCTTCATTTTCTTCAACACATTCTACCTCATCAGGAAGGATATTGGGTATGTTGTATGTGTTACTAATTTGTGATCCATCTTCCCCACTGCTGCCATCGTTCCCTTGCTCCTTGTATAATTTTCTATAGTTGTCTTCTGATATTTGAATTATGCCTTCTCTGCTATTCATAAGTATGCCATCACTATTCTTCAATTTCAGTATCATTTGTCTTTCTGTATTACTGCTCATGGCTGCTGATTTAAGTCCTTTGTTTTCCCTTAGTGCTTGTTCTACTTTCCTTGTGTTAAATCTTGTCCTCTCTGAGTCTCTTTCTAATGGCTTTGAATAACTCAGTATACTCAATTTTATCCTTGTCAGTGTTTATCTTACTCTTTATTTGTTGTCTTCGGTTCATCATGACAAGTGTTTCTTGACTATTTTTTTCTTCTTTGGATTTCTTTTTACCAGTCAAAAGTTCATCTTCATTCATTTTACTATTCCTCTCAGAACCTTATAGACCTAAATCAGGTCTTCTTTAAAGTGCCTTGTTGCCTGCATATTTGATGTCCTTTCTTATAGAGGTGCTTTTTTTATCAATTTCACCAAGCATGTTGCCTGTCTTTGGACCCTTTCAAGAAGCCATGTGTTTCTTTTGGCAGGGTTTGCATTCTTGAACATAGGCTTCCAAGTGCTATCTTCCAGTTGCCTTATATTGTATCATTAGCATTAGTAGAGGCATATGATGCAAGAAAGCAAGCTTATGCAGCATCAGCCAGAAAGAAAAAAAAACTTCCACTTCACCCCTCCGTTCATTCGAAATACCTGTCCAGCTGAGCCTTAAATTTATTTAGGCTATCAACTTCCACAACAAGGGATGGAAGTCTGTTCCACAAACGAACTACCCGCTGGCTAAAGGCAAATTTCCACACATCTATCCTACATCTATCTTTCAGTTGATCCTCATCAAATATCCTTACATTATCTGTTAGTAATAACCCTTGTGAACAACTTGTAGAGGTCATAAATTTGAATTTATGACCTCTCAGGTGATTATTCTGAGCAAGAGGCAGAATCCCGTCAGCATTGAGCATGCTCAAACCACTCAAGGCTTTATACACCTCTATCAGATCACCTTGCCGGTGCCTAGTCTCCAGACACTGTAATTTGCAAAACTTAAGCCTTTCTTCGTAAGAGCAACCCCTTGTTCCATTCACTAACCTTGGTGCCCTTCTCTGTACTTGTTCCAACAGCTCTACATCCTTCTTGAAATGAGGCCTCCAGACCTGTATACAGTACTCAAGGTGTGGCCTGACCATTGCCTTATACAAGGGAATAATCATTTATCCTTGTTAGAAAAATTCCTGTGTATCATTGATAAGACACCATGAGCTACTCTTGCAGACCGTCTGCACTGCTCATAGAACTTCATATCTGTCTGCACAATTACCCCCATGTCCTTTTCATTCTCTACCACTGTCAGTGTAGTACCACAGAGTTGGTACATCCCTGGGGTTTCTGTTTCCCCTATATATTACTTTATATTTGTCAATGTTAAACTTCATTTGCCACCTCTCAACCCATCTGCTCAACCTTTCCAGATCCTGTTGCAGCAACATAGCGTCACTAGTGTCCTTAACAACCCTGCCAACCTTTGTATCGTCTGCAAACTTGGACATTAAGCTTGATATACCATCATCAATATTATTTATGAATATAGAAAACAATAATGGACCCAACACTGAACCCTGAGGGACTCCACTATAACATTAGTCCATGATGAGCAGTGTCCATTGATTACCACTCTCTATCTTCTCCCCCTCAACCGCCCCTTTATCCCTAGCTGCAATTTGCCTCCAATGCTACACTGCTCAAATTTGTGCAGCAGTGTTCCATGTGCAACAGTATCAAAGAGCCATTCTAAGATCCAAGTATATAATATCAAAGTTATTGCCTGCATCCAGTTCTTTTGTCACTGCATCATAGTATCCAATCAAATTGGTCAGGCAAGACTTCCCCTTAACAAAACCATGCTGTGTCCGAGCTATAACTGAAGTCTTGTCTAGACTATCCTGCAGTGCTTCTTTAACCAGTGCCTCCATTAATTTTCCTAGAACAGAAGTTAAACTCAGGTCTATAATTATTTGTGTCAGCCTTTGATCCTCCTTTGTGAATTGGGGTCACATTTGCACAACTCCAATCTGTGGGTATCTCCCCTGAGTCCAAGGAAGCTCTCATAATTATGGCTAAGGGTTTGCTTACTTCCTTTGCTGCCTCCTTTAATATAACTGGATAGATCCCATCCACCCCAGGTGCCTTTCTTGTGTTTATCTTCAACAATTTATCCTCCACTTTACTCTCAGTTATTACAAGATACTCTAGCTTAATGCCAGAGTTGGATACACCTCTGGCATTCCCCTTGCTGAATAATTCCTCATGTGTTTATGTCAATGCAAAATATTCATTTAGTTTGTTAGATACCTGAGCAGGATCATCAACAGTTGAACTATTAATATCAAGTGGACCAATCTGATTCAACCCCTTCCTTCTAGAGTTTACAGAAGTAAAGAACTGTTTGCTGTTTTTCTTTGCATCTCTTGCCAAAGATTTCTCGTAATCTACCTTCGCCTGCCTAACTTCTTTTTTAACTTGGTTAGAGATCAATATATCTATCATAGTCTGCTGTGTCACATTTTAATTTATATGTATCCCAAGCATTGTTCTCTGCCTTATGTCTCATTAGTACATCTGACATCCATTTAGGCCTAAACCTTGAGCAATATTTCTTAGTTGGTATCTAAAGCCTAGTAGCTTCCAAGATAAGTTCTTTGAATGTTTCCCATTTTGAATTTGCTGTTGGTAACATCATCAGTTGGTCCCACTGTATAGAATTTAAATACTGTCTCAGACCATCATAGTCGCCTTTACGAAAGCAATAACCCTTCCCTTTACCCCTGATGGTAGTTACTTCTTTGAGTAAATCCCACTTCAGCACACTGTGATCATTGCCACTTAGTGGTTCCTCTATTTTTTTTTTTTTTTGGTTTTTTTCTTTTAGGAGCATTAGCAACTAAGGCCATATTGCTCCGGGATATGCGGTGGTCATTCGCTGACCTTTCCACATCCTCCGTATTTGGTGGTGACGGGCTCGAACCCCGGTCTAATCAAGAAACGTGTGCTACGCACTGTTGCTCCTTCCCACCTGGCTACGGAGACGCAGGTTCCTCTATCTGCAGATTCTTAATGCATGAAGAGTCACTACTGATAATCAAATCAAGAGTATTAATCCCTCTAGTTGCCTCCCAAACATGCTGATGTAGAAAACAATCATCCAATAAATCCACAAAAGCCTTGCTAGTGTGTGAGTGAACAACCCACAAATTCCAGTCAATGTCTGGGAAATTAAAATCCCCCATTATAAGACTCTCTGATTTACTGGCCCACTCTATTTCCCTGTACAGTTTCTTATTATACTCATCAGAGTCATTAGGCCTATAGCACACTCCTACTCTCAATTTTGATCTCCCAGTGCGTATGTCACACCAAACTGACTCGACACTGCACTGTCCAGCGATGTCGACTGGCTTCACTTCCTTGGATTTTGTGTTTCTTAACTAATAGCATAACCCTTTCTCCCTTCCTATCCTGTCTATCCTTTCTGTAGACCTTGTACTCCCCAAATTCCAGTTCTGCATTCCTTATATCTGTGTGACACCACATCTCTGATATCCCAAAAATATCTGCCTTTGACGCTTTGAGCAATATCTGAAATTCATCAAATTTATTCACTAAACTCCTAGCATTGGTGTACACTGAAGTATACATGCACCTGTTCTTTTTCTTAGCTGCCCTAACACAACCCATGTGTTTACTTGTACTGCAATGACTCCCAGCAGTCTCTGAAATATCCTGCATGTTTTTTTTCCAGGCTTCTGCTCATTCCAATAGAAGCAGTGCAAGAATCACTTTCACCTCTGCCAGTGGCTACTGTTAATCTATTAGTCCTTGTATACCCCCAAGCTTGTAGTTTTCCGACCCACCTAACACTGCCTCGATAGCATCAGCAAATATTCTTGCACCCTCTCTATTTAAGTGTATCCCATCCCTGTAGAAGCAGTTCCTTCTGTTAACAAGTACAGACCAGGTAGAAAAAAATTCTACCCCTGGAGCCTTGCACAATCTTTTCATGGCCGATTATTACAACATTCCTATCTTCTTAGCTATTAGCAAACAACAAATCAACCACAGAACACATGCAGTTTATAGACATTATATATGGTTCAATATGGCCTAAATTTCTGATGCATCTAACACTTAACAACAAAACAAATGTTCAATAAATTATTAATAGCCCCCCATGATCCTTTCTTGCCACCTATCTGCCTTGCTCAGAGAACCTCATATCTGCCCATATCTTAACTTCCTAAATCTCTTTCCATGGAGTTTTTAGTTCAACTCACACTGAAGTTTGTAAGTTATTTGGGGTTGCTATTCCCAAATTTAAGACTTGTAAGTAAAATGAATGAGGGAGTTGCTTTCATTGTTAAAAATAATTCGTGTTGGGACCATAAATTCAAATTACTGGGAAAGAGGTTAGACTGAATTGTTGGGAGTTTTCTTTCAGCTGGATAGGTGTTTATGCGAGGAAAGAATTACCTGGGTACTTTATTTAATTTTATTTTTTTCTGGGCGTTGGAACAAAGGCCTGGGGCTTCATTTCACCATATGGCTATTACTAATGCTAATAGAAGTAAAAATATTTTGAAAAATCCAGTAAATGAAGTGAACTAAAAAACGAAATAAAGTAGAAGCAAAACATAAAATATTCTGCTATCCAGACCTCAGTGAATGACATCAAAAGGACACAGAAATTCAGTAATCCTTAAATCCTGCCATAGTCATGTGCCTGTTACAACCTATATTAGTAATATCTAATAGTTAAGAATCAAGCTATTAAATAATGCCAGATAATGTCCTTTTAAGGGAAACAACCTGATTTTTGAAGGGAAATTTGTTAGAAATGAATTTGAGGAAGAAGGATTTTTTTATTAAACTGTATCTGGGTGCCTACAAATATTCTTCTTGATTTCAATGCAGTATAGTGAGAAATACTTTTATTGTAATTCCTGTGTATACTGTATAGTATGTATTTTCTTGATGACATTATTCATTTGGTTACCATAATTTTTTTTTTTTTAACGAATATGATATCACACCACTTAGTTTTTTTTTTTTTTTCTTTTTTTTTTTTTACAGAACAAGATAACAGTGTGCTGGCACAGTTTCATCAAGATATTGAAAAATATAAAGATAAGAAGAAACTTTTACCAAGTAAGGGAGCTGGAAGAGAAGAACAGGTTAATGCCTTATAATTTCATCTTATATATATTTATAATGAAACTGATCAAATTAATAAAGTCATTATTTTAAAGATAATTCCAGAAATAAAACCTGGGAGTTTCTTACAGGTACAGTTTTTATCGTGAAAGATGGGCCTGTGAATTCATTCCCCCACCCAAAGGGAGGAAAAAGATGAAGTTTATATTCAGTTTCTTAGAACAGTAAAATTTAGATTTTCAGAATAGTAAAATAAGATCAGAGATATTTGCTTTCCTCTGGTTTTCTCAACAAAATTATATCTAAATCTTATTCCTTAAAATAAATAAATAAAAACTTCCAGTTACCAGATTCCTGACATATTTCTGTGCATGTTGCTGTTTCATTCTACTTCCCTTTATAATGTGGCTGTTTCTGTGTTAGTTGAGCAACTGGAGAAAAAGCACCCAACTCAGTTCATTTAGAAGTTTACCCATTGATATTCTTGCAACAGAAGTCAATTAGCCGAGTTGTACCCTGGTTATTTCTAGGTTTCTTTGAATGTCTCTGTTATTTGGTTTTTAGGAGCATTAGCAACTAAGGCCATATTGCTCCAGGGAATATGCGGTGGTCATTCCCTGACTTTTCCGCATCCTCCGTATTTGGTGGTGACGGGCTCGAACCCTGGTCTAATCAAGGAGCGTGTGCTATGCACTGCTGCTCCTGGCCTCGGAGGTGCCCGAATGTCTCTGTGCAGTAATGCATTAGCTCAGACCAAAATTCTTTAATTCTTCGTTGACAATTACTATGCTCTGAGTCATCTACAATAATTGGCATAACTTGTTTAATTGTAGATAGTGGTCATTTGTGCCTGTATCCTGTCCTTTTCATGTGACACATGTCTCGGGAACTGTCATGTTTTCCCTAGGAAATTTGCATTTTCTCTATTTTCATGTTGATAACACTAATTTCGTGTTGTTAGAGATTTGCCAACACTGAGTGTGCACACTTCAGTCTTGGCATTTTTGTTGTTTCAAGATGATTCGCTGTGGCATAGAAATATAAAAGTATATACAGTAGTTGACTTGAGAAAAGGCCATATTATTATATATGCAGCATATAGCAGTAAAGAAAATTCACACTTCATTGCAGTGTAACTATAATGAAGGGGTAAAGGGAAGGGTTTTTGTTTTGTATAGGTGATTACGGTGGTCTGAGACTGCATTTAAATTCTATACAGTGGAACCAGTTGATGATGTTACCAACAGTAAATTCAAAATGGGAAGCATTCAAAGAATTAATCTTGGAAGCTACTAGGCTTTTCACACCAATTAAGAAATATTGTTCAAGGTTTAGGTCTAAATGGATGTCTGATGTATTTATTACTGTATTTATGTACCTTTACGTAAGGGAAAGGGGATAGTAATAAATACACAGCTGGTGTATTTATTACTATCCCCTTTCCCTTACGTAAAGGTCCGATCTGGTTTGTCCTGCTCTTCTTGGCATTTATATATGTGAAGAATTCTTTATCCCCCCCTCTTTGCTCTGTTTGCTAGTGATTTCTCATAAACTGCCTTTGCCTGTCGAACCTTTTCTGTGGCTCTATTACACATCACCTTGTAGTTGTTATAGGCTTCAGTACTTTTTCTTGCTCTGTAACTTTTCCATGCCACCTTTTTCTGCTCAAGTAATGTCGCAACTTCACTATTCATCCAACTTGGAACCCTTCTCGTAGAGTATTTTTTTAATGGTATATACGCATTCAAGGCATCTGTGATTAATGTTTTAAAAGCGTACCACAGTTCAATTGTATTCATTCTCTGCGCGATATCTACCCAATTAATAGAGGCCATGTAGTACCTTAAGGCATCGTAATTTCCTTTTCTGAAATTAAAACCCATTCCTTTGCCTTTAACTACTGCTACCTCTCTCGTCATCATCCACCGTACAACTCCGTGATCACTTCCTGCTACTGGTTCCTCTACTGTCAGCCCTGTTATGTCATCTGATTCATGTGTGATGATGAGGACATCCATTTAGACCTAAACCTTGTAATTAATGATATTGAAATTTTGCAAGATTATTTAATGAAAAAACTTTCGAGCCTACAGACCAGTAAGGCTCCTGGAGTTGATGGAATATACCCTATAATCTTAAGAGAGGCGGCAAGCGAGTGCATTGAACCATTGAGGCTAATTATGCGAGCATCACTAGACTCTGGGGAGATTCCCTTGGATTGGAAAAGTGCAAATGTATCTCCCATACATAAGGGTGGCTCTAAAAGTGAAGTGGGAAATTATCAACCTGTTAGTCTGACTTCAGTAGTAGGGAAAATCATGGAGGCAATGATGAAGGGTGGAATTCAGGATCATTTGGATTGAATTGAAATTCTCAAGGATACTCAGCATGGTTTTGTAAAGGGAAAATCATGTTTAACAAATCTGGTTCGCTATTTCGAAAGGGTCACTCACGAGCTGGATTTAGGGAATAATTTCGACATTGTTTATTTAGATTTCAGCAAAGCTTTTGACTCAGTCCCACATGAGCGGTTGCTTTATAAGCTGGAACAGGTTGGAATCACTGGGAAAATCCTTAGATGGATAGAAGGATGGCTTCGGGGCAGGAGGCAGAGGGTTGTGATAAATGGCTATTCCTCAGATTGGGTTGATGTAAGAAGTGGGGTTCCCCAAGGATCAGTATTAGGGCCACTGTTGTTTTTGATTTTCATAAACGACATTGATGAAGGGATAGAGGGCGTGATGTCTAAATTTGCAGATGACGTTAAAATTGGTAGAGTAGTTAATGATCACTGTCAAGCTGAGCTTCTTCAGAGAGACCTAGATAGACTTCAGGAATGGTCAGAAAAATGGCAGCTGTGCTTTAATCCAACAAAGTGTAAGGTACTACACCTGGGAAACAGTAATCCCAAAATAACGTATTCACTTGGTGAAGTTCAACTAAACCCAGTACTGGAGGAAAGGGACTTGGGTGTTACGATAAGGTCAGACATGAAATTCTCTGAGCATTGTAAACAGGTTGCAAGGAAGGCCCATGGTGTCCTATCGATGATCTATCGAACTTTTGCAAGTAGAGATAGGGACGTGATAATCCCATTATATAAGGCTTATGTTACACCACACTTGGAATACTGTGTTCAAGTATGGAGACCGCACCTAAAGAAAGACATCGAGCTTCTTGAAAGGGTGCAATGAAGGGTAACTCGCCTCGTGAGATTGGCAAAAGGGCGTCCTTATGAAGAAAGACTTCGAATATGTGGGTTGCAGAGTTTGGAAACTAGACACCTTAGAGGAGATTTGATTGAGGTGTTTAAGGCTCTGAGAGGCATCAGTAAAATGAATGAGGACGAAATTTTCAAGATTATAAATGATGCTAGAACTAGGGGACGTAAATTCAAGTTACGGGGGGAAATGTTTAGATTGGACTGCAGGAAGTTTTATTTTAGCCAGCGAGTTATAAATTACTGGAATAAGTTGCCTTCATGGGTGGTAGAGGCCGACAGTTTGGGGAAATTCAAAGGTCATCTGGATAGTACTTTCGGGTAGGGAAGTGCATAGGATGATAGGTTTAATTTCCTTTTTATTTATTTTTTATTTTATTATTTTTTTTATTTATTAATTGTTATTTATTTATTTTTTGTTTTTATCATTGTTTTGTTCGGATTTTTTTTTTTTTTTTTGGCTGGTGCAGCATAAGCCATAGGCTTTCTTGCACCATACGGCCGTTACTAATACTAATACTAATACTGATGAACTAATGCAACATGTGGTAGAGAAGAAAAATGCATG
The DNA here is from genome assembly GCF_048544385.1 of Mastigoproctus giganteus. Taxonomy (NCBI): domain Eukaryota; kingdom Metazoa; phylum Arthropoda; class Arachnida; order Uropygi; family Thelyphonidae; genus Mastigoproctus; species Mastigoproctus giganteus. Next base: position 92,669 of record NC_143576.1, on the reverse strand, counting down.
GGATACATATAAATTTAACAGGTGACACGGAAGCCTACGATAGGTATAAGTTGGTCTGTAATCAAGGCACAAAGGAGGTTAGGCAGGCAAAGGCAGATTACGAGAAATCTTTGGCAAAGGATGCAAAGAAAAATAGCAAAGAGTTCTTTAATTATTGAAATTCTAGGAGAATGGGGATGAATCAGATTGGTTCAATTGATATCGATGGTTCAACTGTTGATGATCCTGCTCAGGTAGCTAACAACCTAAGTCAGTATTTCATCGACATTCACACATGAGGGGTTATTGAAGGCGTTGAATGCCAGAGGTGAATTAAACTCTGGCAATGAGCTAGATGATTTTATAATAACGGAGAGCAAAGTGGTACCGGGGGTGGATGTGATCTATCTGATTATATTAAAGGAGGCAGCAGGGGAAGTAAGCAAACCCTTAGCCATAATTATGAGAGCTTCCTTGGACTCAGGGGAGGTACCCATGGACTGGAGATGTGCAAATGTGACCCCAATTCACAAAGGAGGATCAAAGGGTGACACACCCTTTGATCCTCCCCTTATCAAATATTTGACCCTTATCAAATAATTTTGATATCATATACTTGGATTTCAGGAAAGCTTTTGACACTGTTGCGCATGGAAGACTACTGTACAAATTGGAGCAGAATGGTATTAAGGGTAAGTTGCTACAATGGATAAAAGGATGGTTAAGTGGGAGAAGACAGAGGGTAGTAATCAATGGGTGCTGCTCTTCGTGGACTAATGTTATTAGTGGAGTCTCACAGGGTTCGGTGTTGGGTCCACTGTTGTTTTGTGTATTTATCAATGATATTGATGAAGGTATATCAGGCTTAATGTCGAAGTTTGCAGATGACACAAAGGTTGGCAGGGTTGTTAATGACAGTAATGGCAGTGTGCTACTGCAACAGGATCTAGATAATTTGGGCAGATGGGCTAAGAAGTGGCAACTGAAGTTTAACCTTGACAAATGCAAAGTACAGCATATGGGTAGAAGTAAACCCAGAGACGCGTACCAACTGTGTGGTACTACACTTAAGGTGGTAGAAAACGAAAATGATCTGGGAGTAATTGTGCAGTCAGATATGAAGTTTTCTGAGCAATGCAGACAGGCTGCTAGGGCAGGTCATGGGGTTTTGTCAATGATATATAGGAATTTTGCTAGCAGGGAAAAGGAGGTGATTGTCCCTCTGTATAAGGCAATGGTCAGGCCACGCCTTGAGTACTGCGTACAGGTCTGGAGGCCTCATTTTAGGAAGGATGCAGATTTGCTTGAGCGTGTACAGAGAAGAGCAACACGATTGGTGAGGGGAATGAAGGGATCCTCTTAAGAAGAGAGGCTTAAGTTCTGCAAATTGCAGTGGTTGGAGACTAGGCACCTGCGCGGTGATCTGATTGAGGCTATAAGGCCTTGAATGGGTTGAACACCCTGAATTCTGATGGGATCCTTCCACTTGTTCAGATTACCAACCTACAGGGACATAAGTTCAAATTAAGAAAGGACAGATGTAGAATAGATGTGCGGAAGTTTGCCTTTAGCCAGCGGGTGGTTAATTGCTGGAACAAACTTCCATCTGTCGTTGTGGAAGTTGATAGGTTAACTAAATTTAAGGAGGAACTGGACAGGCATTTGGAGGGAATGGTGTAATTTTTTTTTTTTTTTTTTTTTTTTTGGCTGATGCTGCATAAGCTCATACACTTGCTTTCTTGCATCACGTGCTACTACTACTACTACTACTACTACTACTACTACACATAATTACAGACCTGTTAGTTTAACTTCTGTTCCATGGAAATTAATGGAGGCACTGTTTAAAGAAACACTGCAGGATCATCTAGACAAGACTTCAGTTATAGCTTGGACACAGCATGGGTTTGTTAAGAGCAAGTCTTGTCTAACCAATTTGATTGAATACTATGATGTGGTCACAAAGGCACTGGATACAAAGAATAATTTTGATCTTATAAAGCTTTTGATACTGTTGCACGTGGAAGACTGCTGCAAAAATTGGAGCAGTGTGGCATATGGAGGCAAATTGCTGCTAGGGATAAAGGGATGGTTGAGTGGGAGAAGACAGAGAGTGGTAATCAATGGACACTGCACTTCTTGGACTAATGTTATTAGTGGTGTCCCCCAGGGTTGAGTGTTGGGTCCATTGTTGTTTTCTTTATTTATTAATGATATTGACGATAGTATACCAGGCTTAATGTCCAAGTTTGCTGATGGTAAGAAGGTCAGCAGGGTTGTTAATGAGAGTATGCTGCTGCAACAGGATCTAGAAAAGTAGAGCAGACGGGTTTGAGAAGTGGCAACTGAAGTTTTGCATTGACAAATGTAAAGTACTGCATTACATACCTATGCTGACGGTGGTAGAGAATGAAAAGGACCTGGGGGTAATTGTGCAGGCAGATATGAAGTTTTCTGAGCAGTGCAGATAGTCTGCAAGAGTAGCTCATCCAGTTTTGTCAATGTTGTACAGTAATTTTGCTAGCAAGGAGAAGGAGATGATTATCACTTTGTATAAGGCAATTGTCAGACCACATTGGAGTACTACATACAGGTCTGGAGGCCTCATTTTAGAAAAGATGTAGAGCTGGTGGAATGAGTAGAGAGAAGGACAAATAAATTGGTGAATGGAACAAAGGGTTTCTCTTACAAAGAAAGGCTAAATCCTGGAACTTGCAGTGTCTGGAGACTAGGCACCTGCAAGGTGATCTGATTGATGTGTATAAAGCCTTGAATGGTTTGAGAATGCTCAGTGCTGATGAGATTCTTCCTCTTGCTCAGAATAATCGCCTGAGAGGGCATAAATTCAAACTGAGGAAAAACACTGGTAGGATAGATATGCAGAAGTTTGCCTTTAGCCAGCAGGTGGTTGATTGTTGGAACAAACTTCCATCTGTCGTAGAAGTTTGACAGCTTAAATAGATTCAAGGCAGAACTAGAGAAACATTTGGAGCGAGTGGATGGATGAAATGAGAAGGGTTTTTTTGGCTGATGCTGTATAAGCTTGCTTTCTTGCATGTGCCTTTATTAATGGTAACTGGTTTTATTTATATCACACCTATCTTTACTGACCGCGGGTGCCATGCAAATTTGAGGTCAAGCAATATTTCTTTGATCTGTAGAGTGCTGTTCAAAAGTGACTAAAGTTATTTCTAAGTTCCTACATTTCTCTTAGCAGTCTTATTTTTAAAACTGTCCTATACTTGTAAAGCCACAAGTTAGAACACAGAAAGGAAACTCACCTTTCTTTATTTTTCCATATATTTCTAGTTCCACTAACCGACCAACACTTAAACCGCTTGACCTCCTAGTAGCACTGCTGCTGCCTCCCCGTGGTGAGGCCAGAAACCTTGGCAGAAAAGTCGTCTTGCCAAGGGCAAAAAGGAGGTTAAATACAGACCATGTTGACATGAAAATGACAACTCAGAGTCAGAAGAAGACTGATCGGATGGAACAACCCTGCCCATCCCAATAACCAAAAGCAGGTTATTTATTTTTTCACATTCACCCTTACATTCCCACCCCTTTTAAGATGTTATGAATGCCAAAAGTATGGCCATTCTCAAACTATAGTAGAGGAACTGCTGCGTTCTACATCACGGCTAGCTCTAAGCATTGCTGCTTAAAAACTACAATAGTGCAAAAAATCTCATCAAACTCCTTTGGAGTTGCCTCTTTCTTGTGGGTGAGAGTTGCTTCACCTCTACAATCATTGGCAGCTTCATGTCCCTGTTGGGTATCTGAGTTTAGAAGATCATTATTCCTAAGTTCTTTGGAATGGGATTCAATTAATTCTTGAACATTTTGGTCATCTTCCTCATTAAAACAAAGGTCCTTTCTGATGTTAGTTATTTCTTCAATGATGCCTTCCATTTCTTTTGGAAAGCCTTTAAATTTATTTGCATAGTTAAGAAGAAGATGCTTCCACACAGCTCTCATATTGCTCGATGTAAGTTCAAGCCATGCCTGGTGAATGGTTTCAATGGCACATTTGATGCTCTACGTTTTCTAGAATTCTATCAATGAAATTGTGTTCTCTCTGTTGCTTTTATTGCCTGTTTAAAAGTCCTGAGGTAGTAAGTTTTAAAAGTTGCGATAGGCCCTTGATCCATCGGTTGCAGCAAGGAAGTTGTACTAGGTGTTAAAAATATCACTTTGATATTTTCAGACAAGGAGTCGAGAGCAATGGGATGACCAGGAGCATTGTCCAAAATTAATAAAGCTTTAAAATCAAGATTATTTTTTCTGCAATAATTTTAAACTGTTGGGCAAAAATAGCCTCTGAATCATTCTTCGAATTGAGCTTTAATTATCCATGCTTTCTTGTTAGATTCCCAAATTACAGGGAATTATCCTTGATTTAAGCCTTTAAGAGCCCTAGGATTCTGTACATGATAAATGAGCATGAGCTATAATTTTAAATCTCCGTTAGCATTACCCCCTAGTAAAAGTGTAAGCCTATCTTGGTGACTTTATAACGAGGTTGTGATTTTTCTGTTTTACTAAGAAAGTCCTAGAAGGAATTTGCTTCCAGAACAATCTGGTTTCATCGACCTTAAATATTTGTTGATGACTATAATCTTCCACAATTTCCTTCATAGTGTCTAGATATTTTTGAGCTGCCTCTTTAGCTGAGCTTGCAGCTTCACCTGTGATTCGAACATTATGCAAGCTGGTTCTTCTTTTAAACCTCTCAAACCATCCAGAACTAGCACCGAATTCTCCATTTTTCCCCTTTTCATTTTCTGTGGCCTTTTCTTTATGGTTTTTTTTTTTTTTTTTTAGGAACATTAGCAACTATGGCCTTTTCTATCAAAGACGAGAAGAGACTTAATGCTTTTGATTTTATTATATTGTTACCTATTGGGATTCATTTTAGGTTGCAATCTTCAATCCAAATAAACAACAGTCGCTCCATCTCAATCATTGTAAGGATGTTTGCATACATTTGGAAGTTGGTGCAACCTTATTTTTTTCTTTGTACTCATCTACTTTGCTCACATTTTTCACTCACCCATCCCATGGTCCCATCTTATTTTTACTCTAATATCACTGCATTCATGCTTTTTTATTATTTCTACTTTTTATTCTTAGGAAATACCTTTTCGACTCATCTTTATATGATCACTTTTCACTAAACTATTTATTTTGCTCGTAGCTGAGGGTAAATTAAATACATAAGTATTAGCTAAACTTTAAGAAAAAACAAAAAAAAAATGTACTGCTAGCAGTTGATACTTGTATCTGCTAAATTAATTTGGCAAACAACCATACACACATAAGAAAACTCGTGGTTTACAAAGAAAATATTTCCTTTCAGATTTCAGTTATACTAAATTAAAGTAGTGACTAAATAAACACTCAAAATATGGACTCATTGCTACCACATTAGTTGAGTTTTTGTAGCTCACTAATTGATTTTTGTTATAAAAATTTTTTTCGCATTAGCATTAGCATTAGTAGAGGCATTTGATGCAAGAAAGCAAGCTTATGCAGCATCAGCCAAAAAAAAAACAAAAAAAAACCCACTTACACTTCACCCCTCTGTTCGTTCAAAATACCTGTCCAGCTGAGCCTTAAACTTATTTAGGCTATCAACCTCCACCACAAGGGATGGGAGTCTGTTCCACCAACCAACCACCCGCTGGCTAAAGGCAAATTTCCGCACGTCTATCCTACATCTGTCTTTCCTCAATTTGAATTTATGCCCTCTCAGGTGATTTTTCTGAGCTAGAGGAAGAATCCCATCAGCATTGAGCATGCTTAAACCATTCAAGGCTTTATACACCTCTATCAGATCACCTCGCTGGTGCCTAGTCTCCAGACACTGTAATTTGCGAAACTTAAGCCTTTCTTCGTAAGAGCACCCCTTTGTTCCATTCACTAATCTTGTTGCCCTTCTCTGTACTCGTTCCAGCAGCTCTACATCCTTCTTGAAATGAGGCCTCCAGACCTGTATACAGTACTCTAGGTGTGGCCTGACCATTGCCTTATACAATGGGATAATCACCTCCTTATCCCTGCTGGAAAAATTCCTGTATATCATTGACAATACTCCATGAGCTACTCTTGCAGCCCGTCTGCACTGCTCAGAGAACTTCATATCTGCCTGCACAACCACCCCCAAGTCCCTTTCATTCTCTACCACTGTCAGTGTAGTACCACAGAGTTGATACGTTGCTCTGGGGTTGCTCTTTCCCATGTGTAGTACTTTACATTTGTCAATGTTAAACTTCATTTGCCACCTCTCAGCCCATCTGCTCAACCTTTCCAGATCCTGTTGCAGCAGCATAGTGTCAGTAGTGTCCTTGACAACCCTGCCAACCTTTGTATCGTCTGCAAACTTGGACATTAAGCTTGATATACCATCATCAATATCATTTATGAATACAGAAAACAATAATGGACCCAACACTGAGCCCTGAGGGACTCCACTAATAACATTAGTCCACAATGAGCAGTGTCCATTGATTACCACTCTCTGTCTTCTCCCGCTCAACCACCCCTTTATCCATAGCAGCAATTTGCCTCCAATGTCACACTGCTCCAATTTGTGTAGCAGTCTTCCATGTGCAACAGTATCAAAAGCCTTTCTAAGATCCAAGTATATAATATCAAAGTTATTCCCTGCATCCAGTTCCTTTGTGACTGCATCATAGTATCCAATCAAATTAGTCAGGCAAGACTTCCCCTTAACAAGGCGCCTCCGTAGCCAGGTGGGAAGGAGCAGCAGTGCGTAGCACACGCTTCTTGATTAGACCGGGGTTCGAGCCTGTCACCACCAAATACGGAGGATGCGGAGAGCTCAGGGAATGACCACCGCATATCCCGGAGCAATATGGCCTTAGTTGCTAATGCTCCTAAAAAAAAAAAAACCAAATAACCAACCAACCTCTTAACAAAACCATGCTGTGTCCGAGCTATAGCTGAAGTCTTGTCTAAATGATCCTGCAGTGCTTCTTTAACCAGTGCCTCCATTAATTTTCCTGGAACAGAAGTTAAGCTCACAGGTCTTTAATTACTTGTGTCAGCCTTTGATCCTCCTTTGTGAATTGGGGTCACATTTGCACATTTCCAGTCTATGGGTACCTCCCCTGAGTCCAAGGAAGCTCTCATAATTATAGCTAAGGGTTTGCTTACTTCCTTTGCTGCCTCCTTTAATATAACTGGATAGATCCCATCCACCCCGGGTGCCTTTCTTGTGTGTATCTTCAACAGTTTCTCCTCCACTTTACTCCCAGTTATTTCAAGATTCTGTAGCTTACTGCTAGAGTTGAATACACCTCTGGCATTCCCCTTACTGAATACTCCTCATGTGTGAATGTCGATGCAAAATATTCATTTAGTTTGTTAGCTATCTGAGCAGGATCATCAACAGTTGACCCATCAATATAAAGTGGACCAATCTGATTCATCCCCTTCCTTCTAGAGTTTACATAAGTAAAGAACTCTTTGCTGTTTTTCTTTGCATCCCTTGCCAAAGATTTCTCGTAATCTGCCTTCGCCTGCCTAACCTCCTTTGTAACTTGGTTGCATATCAACTTATATCTATCATAGGCTTCTGTGTCATGTGTTAATTTGTAAGTATCCCATGCATTTTTCTTCTCTGCCATATGCCTCATTAGTTCATCTGACATCCATTTTGGCCTAAACCTTGAACAATATTTCTTAATTGGTATGTAAAGCCTAGTAGCTTCCAAGATAAGTTCTTTGAATGCTTCCCATTTTGAATTTGCTGTTGGTAACATCATCAGTTGGTCCCACTGTATAGAATTTAAATACTGTCTCAGTCCATCGTAGTCGCCTTTACGGAAGCAATAACCCTTCCCTTTACCCCTAATGGTAGTTACCTCTTTGAGTAAATCCCACTTCAGCACACTGTGATCACTGCCACCTAGTGGTTCATTTATCTGCAGATTCTTAATGGATGAAGAATCACTGCTGATAATCAAATCAAGAGTATTACTCCCTCTAGTTGCCACCCGAACATGCTGATGTAGAAAACAATCATCTAATAAATCCACAAAAGTCCTGCTAGTGTGTGAGTAACCAGCCCTCAAATTCCAGTCAATATCTGGGAAATTAAAATCTCCCATTATAAGACTCTCTGATTTACTGGCCCACTCTATTTCCCTGTACAGTTCCTTATTATACTCATCAGAGTCATTAGGCCTATAGCACACTCCTACTCTCAATTTTGATCTCCCAATGCTTATGTCACACCAAACTGACTCAACACTGCACTGTCCAGCGATGTCGACTGGCTTCACTTCCTTGGTTTTTATGTGTTTCTTAACTAATAGCATAACCCCTCCCCCCTTCCTATCCTGTCTATCCTTTCTGTAGACGTTGTACTCCCCAAATTGCAGTTCTGCATCCCTTATATCTGTGTGACACCACGTCTCTGATATCCCAACAATATCTGCCTTTGATGTTTTGAGCAATACCTCAAATTCATCAAATTTATTTACTAAACTCCTAGCATTGGTGTACACGCAAGTATACCTGCACCTGTTTCTATTCTTAGCTACCCTAACACAACCCATGTGTTTACTTGTAACGCAATGGCTCCCAGCAGTCTCTGAAATGCCATGCATCTTGTTTTTCAGGTTTCTGCTCATTCTAATAGAAGCAGTGCAAGAATCTCTTTCTCCTCTGCCAGTGGCTACTGTCAATCTATTGGTCTTTGTCTCCCCCCAAGCTAGCAGTTTTCCGAACCACCTAACACTGCCTCGATAGCATCAGCAAATATTCTTGCACCCTTTCTATTTAAGTGTATCCCATCCCTGTAGAAGCAATCTCTCCTGTTAACAAGTACAGTCCAGGCTGAAAAAAATTCTACCCCTTGAGCCTTGCACAATCTTTCCAGGGCCGAATTGATCGACAAGGTTCTCATCATATACTCCCTCCTATCGTGTCTGGGCAGAATTGCAGACACTTTCAAATTCAACCCTAATTCTCGGCTTTTGTTCAACAGTGACCTGTACTTGTTAAGTAATTCTGCTGGTCTCCTACTCTTAATATTATTAGTGCCAACGTGTACAACTATATCACCTTTTGTGCCCTTAAAAGATGATATTCGCTCTACAACGTCATCAACCTTTGCCCCTGGCAGACATACCCTGGTCCTGTTCCACCTATCTTTTTTACAAAGCATGTTCCCCGTTTCCCTGACAATAGAGTCACCAACAACTACTAGTTCCTGTGGGACCAGCGCATTCTGCCTTGGGGATTGCCTCTGTGTCACGCGATGCCCAAGTGCAAGCTCTGGCGTTGATGTGGGCAGCTGAGAGCTTGATGGGCCCCTCAATTTAGTTTCTTCGAGGGCATCCACCCTGTCCTTCAAGCTCTCATATAGGACCACAAGAACGCCGAGTTGTTGCCTGATATCGATACACTCCTTGCATCGCGCACACACAAAGACATCCCCCTTTGCAGTATCATGTCCCGTACCCGATTGCTCTGCAAACATCAAGCAAACAGTGCATTTTATAAGGCTGTGAGTCAGAGGACAACTGCCCCCCCTCAGTTCTGCTCTGAGCCACAGCCCTTCCATTAGCTTGAGCCTTTTGCTTTGCTGCTCTGGTCTGAGTCATGATTCTATTAATTTATTAATTATAATTATGTTATTAATTATGTTAAATATAATTAATTATATTACGTTTGTAATCTAAGTCGTTATATGTATTTATTTAAACGTACGATTTAACTGCTAACGAAGTTCAACTAACGCTATCTAGTACGGCAAATAACTATCGTATCACAAAGGCGGGAAAATTACGAACGTAGTGGAGTTGAAACACGTGGAAACCTTTACCGATACTTTTATGCAATTAGAAGGCCAAGTAAAGAATACATTAATCGAGGAATTACTGTATAAACCTTAGAAGGAAGAGGGTGAATCAGATCAATCCACTTGATGTTGATGGTTCAACTGTTGATGATCCTGCCCAAGTAACTGACAAATTGAATGAGTATTTTGCAACTACATCCACACATGACGAATTCTGTAAGGAAGTGCAGGCCAGAAGCTTATCAAACTCCAAAAGGAAGCGAAATGATTTTGTCATAACAGCAAAGTGGAGAAGTTGTTAAAGTTAAACATAAGAAAGGCACGTGGAGTTGGTGGGATCTATCCAGCTGTATTAAAGGAGTCAGCAGACGGAGTAAGTGGGCCCTTAACTATGATTATGAGGGCATCCTTGGATTCAGGGGGAGGTTGCCACAGACTGGCAACCTCCCCCTGAGTGGTGTGTAAATGTATCCACAATTCACAAAGGGGGATAGAAAGGTGATATGAGTAATTATAGACCTGTTAGTTTAACTTCTGTTCCGGGGAAAATAATGGATTCATGGGTTAAAGAAGCACTGCAGGATCATCTAGGCAAAACTGCAGTTATATTTCAGACACAGCATGGGTTTGTTAAGGGAAAGTCTTGTCTGACCAATTTGATTGGATGCTATGATGTGGTCGCAAAGGAACTAGATGCAAAAAATAATTTTGATATCTTATACTTGAATTTTAGGCGAGTTTTTGATACAGTTGAACAAGGAAGACTACTGTAGAAATTTGAGCAGTATGGCATTAAGGGCAAGTTGCTGTTATGGATAAAGGGATGGTTGAGTGGATAACACAGAGAGTGGTAATCAATGGACATTGCTCTTTCTGGACTAATGTTATTAGTGGTGTCTCCCGGGGTTCGGTGTTGGGCCCATTGTTGTTTTCTGTTTTTATCAATGATATTGATGAAGGTATATCAGGCTTAATGTCGAAGTGTGCAGACGATACAAAGGTTGGCAGGGTTGTTAATGACAGTATGCTACTGCAGCAGGATCTAGAAAAGTTGATCAGATGGCCTTGAGAGGTGGCAACTGAAGTTTAACATTGACAAGTGCAAAGTACTGCATATAGGTAGCAGTAATCCCAGAGTAACATACCAACTGTGCAATACTACACTCAGGGTACTGGAAAATGAAAAGAACCTGGGGTAATTGTGCAGTCATATGGAATGTTTTGAGCAGTGTAGAGTTGCCATGTAGTATTGTCAATGATAAGGAAGCTAGCAGGAATAAGGAAGCGATTATCCCCTTGTATAAGGTAATGATCTGGCAGCACCTTTAGTACTGCATAGTCTGGAGGCCTCATTTTAGGAAGGATGTAGAGCTGATTGAATGAGTATAGAGAAGAGCAGTGAGATTGGTGAGTAGAATAACCGGTTAGGCGCCTCCGTAGTCGGGTGGGAAGGAGCAGCAGTGCATAGCACACGCCTCTTGATTAGACCGGGGTTCGAGCCCATCACCACCAAATACGGAGGATGCGGAAAGGTCAGGAATGACCACCGCATATTCACGGAGCAATATGGCCTTAGTTGCTAATGCTCCTAAAAACCAAATAACAAACAAACAAACAAATAAACAGAATAACCGGTTTGTGTTCCCAAGAAAGGTTTAAGTTACGCAAATTGCAGTGTCTGGAGGCTAGGCACCTGCAAGGTGATCTAATTGAGGTGTATAAGGCCTTGAATGGTTTGAGCAAGCTCAATACTGAAGGGATTCTTAACATATTATGCACCTGAAGTGGCATAACTTCAGATTGATGTAAGACAGTTGTAGAATAGATGTGTTGAAATTTGGCTTTAGCAAGAGGTGGTTGATTGCTGGAACAAACTGCCATCTGTTGTTGTGGAAGTAAATAAATTGAAAGCAGAACTCGAAAATCTTTTGTAGTGAATGAATAGGTGAAATGGGAAAGGTTTTTTTTTTTTTTTTTTTGGCTGATGCTGTATAAGCTTTCTTTGCATCATATGCCTCTACTCATATGCTAATATAAACAAGCATGATTTAAAGATAACTACACCCAAGAAAAGCCATAAAAACCTCCTGGATTCGGTATTATTCAGTAAAGAGGACTTAAAGTACACATATAATGAAAAAATATATGAAAAATGAGTGGGAAATAAAGAAACCAACCATTCTTTATATAACATCGGAATGAAGAAAGAATTACTGACCCATCAGCCATAGCTGATATTTTGGAAGAAACTTTTGGCAAAGCATTGGCCATACAATTGTGCACCACTTTATTTCTGACTTACAAGGAGCAAACTGAATGAAAAATTAATTTGGTAATAAAAAAAATTTAACCGTATAACCAGAAGAAAAAATTGAGTAAAATCTTGTTACGTGCATGAAAGTAAGTTTGCTTTATAGATTTTGGGGTGCTAAACATGGAAATAGTGCTTAAAATGGCAGATTGGCTCTTGCTTTTGAAAAAAGTAGTTTTTTTATACAAGTTATATTTTATTTATATGGGAGTAAGATTTAGCTGTATAAAACATGGGATCTTTTCACCTTTCGCTTGTATTCAGTTTTGGGAGCATCCCTTTTCACGTCCCAACAATAATCTGCTAACATGGCAGCACTTCATTTGTTTTTGTATCTTTGTTCCATCACTCCAATGTCTCGATGGAAGTACTCACCATGTTTATCGCTGACAGCACCACAGTTGGGGGAAGACATCCTGGTGTGAGTGCAAGAAATGCATCTTCAATGATATGTTGCACCCCAGTTTTTCGTTAGAAATAATGAGACCTTCCACAAGCTGCCTGTAGTTGCTGGCTTTATTTCCTAGAAAACCAGTCAACATTTCGAAAGGCTTTCCACATTAATTTCTTGCTATCACTAAGGACACATTGGTACTGTTCGGCTTTGAAAAATTGCCTTATTTGTGGACCAATGAAAACACCTGCCTTAATCTTCTCTGTTATAAGTGTTGGGAATTTCTCTTGCAAATATGAATGCAGGACTGTTCACTTCCAAAGCCTTTACAAAATTTTTCGTTAGCCCCAGTTTGATGTGGAGTGGTGGAAGCAAAACTTTATTTGGATCTACCAGAGGTTCAAATGCTACGTTCTTTATTCCATGTTTTAATGATTTTCATCAAGGCCAACTCCTCTTCTCGTAGTGCATGTCCTTGGCACGACTATCCCACTCACACAGAAAAGAGCAATACTTAGTGTAACCTTTTGTAGTCCTAAGAAAATGTTGATTAACTTTAAATCACCACATATCTGCCAGTCGTACTTCTGATAGTGTACACTTAAGAGGATGTTCTCCATGTTTTGTATGTTTCTTTCTTTTGGACAGCATACACAAGAGGTATTGAAGGCAGCATATTTTCATTGTGTAATAATACAGCCTTAAGGCTAGCCTTAGAAGCGTTTATAGTCACCATTCTTCCAGAATATGCCTCATGTTCATTGCTGCGTTAGACCAACATCCTTACAAACAGTGAGTTCACCTTCTGTTTGATAGAATTTATCATGGTTCAGTTAACTTTAAATCACCACATAATTGCCATGTATGAAATGTTGTCACTTTCACAGAATGATCTAGAAGATTTCACTGTTTTTGGAACCAGTGCATTCTGCCTTGGGGGTTGCCACTGTGTTGCGTGATGTTCAAGTGTTAGCTCTGGCATTGATGTGGTCAGCTGAGAGCTTGATAGGCCCCTCAATTTATATCATTTGAGGGCATCCATCCTGTCCTTCAAGCTCTCATATAAACCCGTAACAATGCCGAGTTGCCACCTGATTTCCTTGCACTCTTTTCATCGCGCGCGTACACACAAAGACATTCCCCTTTGCAATATCATGTCCCATTCCTGATTGCTCCAAACATCAAACAAGCAGTGCATTTCAATAGACTATGATTCAGAGAATGCCCCCCCCCCCATTTCTACCCTGAGCCACAGCACTTCCACTAGTTTGAGCCTTTTGCTTTGCTGCTCTGGTCTGAGTCATGATTTCTATTCAAGTTCAATAAAATTCCAATACAAAATATAACCCTAAACCTATATATATATATATATATATATATATATATATATATTTATATATATATACTGCTAGCTTGGGGGGGATGCAAGGACGAATGGATTGACGGTGGCCGCTGGCAGAGGTGAAACAGATTCTTGCACTGCTTCTGTTGGAATGAGCAGAAGCCTGAAAAACAAGATTCAGGATATATCAGAGACTGCTGGGAGTCATTGCGGTGCAAGTGGGCGCATGGGTTGTGTTGGGGTGGCTGGGAGTGGAGGCAGGTGCGGGTGTGCTTGCGTGTGCACCGGTGCTGGGAGTTTAGTGAATAGATTTGATGAATTTGAGGTATTGCTCGGGGCATCAAGGGCAGATGTTGTTGGGATATCAGAGACTTGGTGTCACACAGATATGGGGGATGCAGAGCTGCAATTTGGGGAGTGCAACGTCTACAGAAAGGATGGACAGGATAGGAAGGGGGGAGGGGTTGTGCTGTTGGTGAGAAGCACATGAGGGCCAAGGAAGTGAAGCCAGTCGACATCGCTGGACAGTGCAGTGTTGAGTCGGTTTGGTGTGACATAGGCATTGGGAGATCAAAATTGAGAGTGGGAGTGTGCTATAGGCCTGGTGACTCTGATGAGTGTAATAAGGGACTGTGCAGGGAAATGGAGTGGGCCAGTAAATCAGAGAGTCTTATAATGGGAGATTTTAGTTTCCCAGATATTGACTGGAATTTGGGGGCTGGTTACTCACACACTAGCGGGGCTTTTGTGGATTTATTGGATGATTGTTTTCTACATCAGCATGTTCGGGAGGCAACTAGAGGGAGTAATACTCTTGATTTGATTATCAGCAGTGATTCTTCATGCATTGAGAATCTGCGGATGGATGAGCCACTGGGTGGCAGTGATCACAGTGTGCTGAAGTGGGAGTTACTGAAGGAGGTGGCTGCCATTAGGGGTGGAGGGGGGGGTTATTGCTTCCGTAGGGGCGACTGCGATGGACTGAGACAGTGTTTAAATTCTGTACGGTGGGACCGGCTGATGATGTTGCCAACAGCGGACTCGGAATGGGAAGCATTCAAAGAACTTATCTTGGGAGCTGCTAGGCTTTACATACCGACTAAGAAGTGTTGTTCAAGGTTTAGGCCAGAATGGATGTCAGATGAACTAATGAGGCATGTGGCAGAGAAGAGGAATGCATGGGATACTTACAAATTAACACATGACACAGAAGCCTATGATAGATACAAGTTGATATGCAGCCAAGTTACAAAGGAGGTTGGGCAGGCGAAGGCGGATTGCGAGAGGTCCTTGGTAGGGGATGCGGGGAGGGGCAGCAAGGAGTTCTTTACTTGTGTGGACTCTAGAGGGAAGGGGATGAATCAGATTGGTCCGCTTGATATTGATGGGTCAGCTGTTGATGATCCTGCTCAGGTAGCTGGCGAACTAAATGAATATTTTGCATCGACATTCACACATGAGGAGTTATTCAGCAAGGGGAATGCCAGAGGAGTATTCAACTCTAGCAGTCAGCTACAGAATCTTGAAATAACTGGGAGTGGGGTGGAGGAGAGACTGTTGAAGATAAGCACAAGAAGGGCACCCGCGGTGGATGGGATCTGTCCCCATGGACTGGAAATGTGCAGATGTGACCCCAATTCCCAAAGGAGGATCAAAGGCTGACACAGGTAGTTATAGACCTGTGAGCTTAACTTCTGTTCCAGGAAAATTGATGGAGGCGCTGGTTGGGGAGGCACTGCGGGATCATTTGGACAGGACTTCGGTTGTGGCTCGGGCACAGCATGGTTTTGTTGGGGGGGAGGTCTTGCCTGACCGACTTGATTGGATGCTGTGATGCAGTCGCAAGGGAGCTGGATGCAGGGAATAGCTTTGATATTATGTACTTGGGTCTTGGAGAGGCTTTTGATGCTGTTGCACATGGAGGACCGCTGCACGGATTGGAGCGGTGTGGCATTGGAGGCGGGTTGCTGCTGTGGATGGGGGGGGTGGTTGAGGGGGAGAGGGCAGAGAGTGGTGATCGGTGGACGCTGCTCGTCGTGGACTAATGTTATTGGTGGAGTCCCTCAGGGCTCAGTGTTGGGTCCATTATTGTTTTCTGTATTTATAAATGATATTGATGATGGTATATCAAGCTTAATGTCCAAGTTTGCAGATGATACAAAGGTTGGCAGGGTTGTCAAGGACACTACTGACACTATGCTGCTGCAACAGGATCTGGAAAGGTTGAGCAGATGGGCTGAGAGGTGGCAAATGAAGTTTAACATTGACAAATATAAAGTACTACACATGGGAAACAGCAACCCCAGAGCAACGTATCAACTCTGTGGTGCTGCACTGACAGGGTGGAGAATGAAAGGGACTTGGGGGTGATTGTGCAGGCAGATATGAAGTTCTCTGAGCAGTGCAGACGGGCTGCAAGAGTAGCTCATGGAGTATTGTCAATGATATACAGGAATTTTTCCAGCAGGGATAAGGAGGTGATTATTCTATTGTATAAGGCAATGGTCAGGCCACACCTAGAGTACTGTATACAGGTCTGGAGGCCTCATTTCAAGAAGGATGTAGAGCTGCTGGAACGAGTACAGAGAAGGGCAACAAGATTAGTGAATGGAACAAAGGGGTGCTCTTACGAAGAAAGGCTTAAGTTTTGCAAATTACAGTGTCTGGAGACTAGGCACCAGCGAGGTGATCTGATAGAGGTGTATAAAGCCTTGAATGGTTTAAGCATGCTCAATGCTGATGGGATTCTTCCTCTAGCTCAGAAAAATCACCTGAGAGGGCATAAATTCAAATTGAGGAAAGACAGATGTAGGATATACGTGCGGAAATTTGCCTTTAGCCAGCTGGTGGTTGGTTGGTGGAACAGACTGCCATCCCTTGTGGTGGAGGTTGATAGCCTAAATAAGTTTAAGGCTCTGCTGGACAGGTATTTTGAACGAACAGAGGGGTGAAGTGGAAGTGGTTTTTTTTTTTTTTTTTTTTTTGGCTGATGCTGCATAAGCTTGCTTTCTTGCATCAAATGCCTCTACTAATGCTAATGCTAATTTGGGTAAAACAACACCTTGTGATGGTTTTCATAGAGAATATATTTTTTTTTAATGAAAGCCCATTAAATTAATTAATAAAAGGTATCAAAACCTATTGTACTTAGTACCAAGAATGCCTTTGAAGGAGATTGGGGTGGAAGGGAATGCCAGAAACTTTGCTTTGGAGGCTAAACATGGGTTTCACCACTTCAAACCTCCAATAAGCAAAGTGGTGGTATTGTACTGGTTGATGAGAGTCATCTACCACCTAGTATACCATATGTATTACTATTATATTATTAGTGTTATATTATATTAGTTACAAGTATTGTTACAGGCATTTTTGTGCAATAATCTGTAACTATCCCATTCTTCATTTAGCCCATGCAGATATAGAGAATGCATTTGATACTACCTGGTGTCATGGCATTCTCAATGAAAGCCATGACATCAGGTAGTATTCATTAAGAACTTCATCCAGAGTTGTCCTTTTTTAAGTTCAATTCATCCAGTATCAAAACTCTCATTTTACAATTCTTGCAAGAAGAAAAGGTACCACAAGGGTCTGTATGCAACCGTTTCTCGACCCTTTTTTGACCTTAAAATTGATTCCATTACAAAAAAAAAAAAAAACTCCTCAAATACTGTTGAGGCTTACTTTTATACTAATAATCTCTGTTTCTTGCCATTCTCAGAACATGAGATTAATTGAACAGCAACTGAAAATATCCCTGAATAAAGTTCAAAAGTAAATCTTAGGCTGACAGTGTACAGACTAAGATTAATCTATACAGACTACAGGAAAATAATATGCAGTATATCTGAAAAAAAGGCATATGTACCCAGGATTCATGATAGAATGATAATACTGCATCACTGGAAAACCAGGAAAGAAAATAAAATATGAATGCTTGGGTTAAAAATCGTTTAATGACTAATTAGAACAAAAATAAAAGTATGTACACACAGAAGCTTTCAGACGGATTTCATCCTTCTTCAGTTGTGATATTGAACCGTTATTGTAAAATTCAGAACATCATTGGTCATGCATGGTAGTCATGCATGGTGAGAATCGCATGCTACAGGTGCTTGCAACAATTAGCTGGTTGAAGTGGAGGCTTGTGGTTGTAGCAGCCTCCACTTCAACCAGCTAATTGTTGCAAGCTGCGAATGCGATTCACCTAAAACCCAAGGCAATACTATAACGTGCTCGTCCCGTCATCTGTAATTTCAGTTGGCATCAAATCTCTGCCTGCATTGAAATATGATGACTCCATCGTCATCTTGCTGGCAGACAAAGGCCGTTGAATGGCCATTTTAAACCATTCTGACTACCACATGAAAACCCTGTCACTTCTACAAGGCATGTCTGTCTACGAAACCATTCTTGACTCCCCTGTCAAGATTTTAGAACAGTGGAAGTCTAAAGTGAACAAGCTTGTCTACAGCTGTACAGCACCGGGTGCCAAATTCCGCAGTTCTACGGGCTGCCAAAGGTACATAAGGAGAGTGCACCCTTACAAGTTTGTATCCAGCCTGTTCTTGCCCTTGGTAGGCAAGATTGTCCATACTTTTTAAAACAGTGTGGAATTCTTGGACTGAGTGAGCAGACTATCCATTTCAGATGACCAAGTGATGGCCTCATTTGATGTAGTGTCTCTCTTTACTTCAATTCTGGTCCAATTAGCCATCACATGTGCAAAGGAGCTTCCAGACTCTAAGCAACAGACCTTCTCTGACATCTGACAACATTTGCCCTGCCCTTAATTATCCCTGTCTGGTGGTACCATTGTTTAGTGAGTCCATTTACCGGCAGATTCAAGCCACAGCCATGGGTTTGCTGGTTAGTTCAGTCACAGCAAACATTACAATGGAGGAGCTGGAAGGTCGTGCATTTGTGGGTTTGCCGGATCCCATATCCTTTTGGTGCCGGTACGTGGATGACACGTTCATAGCCATCCTGCAGGAGTCAGGAGGCCAGTTCCCACATCATCTGAACTCTCTGTCGCCCTTCATTCAATTCACCATTGAACTGGAGTCAGGCAATGCCCTTTCTTCCTTAGACACCCTTGTCTGGCGAGATGGTTCGCATCTAAAGACTTCAGTCTGTCACAAGCCGATGTGTACTGGGCAGTTTACCAAATGCTGGTCAGCACATGCATGCAACCATCTTCTCGGCATGGCGCGAGCCCTACTAACCCATGCCTGGACACTCCAGTTCTGACGATGATAGGCACATTAAGGTTACTAAGGTTAAGGCAGATCCGGCAAAGTGCGGATACCCTACAAGTGCCCTGGATAGGTATGACTGCAGGCCTGTGATCATGTTGCCAACTGCAGGGCCCCACGCAGTGATGACCCTCACACGACCACATTTATACCATACTACCCGAACCGGTCGCAACAAATTTCTAGGGTTCTACAGGTTCATGGGATAAAGTGTTTACAACTTCCAGAGAGAAAGTTGCAATCCGTTGTCTTGAGGGTTAAAAGATCAGTTTCCCCCTCCCCACAATACAGTGATTGCACTGCTGCTACATTATAAAGATAAATCAAGATAAAGGTATTTACAGAAGGAATACACTCCTAATATAATTTAGAATAAATGCCAATTAATAATACCAAATAATATAAATTTGGAAAAAATGCCAATAAAATAAAATGTAATCAAATTTAGCAGCACCCTCTGGAAGGCACCAGGTCCAAATTACATGAAATATCACTACAGATGGAAACAATACCAACCACAATGTGACCAACAGGCTGAAACAAAATTTAAAATAGACTGATCATTGTGCCCTAACTCATCTTCTGATGAAGTCCAAAAGCCAACAATGGCTGGGGAATCACTGCGTTTTGAACATTAAATAAATTTGTGCATCTCCGACTTGGCTGAAACAGAAACCAACCAATGCAACAAATTTGAACAAGGGTGGCCTTTATGCAGTGAAACATGCTAGAACAGATCAGAGCACTCACAAGGCAACACCACATCAGACACAAAGTAACGAGTTATTGTTATTTTTGTTATTTTTGGTTTTTAGGAGCATTAGCAACTAAGGCCATATTGCTCTGGGATATGCTGTGGTCATTTCCTGACCTTTCCCCATCCTCCGTATTTGGTGGTGACAGGCTCGAACCTCGGTCTAATCAAGAAGCGTGTGCTATGCACTGCTGCTCCTTCCCACCTGGCTACAGAGGTGCCCGAAAGTAACAAGAATACATCCAGAAGATATTATTATTATTATTAGCCATATGGTGCAAGGAAGCCTGAGGCTTAGGCTGCACCAGCCAAAAAAAATTTTCAGAATTACCCCAAGAGAGAGTGAAAGGAATCACCAAGAAAAGAAGAATGATGATATCCAGGACCCTAGGTGTGCCAAGCCCATACTTGCCAAATTAAGCTATAGATGGCAGCTTGAGTGGCACATTAGCAGCTCAACTGACTACTAACCAAGTAAAATAAAAATTAACCATGTAAAAAATAAAAAATAAAAACACAAAGAACAGAAAAAAATTATATATATATATTTTTTTTTTATTATTTCAGTCACTTTTTTTTATTGTACATTGTCTAGCTCTTTCCTTATATTTTTAACACAATAACCTATTTCTATGTTATTTGTCACTTGTTAACTGTCCAAAACTTTAGACTTGGCCCATTATTGCTGAAGATAACAATGTGCTATAAAACAAAATTATCAACTTCTCTTGCAGAAAGTCGTATGTCCGATTCTTCACAGAAAGAGCAATCATCATATCCCTCCTCATGAATCAAGATCTGCTCAAGAGTTATTTAATCGCACAAATTGAGCAGGATGATCACAGCTCCAATGTGCTTTTCTAACAAGATAGTGCACCTCTTCACATTCCACAAAAATTTTTGAGTCTGTTTCGATCTCCACTTTCTAGGCCAATGTATAAGTTGTGATTCTATGTGGGCTTTCTCAATGCACCTTACAACATTAGACTTTTGTGGGGTTGGGGATTAGATGTACAAGTTCTTACCAACCGATGTGAGCAACTTAAAGAAAAGGATTACTGCATCGATTAACACAGTTACACCAGCCATGTTACAGTGCATCTGGCAAGAGATTAATTTTTTTGAGTTGCCTACTACAGTACTGCTGAAAATTGAATCATAACGGGTAATTGTAATGTACTAATTTTCTTCCAGTGCAATGTTTCTTTGATTATTTATATTTCTTTTATGTTTCTTTTGTTTTCAATATTTATGTTTCTAAATTCTAAACAAATTAAACATTTATGTTACTTTTATTTTGTATATTATGTAAACATAACATAGAATTATAAAACATCATGTGTTTGAAGCTACTTTTGACTTATTCTGTATATTTTGCATTTATATCTTTTTTGACTTACTCTGGGAATTTTGCATCTATTTACATATTCAACATTTTAAGACTTTCTAGAAAGTCTTAAAATGCTGAATATGTAAATAGATGCAAAATTCCCAAGAAATATACAAAGAAAGCTTTCTAGTAACTGTATGGAATATAATTAATTTTGTAAGGCTTGACAGTCAATAAATAAATAAACAAATTGAAAGCATACCAAAATAAGTATTTAAAAATGATGGGATTCAATACCTGCTTTCTGAACAGAAATTTATGATTTGTAAAAAACTGATAAAAAATGAATAATCAACAATATTAATATAAATTTTTCAGCTTATTATATGCATTTTTTTTAGACAATAGCACTACTTGCTAAGTTTCAAGCACGAATTTCATCTGCAAAGGAGAAAGGCGAACAAGACATCGATGTGAGCAGTGAAGAGGAAGAAATTGATGATAATGAAACTGATAACTGGTAATGCCATTAAACATATTTATTTTTTTATTTTATTTTATTTTTATTTTTATTTTTTTTTTTTTTTGTATATTAAAACCACAAACAAAAAGGTGTGAGAACCTGTAGTGCATAGTATCATGTGCGAGTTAAAGGTTGAGAATACAGACTATACTTGTTGACATTAGACTTGAATTTCTGTAGTTTATTAATTTTGGGAACAGATGTAGAAGGAATATATAAGGATGAGGAAAAGGTAGTTGTATGAATTTGAATGTTAGACAGTGAATGCAGGTTGACTGGTTGAGGCACATATTTGGACTGGTTGGAAGAGCGGTGGAATTACAGATTCTAATTCAGAATGGTATGAATAGTGTACTCTCAAAGTGTATCTGGCTGCAGATTATTCATTTTCCAGATTATTCTGTGCATGATTCTTTAATTTTACTGATATTGTGATTCATAAAATTATGCACCATAAAATACATACACAGGATATTTGGTTCATAAAAGTGAATATGTCCATGTGTGACTCATCTGGTGTGCGTGCGCGCGCATACAGGGAATGGGAAGTGTGCGAGAAGAGTTTTTCTCATTCTGTCTAGCTAAAGGAGCAGTCGGTGTATTTATTAGTTCTCAGTAAAAACAAGAAAATTGTGCTCACTATAGAATAGAATCTTTATTCTATTCTATAGTGAGCACAATTTTCAATGAATTTGAATGTTAGACAGTGAATGCAGGTTGACTGGTTGAGGCACATATTTGGACTGGTTGGAAGAGCGGTGGAATTACAGATTCTAATTCAGAATTCTAATTCAAATTCAAATTCAAGTTAATTGAATATTTTGCAAAGGGGAATTTGCAACAAAACTTGCAGAAAAATATGGTATTGGAGTTCAAACTGTTCACAACATAAACAAAAGGAAATTGGAGGAATTCACAAGAGACTGATAGTTTCTTTCCTAATAAAAGGTCATGAAAAAGTAATCTTATGAAGGTTTGGATTTAATCCTACTCCAATCAAAAATGAACAGAAGGAATATCCATCTTTGGTACCATGTTTACCAAAGATGGATTATTCCTTCTCTAAATAAAATAGTCAAGTTATTTCATAAACATTGGCAGTAGAAAGCAATTTCTACTTCATCTGAGGGGGTAACCAGATTTGAGCAACAATGTTGTATCCCTTAACTTTTTGCAAGGGAAATAGCTCAGTGCTTGTGTTGCAGTGGCTGATGCATTTTGCTTAGAATATCAGAAATTTTTGAGAAAGAAACTTTGCTTACCTGTAAAAGCACTCACTTTCACAAAAGAATAATCTGCTCTAGGAGACAAGTCATTTAAAGAATATTTGACCATCATATAGTGTGGGAATGAATCTAGAACCCAAAAAACAAAACTTTTGGTAATTGGATAACCAAAAAAAATCTTTGTGTGCATTATTATTACCAGAAAGGAGCTTAAATGTATAGAGAAATTAGCTCAGTGCTTGTGTTGCAGTGGCTGATGCATTTTGCTTAGAATATCAGAAATTTTTGAGAAAGAAACTTTGCTTACCTGTAAAAGCACTCACTTTCACAAAAGAATAATCTGCTCTAGGAGACAAGTCGTTTAAAGAATATTTGACCATCATATAGTGTGGGAATGAATCTAGAAACCAAAAAACAAAACTTTTGGTAATTGGATAACCAAAAAAAAAATCTTTGTGTGCATTATTATTACCAGAAAGGAGCTTAAATGTATAGAGAAATTTTTGAATATTAGTTTAAAACAAATGAGTTCCAGAAGTTTGGTTTTTTTGGAAAGACAAAAAATGCAGTATTGCTGTTAGACAATGCTGCTTCACATTCAAAACAAGGATACTGAAACCAAACAATTGTTTTATGCTTGTGAAAAATTTGCTCCTGTATATTACATCCATAATTCTCATGGATCAGGAATTTATTTCATCAATGAAACGATACCACACTGGCCTGCCTTCTGAAAACTCTTGCTAATGAAGGTGACAACTTGATAACATTCTGGAAAAAAAATTACAGTACAGAATGCTATACAGGGTGGGTGTTGCTAAAATGATCCATAATTTAAAGGTGAAAAGTACAAACTAAAATAAGCAAAAAAGTCCCAGTGAACATTGGGCTGCAAATGAACCGTTTTCGAGATAATGCACATTTTCTGTTAAGATCTGCCACTGACTATGGGAGCACTAGTTTAATCCTTTGCTAAGGGTGGTTTTATTAAACATTAGAAAATACATTTTTAATTTTTGGTTTCAACACCACAGGTGTTATGCTTCTGGGCCTACCTGCTTGTACTCAATGTGCAGAGCACCCATGTTCTCTAAAGCATTGATGTACCCTGATGAATATGCACCTGTTGGGCTGCATTCGGCAGGGAAATACTTCTTGGTACAAATATGCAGCCTCGAGTGCACTGCCGTTGGCTTTACCATACATGAAGTGCATATCCGCATAATCTTCGTTGCTGTGACCTCTTTACATGTTGACTATCCTTGGAGAAATATTGCTACATCTCAGATCATTGAGAGAGAGAGAGAGGGGGAAAGGGAGAGAATGAGCATAACCTAACCTAAAGAAACAAATCGGTGGTGGATCCGAACTCTGTACAGTTCACCTTGTCATTGGTGGATCCCAACTAGAAATGTCCAATATCTCGAAAACGATTCACTTAAGGACCCATGTTTACTAGGCTTTTTTGCATATTGTAGTCTGTACAGTTCACCTTTAAATTATTGACCATCACTTTTGAAACACCCTGTATATGGTGCAACTCAGGTATGGTGCAGAAAATTAATGAAACTGGTAATATGGAAAGAGGTTATAGCATCGAAGAGTATGCGGACATGCACTTCATGTATGGTAAAGCCAACAGCAGTAAACTCGAGGTTGCACAGTTGTACTATGGAGGAAAATCCTGTGCTACAAAACAACTTCAAGAGGAAAACAACGATCTGATTTGATCAACAGTGATTCTTCTTGCATTAAGAATTTGCAGATAAAGGAACCACTAAGTGGCATTGATCACAATGTACTGAGGTGGGATTTTTAAATATGTAACTACCATCAGGCATAAAGGGAAGGGTTTTTGCTTTCATAAAGGTGACCAGAGTGGTCTCAGAGATTTATTAAATTCTATACAGTGGGACCAACTGATGATATTACCAACAGCAAATTCTAAATGGGAATCATTCAAGGAATTACTCTTGGTAGCTACTAGACTTTTCATACAAATTAAGAAATACTGTTCAAAGTTTAGGCCTAAAATGGATGTCAGGAGACCTAGTGAGACTCGTGGCAGAGAACAAACATGCATGGGATGCACATAAATTATCAAGAGACAGATGCCTATGGCGGATATAAAATAATCTAATTAATTCACAAAGGACGTTAGGAAGTAAAGGCAGATTACAAGAAATCTTTGGCAAATGATGCAAAGAAAAACAGTAAACACTTCTTTATTTATGTAAATTCTAGAAGAAAGGGGGTGAATCAGATGGGTTCACTTGACATCGATGATTCGATTGTTGATGCACCTGCTGAGCTAGCTGACAAACTGAATCAGTATTTTGCATCTATATTCACACATAAGGAGTTATTCAGGGAGGAGAATGCCAGAAGTTTATCAAACTCTGCTAGAGAGCTAAATGATTTGGCAATAACTGAGAGCAAAGTGGAGGAGAAATTGTTGAAATTAAGCATAAGGAAGCCACCTGGGGTGAATGGGATCTATCCAGTTATATTAAAGAAAGCAGCAAAGGAAGTTAGCAAACCCATAGCCATAATTACAAAAATTTCCTTGGACACGGAGTCAGTCCCCATGGACTGGAGATAAGCAAATGTGTCCCAGATTCACAAAGGAGGATCAACAGGTGACACTAGTAATTACACACCTTATTAATCACACACCTCCAAATTAATGGAGGCACTGGTTAAGGAAGTAATGCAGCATTATCTAGACAAGACTGCAGTTATAGTTCAGACAGAGCATGGGTTTGTTAAGGGGAAGTCTTGTCTGACTAATTTCGTTGGATATTATGATGTGGTCACAAGGAAACTGGATGCAAAAAATAATTTTGATTTCATATACTTGTATTTTAGAAAAGCTTTTGATACTATGGCACATGGAAGATTACTGTACAGATTTTAAAAGTATGACATTAAAGGCAAGTTGCTACAATTGATAAAAGGAGGGTTCAGTTGGAGAAGACAGAGAGTGGTAATCAATGGACACTGTACTTCTTGGACTAATGTTATTAGTGGAGACCCCAGAGTTTGGTGTTTGGCCGATTGTTGTTTTCTGTATTTATCAGTGATATTGATGAAGGTATATCAAGGTTAATGTCTAAGTTTGCAGACGATATGAAGGTTGACAGGGTTGCTAATGACAGTAATGATAGTACGATACTGCAACAGGTTCTGGAAAAGTTGAGCCGATGGACTGAGAGGTGGCAATTGAAGTTTAACATTGACAAATGTAAAATACTGCATCTGGGTAGCATTAACCCCAGAGTAACATATCACCTTGGGATGGTACTATACTGAGGGTAGTGGAGAATGAAATGGACCTGGGTGTAATTGTGTAGTCAGATATGAAGTTTTCTGAGCAGTGCAGACAGGCTGCAAGAGTAGCTCACATCTTGTCTAGGATATACAGGAATTTTGCTAGCAGGGAGAAGGAGGTGATTTTTCCCTTTGTATAAATCAATAGTCAGGCCACACCTTGAATACTGTGTACAGGTCTGAACGCCTCATTTTAGGAAAGATGAGTGCAGACAAGGGCAATGAGTTTGGCAAGTGGAACAAAGGGTTGGTGTTACCAAGAAAGGCTTAAGTTCTGTAAATTGCAGCTTTTGGGGACTGGACCTGTGAGGTGATCTAATTGAGGTGTATAAGGTGTTGAATGGTTGGAGCAAGCGTAATGCTGATGGGATTCTTCCTCTTGCTTACATTACTCACCTGAGAGAATTGAGGAAAGATTTGTACAATAGATGTGTAGAAATTTGTCTTTAGCCATCAGATGGTTGATAGTTGGAACCAACATCCATCTGTTGTAGTGGAGGTCAGCAACTTAAATAAGTTCGAGGCAGAACTAGACAAACATCTGTAGTGAATTGATGAGGGAAATGAGGTGTGTTTTTTTTTTTTTTTTTTGTGGCTGATGCTATATAAGCTTGCTTTCTTGCATCATATGCCTCTACTAATGCTAATGAAAAAATTAACAAGCACATAAATTAAACCTAGTATTTCCCTGCATGGACACTATTCAGAGTACAAGTCAGTGGGACTTTGAATGTAATGATATCATAGTTGATAGAAAAATTCATACTGATCCTCAGAAACCTTGCAGGGATTCTTGAAAATAAGCTGAAACCACATGAATTACAGACTATCTGCAATATGAACCACTACACTAAGAAAATAAGTTATATTTGTAAAACAAATTATAAAGTGTAGATTACTGATATTTTTCAAATATTCACGCATCTACCCCTCTATTATTCAGATAATGAAGAATAGAATATTAGCATTAGCAAGGGTGCATGACACAAAAAAGCAAGTATACAGCATCAGCCAAAAAAAAAACACCCCGTCTCATTTCACTCATTTACCTGCTCCAAATGTTTGTCTAGTTCTCCCTTGAATCTATTTAAGCTATCAACTTCGACGACAGGAGGAAGTTTGTTCCAGCAATCAACCACCCGCTGGCTAAAGGAAATTTCTGCGCATCTATCCTACAACTGTCTTTCCTCGATTTCAATTTATGCACCCTCAGGTGAGTAATCTGAGCAAGTGGAAGAATCCCATTAGCATTGAGCTTGCTCCGTCCATTCAAGGACTTATACACCACAATCAGATCGCCTCGCAGGTGCCTAGTCTCCAGAAGCTGCAATTTGCAGAAATTAAGATCTTGGTGACACCAACCCTTCATTCTACTCATCAATCTCGTTGCCCTTCTCTGTATTCGTTCCAGCAGCTCTACATCATTTCCTAAAATGGGGCCTCCAGACCTGTATGCAGTACTCAAGGTGTAGCCTAACCATTGCCTTATACAGGGGCCTTATACAACTTATACAGGGGGACAATCTCCCCCCTTTATCATTGCTAGCAAAATTCCTGTATATCGTTGACAAGACACCATTTGCTACCCTTGTAGACTTTTTGCACTGCTCACAAAACTTCTTATCTGACTGCACAATTACCCCCAGGTTCTTTTCATTCTCCAGTACTCTGAGTGTAGTACCACCCAGTTGGTACGGTACTCTGGGATTACTGCCACCCATATGCAGTACTTTACATTTGTCAATGTTAAACTTCAGTTTCCACCTCTCGGCCCATCTGCTCAACTTTTCCAGATCCTGTTGCAGTAGCATACTATCATTGTCATTAACAACCCTGCCAACCTTCATCGTCTACAAGCTTAAACCTTGATATACTTTCATCAATATCATTGTGTAATACCGAAAACAACAATGGGCCCAACAGCAAAACCTGGGAGACTCCACTAACAACCGTGAAGAGCAGTGTCCATTGAATGCCATACTGCTCCATGTAGCACAGTAACAAAAGCTTTCCTAAAATCGAAGTATATGATATCGAAATTATTCTTTGTATCCAGTTCCTTTGGGACCAAATCATAGTATCGAATCAAATTTGTCAGACAAGACTTCCCCTTAACAAACCCATACTGTGTCTAAACTATAGCTGCACTCTTGTCTAGATTATCCTGCTTTGCTTCCTTAACCAGTGACATCATTATTTTTCCTGAACAGAGTTAAACTAACAGGTCTGTAATTGCCAGTGTCACCTTTGTGAATTGGGGACACATTTGCACAACTCCAGTCCATGGGGGTCCTTCCCTGGGTCCAAGAAAGATTATGGCTAAGGTTTTGTTTAATTCCTTTGCCGTCTCTTTTAATATAACTGGATATATCCCATCCACCTCAGGTGCCTTCCTTAAGTTTAACTTTAACAATTTATCCTGCACTTTTCTCTCAGTTATTACAAAATCACTTAGTTCCCTATTAGAGTTAGATAAACTTCTGGCATTCCCCTTCTTGAATAACTTCTCATGTGTGAATAATGATACATAATAGTCATTCGGTTTATCAGCTCCCTGAGCATGATCATCAGTAGTCAACCCATCTATGTTAAGTGATCCAATCTGATCAATCCCTTTCTTCTTAGAGTTGACATAAGTAAAGAACTCTTTACTGTGTTTCTTTGCATCCTTCTTCAAAGATTTCTCGTAATCTGCCTTCGCCTGCCTAACCTTTCTGACTTTATTACAGAGTAGTTTATATCTGAACTAGTCTTATGTGTCGCCTGATAACTTATATGCATCCTGTGCATTTCTCTGCTATATTACGAGCCTCATTAATTCATCTAACATCGATTTAGGCCTAAACTTTGAATAGTATTTCTTAGTTGGGATGAAGAGCTGAGTATCCTCCAAGATTAAGTCCCCTGAAGGCTTCCTATTTAGAATTCACCAATACTTGTAACATCAGATGATCCCACTATAGAATATAGAAACTCTGTGACCACTAGTCACCTTTACTTGAGCAAAAAGCCTTTCCCTTACCCCTTATATTTTAAGTAAATCTCACATTTACTTAAAATGAGAGGGCACTGACTCTCTTTAGAAAATACAGCTGCGAGTTACAGGCTCCGAAAAAAACGATGTGTTTGCTTTTTATTTACATAATTGTTATTTTATATTGTACATAATATGTAGTCTTATGGTTATAATTACGCTGATTTTTATTTTAATTTATACAAACAGTTTTTGTAGATATACATAATACTTTATAAAACCGTTATTTTGTTCGAATCTTGCAGGCATTGTTTTTGTATATAGTGATAGGGAATTCAAATTTTTAATTGAGGTAGCTAGGTAGCTCTAATGTATAATTATAGAAACAGTAATATGGTTCACTGTTTCTATTAGATAGCGTAGTATTGACATTTAATTAATTTAATTTATTGATCTTATTAATTTAAAATATCATGCCCCAAACTAGAGCAGCAAAGCAAAGGACACAAAGTGGCAGGAGTGCTGTGACTCGGGGGAAAACTGAGGGGGGCGATTCTCCAACGCATCACAGCCTAAAAAAATGTGCAACTTGTGAATTGTTTGCCGAACTATCTGGAACGGAACATGATATTGCCATGGGGATGTCTTTGTGTGTGTGCGATGTAAGGAGTGTAAGGAAATCAGACGACAACTCAGCGTTATGGACCTATATGAAAGTTTAAAGGACAGGGTGGATGCTCTCGAAAGATCAAAATTGAGGGGCCCATCAGACTCTCAGCTGCCCACATCAATGCCAGAGCTTACACTTGGTCATCATGCAACACAGCGGCAACCCCCAAGGCAGAATGCACTGGTCCCACAGGAACTAGTAGTTGTTGGTGACTATTGTCAGTGAAACGGGAAACATGCTTTGTAAAAAGGATAGGTGGAACAGGACCAGGGTATGTCTGCCAGGGGCAAAGGTTGATGACGTTGTAGAGCAGATATCATCTTTTAGGGGCACAAAAGGTGATATACAAAGGGTACTAGGAAAGTTTTGCAATACAGCTTTGTTTATTTAATTTTTTCAAAGTAATTTCCTCTACATTCAATACACCTCTCCATCCTCCGAAACCAATCTTTAAACCAGTTCTGCCAAGTTTCACTAGGGAGTAAAGCACACTCGTTGTCCCAAGCCCGTAGAAGGTCCTCATCACTGGAAAACCGCCTCCCTTTTAGCTTAATTTTCACATGTGGGAACAGTGCAAAGTCGCAGGGAGCAAGATCTGAACTTTAGGGAGGGTGCTCGAGAAGTTTCAGTCCTGTCGTGGTCAAATATTCGGTGCAGGCTTTGGCGCGGTGAGCTGGAGCATTATCGTGATGGAGGTACCAGGTGTCCATTCTTGACTTTGGCCGCAGGTTCTTCATAGATCCAATGACTTTAGGCAGGCATTGTTCAGTATACCACTTAGCTGTGACTGTCTTCTGCGTGTCCAAAACGACACGTTCCACAATTCCACTCGATTTGAAAAATACAGCTGTCATTTTCTTCTTTACAGATCGGGATTTTCTGACAATTACGGGTGTGTCGTCATCATCAAAGACCCAAACTTTGTTTTGAGCCTTGGTCGGCAGATTGTAATAGTACAGCCAAGTCTCGTCACCTGTCACGATGTTGTTCACATACCGAGATTGTCCCTTATCAAACTTTTTTCATCTCCCGGCACCAAGTCACACGTGTCATCTGCTCTTCAGTCAGTTGATGCGGCACTCAGAGAGAACAAAGTTTCTTCACGTGCAAATGATCTTGCAGAATCGAACGAATTGCTGGTGCATTTAGGCCCAAAGTATCCTCTATCTGTTGGTAGGTCACTCGCCTGTTTTCGTCAAGCATTTTCCTCACAGCAGTAACGTTTTCCTCCGTAACTGACGTTCATGGCCTTCCCGGCCTCTCAGAACCCTCCAGAGTGAAATTTCCCCTTTGGAATTCTCTATACCACCTGAATATCGTTGTACGATGTGGACAATCATCATCTAGTGCAAGAGTCATTTCTTCTAAGCACTGGTCTATGGTTAAACCACGCACGAAATTATACCGCAAAACTGTCTTTATCTCATTTCGTGACCACGATGCCATCGCAAGCACTTTACACTCTCACTACTAATGAATAACTGAGCCCATCGACTTGGCGCGGCGGCTACTATGCACGTATGAACATGTCTCAACATGCAGCAACAAGCAGCTTCCTGTGATTCATTGTTGCGTCATATTGCAAAACTTTCCTAGTACCCTTTGTAGTTGTACAGGTCACTGATGAAAAAAGCCG
The DNA here is from genome assembly GCF_048544385.1 of Mastigoproctus giganteus. Taxonomy (NCBI): domain Eukaryota; kingdom Metazoa; phylum Arthropoda; class Arachnida; order Uropygi; family Thelyphonidae; genus Mastigoproctus; species Mastigoproctus giganteus. Next base: position 61,113 of record NC_143576.1, on the reverse strand, counting down.
TGAATTGGGGTTGAATTTGAAAGTGTCTGCAATTCTGTCCAGACACGATAGGAGAGAGTATATGATGAGAGCCTTGTCGATCAATTCGGCCCTGGAAAGATTGTGCAAGGCTCAAGGGATAGAATTTTTTTCAGCCTGGACTGTACTTGTTAACAGGAGAGACTGCTTCTACAGGGATGGGATACACTTAAATAGAAAGGGTGCAAGAATATTTGCTGATGCTATCGAGGCAGTGTTAGGTGGGTCGGAAAACTGATAGCTTGGGGGGATACAAGGACTAATAGTTTAACAGTAGCCGTAGGCAGAGGTGAAGGTGATTCTTGCACAACTTCTATTAGAATAAGTAGCGACCTGGAGCGAGAGGTGTTGGGGGTTTCAGCAAAGGATGGCAGTCATCGTGAAACAGGTGGGTATATGGGATGTGTTAGAGTAACTAAGAATAAGAATAGGTGCATGTATTGCATGTATACCAATGCTAGAAGTATAGTAAATAAATTTGATGAGTTTGAAGTGTTGGTCAAGACATCAAAGGCGGATATTGTTGGGATATCAGACACGTGGTGTCACACAGATATAAGGAATGCCGAACTGGAATTTGGGGAGTACAATGTGTACAGAAAGGATAGACTGGATAGGAAGGGAGGAGGTGTTATGCTGTTAATAAAGAAAAACATAAAATCAAAAGAAGTGCATCCAGTTGATATGGATGAACAGTGCACTGTTCAGTCAGTTTGGTGTGACATAAGCACTGCGAAAGCAAAAATAAGAGGAGTGTGTTATAGGCCTAATGACTAGAATGAGTACAATGAACAATTGTTCAAAGAAATAGAGTGGGCTAGTAAATCGGAATGTCTTATAATGGCGGATTTTAACTTCCCAGATATTGACTGGAACTTGTGGGTTTAGCACTCACACACTAGTCAGACTTTTGTGGATTTATTGGATGATTGTTTTCTGCAGCAGCATGTTCGAGAGGCAACCAGAGAAAGTAATACTCTTGATCTGGTTATCAGCAGTGATCATTCATGTATTAGGAATTTGCATATAAAAGAACCACTAGGTGGCAGTAACCACAGTGTACTGACGTGGGATTTACTTAAAGATTTAATTACCATCAGGGGTAAAGGAAAGGGTTTTTGCTTCCGTAAAGGCGAGTACAGTGGTCTCCGAGAGTTTTTAAATTCTGTACAGTGGGATCAACTGACGATGTTACCAACAGTAAATTCTAAGTGGGAAGCATTCAAGGAATTAATCGTGGAAGCTACTAAAAGTTTCATAACTATTAAGAAATATTGTTCAAGGTTTAGGCCTAAATGGTTGTCCAATCAACTAATGAGACTCGTAATAGAGAAGAAAAATGCATGGGATGCATATAAATTATCAAGCGACTCAGAAGCCTATGGCAGATATAAGTTAATCTGTCATCAGGTCACAAAGGACGTTCGGCAGGCGAAGGCAGATTATGAGAAATCCTTGGCAAAAGATGCTAAGAAAAACAGCAAGGATATTTTTACTTATATAAACTTTAAAAGGAAGGGGATGAATCTAATTGGTCCACTTGACATCGATGGTTCGGCTGTTGATGATCCTGCTCAGATAAGAAACAAACTGAATGAGTATTTTGCATCTACATTCACACGTGAGCAATTATTAAGGTTTGAAAATGGTAGAAGGTTATCAAATTGTAGCAAGATACTTAATGATTTTGTAATAACTGAGAGCAAAGTGGAAGAGAAATTGTTGAAGATAAACGTAAGAAAAGCACCTGGGGTGGATGGGATCTATCCAGTTATTTTAAAGGAGGCGGCAAAGCAACTAAGCAAACCCTTAGCCATAATTATGAGAGCTTCCTTGGACTCAGGGGAGTTTCCCACGGACTGGAGATGTGCAAATGTATCCCCAATTCACAAAGGGGGATAGAAGGGTGACAGGAGTAATTACAGACCAGTTAGTTTAATTTCTTTTCCCGGTAAAATAATGGATTCGATGGTTAAAATGCATTGCAGGATCATCTAGACAAGACTGCAGCAATAATTCAGACACAGCATGGGTTTGTTAAGGGAAAGTCTTGTCTAACAAATACGATAGGATATTATGATGTGGTTACAAAAGAACTGGATGTAAAAAATAATTTTGATATCATATATTTGGATTTCAGGAAAGCTTTTGACACTGTTGTGCATTGAAGACTATTGTACAAATTGGAGCAGAATGGTATTAAGGGTAAGTTGCTACAATGGATAAAAGGATGGTTAAGTGCGAGAAGACAGAGGGTGGTAATCAATGGGTGCTGCTCTTATTGGACTAATGTTATTAGTGGAGTCCCACAGGGTTCAGTGTTAGGTCCACTGTTGTTTTGTATATTTATCAATGATATTGATGAAGGTATATCAGGCTTAATGTCGAAGTTTGCAGATGATACAAAGGTTGGCAGGGTTGTTGATGACTGAAGAGTGTGCTACTGCAACAGGATCTAGATAATTTGGGCAGATGGGCTAAGAAGTGGCAACTGAAGTTTAACCTTGATAAATGGAAAGTACTGCATATGGGTATATGTAACCCTAGAGAAACGTACCAACTGTGAGGTACTACACTTAAGGTGGTAGAAAATGAAAAAGACCTGGGAGTAATTGTGCAGTCAGATATGAAGTTTTCTGAGCAATGCAGACAGGCTGCCAGGGCAGGTCTTGGGGTTTTGTCAATGATATATAGGAATTTTGTTAGCAGGGAAAAGGAGGTGATTATTCCTCTGTATAAGGCAATGGTCAGACTTGAGTACTGCGTATATAAATTATTCTGCCCTGAATGGTCCCACTGCTTTGCCTGATGATCATGTACAAGCTCTGGCATTGATATCGTCATTTGAGAGCCTGATGGGTCCACCAATTTAAATCCATTGAGGGCATCTAACCTAGCCTCACCTTCAAGCTTTCATAAAATCCTATAACAACGCTGTGTTGGTATCTAACTTTTTCACACTGCTTACATTAAGCACACAAAGACATCCTCCTTGGCAGCATCATGTCCCATCCCAGAAAGTCTGCAAACATTTCACAATTTGCACAACTCTTAAGATGTCATTGCATTGGGGAATTGCCCCCTTTGGTTCTCCCTCCCGAATCACAGCACTCTTGTTACTTTGTGCACATTACTTTGCTCCTCTAGTCTGGTCATTTCTGTTTAAACATTAGTGTTGGCGGACAGTGCAATTTTGAATCTGTTTGGTGTGACATAAGCACTGGGAAAGGAAAAATAAATTTGTGTGTGTGTGTGTGTGTGTGTTATAGGCCTAATGAATCTGATGAATATAATGAGCAATTTTGCAGAGAAATAGAGTAGGCCAGTAAATCAGAATGTCTTATAATGGGGGATTTTAACTTTCCAGATATTGACTGGAACTTGGTCACTTGCACACTTGATTTATTTATTGTTGGTCACGTGATTTATTGGATGACTGTTTTCTACAGCCAGCAACATGTTTGAGAGGCAACCAGAGGGAATAATACTTTTGATCTGATTATCAACAGTGATTATTCATGCGTTAAGAATTTGTTGATGAAGGAACCACTGGGTGACACTGATCACAATGTACTGATGTGGGAATTACTTAAAGATGTAACTACCATGAAGGCTAAAAGGAAGGGCTTTTGCTTTCGTAAAGGTGATTACAGGTGTCTCAGACAGATTTTAAATTCTGTACAGTGGGATCAACTGATGATATCCACATTGAATTCTAAATGTGAAGCATTCAGGGACTTAATTCTGAAGGCTAGTAGGCTTTTCATTCCAACTAAGAAGAACTGTTCAAGGTTTAGGCCTGAATGGATGTCAGATGAACTAATGAGGTTCGTGGCAGAGAAGAAAAATGTATGGGATGCATATGAAGTATCAGATAGTAGTAGTGGCATGGGATGGAAGAAAGCAAGTGTATCAGCTCATGCAGCATCAGCCAAAAAAAAAAAAAAAAATCACACCATTCCCTCCAAATGCCTGTCCAGTTCCTCTTTAAATTAATTTAACCTATCAACTTCCACAACGACAAATGGAAGTTTATTCCAGCAATTAACCACCCACTGGCTAAAGGAAAATTTCCGCACATCTATTCTACATCTGTCATTTCTTAATTTGAATTTATGCCCCCTTAGGTTTGTAACCTGAACAAGTGGAAGGATCCCATCAGAATTCTGGGTGCTCAGCCCATTCAAGGCCTTATACACCTCAATCAGATCACTGCAGAGCTGCAATTTGCAGAACTTAAGCCTCTCTTGGTAAGCGGAACCCTTCATTCCCCTCACCAATCTTGTTGCCCTTCTCTGTACACGCTCAAGCAAATCTACATCCTTCCTAAAATGAGGCCTCCAGACCTGTATGCAGTACTCATGGTGCGGCCTGACCATTGCCTTATACAGAGGGGCAATCACCTCCTTCTCTCTGCTAGCAAAATTCCTATATATCATTGACAAAACCCCATGACCTACCCTGCCAGCCCGTCTGCATTGCTCAGAAAACTTCATATCTCACTGCAAAATTACTCCCAGGTCTTTTTTACCACCTTAAGTGTAGTACCACGCAGTTGGTACATTTCTCTGGGGTTACTTCTATCCATATGCAGTACTTTCCATTTGTCAAGGTGAAACTTCAGTTGCCACTTCTTCTTAACACATCTGCCCAGATTATCTAGATCCTGTTGCAGTAGCACACTGCATTACTGTCATTAACAACCCTGCCAACCTTTGTATCATCTGCAGACTTCGACACTAAGCCAGATATACCTTCATCAATATCGTTCATAAATATATAAAACAAAAAGAGGACCCAACACCGAACCCTGTGGGACTCCACTTTTTAACATTAGTCAGCAAAGAGCAGCACACATTAATTACCATCCTCTGTGTTCTCCCACTCAACCATCCTTTTATCCATTGTAGCAACTTACCCTTAATACCATTCTGTTCCAATTTGTACAATAGTCTTCCATGCGCAAGTCTCAAAAGCTTTACTGAAATCCAAATATGTGATATGAAAATTATTTTTTGCACCCCGTTCCTTTGTAACCACATCATAATATCCTATCAAATTTTTCAGACAAGACTTTCCCTTAACAAACCCATGCTGTGTCTGTATTATTGCTGCAGTCTTGTCTAGATGATCCTGCAAGGCATCTTTAACCAGTAACTCCGTAATTTTACCCGCAACAGAAGTTAAACCTACGGGTCTGTAATTACTCGTGTCACCCTTCGATCCCCCTTTGTGAATTGGGGATACATTTGCACATCTCCAGTCCGTGGGGGACCTCCCTTGAGTCCAAGGATGCTCTCATAATTATGGCTAAGGGTTTGCTTAGTTGCTTTGCCGCCTCCTTTAATATAACTGGATAGATCCCAGCCACCCCAGGTGCCTTTCTTACGTTTAACTTCAACAATTTCTCCTCCACTTTGCTCTCAGTTATTACAAAAATTAAGCACCCTGCTACAATTTGATAACATTCTGGCATTTTCAAACGTTAACTCCTCATGTGTGAATGTAGATGCAAAATACTCATTCAGATTGTTTGTTATCTGAGTAGGATCATCAAAATTCGAACCATCAGTATGAAGTTGACCAATCAGATTCATCCCCTTCGTTTTAGAGTTTATATAAATAAAGAAATCCTTGCTGTTTTTCTTAGCATCTTTTACCAAAGATTTCTCGTAATCCGCCTTCGCCTGCCTAACCTCCTTTGTGACTTGATTACAGACTAGCCTATATGTGCCATAGGCTTCTGAGTCGCTTGATAATTTATATGCATCCCATGCATTTTTCTTCTCTGTTACGAGTCTCATTAGTTCATTTGACAAACATTTAGGCCTAAACCTTGAACAATATTTCTTAATAGGTATGAAACGTTTAGTATCTTCCACTATTAATTCCTTGAATGCTTCCCACTTAGAATTTGCTGTTGGTAACATCATCAATTGGTCCCACTGTACAGAATTTAAAAATTGTCTGAGACCACTGTAATCACCGTTACGGAAGCAAAAACCCCTTCCTTTACAACTGATGATAATTATATATATTTAAGTAAATCCCACATCAGTACACTGTTTTCACTGCCACCCAATGGTTCCTTTATCTCCAAATTCTTAATACACGAATGATCACTGCTGATAACCAGACACAGAAGCCTATGGAAGATATAAACTAGTCTCTACTCAAGTCATAAAGGAGGTCAGGCAGGTGAAGGCAGATTACGAGCATTCCTTGGCAAAGGATGTAAAGAAAAACAGCAGAGAGTTCTTTACTTATGTAAACTCTAGAAGGAAGGGATGAATCAGATTGGTCCACTTGTTATTGATGGTTCAACTGTTGGTCTTGAATGGGGTCATCAAACTGAATAAGTATTTTGCTAACAAACTGAATGAGTATTTTCCATCTATATTTACACATAATGAGTTATTCAGGGAGGGGAATGCCAGAGGTGTATTAAATTTTTTTTAATAACTCAGAGCAAGGTGGAGGAGAAATTGTTGAAGATAAACATAAGGAAGACCTGGGGTGGGTGGGATCTATCTAGTTATAGTAAAGGAGGCAGGGAAGGAAGTAACCACATCCTTAGCCATAAATATGAGAGCTTTCTTAGACTCAGGATTGGTACCCATGCACTAGAGATGTGCAAATGTGATCCTGATTCATAAAGGAGGAACAAAGTCACTCACACAAATAATTCCAGTCCTGTTAGTTTAACTTCTCGTCTGGTAAAAGTAATGGAGGCACTGATTAAAGAAGCACTGCAGGATCATCTATACAAGACTTCAGTTATAGTTGAGACAGAATGGCTTTGCTAAGGGGGAGTCTTGTATGACAAATTTGATTGGATACTATGATGTGGTTACAAAGGAACTGGATGCAAAGAACAATTTTGATATCATATACTTGGATCTTAGGAAGGCTTTTGATACTCTTGTGGCATTGGGGGCAAATTGTTGTCATGGATAAAGGGATGGTTGAGTGGGAGAAGACAGAGTGGTAATCAATGAACACTGATCTTTGTGGAGTATTGTTATTAGTGGAGTCCCCTGGGGTTCATTGTTGGGTCCTAGAAATGTTTATCAGATGTGATGAGAGGTGGCAAGTGAAGTTTAACATTGACAAATGTAAAGTACTGCTTATTGGTAGCAGTAATCCCAGAGTAACGTATCAACTGTGTGCTGCTACACTGAGGGTGGTAGAGAATGATAAGGACCTGTTGGTAATTGTGCCGTCAGATATGAAGTTTTCTGAACAGTGCAGATAGTCTGCAAGAGTAGCTCATCCAGTTTTGTCAATGAAATACAGGAATTTTGCTAGCAGGGATAAGGAAGTCATCCCCTTGTGTAAGGCAGTGGTCAGGCCACTCCTTCAGTACTGTATACATGTCTGGGGGACTCATTTAATGAAGGATGTAGAACTGCTTGAACGAATATAGAGAAGGGCAACAAGATTTGTGAATAGTACAAAGGGTTACTTCTTTTGAAGAAAGGCTAAAATTTTGCAAATTAATGTCTGGAGACTTAGGCCTTAAATGGTTTGAGCTGATTAAATTGTATAAGACCTTAAATGCTCAGTGCTGACGGTATTCTTCCTCTTGCACAGATCTATTGCCTGAGGGTATATAAATTCAGATTGTAATCAAAGATATATTTTACTGGATATTTTACTGTTGTAGAATAGATGTGTGGATTCTTGCTTTTAGCCAGTGGGTGGTTGATTGCTTGAATAAACTTCTATCTCTTGTTTTAGAAATTGACCCCTTAAATTAATTCACAGCGGAACTAGACAAACATTTGGTCCCAATATGGATTAGTGAAATCGGAAGGGGTTTTTTTTGGCTGATGCTGTTTAAGCTTGCTTGCATCATATACCTCTGCTGATGCTAATGCTAACGGCTTCAATAAATATTTTTGCACACTTTCTATTTGAGTGTATCCCATCCCTGGAAGTCTGTCCTGTTAACAAGCTTCCAAGGTTGTGAACAGAAATTTCATATTCAGCATGAACTCAATATAAATAATGATAAAATATATATCCAGTAATATATATCTTTAATTATACTTTGGTGCTTTTGAGGCTGAATGTGTCTCTTTATCAACAAATAGAATGAAACTTTAGAGATAAAAATAATTGTAACAGACACAGAGTTGTGCATGCAGCGAATCATGTGAGGGCACTAGGTAGGCCATTCAGCCCTTAAACTGGTGTTCATTGTTTTACACCAGTTTAATGTATGTCCAATGGTGTAATCAAAGATAAATTTTACTGGATATATACTTTTTCATTATTTGTATCGCTATAGATTCCAGTACAACAGGCCCATTTATCGTCAAGAAATCAATGGTTAGATTATATTAAATTAAAAATAAAAATGAAAAAAACTATTGCTGTTTTGAGTGAAATATTTAAATCTTAGAAAGTTCTTGCATTGTTAAGCATTTTAAGATCTGGTTAATTTTAAAACCTGCGTAACACTGAAATTAGTGAATTTTTTGCCAACACTGACACTATATGGCAGTAATGGCAATGACATTTCTTATTGATAATAAATGTCAAATGAGGTACTCCTGCAGTTCACATTTAATGCTTGTAGATTTATACTGTAGCATAAACATGCTTCATATTTTTCTTTTAAGGTATAATAATTCTGTTTTTTAGCATTCATATTATTACTACAATAATTTGCTAAACGGTACATACAGTAATCCTATATACTGTTAATTTTTTAATACATAAGACAAATTGCCAAAATGTTCATTTCTTCGTAACATATTCTTAGGTTGGCACACACTCTTCATTTTGAGGATCAAGGACCTTCTTTAGCAAAAGATGCTAACACTGACATATCTGATCGCTATGAATTATCTGATCCTAGGAATCCTATTAATCTACGAAGGAGGCAAACCAGCAAGCAAATTATGAAAGAAAAGTATTAGTGTGAAATTATGGTCAAACTATATGTCAAAATAAAATTGTGGATATCTGCTTCCATTTCCATTTTTGTAAATACAAAATCGTGAATTTCATTAAACATTTTTAATCTTACTTTGTCTCATTTAATGACAAGTTTATTTCTTGACCATGAAAGTAAGTCAGGTAACCAGATCTAAATCAGTTAATCTTAATTATAACTCAGCAGAATATTCTTGTCTTTTTGCTTTTATCACTGTCTAAACATTTGGAAATTTGGAAATTTTCAGTGGCATTTTGTTGCCATTTGAATCCTGTGCAATTGTTATGGTCATCTCAAAGCCACCTGATTTTTGTGAACAGCAGAGTAAACTTTTCTCTCCAGCATACTTTAAACAGGTTATTAAATGTATTAGGTACTTTACAGAAATATCCTCTGTACTAGCGACTAGAGAGACCATTGAACTAGATCTCTTGGATGACGAATGCTACCAAATTCTTATGATATTCTTTGCTCTTGCCTTTTGAGAGGCCCAGGTGCCAAGCATTTATTAGTGACTAAGCGATTCCCAGTGATATATATAGTGTTCTGAAAAATATACAAGTTTCTTTAATTTTCATCGTTAAATTCCCTTTATTTTTTGTGAAACAGCTCTTTGTCTTACAATCAGTAAGTGAAGACACAGAAAGGAAACTCGCCTTTCTTATTTTTCTCTTATTCTCACTTTTACTAATCTAACTTGCACAGTGGCTTGGTCACTAAGAGGCACTGCTCTTGCCACCACATGGTGGGGGCTGGTAACCTGTGAGAGGAAAGTAACACTCCCAGGGCCAAAAGAGCAAACATGAGTAGAAAAATAACTACTAGTACTATAGGGCTTCAAGAGAAAGCCCTACCAAGTAGTGAAACAGAAAACACAAAATCAAAGAGAGACAGAAGACAGATATGGACCTACCAAAAATGCCAACATACATTGTCATACATGAAACAGGAGATCAGACATTAAGACGTATGTGTCAGTTTGTTATTCAGAAAACACTAGTAGGATCTCCCAAATCAGTTCGACGGCTGAGATCCGGAGACTTACTTGTGGAAACAGAAAATCCCAAACACTCCCAGAAGTTACTTTCAACCACAATTTTTGGAAGAATGCCAGTAGTTGTAACGCCCCACAACACACTGAATTCTTCCAGAGGGGTGATCTCAGAGTGGGACCTCTTAAATGTGTCAGAGGAAGAGCTCACAGAAGAATTAAGAAGCCAAGGAGTTACAGGAGTGAAGAGAATTAATATCCAAAGGGATGGAAATATAATTCCAACAAGAAACCTTATCATAACATTTAATACTCCAAAACCTCCAACAACAATCAAAGCAGGATACCTGAACTGCCAAGTTCGACAATACATACCAAATCCACTGCATTGTTACAAATGTCAGAAATTTGGACATTGGCAAATGGCATGCAGAAACTCAGCAACCTGTGCAAAATGTGATTCTAAAGAACATAAGACTACAGATTGCTCTGCCTTGAAATGTACAAACTGTAAAGGGGAACACCCAGCCTACTCAAAAACATGTGAAAAATGGAAACAAGAGAAACTAATTCAGAAATACAAAACAACACAACACAACGTACCAAGAAGCAAGGAGAATAATACAGCCACGGCCTAAACAAACCAACATATGCACAAGCAGTAATCCAATATAAATCAGTAGAAGTTCAAACCGAAATTTCCATGCTCCCAAAAGAATCATCTACTGGATTGAAGGCATGGAAACAGGAGAAAACAGTGAATACCTCAATTTCTCTTCACACAGAACAGATATCCACAAATCAGCATCACAATGAAAATCGACCTAAACTTATAAACACGAAAGAAACCGAACAGATGGAAATAGAAAAAATAAACACAACTGAAGAACCAGTATTTGAAATTTTCACAGAAGATATGGACATGGACCGGCCAAACTAAGAAAAAAGATAAGACAAAGCATAAGAATGCTCCATTTCGGAAGCAACCAAGAAGCCCTAGAAAAACCAAATAATGGATCAGTTCATCCATTGGAACTGTAGAGGACTGCGAGCCAATGACAATGATGTCCAGTATTTAATAACACAACATATGCTAATATGATTTTGTCTACAAAAGATATACCTTAGACAACAAGACACTCTTTCAGTGAAAAATTATAGAATGTATAGGAAAGACAGATTAAGAGAAAGGTCAACACATGGAGGAGCCATCTTAGTCCCTAACCACATCCCAACCGAACACATTCCTTTAAACAGCAATATAGAAGCGATAACAGTAAGAATAACACTGAGATTTAGGGTAACCATCTGTTCAGTGTACCTTCCACCAAGACCAGATATACCATTTGAAGAAATAGACCGATTATTCTCCCAACTCCCATCACCTTTCTGTATAATGTTCGACCTGAATGGGCATAGTCATTTGTGGGGAAACACTGATATCAACAGATGAGGACGGATAATAGAAAGAATAATAGACCATCATAACCTTTCTCTACTCAATGGCAAACATACGTATTTTCACTTTCGTAGCCATACAACCTCAACAGCAGATCTTACTATATGCACGCCTTCCCTTCTACTGGAATTAAAGTGGCAAGTAATATAAAACCCATACAGCAGTGACCACTACCCAGTAATCACCATACTGACCAGAAACCCTCCTTGCCATCCAAACAGACCACCCTGCTGGAAAATAGAAAAAGGTAACTGGGAAAAATTTAGAGACCTGGCAATATTTAATCCACAAATCATCCAAGAAACATTGGTCGATGAAGCTCTGAAGCATGTCACAGATACCTTGATACAAGCAGCCGAACAAACAATACCCACAACCTCAACTCGTTTTCCATGGCACCCAAAATCCTGGTGGGATGAAGATTGCATGAAAACAAGAAGACAACAAAACGAAGCTTGGAATAAGTTCTGGAGATATCCTACAATGGATAATCTGATAAAATTTAAGCAAGCACGAGTGCTAGCTAGGTATACATGGAAACAAGCCAGAAAAACTTCCTGGATCCAATTTACTTCCTCTATAAATAGAACAACAAACACAAAAATAATATGGAATAAAATAGGAAAAATGAATGGGAAGCATAAAAACCAACCATCACTAGTATTACATTGGAATGGATAAAGCATTACCAAACCATCAGAGATAGCTAATATATTAGGAGAAACGTTTGCTAAAGTATCGTGAAAACAATCCTACGCTACTGAATTTTTGAACTATAAGGAGAACGAAAAAAAACAGAATTAATTTTAATACTAAAAGGATTGAACCCTACAACCAACCAATTACAATACATGAATTACGTCAAGCAGTATCACAAACAACCAAGTGCAGTTGGACCAGACAATATACACTATGATATGCTTAAACACCTAAAGCAGAAAGAGATAGAACCTCCTTCAACTGTACAACCGCATATTTCTAGAAAACAAATATCCTGAAGCGTGGCATCATGCAATAGTATTAGCTTTCCAGAAACCCAATAAAGATCAGAAGAACCCAAACAACTATCGTCCAATAGCCCTCACAAGCTGCTTAAGCAAAGTGCTAGAGCAGATAATCAACAAAAGTTTAGTCTGGTTTTTTGAGACAACTGGTTCACCAATATGCAGTGTGGGTTTAGACACAATCGATCCACATTAGATCACCTTGTACGAATAGAAGCAGATATAAGAGATGCATTTATAACCTCAAAGCATATGTTACTGTATTTTTTGATATAGAAAAGGCCTGTGACACAGCATGGAGACGGTATATTACAAGACATCCACGATGCAGGACTCAGGACATGTACCAATATTCATTCAAAATTTCATGAAAAATAGAACATTTCAAGTTAGAGTACAAAACAATGTCAAAATCATATAAACGAGGAGTTCCCCAAGGGTCTGTCCTGAGTGCCATACTATTCTCCATAAAAATAAATAGCATCACAAAAGAACTACCACCCACAGTGTCATATGCACTATATGCAGATGACTTCAGTATTTCATATCAAGCACAGAACATGGGAACAATAGGAAGACAACTACAATGTGCAATTAACGTCAGTCATTAGGCCCAGGAAAACGGGTTTAGAATATCAAAACGAAAAACAGTCTGCGTATATTTCTGTAGAAAACAAAATTTACACCCTGAACTAATATTGCAAGATAACACAAAACCAGTTAAACAAAGTGTAAAATTTCTTGGACTTATTCTAGACAAGTTGACCTTTGTAGAACATACAAGAACTACGAATAAAATGTATGAAACAACTTAATATTCTTAAAGTCTTAACAACAACATCTTGGGGAGCAGACTGTTATACCCTGCTCAACTTGTATAAAGCACTAGTAAGGTAAAAAACAGATTATGGAGCACCGGTTTATGCATCAGCATGAAAGAGCACCTTCAAATGGCTAGATCCGATTCACCATAGTGCAATACGAATAGCAACAGGAGCTTTCTGCACATCCCCTATATACAGTCTCTATACAGAGGCTAATGAATCACCACTGTTCCTAAGGAGACAACAGTTGTCACTGCTGTATGCTTACAGGATAAGACCCATAAGAGAACATCCGACTTGGACAACTTTATTCTCGCCAAAATGGGAAAACATATATAGGAACCGCAAAAGAGCAAACCAGCCTCTAGGCATCAGATTACAGGAGCTACTGATAACACATGATCTCAAAATAGATAATGTTTCAAAACCAAGAAGGACATATAGATCCACCATGGAAAAACCATACCACAGCTTAAGAACTCACACAAAACTGGAATAAAAATACTTTATCAGACAGCAACTTTCAACAACTGCACGCAGCACATAGAATGCAATATCCCAATCACATACCAATATATACAGATGGAACAAAATCAGAACCATGTAGGAGCATCAGCAGTATTCCCAGATGTTACATTGTCATGCCAACTCCCAAAAGAATGCAGTGTCTACACTGCAGAATTAGCAGTTCAGATAGCCCTGGAACATTTCAGAACCATCTACCACTTGAGAACAGTAATATACTGTGATTCATTAAGTGTAATCCAAGCCATACCAAACACAAGCAATATAACCCATCCAGTACTCTGGCAAATTAAACAGATACTAACAGACTTCATAAATAAAAAAACAAGAGATACTTTTCAGCTGGATACCAGGACACAAAGGGATAAAAGGAAATGAAGAAGCGGATAGAATTGCAAAATCAACCACTAACCTTCAAGAACAATATTTTGCAGTTCCACATAAGGACTACATACCAATTATTAAAAATTGCTGTCTAACCCAATGGTAAGAACTCTGGCAAAAACAAACATGGAATAAATTATATGAAAAAAAAATCAAAAGTTGAGCACTGGAAAACGAGCATAAGGAAATCAAGGAGAGAAGAAGTTGTTCTGACCAGATTGCGGATAGGCCATACGCATTTCACAAATGGTTATCTATTACATGCAGAACCACCAAGATGCCAAGTATGCAATACTATCCAAACAGTTAAACATATACTTATAGAATGCCCAACATACGAAAATTATCGACACCGAATTTTTTCATCATTATATAAAGGAAACCAAAACATCACCCTTAAAGATCTTTTAGGTGACAAGGAACATGTGTCAGTTATTTTTAGATTCTTACAAACAATCAACATACATCTGCTGTAAATAATATATAATACCACAGAAACAGTTAACCTTTTTCATTCGAACAAGATTTATATAAAGAGAACACTGTATAACAAATGAACTGGTGCACTATGATCTCCGTTGTCAATGCACCAATAAACACCAAAACAACAACAACAGCCTTTTGAGAGGCAACTGCACTGCATAGCAACAGTTTGTTGCACTTGAAAACATTGGATGTTAGTCTTTAAGAACTGATCAAGGGAGAAGTATACTTCAAGAATTTTCTCATGATATACCGCTGGTTATTTTTAAACCTTACATCAATGAAAAAATGAGTTTTATTTGAGTTTGGTTCAAAGCATCAGTACACAATTCAAATTGCTGTGAATTGATATGTTGCAGTGCCAATGCATACATATTTATTAATGTTTAATTAAAAAATTAGCATTATGCCGCAATGATATGATCTGTTTTAATCAAGGACTATTGAACACTTGTCACCATTTCCCAGATGGCTTTTTTAGTGCTTGTTATTTCTTCCTTAGTAAGGAACAGGTATGAAAAAATGAATTCATAACTAATTCCCCCACCCATGGGTACCAGAGATGCCTCCCTGTTTTGCTACTGGTCCTCCAGACTACTGCAATCCTGTTCCCACAGTCTTGGTTTCAAGGCAACATCATAGAATTCCCACGTTTACTGTGCACTGTGACCCTTAAACTCTGAAAGAGAATTCTGGCAGTTCCCCCTTGACATGGGCACCTCTAAGTGGTGAGAGGACCTACCAGCTTAACATTACTGGGATCCAACATCTATACCTTGTTTCCTGGGTTACAACATTGGAATCCGGCATGTGCTGCAAACCACGAAAACTTGGAAAGAGTGTCTTGGTTGGTGAGGGACTCAGATCTAGTACACCACTTTGGTCACTGCTTTAATAAGACAACATCCTGGATCAGCCTGACTGGGATTGATCAGCAGTTGGTTCCTACTGCTATGGTCAGCCTATATTCCAATAAGTCCCTTCCAATGGGGTGATGCTCTAAGCAAACTTCCCATCCCATTCATTATGTGAGTGGGAATTGCCTTGCAGGGCTCTGTGGTGGATATGAGGTAATTTGGAAATCAGAAATTTTTATTTTACTCTCATGAGTAATTTAAATCCCTCATTTTTCTGGTACTCCAACAATGCCCTTGTCAGTAGTTCCCAAACTATTGAGACATACGAACCCCTTCAAAAATGACAAACTTCATGGATCCCCCTATATATATATCTATGTATGAACGTTGGGTTTTCTGAAAAGAAAATTCAAAGTTTTATGTTTAAAACAACTCAACCTTATTCTTATTTTTACGTAAATATATAATCAACCTTAGTTATCATCAATTTCCTATACATAGGACAAATAATTTGACCAGTTCCAGAGGGTCATTTCGCAAACCCCCCCTGGAACTGGTCTATTAACCCCTAGGCGTCTGCGAATCCCAGTTTGGGAACCGCTGCCCTATGTAATAAAAAAGGATAATGACATTTCTGTAAAAAGAGCCAAAACTGAGATAACACTACTTTTTCTCATTTTCCATTCTACAGTGCTGGAAATGGAGATGCTGCATTTATTGATACATTAATAAAGGATTTAAAGGATTGACAGGTCCTCCAAAGCCTGCATTCTGGAGATCTCTTAGTGGAAGCTTCAAATCCAAAACATGCCTAGAAAATTTTACATTGGTGGAGGAATATCTCACACCATAGTTCCCCAATAAAACTTTGGACTCACAATACAATGTTATACAAGCGTGGGATCTTCGCATCTCTGAATTGAAAGAAAAAATGAGTGACAACTGCCTAGCATATATCAATGTGTAAGCATGGGAACCTCATTCCCACATGAGTTACCATTATATTTGAAACCCCATGGCTTCCAAGTTCCAAAAAAAGTGTCAATGCTATGATTGTCAAGTCAAAGTTTTCAAACAGATCCAGCAAAGTTTATGATTTGTGCCTAAAATCATACAAAGTTTGTGCAATTTTAAGCAATTCACTGACTTAGAACGTATTACACTATCTGCTGTTTGTAAATTGCCTATTCTGTGGATGAGTGTGGGCTCGAAAAACTCATTTCGGGTTATAATAACCTTGCGTCCCGTGCCAGAAACTAATGCTGGCACATGACGATCATATCAACTGTGCTGCCAATGAGGGCCAACAATAGATAACATGGGATTGTCTCTTAGCCACAGACAAATGAGTAACTGAAATAATGAATTCTCAAACTAATAGAGCAAGCTTATCTGCGAAAAGATATAAACCTCCCAAGAACTTCCTAATACATTTCACAAATATACGTGGTCTCAATTCTAATCTCAACGATGTCCGTTTCCACTTGCAGTCTGCCAAACCCCATGTACTTTTCCTGACCGAATCTCAGTTATCGGTTAATACAACTACTGCTCATCTCAGGTGCCCAAATTATTCGCTGTATGATTCCTTTCGCCTCAAAGGTGGTACTTGTGCATATGTCCGTTCTGATATTCCCTGTCAGAGACTTGGCAATTTGGAATCTCCTCTCTTTGATCTTCTGTGGCTTAGAATCTCTCATTGTGTCAAATTCATCTGTTGTCTCTACCATTCTCCCAACTCCACTAATCACTTGGAGCTCTTTGACTTCCTCTCTTTGCAACTTGACTTTCTCCAGTCCAACTTTCCTAACAGTGAGGTAATTTTCCTTTGTGATTTTAATGTTCACAAGTCCAGCTGGCTTCCGTTTTCTAGTCACACCGACCCAGCAGGTCGAGATTCTGAGGCTTTTGCAATTACTAATGACCTAGCACAGATTGTCCATTTACCTAAAAGAATACCAGACAATCCTAATCATACAGCCAAATACGCTTGATCTTTTTCTCACAAACAACCCTTCTAAGTACACGGTCGAAGTGAGAGGTCCTTTAGGCACAATTCAGATCACAACTTGGTGATTGTCGCTTCTCCAGTGGAACCTTTATCTAATGGCTATTCCCAACCTCGTGTTGTTTGACATTACAAGAATGCAAAATGGGATGACCTGCGAGACTTCTTTTCCTTGGTCTGATTACTGTTTCAAAACTTCTGATGTCAATGTTTGCTCAGATCGTGTCAGTGAAATTATTCTTGCAGGAATGGAATCCTTTATCCCACACTCCACTTTAACATCTCATCCTTTATCTAAACCTTGGTTTTCCAATAAATGTGCTAAGGCTGTTCAAGAGAAGAATGTTGCATATCGTAATTGGGTTGTTTCTAATTCTTCAGTTTCATTTTCTGCCTACACCAAAGCTTGCAACAATTGTAAAGCAGTTATTAATCAGTCCAAACTAGAGTTTCAACAGGCTAAGAGTAGAAAACTTGCTTCTTGCCCTAATTGTGGCCTAGCATTCCGCTCTCTTGCCATAGCTGTTGGCCACAACTTTTGCCCATCTCTGCTCCCACCTCTGTCCAAACCAGATTGTTCTATTGTCACTTCAGCCATGGATAAAGCTGACCTGTTAGCATCCCATTTTTCTTCCAGCTCAGGTATTAATGATCTTGGTATAACACCTCTCACCATTCCCAACACCCTCAATTCAAAGCCTCCTGTGGTCTTCCGTCAAAAGGATATCAGAACGATTTTGACGAATCTTGATGCTAAGAAAGCTCCAGGTCCCAATTGTATTTCTCCACTTGTTCTCAAAACCTGTGCTCCTGAACTTAGTGCTATTCTTTGCCACCTTTTTTCACTTTCTTATTGCAAAGGTGTTTTTCCTTCTGATTGGAAATTTGCTCATATCCAGCCAGTTCCTAAAAAGGGTCACAAATCCCTCCCATCCAATTATCGTCCCATTGCAATTACTTCTACTCTTTCTAAAGTAATGGAGAAATCAATTAACCGCCAACTCTTAAACTACCTAGAAACCTTCCGTCTGATCAATGATCGCCAGTATGGATTCAGTGAGTGTCGATCCACTGGTGATATTCTGGCTTGTTACCCATTTATGGACTAATTCGATGGAAAGGCTCGGTGAAACCCAAGTAGTTACTCTTGACATCTCAAAGGCTTTTGATCCTGTTTAGCATAAAGGTCTTCTAAACAAGCTTCTATCTTATGGTTTGCCAACTGTTTTTAGTAATTGGTTATCCAGTTTTCTCTCTGATCGCTCACTGAGGGTGATGGTAGATGGCTTTCTGTCTTCTAACTTCTCCACTAATGCCGGTGTCCCCCAAGGTTCAGTTCTTTCCCCCATTCTTTTCCTCTTGTATATTAATGACCTTCCATTGACTGTAAATCCTATCCATAGTTTTGCCAATGATAGCACATTGCATTCAACTTTCCATTTTGAGTAACCTTGTCCTGCTCAATCAGCTTCAACTTCTCGAAAATCTGCTACCAATTCCTTAAATGCCGATCTTCAGGTAATTCTCCAGTGGGGCAAAGACAACTTTGTTGATTTCAACCCTTCTAAAACTCAGTCTTGTCTTTTATCTCACAAAAAGGATTCTTCTGCTCCTATGTTTATTTTAGTGACACCCCGATTTCTAGGCAAAATGATATATCTCTTTTGGGGATTACCCTGACTTCTAATCTCTCTTGGCACAAACACATTACAAATATTGCTTCCTCTGCATCTAAAAAACTTGGTTTTCTCTTTCATTCTCGGCATTAGTTTTCTTCCAAACAGCTGCTCACTCTGTATAAATTGCAAATCCGCCCTGCCATGGAATATTGTTCCAACGTCTGGGGTGGTGCCCCCAAAACCTCTCTCAGGCTGCTTGATTCCATTCAGAAGAGGGCAGTTAGGTTAATTAATGATTTCTCTCTAACAGAGTCTCTCCACTCGCTTTCTCGTAGACGTTCTGTTTCTGCTGCATGCCTCTTCTACAGATACTTCCATGGGCACTGTTCTGAATTGGCTTCTATTATTCCCGCTCTCTCTTTCAAAACAGTCCGAACACATGTTGCCACCAGCCAACATCCATTTACTGTCCAACTTCAAACCCACAGAACCAACTTTTCATCTTCCTCATTTATTCGTTCAACTGCCGTTTTCTGGAACAACCTTCCTTCATACGTGTTTCCTGAAAAATACAATCTACAGAAGTTCAAGTCCAATGTCAACAAATATCTTCTTTCGTCTTAACCTCCAACCCAAGCACGGTACTAAGTACTATAGGTTCTAACACCTCTCATGTTTGGGGTTCACATAAAAAAAAAAGCTCTTCTTCCCCCTTCCAAATAAAGCCAATTCCTTTTGGCAGGGCAACGGCATAAATATTTTGGTCTGCTGATTACTTTACTTTACTTTCAGAAGGGCCACCCTGTCACAGATATGTTATGCAGACCTTGCAAGGCATTTGATTGCATTAAAAACAAACTGCTAGGAAAAGTCAACAAAGAAGCTTTGTTCCATCAGGACATGTCTGCTTACAAGTCTATAAGCAGCAGATGTCCTTATAAATCTGCTGTACTTTCAGTTGTCTCCTTACAAGTCTACTGTTGCCAAGACTGCACTTAGGTGGCTTTGAAATCTTGGACCATCCTGTAGATTCACTAGATCTAACATTGTTGGACTTTCACCTCTTTCGTACTATTCAATAGCCCATGCCCTACCAGCTTCAAAAAAGTGACTGATAGTCACATCCTAACCAAGAACCATGTGTTACATGGAACTCTAAATATGCTTTGAAGCCTTCAAGTATTTCAAGTATGATTTTGTGGACTCCAGAGTTCCCCCATTAGCTGCATTTGTACTTCTTTCAGTTGTGTGTATGTAGTGTATTGGGTGTGAATGTAATGTGATGTTATATTGTATGACCAGCACCTGGCAACCTAGCAGATAAACGGCGAAACACGAACCCTGCCATGTGGAGGTGTGCCATGATCTACTATCACCTTGGAAGCCTGTTCCTTGAGACTGACAAATTACAGGAGAGGAAAGGGAACAAGTAGGAATAGTTTGGGGATGGGTAAGGGAAGAAAATAGTAAAGAGGGGGATCAGACCTTGGAAAGAGTAAAGGGAAGTGAAGATAATTATCTTACATCATGAGACCAATTAGCCCCATGGAATCCCATCGTGAGATCAGGATCAGCAAATGTTGAAGTTCCTCTCCAACAGTTCCATCACCTCGATGGAGGTTTTATCAGTCACTCCTAATACAGGATCAGCAGATGTCAAGACACCTCGACAACAGTCCCATCAACCTGATAGCAAACTCCATAAAGCCTTCTTTCTGCATCCCAGAATAACTAATGAAATCCTCTATGCACAATCCTTTTTTATGAAGAAGTGGTCTTTCTCGGTGAGACCAATGCAACTACGAAAAGCACAAAGGACAAATAATCAGAACCCGAAACAGGGTGATTCACTACCAGTGCGACAAACTTGCAGGAGGTGTAGGGGGCACAAAGATGAATCGGAATCACATAGCATTGCAGGATCCGAAATGCCTTCGTCATGCGGTAGAGGACGTTGAACGGAACTAATGGGTGCAACGCTCTGCGCTTGTACCAGGAACGTTTCCCGCACAGGCATGCTCCTCATCATACAATTTTAATCGTATGATGAGAAGGTTATGTGAGACTGGTTGTTTCATGAGAAGTACCATGAATCAAGAGCGAACGACGAGGACGCCAGACAATGAGGGGAATGTCCTACGTCTTGCAGGAGACAATCCGAGTACGAGTACTCGAGCGATAGGCCAATGATTGGGTATTTTCCAATCCACTGTATGGAGGATACTGTCAAATGAAATGAGTTCATACCATCTGCAACGCATCCAATCATTGGAGCCTGCAGACTATCCACTCGGGAGGACCTCTGCTACTTGGTTTCTTCAACAGAAAAACAGAAATGGTTCTCAAATGCTGACTTCCAGCAGGATCGCTGTTCAACACGCCCTCCCATTCAACATCCTCTACCGCATGACGAAGGCATTTTGGACCCTGCAATGCTATGTGATTCCGATTCGTCTTTGTGCCCCCCTTACACCTGCAAGTTTGTTGCACTGGTAGTGAATCACCCTGTATATGCTATAAATACATTCTTATCCACTTCAGTTTAAAACAATCATCTCTGTTCGTTCAAATAAATATTGCGAAAGCAAGTTATCTCAATTATACCTGAGATGTCTGGATTCAAACAACTTCAATATGCAAACCAAAAAGTTTTCTGTATACACTATATACAATTTCTCTATCAGTTTTGTTTTTAGACTGGATCTACATTGGGCAAAACTAATTTCCATTACTGTCTCGTCCATTATCCATGAGGCAACAACGAAGAAACAAGATAAGAGAAGTACAAAAATCATTAGTCGCATATGTAAAGGAAATCTGTCCACTCCATATTCTAATTTAATATTGGACACATTGTCATAATAAAACAGCAAAACGGTGAACTGGTCAGTAGAAAATAATCCTAGAATTGCTGAATTGTCATTGCAATCCAGTAAATGAAATGCATTTGTACTCAACCTGAAGTTCAATGAAATCAAGCCCCTTGTTTACATAAGTCCCAAACAAAGCAAAGACATCAAAAGGTATGGAACCATTAAACTTTGTGAAATAATAAGAGGTTACCTCAATATAGTACGTAGAACACTTCCATATGATACTCCAGAAATTAAAAAAAAATGAAAACTTACATTAGAGCAAAAAATAAATAATTAAAAACACATTTAACACAATTAAAAATTAAAAAGAATGTAACGAAAATATTCAAAACGATTTTCCTTCCTGAAACTGAATGCTTTTCAACCGTATGTCATGATCACAGGAATGAAAATTACCAAATAGGGTTGAACCTGAAACTATAGTAGTGATTATTTGTCTTCACGCATGCACGTAAAGGTCCATGCATCGGAGATCAAATATGGCCGCCGAACTTTAACAGAATTCTAGTGTAATTTAATTTCTACAGTTTCTGCAATAAATAGTCACTTATAATTATGTTGAACATTAAGTATTTTGGCCTCGTTAAATAAAAAAGTATGTTTTTCGTTAATGGCATGAAAGGTTAATTCTGACGCTGCCGAAGAAGCATAAACAGGCTTCGTGTTGATTTACACGAATAATCAGAGAATATTGCGTAGAACCTTTGTAAGAAGAGTCGCAATCACCACATGAAATGTATACCAGATCATTAATTTCTGTTGCGAATGCGGAAAGAACCGAGCGTTTGTTCAGTTTAGTGTGTAATTTCCGTATTGACCTGACCACAATTTTAAAATCGGTATCTTTAAAGAATCTATTAAGCTGTTTGTGCCACTGTTCAACATATGGGACAGAAATAAAGTATTTTTTGATATTACTATTGTTGGTTGGTGTAGTATTTTGTATCCTACCTGTACCCTAATTTGGTTTATTGTGGCAAGGGGATAACCCCTGTTTAAGAACCTGCTAGTTAATATTTGTATTTCTGAGCCCAAAGCAGATTCCGTCATTGAATGTTTATAGGCATTTAGAAATTGATTAATGATAATCGATCTTTTGTGGGTGTACGGGTGATAGTTATTATAATGAAGAACATGAAGCCTCAGTTTGTGCTTCTCATTCAGCAGCGTCAGATTTAGCCTTTCATGCCATTAATGAAAAACACTTATTTAACGAGGCCAAAATACTTAATGTTCAACGTAATTATTAGCATTAGTAGAGGCATATGATGCAAGAAAGCAAGCTTATTCAGTATCAGCCAAAAAAAAAAAAAAAAAAACGCACACCACTCCCATTTCACCCCTCCGTTCGTTCGAAATACCTGTCCAGTTGAGCTTTAAATTTGTTCAGGCTATCAACTTCAACAAGTGATGGAAGTCGGTTCCACCAACCAACCACCCGCTGGCCAAAGGCAAATTTCCGCACATCTATCCGACATCCGTCCTTCCTCAATTTGAATTTATGCCCTCTGAGGTGATTATTCTGAGCAAGATGAAGAATCCCATTGGCATTGACCATGCTCAAACCATTCAAAGCCTTATACACCTCTATCAGATCACCTCACCGGTGCCTAGTCTCCAGACTCTGTAATTTGCAAAACTTAAGCCTTTCTTCGTAAGAGCAACCCTTTGTTCCATTCACTAATCTTGTTGCCCTTCTCTGTACCCGTTCCAGCTACATCCTTCTTGAAATGAGGCCTCCAGACCTGTATACAGTACTCAAGATGTGGCCTAACCATTGCCTTATACAAGGGAATAATCACCTTATCCCTGCTAGAAAAATTCCTGTATATCATTGACAAGACACCATGAGCTACTCTTGCAGCTCGTCTGCACTGCTCAGAGAACTTCATATCTGCCTGCACAATTACCCCCAGGTCCTTTTCATTCTCCACCACTGTCAGTGTAGTACCGCAGAGTTGATACGTTGCTCTGGGGTTACTGTTTCCCATATGTAGTACTTTACATTTGTCACGACTATTGCAGAAATTGTAGAAAATAAATTACGTGAGAATTTTGTTAATGTTCGGCGGCCATATGTGATCTCCAATACGTGCACATGTGCGAAGACAAATAATCACTGTTTAAGTTTCAGGTTCAACCGTATTCGGTAATTTTCATTCCTGTGATCACGACATACAGTCGAAAAGCATTTTCAGCTTCAGGAAGGAAAATCGTTTTGAATATTTTCGTCAGACTCTTTTTAATTGCGTTAAATTGATTTTTAATTGTGTTAACTTGATTTAAATTGTGTTATATTGGTTTTTAATTATTTTTTACCCTAAGTTTTTCGGTTTAATTTCTGGAGACTATCATACGGAAGTGTTCTACATACTATATTGAGGTAAACTCATTATTTTACTAATGTAACATCAATGTAGAACGTATTGAGTATTACAGCTCTGATTCATACTAATTAATTTTTTAACTTGTATTGACTATTTCATTCACTTCCTCTCTCTCCAGGCGTAACCTATCGATACACAATTACGGGGAATGTTTTGAATGGCTTGGTGCAAAATTACATTAAATCAACACTAAGATACTCGGCCCAAAGTTACCATATTTCTTTTCTAAAATATTGCCTTCAAAACAACATCATTCCGAAGTTTGCCAGGGTTAATTTAAATAAAAAAATTTCAGGCATAAAACAACACTGGCCACATCGCGTAATATTGTTAAGCTTGCCTTAAAATCGTGATATTTGAATAAACTAAAATACCTTTCCCAGGTTAGGAAGCTTCGCGATAAATTAAAAATTATCTACATCCGAACGATTGGTCTGTATTGAAGACCATAGATTTGGGACGGGAAGCACAGGCCTCAGAAATAAAAAACACACGTTAAGAAATTGCAAAAATTATCGGATAAGTCAAGACACGTTCATGCAAATTCTAACACGTTATCGCCAGCTTGTGACCAAGTACATACGAGTTGGGTGACAACCCCTCCACAGACGCAAAACGTTCTACTACAATACATCAGCTAGGTCACGAACACCCCCTCACCCAGTATTCAATGAACCGACATCAACAGGTTACAAATCTTTCCTCGTGTATGCTATCGCAGCACCAGATTTCACTTTTATCCAAAGGACTAAATTATAATTTACCACCTCGAAAACTACTTAAAAAACAAGGCGTAATTGATATTGAATTTGGACTTCGTAATATTCCACAAAATGATTTATTAATTCAACAAGTTAACCAAGTAGTGAATAACAAAAGAAACGCATCTTCCTAAATTTAATACACATGACAGTTCAGCTTTACAAGAACTTCGGCGAAATAAGGACATTATTATACAGAGGGCAGAAAAAAGGAGATAGAGTGGTAATTCTAGATAAACCTGATTATATTAATAAGTTAAATTCAGTTTTTCAGATACCTCCACTTATCTTTTAGTAGACCCAGCACTGTTTACCAATTTGGTCAATCAATACGATAAAACGTTAACCGTGTATCAAAAAACGACTACATTACTATGTCCCAGTTAAAGGAATTGAAGGCCACAACAGACAATATTCCTGCACTTTTCAGTCAGGTAAAATTACACAAGACTGGATTTCCTATTCGACCAATTGTTTCCTACAGGAACTCAGCATTTTCATCCTTAGCCACACATGTATATAGCATTATAAAACCCTTTAGACAGGTAATACAATTTTGGATTAAGAACTATGATACATTATTTAATAATCTTAAAGTCTGTAGACTTGGCAACAATGACAATTTATTCTCGCTAAATGTTACCTCGTTATATACGAATGTAAACGTTATTTAGATATTATTTGGGATATGTTAAATAAAAACTCGATACCGATTAATTATACAAAGCTACCTATTAAGGAAATTTTTCATTTGATTAAACTGTTAGTTGACGGAAACTATATCACCTTTCGAGACAAGGTGTACAAACAAATTTTTGGATTACCAATGGGTTTGAGCCTGAGCGGTTGGATGTCAGACATCTATCTCTCAATGATTGAGCCTATACATTTGACCCTTTTTCGACCCAGTATAGCATACTATGGGAGGTATTTAGATGACGTTCTAGTTACTACTGATAGTAGTACTATCCAAGCCATTTTACATTCGTTTAATAATATTCATTCTAGACTGAAATTTACATTGGAAAGGGATGATATGCGGATTACACTTTATAAATTTCATGCTTACACGGGACTCAAATAAAATCCAATTTAGCATCTATTGAAAACCTACAAAAACTGGTATGCTTCTACATTATAATAGCTAT
Source organism: Mastigoproctus giganteus (assembly GCF_048544385.1). Taxonomy (NCBI): domain Eukaryota; kingdom Metazoa; phylum Arthropoda; class Arachnida; order Uropygi; family Thelyphonidae; genus Mastigoproctus; species Mastigoproctus giganteus. Next base: position 34,825 of record NC_143576.1, on the reverse strand, counting down.
CAGCCATTCACCTACAAAAGATGGATTATCTTTAATCAATTTCTAAATGCCTATAAATATTCAACAACGGAATCTGCTTTAGGCTCAGAAATACAAATATTAACTAGCAGGTTCTTAAACAGGAGTTTCCCCTTGCCACAATAAAGCGGATTAAGGTACAGGCTAAGTATAGGATACAAAATACTAAACCAACCAACAATAGTAATATCAAAAAATATTCAACCCTATTCGGTAATTTTCATTCCTATGATCACGACATACGTTCGAAAAGCATTGTCAGCTTCAGAAAGGACAATCGTTTTGAAAATTTTCGTTAGATTATTTTTAATTTTTAATTGCGTTAAATTGATTTTTAATTGTGTTAAATTGGTTTTTAGTTATTTATTTTTTATTCTAATGTAAGTTTTCGATTTTTTCGTTATAATTTCGGGAGAGTATCATACGAAGTGTTGGACGTACTATATTGAGGATAAACTCTTATTATTTTACAAATGTTAATATCAACGTAGAACGTATTGAGTATTACAGCTCTGATTCATACTATCTAGAACCATTAAATGTATAGAATGGACCTCAACATTCCAGGTGGCTGCCTAAACCAACATGGTGGATCTCAATTATCTCCTCAAATGCTCTACCTACTAAAGTATTGAGAGCATTATAAGCAGTTTGAGTTTGTGTTAGTAGCGATTTGTTTTCTGTAGTAAGGGAACCTCTTAACTGAAGTTGAAACCTCATCGGTATAATAACAGTCTAGAAGCATGTGGTCCACATCCTCCTGACCACCGCAAAGGCAAAACTGCATAGGCTAAAATCATAGTCTCCTAACAAAACTGCATACTCCTAGTTTATGTAATTTGTAGGTAATAGTGCAATGGCCTGATAGTAGAAACATACTGTCTAACCCAGGAGAGAATGATAAGTATTCTCTTTTTCTAAATTCTTTGACATGGCAGAATATTTTTAGTCACCTTATCTAGATCTGAGACATTCCAGTTCGCTTGCCACTTACCTGTGTAAACAGAGCAAAGTCGCTTATTTTCAGATGTGATGGATACACGTAGATCTAGTTGAACATCCAGGGAGATTGGAAATGTTTTTCAGATGATTCGTCATGTATCGATTCTGGATCTCATGCTGAATAGGTAGGTTACCTTTAAAACTTGCAAAGCTACAGGTGAGATAGTCCTACAGGCTCTCGACATCATTAAAACAGCAGTATGCTGTGCCTGTTGCAACTTCCTAATTATCACAGACTTGGTGCTCTGTGACCCCAAGTGCCAGAACCATATGTAATGATGGATAAGAATACACAATTATCGTGTCTTAATGTGTCCCTTAAAACCTCACTCTTTCCTGGTTACTTGTCTTAATCTAGAAAGAACAGATTTACATTTTTCCATAATATGTCTCGTGAGGTATAAAGCTCAAGGTGTCATCTAGTATTACACTGAAATCTTAGTCGAGTTATATTTGCTTGACCTTCGTACTTAATTGGGGAGGATGCTTCCTAACTTACTTTTGAATGGCAAAGCCTTCAAGAAAACAATGATATGATTACGCATGCAAGACATTGCAATTGACGGAGTAAGACTTGTTTTTCAGAATGATAGTAGGGTACTCCATAAGCGATCAGTCTCTGGCATTTCAGCTGTTCTGAAGTGATATGACCTGCAAATAGAAGTGGAGTGTTGCTGAAATCATGAACTCATGTAGCTGATGGAATGTGACTGAAAAGTCCTGCAAATAATTGTACACTTGTAAAGTTTACAGTTCTTTGCAGAGAATTGTCATTTAGATCAGCATAAGGGGAACTACAGGAAATTTTGGAATTGGCAAAAGAAATGAGAGGTGAAAGACTTGTTGAATTTGCAGAATCTCAAGGATTGTCAGTAACCAACACTTTTTTTTCAAAAAAGGGTAAATAGAAAATGGACACAGAAGAGCCCAGATGGATTAAAATCTAATGAAATCAACATCCTTACTAACAGAAGCTATATCATGATGTTACTGTCCTGAACAAGATAAATGTTGGAAGTGACCACAGAATGGTAAGATGCACACTTGATATAGGTGTAAGAAAAGAAAAGAAAGGAAAAAAACTAACTTGAGTAAATAATACGAATGTCTTAGAGATAAAAGATGAGAAAAAGCAGTATGTACTGGAACTTAAGAACAAGTTTGAGCTTCTGCAGACGGCTCAGGACCAAGATATCGATGAGGAATATTACAACTATCTCAGAGTGATAAAGTCTAGGAAACCTATAGGTAAAAAGAAATCCAATGACGAAAAGATTTGTCAAGAAATACTTATCATGATGAACTGAAGATGACAAATTAAGAGCAAGATAAACACTGACAAGGAGAAAATTGAGTATACTGAGTTATGCAAAGCCATTAGAGACTCAGAGAGGACATAATATTTCACACATGAAAAGTAGAACAAGCATTAAGGGGAAAACAAAGGACTTAAATCAGCAGCCATGAGCAGTAATACAGAAAGACGTGATACTGAAACTCACTGCCTCATAGACGTATTGTTTCTGCTGCATGCCTCTTCTACAGATACTTCCATGGGCACTGTTCTTCTGAATTGGCTTCTATAATTCCTGCTCTCTCTTTCAAAATGGTCCGAACACATGCCACCACCAGCCAACATCCATTTACTGTCCAACTTCAAACTCACAGAACCAACTTTTCATCTTCCTTGTTTATTCATTCAACTGCCGTTTTCTGGAACAACCTTCCTTCATACATATTTCCGGAAAATTACAGTCTACAGAAGTCCAAGCCCAATGTCAACAAATATCTTCTCTCATCTTCTCAATTGCCAACCCAAGCACGGTACTAAGTACTATAGGTTCTAATACCTCTCGTGTTTGGGGTTTACATAAAAAAGAACAATAGCCATGGTGTACTTATAAATAGCAGAGAAGGCATAATTCAAATAGCAGAAGACTACCATAGAGAATTATACTTATACAAGGACCAAAGGGAATGATGCCAGCAGTGGGGAAGATGGATTACAAATTAGTAACACATGACATACCCGATATCCTTCCTGATGAGGTAGAACATGCTTTGAAGGAAATGAATCAGAAAGCCACAGTGGAAGATGAAGTTACTGTAGAATTTTTAAAATTGGGAAGAAGAGTCATGGTACAAAAACTGCAAGACTTCACAAAATGCAATAAAAAGGTGTGATGCTTAAGGAGTTGAATAATGCAATCATAGTTTTGCTGCATCAGAAAGGAGATAAATCAGAAATTGTAAATTATAGATCAGTTACCTTTTTATGCCACATTTAAAAGTTTTTCACAAGATTTATTACTAACAAATTAGAAAGAATGTTTCATGAGAATCAACTGAAAGAGCAAGCTGGCAATAGGACCGGATTCTCAAATAGAGATCATCTTCACGTAATATCACAGCTAATGGAGACAGCAAATGAATATAAAACCATTATGCCTGCCATTTGTGGATTATGAAAAGATATTTGACTCTACAGCATAAGGCAATGTTGCGGGCACTGGAAAGATGGCATAGACACCCCATATATTTTGATTTTGAAGAAAATGAATGAGAACACTACCTCTATTAGACTAGATAAAGACAGTAGCAAATTTTAAATTGAGAAAGGAGTTCGACAAGGATACAATATCTATGAAGTTCTTTACTGCTGCCCTTCTGGAGCAGCAGTAAAGATTAGACTGCTTGCAGAAAGGAGTCAATGAGAATGGAGAGTACCCAAACCATTTACGATTTGCAAATGGCATTGTGGTCATAGGCCATGATCCCAAAGTATTACAGGAAAACCTTAATCAGTTATATAGTGTTAGTAAGCATTTTGGACTAAAGATGAATATGGCTAAAACAAAAGTATTGATGAACAAATATGGTTGTAGAAAGGGGGTATTATTTTATTAGACTGTAGAAAGAGATATTATTTTATTAGACTGTAGAAAGGGACATTATTTTATTTTATTTATTAAATATTATATTATTATTATTAGACATATGGTGCAAGGAAGCCTGTGGCTTATGCTGGAAAAAAATTCCCGAATTACCATGAGAGAGAGAGAGAAGTAGAAAGGTATCACCAAGAAAGAGAAGAATGATATGCAGCTCAGGACCCTGGCTGAGCCAATCCCATACTCACCAGATGTGAGCCCCTGACTGAAGGAGCAGTAGTTGAAAAGGTGGAGTCATATACTTATCTGAGACAAGTCAGCTGTAATAATGAGAAATGGCTGGAAGTCAAGAGAAGAATAAATTTTGGATAAATAGCATTCGGGAAATATAGTCTCGTACTGAGGAGCAATATGATAATTTGTCTGAAAAATAAAATAATGAACCAATGTATACTACCCACCTTGACTTATGGAAGTGAAACTTGGACACTCACCAAAAGAATGGAAAAGAAGCTGAGAACTACACAGTAAAAATGGAATGAATTGTATTGAGAATCAAACTGTTAGATAAGAAGAACACATGGATTAGACAGCAAATTCAAGTAAAGGACATTCTTATCAAAGCTAAAGAACTAAAATGTTCTTGGGCAGGACACAGCTTGAATGTGTGATGACAGATGGATTAAGAGAAAGATAGAATGGTACCGAAGATGAGCTAGAAGAAAATCTGGAAGACAACGATGGAGATGGACAGATGAAATTCATAAGTCTGTGGGTAGTAAAGGGATGGCCATTGCACAAAACAGTAGGAACTGGAAAGTTCATGGGGAGGCCTTCATCCTGCCATGGATTAAAAATAGCTGATGATGAAGGTCAGCATTGTAATAGCATGAGTATATAGCTTCTTGTCTAGTGGCACTGGGGGAATCCACCCTACAACTGCAAAGGATTCTTTTTGAGGCAATGTAAACAGTAAATACCAGAGATAGTGTATGTTTAGTGTAGTATTGGGTTATGTTCTGTTCCTCGCGAGTTAGCCTCCAGGGTGCATTTTGATCCACTGCCATGGGCAGTGTGGTATAGGGCAAATCCTAGACTACACTAGAGCTTGTCAGGGAGTGCCCTGTTAAAAAATGCGTTTACCCAGTATGCATGAAAGATGTTTTAAGTGAGAATATCTTTGACGAAAATCAGAACCTTTTTAAAATCGAACAGCTAGATATGAAGTTATGAAGGTTGTAACGTTTTATGCTCACATCTGCTACTTATTCTACCAAATCAACAATAGTAACATTGTCATACATCAGTCTGAAACACCGTATTTTTTGGCTTATAAGATGCACTTTTTCCATTATAAGCACATTAAAAATAGCCTGCATCTTAGAAGCTGAAAGGGCAAACCAGCACATGCACAAACCTGAGAATTGATGTATAATAATGGAAATAGAAAACTACTATAGGTTAGTACACTTTTTAGTAATTACCAGGCTGTTGGAGTAAAAAGTGAATTCCAGTTATACATTTAAGCTTAAATCAATGCCAGATGAATAAAGAAGGTAAGATTATACTATTAATCTAAAAGTAGTACAATATGCCAAAGAACACAGGAACAGAGCAGTAGAACGAAATTTCAGACCACTGCCTACTAAGATGATTCATCAATGGAGGAAGCAGGAAGTTTTATTACAAGAAGCCGAAAAAACAAAACTCAACGTTTGTAAAATTCCACGTAAATGGCCAAATTTGGAAGAAGACATGGTTGGATAAGAGAACTTAGAGACATGGTATTGTGAATACTAAAATAATAAAAGCAGCAGCATGGAATGAGCAGCTGATATGGGGTTACATGTCTTTAAAGGAGCTAATTATTGGAATTATCGCTTGATGAAAAGAAATGGGTTAAGTTTACACAAGAACTAGAATAGCCCAGAAAATGCCTACTGAGTACGAAGAAAATATTAGATTTCTATAAATTTGTCCTTATTGCTAAAAAATGCAGCAACTATGAACTTAGCCAAATCAGGAATATGGACGAAATGTCATTGACTTTTGTTATGCCATCCAATAAAACCATAAATCTGATGGCAAAAATCGATGACATAAAATCACTCGACATGAAGAGACACTACACCACAGTTTTTACTTGTGCTGATGGGACCAAACTTCTGCCAATGTTAATTTAAAAAAGAAAGACTTTACCAAAAGATAAACTTCTAAATGTAGTTCATATATCAAGGATTGGTTTGTAAAGGTTTGGTTCAAGCTTCATGATAGACTACTACTTAAAAATGCACTACTCGAATGGGATCAATTTAGAGCACAAATGACGTAATAAAAATGCTAAAATGAACACAGAATTGGTTTTAATTCTGAGTACCTTAACTTCACAGTTAAAATTATTCCAGAAAATTATTGATGTAATTCCAGGTAGCTTAACTTCCTGGTTAAGACACCGGGAATTACATCAATTTTCTGAGCAGTGAAAGGGACTGAATACCACACTGCTATAGCTTTGCCTTCATGATGCCAAAGTCAAATGAAGAGCATTGTCAAGATTGTTGAGCAAGCAAACCTCACAAAATAAAGATGGAGCTAGCAATGGTGTGCAAAAATGGCACACCATTGTGTGCCATTGCCACTACTTCATCTGAAAATAATGTACCATAAATAATAATTATGAAGATTAATAATAATAATAATAATAATAATAATGAATATTAATTATGTACACAGGTGGGCAGGAGCAGCAGTGCGTGGCACACGCTTCTTGATCAGACCATGGTTCGAGCCCGTGAACACCAAATACGGATGATGCGGAGAGGTCAGGAAATGACCACCGCAAATCCCCAGAGCAATATGGCCTTAGTTGCTAATGCTCCTAAAAATCAAATGACAAACAAACAAAATTATGTACAAGGAAATATTTCTCCAATTGCAGAAATATGAGTTTAAATGATCAAAATCCTTTTCCTTACCCGACAACTATTAAGATAAGAAAGCACATTGAGGGTTAAAGGAGATTTATGAAAAATGATTTCTGTTCTGTATGTTACGTTTGCAATGTCTATGGTTCAAAAATGACACAAAGAAACCAGCGGCTAAAGTACCATTGATGCTGCATTTGCCAATGTTGATGGCAATGGAACCCTTGCATGTAATAGCTGATCACTTATAAACAACACCATTACAGAGTTAAGGCAAACAGCATTATCTACCTAGAAAAAGTCACAATTACCAAAGTTTAGTGAAAGGGAGGCTCATTTCTTATCTCTTACCATTCATGCAAATAAGATGCCTGAGACATGCATATGGGCATATGACATTCTGGGCAAAGTGATCAGGTGCCTGTTTCAATCAACACAATGATCTATCGTGTTGACACTTGACAAAGATGATTCAAACTGGCACATTGATCACTTAGCCAAGAATGGCATATTGTTTGTGTGTATCTGAGGTGTCTTATTTGTGTATAAGAAAACAGGAAAATAAAAAAGTCCAGCTATCTGATCAGGTTAGTAAGAAAGTTAGTTGTTAAAGCGTGGTAACAATATTTCATTGACACGTTTGGTGAATTTTTGGTCAATTGCATCAAACTATGACAAATGTCATTCTTTGATACAGTCACGTGGAAATTGATTTGGCTGAAGACGAAATTCTAAGTGGGAAGCATTCAAGGAATTAATTGTGAATGCTCCTAAAAGTTTCACACCTATTAAGAAATATTATTCGAGGTTTAGGCCTAAATGGTTATTTAATGAACTAATCAGAATTGTAACAGAGAGGTAAAATGCATGGGATGCATATAAATTATCAAGCAACTCAGAAGCCTATGACAGATAGCTCGTCTGCAATCAGGTCACAAAGGAGGTTAGGCAGGTGAAGGCAGGTTACGAGAAATCTTTTGCAAGAGATGCTAAAAAGAAACAGCAAGAATTTTTTTACTTATATAAACTCTAAAATGAAGGGTCTGATTGGTCCACTTGATACCGATGGTTCGATTGTTGATGATCCTACTCAGATAGCAAACAAACTGAATGAATATTTTGCATCTACATTTGCACTTGACGAGTTATTAAGGTTTGAAAAGGGCAGAAGCTTACCAAATTGTAGCAGGGTGCTTATTGATTTTTTAATAACTCAGAGCAAAATGGAGGAGAAATTGTTGAAGTTAAATCTAAGAAAGGCAACTGGGTGGATGGGATTTATCCAGTTATATTAAATGAGGCAGCAAAGCAACTAAACAAACCCTTAGCCATAATTATGAAAGCCTCCTTGGACTCAGAGGAGGGCCCACTGTCTGGAGATGTGGAAATGTATCCCCAATTCACAAATGGTGATCGAAGGGTGACATGAGTAATTACAGACCAGTTAGTTTAACTTCTGTTCCGGGTAAAATAATGGACTCACTGGTTATAGGTGCATTTAGATCATCTAGACAAGACTGCAGCAATAATTCAGACACAGCATGGCTTTGTTAAGGGAAAGTCTTGTCTGACAAATCTGATAGAATATTATGATGTAGTTACAAAGGAACTGGATTGGATGCAAAAAATAATTTTGATATCATATATTTCGATTTCAAGAAAGATTTTGACACTGTTGTGCATGGAAGACTATTGTACAAATTGGAGCAGAATGGTATTAAGGGTAAGTTGCTACAATGGATAAAAGGATGGTTGAGTGGGTGAAGCAGAGGGTGGTAATCAATGGGTGGTGCTCTTCGTGGACTAGTGTTATTAGTGGAGCCCACAGGGTTCGGTGTTGGGTCCACTGTTGTTTTGTATATTTATGAATGATATTGATGAAGATACATCAGGTTTAATACCGAAGTTTACAGATGATACAAAGGTTGGCAGGGTTGTTAATGACAGTAATGGCAGTGTTGTACTGCAACAGGACTTAGATAATTTGGGCAGATGGGCTAAGAAGTGGCAACTGAAGTTTAACCTTGACAAATGGAAAGCACTGCATACGGGTAGAAGTAACTCCAGAGAAATGTACCAACTGTGTGGTAAAAAAGACCTCGGAGTAATTGTGCAGTGGGATATGAAGTTTTCTGAGCAATGCAGACAGGCTTCCAGGGCAGGTCATGGGGTTTTGTCAATGATATATAGGAAATTTGCTAGCAAGGAAAAGGAGGTGATTGTGCCTCTATATAAGGCAATCGTCAGGCCATGCCTTGAGTACTGCATACAGGTCTGGAGGCCTAATTTTAGGAAGGATGTAGATTTGCTAGAGCGTGCACAGAGAAGGGCAACAAGATTGTTGAAGGGAATGAAGGGATCCTCTTACCAGGAGAGGCTTATGTTCTGCAAATTGCAGTGGCTGGAGACTAGGCACCACCGCAGTGATCTGATTGAGGTGTATAAGGCCTTGAACGGGTTGAGCATGCTGAATTCTGATGGGATCCTTCCACTTGTTCAGATTACGAACTTAAGGGGGCATAAATTTAAATTAAGAAAGGATATATGTAGAATAGATGTGCGGAAATTTGCCTTTAGCCAGCAGGTAATTAATTGCTGGAACAAACTTCCATCTGTCGTTGTGGAAGTTGATAGGTTGGATAAATTTAAAGAGGAACTGGACAGGCATTTGGAGGGAATGGTGTATTTTTTTTTGGCTGATGCTGCATAAGCTCATACACTTGCTTTCTTGAATCACAAGCCACTACTACTACTTCTTCGACATAAATAAATTTGTTCTGATCTAGGAGTCTCATTGCTCAACAGCAAATGTAGAGTGACGATAAATATCTTACAATCACTCCAGGAGAAACTAACTTACCACAGCTTATTCTTTGAGGAGCATACAGAGGAACTGTCCTTTCCCAGCATTTATCTTGGACAATTCAGTACATTCAATCTATTGATGATGGCAATGAGCGTTCTGAGATGATCTGACCAATACATATCATGTCTCCATATCATTACTCCATATCATATCTGATTCATAGCAATGTGATAATCAGATTGATAAAGAGAGAATTTGATGGTGGCTTTCAAATGCATATGTAAAGATACAAAACACCCTCGAGTAAGTTCAATCCAAAGAATATATTAACAGCTGTATCAAAAACAATTTGGCCTTCCTAAGGACAATTCCAATCTTGACCTACTACTACTGGGCTCAATGTAAGGGCAATTTTTTGCCACGATTAGACAGCTCAGTAAACCTACAATGTTCTTGATTCGGAGTGGCAATGATGTGGTTGGACGTGCTTGCTTCAGTTATTGTACAAAGCTACAAAGGCCCCGGGTGCCAAGCGAATTCGAAGTCAAGCATCTTATGAGAAATAGAGTGATTTTCCCTGTGATAAGTTCTTTTTCAATTATATCGTTTACTAGCAGTTCATTTATAATCTCGTTCTACACTTGAAAAGCCTCAATTAAGAATAAAGAGGGGAAATTCACCTTTCCTCTTTATTACATATATTTATTTATCTACTAATCAACTAACTTTTTCATCCACTTGGCCTCCTTGTGGCCTGCTCCTGCCTCACCGCAGGGAGGCAGGAGCAGTGCCGCAAGGAGACCAAGTGGAGGAAAACTTATCTGCCAGAAACCTCGACAGATATGTCCTCTTGGCAAGGGCGAAAAGGAGCAAACATGGCAAATAGAGACCATGTCAACACCGAAAATGACAACCCTAAGAGACAGAAGATGGATTGCATGGAGCAACCCTGCCCATCTTTCTTAACCTTCACTCTCTTAATAAGTAGCCTATGAGTAAATTGTCTCCATTTGTTAGACAGAAACATCTGGAAGGTATTGCATGATCTCCCAAGATGGTGAAGAGACTGCAATCAGGAGACCTACTTATAGAAACCATGAATCAAAGACATTTTGAAAAGATTTTACAACTGACAAGCTTTGCTGGAATTCCGGTAAAAATATCTCCTAATGCAACTGTAAATTCATCTTAGGGCGTCATATCTAGTTAGGATTTATTAAATGTCACCGAGGAGGAAATAACCCAAGAACTGCAAGGAGAGAATGTAATAGAAGCAAAAATAATAAAGATTAAAAAAAGATAATCAACTGGCACTTTACATTCTTACATTCAAACCGCCTAATTTAACCTCCACTGTAAAAGCAGGTTATTTATTTTGTCGCATCTGCCCCAACATTCCCAAACCTTTAAGATGCTATAAATGCTAGAAGTATGGCCATTCTCGCTATATATGTAGAATGTAGAGGAATTCCTGTCTGCCCCAACTGTGGACCCTCAGACTACATACAAAATGACTGCATGGTTACAAAAATGACCTGTTGAAATTGCAAAGGTAACCATCAAACATATTCCAAGACGTGTGTAAAGTGGAAAACCGAGAAAAAAATAGGAAAATACAAGATTGAAAACAAAGTCACTTTCTAAGAAGTGAGAAAACTGGTTGCACCAAATATAAACCAAAATATTACCTATAACCTATACAAATGCTTTAAAAAACATCAAACAGTCTCTGTTCAAATTGATGTCACAGTTCCCACTACTAAATCAATTTCTGATTGGGCAAGAAATGTCCTCTCTGAGCTCCAAACAACTACACGGAAGCAACAATCCAAGACCACAGATCAAGCAAATAATACTCCTCTGACAATACCAGCAGCATCTGCTCCTCCAGTGATTGCTACCACATCTTGTATTATAAACTCAAATACTGTGACAAATATTCAGGATACACCATGGACACAGATAGTACAGCTATACAAGAAGATCCTATTTTAGAAATCCATGCCGAAGAAGAAGAAATGGACACTGGTCAGCCAGTTTTCCAAAAAAAAGACAAACAAAAATTGGAACGTCAAACCAGTCACCTTCAAAAAACAATCAGAATCAGCTACATCAGGTACACACAAAATTGTATTTTACAATGGACTGAAGAGTCTTTTGTTGCAATACAGATGATATCCAACATCTAATTAATCGTTATTACCCAGTTGCACTTTGTCTTCAGGAAACGTACCAAACCATGCTAATTTCTTCTTTGATAAAGAACTATTGCATTTACCGAAGAGACCGAAATACATCATATGCAGCGCATGGTGGTGTTGTGGCAATCCTAGTTAATTCAAAGATCCCAACTAAACATATACTACTGCAAACGGAAATAGAAGCTGTTGCTATTCGAAAAACACTCCACATTGCAATAACACTTGTCTCAATCTACCTACCGCCAAACCATACCTACTCTTTAAAAGATTTTGAAGACCACTTCATACCTCTACCTCTGTATATTAGGGGACTTTAATGGTCATCACCCTTTATGGGGCACTACTAAATTAGATAGACGGTGTCGACTAATTGAAAACTTTTTAGAGGCACTAAATCTCATCACACTAACTTCTGGTGCACCTACACATGCACACCTCCCAACTGGACACACCTCAGCAATAGATCTCTCAATTTATTCTCCAGTACTGGTCCCAGTGATAGTGCTACATATTAAATAATCATATGGGCAGTGACCACTTTCCTATATTATGCAACTTTTTCATACCACTGACTCAACCATGCAGAAAATGTAAACTTGTCTGTGCAAATTGAGCAAAATTTCAGTGATCAATTGCTCTTGATGAAAAAAATCGCCTATAGTCTATTGATAATGCGACAAATTACATCATGTCGCACCTTCTAAATGTGGCTAAACACAATACCACTAACTAATCTGCTGGGCCGAAAGCATTATAACTGCTGGTACAATAAAGATTGCACCAAAGCAAAGAAAGCCAAAAATAAAGCTTGAAAAATATTTCGGCAATGTCCGACCACACCCAATCTCATTAATTATAAGAAATTAAAGGCAAAAGGACGTTTCACACAAAGGCAAGCCAAGAAAGAATCCTGAACCCGTTCTGCATCAAGCATCAACAAAAACACTGACACCAATATAATATGGAAAAAAATTAGACAGCTTTCTGGTAAGTTTCCTACTGTACCTTCTTCAATCCTGTTCTGTAATGGGCAAGTTCTTTCTAGTCCTTTGTATATCACACATGCTTGGGCAATACATTTGCTGCAATCTCAGTTGCATCAGCTTATACTCCATTGTTTCAAAGAATTTAATTCGTTAAGAAAACCTGTAATGCAATGTTTTAGAGATATTCAAGTACCGTGTTAATAAACTAGTAAAGGATAGCGAATGTTTAAAAAGTGGTACTCACACTGAACTAATCTGTGATAGCTTACTTAGGCAGCATGGTCAATTGTTAAGTTGAATAAACTTAAAAGGGGGGATGTAGGTAAGTGTTGACTGAGTTAAAATAGGCGCAAGGAAACAGAAGTGTAAACATCCAATCCTTGGTTGTCATTGAAGTAAAAGAAGCAAAAGAATAATTGAAAACTAAATAAGTGAATACGGTGAAGCCAATACTCATTACGGGGACTTTCGTTGGTTAAAACGTCTTCAGTTGGCAATGTGTGGAGAGTGAATGAACGTGGTTTTTAAGAAGTAACTTATACTCTCCTGATGCCTTTTTTGACATGTGGGAACTTTAATTGCAAGAGGTTCCATATTGGGGTAAGATTGAAGGGGAGTTTGGAATTTAGAATTTTGAGGTTAGAGTGGTACCATTCAATATCTACGGCTTCATATTGAAGTATTCTGTAGTTGGATTTTAGTTTAATGATGGAAATGGCAGAGTCAATGACGGGGGTATGGTTGTGGGTCTGGGCATGAATTCTAAGTTCTGTGAGAGATTGATTAGAAGTGAGGCTATGAAAATGTTAGTATGCAAAGGTGTTGGATGTTTTTGATGAGCCAAATTTGGTAGCGGTATGTCCAACGTAACATGTATTAAAGTTTGGTTGACAATTAATGAGTTATATTATATTATTGAAGCCATTTGTAGGATATTTGTGTGTGTCTTTATAGGAGCTGAAGAAGGATCCTAATTTGTTGTAGGTGGAAAAAACAAGGGAGATATCAGTGTCGTTTAATTGATGGCGGAACTGTGCTACGGGTTCATTGTGATAAGGCAGGACTATGCGGATGTTTGTTTTATTGTTGTCCTTGGTTGGATTGTAAAGTTTAATTTTATTTTTAGCGATGGAGATTTTGATTAAAATGAGTTGGTTGGGGTAACCTCTGGATATAAATTTGTCGGTGAGATTTTGGATTTCGTTGTAAAGGTCGGTTGATGAGGAGCTTTACTTCAGTGCATTGTGAATTTGATTACATAATACTGCTTTTTTAGTGTTTAGGGGGTGATTAGAAGCAAAATGTAAGTATTTAACAGTGTTTGTATATTTCCTGAAAATTTTCGAATTTAATTTTGTGCCTGTTATATGTATAGTTAGATTGAGGAAATTAATCTGATTGTTTTGTCCAATTTCAAGGGGGAATTTAAGTCTGTTGTGTATAGAGTTGAATTTTATGAAGAGGTTATCATTGATGGATCTGTTGCCTATTACAAGAATGTCATCAGCATAGCGCATGTATAGTTTTAGCTCAGGGAAAAGGAGTGTAGAATTTGGCTCTCAATGGCAGCTAGGTAAATTTCGGACAATGTGGCCAAAATGCATAAGCCAAATATTTGTTGAAATTTTTTTTGTTAAATCTAAAATATATAACAGGCACAAAATTAAATACGAAAATTTTCAGGAAAAATACAAAAACAGCGGTAAATACCTACATTTTGCCTCTCATCACCCCTAAACTCTAAAAAAGCAGTTTTATATAATCAAATTCGCAATGCACTAAAGTACAACTCCTCACCAACCGACCTTTACAACGAAATCCAAAACCTCACCAACAAATTTATATCCAGAGGTTACCTCCTCCAACTCATATTAAACACAAATTCCATCGCTAAAAATACAATTAACCTTCACAATCCAACCAAAGACAAAAATAAAACAAATATCCCCATAGTCCTCTCTTATCACAATGAACTTGTAGGATGTTCCGCCATCTCTTTAACGACACTGATATCTCCCTTGTTTTTTCCATCTACAACAAATTAGGATCCTTCTTCAGCTCCTATAAAGACACACAAATATCCTACAAATGACCTCAATAATATAATTACCTCATTAATTGTCAACCAAACTGTAATACCTGTTACATCGGAAGTACCACTACCAAATTTGGCTCATCAAAACCATCCAACACCCGTGCATACTATCATTTCTATAGCCTCACGCCTATCCAATCTGTCACAGAACTTAGAATTCATGCCCAGACCCACAACCACACCGCCTCATTGACCCTGCCATTTCCATCATTAAACCTAAAATCCAGCTACAGTATACTTCAATATGAAGCCCTAGCTATTGAATGATACCGGCACCACTTTTTTTCCCCTCGCCTTTTTCCCATTGTTATGTGGGGTCAGCGTTTTTATTGTTTTGGCATGCAATTTTTACGACTGGATGCCCTTCCTGACATCAACCATCACCCTTTATTTGGGCTGGGAATATGCAGTAGTCATTCCCTGACCTGCCGCATCCTCTGTATTTGGTGGGTACAGGCTCGAACCCTGTCTAATCAAGAAGCATGTTCTATGCACTACTGCTCTTCCCCACCTGGCTACAGAGGCGCCATTGTACCAGCACCACTCAAACCTCAAAATTCTAAATTCCAAACTCCCCTTCAATCTTTCCCCAATTTGGAACCTCTCGCGATTAACGTTCCAATATGTCAAAAAAGCATCACAGGAGTATAATTTAATTCTTATATACCACGTGTGTTCACTCTCCACACTTTGCAACTGAAGACGTTTTAACCAAAGAAAGTCCGCGTAATGACTATTGGCTTCACCGTATTCACTTATTTAGTTTTCAGTTATTCTTTTGCTTCTTTTACTTCAACGGCAACCACGTATTGGATATGTACACTTCTGTTTCCTTGAACCTATTTTAACTCAGTCAACACTTACCTACGTCCCCCCTTTAACTTTATTCAACTTAACAATTCAACCTAAATATTAACCACACTGCCTAAGTAAGCCCTCGCAGATTAATTCAAGCTGAGTACCACTTTTAAGCATCTGCTATCCTTTACTAGTGTATTAACACGGTACTTGAAGACCTCTAAAACTTCTCATTTTCAATTTAACAAGATATTTCAATTGTAATAATCGACACTTTATCTGACCACTCGTCCAAATTTTAATTTTTTCATATTTCTTATCACTCTGATGCATTTAGAAATGTCTAATAATAATAAAAAATCTCAACCAACCAACATATTAAATATTTTTCTAATAAGTTACATATCTCCTTTTTATAAAAATTTCTCCACCACAATATCATCCCCAAATTCGCCTGCCTTTTTCCTAAAAATAATTATAAAAAATACTCACACATCATACACAGTACATCTATCATGATCATCCGTGAAGAATTCAGGAAGAGATTTAACAAAAAATATAGCCTTTTAAATAACATACGCCAACTTAGATTTTACCTTAAAAAAGAAATGACCACTCATGCCTGGATCGAATTCACCAATAAAAACAATACACGCATTAACGCTACGAACCAAAATATCACACAAAGACATAAAAAATGGAATTCCCTCACATCGTGTTCACCCCCCAAAATTCACCACTGGTATCTTCTCTTCCAAATCTTGTACACCCGCTGAACTTTCTTGCCTGGAAAACGGCTTTAACTTTGCCATCAAAAATCAACATTGCACTATTAAAGACTGCATTGTTGAACTCCAGTCCAAACTCAAACAACATTCCAATAAATGGCATCTAATACACCAAACTAATAGTATTATTAATACCAAACTCTCTTCCCACTCTAATATAAAAAAACAACACCTTAAGGATGTACACAAACTCGGTAAAACTTCTAACGTTATTATTCAAAAAGCTGACAAAGGAGACATGATTGTTATAATAGATAAAAATACATGCACTGAAAAATTAGAATCCATCTTAGCAGACCCAAATCATATATAAATGAAAATAACCATAACATCACTAAACTGAAAAACAAACTCGACATAATTCTCAGGAAACTCAGGCAAAAAAAAGGAAATTAACCTTTTCACACTACAGAAACTTGGAATCCGTAATAACATCCTCCCCCACATTTTGGGATCATTAAGTTACACAAAACCGACCATCCTTTAAGACCAATTGTTTCATACAGCAAATCAGCTTTCGCTAATTTATCCTCCTTTCTGTTCAAAATTATAACCCCTCTTACTAAATTCTGCACACTCAAGATCAATAACACCAATCAAGCTTTTAAAAAAATCAATAATATTACAATATCCGATACAGACATCTTAGCTTCCTATGACGTCACTTCTCTCTACACTAATATCCACATCCCATTTACTTTACAAGCCTTACGCATGTTTTCAGAAACAGATGATACCTTAACAAAATATACCTCCCTTTCTAAAGACCATATTCTTGAACTCACCACCCTTCTATTAGAGGCAAGATATTGTAGATTTAACAAAAAAATTTTCAACAAATATTCGGCTTACCAATGGGCCAAGGCATTTCGGCCCCATTGTTCGAATTTTACCTAGCCACCATTGAGTGCAAAATTCTACACCCCTTTCCCCCTGAACTAAAACTATACATGCCTTAGGCCAACAACATTCTTGTAATAGGCAACAGGTCCATCATTGATAACCTCTTCGTAAAACTCAACTCTATACACCACAGAATTAAATTCACCTTTGAAATTGGACAAAAGAATCAGATAAATTTCTTCAATCTCGCTATCTATATAACAGGCACAAAACTAAATTTGAAAACTTTAGTAAAAATACAAACACAGGAAAATACCTACATTTTGCCTCTCATCACCCCTAAACAGTAAAAAGCAGTTTTATGTAATCAAATTCATCAAATTCACGATGCATTAAAGTACAACTCCTCACCAACCAACCTTTACAATGAATTCCAATATCTCACCGACAAATTTATATCCAGAGGTTACCCCCACTGACTCATTAAACACAATCTCTGTCACTAAAAATAAAATTAAACTTCACAATTCAACCAAAGACAACAATAAAACAAACATCCCCATAGTCCTACCTTATCACAATGAATGCGCAAAATATTTCCGCCAACTATTTAACGACAGTGATTTCTCCCTTGTTTTTCCCCCTACAACAAATTAGGATCCTTCTTCTGCTCCTATAAGGACACACACAAATATCCTACAAATGACCTCAATAATATAATATACCTCATCAATTGTCAACCAAACTGTAATACCTGTTACATCGGAAGTGCCACTACCAAATTTGGCTCATCAAAACCATCCAACACCCATGCATACTATCATTTCCATAGACTCATGCCTATCCAATCTGTCACAGAACTTAGAATTCATGCCCAGACCCACAACCATACCCCTATCATTGACTCTGCCATTTCCATCATTAAACTAAAATCCAGCTACAGAATACTTCAATATGAAGCTGTAGCTATTGTATGGCACCAGTACCACTCAAACCTCAAAATTCTAAATTCCAAACTCCCCTTCAATCTTTCCCCAATTTGGAACCTCTTGCGATTAAAGTTCCCACATGTCAAAAAAGGCATCATGAGAGTATAATTTGTTTCTTAAATATCACACATGTTCACTCTCCACACATTGCCAACTGAAGACGTTTTAACCAATGAAAGTCCCCATAACGACTATTGGCTACACCGTATTTACTTATTTAGTTTTCAATTATTCTTTTGCTTCTTTCACTTCAATGACAACCAAGGATTGGATGTGTACACTTCTGTTTACTTGTGCCTATTTTAACTCAGTCAATACTTACCTATGTCTCCCCCTTTTAACTTTATTCAACTCACAATTCAACCTAAATATTAACCATGCTGCCTAAGTAAGACATCGCAGATTAATATAAGGTGAGTACAGCTTTATAAGCATTCGCTATCCTTTACTAGAAAACCTGTAACTAGGTCAAAGGGTAGAGCTATCAGTTCTTAAAACAGAATTAGGAAACGTTATCGCAGTGAACTCAAGAAAACCCTTATAGTGAAGGTTCCATTTCAACTCAAGGAATTTGAACTTCTGTAAGCTTTGGAGAAAATGACAAGACAGAAATTCTAGATAAATCACAGGATCCATCTTTCATGCATGATAAGATATCCAATATGAGAAAAGATGAGCTTCCTCATGGGGGACACCAACAAAGTTTCTAAAAAGGCTAAAGATACAATTATGAAAATGCTGAAATCTTGAGACTGCGATTACAGCTCTCTTAATTGATAATTAGAGATTAAGAGCTATTACTAAAGAAATCGAAATCCGGGCCAACTTACTCGATAAAATTGTACAAGCTTTTTCAATACAGAATATTAATAAAAAGGATCATAGCCAGCAATCAGTTAATCAAACTGCTGAAACAAATACACCAGTGTATGAGGGAACACACTTGCAGGTTGCCTCCTCTGTGACATCATATGCTGACGGTGCCCACGGAGCAACTTCGGTGAAGGAAAAATCAGTAGGATCAAGTGAAAATGTCATAATATTATGAGCTTCTGGAAACAGTAATCTGAAATCTAGTGTCGACAAATAATTCGGTGTCTAATACTTTAAAGTCAGAGTTCAAGAATGTAAAAATAAAATCCTTGAGATTAACAAAGGCATAGTGCTAGAAACTTCTTCCAAGTTTGTCCTAGTTAGCATATCTATTTCAGATTCCCTGTTCTCTGCTGGTATATCTACAGGGGTTCTCAATAAAGAGAATCCAGCATTCGGGATATACGACATACCTGAGTATTTAAGTAAAGAAGACATCGTTGAGGATTTATACAATAAAAATTTTAGTGACAATGGATTATCACTAGAGGAAGTCAGAAAGGAAACTACTTTCAGATTTATGACAAGATCGAGATCTTCATTGAATGTTCACTAGGTAATCAGTTTTACCCCTCGACTTTATAAATGTATCTGAAATATGGACAGGATTTTCTTGGCCTGCAGCTCGCATAGACATCGGCCATTTACTATTGTTACCAAGTGTTTTTTATGCTTGTGATACAGACATATGGCTCAGTACTGTACCCACACATCTCAATCTTGTAGGCACTGTGCCCCGAGTGGCCATAAAGAGGAATCCCCTTGCTGTATAAATTGAAAAAGGCACAAAAGAAACTTCCAGCATTCCATTAAAGATCCCAACTGCTGGGAATATAAAAGAGCTTTAGAACTGGCAGGGCGAAGGATTTCTGATGATTGAGTCAGAAGCTGTGAATACAATGAGAACTGATTCTCTGCTCTGGTGGATAGAGTTCTTGGTTCTTCAGGAATTAAAATCATGCAGATAAACGGCCAAATGTTCTAGGCTGGTGGCTGATGAAATTAGGAAGCCAATGGAGGAGAACTTGATTGATATAGTATCCGTACAAGAACTGTATTGGGCCAGGATTCAATCAGAGCAAAGCTTAAAGATATTGGGATATCCTCTGAGTGCACGAGTTGTGCAGCCTGCACAAGAAGAGCCCAAATCAGGAATTGTAACCAATAACGATTTGGATGCTGTGGTGATACACTGGTTTTGTAATCTGTGTCACATGTGTGATGATTGCAACAACATTGCAATTTTATCTTATTTCATTATATTGTCCTCCATAAATGGATTTTAATAGCTCATTGGATTACCTGGAACAGGCACTATTTATGTTGAGGCCTAATCACGTAATAATCACTACTAATGCAAATGCTAAATCAAATCTATGCCATAGTTCTACAACAAATGGGAGAGGCTTGAAGAATTTATATTTAATCCCAATTTATGTGATAAATATATCCAATCAGTCGGCCACATTCCCTGGACCTAGGGGGCAGTCCAACATTAATATAACCATATTAACTTCTGGTCTTCTGGCCTATGACACTACATCTATGATTGGCGAGTCAACTTTGACTGGACATCTAGTGACCATAGAGTTATCTTCTTTTATGTAATAACTGTTACAACTTTAGTTAGTCAATATCGAGTGCCTGGATTGGTTTGATTCTCAATGAACACAATTGATTGGTCTGTGTTCAGTGCGTCAATTCTTATGGACTTCTCTGTGATAAGGCAATGTCAGCTAATAGAATATTCGGCTGACTCTCTTGCTGTATTTATACAGGATTCAATTATAAGAGCAGCGTACAAGGCTGGTAAGAAGAAAGTTTCTAGATTGAAATCCTGTCCTTGGTGGATGCCCTGGAATCAACGCTGGGGCAATTGATAGAGTTTTTTTCTTACTGATTAGTAAGTGCCTATTCTGTGAGATCACAGGAGTTGCTGACTCTTCTTTTGCTTGTGGCCGAAGGCTAGCTTGCTGCTCATACCTCCAACCGGTCTAGGGTGGGCAGGTAAAGGGGTAACCCCTTGCCTGGCTAAATTGAGCTAATTGTAGAAGAGGTTTTCGTTTTTCTATTACCGGGTTAATCTCAGGAGGGGGTAAAAATTTCCTCTTTTGCCTCTTTTGAGTGTTTTGGAGCATTTCCGTGCCCTCACAATTATCTTGCGTTTTGAATTAGGGGCCTTCGGGACCACCACTCGTTTAACTTGGGTGGTGTTGTTTTTAATGTATTTAAGGATAGATTTCCTTATACTCTTAAAATTCCATTTAAGATACATTGGGATTGAGTTCTCCCTGGTCCCTTACAGTATATCCTTGTATATATTGTAAATAGTTATTTGAATAACAATTTGGTGTCCAAATTTTAATTGTGTATAGTTTTATATTTTATGATATACAAGACATCTTCGGATGAAATTGAAGAAAATATTATAGCTGCATCGAGTGGTCACTGAAGATGAAAAGGAAGAGATTGCTAGAGCTGTTTTGTCCGAAGCTCAAGATTTAATTGAGCTTGAGGTTTTTGCAGGAAGAACTTTGCAAAGAACTCCAGTGAAGTCATCGTCTCTGCCAGCTATAACTCAAGATACTCAAACAAGGACTAGGAAGAAGAAAAGTAAAAGTTGAAGAAATACAGATAATTGCTCTGACACTGGTAATCAAAGTAGTAAAGGAAGAAATAAAAAAAGGAAAAGGAAGGAAGATAATACTGTAAGAAAGTCTAATAAGGAAGGATTTGATTATTTATATCAAATAAGAAAAAGGTTAAAGGATTTTTTATGGGATGCTCAAAATAAAGTTCCTATGGCATCTGTTCAAATGGTATTGGAAATTTGGAATGAATTAGAAAAACAGGCGTTTGATGTCCAAGTAGAAAATGAAATATTGAAGGACCGCTTGAAAAGAAAGGAAGATAAGCAAGATAAAACATATGCTGCAATGACTAAGGTGCAAAAGGGATATGATAAGACAGCATCGAAAGTTATGTTAATTAAAACAATGAATGAAAGATATAAATCAAGTGAAGAAATAAAGATGGAAATTCTTAAAGAAGTTAGACCGATGCTTTCAACAGTTAAAGTTAGGAATATAAGAGCAATTAGGAATTGAAGAGTTTTGATTGAGGCAGAGACAAATGATGACTTAATAAAAATAAAAGCTTGTTCTAAAATACAAGAATTAGGTTTGCAGTATAGCAAACCTAATCATGTGAATCCAAAAATTGTGGTCTTTGATGTAGAATCTGATGTAGAAAAAGATGAATTTGTAAAGCAAATCTGGCAAAAGAACTTTAAGGAGTACAGTATTAGTGAAAAGAAGGTACAGGAAGGATTTGGAATTTTGACTGTGAATATAAAAATAAAGTAACTCAAATGAACAATTCGGTGATTGAAGTTAATCCTAAATTGTGGAACATTATCTGTGATTGAAGTTAATCCTAAATTGTGGAACATTATCTGTGATTGAAGTTAATCCTAAATTATGGAACATTATCTGTGATTGAAGTTAATCCTAAATTGTGGAACATTATCTGTGATAAATCTAGGTTGTTCATTAGATGGTCTTCCTGTAGGTTTAAAGAGATTTTTACAATAGCTGTGTTACAAATGTTTGTTATATGGACATGTTGCTAAATACTGCAAGAAGGAGATGGTGTGTGGTCACTGTGCAGGTGTTGATCATTCATATAAGAATTCTACAAATCGAAGTAAGGATCCTGTGTGTAATAATTGTAAGAAAATGAGTGTTGTTGCTGCTCATACTGCTATTGATAAAAGGTGCATAGAATATCAAAGGACTTTGGAGATTTATAAAAAGAAAATGAATTATGAATAAACAAATTAAAATACTCCAAATTAATGCCCAGAGAGCAAAGGCAGTTGCCCATAAAATAAATAATTACGTGGAACACGAAGATGTTGCTGTTGCACTCTTACAGGAGTCATATTCCGTCCAAGGACAGATATTAGGTTATCCAAAGAGATATAGAATAATAAGTGAAGGTGAATCTCCAATGACAGCAATTATTATTAGAAATAAGGATATTGTTGTTACTAAGATGCATGCATTATGTAGTGAATTATATTTATGAGTAGCAATTATTGGTGATTTTGGAAAATGTTATGTTGTAACATTATATGGTATGCCATCTTTAGAAATAGATTTTGGGATTCAGTATTTGGATAAATTGGTTGAGGTTGTTGGCTTTTGTGAGCTTGTGGTGGCTACAGATTCCCATGCTAATTCTGCACTCTGGAGAAGTGAGAAAATTGATGAAAGGGGAAATTTACTTGAGGAATTAATGTTCTGGGGAACCACCTACGTATTTTTCAGTGCACGGGCAGTCCTATATTGATGTGACAATTGTTGCACAAGTGCTATACAGGAAAATAAAAGATTGGAAGGTGATTGAGAGATGTACCTCTAGTGACTATAACGGTATCTCCTTTATGATTTCAAATTATAGTAATACTCGGGTTTATAATGAGATGGATAGATTTAGAATAAATTAAGCTGTATGGTCTAAATTTGACCGTTTATTTTTGACAAGTGTTGAACAGATAGACTGGATAGGATTGTCAGGAGAGAGATATGTTGAACAGGTAGACTGGATAGGATTGTCAGGTGAGAGATATGTTGGACAGTTATCACAGATAATAATAAATTCCTGTCAAAGTTCTATGAAAAAGAAAAAATGTGTGGATAAGCCAGTATTTTGGCGGAACTGTGAATTAACTAGATTGCGTAAAGAAATGTTCAAGTGTAGAAGAAAACTTCAAAGATCTAGGAGAAATATCAACATTGAACTTTGTGGTGTATACAGTGAACTGTATAAGAATTCTAGACGTCACTTTGTTCGATTAGTTAATAAAACTAAAATTTTGAAATGGCAGGAATATGTAAGGGAGCAGGGATCACGAGATCCATGAAAATCGATTTTTAAAATTATTAATAAGAAAAATTCCTTTGATATTATGAGTGCTATTGGTGATAATGAAAATTTTACAGTAACCTGGATGGATTCTGTTAACAGGATTCTAGATGAATTGTTTCCACAAGATATTGAACAATTAGGGTTAGATCAGAAGCAGATTGTGGGTGATAATGATAGGTATAGGTCTTTTGAAATTGAAGAAAAATTTACATTTATTGAAGTTAGTGAGGCAATGGACCGGGCAAAAGTTGGCAAATCGCCAGGCCTTGATTTAATTGAGGTAAGTGTAATGAAACGAACATTTGGAATGAAACCAGCTTTATATAGGTATGTATAATAAGTGTATGGAGGTAGGTACCTTTCCATCATGTTGGAAGAGGGCAAGGATAAAATTATTATTGAAAGGGGTTGATGAATGAAACTGGATCATATCGTCCTATTGCTCTCTTGCCGGTCATGGCAAAAATCTATGAAAGGTTAATTGTTAACAGATTAATGATTAGATATGAAAATATGCAGCTGCTGTCAAATAGTCAGTTTGGATTTAAAAAAGGTTGTTCAACTGAGGATGCAGTTTGCAGGTTGCTCCAGACTGTGGAGGGGATTGATTGGAGGTATGTGCTGGGAATTTTTATTGATTTTAAAGAGGCCTTCGACCGACTTTGGTGGGAAGGTATTA